>NC_143422.1:10092500-11417500 GCF_059467195.1 Physcomitrium patens | reverse complement strand
GCACACCATGGACCCAGGAAAGATTTACGCCTACTTCGGATATTTTAAAGGCTGGAGGAGAGAAGTCTTATTGCAAAATTCGTAACGGCATGCGACTACAGAAGACGATCTGGAGCTGGGAACTTGTGGGCAATTCATGTCATGAGGCTACCCTGTCCTTGCAGAGTACGAGGAAGATATGCTCGCAGTGTGCAGGCACCGGTCTAGTAATTCAAAGAGGAATTCATTACAACTTAAAATCGAGCGATACCTTGTTAAGTCCAAGCTTCACATGGTACCGGCGTCATCATCACCATCAACCACACCAAAGCTTCCGCCATGACATCAGATGGATGCACTTGTTACAGATTACGTGCATGAGATTGGAGGTCTCATCCTGAGGCCTTTCAAGTATCATTGCAGAACTGGATTGACCAATGAGGCGATCCAATTATGCACAACAGTTCTGTTCATTTGGGACCATGTCACGAAGGTTGTGACGAAAATTTGCATGACAATTGCGGGTTTGGTGAATGGGGTGGAAGGGAGCCGCCACCCGCTTGTTATATGATCGTAGAACTGGAGGTCGCCTTTTTCCATTGTCACAAAGTTATGATTCAGGAGGTTGCTCAGGTTGGGGATATGGTACTAGCAGCGGACATCAGTGATGGTGCCGTATACATTGTTTAGTAGGAGGTCGTTTCTGTGGGTATAATGTGCAGAGTGAAAGAAGTGGCATCATTCTCTGCTGGCTTGTGTGGCGAAACATACGTAGATTCACAGAATCTGTAGACCATGCTTGTGGGAGTGTCTTGAAAGGCATCCCAACGTACTGGTTGCTTTGATGAAACCGTGGAAAAGTGCCGAGTCTAACTTTGGCTATCCCGTAACGAAAGGGGGAATTATCGATCTAAACTCTTCGACTGGATTGGCAACCAGATACAGTCGATATTTGATCCCGTGTTACATGCGGATTTGAACGTGAGATCCTCGGTAATTGGATGAAGTGGGCACGGTCAAGGAGCTTGTTGTAATGGGAGGGTTTGCAAGCTCTCCATTTGTCATTGACTAAATCAAACGGAGGTGTTCAGATTCAGTGTCCCAAGTCCATAGCCCCCCCAACCCGGAAAGTATAGTATGTCAAGGTGCTGTTACACAGGCCCTGTGCTCTGTTTCCATCGAATTTATTATATGTAAAAGAATGTATAGTTTTAGTTGTACGCATAAGCTCGAAAAGAGGAATGGATGCTCTTGAATACATGAAGGTTGCTGGAGTGGAGAATTGCAAGAGGCGGTTCCAATTCTATGTAAGGAGGTGTGACTGGATTGCAATGAATAGTTGCATTAGCGGTGACTCGGGCAAGAGTATCTTAAGGCTTCAGCTTTTGAGTAGTGATGAAATAGAGCCCAGGTTTGCATCAGAAGATTCTTCAAAGAAAAACGGTGAAAGCGATATCGATATAGAGGATAACATGCAGAAAGTCAAGGCTCGTGTAGTGAAGTTATCTTCTGTTTCTGGGCGATCCTGTAAAAATCAGGGATGAAGGTGTTAACTTAATGACTAAGGACCTTAGCAGTTGGAGCGTCCTGTGGAAGTCAGTTACTCAATCGCAAATACTCTTGCACAAATGCAGACAAACCTTATAAAGTTCCGATTGTCTCCATTGTGTTTGAGTCGACAACAATTGGTATCCATTTGTTAATAAGGCCTAGAATACTGTAGAGAGTAAAATCACTTTGCAGTACAAAAACTTCGCAAAAAAAAAAAAGAAAAACTTATTCACAAGGTAAATTATATTTTAGATCATAAGGTTGACAATGAAAACATCTTGTTACTTCATGTTGATGATTATTTGATACATCTCAAATTCATTCACCTACAAATCATAAATAAGTAAAAATGTTGTGCCAAGAGATTATATTTTCAAACTATGGTTTATCTTGTTGCTTATTAGCTGTCAATCTTGCAAAATGTTTTTCAAAGGATTGTGGATATCAGGGTTTTTGTTTTCTTCTCTGTACACCTTTTGGCTGAAAACAGTTGGTATATGGTAGCTGGTCGGATAGCTTTAATTAATGGGGTACTAACGATGATGCTCCATCGCCCAGCGTGTGATCTGCAATATTCAAGTCATAGTTACCAATCGATGGGACTTTTTGCAGTTTTCCGATGGAAAACATATCAATGTTGAGGAGAGCATGCCTGGAGATTCAGTATAAATCATTGTGTTCACGTACAGAGGGAGCGGGTGGTAACATAAAAAAGTTGTGAAAGAATAACAAACTCCCCATGATATGAGATTCTACTTTCTCTCAAGATTCTGATCAGCCGTAAATTGAAAGATGCAACCATGTGTGTGTCATCTAAGGACCACACTCTTCCCATGAAAGCGAAGTTGAGGTGCTGAGCGAAGAGAAGCAGGGCAACCCTGACCCTGCAAGCGAGAGAAAGAAGAAAGCAGATGGAAAGGGAAAACATGGCTGAAAACACTCCGACCCGCACCCTAGATGAAGAAATAAGCACCGCGTATCTTTGACTAACCTCAAAAAGATGCTGAACGTGCGAAATGGGTCCCAAACTAGCATGAAAATTTGGCGTTTTCTACGACTGTCAAGGAGGGTACCAGAGCTAACACTTCTGTGTGTATTCCTTAGTGACATGCCATGATAAAAAAAAATGCTTTATAACGCTTTCCCGAATCAACCCAATCAAATCACCTCTATTAGAAGGGCCCGATTCATGTGCATTTTAAAGACTCAAATGAAAGGGAACATAATTATTTTTCCTCTGAATATTTCAGCAGTTCAGCAGATTTCAAACAACCCGAGTTCTTTTTTAACTTTGGGAACAAAACTGTTCTACATTGTCCTCTAGTGCTATATTAAAAGGGCCTACCAATCAACCAATCAACCAATCACCATGTGTGACGCAAATTGCAGCAGTTAACCATATTCTATACAAAAATAATCCCAGTGTCACACGAGATCAGCAACTGGCTCACAATTCGTCTTCTAAAGGACGGTGTGGCCCAATGGATAAGGCGCCTGCCTAAGGAGCAGGAATGTTTCTCTTTTTGTTTCCACTAAAAACTTTCTTATGTTGACAAATAGGTTTGGATTCTGAAGCCTACGAGAAAATTGTTTTTCCTCACGTGACTAACACACTAAAGATCTGGTGCAAGATATCAATTTCAAACCTCACATTGCTATGGACTTCGACAACAATTCCCTGAAATGTAATGAGCACTTTATTGAATTGTGTTTCCAGACTTGATTGGAATGCATTACATAAAAGGATAGTTTGCTATCCAATCCCCTCATGCTATATCTAAATCTAAACCCAATGCCCCTAGCGCCAAGTGAATACATCGAAGCTACAGAATGAAGCGGCTTTATACCACGCAACTATAACACCAGGTTGGAGCTAACTCGACAGCCACTTCTCAGCATGTGGTAACAACAATAGAACTAAAGCAGATTGAGGGAAAGGCTGAATCCATCTTAGAGCGTTAATAGAGGAACTGAGACAAATTAGTTTCCAGCCATTGATTCCATGCGCACAGTTGTCCACTCATAATGAAGCACATCCCTCGAAAGGTCCAAGATCAGATAACCATGATGAAGTATGTAAAGATGCCTCCTATTTCTGCTTCAATAGCAAGTTCGCCGTAACATGCTTTCATGCCATGACGCCAGCGTTCGACTACATTTCAACCACGGGTTCAAGAACGAACAGCTAAAAAGATCGAAGCTAGGTGGGTTGATCATCTGTTAATGGGTGTATGAAGGCGCTCTTCAATTCTTCGGATTGCTCCAACGCTCATCACCAGAGTATCGTGCTGCAAGATGCTGTAGACATTCAACCCCTGTACAATGAGCAAGAACCATAAACAGGATCAGAAAGAGAAACCACAAAAGCAATCACGATGTCATGTTAGGTAAGGTAAAACAACCAGGCAGATACAGCACAAACTTCGGTTGGCACTTACCATCACAAAGTAAAGCTTGATCGCTAAATCAAAACGACTGCGCGCTAGTTAACAGATATAGCAGAAAACTCATATCTGAAATGTCGTGATTTAAGATTGGAAAGACACATCTGCGACACTTAAAATTGCCGACATTGCAACTTTACCTTGGCAGGTAATACATTGACATAATGCAAGTTGCCTGTCGCCCGACACAACGATTCGTTGACGGTCTCAGCATCATCAACAATGAGCACCTTCTTACAACCTTCGATATCAGCAATTAGGCGCTCCATTTCTCGAGTTTTTAGTGTGGGAGGTTCTACGCTATCAAACACCTTCAGCTGTACGAGGTGAAAAACAAACAATGATTGTTAAGTAAAAAAGAAAGAACTAAGAGAAACGATTCATGTCAGCATTGGTACAATAACACGTAAAAACAGTTGTGCGGTAACAATAATCATTATCGAAAGGTTAGAATGAGAGCAAGAATATAATAGACTAGAAAAAGAAAACATGTAATGCCGAATTACTTGAGATACTGTAGCATTAACCTTTGCCCTATAATATTTTATTTCGTGGACATAAAACATGTGACTGTACCTTGCCCTCAGCAACACGAGATGAAAGGGCAACTTTGAGGCCAAGTCGACGCACTTGCTTCTGCAAACCTATCTCATGGCTCCGAGGCTTTGGGCCATGCTGCGTAGCTCCTCCTCGGAACTGGAAAACATAAAACACACTATAGTCAATAGACGCTGTACACAGGCAGAGATTACTAGCACGTGAAAGCAAAATCAATTCCACGGATCAAACACTGAATCCGATAAAAGGTCGACGTGAATGTTAGGAGAAGCGATTGAAAAGCAAAACATACAGGCATGTTTATTTACTAAATAAACGCTTCTTTTAGTTATATGATTGATGAATAGACCTGTGGACCTCGCAGAGAACCATGTCGAGCTCTACCGCTTCCCTTTTGGGGACCAGGTTTTCTCCCTGTACCACTCACTTCGTGAATACCTTTGGTTGAAGCAGTGCCCTGTCAATGCAATTTCAAGAAATTTATAGATCAAGCAACCGACACGAGTGTATAAAAAAAAACGTCGCCACTTCCAAATGAAAATGATGTTCGACTTCAGACGCTGAAGACGCACTGTGTTCGACTGTGACGACGATTGATACAGCAGATGTGGTCTACATATTAATGTTGGAAAATATGAATACAATGTAAATAACCAGACACTTGCTTCCCAGAGACTGCTTGGTAAGCAACGCACAAGGACTACACAGCTAACAAAGAACCAAAAGTATTCTACTGCAGAACTAGTCAAGGTATGAGTAGTATTATCTTCAGAACCAAACCATGAAATTCATGAAACTTCCTATACTTCTGTATTCTAACCTGGCGTCTCTTGGCAAGTTGCCATCGAACGACGCGGTGAACAACATCCGGCCTTATTGGCACGTCAAACACATCACCGGCTAACGTTGCAAGACCTTTGTCCTCGCTCTGAAAATTTGTCACCTTGACTTCAACGTCCTTCAATTGGCCTGCACAAAGATCTCTCACCCTTCAGGAAGCATGCACTATCAAAATCAACAAAGATAACACTCGAAGGATTGTTATGTGTACTAACAACACAACCCTAATTTAGAACAACTCTCCAGATGGATATTCTCCTCTAAATGGTAAGGATAGAATGCAATGTTGCTTAGGGAGCTCTGCTGTTATAAGAGCGTGTGTGTATATATATATATATATGTTTGTATTTTTGTGTATGTTATCACCGGTGACTTCAAGCACGACAAAAACAGCGTTTCATGCAGATCTTGGCCATGTTAGGAGAATAAACGACGGAAAAAGTCTTGAAGACTAACACAAGCTTATGAATTACTAATATTTCTTCATACTAAACTGCTTGTGGAAAGCTGCCGCTTGCACACATTTATGCCTTGAAAACACACCTCTTGAGAATCTCTAGTTACCCAGAAAGGCTGCCTTAGTGCCAAGAAACCCAAAACTTGGAAACCAAAAGAAATCAGTTCACCATTTGACTACACACATATCGTCTTTACAAGGACGTAGACGATTCCAGGTGAATTAATCGTTCCATTCACTCGAAAATTTACGGAATCTGAACACACACCTTGATTAGAGGGAAACACTTTCTTAACAGCGACAGTAGCATGTCCAGCCCGCTGTCCGGAGAGCCACGATCGGAGAAGACTTGCTTGGTCGACGCATCTCCGCTGCATCAGCCACGGAAAACGTGCATCTCACCCCGGATGAGATCGAAACCCGCACAGAACACAAAACCTAGTATAAATCGACACACAAAAAGTCGAGGCAACGGATCGCCCCCTAAACCCTAAACCCTCTGAAGCATGGCTGGTTGTTGCTTGAAAAAACCAAAAAAAAGTAAGAGAAAAAAATTGGGTAGGCAGAGGAGCAGAGCGAGGAGACGAGTGCAATCTTACAGCAGCTTCAGAGCGAGCCGAAGCCCAAAGGGCGCGTGCCGTGGCCGCCATCGCTGCTGTCTCCGCAGCTCTAAAGCTTGTGTTGCCTTCGTCCCTCACTGCTTCTCAAAGCTTGGACTCTCGGAATGAATGGATGAATGTCAGATTTGATGGGTTGATGAAAACATGTGGACGGATGTGTAATGCGGTGATGAAGTATCAGGGATGAACGCCGTGGGCGTCGTGAGGATGAAAGTCGCGGGGATAACTTTGGATGAGATTCCTAACTCTGGATATTGCCTCAGTCCATTTTCAGTAAAACTCCTTTTATGCTTAACCACTTCTTAAACCTCTGAATTGTCGCAAAAACCCAGTTTTTAAGAATTATTTTTTTAATATAAATATATATATATATATAAAAATATAAAATCCATATGAAAATAAAAGAGTTGAATATGAGATTATATTTTAAGCTATTATTAGTATTTTGAGTATAATGTCACATCATTTGGTTTTACAAAGGTTCTATTTTATTTTATTTTATTTTGGTATTGAATGAAAAAGTTTTTGATAACTTTTTAGATTAAATATTATTTTATTTTTAATGATATTTTGATCAATTATTTTGTAAAAGTAGAAAAAAAATACATTCAATACTTTTTAATACATTTTGAATATATTCAATATATTTATCATGGATAGAAAAAAATAAAATATGTCTTATAAAAATATAAGATAATATTTTAAGATGGAAAAAGTGCAATTTACACAATTTATATAGAATTTTGAATATATTTGATCTTAAATGATGGTCCAGTAATATTTGGTAGTTTTTTATCTAGATTTTGATAAATTATATTATAGGCAATGTAATGAAGTAACAAACCGCTTCAACCACCTCTTAAAAAACAATTCTTGTGCACATGATAAAACTTGCTTTATCATTAATCTACCATAGATCAATATTTTAATATTCAAATATTTTGTTGATATTATAAAATATTCTAAATATATAATATATATATTAAATACAAATTTATAAATATAGATTCTTAAATATCTTATAAAAATAAAATAAAAAGTTAATTGTAATTGCCTTATATTACTGTGATTCAAACCATTTTCAACTCATTTATGCTTTGAGATCATAACTAAATTGAAGTAATTTTCTTATATATTCTATGTGTTTATTTGAATAGTTATACAATGAATATCAATGAAATTTGTATATAAGTTTTTTCTTTAGAATATTTTTTTGAAATGTTTATAGTTGTTACAGACATACATATTTACCTTGATAATTATCTAAATAATAAGAATAGGTAGAAGTAAGTCAAAGTGGATAAATATGATAATATCTTGTGGGAAGCTTCCTAAAAGCTTTATAGATGCTGCTTTGCTTTTATACATGTCTATAAGTAATTCATAGATTAAAAACTTGGCCAACAAGGAGGCCACATGTTGATATATTGACCACTTGCAGTACAAGTTGGACATATGGCGTACACCTAGGAAACTTGCCTTGCAAATTAGACATATATCTTGCAAATTAGATGCGTATTAGAGGTCCTATAGCATGTCAGTACATAGCTCTTAGTTAAGTAGTATATATAGAGGCAAGAGTGAGATCTTCTTCACTCTTGTCAATCCCTTTCTTGCTTTTAGTTTAGTTTCAAGAGTCTTATGTTTTTTAGTCTTTGGCAATAGCCATTCCAATTCTTCCTTGAATATACATACTTTCTTCTATTTTGTCACTTTCTTTTTCACACAAATTCCACAAATTTATGTATCTTCTTTCAATTTGTATCATAGACAGATTGACAAGAGTATACATATAATATGAGAGCTTTGTCCTTTCTTGATTAAGAGTAGATTATCTCTTTCTCTTGATAAGATATAAGCATATTAGAAGTTGCAGTTTATTCTCTTTTAAACTGATATTGTTTTTAGAATTTTTTTTTCCTTAATTCTTGAATATTGTATTCTGTGAGGATAGACACATTTCTTTTTATTATGTTAGCATGACAAAACTTGCTAAAATGAAGAGTGCAATGACTCAAATCTAGGAGAAAATGAGAGAATTAATATTTGCAATACATCAATTCAGTCTACCATCATAAAGAACAAGAAGATTATCAAGCAATGAAGATATAAAGATGATTGGAGTTGCTTCAACATCTACACCAAGCCATACTACTATTCATACAATGGAACATTATTCAAATTTTAAGGAATCAAAAATTAGATTACTTGAGAAGTTTTATGGTACAAGATCTAAATTTTGAAGATTCATCAATGAAGAACAATTGGTGATTGAATTACAACCTCAAAGTTATCCAACTTAAGGATCACAAGTCAGGTTTATTGGAACACTACTTTCAGATTTTGCCTTACTATGGTTTTCATCATTTCTTAAATGACGTGATTTAATATTGGATAATTTGGAAGCATTCTTAAGAAAGTTTCAATCTATGTATGGAAAACATGATGTACTTTGTATTTCAACCTCTGTGTTTTAACCAACAAGATTTGTATCTTGTACCAAGGCAATCGATCAGTGACATTATATCTTTCATAATTTTGACAATTAATGATAGATATCAAGTGGAATGATGCAACACTCATTAGCCAATTTTTCTACAAATTACAATATGAAGTAAAGAAATTGATACTCAATTTATTTCATCCTTAGATATTGAGTTAAGCAATTGACTTTGCTGTGAAATATAATAATCAATTTTTTGAGTTTTGATTTGAGAATTGTACAAGAAAACCTCAAAATTATTACAATTCAATGATGATACCAACGACTTTTCAATCTACACATTTGGAAGTAAAAGACATGCAAATTCATGCAGTATGTTTTAAATCTCTTATTGAACAAGAAAAAACATGTCGTTGTCAAGAAGGACTATGTTTATATTATTGAGAAGCTAAAGACACTACTCAATATTATCCAAAGAAATGATGCAACTACAAAATGAGGAGTACTGCTGTCAAAGATGAAAACATGTCAAAAAATGAATTTGTCCAACTGCAATAAGAATTGCGTAGTTGAAATCTTGTACAATTCCTAATAAAGGTCCTACTTTCTCCTCAAAATCTTCTTCTTATTTTATAATAGATGTGTGTTTAAGATCTAATAATTACAAAGTCTTTGCCTTAATAGATTCAAGAGTTTCAACTTGTTTTTTAAAATGAAGAATTTATTAAGAGTCATAATATATAGTTAGTACAAAAAACTAAATCCATATACATAGAAGTCATAGATGGTCATCTGTTATCTTTTGGAGATGTTATTCATGAAACACTTCATATAGATGAAGTAATAAATGATCATAATAATTGTGTAATTTTTAATATAATTAGATCTCTCTCTATTCTAGTCATTTTATGTTTATTGTGCCTAAAAAAATATAATCCTATAATAGATTGGATTTCTCGTAAACTTGATTTTTCTTCAAATATCATTAAGAATTTTTCTAATTGAGTAAAAAGCCATGAGTCTAATATATCCAAACTTGTACTTATAGGTACAAAATCTTTTTTGCATGCTACAAAAAAGAATCGTCTTTTTTTATTTACACCACATCCATTTTAAATAATGGAAAGATTTCGAGTGAAGATATTTTTGAAAAGAAGAATATAGATATTCTCCCTGAGTATTGTCTATATGATTGCTTAATCAATCTTAAAGAAAGAACTTAGCCACTATTTGGTCCAATCTATAGTTTATCACAAAATAAATTGGCTAAGTTCAAGAAGTGCATTGATGAGAACTTAGCTAAAAATTTCATACTCTATTCAAAATCTCTTGCATGGAGTCCTATATTATTTATAAAGAAAAAAGATGGATCATCACAAATGTGTGTGGATTATGGAGGATTCAATAAGATTACCATCAAGAATAGATATCCTCTACCTTTGATATGTAGATTTCTTGATCAATTAAACCAAGCTAAGATCTATACAAAAATAGATCTACAAGGAGCATATAATCTAGTCTGCATTAAAGAAGGAGATGAATGGAAGATTACATTTTGAATAAAGTATAGATACTTTGAATATAATGTCATACCTTTTGGAGTCGCTAATGCACTAGTTGCTTTTCAACATCTTATGAATGATATTTTTTATGAGTTTTTAAATGATTTTGTCATTTTTTATTTAGATAATATTTTAATCTACTCTATGAATGCAAAAAAATCTAAAGTTCATGTTTTTAATGTGTTATAAAAACTTAAAGATGCAAGATTGTATGCAAAGAAAGAAAAGTGTGTATTCCACACTACTCAAGTTGACTTCTTTAGATACATCATTTCAAACAATGGTCTAATGATGGATCCTAAAAAAATTTACACAATCATGGACTGGATATCAAGGACATGAAACTTGAAGAAAGGGAATCCTCAATACACTCTTCTATCACTGAAGAAAACAAGAAAGTCACTCAAAAGGTGATATAATATTAACTAGAATAGCTATTGCCAAAACAAGAAGATTAGAAAGTCTTGAAACAAGACCAAGACTAGAAAGGCATTGTCAAGAATGAAGAAGGCTTCACTCTTGCCTCTATATATACTATCTAACTAAGAGCCTTATAGCGATGTCCTATAAGACCTCTAACATGCATTGACTTTCCTGGCCACATGTCTTATCTTGCAAGGCAAGTCATCTATATATGCGCCACGTAGTTGGCTTGTTCTACAAGCTACCAATACATGGTTAGCTTTTTGGCCAAGTTTCTAACCTACAAACATATCTAAAGTCAAAATCGTATCTATGCAGCTTCTAAGAAGCTTTGTTAGAAGACTTTATGAAATTATTCTGTTTTACCTACTTTTACTTAATCATATAAGTAACTATTGAGGTAAATATATATGTCCGTGACATTACCCCCTCTTCTAGGGATGAGTTCCATGAAGAGCAGTCTTTATAGGTTGAAGAAGTCCAAGATGCGGTGATTTATATTTACTACATATTCTGATCTTTGCTCTCTTCAAAGATAGTTGATAGGTCCTCTAAACCATCTATAGTGTCCCATACTAGGACAAGAAGACTACCCTGTTATTTAGTCATTGTTAAGGCCTTCATAACTTCCTTCAAATAAAACATTTGGAACATCATCAGGAGTAGTTCCTACCTCTAATAAAATCACTAAACATCGGGATTCTCTTCTAAAGTCGTGATACCAAACACATTGTATCTCACCATCTATTTGAGAAAGGACATGTCGTTCTTGAGGATCTTCATATCGATTCCGTCATCTTGAAGGTTATAACAATCATAAACATTCATTTGATAAGTTGGCAAATGAAAGCTCTTGAGTTGAATCTACTGATTGTTAATGCTCCATCTCATCACAAATACACAGAAGGTACAATGAAAGCTATAAGGTAGAATGTTATTTTTCTTTGAGCTTGTTTCTTTTATAATAAAGGTTTGCTATTCTTCATCTTGGTTTTGATGAATGTCGTTAATGAAAAATTTCAACTTTCTTTACTATATTTGTAAGATTCTTTGATGGCTTCTATGTACATTCACTAATATCATATCCGTGCCAATGAACAAGATATTCCAACCTATTTTAGCGCCACCTTGAGTCTAAGACTTCTTTTATCTCAAACTCTTGGTTATTATCCACTTCTATAGGAGGAGGTGGCATTTGGTTTCTTCCCAAGATATTCACTGTCTTATATAACTCCAGAAGAGACAAGTGAAATATAAGGTGGATCTTCATAGACTCTAGTAGATGTAATTGATAGGCAATAGAATTAATTTTTTCATAAATAGAAAAAGGTCCAAGTCTACGATAATCTAAATTATTACAAAGATGAGTAGTCTTGATATTACGACAAAGTAATCATACCTTATTGCCCATATTATATTGTGGTTGGTCCTTGTGATAGGCATCTGCATTGATCTTTTGTCGTTCTTGAGCTTCCTTTAATTGTATCTTTATTGTTGTATATAGCTCTAAGAAGCGATTTGTAAAATCTTCCGCTATAGGATTATCAATTTTTGAAAAGTCAAAAGTATCAAGATGTGGATGATGACCATAATTGGTAAAGAAAGATGTTTGTTGAGTAGAAGAATGTACTAAATTATTATATGTAAACTCTGCTAATAGTAAAAGAGTTGTCTAATCATCTTGATGATAATTCATCGTACATCTCAAATACTCCTTCAAATCTTGATTTATCCTTTCTATTTGTCTATTAGTTTAAGGATGAAAAGCTGAAGAAAGCTTTATATCCACCTTTAGTATCTTGAATAGGGATCTCCAAAATCTTGATACAAATTGAGTCTCCCTATCCGATATAATATCCTTAGGCAATCCATGATAGTGATAGATATTGTTAATGAAAAGCTTAGCTATTTCTTTACTTGTGATAGATTTTATACATGGTACAAAATGTGCCATCTTGATAAAATGATCTACTATCATGAATATAGAAACAAAAGAATCTGAGATTGGAAGATCCATAATGAAATCCATAGAAACAGAAGACCATGGTTGTTTTGGAATAGGTAATGACTGAAGAAGTCTATAAGGTTGATGACGAAGAGTTTTTGATCTTGAGCAAACATCACAAGATTGTACAAAATCTTTGACTGCCTTCCACATTTGTGTCCACCAAAAATCCCTAGATATTAATTTCAAAGTTTTATTATACCGAAAGTGTCATGCTGTTGAAAAGTCATGACAAGCTTGAAGAATACGTAATCGAGCTTCACCTTTTAGAACATATAGGCATCCTTCAAAATATAATAGATTATTTTTGAATTCAAACTTGGAAGTATCATGGGACTTAGAGGAAGTATCCTTGATATTTCGAACAAGAGGATGAGAGGACATGCTTGATTGAATTTGCTTCACAAATATTGAATCAACAGTCAATATTGATTTTATAGCTCGAAGATAAAAATACTCAAGCTTCAAGAGAATTGATCTTTGTTGATCAAAAGATACATCTCCTTCTTTGGGTATAAGATAAGAACGTCTAGAAAGAGCATCCAATAGACCTTATTATTTTTTGATGTCCTATGACGTGATTTGCTATCTGGGAATATATTAAGTATCTAATTATAGAGAGTGTGGCTTAAACCTTTATATGAATCTTGTCTTAGCTTCTAAAACTCTTTTGATTTGCATAAAACTCAAAATATAAAAAAAATCCCTTCAAAACATATTTTTTCCGCAAAAGGGTTTTTTTTTTTTTTTTTTTTTTTTTTTTTTTTTCTGAACTTTATAAAATCATAACTCTTGATCTAACCGTATAGTTCTTAGAATCTTCCAATCTATCATAATTTGAACTTTCTTGGGATCCATCATAAGACCTTCATTGGAAATGATGTATCATAAGAATTCAACTTGAGTAGTATAGAATACATACTTTTCCAATTTGGCATATAATCCTGCATCTCTAAGTTTTTGTAATACGTGAAAAACATGAAGATCATGGTCTTCTATGTTCTTAGAGTAGATTAGAATATCGTCTAAATTGCAAACAACAAAATCATCTAAAAACTCACAAAAAACATCATTCATAAGTTATTAAAAAGTGACTGGTGCATTTGTGAGTCCAAAAGGTATGACATTATATTCGAAATGTGCATACCTAGTTCGAAAAGTAGTCTTCCATTTATCTCCTTCTTTGATATGAATTAAGTTGTATGCTCCCTGTAGATCTATTTGGTATAGATCTTTGCTTGATTGAGTTGGTTAAGAAGTCCTGAAATCAAAGGCAAAAGATACCTATTTTTGATGGTGATCTTGTTGTGTCCTCGATAATCCACACACATTTGTAAAGATCTATCTTTTTTCTTCACAAATAAGATAGGAGCCTCGGCTAGAAATTTAGAATGGTGTATGAAGTTCTTTGCCAAATTCTCATCAATGTACTCCTTTAATGCAATCAACTCATTCTGCGATAAGCTATAGATTGGTTCGAATGGTGGTTGAGCTCTTTCTTGTAGATCAATTGAACAATCATAAGGTCGATGTTTAGGAAGAATATCTACATTCTTCTTTTTAAAAATGTCTTAAAATTCTTGATATTGCTTAGGAATACCACTTGATGTTGTTTCACCATTAAAAATGAGTGTAGCATATATAGCAAAAGATGATCTTTCTTTTGCAGCATGCATGAAAGCTTTTGCACCTATTAGTAAAGGTTTGGACGTACTGGACTTATGTACTTCCACTTTGCTAATGCAATCTTGGATTATACTATCAGAAAATTTAAGATTACGAAAAATCCAATCTATTTGAGGATTATATTTTTCTAGCCATGATAATCCTAAAATAACTAGATTAGGCAGATATTTTATTACATTAAATACTACTACGCTGTTATGATCTTTAATTGCTATATCTAAAGGAATAGTTTCATAGATAACATTTTTAGAAGACAACAAACGACCATCTATGACTTCTATATGTACGGATTTAACTTTCTTCACTAAAGGTATTTTTTGATTTTTGGCAAAATCTTCATCTATAAAATATGTTGAGGCTCTTGAATCTAACAAGGCAAAGACTTTGTGATTATTAGGTCCTAAATATACTTCTATTATAAAAAAAAGTGAGGGGTTTGAGGAGAGAATTGGACCTTTACTAGGTATTGCATATGATTCCAACTGCACGGTCCCTATTGTAGCTGGAGAAACTTGTTTTTTGACACATTATCTTCTTTGGTAATTGTGCTCCTTATTTTATAATTGTGTTGCTTCTTTGGACAATATTGAGCAGTATGTTTAGCTTCTCCACAATATAAACACAACCCCTCTTGGTAATGTGAAGTTTTTTCCTACTTCGTGAGAAGTTTAAAATGTATCATATCAAGTTGCATTGGTTTCGACTTTGACGAATACGTTTTAGAAAACTTGGGAGTTGCCCCCATTACTTGACTTATTCCTCTTATACTAAATCTTTGTTTTTGATGCCTTTCAAATAAATAATTGTCACATGCAATAGCTTAAGTAATAAATCGTTCCAAAGATTCTACTTTCAAGATTGTTAATAACAAATCTTTGACACTATCCTTCAATCCATATCAAAATTGGTTGATAAGTGCTTTGTTGTTCCAATCCACGTTGCAAGCAAGATTTTAGAATTCGACAGCATATGTAGTGGCTGATCATGATCCTTGTCGTAAGGATAGAAGTTTGGTCTTTGCTACTCATTCTCGATCACTTTCTTTGAATGTGGTTGTAAATACTTCTAAAAATAAATTCAAATTGTAAAGGAGTCGTGAATCTTTTTCTATTAAAGGTGCAAACCAAGAGAGAGCACTTTCTGATAGTAGTACGTCTATAAATTCGACTTGGGTAAATCCATCAGGATATTGGAAAGGATGCAACCTTAGATAGAGCTTGACTTATTGCAAAAATCTTTGAAATTTTTATTTTTTTCCATCAAACTTCTTAGGCATATTAATCCTTATCCCTGTCATATTTATAGTAAGAAAACTCTGTGGATTTGATTGTGATGTTGATCTATTTGCTTCTTTCAACTGCACAACTTCTTGTTGTAGACTTTGAACTTATTTCGTAGGCATAGGCATAGTACTTCCATGATTCATGTTGAAAATACATGAGATTTCTACTCTTAGAGTATTGACAAGCTCATGAAGATATGTTATAGTTACAAATCTATTCTCACTTCCATTGAGAGTAGCATCCATAATCTTTCCTTCCATAAATAACTCAAATAAATTCAAAAGTTAAATTAGAAGAGGGTACTCTACAATCTCTAAAAATAAATCCCACAAAGAGGAGTAATCCACTCTCTTTTAAGAAAAGATCAATGTTAGAAAATAAGATTTTTTGTTTAAAGGTGGATAGTCTGTAACCTCTAAAATACAATAATAGAAGTGGAATAATCCATTCACTTCTAGAATAAGAGACAAACAATATGTTAGCACTCTTGTCAAACTGTCAAGGACATAAATCTCGAAGAAAGAAAATCCTCAATACACTCTTCTATTACTGAAGAGAACTAAAAAGTCACTCAAAAGGTGATGTAATATTAACTGGAATGACTATTGCTAAAAACAAAAACATTAGAAAGTCTTAAAATAAGACCAAGACTAAAAAGGCGTTGACAAGAGTGAAGAATGCTTCACTCTTGCCTCCATATATACTATCTAATTAAGAGCCACGTGGTGATATCCTATAGGATCTCTAACATGTGTTGACTTTGCTAGCCACATGTATTATCTTGCAAGACAAGTTATCTATGTATGCACCATGTAGTTGGCTTGCTCCACAAACTATTATACGGAGGTAACTTATTCCACAAGCTACCAATACATGGTTAGCTTTTTGGCCAAGTTTCTAATCTACAAACATATCTAAAGTCAAAATCGTATCTATGAAGCTTCTAAGAAGCTAGTCTAAAAGACTTTATGAAATTATTCTATTTTACTTATTTTTATTTAATCATATAAGTAACTATTGAGGTAAATATATATGTCTGTGATACTAGAAGATTCCAAAAATAATAAGAGATGAACAATGCTTTTTGAGATTTACCAATTATTATCGGATCTTTATTGAGAAGTTTTTTTAAGTTGTAGTATCATTTACAAACTTTACTTATATAAAACAAGTTCAAATAGAATAAAAAATCAAAAATATCATTTGAAGCTTTGAAGAAAGCTTTTACTTTTGTACCAATCTTGCATCATGTCGACTTCTCCAAAGCATTTTTTATGGAGACAGATGCATGTGATTTTGCCTTAGATGCAGTCTTATTATAAATAGAAACAAATAACAAACTTCATTGAGTAGCTATTCATTCAAGAAAATTTTCAGCAACCAAGATTAATTATGAGATCTATCACAAGGAATTTCTTGCAATCATAGATTCTTTTCGAAAGTGGCATCATTATTTAGAAGGTTCTTCAAATCTAGTCATTGTATATATGGATCACAAGAACTTTGAATATTTTATGTAAGCACATATTTTGAATTGTCACTAGGCTCATTGGAACATGTCTTTGTTAAGATTCGAGTTCAATATCACTTATTGGCCAAAAAAATAAGGTTTATTTGATGCTCTTCCTAAATGTTCTTATGTTATACCAAAATAAAATGAAATAGCTTTTGACTAATAAAAGATAATTTTATTAAAGCTAAAATAATTTCATCTCCGAGCAATGAAATTAATATTGATTGTTGATTTGACTTTTTTCAAGCACATCTAAGCAAATATGTCCTCAGACCTTCTTATTCATGATATTAAAAATAATTCCTCTAAGTCTCAAAATACTACCTAGTTTGAGTTTAAGAAAAACCTACTTTATTTTGAAGGATGCTTTTATGTTCTAGAAGAAGAAACACAATTACGAGCTCTTAAAACTCATCACAGTTTTTCTGTAACTAAATATTTTTGATATAATAAAACTCCTTGTTATTAACCTTATGGACTCTTCTAACTATTACATATATCAAAACAACCATGGTCTTCTATTTTTATGGATTTTATCATGGATCTTTCAATTTTAAATTTATATGATTCCATATTTGTGATTATACATTATTTCACCAAGATGGCACATTTTATACCATGTACAAAATCTATCACAAGTAAAAGAATGACTAAACTCTTCCTTGATAACATCTATCATTATCATAGATTACTAAGGGATATTATATCACATAGAGAAATATACTTTTTATCAAGATTTTGGAGAACTCTTTTCAAGATATTGAAGGTAGATATAAAACTATCTTTAGCTTTCTACTTTCAAATTGATAGACAAATAGAATGGATAAATCAAGTTTTAGAGTAATATTTGAGGTGTACCATCAACTATCAATAAGATGATTGGACAACTTTTTTATCATTGGCACAGTTTGCTTACAATAATTTGGTACATTCTTCTACTCAACAAACACCTTTCTTTACTAATTACAATTATCATCTATAATTTGATATTTTTGAATTTTCAAAAATTGATAATCTTGCAACGAAAGATGTAAGAAATCAATTGTTGGAGCTACATGTAACAATGAAGGTACAATTTGTGAATGGATCAATCTAGTTGCTTATTGATTATACTTATCAAAGTCTATAAAAAATCCATCTTGTATTCCATGTGTCTTTACTTGATCCATATAAGACAATGGATATATAAAAAAGGAGACAAATGTCACTCCCTCCTATAGAAGTGGACAATAATGAAAAATTTGAAGTGGAAGAAGTCTTAGATTGAAAGCCACACCCAAATAGGTTAAAATATCTAGTACATTGGCTTAGATATGACATTAATGAACACACTTGAAAGCCATCCAAGAATCTATCAAATGCATTAGCTAAAGTTAAAGCTTTTCATCAACAACATTTATCAAAACCAAGATGAAGAATGAAGAAATTCTTTGCTATAAAGCAAAGTAAGTTCAATGGAGAATTCATTCTATCTTGTATCATTGTTTTTTTAAATTTTTTAGTACTTACGAGATGAAGAACTAACAACCAACAGATTCAACTCAAGAGCTATTATTTTTTTAGCTTCCAAAGGAGACATTATAATTATCACAACATTTGAGATAGCAAAATCGAAATGAAGATCTTCATAAACGACATGTTTTTCCTCAAATAGATGGCAAGATACAATGTGTTTGGTACCACATCCTTAGAAGGGATTCTAGGTGTTTAGTGATACTTTTGGAGGTAGGAACCATTCTAAATGGTATCACTAATATTTTGTTTGAAGAAAGTTATGAAAGCCTCAATAATGATTAAATATTAGGATAGTCTTCTAGCCCTACTATGAGACATTATTGATGGTTGAAGGGACCTATCAACTACCTTCAAAGAAAATAGAGATTAGAGTATGTAGCAAATACAGTTCAGTGCATCTTGGACTTTATCAATATATAATCACTGCTCCTTGTCGAACTCATCCCTAAAAAGGGGGATAATTTCACAGACATACATATTTACCTTGATAATTATCTACATAATAAGAATAGATAGAAATAAATCAAAGTAGATAAATATGATAATATCTTGTGAGAAGCTTTCTAGAAGCTTCATAGATGTTACTTTGCTTTTATATATGTCTATAGGTAATTGATAGGTTGAAAACTTGGCCAACAAGGAGACCACATGTTGACACGTTGACCACTTGTAGTCCAAGTTGGACATATGGTTCACACCTAGGAAACTTGCCTTACAAATTAGACATGTATCTTACAAGTTGGATGCATATTAGAGCTCTTATAGCATGTGGCTACATAGTTCTTAGTTAAGTAGTATATATGGAGGCAAGAGTGAGGCCTCACTCTTATCAATTCCTTTCTTGTTTTTAGTCTAGTTTCAAGAGTCTTATGTTTTTTAGTCTTTGGCAATAGCTATTTTAGTTCTTTCTTCAATATACATACTTTCTTCTATTTTGTCACTTTCCTTTTGATACAAATTCCACAAGTTTATGTATCTTCTTCCAATTTGTGTTTTTAATAGTAGTTGCAAATAAAAAGTCCATAACAAAGAACTTCTTGCAATTGTGGATTTATTTCAAAAATGACACTATTATCTAGAAGGTACTACAAGTCCAGTAGTTGTTTTAATAAATCATAAGAACCTTGAGTGTTTCAGATCAACGCATGTTTTAAATTGTCGCTAAGTCTATCAAAGCATGTCTTTATCAAGATTTGAATTTAAAATCACATATTAGCCAAAAAAATAATAAAATTTGCCAAAATATCTTTTTTAGACATTTTTATCTTGTACCAAAAGAAAGAGATGTAACTTTTGATCAATAATAAATAATTATCTTTAAGCTAGAAAAATTTCATCTTTGAGTAATGAAATTAATATTAATTGTTGATTTAATTTTTTTAAGGCAAGTTTAGTTATATGTCCTATGATCTTTTAGTTTGCATTATTAAGAGTAATTCTTTTAAATCTCATAATGCTTTCAAGTTTGAATTTAAAATCAATATTTTTTATTTTGAGGAACACCTATTTATTTTTAAAAATGAAGCCTGATTATGTGTTTTTCAATCTTATCATAACTTTTTAATTATATGAGATTTTGAATTCAATAAGATCTTGGAATCAATATCAATAGATTTTTGGTGGCCTTAAATATAAAATAACAGTTAAAAGCTTTGTACAATCATATGATATTTATTCAAGATCAAAATCACATTATCATTGATATTGATTAATTTTTCAACTATATGAAAATTTGATCAATAATTTGTATTTATACCACCACTATTTATACCAAAAAAATTATAGTCTTTAGTATCTATAGATATTATTACAAACTTATAATCTCAAGTTCATATGATTCTATATTTGTTTCTTTAATTGTACCTTTAATAGTAGATTGTTTCACAAAGATGATACATTTTATAACTTGTACAAAATCTATCACAAATAAAGAAACAACTAAATTTTTTTTACAATATTTATTTCTATCATAGATTATTATGAGATATTATATTTCATAGAAGAATCTAATTTGTATTAAGATTTTAGAGAATTCTTTTTAAGATATTGAAGGTAGATATAAAATTATCTTTGGCTTTTCATCCTCAAATTAATAGACAAATAAAATGAATGAATTAAATTTTGAAGTAATATCTAAAATATGTCATTAATTACCATCACAATAATTGAATAATTTTTTTGATATTAGCAATTTTTTTTAAAAATATAAGAATATATTCTTCTATCCAATATATATATTTTTTAATTATGGTTATTATTCATAACTTGATACTTTGACTTTTCAAAAATTAATAATCCTACAATAGAAGTTTTGACAAATTATTTATTAAAAGTATATATAATAATAAAGGTACAATTAAAGAAAGCTCAAGAATGACAAAAGATCAATGCAGATGCCTATCACAAAGAATAATCTCAATTTTATATTAGCAATAAGGTATGATTACTTTGTTGTAATATCAAGACTAGTTACTTTTATAATAAGTTGGATTATTGTAGATCTAAAACATTTTTTGTTTGTAAATAGATCAATCTACTTATTCATCAATTATATTTCTCAAAGTCAATGAAGGTCTTTCCTATATTTCATGTATCTCTTTTTGAGCCATAGAAGATAGTGTATACATCAAGAACAAGATAAATGCTACTTCTTCTTATAGAAGTAGATAATAATCAATAATTTAAAGTTAAAGAAGTCATAGACTTAAGCTTGCATCAAAATAGGTTGGAATATCTTGTATATTGGCAGGAATATGAAATTAGTGAATGCACATAAGAACCATTCAAAAATCTTGCAAAAGTAGAAAAAAAGGTTAAAGCTTTTTATCACCAACATCTATCAAAATCAAAATGAAAGATAAAATAATTCTTTTTTATAAAAGAAATAATATTTAATGAAACTTTCATTCTATCATCTATCTTTGATTTTGATTTTTTTATATTTATAATACTAAAAAGATAGAAAATCATAAACTAATATATTTAACTTAAGAGCTATTATTTATTGAATTATCTGATAAAATATTGTAATTGTCACAACCTTAAAGACAATGTACTAGAGATGAAGACTTTCAAGAATGACATATTTTTCTTCAAATAGATGACACAATATAATAAATTTGATATCACAACCTTGGACGCTACTTTCAATATTTGGTGATACTATTGGAAGTATGAACCATTTTTGATAGTGTTCTAAGTGTTTTGTTTGGAGGTAGTTATGAACACATCAATAATAATCAAATATTAGGGTGGTCTTTTTGTTCTAGTATGAAACATTGCCAATAGCTATGAAGACCTATAGACTATCTTTGAAAGAAATAAAGATTAGAATATGTCATAAATATAATTTGTTAGATATTGGATTTTTTCAACATGTGATCACTATTCTTTGTAGAGTTCGATCTTAGAAGGAAAGATAATATCACTACCATACATATTTATCTTAATAATTACCTAAATATATGAATAGATAGAAGTAAGTAAATTAGATAAATTTTACATTATCTTATAAAGAAGCTTTATAGATCCAAATTTTCTTTTATATATTTACAAGTAATTAACAGGTTAAAAACTTTGCCAAAAAGTTGGCCAAATATTGAAAATGTTGGCTACTTGTAAAAAACATTTGCACATATGGCACACATATAAGAAGCTTGTCTTGTAAATTAGATATGTGTTCTATAGGTTGGACACATATTGAAAGTCTTATAGAATGTCACAATATTTCTTGTAGTTAGATAGTATATATAGAGGCAAGAATAAAGTCATTTTCATTCTTATTGATTTTTTTCTTATTTTTTAGTTTAATTTCAAGAGTCTTTAATTTTTTTTATCTTTTGGCAATAATCATTCTAGTTTCTTTATATATATATTTTTAAATTTCTTGAAAAAAAATCACCTATTTATTTACATTCTTTGAATTTTTATCCTTGACCAGTAATAAATTGAATTAATTTATTGCAAAGATTAGCTATCTTATTTGTTGTTGTATTTGTACTATCATATTTTTACTTTCAACAACCTTTAATATGATATCACAATCAAAAAAGAATATATCTAATTTTACTTAAAAAAAGTGGTGGTAAAAGAATCAAGAATAAAAAAAAATAAAAATAAAAATAAAAAATATTAATTTAAAAGTAGATAAACTACAACTTTTAGTGCACTTGTGATATATATATAGAAATATGTGCATTCTATAAGAAACTAAAATGTCTATTGACAAAGATAAGAAGGCTAAAGATTCTTGAAACTAGGTTAGAAACATGAAAGATATTGACAAGATTAAGGTAGGCCTCATTCTTACCTCCATATATACTACCTAATTAAAGAGCTACATAACAACTTTCTAAAGATGTTTCTTCTTATATAAATTGAATTAGAACAACCTTCATTTAAATCAAAGACAAAAATCTTAGAAAATCATTATAAATAGATAGTATATTTTTTGAGCAAAGATAATTTAATGTACAAATTAATAAATAGATAGTATATTTTTTATATAGCACACAACAAACTACATGCAAAAGTGTGTATTACTATCTATTTGCACATTTTTATGTATTTAAGAGGGATTTGATAATCTTAAAATATATTACTTTTATAATCTAATTTTAAGATATTTTAATTTTTTTAATGTATAAAAAATAAAAATTTGAGAAATTCTTCAAATACTAAATCTTTAAATAGAATGCAACCACTCCACTATTATAAATATATGTATATATTTTGTGTATGCTTCTCTCTCTCTCTCTCTCTCTCTCTCTATATATATATATTATTTCAATGATAAAATTTTATTTGATTTTATTTGATTTTGATTTTTTTTTTGATTTTTTTTTTTTTTTTTTGTAAAGTTATTATTGAGATAAAAAGAATTTCATGCTATTGGCAAAAGAATGGTTTAAAAGGATGATAATTTTGAATATTATTTCAACAAAGACTTTTTCACTATACAAATCTAAGTTGGTTACAAGAATTGATGGTTTTACAAGAATTATATATAATCATGCATCTTGTACAAAGGTTAATTATGTAAACTCTAAAAAAATCGGATATAAACCTTCATGTTGCGGTGTCGTATCCATTGCGAGTCTCGTCCCGGATCTCAATTCGTTCCGTTCGGTGGCGAGGCCAAGCGGATAGATACCCTCTCGATTTGGGTTTCATCGCAGCGCTAGACCCCGCGTTGGCAGAGAATATTACGGAGCCCGTGATTGATTTCTGGGTCGATTTTGTGAGCATTTTTTTGTGGCAGCATCCGTTCTTTTGCACAGAGCCTTTCTCGCAGACCCACCTTCGCGCCATGACGTGCATGCAGGTCTCCTCGTTGAGGTCGCCTCCGTGGTCGCAAGCTGGGTCCCCGCAGACTTCTCTTCCCCGAACAGGAACGCAATGTAGGTTCCGAACAGGTTCTTTTGCCGCGGAGAATCCTAACGCTTTGAAATTGATCGGATGTGGGGTTGGTCTTCGAGGTGGTCGTCTCATCAGTCGCGTCCACGCCAGGGAGAAGAAATTGGGTTCATCGGGGGTTGTGAATGCCGAGCTCGGATCTCCCCAATCTGTGGCTGGTGAGCAGATTTCAACCCCCACCTGAATTGCTGTGTTTCTCAAGTGAAAAAATCTGGTGCTAATCGCACGGGCGTTGCGCTGTCTTAGTACTAGTGGGTGTTAACAGTGAAATTCGTGTTGTGTGTAGTGAATTAATTCATGTTATTTCGAATATTTTCTCTGAATACTTGTTAGACTGGAAATATCAATTACCTTAGCCTTTGTATGCAAATGGAGCTAGGCTTAAACCTAGTTATATTGCATTCAACGTTTTGTATTGCGTTTGATGGTTCAGTACTGGGACATCAGATTTGTATCGAGACTATCGTATGGAAGTATAAATTAAGGTTCAAATTCAGGGGTGTATACGTTGGCAGTTGGATTCGGACGAATTGTATGAGTTGTTTGTCTTTGCGGTGGCAGGTATCGTGAATACTGTGAAGTTGGCTTTAACATCGTCACCACCAAGCTGGGAATCTGCAACCATAGCCACAACCACAATCTTCCTAGCCGGTGCCCCAGTATTGTTGGCAGGCCTCTCGTTATCAGGATATGCTTGTGCATACGCTTTGGGACTCCTGACCTGGCGAGCTTTCGGATGGCGAGGGACTTTAATTGTTTCTTTATACTTCGTTCTTGTATGTACCGTTCTTCGAATCCAACTTCTGAATTGTTAGACAGATTCGTATGAAGGTTTTGTGGATGTAGACGAGCTCGAGTCAATTAAACAGGAGTGTGATTGCTTCCTTGTGCTTCTTCAAGATCAACTAGTAACGTAGAGGAGGGGTCAACTGCAGGGAACAATTGCTACGAAAGTAAAGATCAAACAGAAAGAAGCTGCTGGGATTGCCGAGAAGAAGAGTGGAAGGAGGGGCCCAGGAAGTGTATTTGGGTCCTGGACCGCTGGTGCAGTATGTGCTGCCGCCACCATAGCTGCAGTGGGACGTGTTGACGCGAATGTATTATGGCGCTTGGGTTTCCTGGCCAGTTTTTGCACAAAGCTTAGTGACACCATCTCCAGCGAGATCGGCAAGGCTTACGGAAAAACCACGTGAGCTCGTCTTGGCAGGCGAACGACCTTAACACTTTGTGATTCCTTCACGATTTTTATTACGTATGGGTCTTGACCAAGCCACATGTGGACTACGGGAATGATATGTTTTGGTTTTGGTGAATAGGTATCTGGTGACGACCTTTTCTGTTGTTCCAAGGGGAACGGAAGGAGCAATCAGCTTAGAAGGGACAATTGCTGGCTTGATAGCCTCAGTTATATTAGCAGCGGTTGCGTACTCTATCAATCTGGTATTTCCCTCTTAAACACAACGAACTGCCGAACTAGTTTCCTCTCACTCCATTGCCTGCGAGATCAATCCGGCCATTCGGCATTGGTGTGATTTTGCGCATCTCTTTTCCTTAGCACTGATGTAGTATTCTCTGGTTATGTTCTTTACTGGCATTTTTTCTTCAACGTGATCTCTTTCACCATTGGTATCTGAAGTTCATGATTTGTGGTTATGTCCTTCTGCCTTTCTCTCCCTGAGTCTTTATTACGGATCTCTCAAAAGCTGAACCTCGCAGACGGATCAATTTGGTGCTGTCATTTGTGTGTTGGCTGCACAAGTGGCAAATTTTTGCGAAAGTTACATTGGTGCTGCCTTGCAAGGGCGTGAAGGCTTCAAATGGGTAGGTGCTCTCAAACTTCTCTGCATTTATGACGAGAGTAGGTTCCGTTTACACTGACAATACACACTAGTTACGTTTTTTGGTGAACAGGTACCCTGCAATATATGTTGCTAATATTATTCCATGTAATAGAGGTCTAACGGTGGTTTTTGTTCAGCCTAGCAATGGTCCTATAATATTAATCCAGGGTGTGATAACATAGTCTTTGTACGCTTGAACGTCCCAAAAATTGGTAGTTGACGCAAACGTACCTCGGAACGTGCAGATTACTAACGACATTGCGAACGTTGCCAACATCACAATAGGAGCAGTTTTGGCAGCCGCTATTAAAAGCCTAACTGGCTAAAATGCCCGAGCAAAGAAGTCAGTTCTGTTCTCTTGCTACCACTGCGGAAAATCACATGAATTTGTATGTGCTCAAGGAAATTGTTTTTCATAGTTTTTTCAATCTTTCAAACTCATTTTAACATGGAAGTTCTGTTAGTTTTTAGTAGTTCCGTTCTTGTGTCTAACATACTGGTATGGCTAGTCTCAATACATTCTTATGTATTTTGCAGAAAGCTCTATGGGTAGCAAAACGAACCTACTCCACATTATGCATCAATATTTAGTCAGTACTGATCCTCCTAATTAGCCGACAGTAGAATTGTAGATGCGGAACTAAAATCTGGCTGAGAGGATGCATATGAATGTAGCATATTTCACATTCATTAGATGGTTTGCGTGCTAGGAACTAGGCGAATCTGACTTCCTGCGATGATTTCTCAGAAATAATTTGAAGGTCTGAGATCTTGTTTATTTTCTTTTAACTTTTACATTGGTATCTTGCTTTCTTGCAATTGATGTTTTGTGGGTAGAGCATTCACCCACATTCCCACGAAAAGGCTCCAGAACTTCTCCATGTGCATGACCAATGCTTGAGCATAGTCTTTCTCTAAGGTGTTGTTAGCACCTTCGCCTCTGTTGATGACAAGCAAGTTCAACAATTTTGTGATTATCTAGCTTGATATGTGTATCGTTTTCTTTGATTGACATTAGATTTTATAATAGAAGACCTTGAATTATGTAGACTAGCTCCTCTTTGACTATTTCTTCACTATTGATTTTTGCAACTTCAAGTACCTATTCAAATAATGAAGTATATCAAAAATAATTTTGTATTGTTGTTGGAGATATTTTTGCCCAAGTTACAAATGACTATCATATTGCCATCAATTGATTGATCTTGTATAAGTTGATCTCATTTTTGCTCATCTCAATGAAGTCCATTCTACAAATGAAAGCATTGGTAGTATCACTTGAATGCCACAATGATTTCAACATCCATTGGTTGAATCTTCAAAGTTGCATTTAGAGGAAGTACATAGATATCCACATTGGGAGAAATTTGGTTGTTTATAATGTGCAATGGTACATTATCTATAAGGAGTAAGATCTACCAATGTATCTTTCCTATCTCTTTGTCAAGATTTTTGAGCCATTCATGGAAAAATAATCCCAATCATCTACATTTTCTTGTTGGATGGATAATAAAGATCCAATTGTTTGCATGTGCAATAATTGAAGTACTAGAGCTTATGGGCATGGCCAATAAAAATTATGGCAATTTACGAACTCCATCAACATTGTCTTTGAATGCAATGGCGATTTATGAGATTTCTTTCTTGTATCTTGCGATTTGTTGTTGAACAATAGTTTGGTCTAGTACTATACTATACTATAAAGTAGTCATGTTTTATCCATGTTGTATATGTTGCATAAGGCATCATTACATCAATACCAGCTTGATTAGTTGAACTTGCCTTTCCATGCATGCTGATCACTTTGAACTTATGGCAAGAGAAAAAAATTTCAAATCAGTTGTTCGAAAATTCTATTTTGTCTTTGAAGATTGCAAGCATCTTTGTAAAGCATCGACCATGCTTTTTAATGAGTTTTGCTGACAAAAACACATTTCAAGATTGTCATAGTAGATTCCACATAATAAGTATTAGAGACATAGTCCTTAGAACCTTCTAGAGACAAGTTTCTAGAACCTTTTAGAAGCAAGTCTCTAGAATCTTCTAGAAGCTTCTAAGTTGGTAGAAGATGTTAGGGACATAGTCCTTAGAACCTTCAAGAGATAAGTTTTTAGAATCTTCTAGAAGCAAGTCTCTGGAACCTTCTAGAAGCTTTTTAGTTGGTAGAAGTTGCTTGAAAAGCTTCCTAAATAGGAGTATATATTGGAATCGAGGCTGAAGAGTTCTTCAGTCTCGACAACACATCTCTTGGAGCTCTAGCTCACCTCTCTAGTGTTGTTCTTGTATTCATCTGATTAATCTAGTTCTTGCCACTTCTTCTTGAACTTCTTGTTAGATCTCGGGTCTGTATTTTTGTGTCCGTGATAGTTTGTCAAGACTTCATTCACCTTAGATATTAGAGTTAGTTTCTTCCTCGTTAGAGTGCGGATTACCCCTCTGCTTGGAAGTGCACTAGTATTTTAGAGGTTGCGGATTACCCTCCTCTAAACTGATACTTCTTTTGTTACAATATTGGAGTCTTATTTTTCTTGGAGAGAGTGGATTACCCCTTTTCTTGAAGCTCTTAAGGCATTTTAGAGGTTGTGGAGTATCCTCCTCTAAACCAATATTGTCTTCTTGTAGAGTCATTTCTGTCCTTTTCTTACAATGGCCGAAGGCCAAGACATTAATACGATGGAAAGTTTGGAGTCTAAGTTGGATGCTATCATAAATGCCCTCGCTACATTATCGCAAAGAATTGCAAAGATTGAAGGAATCATGGCAAGGCTTCATAATGATGGAGCATTTGGAATGGCACAATCTAGGTTGCACCAACCTCAAACTTCTGCACTTGGAGAAGCAACTTTGCCTCAGGTTTGACAAGCACCACTGGTTCTATAACACAAGGAGCCCCGAGTTAGCCTTCCGGACAAGTTCGATGGTACACATTCCAAGTTTCGAGGATTCGTCAATCAAATCAGGTCGATAACAGTTTTACAGCCCGAATGCTATCCAACGGAGGAGTCACGTGTTGGGCTTGTTGAAATCTTACTTACAGGGCAAGCTCTATCATGGTTTGCTCCTTTGTTTGAGAAACGATCGTCCATACTAAACAACTTTGAAACCTTTTTGGAGGCGTTTGCGGAAGCATTTGGTAAACACGATAAGGTTCGATGGAGTACAACAAAGATCCGGTCACTACGAGAAGGGATACATTCTACATCAGTCTATGCGTCGGACTTCAAGCAATTAGCATGCGACATCAATTGGGACGAAGAAGCGTTGATGAGTCAATTCTATTGGAGTTTAAGGGATGATGTGAAGGATTTGCTGTTAACTCTTCCTGATCCACAAATACTCAACGAAATTATTAGCCAAGCTGTGAAGTGCGATAATTGCTTATTCCAAAGCTGCCAAGATCAATGTTCAAAACAACATATGATTTGTCATACCCCAACTATGCCGACAAGTAGCGTGAATACACATTCAGAGGTAGAAGACATGCAAATTGATGCAATACGTGTCAAATTTCTTACCCAAAAAGAAAAAAAGCGGCGTATGGAAGAAGGTCTATGCTTGTATTGCGGTGAAGAAGGCCACAAAGTTGGAAACTGCTCCAAGAAGCAAAATCGACGTCTTGTCAGGACTAGGGGCACGTTTGTTCAAGAAAACGAGGATGCCCAGCCACAATACGAACCGTGCGGTTGGACAATGAAATATCGTAACAACAATCAAGTTCCTTTCTTTCCGCTCAACCTGCCCTTTGCTTTACAATCCCTTTGTTTATTAGCCCTCGGAAACTCAGAACCTTAGCATTATTAGATTCAGGAGCATCTGCTTGTTTCTTAGACAAAGAATTTGTGAAGCATCATAAAATCCCTTTAGTACAAAAATCCAAACCTGTTCACGTTGAGGTCATAGATGGGCGACCTTTATTGTCTAGTAGTGTCACACATGAATCAAAACCTATAGAAGTGACGTTTAAGGGCCATAGTAGTCATATTATCTTCAATATTATTAGAATCCCATCAAATCTTATTATTTTTGGTCTTTCCTGGTTGAAAAAGCATAACCCATCCATAGATTGGAGGTTGCGGAAGATGACCTTTTCCACAAAACCACCCAAGAGTAAGCCTAGTAGAAAACCCCGAATACAGAAATTCTTATTCAGTGGAGCAAGAGCGTATATAAGATCATCCAAGGAAGGCACACCATTTGTCATTTATGTAGCTTCAACTACCGGGGAGAAGATCTCGACAACAAGTATACCTGAGCAATATAAGGATTTTAAAGATGTGTTTCAAAAGAAGAATGTCGACATGCTACCGGTGTCGTATTACGTGCTTTCCTGCTCGAGAACGCGCCGGGCGTCTGGCTGTAGAAGGTAGTATGGAGATTCGCCGATAGTCAAGCAGTCTATCAGTTTTTGACTGCTGGAATATAAACGACTGCAACAATGTACAGCAAATCTATACGGGTGCTCTTCGACTGCTTGTCGAAGTCCCTTTCTGCCCGAGCCGGTAGGTCTCTAGACGTTACAGAGAACCCCGTACAACCCAAACTGTTAATCTTCAATACCGCTTTGTACTTACGATCTTGTATCCACTGACTGTCTTGTTAGATTAACCCAATAAATTTCATTCACTCCGCATACTCAATCCTATAGACACCCTTTTAATCCTTCAATCACAGACGTAACTCGATTTTACAAAACAGTCAAGAGTATTCAAACCCACTTCATTTAAAAATCTCGATTCACCATTACAATACTGACTTCAGCAGCGATTGCCTCAGTCTTTCCAAAACTCTACGAAGAAGAAAAATCCCATTCTATGTCTTTCCTTCCCCGACCCGAAGCATGAAGCTCCTCTCTCTAATTCCCTTGATCTTCAAAAACCTCCCATGAAAAAACCCGAACTGGTAACCTTGCAAAAACTTGAAAAACTAGCTCCCTCCCGATTCCTCGAAGAAGAAGAGAAAACCCCCCTCCCCCTAAAACTATATCCCCTCTAACCTTATCCTCTGAATTTCTTCAATCTTCCGTCTTAGATCCGGAATTGGCTCCCACCTCAACCTTGGATCCGAAATTGGCTCTCGCCGCCAAGCTTTGTCCTCCGTTTTTTACCTTTAAAAAATCCATTTACCGCAAACAACGTTCCTTGAAACGGCACAGAGAACAAGACGTAAAACAGAATCGAACCCCGTAATCGGGACCACATTGAGTCGCCCGACCAATTCAGGTCCTATATTGGAAAAGATGCCCGTAGTAACCTAGATGTTCCCGTAATTGGGTCAAATTGGTCCTCGCGTCAGATTGGCTAAGACCCGTAGTAAGACCTGGATTCCCCGTAATTAGATTGCATTGGGTTGACCGGCCAATTTAGGTCTCATATTGGATAAGAGGACCCGGATTGGATTATCGAAATTGGATCCAATTGGCTCCTCGAACCCGTCTTGTGAATTGGTCCTTCTCTTTCTGCTGACTCCCGTTATTGGAATCGAATGGAGCATTTCAGTATGCCCCGGCTGACTGTAACGGAGTGACTGAACCTGACCACTCAATATTTGTACTGGAATTGGTCGATGCTCCCAATATTCGAGGTAACTGAATATTAATAAAATTCCCCTTTCTTTTTATTTTCACTGTATAATCATGTTACAACACGACACCGGAACACCAACCATATGATTACGCCATAGACTTGCAGGAAGGAGCACAACCGCCTTTTGGCCCAATCTACAATCTATCGCAGACAAAGTTAGCGGAGTTGCGGAAGTACATCGATGAGAATCTAGCCAAGAACTTCATTCGTCATTCAAAATCGTCAGCTAGAGCACCCATCTTATTTGTGAAGAAGAAAGATGACTCGTTGCAGATGTGTGTGGACTATTGAGGCCTCAACAAGGTAACAAAGAAGAATCGTTATCCGTTACCCTTGATTTTTGGTCTCTTAGAACAACTTGGACGTGCAAGGATTTTTACAAAAATTGATCTAAGGGGAGCTTACAACCTCGTATGAATCAAGGAAAGAGATGAGTGGAAGACAACGTTCCGTACAAGGTATGGCCATTTTGAGTATAATGTCATGCCCTTTGGTCTTACCAATGTTCCAGCTGTCATTCAACATATGATGAATGACATTTTTCGAGAGTACCTTGACGATTTTGTTGTCATCTATTTAGATGATATTCTAATATTCTCCAAAAATGAGAAAGAGCATGAAAAATACGTTCGTTTGGTCTTGGAAAAACTATGCGAGCGAGGACTATATGCCAAGTTGGAGAAGTGTTTATTTCACCAAATAGAGATGGAATTTTTGGAGTTCATTACGACTACAGAAGGCTTGAAGATGGACCCCAAGAAGGTGGAAGCAATCGTGTCCTAGGAGGTTTCGAAGACGGTTAGAGATGTACAATGCTTTCTTGGCTTTGCCAACTTCTATCAGATCTTCATCAAGAATTACTCTCAAGTTGATGCTCCTCTCACTTGATTGACATGCAAGGATAAGCTGAAATGGAGACTTTTAGCAGAGAAGGCGTTTCAAGACCTAAAAATCACATTTACTACGGCTCCAATCTTGGTACATCCAAAATTTACAAAGGCCTTTTATTTAGAAATTGATGCTTCAGATTTTGCTTTGGGAGCTGTACTTTCACAAATGGAAAAAGACAAGAAGCTCCATCCGGTTGCATTCTATTCTCAAAAGTTCTCTACTACTAAAATCAATTATAAGATCCACGATAAGGAACTTCTTGCTATAGTGGATTCTTTCCAAGAATGGCGTCACTTTCTTGAAGGAGCTGCACACCCAGTGATCGTATACATAGATCACAAGAATTTGGAGTATTTCATGTCGGCTCGAGTTTTAAATCGACGTCAAGCTCGGTGGAGTATGTTGCTATCTAGGTTCAATTTTGTTATCATTTATCGACCTAGAAAACAACAAGGACTATCTAATGCCTTATCGAGGAGATCGTATCTTGTACCAAAGGCTGGAGAAGCAGAGTTTGATCAACAATGTACGACATTGTTGAAGCCAGAGTAATTTCAGCTTTGCGCTACTATTGTGCCAATTGATGCTGACTTCCTGAATCAGGTACCTGCCATGACCATTGAAGATTCAGTAGCCATTGATATTAAGCAGCATGCCAATGACGAAAAGTTCAAGGTGGAGGGAGATCTTTTATACTTTGAGGAGCGGTTATATATCCCAAAAGGACCAGCACGACTCTGAGTTCTTCAATCTTGCCACGATTTTCCAACTGTGGGATATTTTTGATTCAACAAGACCTTGAAGCTTATTTCTCAAGATTTTTGGTGGCCCCAAATGTGGAAGGATGTGAACGATTTTTTCCTCTCCTACGACATCTATTCAAGATTTAAGAATCCTCGACATTACCCTTATGGACTCCTATAGCCATTGTCAATCCCACGTCGACCATGGTCTTCAATTTCCATAGACTTCATCACGGACCTGCCATCATCGAATTCATTTGACAGCATCTTTGTTGTCGTAGATCGGCTTACAAAGATGGCGCACTTTGTTCCTTGCAAGAAGACATCGTCCAGTGAAGTCACAGCAAGGCTCTTTCTCAATAATGTGTATCGATATCATGGACTACCAGATGATATCGTATCAGATCAAAAAACCCAGTTCGTATCAAAGTTTTGGAGATCTCTCTTTGAGATACTGAAGGTGGATATCAAGCTTTCTTCGGCTTTTCATCCTCAAACTGACGGCCAAACAAAACGGGTGAACCAAATCTTGGAACAATACTTATGATGGAGCATCAACTATCAGCAAGACGATTGGACCACATATCTGTCGCTAGCCAAGTTTGCATATAACAACACCCTCCATGCGTCGACTCAATACACACCATTCTATTTCAACTATGGGTATCATTCCAAGCTTGATTTATTGAATCTGTCAACAAATAACAATCCAACAGCTGAAGGATTTGCGAAACAACTATCAGAGCTTCAAAATACGTTGAAGCTTCAATTACAATCTGCTCAAGAATCCTACAAGGCATCTGCAAATAGATTTCAAAATCAAGCACCTACTTTTAAAATTAGAGATAAAGCATGGCTTCTTCGATGGAATATCAAGACCAAGCGACCATGTGATAAGTTGGACTATCAAAGATTACGACCATTTATCATCCAGAAGTAAATCAATGTAGTGGTGTATCGTCTGGAATTACCGGCTTCTATGAAGGTACATCCAGTCTTTCATGTTTCTCTGTTGGAGCCTTATCGAAAGTCGTCTTTTTTTGGAAGAGTGCAATGTCCGCCACCTAGTATTGAGATCGAGAATCATGAGGAATAAGAGGTTGAAAAGGTGCTGGATTCAAGGCAAAGGTGGGGTAAGTTGGAGTATCTTGTTCATTGGTGCGACTATGACATTAATGAGCGAACATGGGAGTCAACTGAAAATCTCGCCAATGCGCCACAAAAGGTATAGGAGTTTCATCAACAACATCCTCATAAACCTAAGCCGGTTTGACAATAGCTTCCTTTTGAAGCTTGTTCACTCAAAAATATAAGAAAGGAAGAGAGCACCACCAAAATTCATAGTTGATGTAGTTATTTTCTCCAAGATAAAATAGAATTTTTTCAGTAGCCATAGTTTGGTCTTCTGATATGGATAGCCAAGAGATAGATACTATGTCAGTCAGATTATCTCAACCGACTAGCTCACGAAGGCGACCCCGAGATGAAGAACCACCTACACCATGATGACGACGGAGGATACCGAGTAACCGATCACTGGTGATTGTATTTAAGTCCGAGCCTACTTACGATGGTCAGCCAGAAGGCATATTTGCAGGACAATTTCACAATGAAGACACGGAAGTTCATGCTTAGTCAAAAGTTGAAGGAGTGGGCCACTACCGTTGGCTTCAAGGACCGATGAACCACTTGCCTCGTGAACAATAGTTGGAGTTCATAGCAGATGTTATGTGACAGATCTTCATTTTCTTGCGTTGGTACTGATTAACAACAACATTTCTTCTCAGAGACCTCGAAACTAAAGGAGGGGGTGATGATAGGGACATAGTCTTTAGAACCTTTTAAAAACAAGTTTCTAGAACCTTCTAGAAGCAAGTCTCTGGAACCTTCTAGAAGCTTCTTAGTTGGTAGAAGATGTTAGGGACGTAGTCTTTAAAACCTTCTAGAGATAAGTTTCTAAAACCTTCTAGAAGCAAGTCTCTGGAACCTTCTAGAAGCTTCTATAGTTGGTAGAAGTTGCTTGAGAAGCTTCCTAAATAGGAATATATATTCGAATCGAGGCTGAAGAGTTCTTCAGTCTCGATAACACATCTCTTGGAGCTCTAGCTCACCTCTCTAGTGTTGTTCTTATATTCATCTGATTAATCTAGTTCTTGCCAGTTCTTCTTGAACTTCTTGTTAGATCTCGAGTCTATATTTCTGTGTCAGTGACAATAAGTGATTCCTTGAGGTTGGGAAAGTGAATTGTCTTTTGGTACTTTGCTTGAAGCTGGTCTCAATCTATGGCTTCATACTTGTCATGTTTCTTTAAGATTTTGCTAAAAGCAACTTGTGAATGTGCTTTTACAAGCTTAAACTTGGTTTTGGTCCACTCTATAAGAGTCATCTATAAGATCGAAGGATGTGTATCTCTTTGCTTGTAGATCAGCAATTGCTAGGTGTTGGTTAAGTACAACATTATATGACATAGATAGGTATTGGGCATGTAGGAAGGAAAAGACTAGACTAACGGTCTAATAGACACTCAAGCAGATTCATGATTTCGTCTAAACCTAATAAGTTCTAACTTTCTACAAGTTATATTTTGAGAGGTGAATTGATTCTAAAACTTATGAGAGGTAACACTATGTATATACATATAATAAATAAAAATTATAAATCATAGAAAATTGAGATCCAAAAATTTAAAGACAAATTACTAAACATCTAAATTCTTGTACCTCAAGAATCTCAAGTATTCCTTCTATGTTTTCACATAGAAATTATCTCTGTACTTATCTAAAATCTCCACAATTCTTGATTTTTTTATAGTCAAACAATTCAACTTTAAAACTATCTTCAATTTATCTATCAATTTTATTTATTAATATTAACTTATTTTCTTCAATTTATTTTTTACACATCTATATCTTCATTATCTTCATCTTTGTCTTTGTCTACTTTAATACAATCTTTGTACATCTATATCTTCATCAATTTCATTTTGTCTGTCTTTTTTAACCTAATCTTCAATTCTTCTTTACATCTTGCAACTCTTAAATACAATATTAGACCAAAAGTGTATAAAATGATATGCAAGCATGTCAATTTTATCTCTTTATTATGATTTTTTTGATAATAATAATATAGCTATAAAGCTATTTATAGCTTCTTCATAGTGAGTTTTTTCTTATATTAATTAAACATAATAAATCACATTTTAATTTATTTCTAACTACCTATAACTATCAAAGGTGGTTTTAACCACTTTGTCTTTTAATCACATGGGCGGCTAATTTCTTTGCCTTTTCATACTTTCCTATCTTTTCTAATCTTATTTATACTTGTTTCTATAAATTGATTTTTTACACTAAATTTTATTCTTTCTTTTCTTCTTTTATATTAGTCTATTACATTCACATTCTTTGTAATATATCTTCTTAATAATATCTTTATTAATTATTAACACCAAGGATAAAATTACTTTTTTCCCCTCAAAAGTAATCGATTATATCCAATTAAGCATTAAGTTAAGTTATGTTGAACATATTGTGTTCTTTCATTTTTTATTTTCTATTTTTTTCTATTTTTTTTCATAAATAATAAATTTCTTGAGCTTTAGCATTTAGATTTTCTTTCAATGAATTTATCTCACATACTAAGGCTTGTTTTTCCTTCCAAAATCGCTTTTTATTAGTTTTAAGAAAAACTAAATCATCTTCTTCCATGTGACTTGCATTGAGTTTGTACGGATATCTTGAAATGTCTTTTTAACTTGTTTGGATATGTTGTTGTATCCTCCAAGTTGGTACGGAACATTTTTCCATAATTTCTCTTTGTATTGTGTTGTAACATATGAGATACATGCAATTCATGATCATTTAAATAATGTAGTAAAATCTAACTCATTCTGCAAATCAAAACTCAAATCCTGATTAATTTTTGATAAAAGGTGGCCATCACGAAGATGCCACCCTTGTCCACCCCTGTTGTCAACGGAAATTTGAGGGGACGGGGGGTCACCTTGGATCTCTCCAGCGGGGGTGTACAATAACCTAATTGGTCTTTGTCTGTCTTGAGAAGAATAGAGTGGCCGCCAAGGCCACCATCCTCCCGTCCACCTCTTCTAGGGATGGATAACTGGCGGCCGCAACCACCATCCTGTTTTCCATCCATGGAAGGAAAGGATGGTTGGCCGCGGAAACCATTCTCCTCCCTTCTATCCCTGGATGGGGTGGATGAGTGGCCGTTGAGGCCACCTGTGACCCCATAAAACCGAGTCCCCTTGTCGTCTTCTCGCATGATAGGCTTGTCATTGGAGTCATACCTGTAGGGATGTCGTTGGAAGTATCGTTTGGGGATTGCATTATAGAAATTTGAGTGTTGCTAAGGCTGGGCGTGGAATGATGAGCTGTTAGTGACGAAGTCGGCCCGGTGATTTATATGGAGGCGTCGAGATTGCAGGATCGTTCCTACTGGGTACCTCATAGATTTTGCAGTTAGTTTTAAATCCCATTGAGTTGCTCTTCGCGGTCTTGGTGGTACTATATTATGTTAAATTGCTTCTCGGCATGCTGTGTTAGTGTGTATGTCGACACCAAGACCTTTGAAACTGGGTTTTGTAGGGTGTCCTAATATACATTCACGGAAAATTTGATCACGAGGTGCTTGAAGCAGCAGCTCTTGACCAACATGCTTTGTCAGGGTACAAAACGTATCGTCACCATGGAGTGAACAGTCAATTTTGATCATTGCTTTAAAATTTGCTCCGAAAGTGACTTCCGGATTCCAATCGGTAAAGAACTCCAAGTGGACCAGTGGAGGTAAAAACGATGGGAGGACAGAATTTTTACATCCATTCACCCATTTACCGAATTGTTTCGTAGTTCAATAGATTTCGAAGTTTTTTGTATCAACCCAAGCCATATTAATAAGCGCATCTTGATCAAAATCCTTTGATTTGATTGGATAAATATCCGATGATGAGTGCTCCCGTTGAATGTTATGCACCAAAGTGCCAATCTCATACTCTCCCAGAGTTTTTCCGCGAGGTACTTGGATATTGTGAATTTCTGGTTTGTGGGTCTGATTTCGTAAGAGGTTGCTGGTCGAGACCTGTGAACTCTGCGGAATCCCTGCGTGGTTCATACTCATGATTATGGACTGAACCCTCTTGTGCTTCTTCTTGGGTTGCCTGATTTGATGTGGTGGCATCAATATTCAATACTCGGCCAGCACCCGTGTCGGATACCCAGCCAACGCCCATGTTGGATACCTGGCCAGCACCCACGTTAGATACCCTTCCAGTGCCTACGTCGGATATCCGGTCAGCGCCCACGTTGGATACCTTGGTTGTATATTCTTTGTTATTTCTACTGAGATCGATAGGAGTAATTAACTATTCTGTAATACAATGTTGGTTTTGTGGAGAACTAGGTTGCAAATCATTGAAAATAGACCATAAGATTGCTTCAGTTGTTAGTATCATCTTTCTTCTTGTTTCATGGATTTTATCCTTGTCTTCTTTTGCACTTTCTAGCATTGTCACTTCTACTCTTCATTGTTGATATGATCTAATAACCACTAAACTTGCTTAGCTGAAAAGTCTTCATCACATCTTGAACTATCTAAACCATACCTTATACTATTTTCTATTTTTGAGTTATCAGTAATTTACTTAAATTTTTCTGTCATTTAGTAGTTGTTAGATATTGTTGGTAAACTTCATTTGTTCTTTTTCTTTCCATTGATGTTGGCAATGTAATAATATCCATTCTATGATCTGGATAACTAACTTGGGTGATGAGATTTTCTTTTTTTGTACATTTTAGTGTAACATCTTTGCACTTACAATCTTCATGTTTGTTATACATGATCCCATCTCTATTCTTTCTTGTAGTTATTATAGGCTCTTTCCATATAGTTGTTAAATCCACAATTTTTGTACTAGTATTGTTTAATATAGAAACCTTATTTACACTATAATTTGTTCTACCATCTATTTTATAGATGTAAACTTATTTAGGTCCAATAGGCAATGTTTGATAATTGTTAATTCATATTAAGCTCATAATACAACAAAGATATTAGAATGATTAAGAATATTAATATGATTATAGAAAGATATGCATAATGGGTTGGAAAGCAATGCAACTTAGCAAATGTATGCAATGGAGAAAGGATATAAGGTAGAACACTCATTTCTAATAATTTAAGCATTTCATCATACATCTAGTAGGTATAAAAATAGAAAAAATACTCCAATATATAGAAAATAAAAATCAAAAGAATTTTGAGTAGTTTCATATAATTTGCTCTAAAAAGAGAATTTATATATATGTTTTAGCTGAAGATTTTTTTCAACACATTTTGGATATACAAGCTTATATATACTATTGATGTTGGATAACAAAAACCAAAGATCTAATTTTTACAAAATCATGGTATATGGAATCTATTAATGCTATGAAGAGAAGTTTAGCATCTATTAATACTATCAAGAGAAGTATGATACCAATTAATGCTGTTAAGAAAAATGTAGCACCTAATTATACTATTATTCCACCCCAACCAATCAACAATTGCCACCTATTGATAATTCATACATATCCATTCCAAATACAATTTTTTACATTTATTGCTTACATCTTAACATCAATTTAACCAACCCCAACTTATTTCCAATCAATAAAATAGCAAATCTAGTCAATGGACAAACAAAATTAGATCAACCAATATATTAGAAATGAAAGGGTGGTCAACAATGGGTTGACTACCTTATCCAAATTGTGACCCAAGGAGACTTGGCAATACTAACATACCAACAATAAAATCAAGACTACATGATGATCACTCACAGGTGTGAATGGGGGTGGAATCATGGGCTGAGGCTCACTGGGTCTTGTGGCGTTGACGGCTTCCGAGATGCCCCTCTCCTCCCCAGCCCTAACCCTACTCTGCTCTGCCTTCGTCCTCCTCCGCTCCTTTGCCTTTCCCCCGCCCTCCTCATCTTCCTTCGTCTTCATTCCTCTCGTGACTCTCGCCACGCCCTTCCTTCCCCATGCCTGCAATCTAACGCATCACTGCCATCTCCACCACCACGCCACTTGCACTGGAACCCGCCCCTTCCCTCGCCTTCCGTTTCTCTGCCTGCCTGCCTCCCTCCCTCCCAGGTATGTATGTTTGCTCTTCTCACCTTTCTTCTCTTGCTCTTTCGATCTTTGTTTCTGCACAGTGCTCCCTCCTCCAGTGCGGCAATCCGGATCTCACAATTCCCATCCAAACCTGCTTTCTCATTCCATCTCATATCCATCGTCTGTTAACTCCTTTACACTCCTCCACTTGCCTGATTTCATGGCGTTCTGGGGATCTCTTTGCAGCCCCGGGTTGGTGTGCCGCATGCTTCTCAATTTTGATTGTTCCCAATTCTTAGGTCCAACTTTGCAAATTCATATTCTTAGGTCCAGTTCAGACTTAAGTTACCGTAGGCTGATCTGTTATGACATCAGCACTTCGTTTCTAGTTAGGAGGGTCTGCATGCAATTTTGTTTTATTTTTTGCGAATGTACTTTTTTTTTAATTTTTATCGGGAACGAGGGTCTATCGATCTGTACCGTGTCACTTTCGTTGCTGTGGTTAACTGTATGTTTGTCAAGTTCATGCCTATAGCTGTATGTTTGAAACGGAGAATATTTTTCAGAATTCGACATCCAATCACATGCATGGTTTTCAGACTGTTTGGAATGTAATATGAATTTCCGCCCTTCTTTGTGCTCTACATAGCGGCCAAAAGTTGTGTTAATTTACGTTCTGGATGACTGTGCAGTCATGGAATAGATCCCCAGGCTGCCTTTCTCATAGCAGAAGCCTTGTTCTTTGCGTGGTGGATGTGTGGCATATACGCAGGCTTATTTCGGCAAGAGTTACAAAGGAGATACCACCTCCAGGTCAATTATTTTCATACAATCTTGTTTTTAGTTCTGTGTGTAAATCGATTGTCTATGATGAATTCATGACACGTATTTTACCATCCTAATGCTTTGGGGGATGGGTAGTATATGCACAATTTCCAGGTAGTATATCCCGTTGACAAAGAACTGAGTATGACATAATCACGGCTAGTGGCTGATTTGTATAATGTGCCATTGCTGCAGAACTGTCCATGCGAACCGTGTACCGTCCATTGCTGTTTGCACTGGTATGCACTATGTCAGGAGCATCGCGAGATGCAGGGACGTTTATCGGACAACGTGGTGATGCCCATGACTGTTATCAATCCTCCGCCTTAGCAACAGATTAATTTTGAAGAATCCGCAACAGCAAGCGACTCGAAGCCTGCCCAGATACAAGATACAGGCTTCATAACGATCTATATTCTGAGCTGGTGATATTGAATCTTAATCCTTTATGAGGTAGGAGCTCAATTCAACAAGAATTGCTTATCGTGCTTGATATCCAATTCAACTGGTGCACCTTCCTCCCCATATTGATCGAAACAACTATGTAGTTTGTTTGGAATAATAGGAGAAAATCAACTTAGGTGACGGTTAAACCATTTACATCCTGAAATTTCAAGCCTTACAGGCCTCATAATTCATTGGGTTGAAAAATAGTGTTTGAATGGTTTTCTAATTACCTCAATCCCTCGTGCATTCTCTTCAAGTACCCTTTATAAGTTGGGTAAAATGACAACAAGCAACTAGTAAGAAATGCATCATTTGCATTTGGAATGGGTACGCCAACTCGTATTACATACTTGTTGGGTGAGTGATGTAGTGACATGATGGGAGTGAATTACGGGTTTTGTTCTTTGTGTACGATTTCTTCTTAAGCTCCTTGGTTATATTTGCTAAAATACTTAGGATATGCATTTAGGAATACATATCCTAAATGCATTCAGCAATTAGTAAAAAAAACATTACTTTGAATTTATCATCTCCAATGCGTCTACATTCCTATTGAATTCTTATTATCTATATATTGTTGTGGTGGCTTTGTCTATTGAAGTTTTTTGATTATTATGTGTGCAATTGGCAATATAGTGCCTCTCAAAAGTGCTTAAACTATATGTTATTGACTATTACATTTAATTTTCTTTATTTTGTGCAGGATTAGTGGTCTTACTTTACAAGAACCATTTGGGCTTAAATACATTCACTTAAGCAAGTGAACATATATATCAACATTTTCAATATTGTGAGGACAAGCCATTAGGATTATTTAAGATTGATGGTTTAGCTTTAGAAATATAAATTCAATTTGTAGGATAGAAAATTGTATGGTTTGTGGGATAATATGGTTGAAAGAGTGTTTGATAAGTACTTTTGAAATACCAAACAAATCTAATATGTAATTTTCAACAGGTGGTGAGAAGGTGAAATTGGATTTGATTTTCATTAATTCATCATGGAATATTTTTTGGAATTATTCAAGTATTATATAATCACGATTTGGAGCTTTTTACATGGTTTTTTCATGTCAAGATTTTCAAGCACCATGGAAAAATATGACAAAATATCAAGTATGCAAGGTATTTTTGGAGATACTTGGAAAGGATCTGAAGTTTATATTGGAGCATTTGAGGTTTTATTAAACAAAAATAACTTATTGAATAAAAACCAATGTGCACATTTGTGTAAGAAAATTGAACATGTTACTAAGGTTTTTGACCACCTCATGACTTGCACCAATGGTGGATTGGAGTTTAGGCTTTTAATGAGTGAGTTGTTTTTTATACTAAATAAATCTTTTTTTCTAGTCGAAAATTGTGGAAGACCAAATTGGTGTAAAGAAGCTATCCTTCAATTAAATAACAAAGAGACTTTTAGAGAATTACTTTTGGATTTGAAATGTTGTTGTGATATAGCAAGTGATATACTTTTAAAGAATTATTCTAAAAAACTTGAGGACATCTCATTTGCTACTTTTAATGTTGCAACATATGATGAAGTAGAAGGTGATGTTAAAGTTGTATATGAGAGGTTGAATAATGTAAATGGAATAGATGATTTTGAATATTGTGGACTAGCAAATCATCTATTAAAAAGATTAGAAGATTTACTTCATATAGATGATGAGGAATTGGATGATTTAAAACTATCATCTAACATAGAGAGTCTTCAATTCATAAAAAGAATAAGTGAGGGAAGTTTTGGAGCGGTTTATGAATCAAAGTGGTTGGGAGTTTTGTGTGCAATCAAAAAGATGGATGTTGCATTTAACAAGTTTTTTAAAAGAGAAGTGACCATTTTAGCCAATTTAAGCCACCCCAACTTGATAACATATTATTTTGCAATGAAAGGTCATGCAAATGAAAGTGGTGAATCTTTTGAGTTAGTATTTAAAAAAGACTATTTGTATATTGGCATGGAATTGATGCAAACAAATTTAAATGACATGTTGGAAAATACAAAGCAAACATCTTATGTTTTTCTTATTGATATTATATATCAAATTGCAAAAGGGATGTGTTACTTGCATGACATGCACATTGCACATCGTGATTTAAAACCTCAAAACATTTTGGTTAATGTCATAGAGATAAAAGTTATGAATAAGGTTATTCAACATGCTATTGTGAAAGTGATAGATTTTGGAATATCTAAGATTGAAGTTGGAAGTAATCCAGAAACCACAAAGAATGAAGTACCTTATGGTACTGTTGCATATATGGCCCCTGAGGTATTGAAAAGCAAATTTGAAACAATAACAATGTGTCCTTTTGAAGCAGATGTTTATTCATTTGCAATGGTATGCTCTAAGATTCTTTCAAAAAGAGACCCATTTGATGGAGTTTATAAGATGGAAGCAATATTAGAAAGAATTGAAAAAGGTGAAAGACCAAAGTTACCTTCAAATTGTAATGAGTTGATTGAGCTTATCCAAGAGTGTTGGATGTTGAATCCTTTGCATCGGCCAAAGTTTGCAAATATTTGTAAAAGATTGGACTTAATAAAGAAAAAGTTTTTAGTTGGAATTGAAGTGGCAAATGCACCATATTTTGGAGAATCAAATAAGAATTGTCATCAAAGCAAAAGATTTCAGCCAATACATAATGAATTGCCATTGGTAAGACTTATACTAGAAACCAAAGTAAATATGTCTTTGATTAAATGTATCAATTATTATTTATAGTTTTTTTCTCACTCTTCTTTAAATTAATGGTGTTTACATGCCTTTGTATGAACTCAAGTTAGTAAGACTAAATTAAAATGTAATATATGTATTATTCTTATTTTTTTTGTTAATTTGTGGTTAAATTTGTTAATTGTAGGTTGAATCATCTGGAGAGGAAATATTTGGTAGAGCACAATATTTATCCCAAATTAGAAAACTATGTGCAAATAAAGTGAAGGTATTGTATCTTGTTGGAATGGGTGGAATAGGCAAGACCACAATAGCAAAGACTACATTGATTAATGTAAAAAACATGTATAATGCCTCATGCTTTGTTGAGTGCATTGAAAGTGGAGGTGATTGCTATACAACTTCTTGCAATATCTTAGAACAATTTCAAGTCAAAGAAAAACCAAAAGATGTAAAAGAAGCTCATAAAATATTAAAATCATTTTTAACAAAGAACAAAACAATTTTGGTGTTTGACAATATAAAGAATCAAAGTCAAATTGAAGATGTTGTGCCTATGGATGACATATTTGCTAGCAATGGTAGCACATTGATTGCAACAACTCGAGATTCAAATGTAATGAAGGATTGTGGCAAAGAGATTTATAAAATAAATATTGAAGAACTTGATGAAGAAACAAGTATGAAGATGTTTATTACTCATTCATGTGGCCAAAAAAGTCTACCCATTGAACTCGTTGAGGTTGGCAAAAAAATTGTAAGAGCTTGTAATGGCCTACCATTGAGTCTAAAAGTTATGGGAGCATTTTTAAGAGAGAAGAAAAGGTTGAGATGTTGGGAGCGAGCTTTACAAAAGTTGAAAAGGGGAAGAAAGTTGGATGGAGATGAAAACAATAGTAACTACAAGATTTGGAAGATATTAAGAGTAAGCTTTGACAATTTGAAAGTAGAAGAAAAGAAAATGTTTTTGGACATATGTTGTTTCTTTTGTAATGATGTTTGTCCACAAGGCATGTCAAAAGAAAGAGCTTTGCGAATATGGGTAAATAATCAAAATAACATATTGGAACATGAAATGGAATTTACTTTAAATACATTGATTTATCAATCATTGATAAAATTAGACAAAGATGGAATTATAAGAGTACATGATCAACTACGAGACATGAGTAGGAATATTGTTGAAGAAGAAATGGAGTATAAATATACAAGAATGTGGAACTTGAATATAGATCCATTTTATGGATTATCAAACAAGGTAATTTTACTAAATTATTATATAAATTGCATGTAAAAAATTGATAATAATATAAAAGAATCAACATTTAAAGGATGGAATTTTTAGTTTTTATACTATGTAATTTTTATTTTGTTTCTTTAGATGTATGTTGATGTGAAATTACTATGTAAAAAAAATAATCTTCTATTGTAATTAGATTTGTATGTATATTAAGTGTATGATTAATATGAAAATTCTAATATTTTGTATACTTAATTATGTTGATTTACAGTTGGAGGGATTATTTTACAACAACATAAATAATAATAATATTGGCAAAGTAAGAAGTGCTTCTTTTTCATCACTTCAATTTTTAAGTTGTAATATTGGTGTCTTTGCACCTAAAATTGTGATAAAGATATTAAGCATATTTTTTGTCTTGGTAAAGAATTCTCTTAATTTGAGATGTTTTCTACTTAACATGCCATTGGAATATGAATTTAAAAAAGAAGAAGCACATAAAGCATTGCAAATGCTACATGACAAAGATGTTTGGAAAAAATTTGGGAGTTTAAATGTGTTGCAATTGAGAAATTGTTCTTTTATAGAAATACCTCCAAATTTATTTTATAAAATTACCACATTATTAGAACTTGACTTAGGAGGATGCTCAAACTTAACTATGCTACCAAATGAATTGGAGTATATGACTTCTTTAAAGATACTTAACTTACAATATTGTGAAAGGTTAAAATTATTACCAACATCAATAGGAAGTCTTATTTCTTTAAAAGATCTTAATATTGAAAATTGCCAAAGCTTGACATCATTGCCAAATGAATTGGGCAACCTCACATCTTTGACTTTCTTAAATATGAAGGGGTGCTCAAGCCTGACATCATTGCCAAATGAATTGGGCAACCTCACATCTTTGACTACCTTAAATATGAAGGGGTGCTCAAGCTTGACATCATTGCCAAATGAATTGGGCAACCTCACATCTTTGACTACCTTAAATACAGAGGGGTGCTCAAGGTTGACATCATTGCCAAATGAATTCGGTAACCTCACATCTTTGACTACCTTGAATATGACGGGGTGCTCAAGCTTGACATCATTGCCAAATGAATTGGACAACCTCACATCTTTGACTACCTTAAATATTAGTTGGTGCTCAAGCTTGACATCATTGCCAAATGAATTAGGCAACCTCACATCTTTGACTACCTTAAATATGTGGGGGTGCTTCAGGTTGACATCAATGCCAAATGAATTGGGCAACCTCACATCTTTGACTTCCTTAAATATGAAGGGGTGCTCAAGGTTGACATCATTGCCAAAGGAATTGGAGAACCTCACATCTTTGACTACCTTAAATATGTGGGGGTGCTCAAGCTTGAGATCATTGCCAAATGAATTGAGCAACCTCACATCTTTGACTACCTTATATATGGAGGGGTGCTCAAGGTTGACATCATTGCCAAATGAATTGGGCAACCTAACATCTTTGACTACCTTAAGTATCGGAAGGTGCTCAAGCTTGACATCATTGCCAAAGGAATTGGACAACCTCACATCTTTGACTACCTTAAGTTTGAGAAGGTGCTCAAGCTTGACATCATTGCCAAATGAATTGGGCAACCTCACATCTTTGACTACCTTAGATATTAGTTGGTGCTCAAGGTTGACATCATTGCCAAATGAATTGGGCAACCTCACATCTTTGACTACCTTAAATATTAGTTGGTGCTCAAGCTTGACATCATTGCCAAATGAATTGGGCAACCTCACATCTTTGACTACCTTAAGTATCGGAAGGTGCTCAAGCTTGACATCATTGCCAAATGAATTAGGCAACCTCACATCTTTGACTACCTTAAATATGGAGAGGTGCTCAAGGTTGACATCATTGCCAAAAGAATTGGGCAACCTCACATCTTTGACTACCTTAGATATTAATTGGTGCTCAAGCTTGACATCTCTGCCAAATGAATTGGGCAACCTCACATCTTTGACTATCTTAAATATGATGGAGTGCTCAAGCTTGACATCATTGCCAAATGAATTGGGCAACCTCACATCTTTGACTACCTTAAGTATCGGAAGGTGCTCAAGCTTGACATCATTGCCAAATGAATTAGGCAACCTCACATCTTTGACTACCTTAAATATGGAGAGGTGCTCAAGGTTGACATCATTGCCAAAAGAATTGGGCAACCTCACATCTTTGACTACCTTAGATATTAATTGGTGCTCAAGCTTGACATCTCTGCCAAATGAATTGGGCAACCTCACATCTTTGACTATCTTAAATATGATGGAGTGCTCAAGCTTGACATCATTGCCAAATGAATTGGGCAACCTCACCTCTTTGACTACCTTAAATTTTGAGAGGTGCTCAAGGTTGACATCATTACCAAAGGAATTGGACAACCTCACATCTTTGACTACCTTAAATATAAAGGGGTGCACAAGGTTGACATCATTGCCAAATGAATTGGGCAACCTCACATCTTTGACTACCTTAAATATGGAGGGGTGCTCAAGCTTGATATCATTGCCAAATGAATTAGGCAACCTCACATCTTTGACTACCTTAAATATTAGTTGGTGCTCAAGCTTGAGATCATTGCCAAATGAATTGGGCAACCTCACATCTTTGACTATCTTAAATATTAGTTGGTGCTCAAGCTTGACATCATTGCCAAATGAATTGGGCAACCTCACATCTTTGTTTTTCTTAAATACGGAGGGGTGCTCAAGCTTGACATCTTTGCCAAATGAATTGGACAACCTCACATCTTTGATTATCTTAAATATGGAGGGGTGCTCAAGCTTGACATCTTTGCCAAATGAGTAGGGCAGCCTCACATCTTTGTCTTACATTACTGTAAGAAGGTGCTCAAGCTTGATATCATTGTCAAAGAAAATGGTCATTGCATTATTAGAATAATACCTTTTAAAATAGGTTTTAAATCAATAGATAAGATGTGTTTATAAAATACAATAGTACAAAAAACCAATGTACTTAAATTATCTGATTTAGCTATTTTTTAAAGTCAATGATTAGTTTAAGATTTATGATTTATGATTTACAAGTTAAAATTACTTGGATATTTTTATCCTTTTGACACCTTTATTTTTTAATTTTGACTTAATATATCTTTTTGTTTTTACTTAGAGTTTTGTATTCTATTTTCTTTAAAAGAGAAGATGTATAATATAAAAAAATCGGATGAATAGATTTTATCTCAAAAGTTATTGTCTTTCAAGATCAAAGATTTGAGTTAAAAGTGGTAAAATCATTTTTGCTAATGTCTTAAAAATATGATCTAAAAAATCCTAAAAATTACTAAAAAATCATAAAAAAATTATAGATAAAATTTATAGACATCTCCAATCATTTTTAATCATAAAATAAATTTAAAACTACTTATCTATACCTTGTTGATGTTTATAGTAATAAAAAAATTAAATGAGTAAAAAATCCTATGTTTTTATATAAAATTAGTTAAAAAGACATGATGTTTATCTTTATGCTTTCTTTTATCTACTAACTAATATTAAAAAAATTAAATATTAAAAATTAAAATGAATTAAAATTTATAATATAAAAATAAATAATTATATTTATATATATATATATATATATATATATAAATATATATAAATAGATTATTATTTAGAAATAAATCACTAATTTCAACCAATGTCATAATAACTTCTAATAAAATAATTTATCATTTTTTATGTTTAATTTTATTTATTAACTAATTTTTGGTACTTCTAATATAAATATTGTAATAATTTATATTTATAATTTCATATTAATATAATTTCCGTTGTTTTAATTCTTACAAAAATATATTTAAATTTATTATAATTTAAATTCAATCTTAGATAAAATATATTATATATATAAAAGTCACATTAATTTTTTTAAGAATTAAAAAATAATATGATTGACTATACTCTTAAAAATTTACATATTAGAAATTAAAAAATAATAAAAAATTTATTTTTAAAGAAAGACAAGTTGTTTTTATTATGTAGTTTATAGAAGTATTGAACAAAAATGAAATATTAAAAAAGAATATTCTAGATTAAAAATATTATAATACTTACTTTTAAATTATGATTTTGTTTTTACTTTGACTTAAAAGAAAAATATAAAAAAATTCATTGATTTATTCATGAAGTTGTGTAATTTCTAAGTTTTTTTTAATAATAATGTTAAAAAATACTGTTACCAAAAATAAAAATAAAATACCATATTCGATAATAAATATGAAAATTAATTTTGGTTTTTTTGAAAACAAAGAAAGTAAATCTAATATGCTAATAACATAAGATGTGTATTTATAAATTGTTATCACTTTTTTTAAAAAATAAATATGGCTTATTATAATATGTAATAATCATATTATAATGTTTTTATAATGATCTCATAAATATTCTATTAAATTATTTAATGTTCTTTAAATACTTCACTTTATTTTTTAATTTTTACTAAAATAATTTAATATATTAGGGGTAGAAAAATAAATATTTTTTAGAAAATGATAATATCAAAAAATAATAAGAAGAAATCTATTTGATAAAATGATAATCCAATTTCCATATTGTATTTTAGATTTAGATAAAAAAGTTAAAAATATAATAAATAAATAAATAAATAAATAAGTAACCATCTTCATGAGAAATAAATTAAATAAATAATAATAAAAAAGAAAATAAAACAAGAAAAATATGATTTTGTTGCATAAGAAATATTCAAAATAAAATATTTTGATTTTTTTTGTTACTTTATAAGTTGATTATAATTTTTAATTGTTTTAATTTTTTAATTTTTTTGCTGCCAAGATAAACCTTGTGGTGCACTTGAAATGTAGATTACCAACTTCTTTGGTGCTATTTTACAATCTTGGATACAACATGCAATCTTTTTGTAGTTTAAAATCCTTATAAACTAGTCAAATTAAATTTAGTGGAGATTTTTCCAACTACAATTCTTTGCTCCCTGTTATTCACTGCAAACTGAAAGAACTACTGAATATTCACCAATACGTTGAGGTCATCAACAGCTCGGACAACTTCAAGAATTGTGAAATCACCGATAGGCTCAAAGAGGTCGTTATTGACTAATATTAATTGAGCTTCAGCACCTTGATGGCAACTAAGGAATCATGAACTTGAAGAGTTTTGGAAGCAACATGAATTAGGGAGACATTAACAGTGGAATTTAAGACCAAAATCAATTGATGATGAGCTCATTATCAAGCTCGATTGTCAGCCTTGAATCTGATCTCCGTTGTAATGATTTTTGCTTTGCTAACGCTTGCTTTTGTTAATGTGATTAGAATCTACAAAACTTAGTGGTGGATTTAAGTTCATGGCAATAACGATTACCTCAACCTTTAGAATACACCAAGGCATTTCTTTAGCACATTCAGATCACTTGCATAGTAGAAAATTCTTCACTCATTGTTACTATTGTCTAATCTGCTTTTTCTGTGCTTACCAAAGAGTTTTTTTTTTTTTTTTTTTTTTTTTCAGTTGCATAATTAAATTGCTTAGGCCACCAGCATCATCACCACTTCTAAAACTAGAAAGAGTATTACAGATCTCTTGATTCTTGCAATGTTGATCGGCAACTCCAACTATGATGAATAATCGTAACTCCACAAACTATTTAAAACTCGGTCAAGCTTCTAGTTGTGATATATTCAGCAGTTCTATACATATAACACTACAAAGGTGTTGTGCAACATTTGAGGACTCCCGACAAAATCATACTTCTTATTCTGTGTCTTCTCGATTGAATGCATATTTGTAATCAGTTTCATCAAGTGATATCAAATCTTTGTGACATGTGAAGGTGAAATAATTGATTCTGCAATAAGGATTCTAGAAGAAGATAAAATTGCATATGCAACAAAGATTGTATATGATGTTACAGAAGAAATCTTTAGAAAAGACTAATAAAGAATGGGAGGAGATCAATTTGGGAGTTGTGAGCACAATTTGTATAGGTTTTATAGATAAGGCATTGTACAATGATATGAACTAGAGCTCAGGACCTAAGTTATAGACAAAATTAGAATTTTTTTCCATAACCAAGTTCTTCAAAAAAATAATTGTACCTAAAGAAGAAATTGTGTATTTTGCAAATAAAGGAAAATACCAATATATTAAATCTACTAAATAAAGTAAAAGATAGAACTTTATTGCTATTTACTTTATTGCTTCTTTTATTTGAATAGAATAGTGATTAGATGTTATTGCTTTATTTCTTTATGTTTTATTTAACAAATAGAAGAATCTTAAAGGTTATCGAAGAAGTTTTAGTGGTAATGTAAAATTTTAATATATATATATATATATATATATATTTTAAATTAGAATTTATTTGAATTAAAGATTTAGATTTTAAAATATAATAATATCTTAAATCAATTTGTCATATTTATTTTTAAGTCTTAAATTGTCTTATCTTTTGTAATTAATATTTTTATTTCTAATAGTTTAGTCACAAATTTGAATATATTTTTATTTTAGGAGTTATTAGATATTTAAAAGAATAGATTAATATTTTTAAGATTATTATTTTTATAAAGCTAATTATTTTATTACTTTTTACTTATTTACATTTTGAATAAAAAATAAATAATTTGAAGTGACTTCTTTCACATTATACATAGAATATCTGATTTGGAATAGTATGTGTTTTTACTACACAAGAGTCAACTTATTAAAAGGTCTATTTTTTACATAAGATTTAATTCTTATGATTTAATATTACAAAGATATGCTAAAATATTTTGATATATTTTTCTTTTAGTTTTGAGTTATCTTAATTTATTATTTTAATTCTTGATATTCCAATGGTCTAATAAGAAACTTAGATTATATAGATGTTTCTAATTTTTTTTTATATTTTTAATTTTAAATTTTAAATTAGATATATATATTTTATTTAGGATTTTTGAATGGTAGGTAGGTAGGATAGTCTAAGACATGACATGATCTAAGTATTAATAAGATTTGTGAAACAAAAAGGCCAATAAAATATTTAATGAGCTAAAATTTAAGATGGTATAAATATAAAAATAAAAAATTAATATAATCTCTCTATTATTTTTCACATTTTTAGACTATCAAAAAAGTGGAGTTTAAATAATTGTTTTCTAGACTTAATATTTAAACACACACACACAGACACACACACACACACACACACACACACACATATATATATATATATATATATATATATATATATATATATATATAATTTACAAAAAAATTATTATCTTCATATTAAAGAAATAAGAAATAAGAAAAAAATAATATAAGAGTTGAGAATAATAATGTTAGATTTATAAATAAGAAAAAATGAATTTTCCACAAAAGAGAGATTTTGGTGAATAGTACTCCAACATGCATAAGTATTAAATTTAATTTATATAAAATATCTCTAAATTTATAAAATATTATTTGTCATATTTTAAATAGTGATTTTTTTAAAGATCAAAAAATAGTTTAAAAACCATCACAATATTCTACCATTAATTATTTATACAAAAAATAATAAATATTATATATCAAGTTAATAATGAAATGATAAAATAATCACTTTTATGATTATTTAATTATTTAGAAAAATATTTATTCAAAATTATTTAACAAATTGAATAATATCTTTTATTCAAAATACCACTCACCAATGGTTTCAAAGTTGTCATTCTTTTGAACTCTTCTTCTTTACGTTAGAACCTTTCAATCTAAAAATTGTTTGTTGTTGCTCATTTTTTTTTCCAACATGTTAATTGCAGTTTTAGTTCCTTGCTAGCTATTTGATTGATCAATTTTTTTTTTTATCTTGAACATCAAAACTTAACATATTTATCATTGCTTTAATATTAATGCTCTAAAGACATTGCATCATAGTGTGGAAACTTATCTATAGTGTTCAAACATCCAAAATCACGTCCATGTTTTAGAGCTATAATATGAAGGATACACTTATTATTGACTTCTATGTAGAATAAATCTTATTCTATTCTTCAACAAGACCATCTTGATTGGATGTGGTTTTGAACTTATTTACAATATAGGGCACACGGCTACTTTTAGAGTTGACATCATATAGTGATTCCATGAATATAACTAATGCTTGAATTTTGATATAATAGCAGCCACCTATAATAGCCATGCATTTCCATGTTAATTTATTATATATCTATGTTGATATTTCATTCGTTTCATAGATGAGGACCACTTATCAATCTCATTTTTATCTTAAGTATGATAAAATTTAAGCAAAAAAGTAGCATCATGTCTTAATTATAATTACTTGGCTTGCCTATTAATTATTAAAAAAAGACCATGATCTCTCTCTTATATGCCTACACCTTATGTATGACATTGCTCTTTTTGGTACAAGTAATAATGTTGTGTTATAACACAACTATATTATAAAAATATATATAAATATATTCTATTATATAAGATTCTTATTGAAAAACATAAGAGCAAAATACAAGTAAAAGAAAAAAACATAGTAAAAATATTTAGTATTAATATTGATTTTCATAAAAATAAAAATAAAAAACTTCTATTTAATTTAAATGGCCATAAATAAAATAAAAAATAAAAGTAGATTAAAAAAGTAATATAGATATTTTTAGAAAATAATTAAGAATATTCTAAACTAAAAATTATGTTAAGAAATAAAGAATTACTACTCCAAAAGGACTAGTTGTGAACCAAAGTTGAAATCAAATTCTAAGACACAACACCACACACCTATTGTAATTCCAAGGTTTTATGGTTGATCAAAGAGCAGATTTTGAGAGAAAATTTAAGAGAGGCTCTTTGAACATTGATTTTGAGGGATTTGATTTTGTAATGACTTTATAAAAGCTATGCAATGTTAGGATTATTTTGAAGAAACTTTGATTTTTGAGAAATAAAAAAAGATTTATACTTGTGAGATATATATAATAGATCTATTAGTAAAATTTTGTGGTTCTAGGTTTATAGTTGAATTGAATGTGTGTCATAAGTTAGACATTGATAAAACAATTCATTTAAAAGTTATTGAAATTCAAATAGATTGAAATCTTAAAAATTAGAATTTGAAGAATTAGTAAAGATTTCTAAGATTTATAGCAATCTATTAGTTGGATTGAGATTTGGTTTTGAATAATAGTATCAAACTTAAATTCTAATAATTTTGCAAAATTTAAAAGAAATTGGATGGTAGAATCAAATGATATTAGTATTAGGAAATTGGCATGAAGATTAAAAAAAAAGGCTATTGAATATCGAAGAAAATTATGAGGTTTTCTTCTATTTGATAAGTTCAATCTTCTTTAAGTTAATTTTTCTTATTTTTAACTAAATAATCAAGAAGTGCACAAATTTTGAATTAAAGTAAATAATTAAATTATTTTTTATTAATATTTTTATATATAATAGAATTTAATGAAAGTTTGATTAAGATTACTTAGAATTTTGTTAGAATTTATTTAAGATTTTTTTAGAATTTATATAGGATTTAATTTAGATTTATTTAGGATTTACTTAGAATTTTTAATCGTAAATTTTTTTTGAGGTTTATTTATGATTTCTTTGTAATTTATTTAATAATTATTTATGATTTTTTTATGATTTTTAAAAATATATTTTTAATATTTCTTAAGAATTAATTAAAATTTAATTAAAATTATTAAGATTTAATTGAGATTTATTTAAGATTCTATTAGAATTATTAGAATCTTGTTATTATAATTTTTTATTTACCTCCCACAATAATGTGTTTGATGCATTTTCAAACAAGACTATATATAATACATTATTAGCATTGCCAAAGTAGTTGACAAAGATTGCTTTGTATCGCATACTTGTACCAAGAAATTGGCAATTGTATGAATTTGTTTAGATTAGAAGTTTGCACCTTGGCTTGTATTGTAGAATGATATAGTTTTTTGAATTGTTGGGCAGCAATTGAATTGGATTCTATACTTTTTTCTTGTTGGATAGATCGCAATGTAAGGATCTAGAATGGATAGATCGCAATGTAAGGATAAGTATTTTTATAACAACCTCTTTAAGGCTAAGTTGACTTAATGGTTGAGATTACAATGAGATTTTGTAGACAATTTATATTAATAATAACTTATTTTGCTTGCATTTATTGATAAAGATTTCTACCTTTGCTTGAGTTGCAAAACCACATACCTTATTGAGTAATTGGGCAGCTGCTAAATTGAATTTTCTACATTGCTCTTATTGGTGCAAGTAGCAATGTTATTGAACTAGTCTTCAAAGTTTGCTTTGCCTTACCTACTTCTTCCAAATAAAATGCAATTGTGTAAATCTGCTTAAACAAAGAATTTGCACCTTAGCTAAAGTTGCAAGTTACATGATTGTTTGAGTTATTGGGCACTTATTGAATTGAGTTCTATATGTTATTCATATTGATGCAATTAATAGCATTACCAAAGTAATCAATAAATATTACTTTTTCTTGCATTCTTCAATAATAACTTTACTTGCACGTATTTGTCAATGATAAATTGTACTTTAGCTTGAATTTTAGAATCATATGATATGTTGAGTTTTAAGATGGTAGATGCTAAACAAACTGCCATATTTTTGTATGAAATATCATAGCTTATTTTCATTGTCTAAAAATCTTTGTACTTCATAATAATACTTATTTTTTAAATGAGACTATTAAAAAATTAACCACATTATCAACCATCAACCATTAAAAGACTACTTCCTATCATCTACAAACATATATTCTTTCAAAAAATATCAATCAAATTTTAATTTAGATATTGAAAAAATCTGTGAAGGTTTAAAAATATTATTGTAGAGAGAGAATATTGCTTTACAATAGCACATGGCCTTTGGCAACAACTAATTGCCCTACCTTCTCTAAAATACTTTCAAAACAAATAACATGCAATAAAATCCAAATCTTATCTAAATTTCTTTATTCTTCAATTAATTAACATATCATATATTATCAATTCATACAAACAATATAAGAGAACAAAACCTTCTTTGGAAGCCCTTATATTCCCTTACAAAGAAAGTTGCTACCTTTTTAAAATCCTAAACTCTATCCTAGTTCTAAACTTTAAATCTTAAATTCTATTTCTAAACCTTAAATCCAAAACTTTAGTTTATTCAAATTTTTATTTATTTTTTTAAAAAATATAGATTTGAGGATTCCAAAGAATTGATACCATCAAACTTCAATCACTATCAATTTATAGCTCCTTCTCTTTCAAGAAAGCTATATACCAATCTTTTCACTTAAAAAGAGTATATACAAGACATGAGTGTCACATCTCATGTTAATATTAAGAGAGATTCTTTATTCCTTCTCATAGGCAACAAGTGACCTTATCATCTAATATAAACATCTAATACAAGCATTGTGGGGCCAATCTTTTGAATATTTTTAATAAATTAATTGGATATTTTTAGAAAATATTCATTTTTTTCCTTCTCTATGTGCTACTATGGAGATTCAAATCTAGGACCTCTTAAGTGCCACCTAAGCACCTTATCATCCATCCATTATCACAAACCTTAAGTTGCCACTTAATGTCCAATGCGTCAAATCTTCTCCCTACGAGCTTGCTACCTAATCTTTATATATATATATATATATATATATATCTCTATTTTTCACAAACTATAAAAATAAATTCTAAAAATTTTTATAAACTTATTTATAAATCTACTAAATAAAACTATTAATATATTTCATAGTTCTAAATCAATTTTTATATATTATAAGAAATTTTAATAAAATATTGTGATTGGAATCTCAAGCTCACTTTTTTTCTTTGGAGTTATTAAACTACTTACAAATGTTTTACAAAGGCTACATTTTTTTCCTTGGTATATGGAATAAAGCCATTCTATCTATAGAATTTGAAATTTCATCTTAATACATTATCATTGACAAAAGATTTAATACTTCTTAATCTTTAAAAGAAAAATTAAAGCATTTAGAAGGACTAAGTAAAACTCAAAGTTTTGCAGCTCAATATATAAAAACCACTTAAAGAGAAAAATAAATAAATGAATAAATAAATAAATTGATAAAGTAAGTAAATAAATATCTTCTTACTCTATGGATGTCGGTGATGGTCCAAGATGCTAATGCTAGAAAAGTAGAATTTCTAGCCAAGTTTGATGCACTTTTGATAAAACCTTATATTATTAAAAAAATCTTTGATAATAATTTAGTCCGATTTAAAACATTGGATGAAGAAGACTTTTCTATACAAACCAATAGATATTTTTGTAAGGAATATATGATGTAAATATTGATTATAATACTAATATATTGAGTCATTTTATAGTAGTTCTAAATCAAAATTATAGATTACTTTTATTTTAAATAAATTTTTAGACTCAAGACAAAAGTAATAAACATTATTAAGTAGTCTTTTCTTAAAGTCATGGTCGTCTTTAATGTGGCTTAATAAATTAAATGAAGTTTTTATAGATTTACAATCTTATAATTTTTGGTTTGAATTTCCATAGAATTATAGATGCTATCCAATATTAAGCTAGTAACTAAGCAAGAAATTGCTTCTTGTAGAGCCATATTAAATCAAATACAAACAATTGTTTATTTTTGTTTTTTAGGCCAAAGACTTTTTATTTTTATTTTTTCTTATATTTTGTTTCTTTGAATAGATTGTAATGTCAACTTTTGTAACTTCTTCTATTATTTTCTTTATAGACTCTATTAAAGGCAAAAATATAATTTTTTTTATTACTACAAATAATTCTAAATAGTTGCCATATGTAAGTTCTATCAATAGATTTTAATTGGTAGGACTATTAAAAATATAGTTTTAAATTATTTAAATACAAAACTATTAGGATTAGAGAGTCTTTTGAATATTTAAGTATTTATTAAAATTTAGATAGATTTATAAGTTACAAGAATCTTATTAAACAAAAAAATTATAAAAATAGAATCTTAATAAGTTTTGGAAGTAATTATCTTAATTGGAATAATATTTTTTTCTTATTTCTATATACCAATGTTTAATTATTTAGATTAATGTCTACATTGATTATTTATAAATAACCTGTAAATTTTAATTAGTAGTTTAAAAAGACATGAAAAAGAACATCATATCTTTTTAGTTATTTATATAAAAATTAAAATCTATTATTGATTTAAATTAATTTTATCATCATGTAAAATCACAAAGGTAGGATAAAATATCTTTAATTTGATATCAAAATTATATATATATATTTTTTAAAAATTTTATTCAAAATTGTTTAGGAATTTTTAGAGCAATTTTCAAGACTTTGATAAAAATGAGTCTTATTAATTCAAGAAGCTGTTATGAAGAAATGGAATAAGCTTTAAAAGCCATACAAAATTCTTAGACTTAAACAACCTTCTATTATTTGGAAAGTTATTCTAGTTCACAAGTGAATTAATTAAATAAGTTTAATAAGTTATAGTTCTTATTTAAATTCTAATTAAATCACTCTTCAATCTTATTAAAACACCTAAGTCCTTAAGCAACACTTCTATTATTAATTCACCTACAATAGCAAATTACTCACAAGTGAATGCCAAAGAAATTCCTTCTCTTAACACTTACTTTAATTTTTTGTTTGTTTATTTTATTTTCTTTTATTTTATTCAATTAAAATTCATCCGTTGACGAAAATCATCCAAGAATAAGCTATCATCCATAAATAACTTATCATCCATGATTAGAGTTCATCCATGCCAAATACTTCATCTTCGGTTTTAACATTCATCTAATTCATTAATTTTTTCATCCATACACATTTCATCCGATTTAACCTAATTCAAACCTATCCTGCGCTCATCTAGCTTCTAACCTCGTCCACAGTTAGAATTATCCAGTCTTACTTTTATGTAAGCATGCCTCTTGTGGTTGCTCCTAGCTTGAAATCTTTGTTACTTTCGATGCTTTCCTCTCGTAGTAGTCCGGCTCTGCAATAACGCAATCCCCTTGAGCCTATAAACCTCCAAGGATCCAACTAAACGCCTTGCCAGTATAGTATCAGGACCACTACTTCGTAGCTTTGATCCTCCCTTCATGCAAAGGTGACACATCCCAATATCGCAACAACGTGCGTGCGAGGAAGCGTTTGACAGCTCTAATTCCCTTGGAATTGAGCCTTATTGTGGCTCCGCTGGGAGCTCACCGAATCTTGGATAATCAGCTGCCCAATAATATCGAGTTGAAGAAGACAAGTCTCAACTGCACAAGCAGCCAAATGCAACCTCTAGATCTCAATGACGAGGCCACCACTATGTCCAGAATCCTTCATACTTCACCTAATGCCAAGGATTTCTTGTCTACATCGCAAGCACAACACTTGTACTAAAACTTCAATTTGCTCGGCAGCGCCGATACTGAAGGCTCCTCTGCGCTTCCACTAGGCTGCAAGAAGAAGGTTGTGAATGTTGATAAACAGTAACAGGATCTTCTCGTCAAATTCCACTATCGATGGAAATAAGTCGCAATCATGGATTGTCAACGCTTCTGATTATCCACTGATGGAAGAAACCACACTTTATCTCCAGCAGTCGTAACAACACCCTTACTGCTCACAAAACATAATGCCTTGCTTGCATCCGCGCTATTCATAATTAAAGATATTTCATCAAGCCCAATGGCTACTTTTAGCCAGAGTGATAGTCTTCTATTTGTCCTTGAAATTTTCACTCCTACCTGTGGATTACAATTCCCTCGCGAATGCAAGAGGCTAAACTCAAAGTCCAACCAAAACCAGAAACTTATTATTACAATGCTAACTGACTCCTACAAGTCTTCACAAGAAGAACGCCGAATGTCAAGAAGGGAACCAACAGGAAAACGACGAAACTAGATCACAGAACCAAGTCCACAACTAGAGATTAGAGGGAAGAAAATTGTTGCACGCAACTAGAGTTTGCCAATTGAAGAGAAGCTAGGAAAAACACAATAACACCGTTGTTTGCGACAGGAACCAAAGCGCGAAGGAACGGAGCACGGACTGTCAACAACCTCGCCAACGTCGAGCAGCACAACACCACCAATTTGAACAGTCGTTGGCACCACCGATAAAGCATAGTAGTACTTGTTTGCTGCTACCGAATGCTCTAGTAGTCTCAGTCATTGGCTGCAGCTTCGTTGACGACGACTTGAGTAAGATCAAGAAGATACACACAAAAAAAAAAAAAAAAAAGCAAAGAACGGCGTTGGGTACTTCTCCACACACCGTACAAGAGAATCCTCGCTCCAACCACAACAGCTTCTTTGCCACTCTAGAGCACCGTCGATTTCAGCATCGCAATGCAATCCACCACCACACCGCACAGCTCGTACACGGAAAAGACAACTGCCGACCGCGTCCGCCACTGCATTGTGACTAATTGAAACTCAACAATCAACACCACCTCGAACAACATTGTAGCTTCGCCGCACCGCCAACTTCAGCTTCCACCCTTCCACCACACATATTCTTCTTTGTCAGAAGAAAAAGGGAAAAAAAAAACAAAACAAAACAAAACAAAAAAAAAAACAACAACAACAACAACAACAACAAACCACACCTTGATCTCTCACCACAGCACCGCCATAATCGAACGCTTTACACAAAAAAATCAGAACTCAGAGAGAGACGAAGTCCAGGGTGGCCCGGATTCCTATCAACAAGGAGATTGCCGCCATTCAGGGACAGCCTCTTCCGCTTATCATCATCTTCTCCTCTCCTTCTGTTTGTTCTTTATCTTTTTCTCTTCTTCTTTTCCTTTTGTTTATTTATTTTTTATATTTTTATCTTTTCTTTTTTCTTCTCTTCTTCTTTTTTTTCTTTCTCTCTCCTTCTCTTCCATTTTTTTTCCCCTACTCTTTTGATTTGTTCCTTCTAACTTATAATATATATATATATATATATATATATTTTTCTTTTGAATTGATTTGAATCAATCATTCTTTCTTAGCTTCCTATCTTAATTAAGAATCCACAATAATAAGAGCTACTTCCATTGGACCATCATCTAATATTAACTAACTCAAAGAAAACTATTCATCTTTGAATTTTGTCTCAATAATTTCTACCTTAGGTTGCATATCTGCTACTTGCAATCTTTTTTCTATTTACCTAAGAATTCTTTTTCTAACTCACAAAATTTGTGATTTAAAGCACAATGAATTTTTTTTTTATATACTAAATACCTAAGGGAGACAATTCAGTGACTCACAATGGCAAAGCATTATATAAGCCTCCCTTGAATGGGTGCAAGGTAATTCCTTGCAATATAAATTTTATATTATTTTTTATTTATTTTTGGACACTCTAAGGTATTTTTTGTGTCTATACAATAGAATTTTGGTCAAGCTTGATAGTCAATTTTGGAGGTTGTTTTTAAGGACTGGCAATGAGCAGTACATTGTAATTCTAACACAATTTTTTAGTAAAACAATGGTCTAAATGTTTGATAGTAGACATAGTTGGTGCAATTTCTCTAAATGTTTGATATTGTATTGTTTCAATTCTCAACACCATATGGGTTGTAGTACCTTAGATGTAGGTAGGTTTTGGAATAAACAAAAACCACAAAAGAAAATAAATAGCCTGAGAGTCATCAAAATGTGATGATCTTTGGAATTGTCTAAAGTGGTTGTGGATACAGCGGAAAATTAAAAGCTAAGTCACCTAATTGGAAGAATGATGTGAAGAAAAGGAACTTACAAAATTGAGTAGAACACATTATTAATCAAAATCTAAAATTCTTGATTATAATAGTAATCTTAACTTTGAAATTATTTAAATCACATGATTAACGTAAATAAATAATAATAATAATAATAATAATAATACAAAACTAAAAGCAAAGAGCATTGATAACTATAAACTAAACGTTTAATAACACCATCACCAACAATACCATTAAAGCATCAAAGTGCACATGCAAGTAGGAAGCAAAAGCGAGAGGAAAGAAAATAAAGAAGGAAAAAAAAACAAAACAAAACAAAACAAATCAAAAAACAAACAAACAGAAATTTAGTCTGCACCACTGCCAGTAATGCTTTGATAAGTAAAACATTCTTTAGTTATATTGTTTGATTTGGAGCAAGTTGCAGAATGGGGAGCTTGCTTTGCCACTGTTTGCAAGTAGTGCAGAACACCCACAACGCCATAAGCTCCTATTTTCGGTCCCCATGTTTTGAAACCTTGCAGCTGTGTTTCTCATCAGAATAGAACTTCTAAGGCACCTCCTATCTCCCCTAAAAAACAACCCATGAGCCTGCAAAGCATCCTGAAGTTGGTGGGAGTCAGTTCGTTTCTAATCTCAAAGTCGTTCGGAGCGTTCCTCCAAGAGATTGTTCCTCCAAGCGGAACATCTTGTGTGCTCAATCTCTCCGAGCCGGTCAATGTCAACTGTGTTTTGTACAGTATCTATAGGACGATTACTATAATGTCAGAGTCCGTAAGTCGACGCGCGTGTGCGGCAAATCTGCAGTGGGCGCATCGGAACCTGCGATGGCAGAAGAAAGGGCAGCAAACGCGTCCCGAAACGAGGTGCATTGGAGTCATCGCGTACCTCCAAGAGGAGTTCGTGATGTATGCGTTACGCGGCGAGTACGCAGCGCTTTTCACCAAAGTTGCCCTCCCGCCTCCATCGCTGTCTAGTTTCATTGAGAGATTCGCATTGTCAGCTCCGCCAAGATGAATTGGTGCATCGTTTGTTAAACAGATTAATTTCATTATTCACGCCTTCCAGCGCCATGGAGAACTTCCGTGACCCCTGACCGTATTATTATCTCGGCTTCCTTGATGAGGTGAGCTCGATGATGAAAACGGGTTTAGAATACTTGCGATTTAGGTTTTTCAACTAGTCAGGAGATATTGTTTCCAAGCGGATGATTCTCGGTGCTGATGGTGTTGGTGTGCACATAAGTTGCAGTTATTTATCCCGGGAGTCAAGAGGGAACCCAAGTTCATCGAGAATGAAATGAAAGCCAAGCCATCCGGCTCAGCTACGACGAAGTAACCGGAGAAGCCTATGGAAGTTAAATCGAAGACACAAACCATTGAGCTGAACATAAAATTGTGCTGCGGCAACTGTGTGCAGAACGTGAGAAAGGCTCTCGACGATGTCAAAGGTCTGTCCTCCTCACTAATTTCCCTCCGGAATTTCACACGCTGGCCATTGCGCTCGTTCTTTCTGCTTCGAGGATTCGGTTCTCTGCCAGGTCTGCACTTTTTGGTATGTTGACAGGGTTGCGGTTGCTGATTCAGGGGCGGAGAAGGTGGGTTGCGAACAGGGTTGCGAGAAGGTGGGTTGCGAACAAGGTGTATGTAACGTGCAGCGCGCAGCCGGAAATCATTTGAAGAAACTGCAAAAGGTGGACAGGCGCGCCACTCTTGTGAAGAAGAAGCAACAAAACTGAAACCACAACCATAGCCATCATCTTCCATCACACTCTACACGGTCCCACACAAGTTCTCAAAGGCTTTTGGCTATGTAGCCTTGGCAGCTATCTTCCAACATGCAACAGACCTCACTTGCCGACCGAAAACGAGCTCCGCTCAACCATGCAGGGCTTCGTTTCGCAGGGGGGGGGACGGGGGGCAAGAGAAGATCCGCCCGCTGTCAACTTGCCTCCCCAAGTCGTGGCGATCTCCTGCACTTCTAAGGCCGCATTCTCCTCCGAAAAATACACCGTGTGATAACTAAAACAGCGCAGACTCATGAGAAGCTCTCCGGTGACGGCAGTTAAGCCTCACGACGCCTCACTGTACGGACATCCTGTATGCTATATCTCTATATATTTATGTTTATATATATATATATATATAGGAATAGCGAGTGAGAGATAGATGTAGATACTCCGACACGCATCAGCTGCGATGGATTCCTCCAGAGCGTGGAGACACCAGTGAGAATGTCGACTGTGGAGCATTGGAGCTGCTGCCGGGTGACGGAAGATCGTCTTCAATGACTCCACCGCCAAATTCCGCGTCTAGAATTGCTATTTCCTGACGGTATGAAACCCGCAATCACACACCCTCATGGCCGTTCCCCGCATCGTCGCCACCCCCCCACAGTAGAAGAAGAGCCTGTGCTTCAGTTGACTCCAACTGTATAGTGACAACGTTGACAGCTTTATCAAAGAAGTTCTACCGATAGGGAACATGAAGGAATTTAAGAGCTTGAGAGTTCCAACGGAAGAGACTCTCATGAATTACCAGCACAGTAGTTTAATAAAAGCAAGATTAAGAATGCAAATATGAGGTAGGGGATAACTTAACTTAATGCTTAATTGGATAGAATCGATTACTTTTGAGGAAAAGAAGTAATGTTATCCTTAGTGTTAATAATTAATAAAGATATTATTAAGAAGATATATTACAAAGAAATGAGAATGTAATAGACTAATATAAAAGAAGAAAAGGAAGAATAAAATTTAGTGTAAAAAATCAATTTATAGAAACAAGTATAAATAAGGTTAGAAAAGATAGAAAAGTGTGAAAAGGCAAAGGAATTAGCCGCCCATGTGTTTAAAAGACAAAGTGGTTAAAACCACCTTTGATAGTTATAGATAGTTAGAAATAAATTAAAATGTGATTTACTATGTTTAATTAATATTAGAAAAAACTCACTATAAAGAAGCTATAAATAGCTTCATAGCTATGTTATTATTATCAAAAAGAACATAATAAAGAGATAAAATTGACATGCTTGCATATCATTTTATACACTTTTGGTCTAATATTGTATTTAAGAGTTGTAAGATGTAATGAAGAATTGAAGATTAGGTTAAAAAAGACAGACAAAATGAAATTGATGAAGATATAGATGTACAAAGACTGTATTAAAGTAGACAAAGACAAAGATGAAGATAATGAAGATATAGATGTGTAAAAAATAGATTGAAGAAAACAAGATAATATTAATAGATAAAATTGATAGATAAATTGAAGATAGTTTTAAGGTTGAATTGTTTAACCATAACAAAACCAAGAACTGTGGAGATTTTAGATAAGTACAGAGATAATTCCTATGTGGAAACATAGAAGGAATACTTGAGATTCTTGAGGTATAAGAATTTAGGTGTTTAGTAATTTGTCTTTAAATTTTTGGATCCCAATTTTCTATGATTTATAATTTTTATATATATATATATATATATATATATATAATCTTTGTAAAAAATTCTTTGATAGATGAATATATTTAGGTCTTTTTTATTTTTTATTTTTTTATTTTTTTATTAAATTAATTTTTATGCTCTTTTTATAATTTCTTTTTTATGTAAAGGTAATAATTATCATGTAAATTTGGTTGATATATATATATATATTTGTGTATTTAAATATTAAATTTAGAATTTTTAAATTTAAATTCTACTTTTTTGATAGTCTAAAAATATTAAAAATAATAGAATTTTTATATTAATATTCTATTTTTATATTTACACCATCTTAAATTTTAGCTTATTAAAGCTTTTATTGTCCTTTTTTTTTACCAATCTTTTCAATTATTAGATCATGTCATGTCTTAGACTATATTACTTACCTACCTGGGCTACAAAAATCCTAAATTACAAAAATAAAAATATAGATCTAATTTGAAATTAAAAATTAAAAAATATGGAAACATCTATATAATCTAAGTTTTTTACTACACCATTGGAATATCAAATATTAAAATAATAAAGTAAGATAACTCAACACTAAAAGAAAAATTTGTTAAAATATTTTAACATATTTTTATAATATTAAATCATAAAAACTAAATCTCATATAAAAAATAGACCTTTGAATAACTTGATTTTTTTGTAATATAAACACATACTATTCCAAACTAGATATTCTATGTATAATGCAAAAGAAGCCATTTCAAATTAATTATTTTGTGTTCAAAATATAAATAAGTCAAAAATAATAAAAAATAGCTTTATAAAAATAATAATCTTAAAAATATTAATATGTTATTTTAAATATCTAATAATTACTAAAATAAAAACATATTCAAATTTATAAGTAAACTATTAGAAATAAAAATATTAAATATAAAAGATAAGTCAATTTAAGACTTTAAAATAAATATGCCAAATTGATTTAAGGAATTAGTATATTTTAAACTCTAAATCTTTAATTCAAATAAATTATAATAAAAAAATTTATGTATAAATTTTACATTACTACTAGAACTTCTTTGATAATCTTTGAGATTCTTCGACTTGTTAATCATAGTTATAGCCAATAAAATCCAGTGATTATAGAAGATTTAGGTCCTTCTTTAATTTGGAAACATGCCTAACATCATCCAATGCCTTTATAGTTCTATGAAACATTTTAATGCACACAGTAAAGATTTCTACAATTTTAAATGACTAGTTATTTCTCATAAGCACAATCCCACTATTGTATGAAGCATAAATAAGGGCGAGTTTTTTGGCAATCCATATGGTATAAGCAACCAAAGTCAAGAATCCATCCATCTTAAAATCCATCATTTTTAGTAGTTATAATAAAGAAATTTTCAATTTTTTTATCAAAATCAAAAACTCTTACTTATTCAAAAGACTAACCTTTGTTTATATTTTATATTTTATTTTATTTTTATTTTTTTCTTCTTATACATCCTTTCATGATGTGCCAACTTTTTCCATTTAAAACAAATAATCTTGAATTTATTAAACTTAGATTTAGATTTTGATGTAAATTTACCTCTACTCTATTCTTTGTGCATGGTCCTATTTCTTTAAATAAAAGACATGTGATTGTGATGCTTTACAACTAGGTATCTTGTTTTCATCTTGTTAAATAAGAAAGTTGTTATAACTTCTTCTAATTCAATAGTATCTCTTCCATAGATAAGAATAGTGATTAGATGTTCAAACAAAAGAAGCAATAAAGTAATTAGCAATAAAGTTCTATCTTTTCTTTTATTTAGTAGATTTAATATATTGGTATTTTTTTTTATTTGCAAAATACACAATTGCTTCTTTAGGTACAATTATTTTTGTGAAGAACTTGATTATGGAAAAAAATTCTAATTTTGTCTATAACTTAGGTCCTGAGCTCTAGTTCATATCATTGTACAATGCCTTATCTACAAAACCTATGCAAATTGTGCTCACAACTCCCAAATTCATCTCCTCCCGTTCTTTATTAATCTTTTCTAAAGTTTTCTTCTGTAATATCATATACAATCTTTGTTGCACATGCAATTCTATCACCTTTCATAATCCTTGTTGCAGAATCAATTATTTCACCTTCACATGTCACAAAGATTTGATACTACTTGATGAAACTAATTACAAATATGCATTCAATCGAGAAGACACAGAATAAGAAGTTTGATTTTGTCAAGAGTCTTCAAATATTGCACAACACCTTTGTAGGATCATATGTATAGAACTGCTGAAGTGATCACAACTAGAGGCCTGACCAAGTTTTAAATAGTTTGTGGAATTACAATTATTCATCATAGTTGGAGTTGCCGATCAACATTGCAAGAATCAAGAGATCCGTAATGCTCTTTCTAGTTGTGGAAGTGGTGCTGATGCTGGTGACCTAAGCTACCGTCAGGAGTTCCAATGACGGTGATGAGCAGAAGGGACATGAGAGCAAGAAGGCTGAGCCAGCAATGACAACACCAAAAAATAGAACTCTTGACTTAATTCTACACATATCCGATTCAATCTTTTTATTTTTTGCACTCACTGCAACACATAATATAAGATATTGTATTAACAATGGCAAGGGCAACTCAAATAGAAAGTATAAGTCACAAAAGCAATCTTCTAAGTATGCTCAATTATGTCGTAGATTGTTAAATTTCTGTCGACAATTGATACTAACAACATTTTCTCTCTTTTTCAGATTTTTCTTTAAGATAGCATCCATGACAATTACTCACTAAGTACCTGACTGTTGAAATCATCAATTTCAAGAAATTAAATTTGTCATGATTTGATACAACTAGCAATCAACTTGCAAAACATGGGAATTGGTCCAACCTAGAACAATCTGTTGTATGACATATCAAGCATACATGGAAGGAATCCATCAAGTTCTAATTGTGCCGCATCAAAATTCCTAGAACAACTAAGATTTCTTGATGAAAGGGCTACTTGACAAGCTCCATGTTTGTTACGGGGCAATAAAGCGGCAACCAACAACTTGATTAAAAGCTTTCTATTCCTTGAAGGTTGACTAATAGGTAGGATTGTAATCTATGCAGTGACAATCGTCTTCTTTGTTACTAGCATTGGCAATCCATCGACAATAAAACTACCACAACTCGGTATCTAGATATCATATTGTCTGGACTAGGCACAAAAACGTTATATAATTAAAGACATCACTGTGTACCATTTAGGTCTTAGAAAGTGTAAGTATTTTTGGTAGTATTGCATCCTACAATCTTGACACTTGATGGAAAGCAATTTAATCATGCAAGAGAAAAAAAACAACTCTTTGGCAAGCACAGAAAAAGTAGATCAGACAATAGTAACAATGAGTGAAGAATTTTTTACTATACAAGTGATCTGAATGTGCTAAAGAAATGCCTTGGTGTATTCTAAAGGTTGAGGTAATCGTTATTGCCATGAACTTAAATCCACCACTAAGTTTTGTAGATTCTAATCACATTAACAAAAGCAAGCGTTAGCAAAGCAAAAATCATTACAACGGAGATCAGATTCAAGGCTGACAATCGAGCTTGATAATGAGCTCATCATCAATTGATTTTGGTCTTAAATTCCACTGTTAATGTCTCCCTAATTCATGTTGCTTCCAAAACTCTTCAAGTTCATGATTCCTTAGTTGCCATCAAGGTGCTGAAGCTCAATTAATATTAGTCAATAACGACCTCTTTGAGCCTATCGGTGATTTCACAATTCTTGAAGTTGTCCGAGCTGTTGATGACCTCAACGTATTGGTGAATATTCAGTAGTTCTTTCAGTTTGCAGTGAATAACAGGGAGCAAAGAATTGTAGTTGGAAAAATCTCCACTAAATTTAATTTGACTAGTTTATAAGGATTTTAAACTACAAAAAGATTGCATGTTGTATCCAAGATTGTAAAATAGCACCAAAGAAGTTGGTAATCTACATTTCAAGTGCACCACAAGGTTTATCTTGGCAGCAAAAAAATTAAAAAATTAAAACAATTAAAAATTATAATCAACTTATAAAGTAACAAATATATATATATATATATATATATATGTCTTTATGAAGATGAGAGAATTTAGCTATATTTTATTGGAGTCAAATTATACAATGTAGAAAGTTTTCAATACTTTAGTTATTAAAAAATACTATTATTTTTGAATATTTCTTATGCAATAAGGTCTTGTTTTCTTGTTTATTTTCTTTTTTTATTAATATTTATTTAATTCATTTTTCATGAAGATCGTGTTTTTATTTATTTATTTATTTATTATAGTTTTAATTTTATTTTCTAAATCTAAAATACAATATGGAAATTGGATTATCATTTTATCAAATAGATTTCTTCTTATTCTTTTTAAAATTATCATTTTCTACAAACTATTTATTTTTCTACTCCTTATATATATAACATTAAAAAAATATATATTAAAATTTTAAATGAAATAAAATTTATAACATACAAATAAATATAAATATATATATATATATATATATAGATAGATAGATAGATAGATAATTAGATTATTACTTAGAAATGAATTTCTAATTTCAAACAATTTCATAATAGCTTCTAACAAAATAATTTATCATTTTCTATGTTTAATTTTATTTATTAAAAATTATTATTAATTATTATTAATTTTATGATTAAAAATGATTGGAGATATAAACCTCCATATTCAAGGTAGTCAAAGATGAGTGGTTCCCCAATTTATTTGGCAATGATGTCAAGCTTGAGCACCAACTAATATCTAAGGTAGTCAAAGATGAGAGGTTGCCCAATTCATTTGGCAATGATGTCAAGCTTGAGCACCTCCTCATATTTAAGGTAGTCAAAGATGTGAGGTTGCCCAATTCATTTGGCAATGATGTCAACCTTGAGTACCCCCTCATATTTAAGGTAGTCAAAGATGTGAGGTTGTCCAATTCATTAGGCAATGATGTCAAGCTTGAGCACCAACTAATATCTAAGGTAGTCAAAGATGAGAGGTTGCCCAATTCATTTGGCAATGATGTCAAGCTTGAGCACCTCCTCATATTTAAGGTAGTCAAAGATGTGAGGTTGCCTAATTCATTTGGCAATGATGTCAACCTTGAGCACCAACAAATATTTAAGGTAGTCAAAGATGTGAAGTTGCCTAATTCATTTGGTAATGATGTCAAGCTTAAGCACCAACTAATATTTAAGGTAGTCAAAGATGTGAGGTTGCCCAATTCATTTGGCAATGATGTCAACCTTGAGCACCAACTAATATCTAAGGTAGTCAAAGATGAGAGGTTGCCCAATTCATTTGGCAATGATGTCAAAGATGAGAGGTTGCCCAATTCATTTGGCAATGATGTCAAGCTTGAGCACCCCCTCATATTTAAGGTAGTCAAAGATGTGAGGTTGCCTAATTCATTTGGCAATGATGTCAACCTTGAGCACCTCTCCAAATTTAAGGTAGTCAAAGATGAGTGGTTCCCCAATTCATTTGGTAATGATGTCAAGCTTAAGCACCAACTAATATTTAAGGTAGTCAAAGATGTGAGGTTGCCCAATTCATTTGGCAATGATGACAAACTTGAGCACCTCTCCATATTCAAGGTAGTCAAAGATGTGAGGTTGCCCAATTCCTTTGGCAATGATGTCAAGCTTGAGCATCCCCCCATATTTAAGGTAGTCAAAGATATGAGGTTGCCTAATTCATTTGGCAATGATGTCAAGCTTGAGCACTCCTCCATATTTAAGGTAGTCAAAGATGTGAAGTGGCCCAATTCATTTAGCAATGATGTCAAGCTTGAGCACCCCTTCATATTTAAGGTAGTCAAAGATGTGAGGTGGCCCAATTCATTTGGCAATGATGTCAACCTTGAGCATTCCTCCATATTTAAGGTAGTCAAAGATGTGAGGTTGCCCAATTCATTTGGCAATGATGTCAACCTTGAGCACCTCTCCATATTTAAGGTAGTCAAAGATGTGAGGTTGCCTAATTCATTTGGCAATGATGTCAACCTTGAGCACCTCTCCAAATTTAAGGTAGTCAAAGAGGTGAGGTTTCCCAATTCATTTGGCAATGATGTCAAGCTTGAGCACTCCATCATATTTAAGATAGTCAAAGATGTCAGGTGGCCCAATTCATTTGGCAATGATATCAACCTTGAGCACTCCTCCATATTCAAGGTAGTCAAAGATGAGTGGTTCCCCAATTCATTTGGTAATGATGTCAAGCTTAAGCACCAACTAATATTTAAGGTAGTCAAAGATGTGAGGTTGCCCAATTCATTTGGCAATGATGACAAACTTGAGCACCTCTCCATATTCAAGGTAGTCAAAGATGTGAGGTTGCCCAATTCCTTTGGCAATGATGTCAAGCTTGAGCATCCCCCCATATTTAAGGTAGTCAAAGATATGAGGTTGCCTAATTCATTTGGCAATGATGTCAAGCTTGAGCACTCCTCCATATTTAAGGTAGTCAAAGATGTGAAGTGGCCCAATTCATTTGGCAATGATGTCAAGCTTGAGCACCCCTTCATATTTAAGGTAGTCAAAGATGTGAGGTGGCCCAATTCATTTGGCAATGATGTCAACCTTGAGCATTCCTCCATGTTTAAGGTAGTCAAAGATGTGAGGTTGCCCAATTCATTTGGCAATGATGTCAACCTTGAGCACCTCTCCATATTTAAGGTAGTCAAAGATGTGAGGTTGCCTAATTCATTTGGCAATGATGTCAACCTTGAGCACCTCTCCAAATTTAAGGTAGTCAAAGAGGTGAGGTTTCCCAATTCATTTGGCAATGATGTCAAGCTTGAGCACCCCTTCATATTTAAGGTAGTCAAAGACGTGAAGTTGCCCAATTCATTTGGCAATGATGTCAAGCTTGAGCACCCCCTCATATTTAAGGTAATCAAAGTTGTGAAGTTTTCCAATTCATTTGGCAATGATGTCAAGCTTGAACACTCCTCTATATTTAAGATAGTCAAAGATGTGAGGTTGCCTAATTCATTTGGCAATGATGTCAACTTAAAGTACTTTTGCATATCAAAGATATTTAAAGATGTGAGGTTGTCCAATTCATTTGGCAATGATGTCAAACTTGAGACCTCTGCCATATTTGAAGTAGTCAAAGATGTGAGGTTGCCCAATTCATCTGGAAATGATGTCAAGCTTGAGCACCTCTCCAAATTCAAGGTAGTCAAAGATATGAAGTTCCCTAATTCATTTGGTAACGATGTCAAGCTTGAGCATCCCCTCATATTTAACATAGTCAAAGATGTGAGGTTGCCCAATTCATGTGGTAAAAATATTGAACTTGAGCACTCTTCCAGATTTAAAGTAGTCAAAGATGTGAGGTTGCCCAATTTATTTGGCAATGATGTCAAGCTTGAGCACCAACTAATATCTAAGGTAGTCAAAGATGAGAGGTTGCCCAATTCATTTGGCAATGATGTCAAGCTTGAGCACCTCCTCATATTTAAGGTAGTCAAAGATGTGAGGTTGCCCAATTCATTTGGCAATGATGTCAACCTTGAGCACCCCCTCATATTTAAGGTAGTCAAAGATGTGAGGTTGCCTAATTCATTTGGCAATGATGTCAAGCTTGAGCACTCCTCCATATTTAAGGTAGTCAAAGATGTGAGGTTGCCCAATTCATTTGGCAATGATGTCAACCTTGAGCACCCCCTCATATTTAAGGTAGTCAAAGATGTGAGGTTGTCCAATTCATTAGGCAATGATGTCAAGCTTGAGCACCAACTAATATCTAAGGTAGTCAAAGATGAGAGGTTGCCCAATTCATTTGGCAATGATGTCAAGCTTGAGCACCTCCTCATATTTAAGGTAGTCAAAGATGTGAGGTTGCCCAATTCATTTGGCAATGATGTCAAGCTTGAGCACTCCTCCATATTTAAGGTAGTCAAAGATGTGAGGTTGCCTAATTCATTTGGCAATGATGTCAAGCTTGAGCACTCCTCCATATTTAAGGTAGTCAAAGATGTGAGGTTGCCCAATTCATTTGGCAATGATGTCAAGCTTGAGCACTCCTCCATATTTAAGGTAGTCAAAGATGTGAGGTTGCCTAATTCATTTGGCAATGATGTCAAGCTTGAGCACTCCTCCATATGTAAGGTAGTCAAAGATGTGAGGTTATCCAATTCATTTGGCAATGATGTCAACCTTGAGCACCAACTAATATCTAAGGTAGTCAAAGATGTGAGGTTGTCCAATTCATTAGGCAATGATGTCAAGCTTGAGCACCAACTAATATCTAAGGTAGTCAAAGATGAGAGGTTGCCCAATTCATTTGGCAATGATGTCAAGCTTGAGCACCTCCTCATATTTAAGGTAGTCAAAGATGTGAGGTTGCCCAATTCATTTGGCAATGATGTCAAGCTTGAGCACTCCTCCATATTTAAGGTAGTCAAAGATGTGAGGTTGCCTAATTCATTTGGCAATGATGTCAAGCTTGAGCACTCCTCCATATTTAAGGTAGTCAAAGATGTGAGGTTGCCTAATTCATTTGGCAATGATGTCAAGCTTGAGCACTCCTCCATATTTAAGGTAGTCAAAGATGTGAGGTTGCCTAATTCATTTGGCAATGATGTCAAGCTTGAGCACTCCCCCATATTTAAGGTAGTCAAAGATGTGAGGTTGCCCAATTCATTTGGCAATGATGTCAAGCTTGAGCACTCCTCCATATTTAAGGTAGTCAAAGATGTGAGGTTGCCTAATTCATTTGGCAATGATGTCAAGCTTGAGCACTCCTCCATATGTAAGGTAGTCAAAGATGTGAGGTTATCCAATTCATTTGGCAATGATGTCAACCTTGAGCACCAACTAATATCTAAGGTAGTCAAAGATGAGAGGTTGCCCAATTCATTTGGCAATGATGTCAAGCTTGAGCACCCCCTCATATTTAAGGTAGTCAAAGATGTGAGGTTGCCTAATTCATTTGGCAATGATGTCAACCTTGAGCACCTCTCCAAATTTAAGGTAGTCAAAGATGAGTGGTTCCCCAATTCATTTGGTAATGATGTCAAGCTTAAGCACCAACTAATATTTAAGGTAGTCAAAGATGTGAGGTTGCCCAATTCATTTGGCAATGATGTCAGGCTTGAGCACCCCTTCATATTTAAGGAAGTCAAAGATGTGAGGTTGCCCAATTCATTTGGCAATGATGTCAAGCTTTGGCAATTTTCAATATTAAGATCTTTTAAAGAAATAAGACTTCCTATTGATGTTGGTAATAATTTTAACCTTTCACAATATTGTAAGTTAAGTATCTTTAAAGAAGTCATATACTCCAATTCATTTGGTAGCATAGTTAAGTTTGAGCATTCTCCTAAGTCAAGTTCTAATAATGTGGTAATTTTATAAAATAAATTTGGAAGTGTTTCTATAAAAGAACAATTTCTCAATTGCAACACATTTAAACTCCCAAATTTTTTCCAAACATCTTTGTCATGTAGCATTTGCAATGCTTTATGTGCTTCTTCTTTTTTAAATTTATATTCCAATGGTATGTTAAGTAGAAAACATCTCAAATTAAGAGAATTCTTTACCAACACAAAAAATATGGTTAATATCTTTATCACAATTTTAGGTGCAAAGACACCAATATTACAACTTAAAAATTGAAGTGATGAAAAAGAAGCACTTCTTATTTTGCCAATATTATTGTTAATTATGTTGTTGTAAAATAATCCCTCCAACTGTAAATCAACATAATTAAGTACACAAAATATTAGAATTTTCATATTAATCATACACTTAATATACATACAAATCTAATTACAATAGAAGATTATTTTTTTTACACAATAATTTTACATCAACATACATCTAAAGAAACAAAATAAAAATTACATAATATAAAAACTGAAAATTCTATTCTTTAAATGTTGATTCATTTATATTATTATCAATTTTCTACATGTAATTTATATAATAATTTAGTAAAATTACCTTGTTTGATAATCCATAAAATGGATCTATATTCAAGTTCCACATTCTTGTATATTTATACTCCATTTCTTCTTCAACAATATTCCTACCCATGTCTCGTAGTTGATCATGTACTCTTATAATTCCATCTTTGTCTAATTTTATCAATGATTGATAAATCAATGCATTTAAAGTAAATTCTATTTCATGTTCTAATATGTTTTTTTGATTATTGATCCATATTCGCAAAGCTCTTCCTTTTGACATGCCTTGTGGACAAACATCATTACAAAAGAAACAACATATGTCCAAAAACATTTTCTTTTCTTCTACTTTCAAATTGTCAAAGCTTACTCTTAATATCTTCCAAATCTTGTAGTTACTATTGTTTTCATCTCCATCCAACTTTCTTCCCCTTTTCAACTTTTGTAAAGCTCGCTCCCAACATCTCAACCTTTTCTTCTCTCTTAAAAATGCTCCCATAACTTTTAGACTCAATGGTAGGCCATTACAAGCTCTTACAATTCTTTTGCCAACCTCAATGAGTTCAATAGGTAGACTTTCTTGGCCACATGAATGAGTAATAAACATCTTCATACTTGTTTCTTCATCAAGTTCTTCAATATTTATTTTATGAATCTCTTTGCCACAATCCTTCATTACATTTGAATCTCGAGTTGTTGCAATCAATGTGCTACCAATGCTAGCAAATATGTCATCCATAGGCACAACATCTTCAATTTGACTTTGATTCTTTATATTGTCAAACACCAAAATTATTTTGTTCTTAGTTAAAAATGATTTTAATATTTTATGAGCTTCTTTTACATCTTTTGGTTTTTCTTTGACTTGAAATTGTTCTAAGATATTGCAAGAAGTTGTATAGCAATCACCTCCACTTTCAATGCACTCAACAAAGCATGAGGCATTATACATGTTTTTTACATTAATCAATGTAGTCTTTGCTATTGTGGTCTTGCCTATTCCACCCATTCCGACAAGATACAATACCTTCACTTTATTTGCACATAGTTTTCTAATTTGGGATAAATATTGTGCTCTACCAAATATTTCCTCTCCAGATGATTCAACCTACAATTAACAAATTTAACCACAAATTAACAAAAAAAATAAGAATGATACATATATTACATTTTAATTTAGTCTTACTAACTTGAGTTCATACAAAGGCATGTAAACACCATTAATTTAAAGAAGAGTGAGAAAAAAACTATAAATAATAATTAATACATTTAATCAAAGACATATTTACTTTGGTTTCTAGTATAAGTCTTACCAATGGCAATCCATTATGTATTAGCTGAAATCTTTTGCTTTGATGACAATTCTTATTTGATTCTCCAAAATATGGTGCATTTGCCACTTCAATTCCAACTAAAAACTTTTTCTTTATTAAGTCCAATCTTTTACAAATATTTGCAAACTTTGGCCGATGCAAAGGATTCAACATCCAACACTCTTGGATAAGCTCAATCAACTCATTACAATTTGAAGGTAACTTTGGTCTTTCACCTTTTTCAATTCTTTCTAATATTGCTTCCATCTTATAAACACCATCAAATGGGTCTCTTTTTGAAAGAATCTTAGAGCATACTATTGCAAATGAATAAACATCTGCTTCAAAAGGACACATTGTTGTTGTTTCAAACTTGCTTTTCAATACCTCAGGGGCCATATATGCAACAGTACCATAAGGTACTTCATTCTTTGTGGTTTCTGGATTACTTCCAACTTCAATCTTAGATATTCCAAAATCTATCACTTTCACAATAGCATGTTGAATAACCTTATTCATAACTTTTATCTCTATGACATTAACCAAAATGTTTTGAGGTTTTAAATCACGATGTGCAATGTGCATGTCATGCAAGTAACACATCCCTTTTGCAATTTGATATATAATATCAATAAGAAAAACATAAGATGTTTGCTTTGTATTTTCCAACATGTCATTTAAATTTGTTTGCATCAATTCCATGCCAATATACAAATAGTCTTTTTTAACTACTAACTCAAAAGATTCACCACTTTCATTTGCATGACCTTTCATTGCAAAATAATATGTTATCAAGTTGGGGTGGCATAAATTGGCTAAAATGGTCACTTCTCTTTTAAAAAACTTGTTAAATGCAACATCCATCTTTTTGATTGCACATAAAACTCCCAACCACTTTGATTCATAAACCGCTCCAAAACTTCCTTCACTTATTCTATTTATGAATTGAAGACTCTCTATGTTAGATGATAGATTTAAATCATCCAATTCCTCATCATCTATATAAAGTAAATCTTCTAATCTCTTTAATAGATGCTTTGCTAGTCCACAATATTCAAAATCATCTATTCCATTTGCATGAATCAACCTCTCATGTACAACTTTAACATCACCTTCTACTTCTTCATATGTTGCAACATTAAAAGTAGCAAATGAGATGTCTTCAAGTTTTTTAGAATAATTCTTTAAAAGTATATCACTTGCTATATCACAACAACATTTCAAATCCAAAAGTAATTCTCTAAAAGTCTCTTTGTTATTTAATTGAAGGATAGCTTCTTTACACCAATTTGGTTTCCCACAATTTTCAACTAAAAAATAAGATTTAGTTAGTATAAAAAACAACTCACTCATTAAAAGCCTAAACTCCAATCCACCATTGGTGCAAGTCATTAGGTGGTCAAAAACCTTAGTAACATGTCCAATTTTCTTACACAAATGTGCACATTGGTTTTTATTCAATAAGTTATTTTTGTTTAATAAAACCTCAAATGCTCCAATATAAACTTCAGATCCTTCCCAAGTATCTCCAAAAATACCTTGCATACTTGATATTTTGTCATGTTTTTCTATGGTGCTTGAAAATCTTGACATGAAAAAACCATATAAAAAGCTCCAAATCATGATTATATGATGCTTGAATAATTCCAAAAGATATTCCATGATGAATTAATGAAAATCAGATCCAATTTCACCTTCTCACCACCTGTTGAAAATTATATGTTAGATTTGTTTGGTATTTCAAAAGTACTTATCAAACACTCTTTCAACCATATTATCCCACAAACCATACAATTTTCTATCCTAAAAATTGAATTTATATTTCTAAAGCTAAACCATCAATCTTAAATAATCCTAATCACTCTTTCAACCATATTATCCCACAAACCATACAATTTTCTATCCTACAAATTGAATTTATATTTCTAAAGCTAAACCATCAATCTTAAATAATCCTAATGGCTTGTCCTCACAATATTCAAAATGTTGATATATATGTTCACTTGCTTAATTGAATGTATTTAAGCCCAAATGGTTCTTGTAAAGTAAGACCACTAATCTTGCACAAAATTAAGAAAATTAAATGTAATACGAGTTGGCGTACCCATTCCAAATGCAAATGATGCGTTTCTTACTAGTTGCTTACTAGTTGCTTGTTGTCATTTAACCCAACTTATAAAGGGTACTTGAAGAGAATGCACAAGGGATTGAGGTAATTAGAAAACCATTCAAACACTATTTTTCAACCCAATGAATTATGAGGCCTGTAAGGCTTGAAATTTCAGGATGTAAATGGTTTAACCGTCACCTAAGTTGATTTTCTCCTATTATTCCAAACAAACTACATAGTTGTTTCGATCAATATGGGGAGGAAGGTGCACCAATTGAATTGGATATCAAGCACGATAAGCAATTCTTGTTGAACTGAGCTCCTACCTCATAAAGGATTAAGATTCAATATCACCAGCTCAGAATATAGATCGTTATGAAGCCTGTATCTTGTATCTGGGCAGGCTTCGAGTCGCTTGCTGTTGCGGATTCTTCAAAATTAATCTGTTGCTAAGGCGGAGGATTGATAACAGTCATGGGCATCACCACGTTGTCCGATAAACGTGCCTGCATCCTGACATAGTGCATACCAGTGCAAACAGCAATGGACGGTACACGGTTCGCATGGACAGTTCTGCAGCAATGGCACATTATACAAATCAGCCACTAGCCGTGTTTATGTCATACTCAGTTCTTTGACAACGGGATATACTACCTGGAAATTGTGCATATACTACCCATCCCCCAAAGCATTAGGATGGTAAAATACGTGTCATGGATTCATCATAAACAATCGATTTACACACAGAACTAAAAACAAGATTGTATGAAAATAATTGACCTGGAGGTGGTATCTCCTTTGTAACTCTTGCCGAAATAAGCCTGCGTATATGCCACACATCCACCACGCAAAGAACAAGGCTTCTGCTATGAGAAAGGCAGCCTGGGGATCTATTCCATGACTGCACAGTCATCCAGAACGTAAATTAACACAACTTTTGGCCGCTATGTAGAGCACAAAGAAGGGCGGAAATTCATATTACATTCCAAACAGTCTGAAAACCATGCATGTGATTGGATATCGAATTCTGAAAAATATTCTCCGTTTCAAACATACAGCTATAGGCATGTACTTGACAAACATACAGTTAACCACAGCAACGAAAGTGACACGGTACAGATCGATAGACCCTCGTTCCCGATAAAAAAAAAAAGGAACATTCGCAAAAAATTAAAAAAAATTGCATGCAGACCCTCCTAACTAGAAACGAATTGCTGATGAGATAACAGATCAGCCTACGGTAACTTAAGTTTGAACTGGACCTAAGAATATGAATTTGCAAAGTTGGACCTAAGAATTGGGAACAATCAAAATTGAGAAGCATGCGGCACACCAACCCGGGGCTGCAAAGAGATCCCCAGAACGCCATGAAATCAGGCAAGTGGAGGAGTGTAAAGGAGTTAACAGACGATGGATATGAGATGGAATGAGAAAGCAGATTTGGATGGGAATTGTGAGATCCGGATTGCCGCACTGGAGGAGGGAGCACTGTGCAGAAACAAAGATCGAAAGAGCAAGAGAAGAAAGGTGAGAAGAGCAAACATACATACCTGGGAGGGAGGGAGGCAGGCAGGCAGAGAAACGGAAGGCGAGGGAAGGGGCGGGTTCCAGTGCAAGTGGCGTGGTGGTGGAGATGGCAGTGATGCGTTAGATTGCAGGCATGGGGAAGGAAGGGCGTGGCGAGAGTCACGAGAGGAATGAAGACGAAGGAAGATGAGGAGGGCGGGGGAAAGGCAAAGGAGCGGAGGAGGACGAAGGCAGAGCAGAGTAGGGTTAGGGTTGCGGAGGAGAGGGGCATCTCGGAAGCCGTCAACGCCACAAGACCCTGTGAGGCTCAGCCGGTGATTCCACCCCCATTCACACCTGTGAGAAGCATTCGGCACACCAATCCAATATGCATGTCTTTCTATAATCATATTAATATTCTTCATCATTCTAGTATCTTTATTGCATTATGAGCATAAAACAAAACACTATGTGCTTTCTACAAATCTTGAAGATTTAGAAATTTCCACATTGTTCATGAAGTTATTACATATAATAGTATATACATATCTAATATAAGGCTCCAATGCATATAGTATTCTTTCATTGTCTAAAAGGATCAAACACCACATTATTTGTCTAACTTGGTTTTGAATTTTTGAATCGAAATCTTAAAAATTTATGGATTTTGAATAGTCTAATTGTTTTTATAAAAGAATGTTGATGAAAACAGTCCTTTCTAGCGTTTTTTTAAGTTAGTATTATGAAAACAAATGAAAATAGAAGTACAAATGTTTAGATTTTTACTTTTAATATTTAAATATAATTTTTTAATATTTTGTGATATATATATATATATATATATATATATTATTTATTTTTTCTCTCTTTAAGTTTATATAAATACTTTTAATTGTCTAAAAAAAGTATTTATATAAACTATAATTTAAATAGAAAATATTTCCTATTCAAAAATTTCAAATCTATATAATTTTTTATTTTTGAGTTTAAGTTAAATAAATAAATAGCATATTTTTTTATATATTTTTATACTTTTTTGTAAGATAATCTTAAACTACATTACAAATAATAATTATTAGCTCTTTAAAAACCTTCTTGAGTACATAAATTTAAAAATTTATGTTTTTCCTAAAAAAAATTGTTTAAAGGTCTTTGCTATAAAAGAATATAATATGTATCAATCTTATCTTTATTTGTATCAACTTGTGTGTTAAATATTTGTAGGTCATTTGATTTGCAAGAAAATTATATTATAATATTATATTTTTATTATAAATTTTTAAATTAAAAAATATCATAGTATCAAAAAAAATAAAAAAAACAAAACAAAACAAAAACAACAACGACAACAATGACAATAATAACAATTATAATAATAGTCTTAAAGTAATATTTAAGGTATGTAGAATATTGGCAAAACAAACTATGAGAATAAATAGTTACATTATTTTTTTTTAGAATGACAAAAAATACTTTTTTTGGAATTAATAACAAGAAATCACAAAATAAAATTGAATACAATCATGTAAAATAAAATAACTATGATGTGGTTTATATAAATCCTAGTCAAATAATATTTGTTCTCCTCTATCATAAGTATTTATTTTTATCTTTTATTTTTATTTTTTTAATTAATTATTCTTTTTCTCACCTAATTAAAATCTAAAATAAAATGCTTAATCTTTAGATTTCTTTTAATCTTTATTTTAAATTTAATTTAATGTTATATTTTTTTGTTAATTTTCTATAAGTAAAGTTTAATTATTTGGTACTAAATTTGTTGTTAGAAGGCTATGGATTTGCTTTATTTTGTCTTATAATATTTAGATTTTTTTAAGTATAAGCTTGTTAAAGCAAGTTTTTTTTTATAAGCTTAAAATTATTGCATTTGGAATTGGAATAAATTTCTTACAATAGTTCAAGTGAAGAATAGTCCATTCTTTCAATAATTTAAATCATCCAATTTCTTTTAAAAAAATCTAAATACTCAATTAAAAAATTCATATAAAATTTAATAGTCTTTAAGTTTTTCAAGTTGGATTTGTAATAAATTAAGAATAATCAAATTTGAAGCAATATAGAGATAAAAATAGGTATTGGAATATAAAAGGTCTCTAAATTAGCATATGATTTAATGCAAGAATATATATATATATATATATATATATATATATAATTTTTTTTCCATAATTATATTACCGCCTTATATGCATTCTACATTTTAGTTTTAGAACTAATAAAATAAAGACCTTATATATATATATATATATATCTTTAGGGAGTTGTTTCTTGCTGCATCCTAATGTTGTTAATGCCACACTTCTCTTTGCCATCTCATAATAGATTTAGTCTATTCCTTGTCCTTATCAATATCTCCAATTCTTTTATTCCTAATCCTTGCCCTTATTTTTTGTCCTAATTTCTTGGCTTGAAACTCCCACCCTCTCTTTATTCTCTGTTTTTTTTTTTTTTTTTTTTTTTATCTCTTATCTCTTGTTCTTTGTTTCTAGTTCTATGTTCCCTATTCTTTATTTTCACCTTAGAATAGACATTGTGAATGGAAACAGGGAGGTATTGAAAGAGAGTGGAGAGGGAATGGAGGTAGTTTGGAATGGTTTATTGTGTTGATATTATTTTTTTTGGTTTTTTTAATACTAAAAAATATAAATAATATGGTGCCACCTTTAAATATTTTGTGATTTTTTTATATAAGTTTCATTCCATTCTAAAAAATATTTGAATTTCTAACAATAAAACTAAGAAACAATCTTAGTGAATAATACATATATATATATATATATATATATATATATATGTGTGTGTGTGTGTGTGTGTGTTTCTGTAATTTTAGAGCAATATTTATATAAATTGTGAAATTTCTAATTGATACTAGATTCTACTAAAAATATATAATGTGAATTTTTAAAGAAATTTTCTATTATAATTTAAAAAATAAATTTAATCATTACTTTCCATTTAAAGCTTAATCCATGTACAAAAGCTTTTACATAATTGAATACATTATTAAAGACATAGTGATCTTTTGATAATATCAATACTACTTTAAGTGAAAGTAAATTAGAAATAAAAAACCTTCGTGGTTTTTTTGCATACTAAAATAAAAAAGAATTTATTTATTACAAGATGAGAAATAAGATAAAGTAATAGAAATTTAAATCTAAATTTTTTTATTATCTAAAGTTGATGCAATCGAAGTTGGTAAATGAATACACATATATAAATTAATAAATCTTATTTACTACTAATAATCTTTAAATTTTGTAATATTTTATTATTATCTGCACTAAATAGCTTAAAATAAAGAAGATAATTGAAACCAATAAAAAATAAGTTGATATTATTTTATATTTTTAAAAATATATAATATTAATTTAATAAATATTTCAACATGTTGTATAGGAGATGATTAAAATAAAGAAAAAATGAAGGCATTTAATGATTATAGAGTATTATTCTTGTTAAAAAATAAAAATAAATAAATAATTTTATAAAAAATAATTTTGATAAAAAAATAAGTAAATAAATCTTTTAAAAAAAATTGTTTTTTTCTTCCAACTTCATGTGAATATTAATATAGGTAAACACCATTCTAAAGTAATAAACAAAAGTATCTTTGAATTTTTATAGCTTGTGATATAAATTATTTCTATTCCATTTCTACTATTAAAAATATCTATGTAATAGGATATCAATAAGATATTCGTATTATTGACATATAGAAATAGGTAATTGGAGCCATATTTTGAAAGTTTCTAAAATCGGAGTTAGATTGGTGATCTTTGTAGGATCCACCATAGAACATTCTAGAAAGAGCTTACGGTGATTATCTTGGTAGGACCTATCATTAAGAATATTCTAGGAAGTTCTAAGATACTTACACAAAGTATAAATAGGATTGATGAAGGCTATTTGGGTATTGGTCAAGTATGGCTTTGGTCCCATCCTCTTAGTAAAGTTTGGTTTTGCATTTTTTTGTTCAATTTTATTTAAACTTTTTTTGCTTTGTTTTTGCTTTCAAAATGTGCAAAAAATAAACAAGTAGCTTTATCTTCTTTATCACAATGACAAATAAAATGGTGATTAATTCCTTGTAAAGTTTTCATAAGACATATAATAGGTGATTGTTCAACTATTGCAATGCAATGTAATTTTTGTTGCTCATTGTAAATAGTTTGAATAATGACTTTGCTATTAGTATCACTCTTACATAAGGCAACAATAACATTTTTTGGTGGGATCCTTGTAGCTAGCAATCATAAAGTTAGTATTTTTTTGACTAGTTGCAAATGGCGAGTAAATAGATGGCCTAATAGAGAAGAAGTAGCTCTATGGTTATGAAAAGTATTTTGAAGAATCAAATGTCATTGAGTACTATTACGCAAATGACAAAGATGCAATGGAAATGAACATCCTATCAAACAACTTGTACTATTTTGTTTATAAGTATGACAATTGTGATGACAATAAATATCTCCTTTGTCACACTTATAATCAATGCAATCTTCGTTAGAGTATTATTTGTATATGCCATAGCCTTGATTGTGTATAAATGCATCAATACTACATTTCATTTCTTCTATGCTCTCAAAATATCCTTCTTGTGGTGCATACATATATCCCTCACTTTCCATTGCAAAATACAATAAAATTATAAAATATATAATTTCCTCTCTTCTATCCATTACACACAATCTACAAAAGAGTATATACTAGAATCACATGTAAAAGTAAATTAAGTACATACATACTTATATGGCAAGTAGGAGAAGACCAATAGAGAGATGTTATTACTAGCCATTGGGAACTGTTAAGAACCATTGGAAATTATATCCAAAATGATGATTTTGTTTATCCAAATGTAGATTATTTTCTTAATGATTAAGAAGATTTGTACTACCTATGTGCAAAATTGTGATAATGGATGGGTTGCTTTAGTAAAAATTTGGGATGCTTTATCATTTCCTTACATATATATATATATTTATATATATATACATAGTATGAATTATAAAACCTCATATGGCTTCATGAGCACCCAATAGACTCGACAGCCCAAGGACTCGACAAATTCTGCCTCGAAACTGGCCTTCAGCTTTCAGAATCAGAAGGAGCACACAACGCCGCCCACCTCCAACGCTTCCATTGCTAGAAACGGAGCTCCGCGCGTTCTCGCGGACTAACGGTGTAACTAATACCTCCCTCAATCCTGCATGTCTTTCATTGTTTCCATGGCCACCGTAGTAATTGGATTGCTCACACTGCTACCTTGGCTTCATCTACCAGGCACCCACTTCGCCCTTTCTTCCTTTGCTTCTCACCAACCCACTATTTGCTTTTCCCTTGCGACGATGGATTGCATAGCGAAAGGACACTTTGGAATTGCTGAAGTCTGTGCGGTTCTGGATGTGCGTGGGAATCTTCGGTCAACATGAATATGGAACTGAATATCTGTGAAGAGAGTGAGTAAGAAAAAATTGGATCGGAAGCTTGGATAGAGTTTTTTTTTTTTTTTTTTTTTTTTTTTTTTTCTTGTGGATTGTAGAGGAAGGTCGCCATGGCAGGTGTGTTGCGGCAACGATTAGGAGCATTCGAAAGAGGGTTTGATCCATCGTCCTTGCGGTGTCCCGTGTACCCGCCTTTCGGCATGGGCAAGCGGTTCATGGGTGGACATGGAGTTGATGATGCTGGTAATAGTTTTGGTTGCTTTCTTCCTCAAACTCCAATTTCTTGTTCCGGTAACTGTGGTTTAAAAAGAAAGGGTGTTATGAACTCGTTTGTCAGAGCTACCTTCGTAGCTGTACGTTTTAGGATTTTTCCAAGGGAAAAGTTCTAGCAGTCAAGAGTTTCTTTCAACAGAACTTAGTTGTTCTTTCCACGTTTCATGTAACCTGAAGATTTTTGGATTCGTGACGTTGCGGCTATCACCTAGCGCAGGCTTCAGCTTTGAGTGCTGATTGATGTGATATTATGGACAGAGGAGACATTCCAATGGAGGAACATCACAATTGCAGCTGTAATGGGATGTATGGGGACGGTTTTCAATACATTCTCTGGTGAAGAGCACCACCATCCTGAAGATAGACCGGTACAGGCAACAACATTTATTTTGCCTGACGATTTTACATCATCATTCAGATTATTATGACATCTTAATGATTGTACATTGTAATCATATCCTTCTTTAATTCACGTTCTATTTGGTACAGGCATACTCCTACTTGCGCATTCGCAACAAAGCATTTCCCTGGGGTACGTCTTTCATTCTGCTGACCCAGCTTATGTGGTTGATGGAAGCGTCTGTAAAATGCAAGAACGGTTTGAATGCAATGGGTTTCTACGCAAAGTCATAACACATGACGGCAAGATCCGTGCAGGGCCCAACGGATTATTCGAGTCGGATGATTGAGGATTAAGTCTACAAGCCTCCCCAACAAACTGCACCCAAATATCCAACCAACATGCTCCATGTAGCTGTATTCGCTGATGAGATTCACCAAGTTCATCAACCAATATTCACTAACATTCACTGCTCGTCTTCCTATGGGAAATATAGTTGTCAACTGAGCGGGATTTCCAGGCATGCAGTATGCTTGCCATTAGTGCACGGAAACAGCAATGGTCCATTAAACTCAAGTATCTCAAATGATGAGAATTAATAAGAGGAATGATTCACTCGCATCTATGTCTTCGAATTCAGAGAAGATATAGACACCTGGAGTGGCGATGGATGTCATAATCCAGGAGTGTAACGAACCATCCTAGTTGTAGCTGCTTAGCATCTCACAAATGCAGTAACTAACAAAATACATTCAGAACTACGATAATGGAAGAAAAAGAAATATGAATTTTCTTTTGCGTCTAATTTTATTTGTATTTGTTTTACTCTTACAAACCTTTTAAGAAAATTTATTGGACTCTAAATAATTTCTTCCTTGACAAATATTACTTTTCAAGTCAAGACACTTAGTTCAAGTAGATTATGGCTCAAATACTATGCAAAATAATTACGTGCCAAAACTAATTGGACTATATGGCCATCAAGAAAATTTTGCATAAGATTTCAAATGTGAGATTAATGATCTAATTTGCACTGGCAAAAAATAACTAATCTGCAATACGGAATACACTAGCATTCACTGTCCTCGTCTATTTATTATTCATCAAGAGCGTAATGGTCAATATTCACAATTGAACATACAATACCAACACATTCAATCCACACCCATGAGTAAAGAAACAAAAATTAGGTGCACGTTAATTGGAAACATGACTATATCTTGATCCTTTCAGAACTTGAAGCAATTAAAGAATAAAGTTTTACTGAAACTCAATTCCGTAATCAATTTGTGGAAGCAGCGATTCTAAATTCGAGTTCCAAAGACACGAGCACGTTGAAATAGTCATGAAAAATATATGCATGTCATCGTTGTATTAACATTTAAAGCAGTTATTCACATTCCAATGTCAATTTAAAGTTTGAACACAATTCATAACAAATCTTTCGAACTGTCAAAAGCCCGTTGGGCGTTCGGAGGTTAATGCGTAGCAGTTTACCTCAATTTGGTTTCTCTACTCACGCCAGAAATTTCTTCAAATCATACACTAAACAGAACCATCAAGTGATATGGAACAATTAAATAATTGTACTTGGGTGGGTGGCTCTTATTGAGGGGAGGCGATCAACCTCAAGATCTTGCCAGAGTACTTGAAAGAATTCTCTGTCTCCTTTAGGCAATTGTTCTTCTCATCTCGTGTCCACTCCTGGAACAACACAAACAAAATAAAAAAGAATTACAAAAAATGAAAAAAACAGAAAAAAAGATGGACACAACAACGTTATTTCTGTGAGCACATGGTCCAACCACTAGGCCACTTTGCCACGAGCTCTACGTAATAAATAATGCATCAGCTTAAAATTGTGAAAATTGTGTACTCCTTGCGGTCATAGCTTCCACCGAAATAATGCATTGGGGTTGTCTAACCTCTGCAACTTTGTTCAAGTTTTCCTTCACTGCACCCAAGAGCTGAGAGAGCTCCCCATCCCATTTGTAAAATTCCAACTCCCTACCATCCAAGATCATCTCTGCAACCTGCACACACAAGTTGCTCAATTTTCAGTATTTTCTGAAACGAATCCCGATGGTCGATTTCAGGTCAAGCAATGGTTAGCTGAGCTACGACAATGGTCAAACGAAGGAACTTGAAAAGTTGAGTTCGATTTAGTGAATTGTTCCTAAATCTCGTCACACACCATGTTGAATTGATGATCTAGCAACTTGTTTCTAGCAAGAGAGCAAGATCTATCAATCAAAGGATCAATGACTCTACACATCTTCTGAAGAAATCGTTCAGTTTCATTAACATTAACGATAGGACGTCCTGAGCGAATGACCAAGATTCGCTGCAATACCAATGCACGCACACACACACCTTCTTTCCGATAAATTTACCGCCAGCTGAATGAGCAAAGTAAACATTGTAGAAGTGGCAGATGAAGGCAGGAACATCGGTCTCAGACAGTTCAGTCAGATACTTAGCATATGTGGTTCCATCGACCCCAGCTTTTGGAATTGCATGACCTTGGCTTGCAAACCACTCTAGGTCCTTAGCCAACCTCTCTGATCGCTCAAGCCCAGTATTCCTAAACAGCTCATCTGCAGGCATGCAATAATTCTTTTGAGTCAAATATTCACACGTAAGGTATTTATGCAGTCAAAATACTAGTATCTGCAGCCAAAAAATTATTTTGTGATAATGGTGTGGAGAATGTGCTCACACGAAGGATGAGCGGCCTTCTGCACAATTGTCTCCATGGTGTCGTAAACCTCCTTGCTGTCCACTAGAAATTTCAAGTATCCTTCTATTGTGGGCTGCCACTGGCCTATCGGCTGCACATCAGCCTCCTTCTCCCCCTCCTTTGATTGATCCTTCGTGTGCAACTTCATGGCCACAAAGCGCATTTCCTCCACAAATCCCTTCTTCTCGCCCGGATACCGAGCCTTCGCTTTTTCAGCGGCAGCAGAGCTGGCTCTTATCGAGAAAGAGCTCGTGGATGTGTTAGGAGCCTCAACTCCAAACCCTAAAACCCTCCCAAAATAATTCGAGCTTCGATGATCTGCTTTTTGGGATATCCTAGTCCGAAAATGAGCTGAAGCAGAAGCTTTGCTCGGCCCAGTCTGAACCGAGCTCTTCTCTCGTGCAGTTGCAGCTGCAGCAGCAACAGGCGTTGCAGCACTCTTCAAACTCAGCCCGAGCTCGCCCACCGCCATGGCCATCATTCAAATAACAACACCTATTTGAGACACCGCCAAACGCCCACAAAATCAATCAATAAATAAAAATAACAATAAAAAACTGCCAAATCCTTGAAAACCACGAGTCTCCTCTCGCTCTCGCTCTCACCCTCTGCGGCTCTCGAGACAATTCATCAATTAAAGCGATGGTTATTGCCGGCCCCTACGATCGAATCAAGACAAGCCGAACTAAGCACAATACAGACATGAAAAACAAACAAACAAACAAACAAACAAAACTTCAATAACAAAAAGAAGAGGGAGAGAGAGAGAGAGAGAGAGAGAGAGAGAGATTCTAGAAAGACACTACGTAAAACCAAACCACTGCACACCGCAAAGCACCTGGATTCACACTCACACTCCCACGGAATCGGTTCTGCCACCAAACTACCATGAAACACACCACTCACCAATTCAAGTCGCCCAGAATCTTTACTCCAAAACCTACAGCAGGACACGACAAGCGCGCCTCCGAAACGAAACCTGCAACCAGCACGAAGCTCTCGTCGCGCCACGAACACCAACTACACCACAATTGCTACCCCCACAAACAGCAACACAGCAAGCCCACCCAGCAAAACGAAATCCGCTTCCACACACAATACAATTAGCTGGTTAGGGCTCCGTGGAACACCGATATGAGAAATCAAGCCAAGGCTGCAATGCGGTAAGGGTGGCGTGATTCCCTCTCTCTTTGTGTGTCTGTGAGTATGCATGTGTGAGGGTGTGTATATTTTACAATATTTTCGCTTAAGGCAGGCATGGGGATGGAGGTGGGGAGGTAGGGTGTTGGCACACTGGCCATCCTGCGTCTAGATTTAGATCACGAGAGGTGTTGGATAAGCTTACGTAGACATGCACGCTTCCTTCCATCTTCCGGCACACGCTGGAGGATGGTGGGTGCCTTCCTTTCTTCCTTCTCTCATCCAGCCCCCCAATCCCCACAACAGAGCAGGATCAGAGCCAGTTTAGCCCATTTGCAGGGGGGTGGGGAGGATACAATTCCAAGGTTCCATTTTTTACTCATCTTCCTTCCACCGCGCCGCGCACTACCTTACTTCTAAGCCATGCTTTCTGTTTTTTTTTCCATTGCCGTGTCGGAGCCACCACTGCGAATCCAGAGCGTCAGATTTGCGTCATGGCTCTCATTGGTTTCTTCATTACGACAATCGGCGTTGCGATTTCGTCGATTCTTCAAGCGGGTCGCTAAAGTGGCGTGACACTGCGACTACAACCACCCGCCCACAATCCCTCCCGGATTTCGCCGTTCTTCTCACTGTTTTTGCAAAACGAAAAAACACCCACTTCCACAATGCTTGTTGTGATTGATACCCATATTTCAAATTTTCTTTTTCTTTTTTAATTAATTTTGGTGTTTTTGCTTGCGCTTTGAATGGTGGAGTCAAAGTCGTGAGAGTGCTTTATCAGCTTGCCATGTCAAACAAAGAAGTACATGATAGAGCCCACTGTTTTGGCGATGGCTTTTGCGCTGCCAGATTCCCAACTCCTTATCGCATGACTCCGCAACTGTTTCCGAATCTCTCTCTCTTTCTTAAAAGACTCACTCTCCGCTTTCGATCATCCCACTGATTGTCCGTTTCTTTTCTCTACTTGTGGGTAAAATTTCCACTCTTTTACACAACACAAGCATAAAAATATTAATAAGAATAATAACAAACTTACAACAAGCTCGTGAAATTCATGAAGATGGGAGCCTCTTCCCAGTAGCCGCAACTCCCAGCATGCAGAGTGCAGACCGACGTCCTTGAAAAGGAGGAAAACTGACAAACATGGTTCACTATGTTCGTGAGAGTTGTGTAACACACCCCACAAACAAAGCGTCACCGTTGGAGAAAGATAGAGATGTATAGATGTATGCAAGGATTTAAAAAATTACAAAATTCTGCCTTTTTATTTTATTTTTAATGTTGACATTTGGAATGAGTTCTTTTTGAAGATGATTGCATATTACAACATCTAATTATCCAACTTAATGACTACATATTTTTTTAAATGGGTATTTGTTAGAAGACTTGGTTCAAGTTTGGACATGCATAATTACAACCAAGAAGATATGAACATGAAGTTTGAGAACATAATTTACAAAGATCTAAATACTAGAACATTTGTTAATTTGGTACCATTGTAGAAACATATTTATCAATCATGTTAGTTTAGAAACATAGTTTATAGTTTATACATCTTATGCTTAATTTTTATAAATATTTTTTTATTTTTTAAATAATGAATACTAAAAATATTAACCTTTATTTTTTAAACTATAAATATATATATATATATATATATATATATATATAGATCAAATTGTATTGTACTTATGTTCTTGATCAACAATTTATTTAGAATTTAGAAAATACAAAAACTAATGACTTCATACAAAAAATAGGTATTAGCATGCAACATAGTGTGGTAGTAATTCAATTATTTGCTATTTGAGTTTGTATTAATAGTAATATAGAAAATAATACCTACTTAGTGATAACCATTAGATTATCCATTTCTAACTTGTTAGTTTATATAAGATGTGCTATTAGATGGATATTCAAGAATAAATATTATCACAAGTGAATTATATTAAAAAATTGGATTATAGTAGGATTGAACCAACACCTTATACAATAAAAATAGTTGATCAACAAAAAATAACCTTAATAGGAATTATCAAAGATTTACAATTATAAGTAGTAAAATTAACTTATAATATTTCAATAACAGTTCTAGATATGGAAAAAAGAAAAAAGAAAAATAAAAAAATCAAAGCTATTCCATGTTATTAGATCGACCATAGCTTAAATAAGCAAGTTCTAAACAAGATTGGATTAACAATACTTTAAAAAATAGAAAAAAGAAAATAATCTCATAAAAATATCCATATCTTCTACCATAAAAATATCTTATACATTTGGAATGCTATAATTAATGGAGGATTGATTAATGAAGAAGAACAAATTATTTATTAAGCCATATATTTGTTATATCTTGTAATTGATATTGAATTATCTAGATTAAAAGAGATATTTAGTTGTGATTATAACTTGATAGAAATGATATTTCAAATAATACCAAAATTAATGGAAAAATAAGAAAAATTCATAAATCAAACAATTAATAAGAAAATTGATAAAATATCCTAATCATTTCTATAAATCAAGAATAGAAGCAAGAGAATTAAATACAACTTTGGCAAAAATAGCAATTAAGGAAAAATATATCACTGGTTGGACCATCACTGAAAAAGACTAAGTAAATGAAAGAAATTTGGAAACTAAAGCTCAACCAAACACAATGAAGCTCAACCAAGAATAAAAAAGAAAATGATCACGGATATGAAAAAAATTAATAAAATTTTTAAAAGAATATGAAGATACTTTTGGATGGAATTATGAAGACTTAAAAGATGTGCTTGCTCATATTTGTGACCAAAGAATTGAACCTGAAGTTAATGCTTGACCAATTAAACAAGCTAGAATCCAACTTATGCTACTAAAATAAAAGAAGAAATTAATAAATTACTTAAGATAAGATTTATTTATCCCATAAAACAAATAAAATGGTTATCTTCAATACTTATGGTTTCTAAAAAGAATGAAAGATCTCGAATTTATACTAAATGTAGAAAACTTAATGGACTTACAAAAACAAATCCTTTTCTATTACCTTTTATTAATATAATACTTCAAATAATATCTAGACACAAATTTTATTCTATATTAGATGGATTTAGTGGTTATAATCAAATTCCAATGGCTATTAAAGATTAGCATAAAATTTATTTTATTATATAATAGAGACCATTTGCATATTAAGTAATGTCTTGTAGATTAAAAAATATGCTTGCTATATTTGAAAGAGAAATTATGCATATCTTTGCAAAAATTTTGAATTATTTTATGCAAGTTTTTTTTGATGATTTTAGCATATATAGACCTCAAGTTAAACATTTAGAGAATTTACAAAAATATCTTAAGAAATGTTGAAAATATGGAATTAATCTTAATAAAAAAAAATATACCTTTGTAGTTACTTCAAGTATATTATTGGATTATATTGTTTGTAAAGAAGGATTACTTTTGGATCCAACAAAGATACAAGCTATAGTTACTTTACTACCACCAAAGAATCTTAAAAGAATGGAAGAATTTATAGATTCTACTAGTTATCACCAAAGATTTGTATATAATTTTGCAAATATATCACAACCTCTCATAAATTTAACAAAATCTAGTATCAAATTTTTATGGGCTATTGAATGTCAAAAAACTTTTGAGGTTTTAAAAAAAAATTAATAGCAATTCCAATTTTAATCACATTACATTAGAATAAAACCTTTCATGTAAATTATGATGCTTCAAATGAAGTAATTGATAGTATTTTAACCTAAAATATTACTAATAAACTAGATTCACTAATTTTACTATGCAATTCAATTATTAAATCAAGTTGAAAGAAAATATAATATCACACACAGAGAATTATTGAAAATTATTTATTTAGTTCAAATTTTTTGATACTATTTATTGGCAAATCATCGTATATTTTATGTTGATAATCAAGTATTATTTTATTTAATTAGTAGATCAATAATTTTAGGCCATATAACAAGATAGATGTTATTATTACAAAAACATGATTTTGAAATTGTTTATAAACTAAGACATCAATATGTGATAGTAGATCATTTGTCCAAAATAACCATCAAAGAAGCACCTATGAGTATAGTAGATATTTTTCAAATATAAGTTTATTTATGGTCTAAGTTAATCCAAAACAAATATAACAATTATAAAATTAATACATTAATATAAAAAGACTTGAAGATCAAGCTATACACCAATTTTAAACTAAAGTTAGTAATTAAAGAAGAAGAAATTATTATTGGAATATCTATATCAACTTTTGAGTTGGTGGCCAATTGACATCAATGTGGTGTTTTGGATATTTTCTTATAATTTATAAATTAGATTAGATTGAATTTTTTTTGAACATCTATAAGACTTATAGTGGCATTTGTATGCAAAATTTTGCACTAAGTGGATAGTCATATTAGGAGTTATAGCTTGCTAAAGCTCCCTAATTAGAATTAGAGCTTAAAAAGAAATATCAAAATTACCTATTTATAAAAGTAATTAGGCAATTAGAATTTATATATGGTAGAGGTTACTAAGAAGAGTATTTTTGAGCACTTTATATTGGCTTTAAGGACTTTTGAATTAAAAATTGAATTAAATTCTTCTTATATAAGTAAAATCTTTTAATTTTTTTAAGTACTTGTAAAATACAACTTCACCTTCAATAGCCAAGTTCTTAGTGCATTTCCAAACAATATAATACATAATATGACATAAGTTATTTTTTAGAAATCTGACCCCAAGGCACAAAACCATGCCCATATAGTGATTTTGGAGTTCTTTTGTAGATTAAAGAGTGGATTTTGAGAGTAAACTAGAGGAATGATTTTTAGACATTGGTTTTATGTCATTTGAATAGATATTGAGATTTTAAGGGATTTTTAAAGTTAGTGATATTTTTCGTGGAATGAAAGTTTGAGAAATAAAAATATGTTTATAAATTTGAAGGTTTCTTGAATTTTGTGTTATAAGTGAAATTTGGACAATGTGTTGGTGTATTAGTTGTAAATATGTATATATATATATATAAATTTTGAGGTCAATTAAATGATTAGATTGAAGTGTATGAGGATTTTTATATATGGAGATCTTAAAAAGTGAGTGTTTTTAAGTTCTTCAGCAATTTTTCATTTGGATTGAAGATTTTTTTTTATATATTATTAGACTTGATTTTTAATATTTAGGTGAAATTTGAGAGTAATTCAATAGTTCAAGAAAGAAATATTGATATTAGAAGTTCAACATTTAGGTTGGAGTAGGAGGTTGCCTAACACCTCATTGGATTATCTTATATTTCTCTTAATTAATAAGTATGATCAATTTCACCTTTTTTATACTTGTTTCTTAATAAGATATTAAGAAGTATGAAAATTTTGACTTGATATCAATAATTCAATCATTAATTGTTGAGATTTCAATTTGCTATGGAATTTATTAAAAATTGTTTAAGATTTTGATTTTAATTAGGATTTGCTTAAGATTTGATTTAAGATTTAACTAAGATTTAGGATTCAATAGGATTTCATTAGGTTTTAATTTAAGATTTGGTTAAGTTTTAATTAGGATTTCAATTAGGATTTGACTTAAGATTTGATTAAGATTTAATTAAGATTTTAATTAGGATTTGATTTAGGATTTGCTTAAGATTCATTAAGATTTAAATTAAGATTAAATTAAGATTTGATTTAAATTTATTTATAATTTTTATTTATAATTATTTTTATAATTCTTTATTTTTTCTTTAAATTTTTATTTTTAATTTTTTTTGAAATTTATTGATATTTCTTTAAGATTTTTTATTATTTTTTTAAGATTAATTTAAGACTTCTTTGTGTTTTTTTATAACTTCTTTTAAATTTATATTGGATTGATCAAAGTTTGATCAGGATTATTATGGTTTTTTTAAAGTTTATTTGAGATTTTATTAGACTTGATAGGATTGTTGCTACATTTTTATTTATCTTCTATAGTTAAGTATTTGGTACATTCTTAAGTAAGAACGCATTATTACTTGAAGACCTATACCAAGTGCCAACTTATAACTGTAGTCAAGTTTCATTAGATGATTCCAATCAAGCATTATTAGACAACTTTGATTGGAGATCAATCAACAACCTTCATTTGGTATCCATTAATAGTTTCAATTGGACATTGATTGATGATTATGACAAAGCATTGACCAAATAGTCCAATCAAACCTTGAATAATAAGTTCATTTGATGCCCCAGAGCTTAGTTGATGATTTCTTTGGGACATCAAATTAACTTATCTAGAAATTTATTTCAAGAAACCAACAAGTCAATTATTTGACTTTTGTAAAATCAATATTCAAAATTATAGCTTCATGATATGTAATGACATTGTTAAGAAGTAAAAGGTAATTTAATAGATCAAAATAAGGCCTTGGTACTTAATATCTAGAGGAAATAATTAAGTCAATATAGAAAACAAACTAAATTACAAAATTTTGACCAAATAGCTTATTATAGATTGACTTTAGTCAATACAAACAAAAATATTATATAATTGAAGCATATAGACAAATTTTTGATGTGTGATAACAATGATTTAATCTTTCTATCTTTCCTTTTTCTACTCATCTAATTGAGATTTTTTACTAATTCAAATCTTGTAGCCAATCAAGTGCAGGATGAGCTTGTTAATTAGTTTTTTCATAGTTATTCTCTTGTTGTTTTTTTGGGGGGCAACTGTTTTGATCACATTCATCATGACTATCCATTCTATGCTTAAATTTACTGTGAAGCTTTGATAACAACAATTACGTAAGAAAATTACCAACTTACTAATTAAATTCAAACTAAGATCAAAACAATATACAACATACTACCAAGATGGATTAGCTAATAAAATATAAAAACAAAACTGATAGCTTTCAATGGAGCAAATTCTACTTGATACACCAAAATCTTTAAAAAAACCTTTCAACAATAACTAGTCCAAAACTATAACCATCAAAGTACTGATCTGCTTGGCAATATCCTATCTCATGCAAAGCACTAACTTTGACACCGTAGAAATTTCAAAGTACAGATAGGGATCCGACCGCGCGAATCCCTGTGTCTTTTTTTTTTGGTGTTTGGATTTTTTGGATTCAGATTGTCGTCAAAACTGTAGCACGTGAAAAGAGGGATGAGAGTTGTTGTCAAACCTTACTCTCTTCTTATTTTTTTTATTTTTTTATTTTTTTCTTCACGTTACGAGCTTCGGGCTCCGGAACTTTTTTGTCTATTTTCTTTGCATCGTGGGAGTGCTGCGATGCAACACTTCTTATTCCATTACTGTTCCTCATGTACGATGGTGTTTCAAAGAATGGCGCCGTGCAATGCTGTGTCGTTTTCCCTTCGTGCTATAGAGCAACAAGGGTGTCATTCTTCATACAGTTCAATGACCGTGTATCGCGGTATTTCTAATTTTTTCCATGTGGCCACTGTATGGTGGCCAAGGCAAGCGACTAAGCAACGAGTTTATCTACATCCCTTCTTTGCTATTATCAAGCATTGAGAGATCAGCTACTACGTGGAATTGAGCTGATCGGAGGTGACCCAATCTAAAGATTGTCTCCAGCGAGAAGCAAGTTGGTATTTAAACGCAGCAAGAAAGTATCATCGGCTGAAGTGTGTAAAGCTTGAGCAACGTCTAGTGTCGATGACTGCATCAACGTGTGCGATCTGGACCTGCTACAAAGGTGTTGTTGAAGTGGGTGGCAAGATTCGTTGGTGACGGTTGAAGATGTCTAAACAAAGGATCTCTCATACAGTATGCAAAGAATGACCAGGCAGTGGATTCACTAGTATTTGTTGTGTGTTTCGCTGCTAATCTGGTGAGGTGACTGTATTCATTGCGACTAGACTTGTTGCACCACTGCACAAAGACTCAATCTTCACAGTTCTTCCTCGACAACAATTTTAACATCTTTCAATCTGTCTTACAACAACCTCATCGGAATGAATCCTCTATTACTCATCTCTTTGACTTAATTGAATAGATTAAACTTCTTTTTTAATAATCTAAGTATGAAAAGCTGTCCACAAATTTGTGGGGTGCTTGAACCTTTTTTCATTTGGAGGGAATTCTCTATTTTGTGGAATAGTCATCAGCATTGCAGTAGAAGCCACCGTGGCCTTTTGCCCTTGTGTTTTTTGAGCACATCAGGTTCTTCCATAAGCACAAATTTAATAAAAATATATATAATCTATGTCACTTGGTTGGTTCTATGACGTTGAATCGAACCCCAATGCATGGGCTACTGAAAAGTTGCAAGCAGCATCTATTTCAATGATTATATTTGAGAAGCCCTTGCTCAACCTTCCAATGACTGATCTCTCACAAGCCACAAACAGCTCATTGCAGATCTATGGGCTTAATCATAGGAGTACCATTGAGACACATTACATGCATACTTAGCTGTAAGATGAGTAATATCAAAGGAATTTTTGTCCAATTTACATTAATCTTATCATAAGCATTCGGATTGGAGAGTTCCTTATTGAACTGTTTTAAGGGTGAAGAAGGAACCACAGAACCAAGCGCCATCACCCAGCAGCTATCGGAAAGAAGAAAGCCAATTTATTCCTTGCAGAGATTTTAGGTGGTGGGTATTGCAAACAAGGAAGCCAGTCGGTGGATTCTTCTAACAACAGGATCAAGCAATAGCGGCAAATTGGAGGTCGTCCACAGGGCGACCAACAGCAAGCTCTTCTTGCTTGGTGAGGTTCTCGAAGCGGACTGCTCATCTAAGCCAATTAGAGTAGATTGCATGAAGGTAGATTAGGTTGGAATTAAGTTTAAATTGGAAGTATTTCTATTGGATGAACAATTGAAGTTGAATGAAAAAATTAAATTGGATGAAAATAGCATAGATGAATTCTCATACTTAGATAAATTATTACACTTAGATGAATAGTCATTCAAGTATGAATTTTGTTGATGGATGAACACTAATTCAAAATAAATAATAAATAATAAAAAATTATAAAAGTAAAATAAATAAACTAAAAAATTAAATTAAGAATTAAAAAAAAGAGTTCTTTGGATATGCATGTTGTGAGTAGATTGCTATTGTAAGTGTGAATTAATTGATGAGGTTTTTATTTAAGTATTTGTATGTTTAAGAAAAATTAAAGAGTGAGTTGATTGAAATTTAATTAATAACTATAATTTCTAAAATTCTATATAGTCAATTCATTTGTTGTAAACTAGAATAAACTTCCAACTAATGGAGGTTTATTTAAGTTCACAATGGAATGAGGGTTTGAAAAATACAAATATGTTTACAAATTTGAGGGTTTCTTGATTTTTGTAGTGTGTATACAAGAGAAATTTGAACAAAGTGTTGGTATGTTGGTTGTAAATATGTATGCAAATTTTGAGGTCAATTAAATAGGTAAATTGAAGTATATGAGGGTTTTTGTAGGTTAAGGTCTTAGAAATTGGAGTTTGAAGGTTAGTGAGTATTTCTAACTTTTTCAGCAATTTGTCAATTGGATTGAAGTGATTTTTTTTGTATGGATACTAGACTTGATTTCCAACATTTGAATGAAATTTGAGAGCAATTCAATAGTTTAAGAAAGAGATATTGGTATTAGAAGGTTGATATTAAGTTAGAATAGGAAGTTGCTCAATATTGAATTGGATTATCTTGTATTTCTCTCAAATAATAAGTACAATCAATTTCATCTTTCTTGTATTTGTTTTTGACTAAATTATGAAAAAGTGTACAAATTTTGAATTGATATCAATGGTTTGATCATTAATTGTTGAGATTTCAATTTGCTATAGGATTTGTTAGGAATTTGTTTAAGATTTAGAATTTGATTGGATTTTACTTAAAATTTTGTTTAAGATTTGTCTAAGATTTAAGATTCATTAGGATTTTATTAAGGTTTGACCTAAGATTTGGCTAAGATCAATTAGGATTTCAACTAGAGTCTATCTTAAGATTTGATTAAAGTTTAATTAGGATTTTAATTAGGATTTGAATTAAGATTTAGTTAAAAATTATTAAGATTTTAATTAAGATTAAATTTTTATTTAATTAGGATTTATTTAATATTTTTTATTAGTATTTTAAAAATATTCTTTATTGTTTCTTTGTAAATTTATATTTCTAGTATTTCTATAAGATTATTTTTGTTTCTTGAAAGGTTTATTTTTATATTTCTTTAAGATTTTTTGTTTTCTTTTTTCTTTTTTGAGATTAGTTTAAGACTTCTTTGTGTGTCCTTTATAAATTCTTTTAAATTTATATTAGATTGATTAAAATTTGATTAAGTTTATTTGAGATTCTATTAGACTTTGTATGATTGTGGTTGCATTTCTACTTATCTTCCACAAGTAGGTGCTCAATGCATTCTCAAGGAAGAATACACATAATAAGACATAAGTAGTGAATCCAACATGAACGCTTGAGGTGAAAGGCATTTGAAATTATTTTTATTTTTATTTTTATTTAATAAATAACAAGAACAAGAGTTTTAAAAGAGCTCTGGAAGAAGCTTCAAGTAGAGTTGTTAGTAGAGTTTCTACTATAGGATAAGGTGTATATATGGATCCAACTATTGTAAGCATATTCTAAGATTTTTTTATTGTAAGTGCAACAAAAACAAAGCAATGATTACAATAAATCTTTGGCAACCAAAGCATTGTAAGAAATGATTAACAAGGTTGTTGAATTTGATGGAAGAGACACCTCAAAGTATTTAAGATATTATGTGCAAGAAATGGAATTAAATCAGATTTTTGAAAAAAAGATGATTGAGCTATTTGAATTTGCCACAATATCGGAAATAGGAGAACATGTTGTACCAATTATGAAGCATTATGAGAGTTCATAGGAGATATTTTTACATATACTAAAAGACAAATATTTCTTAAAAGACATTGGTTGTGTCACTAAGAAATTATTTTTAGAATGAATTTAATGGACTAATAAGTATTTATAAGCAATAGAATTATTAATGAAGTTCAAAAGGTAATATTTTCAATTATCGAAGGAGAAAAAGTTGACATTGGAGTCAAAGAAGGTTGAATTATTTCTTCAAGCAACTAATAGAAAATTATAAGAAAAATTGGAATTTCTTCTTAAAGACAAAGAAGAAGATAAAGAATTGATAATAAAGTAAAAAAATATTAAAGATACTATAGATTTGCTTGCAAAATAAGAGAAGAAGAAGAACAGGGTTAATATTTTGAAAATAATACAAGGATCTAAATTCAAGTGCATACAATATAGCCAACAATGCCTATTATTCAATCTCTAGCATTTATATTAAAGAATAAAGATATGAAAGTTGAAGAAATTATATGTGGTATACAAGATCTTTCAATCAAATTAGCAAGACTTAAAGAAAAGACTTCTATAATCAATTTAAAATCTATTTTTAAACAAAGATATGTTTAAAGTTGTATTTGGTGTGATGATATTTTTCATATTAAGAGGGATTGCAAAGAATTTAATGATATGGTGCAATAAGGTGAATTTTGAATCTTTGAAGAGACAAAGCTCATGAAGTGGCATTACAAGAACTTCCTACAAAGGATACTTCAATAATATTGGAAGAAAAAGCTTGAGGTAAAAGTAATAGATAAATAATACTTATTGTAGATACTAGTCCAATTGCTATTGGGTAGATTATGGATCAAGACAATTTAAGTAGAAACAGATTTGTAATTCAATTTGGAGCTAAAGTTTAAATATTAGTCAATATACATATTTATAAGTCAAAAGAGAACTATGGGAAGTTGTTTCAATTATGAAAGCTAAAAAATATTATTTGATTGGTATAATGGTAGTAATTGAAACAAATTACTTGCCATTGCTTGGAATGATTACTAATTGTTCAATACCAGATATTACAATATTAAGATAGATTGCTTATATTAAATTATTAAATCCAAAATTTAGATATGTTTCTAGAAAAGATAATTTGGTAGCGGACATGTTGTCTTGAGTTAGATATAAAAGAAAAGATGAAACAGTTGAAGACATTAATGATATAGGATCAAAATTCTATTTAGTATTAAATCTTAGCAAGGAAGTCAAGTTATTTTTTGAAGAGGTTTATGAAAGAGAATTATTAGATATTAGTTATTCTTTGAGTACCTTGACTAAACAAAAAAATTGGTCTATAAAAAAAATTTAAACAAATAAGAAAAAAATATATAGATTTTTGTTTTAAGAAGGATTTTTATAGAAGAGACCAAAGAAAAGAATTGACATGCCACAATGAGTGATAAGAAATAAGGAAGAGCAACAAAAACTACTAAAAGAATTTTACAATGGTTTATGGGCATGCTACAAGGGAATTTGGGCTACTTTTGCTAAACTTAAAGAATAATATTGATAGAAAAATATATATCAAGGTGTATTTTTATTTATAAAATTTTATGAAACTTATTAAGCGTATTTTAATATATGACATTAGGATGGTCTACATTCAACATATTTTTTAGCTATTCATTCTAAATGGATTATTGATTTAGTTATTATGCTAATTGGATTATAAAAAATGATATATTTAGACTTGATTTCTAAAGTTTTATCAAATAAAGTAAAAAATAGAGCATTGAGAACAAAGTCTACAGAAGAAATTTATAGATTTTTACTTGAAGATGTTATTTATCACTATGAATGTGTAAAACAAATCATTGCATATTTTAGAAAAGTAAATATAAAAGAAGCTTGTGATTTCTTTAAAAGATATAGAATGAAGTTATAATTAAATATTGCTTATAAGCTTGAAATAAATATAAAAAGTAAACTTGATCATCTATTGATTGTAAAAGCATTAATTAAAGCTTGTAATGGAAAAGTTAAAAAATGGCCTCTATTTTTGCCATTTATATTGTAGGCTAATTAAACAACTCATAGTTTGGTAACAAGATATATGCCTATTGAACTCATGAAATATCAAAAATCTATTATGCCAATTGAAGAGAAAGTACTTACTTGGAGAATGCTATCATGAGAAGATGAATTAATAAGAGAGGAACTTTTAGCTATTAGAATTCAAAAACTTAAGTAAAGACTAGAAGCTATGAAAATAACATTAAAAATGTTTAAATTAATAAGATTATAAAATAAGTCATGATTTCATAAGCAACATCAATTGACACTTAAGACAATTCAAGAAAGTGATTGAATTTTGGTCTATAATAGTAGCTTGGATAATCAACATAATACTTTAAGGCAGTTTTTTAAATAATGATTAGGACTATATGTGGTAACAACTATTTATGATAATGTAACTTATTTATTATCAAAAATAGATGGAACAAGGTTAAAAATACTAATTATAGGAAAATAAATGAAGATATTTAAATAAAAAATAAATATAAATAAATATAGAAGATCTTATTGAAGGCATAAATCTTTTAAGACAAGAAGATGATTTTGATTTGTATAACAAAAATGATGAAGAAGATTTGGATAAAGAAATAGAGAACATACTATAAATCAAATAAGATTTGGATTATTTGGCACATACCAAAGAATGTACATGTTCAAAGGGAGTGGATATCATGTGATAATACAAATATATAGTAAAAAACAAAAATATGGATGTTATTATAGAAGAACCTAATAAAAAGATGTAGTAAAAAAATAAAAATAAATGATAGAGAGGTAATAAAAGATTTAGTCTTAATTGTGCCTTTTATAGAAGGAACTACAATTTACTTTGTAGAGATATGAATGAGCCAAATCAAAGTAAATGAGATTAGAGGTTGATATAAGCATATTTAAGATAGAATTAATAATGGTTTAAAATAAAGCTTACTTCAAATTATCAAAAATTGATATTCAAAGAGGACGAATTGTCAACTAAGATCAAAATTAGATCTTGAGATACAAAACTGTATCTATATGGCAACTCCAAGGTTCTTTGATATATTAGAGAATAAAATTTGAAAGCAAACTTAAAGAGAGATTTTTAGGCATTGATTTTATGTCATTTAAATCATTATTGAAATTTTGAGGGATTTTTAAAATTAATAAAATTTTTGATAGAATGAAGGTTTGAGAAATAAAAACATGTTTACAAATTTGAAGATTTCTTAAGTTTTGTGGTGTGTATACAAGTGAAATTTGGGCACTGTGTTGGTATGTTGGTTGTAAATAGCATGCAAATGTTGAGATCAATTGAATAGTTAGATTGAAGTATATGAAATTTTTTGTAGATTAAAGTCTCAAAAATTAAAATTTGAAGGTCAATGAGTGTTTCTAAGTTCTTCAACAATTTGTTAATTGGATTGAAGTGATTTTTTTTTTATATGGATATTAGATTCAATTTTGAATATTTAGATGAAAATTGAATTGAATTCAATAGTTTTAAAAGAGAATATTGGCATTGAAAGTTCAACATTTAGATTGGAGTAGGAGGCTACTTAATACTTGATTGGATTATCATGCATTTTTCTCAATTGATAAGTGCAATAAATTTCATCTTTTTATACTTATTTTCAACTAAGATATTAGAAAGTGGACAGATTTTGAATTAATATCAATGGTTCAATTATTAATTATTGAGGTTTCAATCTATTATAGGATTTGTTAAGATTAATTTAAGATTTAGAGGTTGATCAAGGTTTGCTTAGGATTTGATTTAGGCTTTGTATAGGATTTAGGATTTATTATGGTTTCATTAAAGTTTGACCTAAGATTTGATTAAGATTCAATTAGTATTTTAATTAAGTTTAAATTAGAATTTCATTAGGATATATTTAAGATTTTTATTTCTAATATTTTTTTAAGATGATTATTATATCTTAGAAAGTTTATTTTTATATTTCTTTAAGATTTCCTGTTATTTTTCTTTGAGATTAGTTTAAGACTTCTTTGTGTTTTTTTTATAACTTCTTTCAAATTTATGTTGAATTGGTCAAAATTTGATTAAGGTTATTAAGATTTATTTAAAGTTTATTTTAGATTATATTAGACTTGGTAGGATTATTATTGCATTTCTACTTATCTTTTATAGATAGGTGCCTAGTGCATTCTCAAGTAAGAATACATGTAATATAACATAAATAGTATTTGTTTTCTTCTTGAGAAATTTATTGTCTTATATGGCTCTAAAAGAAATATGTGAAATATAAGATGAATTTTCATAGACTCTGGTAGATGTAATTGATAAGCGATTAGATTGACTTGTCCTCAAATAAAAAAATGGTCCAAATCTATTGAAATCCAACTTATTACAAAAGCAAATAGTTGTAATATTATAATGAAGTAACCATGCCTTATCACCAATATGGAAATAAAGTTGTTTCTTGCAATAGGCATCTACATTGCTCTTTTGTTGTTCTTGAGCATCTTTTAGTCGCACCTTTATTATTTTTTGTAACTCAAATAAATGATTTATCAAATCTTTTGTCATAGAATCATCAACTTTTAAAAAATCATAAGTATTAAGTTATAGATGATAACTATAATTAGCAAAAAAGATATTTATTGCTTAAAAAAATATATCATATTATTATAAGAAAATTCTACCAATAGCAAAAAGGTGTCAAATCATGTAATTGATAATTGATGGTACACTTCAAAAACTGCTCCAAAACTTGATTTACACACTCTATTTGTCCATCAATTTGAAAATAGAAAGCCAAAGTTAGTTTTATGTCTACCTTGAGAATCTTAAAAAGCGTTCTCCAAAATTTTGATACAAATTGAGTTTTCTTATCCAATATAATATCCTTAGTAAATCCATGATAACAATAGATGTTGTCAAGAAAAAACATGGTTGATTCTTCACTTGTGATAGATTTTGTACATAATAAAAAAATATACCATTTTAATAAAATAATCTACTATCATGAATGTAGAATTATAAAAACCTGAGACTAAAAGATCTATGATAAAATCTATAGAAACAAAAGACCATGGTGTCACGGACATACATATAATTACCTATATGAATAGATAAAAGTATGTAAAAGTAGATAAAAGTAGGTTAATTGTGTAATATCTTCTAGAGAAGCTTCTTAGAAGCTTCATAGATGCTGCTTTGACTTTATAGGAGTCTATAGTTGACTTTTAGGTTAGAAACTTGGTCAACAAGTTAGCCATGTGCCACACATGTTGGAAGCTTAAAGAACAAGCTAACTACGTGGTCCATCCATAGAAAACTTGTCTTGCAAGCAAAGGCATGTGGCCTAGAAAGTCAACATATATTGGAGGTCTTATAGAACATCGCCACGTGGCTTCTAGTTAGATAGTATATATAGAGGCAAGAGTGAAGCCCTCTTCACTCTTGTCAATCTCCTTTCTTGCTTCTAGTCTAGTTTCAAGGGTCTCTAGTTTTCTTGTATTTTGGCAATAGCCATTCCAGTTTCTTTCTTAATATACATATTTCTATTTTGTCCTATTTCTTTTTGAGAAAAGTCTCACTTACTCTTTAGCTTTCATCGAGTTCTTGTCCTTGACAGATTGACAAGAGTACACTTATAATATCAGAGCTTTGTCTTTTCTTGATTAAGAGTGGATTACCCCTTTTTCTTGATAAGACATAAGCGCATTAGAAGTTGCGGATTACCCTCTTTTAAACTGATATTGTTCTTAGTATTTTCTTTGTTATCAATTCCTCTCTTCTATTTGTTTTGAGCGTTATTAGACATCTTCTCTTTTCTAAGTGCTACTATGGCAGAGCTTGTTGAAATGAAGAGTGCAATGGCACAGATGCAAGAACAATTGAGGGAGTTAATGCTTGCGATGCATCAACTCAATTTACCACCACAAGGAGCAACAAGAATGGTAGGAAGTGAAGATATAGAGATGATTGGGGCTGCTTCAACATCTGCACCAAACCATGTCCCTTCTCCCAGAATGGAACATCCTTCGAGTGTTAGAGAACCGAGAGTTGCCTTGCCTGAGAAGTTTGATGGTACCAGATCCAAGTTTCGAGGATTCATCAATCACGTCCAACTAGTGATTGAACTTCAACCCCAGAGCTATCCAACTCCAGGGTCACAAGTTAGATTCATTGGTACACTTCTTTCAGGTTCAGCATTGTCATGGTTTTCATCTTTTCTTGAACGACGAGATCCAATATTGGATAATCTGGAGGCTTTTTTGGCGGAGTTTCGATCCATGTTTGGAGAACATGATGCAATTCGTGTTGCAACCAACAAGATCCATATTTTGCGACAAGGCAATCGATCAGTAACATTATATGCTTCGCAATTTCGACAACTTGCAACTGATATCAAGTGGGATGATGTCGCACTTGTGAGTCAATTTCTCTACGGATTACAATATGAGGTAAAGAAATTGATGCTTAATTTACCTGATCCTCAAACATTGAGTCAAGCAATTGACTTTGCTGTGAAGTGCGACAATCGACTTTTTGAATTTCGATCCGAGAGTCGCACAAGTGGGCCTCAACATTACTACAATTCAATGGCAACACCGACGTCTCCTCAACACATACCTTCAGAAGTAGAGGATATGCAAATTGATGCGGTACGTTTCAAACCTCTTACTGAGCAAGAAAAGTCTTGTCGTCGACAAGAAGGATTGTGCTTATATTGTGGAGAACCTAAGCACACTGCTCAACATTGTCCAAAGAAGCGACGTAACTACAAAATGAGGAGTACGGCTGTCAAAGAAGACAGTATGTCGGAAAACGAGTACGTCCAGCTACAATAGGGACCGTGCGGCTGGAATCTTGTACAACTTCTAATGAAGGTCCTATCCTCTCCTCAGAACCATCTCCTTGTTTTATAATAGATGTGCGTTTAGGACCTAATAATTACAAAGCCTCTGCCTTGGTAGATTCAGGAGCCTCATCTTGTTTTTTAGATGAAGAATTTGCTAGATGTCATAGAATATCATTAATACAAAAAACTAAACTTGTACACGTAGAAGTCATAGATGGTCGTCCGTTGTCTTCTGGAGATGTAACTCACGAAACACTTCCTGTAGATGTAGTAATAAATGGTCATAGTAGTTGCGTAATTTTTAATATAATTAGATCTCCCTCTAATCCAGTAATTTTAGGCTTATCATGGTTAGAAAAGTATAATCCTCGAATAGATTGGATTTCTCGTAAACTTGATTTTCCTCAGAGCATTAGTAACAGTTCTATTAATCAAGTAAAAAACCATGAGTCTAGTATAGTAAAACTCGCACTTATAGGTGCAAAAGCATTTATACACGCAGCAAAAGAAGGATCAACTTTTGCTATTTATGCTGCACCTATTTCTGAAAGCGTAAAGACTTCAAGTGGCATTCCAAGTCAATATCAGGATTATCAAGATGTTTTTGAGAAAAAGAATGCAGATATTCTTCCTGAGCATCGTCCATACGATTGTTCAATCAATCTCAAGGAAGGAACTCTGCCACCATTTGGACCAATTTACAGTTTATCGCAAGATGAGTTGGTTGAACTCAAGACATATATTAACGAGAATTTAGCGAAGAATTTCATACGCCATTCAAAATCTCCAGCAGGAGCTCCAATTTTATTTGTAAAGAAAAAAGATGGATCTTTACGAATGTGTGTTGACTATCGAGGACTCAACAAGATCACAATCAAGAACAGGTATCCATTACCTTTGATATCAGGACTCCTTGACTAGTTAAATCAAGCTAAGATCTATACAAAAATAGATCTAAGAGGAGCATATAATCTAGTACGGATCAAAGAAGGAGATGAATGGAAGACTGCGTTTCGAACCAGGTACGGGCATTTTGAATATAATGTCATGCCTTTTGGACTCACGAATGCACCAGCTGCTTTTCAACATCTCATGAATGATGTATTTCGTGAATTCTTAAACAATTTTGTCGTCTGCTACCTAGACGATATCCTGATTTATTCTAAGAATGTTGAAGAACATGAAATACATGTTCGTCAAGTATTACAAAAACTCAGACATGCAAGATTGTATGCCAAGATGGAAAAGTGTGTATTTCACACTACTCAAGTTGACTTTTTAGGATACATCATTTCAAATGATGGTCTTATGATGGATTCTAAGAAAGTCCAAACAATCATGGATTGGAAGATTCCAAAGACTAAGATGAAACAGTTGAAGACATTAATGATATAGGATCAAAATTCTATTTAGTATTAAATCTTAGCAAGGAAGTCAAGTTATTTTTTGAAGAGGTTTATGAAAGAGAATTATTAGATATTAGTTATTCTTTGAGTACCTTGACTAAACAAAAAAATTGGTCTATAAAAAAAATTTAAACAAATAAGAAAAAAATATATAGATTTTTGTTTTAAGAAGGATTTTTATAGAAGAGACCAAAGAAAAGAATTGACATGCCACAATGAGTGATAAGAAATAAGGAAGAGCAACAAAAACTACTAAAAGAATTTTACAATGGTTTATGGGCATGCTACAAGGGAATTTGGGCTACTTTTGCTAAACTTAAAGAATAATATTGATAGAAAAATATATATCAAGGTGTATTTTTATTTATAAAATTTTATGAAACTTATTAAGCGTATTTTAATATATGACATTAGGATGGTCTACATTCAACATATTTTTTAGCTATTCATTCTAAATGGATTATTGATTTAGTTATTATGCTAATTGGATTATAAAAAATGATATATTTAGACTTGATTTCTAAAGTTTTATCAAATAAAGTAAAAAATAGAGCATTGAGAACAAAGTCTACAGAAGAAATTTATAGATTTTTACTTGAAGATGTTATTTATTACTATGAATGTGTAAAACAAATCATTGCATATTTTAGAAAAGTAAATATAAAAGAAGCTTGTGATTTCTTTAAAAGATATAGAATGAAGTTATAATTAAATATTGCTTATAAGCTTGAAATAAATATAAAAAGTAAACTTGATCATCTATTGATTGTAAAAGCATTAATTAAAGCTTGTAATGGAAAAGTTAAAAAATGGCCTCTATTTTTGCCATTTATATTGTAGGCTAATTAAACAACTCATAGTTTGGTAACAAGATATATGCCTATTGAACTCATGAAATATCAAAAATCTATTATGCCAATTGAAGAGAAAGTACTTACTTGGAGAATGCTATCATGAGAAGATGAATTAATAAGAGAGGAACTTTTAGCTATTAGAATTCAAAAACTTAAGTAAAGACTAGAAGCTATGAAAATAACATTAAAAATGTTTAAATTAATAAGATTATAAAATAAGTCATGATTTCATAAGCAACATCAATTGACACTTAAGACAATTCAAGAAAGTGATTGAATTTTGGTCTATAATAGTAGCTTGGATAATCAACATAATACTTTAAGGCAGTTTTTTAAATAATGATTAGGACTATATGTGGTAACAACTATTTATGATAATGTAACTTATTTATTATCAAAAATAGATGGAACAAGGTTAAAAATACTAATTATAGGAAAATAAATGAAGATATTTAAATAAAAAATAAATATAAATAAATATAGAAGATCTTATTGAAGGCATAAATCTTTTAAGACAAGAAGATGATTTTGATTTGTATAACAAAAATGATGAAGAAGATTTGGATAAAGAAATAGAGAACATACTATAAATCAAATAAGATTTGGATTATTTGGCACATACCAAAGAATGTACATGTTCAAAGGGAGTGGATATCATGTGATAATACAAATATATAGTAAAAAACAAAAATATGGATGTTATTATAGAAGAACCTAATAAAAAGATGTAGTAAAAAAATAAAAATAAATGATAGAGAGGTAATAAAAGATTTAGTCTTAATTGTGCCTTTTATAGAAGGAACTACAATTTACTTTGTAGAGATATGAATGAGCCAAATCAAAGTAAATGAGATTAGAGGTTGATATAAGCATATTTAAGATAGAATTAATAATGGTTTAAAATAAAGCTTACTTCAAATTATCAAAAATTGATATTCAAAGAGGACGAATTGTCAACTAAGATCAAAATTAGATCTTGAGATACAAAACTGTATCTATATGGCAACTCCAAGGTTCTTTGATATATTAGAGAATAAAATTTGAAAGCAAACTTAAAGAGAGATTTTTAGGCATTGATTTTATGTCATTTAAATCATTATTGAAATTTTGAGGGATTTTTAAAATTAATAAAATTTTTGATAGAATGAAGGTTTGAGAAATAAAAACATGTTTACAAATTTGAAGATTTCTTAAGTTTTGTGGTGTGTATACAAGTGAAATTTGGGCACTGTGTTGGTATGTTGGTTGTAAATAGCATGCAAATGTTGAGATCAATTGAATAGTTAGATTGAAGTATATGAAATTTTTTGTAGATTAAAGTCTCAAAAATTAAAATTTGAAGGTCAATGAGTGTTTCTAAGTTCTTCAACAATTTGTTAATTGGATTGAAGTGATTTTTTTTTTATATGGATATTAGATTCAATTTTGAATATTTAGATGAAAATTGAATTGAATTCAATAGTTTTAAAAGAGAATATTGGCATTGAAAGTTCAACATTTAGATTGGAGTAGGAGGCTACTTAATACTTGATTGGATTATCATGCATTTTTCTCAATTGATAAGTGCAATAAATTTCATCTTTTTATACTTATTTTCAACTAAGATATTAGAAAGTGGACAGATTTTGAATTAATATCAATGGTTCAATTATTAATTATTGAGGTTTCAATCTATTATAGGATTTGTTAAGATTAATTTAAGATTTAGAGGTTGATCAAGGTTTGCTTAGGATTTTATTTAGGCTTTGTATAGGATTTAGGATTTATTATGGTTTCATTAAAGTTTGACCTAAGATTTGATTAAGATTCAATTAGTATTTTAATTAAGTTTAAATTAGAATTTCATTAGGATATATTTAAGATTTTTATTTCTAATATTTTTTTAAGATGATTATTATATCTTAGAAAGTTTATTTTTATATTTCTTTAAGATTTCCTGTTATTTTTCTTTGAGATTAGTTTAAGACTTCTTTGTGTTTTTTTTATAACTTCTTTCAAATTTATGTTGAATTGGTCAAAATTTGATTAAGGTTATTAAGATTTATTTAAAGTTTATTTTAGATTATATTAGACTTGGTAGGATTATTATTGCATTTCTACTTATCTTTTATAGATAGGTGCCTAGTGCATTCTCAAGTAAGAATACATGTAATATAACATAAATAGTATTTGTTTTCTTCTTGAGAAATTTATTGTCTTATATGGCTCTAAAAGAAATATGTGAAATATAAGATGAATTTTCATAGACTCTGGTAGATGTAATTGATAAGCGATTAGATTGACTTGTCCTCAAATAAAAAAATGGTCCAAATCTATTGAAATCCAACTTATTACAAAAGCAAATAGTTGTAATATTATAATGAAGTAACCATGCCTTATCACCAATATGGAAATAAAGTTGTTTCTTGCAATAGGCATCTACATTGCTCTTTTGTTGTTCTTGAGCATCTTTTAGTCGCACCTTTATTATTTTTTGTAACTCAAATAAATGATTTATCAAATCTTTTGTCATAGAATCATCAACTTTTAAAAAATCATAAGTATTAAGTTATAGATGATAACTATAATTAGCAAAAAAGATATTTATTGCTTAAAAAAATATATCATATTATTATAAGAAAATTCTACCAATAGCAAAAAGGTGTCAAATCATGTAATTGATAATTGATGGTACACTTCAAAAACTGCTCCAAAACTTGATTTACACACTCTATTTGTCCATCAATTTGAAAATAGAAAGCCAAAGTTAGTTTTATGTCTACCTTGAGAATCTTAAAAAGCGTTCTCCAAAATTTTGATACAAATTGAGTTTTCTTATCCAATATAATATCCTTAGTAAATCCATGATAACAATAGATGTTGTCAAGAAAAAACATGGTTGATTCTTCACTTGTGATAGATTTTGTACATAATAAAAAAATATACCATTTTAATAAAATAATCTACTATCATGAATGTAGAATTATAAAAACCTGAGACTAAAAGATCTATGATAAAATCTATAGAAACAAAAGACCATGGTGTCACGGACATACATATAATTACCTATATGAATAGATAAAAGTATGTAAAAGTAGATAAAAGTAGGTTAATTGTGTAATATCTTCTAGAGAAGCTTCTTAGAAGCTTCATAGATGCTGCTTTGACTTTATAGGAGTCTATAGTTGACTTTTAGGTTAGAAACTTGGTCAACAAGTTAGCCATGTGCCACACATGTTGGAAGCTTAAAGAACAAGCTAACTACGTGGTCCATCCATAGAAAACTTGTCTTGCAAGCAAAGGCATGTGGCCTAGAAAGTCAACATATATTGGAGGTCTTATAGAACATCGCCACGTGGCTTCTAGTTAGATAGTATATATAGAGGCAAGAGTGAAGCCCTCTTCACTCTTGTCAATCTCCTTTCTTGCTTCTAGTCTAGTTTCAAGGGTCTCTAGTTTTCTTGTATTTTGGCAATAGCCATTCCAGTTTCTTTCTTAATATACATATTTCTATTTTGTCCTATTTCTTTTTGAGAAAAGTCTCACTTACTCTTTAGCTTTCATCGAGTTCTTGTCCTTGACAGATTGACAAGAGTACACTTATAATATCAGAGCTTTGTCTTTTCTTGATTAAGAGTGGATTACCCCTTTTTCTTGATAAGACATAAGCACATTAGAAGTTGCGGATTACCCTCTTTTAAACTGATATTGTTCTTAGTATTTTCTTTGTTATCAATTCCTCTCTTCTATTTGTTTTGAGCGTTATTAGACATCTTCTCTTTTCTAAGTGCTACTATGGCAGAGCTTGTTGAAATGAAGAGTGCAATGGCACAGATGCAAGAACAATTGAGGGAGTTAATGCTTGCGATGCATCAACTCAATTTACCACCACAAGGAGCAACAAGAATGGTAGGAAGTGAAGATATAGAGATGATTGGGGCTGCTTCAACATCTGCACCAAACCATGTCCCTTCTCCCAGAATGGAACATCCTTCGAGTGTTAGAGAACCGAGAGTTGCCTTGCCTGAGAAGTTTGATGGTACCAGATCCAAGTTTCGAGGATTCATCAATCACGTCCAACTAGTGATTGAACTTCAACCCCAGAGCTATCCAACTCCAGGGTCACAAGTTAGATTCATTGGTACACTTCTTTCAGGTTCAGCATTGTCATGGTTTTCATCTTTTCTTGAACGACGAGATCCAATATTGGATAATCTGGAGGCTTTTTTGGCGGAGTTTCGATCCATGTTTGGAGAACATGATGCAATTCGTGTTGCAACCAACAAGATCCATATTTTGCGACAAGGCAATCGATCAGTAACATTATATGCTTCGCAATTTCGACAACTTGCAACTGATATCAAGTGGGATGATGTCGCACTTGTGAGTCAATTTCTCTACGGATTACAATATGAGGTAAAGAAATTGATGCTTAATTTACCTGATCCTCAAACATTGAGTCAAGCAATTGACTTTGCTGTGAAGTGCGACAATCGACTTTTTGAATTTCGATCCGAGAGTCGCACAAGTGGGCCTCAACATTACTACAATTCAATGGCAACACCGACGTCTCCTCAACACATACCTTCAGAAGTAGAGGATATGCAAATTGATGCGGTACGTTTCAAACCTCTTACTGAGCAAGAAAAGTCTTGTCGTCGACAAGAAGGATTGTGCTTATATTGTGGAGAACCTAAGCACACTGCTCAACATTGTCCAAAGAAGCGACGTAACTACAAAATGAGGAGTACGGCTGTCAAAGAAGACAGTATGTCGGAAAACGAGTACGTCCAGCTACAATAGGGACCGTGCGGCTGGAATCTTGTACAACTTCTAATGAAGGTCCTATCCTCTCCTCAGAACCATCTCCTTGTTTTATAATAGATGTGCGTTTAGGACCTAATAATTACAAAGCCTCTGCCTTGGTAGATTCAGGAGCCTCATCTTGTTTTTTAGATGAAGAATTTGCTAGATGTCATAGAATATCATTAATACAAAAAACTAAACTTGTACACGTAGAAGTCATAGATGGTCGTCCGTTGTCTTCTGGAGATGTAACTCACGAAACACTTCCTGTAGATGTAGTAATAAATGGTCATAGTAGTTGCGTAATTTTTAATATAATTAGATCTCCCTCTAATCCAGTAATTTTAGGCTTATCATGGTTAGAAAAGTATAATCCTCGAATAGATTGGATTTCTCGTAAACTTGATTTTCCTCAGAGCATTAGTAACAGTTCTATTAATCAAGTAAAAAACCATGAGTCTAGTATAGTAAAACTCGCACTTATAGGTGCAAAAGCATTTATACACGCAGCAAAAGAAGGATCAACTTTTGCTATTTATGCTGCACCTATTTCTGAAAGCGTAAAGACTTCAAGTGGCATTCCAAGTCAATATCAGGATTATCAAGATGTTTTTGAGAAAAAGAATGCAGATATTCTTCCTGAGCATCGTCCATACGATTGTTCAATCAATCTCAAGGAAGGAACTCTGCCACCATTTGGACCAATTTACAGTTTATCGCAAGATGAGTTGGTTGAACTCAAGACATATATTAACGAGAATTTAGCGAAGAATTTCATACGCCATTCAAAATCTCCAGCAGGAGCTCCAATTTTATTTGTAAAGAAAAAAGATGGATCTTTACGAATGTGTGTTGACTATCGAGGACTCAACAAGATCACAATCAAGAACAGGTATCCATTACCTTTGATATCAGGACTCCTTGACTAGTTAAATCAAGCTAAGATCTATACAAAAATAGATCTAAGAGGAGCATATAATCTAGTACGGATCAAAGAAGGAGATGAATGGAAGACTGCGTTTCGAACCAGGTACGGGCATTTTGAATATAATGTCATGCCTTTTGGACTCACGAATGCACCAGCTGCTTTTCAACATCTCATGAATGATGTATTTCGTGAATTCTTAAACAATTTTGTCGTCTGCTACCTAGACGATATCCTGATTTATTCTAAGAATGTTGAAGAACATGAAATACATGTTCGTCAAGTATTACAAAAACTCAGAGATGCAAGATTGTACGCCAAGATGGAAAAGTGTGTATTTCACACTACTCAAGTTGACTTTTTAGGATACATCATTTCAAATGATGGTCTTATGATGGATTCTAAGAAAGTCCAAACAATCATGGATTGGAAGATTCCAAAGACTGTAAGAGATGTCCAATGTTTCTTGGGATTTGCCAATTACTATCGGATCTTCATTAAAGACTTCTCACGAGTTGCAGCTCCACTTACACGCTTGACTAGTAAAGATAAATTCCAATGGAATCAAGAAGCGAAAGCAGCATTTGAAGCCTTGAAGACATCGTTTGTCTCTGCATCAGTCTTATATCGTGTTGACTTTTCCAAGGTATTTTTTATGAAAACAGATGCATCGGATTTTGCCTTGGGTGCAGTTTTATCACAAATGGGAACAGATGACAAACTTCATCCGATAGCTTTTCATTCAAGAAAATTCTCAGCAGTCGAGATCAATTATGAGATCCACGATAAAGAACTTCTTGCAATCGTGGATTCCTTTCAAGAATGGCGTCATTATCTAGAAGGTGCTTCTAGTCCAGTCACTGTGTATACAGATCACAAGAACCTCGAGTATTTCATGTCAGCACGCGTGTTGAATCGTCGTCAAGCTCGTTGGAGTATGTCTTTGTCAAGATTCGACTTCATTATCACTTATTGGCCAGGAAAACAACAAGGTTTGTCCGATGCCCTGTCTAGACGTTCTTATTTTGCACCAAAAGAAGGAGATGCAGCTTTTGAGCAACAAAGAACGGTCCTCTTGAAACCGGAGCAATTTCATCTCCGAGCAGTGAAATCAACATTGACTGTTGATTCAACTTTTCTCAAGCAAATCCAGTCCAGTATGTCCTCAGACCCTCTTGTTCATGATATCGAGAATAATTCTTTCAAGTCTCATGATTCTTCTAAGTTCGAGTTCAAGAATAATCTATTATATTTTGAAGGACGCCTATATGTTCCAGAAGGAAAAACACGTTTGCGTGTTCTTCAAGCACGTCATGATTTTCCAGCAGCAGGGCACTTTGGATATAATAAGACTCTGGAACTCATATCAAGAGATTTTTGGTGGCCACAAATGTGGAAGTCAGTCAAAGACTTTGTACAATCATGTGATATTTGTTCAAGATCAAAAATTCCTCGACATCGACCTTACGGACTTCTTCAGCCATTACCTATACCAGAACAACCATGGTCTTCTGTTTCTATGGATTTCATCACAGATCTTCCAAACTCAAGATCTTATGATTCTATATTTGTGATAGTAGATCGTTTTACCAAGATGGCACATTTTATGCCATGTACAAAATCTATCACAGGTGAAGAAACAGCTAAGCTTTTCATTGATAATATCTATCGCTATCATGGATTACCTAAAGATATCATATCGGATAGGGGAACTCAATTTGTGTCGAGATTCTGGAGGACTCTTTTCAAGATTTTAAAAGTGGACATAAAGCTATCTTCAGCTTTCCATCCTCAAACTAATGGACAAACAAAGCGCGTAAACTAAGTCTTGGAACAGTATTTAAGGTGTACCATCAACTACCAACAAGATGATTGGACAAACCTTCTGCCATTGGCAGAGTTTGCTTATAATAATACGGTACATTCCTCCACGCAACAAACACCTTTCTTTGCCAATTATGGCTATCATCCACGACTTGATACTTTTGATTTTTTAAAAGTTGATAATCCTGCAGCAGAAGATATGGCAAATCGGTTGTCAGAGTTACATGCAATAATGAAGGCGCAGTTGAAGAAAGCTCAAGAACGACAAAAGATAAATGCAGATGTATATCGTAAAGAGCAACCACAACTCAACGTGGGTGATAAGGTATGGCTACTTCGTCGCAATATCAAGACCACTCGACCTTGTGACAAATTGGACTATCGTAGGCTTGGCCCCTTTTCTGTTTCTGAACAGATCAACCCAGTTGCATATCGGTTACATCTACCGGAGTCATTGAAGATCCATCCTGTATTCCACGTGTCTCTTCTTGAACCATATAAGACAGTGGATATACAAGGAAGAAGACAAATGCCACCGCCTCCTATAGAAGTAGATAATAATGAAGAATTTGAGGTGGAAGAGATATTAGACTCAAGGCGACGCCGAAATAAGCTGGAATATCTTGTTCATTGGTGCGGATATGATATTAGTGAGCGCACATGGGAGCCATCCAGGAATCTAACAAATGCATCAGCTAAAGTCAAAGTTTTTCATCAACGACATCCATCAAAATCAAGATGAAAACCTCTCTTATAAAAGAGACAAGATTGAGGCAAGATAACATTCAATTTCCTATCCTTGTTTGTAACTTCTTTGCATTTTGTGACGCTAATTAGATGAAGAGCCAACAACCAGCGGATTCAACTCAAGAACCTTCGTTTGCTGACTTATCGGATGAGACATTGCGATTGTCACAACCTTCAAGACGACGCAACCGAGATGAAGACCCTCAAGAACGACATGTTCTTCCTCGAATAGATGGTGAGATACAACGCGTTTGGTATCACGACCTTGGAAGAGATTCTCGATGTTTGGTGATATTATTGGAGATAGGAACGACTCCTGATGGTGTTTCAAATGTATTATTTGAAGGAAGTTATGAAGGCCTCAACAGTGATCAAATAACAGGGTGATCTTCTCGCCCTGGAATGGGACACTATCGATGGCTAAGAGGACCCATCAACTATCTTCGAAGAGAACAAAGATCAGAGTATGTAGCAAATATAATTCGCCGCATATTAGATTTTCTCAATATATAATCACCGCTCCTCGTGGAACTCGTCCCTAGAAGGGGGGGTAATGTCACGGACATACATATAACTACCTATATGAATAGATAAAAGTATGTAAAAGTAGATAAAAGTAGGTTAATTGTATAATATCTTCTAGAGAAGCTTCTTAGAAGCTTCATAGACGCTGCTTTGACTTTATAGGAGTCTATAGTTGACTTTTAGGTTAGAAACTTGATCAACAAGTTAGCCATGTGCCACACATGTTGGAAGCTTAAAGAACAAGCTAACTACGTGGTCCATCCATAGAAAACTTGCCTTGCAAGCAAAGGCATGTGGCCTAGAAAGTCAACATATATTGGAGGTCTTATAGAACATCGCCACGTGGCTTCTAGTTAGATAGTATATATAGAGGCAAGAGTGAAGCCCTCTTCACTCTTGTCAATCTCCGTTCTTGCTTCTAGTCTAGTTTCAAGGGTCTCTAGTTTTCTTGTATTTTGGCAATAGCCATTCCAGTTTCTTTCTTAATATACATATTTCTATTTTGTCCTATTTCTTTTTGAGAAAAGTCTCACTTACTCTTTAGCTTTCATCGAGTTCTTGTCCTTGACACATGGTTGTTTTGAAAGAAGTAATGGTTGAAAAAATTTATAAGGTCAATGATGAGGAATTTTTTAACTTGAATAAACATCATAAGATTGTACAAATTTTTTGATTGCCTTCCATATTTTTGGCCACCAAAAATCCTTAGATATTAACTCTAAATTCTTATTATATCCAAAATGTCTTATTTTTTAAAAGTCATGATGAGCTTAAAGAACATGTAATTGAACTTTATCTTTTGGAATATATAAGCGCCTCTCAAAATATAGTAGATTTTTTTTGAATTCAAACTTAAAGATATCATAAGAATTTGAAGGATTTTTTTTAATATTAAAAATAAGAAGATCAAAAGACATACTTGAGTGAACTTGCTTAATAAAATTTGAAACAATAATTAATGTTGATTTCATTGCTAAAAGATGAAGATTCTTTGGCTTTAAGAAAATTGACCATTATTCATCAAAAGTAGAATCTCCTTCCTTTGATACAAGATAAGATTATCTAAAGAGTACATTTGATAAATCTTTTTTATTTTCTAGTTGATAAGTGATCTTGAATTTGAATCTTGATAAGAATATATTTTAGCGGGCTTAACAATGATTCAAAATATATATTGACATCAAATATTTAAGGTTCTTATGATTCATATATATGATGATTGGACTAGGAAGGCCTTTTAGATAATGGCACCATTCTTAAAATAAATCCACGATTGCAAGAAGTTCTTTATTGTAGATTTTATAGTTAATCTTGACTATTAAAAATTTTCTAGAATAAAAAGCAACTAGACAAAGTTTAATATTTATTCCTATTTGTCATAATACAAGATTCAAAGCAAATTTTAATGCATTTTTTTTTATAAAATTGGCATAAAAAAGTCAATGCAATACAAGATTGATGCAAAAATAAAGGCTAACTTTAAAGCTTCAAATTTTGCTTCTACTTCTTGATTCTATTGAAGTTTGTCTTTAGAAGTCAAATATGTAAGTAGATCTATAACTTGTGAGAAGTCCTTGATAAAGTTTTGATAGTAGTTGGTAAATTTCAACAAGCATTGGACATCTCATATTGATTTTAGAATCTTCTAATTTATAATATTTTCAACTTTCTTAGGATCCATCATAAGTCCATCATTTGAAATGATGTATTCTAAGAAATTGACTTGAGTAGTATAAAATATAAAATTTTGTATCTTAGCATAGAATCTTGCATCTCTTAGTTTTTGTAACATATAAAAAATATGAAGTTCATATTTTTTATTTTTTTTAGAAAAAGTTAAGATGTTGTCTAAATAATAGATAATAAAATCGTCCAAAAAATCTCAAAAGATATCATTTGTAAGGTATTAAAAAACTACTAGTGCATTTATAAGTCCAAAAGGCATGACACTCTATTCAAGATATTTTTATTTTACTCAAAACACTATATTCCATTCATCTCCTTTTTTGATGCATACCACATTATATGTTCCTTGTAGATCTATTTTGTATAGAGCTTAATTTGATTCAAGTAATCAAGAAGTCCTAATATCAAAGATAGCAGGTATTTATTCTTGATAGTAATCTTATTGAATCTTCAATAATTGGTATACATCCGCAATGATCTATCTTTTTTTTTTCACAAATAAAATTGAAGTTCTTATTAGAGATATGGAATAGTATATGAAGTTCTTCGTGAGATTTTCTTCAATATATTCTTTGCATTCAACTAAGTTATTTTGTGATAACTTATAGATTGGTCCAAATGGGGGTTGAGCTCTTTTTTGAAGGTCAATTAAGCGGTTATAGGAATGACATTCTAAAAGAATATTAGCATTCTTCTTTTCAAATACATCTTAAAAATCTTAATATAACCTAAGACAAAAAAAATATATTTTATTAAAAGATTATACTATTCTAACCATGATAAATCTAAAATAATTGGATTAAAAAAAATCTAATGATATTAAATACCACAAAGCTACTATAATCATTAATTACTACATTTAAAAAAAATTATAAATAATATCTTTAAAAGAAAATGAATAACTATCTATGACTTCTAGACGAACATATTTTATTTTTTTTATTAAAGATATGTTGTATCTTTTAATAAACTCTATATCTAAAAAATAAGCTAAAATTCTTGAATCTAATAAAGCAGAGACTTTGTTATATTTAGGTCTTAAAATAACATCTATTGTAAAATAAAAAGAGAATTTTTAAGAGAGAATAGGACCTTCATAAGGTGTTGTACAAAGTTTTGATTGCACGGTCTCTATTGTAGCTAGAAAAACTTATTTTTTGACATATTATCTTTTTTTATTGTTATACTTCTCATTTTATAATTGCTTCATTTTTTTTTGATAATATTGAGTAATATTCTTTGATTCTCTATAATATAAATATAATTCTTTTTGATGATAATGAGTCTTTTCTTGTTTACTAAGAGGTTTGAAATTTACTACATCAATTTGCATATCCTCTATTTTTGAAGGTAAGTGTTGAAAAGACATTGATATTATTATTGATTTGTAATAATGTTGAGGCCTATTTATGAAATTCTTAGACCAAAATTCAAAAATTTAATTGTCACACTTTACAGCAAAATTAATTGCTTAACTTAATATTTGAGGATTAAGTAAATTGAGCATAAATTATTTTATTTTATATTATAATCCATAAAAAATTGGTTCATGAATGTAAAATCATCCTACTTAATATCAATTGCAAGTTCTCTAAATTATAAAGCATATAACATTATAGATTAAATTTTTTATTACAAAATATGGATCATGTTTATTGCAAGACAAACTACATCATGTTTTCTATACATAAATCAAAATTCTACCAAAAAAACTTTTAAACTATCTAATATTAGATCATATCATTCAAAAAAAGATGAAAACCATATTAATGAAGAATTGAAAAGTAATGTTTTAATAAACCTAACTTAAGATTCTAGAATTGAATAGTTTTGGGATTGAAATTTAATTACAATTTATACTTGATTGAAGAATCCCTAAAACTTTGATTTTGTACTATTAAACTTTATAAATAATACAATTCTTAGTTCTCTAGTATTTGAATAGTATTCCACGATAAAAAAAGGGGACGTGTTTTGTTACAGATATTGAAGCAGCTGCAATCATCTCTATATTTTTACTTTTTATCATTCTTATTCATCTTTGTAGTCGTAAATTGAGTTGATGCATTGTAAGCATTAACTACCTCAATTGTTCTTGTATTTGTGCTATTACACTCTTTATTTTAAAAAGCTTTGCTATTATAATACTTAAAAAAATAGAGATATATAATATTTCTTAAGACAAATAAAAGAAAGAAATTAAGACTAAAAAAACTATTAAAAATAATATTAATTTAAAAAAAGGTAGTATGTATCTTTTAATATGCTTATTTTTTATTTAAAAAAAGAAGTAATCTACTCTTAATTAAGAAAAGACAAAGCTCTAATACAATAAGTATATTCTTGTTAATTTATCAAGAACAAGAATTTCATAAAAATAAATAAATAAATAATATTTTTTCAAAAAAATATTAAAAAATAGAAATAAAGAAGTATGTACATTAAAAAGAAATTAGAATGGCCATTGCCAAAAGATAAGAAAACTAGAGACTTCTTGAAATTAGACTAGAAGCAAGAAAGAAATTGATAAGAGTGAAGAAGGCTTCATTCTTGCCTCTATGTATACTACCTATCTAAGAGCTATATGGCAATGTTCTACAAGACTTCCAAAATGTGTTGACTTTACAAGACATGTATCTTAACTTACAAGGTAAGTTTATTATATGGTTGCTACATAGTTTGATTGTTTCACAAGTTACCAATATGTGTGGCATGTGATTAATTTATTGATCAAGTTTCTAACATATTAATCAACTACAAATATATGTAAAGTCAAAGAAATATCTATGAAGCTTTTGAGAAGCTTTCCTAGAAGATATTATGAAATTAAACTATTTTTTATCTACTTCTATCTATTTCTATTTCTTCATATTATCTAGGTAATAATTACAATAAATATATATTTGATACAAAAGGTGGTAGATTTTTCAATAGTATTAATAAGAAATTTTTATTTTTTGATTTTACAAGATTTTCATATGGTATAAAAACACCATTTTATAGGCTTGATTAATCTTTTAAAAAGTTTAATGGTTTTTCTTTTTTTTCTTTTTTTTTTTTCTTTTTTTTTCTTTTTTTATATAATCTTGATATATACGGAAATAGAAATTTAAAAATTGTGGTACTAGTTTTATAAAAAATCTAAGTATGGAAAACACTTATAGAGTCTAGGAAAAATCTTATAACTAATTGCAAAACAAGCTTAGAAAGCTATCATCAAAAAAATAATAGAATATTATGCAAGTATTACTTATGTTATTGGTAGAATTATGACTTGAAGATGTCCAACTAATATGAAAGTCCATTAAAGGATTAGTTTTAATGGAAGAAGGTATGGATCTTGTATGGTTTAAAAAAAATACTTAGATTATTTATTTGTAAAGATTGTAGTAATACATTAGCTGATGTTTGATTTAATAAAGTCTTAATAGGAATGTTATTAATCATAAGTATAATAAATTTTTAAAATAAAATTTAAAAATTTAGAATCATTATAAGAAGAATTATTATTATATCCAGAAATTGAATTTTTTTTATTATTTTAATATTATTTATTAAAATAAAATAATAATAAATAATAAAAAAATTGGTATTTTTTTCATTCATTACTAAACTCTTAATTCTTTGTTATAACAAAGAAAAATTCAAGTTTATGATTATTAAATTTTTAATGACGATATAAATAGACTAAAGCATATACATAAGAACTCAAAAGATGTAAAAATAAAATCAAATGGTTGTTATTATGACAATTTTTTAGAAGAAATCATATGCTTTAAAGCTTTTATGGATGATTGATTTTATAAATGATTGGAAATAAGTATAGCTTCTTCTAAGAACCTTTTAGAAAGACCACTATAAACTAGCATAGCAATTGTAGTACCAATTAAAATATAATTTTTCTTTTATTTATGACATTTAAATAAAAAGCTATTTAAAAAAATATTTTAGCATTAAATTCTATAATATTAAAAAAATATCATTGAATTTATCAAATTTATATCTACTATTAATATTTAAAAGAAGAATAATAATCTTCTTACTAATTTTTTATTTTTTATTTATTTTTTATTTACTTTTTATATAATTATAATTTATTGAATGTCTTGTATTTTATTTTATTTAATAAATTATTAAATATAATATTTTATCATTAATAAAAGTTTTAAAATATAAAATTTTAGAACATGCAAGTGGAGTAAATATGCCACATATATCACTATGTACTAAAATTAATAATATTGTAGCTTTGGTGGTGGTAGATTCCTAAAAAAGATTTCTATGTTTATTTTGTATGCATAATGAATGTAGAGATAGGAATTATACATAAGAATATTGAAGCCCAAAAGATTTTTTTTTTTAAACAATTATTAAATTTATCTAATTTATTAAATTAAATAATTAAAAATAAATTTTTAATAAGTCTAAATATATAAAAGACTTTAGGAATTTTTTATATTTATATGTTAATAATTGAATTAGAAAATAATTGTAACCTTATATAATATTATCTTCTAAATACACTGAGGTAACATTATTCTATTTTTGATAATTATAAAAAGTCTTGTAATTGCAATACATATGTTGTGTTGCCGCAATATCCATATACCATTTATAATCATTCTTATTGGACTTATTAAATATATTTAACAATAAATTTGTATAAATTTCTTGATATTATTTTAAAAAATTAGACGATTATTTGTATAAATTTGAATTATAAAATTTTATAAGAATTGGAAATTTTTAAGATAATATTTTGGTTTTTTATAATAAAAACAAAAAATAATCTATTATTTAGGTACAATTTTTTTATTATTGTACTTATTATTTTAAAAAAATTAAATAATATTAGCTTGAATTAATTTGGATACTATTATTATTTTTAAAATATATAAAAAAATTATATTATTATAAAAAGTAGATTTTTATATTATCATAAGTAATATATTTAATAATAAGTCCTTTAATATAGGATATTGTCTTTTTTATCTTATATAAAGTAATATAGGATAAAAATTTCTAATAATAAAAGCTATAAAAATATTATTAGAAATTAGTAAATTTAAGCATGATAAGTCAAAATAAAACAAAGAAAAGTTCATTTTATGTCCTAGTAAAGATGTCCACTTTCTTTCTAAACCAAATGATATTTTTTAAATTACAATGCCTCTTCTAATGAAAAATCTATTAGACCTAAAATATTCTTATCTTACTAATAATCCATTAAGCAATAGTTGCCTTAAACATAAGATGTGGTAGGCATAACACAACCAATATTGCCAACAAATAAACAAAGGTGAATAAAACAAGAATTAATTAGAAACCATGCTTAATGAAACATGTTTGAATTAGCTTAAAACAAAAATTATAATATGGATTTAATTGCCACAACTCTGATCAAGAGTTTGTTTTTGTCTATAAGTTTTTAAATAAATATATGGTCATAGGTTGTTTATAATTGAATCTAGTGAGATTTGACTAAAATTAAAAAAATCTAAAAGATTGTTAAGCAATTTTTTCTACTATCAACAATACTCTATTATTTAAAAGAAGCATCCATTATACTTTGTTAGAAGAATGTTAAAAAATCATTAGAAGTTTCTTCTTTTTGCCATTGGGCATTGTTGTACTTTTAAAACTTCATAGGGTATTGCTTTGCCATGTTCTTGTGAACATGCCCTTCTGATGTAGGACAATTCACTTAATGTAGGATATGACTTTTTGTAGATTATTTGGTTAAAAAAACAAAAAGGGTTGATAGAAGGGGGGTGCAAAAATAAAAACAAACAAACGAATTTTTAAAGTTGGTCAAAGTCATTTTTCTACATTAAGTGAATTGTCCTACACCAGAAGAGCATGTTCATTAAGATTTTTTTAAGAATGTTTCTACCTGAATTAAATCAAGAAATAAAAAACAAAAGTGTTAAAGTAGTTGTCTTTTTAAAGAATTTACGAAAGTATGGTATTTTGATGGAACACTCTCATTGAAAGCATGAATAGCATCCTCATCAGATAATGGGGCTCCAGCAGCAGCAAGTTGTTGCAACGGTGTGCAAAACTTGTTTACATGCTTTGTCATTTCTTCATTGTCCAACTTCGTTCAAGTATGTAATTTGCTTTTCGTGAAGATTCTTCAGATAAGCATGCGACGCTGTTTGTGTTCTTTGTTCTTTCTTCAAGAGGATTGTGTTCTCATTGCGAAGCCTGTATTTTTACATTAGATCCGATTCTGCAGCATTGTCAACTTGTGTTCGATGATTCTGGAAGAGGAGGTATTGGAGGCACTCAGGAGTACAACTTGTTCTCGGATAGTGAGATTACTACACCTGTTGTTACGTCTCCATTGAAATGCTGGCCGCGAGCTTTTCCCTGGTCCTTGCAGGTGTGTTTTTTTCCTTGTCTTTATTGAAGTCACTGGATTAATGCAGAGAAAGTAATCAGATTTTTCTTCTTTTAAGACTCTTGTATCATTTGTTTGCACTAATAGGATAAAAATTTATACAGAATGTGAATTCTGCTCCCTCCTGGTGTGCTCAATCATCCTGTCTTATGGAAAACTGGAGACTCATGCGACTTGTTCGGCGCTGCTTTAGTAATAACTGTATGCTCATGAGAGAACGAGATCAACTCTCTCTAGATCAGATTATTCAGTTTTGTAGATCCAATAGATGATTGTGGCAATTCAGAGAAACCTTGTAAAGCATTCGGAGTTTTAGACAAAGTGCTGGTTGCCGAGAACGAGATGGATCGCAGGTGGATATAACTGCAACATGTCGGATTCGCAAGAGTGAGCTTGGCATGGATGAGATATCGAAGTTCTGGAACTTCAGAGTGCCATTGTGATGTCAGTGCAACAGGTCTAAAGCTTCACATGCTCCAGAGTCGAATCACTATAAAATATTAAAAAGTCACTTGTCTACGCAGTAACTTGACCATGTGATAGTTTTCCTGAGTACCTAGCACCAGATCCTTGCTTAGGAGTGAAAGAATTCTGAACCATGATGCTAGTGACTTGGAATTTTCTTACACTTGTGCAAAGGTTCTTCAGGTCAGCACGCATTCTTTTAAAATGTTCTCAGAATATATATATATATATATATATATATATATATCGATATATTTCATATGCGGTAACATTGCAGCTCATTCGGGTTATTTCGTCTTCTCTGATTAGAAGCATCATCCTTTGAGAGAGAGAATAGTGGAGACAAAAATGTATGAATGTCACTCCAGAGTGGTGTCACATCTTTCATATCCAGACCTCTGAGCCACACCTGCCGACAAAAATCAGTAACAAATATTTTCAGTGTTGTATTCAGGTGAGAAACGAAATTGAAAAAGGTAGTGGCAGGCATACTTTTTGCGCTTGAAAACCTTCGAATAAAAACTCTACTTCTGTTTTGGCGTGCGTCATGGTGTCACTGGTTTAATGAATGACCCACACTTGCTTTCATCATAAATAAATTTATATATATATAATAAAAAAATCCTCTTGAACATGCCCTTTGGGCTAATTCCTAAAGAAATTTTATTGCAAAAGTTTTTTGCATAGTGTGTAAACAAGAGAGCATAAATTCATGTGCATAGGGCCTCTCTTGTCCAAGGGGGGTCATTTCCTTTGACAAATATCCAAATCAATAATCCTTGTGTAATTGATTTTTTGAGTTTGGGAGAGAATTGGGTATTGTGGGTGAGATGTATATAACATGTAATGCCCTAGTCTTAATTCCAGTATAATATGAATTGATGAGAAAAATCTTTGGATGAAAACAATTTGTGAAAAAGATCAATCAGAAATCACATCAGATAGTCACAACAAGGGAATTCACATTTAAGGTTTTTGGAAAACCAAATATCATGGATCACTTGAAATATCACCTCCTAAAATATTACCATTCAAACTTTATTACTCGCTAATATTATTCCTTGATTCAAACTTTATTATTCCTCGATAAAGGAAACTATGAAATATATATATAAAGGAATAACTATTGCTAAGGCAAGTGAGGTAGTTTTTGATATTCCACAAACCCCTCTTTTGATATTTGGATTTCAAAATCATCCACCGTGTAAGGTGGGCAATTTGATGAAGTATCAAGTGATATTTTGAAATATCACTTGATCCTTGAAGATCTCATTACAGATAAAATATCACCCAAAAACCTTAAGTCTAAATCTCCTTAATAGCATTGAATTATTTACAAATGTTTGAAAAAAAATGAGCTTTGTGATTATCACACAAATTATAAGAACTAACATGGCTTGAATTATACAATTCTTTATATCATTGATTTTAATTTTTATTATTTTAATATTAAAAAAACAGAAACAAAACCATACTTAGGTTCTAATCAACTATGAAATATATATATATATATATATATATATATATATAATTTTCTAAAGAAACAATAATCAAAATTTGTATCCTGCACAATTAGAAGAAATAATTAGCTATTAAATTGAAATGTAATTATAAAAATAATTAATAAATAATAAACTTTAGTTTGTTTGATAATTATAAAATATATGATATTGAACATATAAATGACTTTATATTAAGTGATATTGTAGTTGGAAAATATGTTTTATTTCTACAAAATAATAAAATGACTTATAATTTCACATAATTTCATATAATGGAATGATACATTGTTTTAAACATTGATCATTGTTATTAAATTTAATTTTTAGTGTATAATTTTATTTTGAAATAAATTCTCAAAAAAATAAGAGAATCTTTTTTACTGATTTATAATTATTTTCCGAAATAATTCAAATTTTATTAACTCTTTAATATAAACTCAATGATAATAAATTTTTATTAAATTTTTAGTATATAAGTTCAAAAATATAAGTTTTTTTCTTTTCTTTTTTTAAATATTGTGCATTATTTTAAAAAGTTGTTACTTAAACTTTCATAAAAAATTATATTATTATTTATTCTAAGAATTTTTACTTTCCACAATTTTCTCCTTTTGTAATTCTTCGATCATGTGAAATTTATATTCAGTAATGAAAGTAGTGATTTATTGTATTATTTTTTAAACATTTTGAATCCATGGATAATCTTACATTAAAGATAATTTTATTACTTAATTATGTTGATAATAATAAATGCTATATAATACAAAAAATACTCAAAAATATGATTTTTTGCATTGCAGAATGAATATTTCATTAATGATACTTATTCATGAATTATATTGTGAAACAGGTGCTTAATGTACTAAATCAACATTAAAAAGTCAATTCCAACAACACCTCTTTATTGAAATGTATAATATTATATTAGTACATATGCTTTTATGATAAAATGATATTGAAAATATTATTAAAAGGAATACTTTACTTACATAATTTATGTTCGATTATTTAAAACTAAAAAAAAGAAAAATATATAACTTGAATGTAAGGTAGTTTAAATGTGTTCAGTAAATAAAAACAAGTTTCTACGACAAACAGTTTTTAGATGAAATAAATATGTATGTTCTTATAAATTTCACAGAATATTGTAGAGAGAAAATGCCTTTTTATTTAAAAAAAACATGTCATAATTTAGGAATGTAAAAACTTTAAAGGGATACAGAGTTTCCCTGAATTCTAATTGAATGTTGTGTAATTCTACCAAAGTCTAAAATTTATGATTTGAGTAATTTCATTCAAATATATATATATATATATATATATATATTGAAAAAAATATATATTTTTCATGTTTTGAATAGTTAATTACTATTTATATAATTAAATATTATTAAAAAGGTCTTTTATTGTGATATGCACTCACTATTTATTTTTAGATATGTATGCATGTTTTTGTCTGTGTGTGTGTGTATATATATATATATATATATATATATACATATACATAGTATGTATTGATGTGTTAATTTTAAATATTACATGTTGGATAAAACAAATTCTTTAATTCTTAAAATCATAAAGAAACAAATTCTTTAATTCTTTATTTAAGAAAAGAATTGTACAATTCTTTTCTTAAAACTGAAACTATGAAAACCAATTCATGATCTCAAAACAGGATAATTATGTGTATGATGGAAAGAAAAGAAAAACATAATGTAGCAATTGGAAGAATAGTATGTTGAGAGGTTACAATTGCACCATTTTGTGTTCTCAATTATGGCATGAGCTCAAAAGAGATTTATTCTTGTTCAAATAAAACATATTAAAGTCCAAAAAATAGGCACCTCAACAAAAGTAAATAAACAAAATTGATTGTACAATACACATAATTAATGAACTTATAAAATCTTCTTTTTCTAATTTAAGTGCATTTATTCCTTAAAATACATTCATATGTATATATTTGATATGTTGTAAAACAAAAATAATGAATCTAGATAAGAGATATTTAAGTATAACATAAAAAGTATAACTATAAGAAGATTAAGGTGCAAAAAATTAAGTGCGAAGGTTTGGTAAAAAGATCATTTATAAATAAATGAATCACATGATTTATCTTGGCATTAATTTTCTCAAATTCATGAAAAGAAATGCAATCTAGAAACCAAAGATTTAGTGGAAGAATTACAGATTAAGAATAAATTAGCATCTAAGAGATAAAATACACTATGACAAATTAAAAACATCAATGTAGATTATAGATAAAAATCATTGAATTTTTTTATCTATAATCAATGAGCGTAAGAATAAATAACATGAAATTCGATTGCCAAAATTTGAAAAGATATTGAATAAAATTAAGTTATTTACTTCTATTTACTGGTATAATTTTCAATAAAAGCTTATCAATACCTCTTATCTTTTCAATACCTATTCTAATAATATAAAATCCTATAATAAACACATTTGCAAAAACATTAATCAACATGAATGAATAATGTTTTTTAAGGATGGTGGAATTTTTGAATTTAAAAAGTTACATTACATTTTTAATCAAAATAAATAATGGTGTATGCAACTGTATAGTGAAATTATCAATTAAATAATAAAAAATAACTTAGATACACCAGGAATTATATCAAAATCTTAATATATATGTTTATAATGAAATAAGAGTTTGCATTTTGATCATAAAAGAAAACAAAATAATTGGTAGAAATCACTTTAAGGAATGCATAATTTTTTGAACATAAAAAAAAATATTATTATATTTATTATTATTGGCACATATAGTGTATTCTTTCTATTTTCTTTTTTCAGAATTTTTCATTCTGAGTTTAGTGGAAATTAACTACATGGTGCAAAGTTTGAGCAAAATATTTCAATTCTTACATTGTAAATAAACCATTATATTTTTTATATTTATTCCTATATTAAGATGATTTAGTTAATCTTCAATTATATATATATATATATATATATATATAGATCATTTTTAATTGTTAAAAAAATTATCAATTTTAGACTATAATTAAAAGGTTGAATAATAAGTATTTAATTGTTAAAAGAGTATTTACATACATGTATAATTTCTATTAAATATTATGTGATTACCTATATAGATGGTTAAAACCACATTACTAGTTAACAATTTGTAGCCACCATATTAGCTAATAGTCAGCATATACTTAGTGATACCTACAAAGTCGTCATGTGGTCTAATAAGACAAGTATCAACATATTAATTAGACCTTGGTGGCTAAGTTAGTTGTTAGTGTGTTTACACTAGAAAGTCCATGTCAATAAATCTTAGACTTGTGTATAAGAACTAAAATCCAAGCCTCACTTCAAATGATTAATTCTCTTGACATGTAGATGGTTGTATAGTGAGCTTATATGTGTTTAACATCATTATACTTCTATCCTATAGCAATATATACATTATATTTTTTGATATAGTATCAAAGTTTGGCACTCCTAATTATCCATTGTAGATTGAGTGGATAGTGTGAGGTTATTTTACAAGAAATTGTCTTTTGATTACCTTGAGAAAGATATTTTTTGTAGATTAAATTTAAAATACTTAAACCTAAATATTAGAAATTCATGATAGATCTTATAGAAGTAATGTGAGATTTTTTTTAGAAAAGAGTTGTAGTACAAGATTTGTTGGAAAAAATCCCTAAAGCTTCAAACTCTCTTAATTTAAAGCTTATAGCATATTTATTCTTTAAAAATAAAAAAAATATGTAGACAACAAGAAAATGTTTCATTATAAATGTAGAGTCGGTTCAATAATATGGTAGTAGTATCAGCATGATTAAATATTTGTAGTAGTGATGGTATTAGACAATGGCAACAAGAAACATGCTTCAAGAATGGAGAAAGTCTTTAGAAACTTTTGCATAGAAACTTTGATTTAAATCTAGTAATAGTCCAATAATTCCAAAGATTTAGCTTGTAATTTTTTTTCTTTTAAATAGTATCTAACTTGTTATGTTCTAACTTTTTTAATATTAGGAGTTTGGACTTAAAACTTTTTAGGAAAATTAGTGGTATAATACTACACACATTCAAATTAGTTTTTCTTTAGAATATTTTTAGTATTTCAAAAAAAAAAAAAAAAAAAAAAAAAAAAACTATAAGTGGATATTAAGCATCATTTAGATTCTATTTTAATTCATCTTTTATTATCTTTCTTTTTTATATGTTTTTATTTTGAGAAAATTTATTTCAATGCGGCAATAGAATACTATATAATAATAATAATAATAATAATAATAAATTGATGGAGACAATTGACAACTTTGGAGAGAAAAAACCAAGTTCATTCTTATTGAAAAAGATTTATAAAAAGATATTTGTGGAAAGTACAAAAAACCCATTGAATCATCTGTAGATCTAGGATAGTTAGAAAAATAGAAAAATATAAATTAAAGGAAATTATTTGTAATATATTTACATCTTAACAATATGGATTTTTTTACTATAAAGAAGGCAAAAAGTATAGAGGCTACATAGAAAGAATTGAAATAAATATACAAAGTGAAAACTACTTCAAGCCTATTATATTTAATTTGTAAGTTTTGGATAGCACAAATAATTGAAGGTGATAACATTGTCACTTACATAAGCAAATTATGGATAAAGGCTGATCAACTTTCTTTTATTGACAAGAAAATTTCTGAAAAAATCTTCTCATGGCATTATTGGAGAGTCTTCTAAAATCATATCATACATTAGTAATTACATTAGGAATAAGACCTCCAACTAAATTAACATTGCAAATGATTATGGTTCAAGTATTGCAATAAGAGTCTTATAACAAAGATCCAAGACCAACTTCAAAGGTAGCATTGATAGCAGGTAACAAATCCATGCTACATTATTATAATCATAATGACAATATATATTTGCATGTTCACAAAAAAAATGCCAAATATTGATATAATAGCAAAAAAAAATTACTATAAGAGAGAGTGTTAAATCCAAGAAATGAATACAAAATCAAAGAAGCTCAAGAAGATTTTTCAAAAGTAATAAGCCAATACAATATAGAAGAAGGATTTTAATACAAATGATGAATTTGTATTTGTAGATATATTGTCTATTATTATAAGTAATAAAGAGTGGTATATCAGCTTAGATGCTTTTCAATACATGACAAGCAATCAAATTTGGTTTATAAATTATAAAAACCTTCCATTTAGATGTAAAATTTATTTAAGAGATGATACAAGACTTGTCGTCAAAGAGAAGGATAAGATTTCTTTTAAGATTTTAAACAATGTTTAAAAAGATATGAATGACATTTTTCATATATAAGAACTTGCTAAAAACTTCCTTTCATTTAGCAAAATGACAAATTAAGATTATGAAGTGAATTTTAAAGTAGACATTTGACTTATAAAGCACAACAATACTATCATCAAAGGTGTTAAATCAAGCAGCTTATATAAGTTGTTAGACACTTCTAAAGAAAAAAAGACTTTACTTATTTTTTAGACAAAAAAAATTTTGAACAAGGTTGATTTATGGCATCAAAAATTTAATCACCTTGGCATTTTTGGCTTGAAGAAATTCCATGTAGACAATATGGTTATGCATTTGGATCTAAGTAAGTATACAAAGTTAGAGTTTTGTAGGAGATGTGTTTATGGCAAATAACATCTCAAAGCTTTTCCAATATAAGATGATACATATGCAAGAAAACTTTTGAAATTGATACATTTTGATATAAATAGTTCTATAAAAACTATTTCACATAAAAGAAAAAAAATACTTTGTTACTTTCATTGGTAATTTTTTAAGAAAGACTTTTGTCTATTTCATCAATTAAGAGCTTGAAGTTTTCCACAAATTCAAAATTTTCAAGACTCTTATTAAAAAATAAGTTAACTCAAAAATTAAAAAATTACATAGTGATAATGGTGGTGAATATATATAAGTAGAATATTATTCTTAATTAGTAAAAAATTAGAAAAATAAAAGTAGAAAATTATTTTTAAGTAATTTTTTAAAAAAAATAGCATTAAATAAAAAATTATTATAACTTAAGGTTTTCAATAAAATATTATTATAAAATATAAAAGTAGAATATTATTTTAAATTATTAGATGCATATTTTAGCAATGATAATCTTTTAATGCATTTTAAATAGAAGCCATTTATATAGCATATATCTTTAATTGAGCTCTTATTACAAGTGTAGTAAAAAAATACTCCAAGAAATATAATCTAGTATGAAATCTTTCATCTAACATCTTTGCATCTTTGGATGTGATACCTATGCTAATGTTCCAAATAAAAGATATACAAAATTTGATCCAAAAAGCAAAAAATATATTTTTGAGGCTATATTGAAGATACTAACTGCTATTGTCTTTACGATATTGAGAATGGCTCAATTATAAAGAGTTGTGATAATAAATTTATTGAATGAAAGAATAATAAGCAAACAAAAGAGACTTTAGAGGTTTCTAATGATAAGATTTTAGAGATTATGATTAAAATTAAGTTTATAGACTCTCTATCTGAATCTAAGAGTGAAAGTAAGGATATATTAGGAGATTTAGACAATAGTAATAGTTAACAATGCCATACTATTGAACCTTTATTTTTAATTTTTTAAAAAAAATAAAAATAAATAAAAATAAATAAAAAAATCCAAGCTTGTTTCAAAGACAAGAATTTAATGAAAATAAATAAATAATTAAGACTCTCTAAAAGAAATATGAAAAAATAGAAATAGAAAAGTATGTATATTAAAAAGAAAACTAGAATGGCTATTGCCAAAAGACAAGGAAACTAGAGACTCTTGAAACTAGCCTAGAAGTAAGAAAAGAATTGACAAGTATAAAGAAGGCTTCATTCTTGCCTCTATATGTATTATCTACCTAAGATCTATGTCGCGACGTTCTATAGGACCTCCAAAAATATGTTGACTTTGTATGATACATATCTCAATTTGTAAGGGAAGTTTTCTACATAGGCACGACATAGTTAATTTGTTCCATAAGCTACCAACATATGTAACTTGTGGTTTGCTTGTTGACCAAGTTTCTAACCTACGAATCAACTATAAATACATGTTAAATCAAAATAGTATCTAAAAAGCTTCGAAGAAGCTTCTTTAGAAGGTATTATGAAATAAATCTACTTTTACCTACTTCTACCTATTCATATTACCTATATAAAAATTTATGTCAAATTTTTGTTGATTGGTAGTGTTATTAGTTAAAATAGTAAGAAGCAACCAATATTTGCCTTGTCTATTACTAAAGTAGAGTAAATGGCAAATATTCATACAACAAAAGAAGTAGTCTAGCTTTGCAAGTTATTCAAAGATATTGGATTTTTACAAGATGGTCTTATGACTATTTTCAATGATAATAAAAGTTACATTTTCTTTCAAGTAATCCTACATTCCATACTCATATTAAGCATATTAAAATTCAATATCACTTTATTTGTGAAAAGATTGAGAAAAGCAAGATCAACTTAGTTTTTTGAAGAACTCAAGACATAGTTGAAAATGTTTTGGCCAAACGTCTAAATTTTAAGAGGCATTACAAATTCAAAAAGATAATGGAGATCATTAAATTGAATTAGTCTAATATGTCATTAAATGGAAGTGTTAAAAGAATGTTTACATACATGTATAATTTCTATTAGACATTATGTAATTACCTATGTGGATAGTTAAAATTGCACTACCAATTGACAACTTGTTGATGCCATATTAATTGGTAGTCAATGTATAGTTACTGCCATCTACCAAGTTGTCATATGGCCTAACAAGATAGTCTTACTTCAAGCAGTTAGTTTTCTTGAATTGTTGATAGTTGAATAGTAAACTTAAATGTATTTTACATCAATATATTATTATTCTATAGTAATACATATCTTATAATTTTAGAAATTAATTGTCTAAAAAATTAAATATAAGCAAGATTATCACCATTATTAATTTTATCAAAAATAAATTTAAAAATTACGTATGTTTAATTTTTAAAAATATATTTCTTTAGAATAATTTTAAAATCATTGCATATTTATTACAATATCTAAATTTGATTCAATTCAATCAATTTTAGTTTCATTTCTTCTTCTTTTTTTCCTTTTTTTTTACTTACAATCAATAAACTATTTATTTAGCATCATCTTATTTTTTACATAAAATAAATTTATTTTATAGATAAATTATTATTATTAATGATTTAAATATAAATAAAAATAATAATCTATGTATAAAAATGATATTTAAAAACATTGATATTTTAAATGGTATAAAAAAAGAATTAAAATAATATCAATACTAATAAATAAAAAAACAGATCAATCTTTCTACTAAAGGCACATATCATATATATTCAATTGCATATTCTTTACATTCAATATGCATATCCTCTCTTCATTATATTCAAAAGCCATGACACTTGTAGAAGAGTCTCTCCAACCCTCTATCTTCATCCACTAAAATAGCTCTTTCACAAAAAAAAAAACTACTACGTGTATAATAAAATTAATGTTAAATTTTTGAAACTTCAAATTTTGAAAAAATAAATCAAAAAGTATGTATGTATGTATGTATGTATGTATGTATGTAATGGAGTATGTATAAATATTGGAGAATATTTAGGGTTTACATCCTCAATTTGGACTCCACATGTTTGTAGGGAGCATAGGAACAAGAGCCAGATAGGTGGGAACACGTTCTTGAGATTTAGGGTTTCCGAAAAAGCAAAAGGATAAGGAGGGGAATAAAGAGGAATGGCAGGCAGCTGAGGCAAGGACTGAATTGACTCCCCTTCAAGTGCAATTACTTGGTTTTTTGGCTCCGGGACTTAGCGGACTTTGTCACTTGGATACGGGACTTGGGTATTGCCTTTTTCCCTTTCCCCTTTTTCACTTTGTTCCCTTACTTTTCCTTCCCCCTTTTATATATATATATATATATATATATGTAATTTTTTCTTTAATTTTTTGTTTTCTTTAAATGTTTTAAATGTTTTTTTACTGCCCTGCAGAGATGAGATCAGCACATACACCGTTAGCCTCTTCAACTTCCCCGACCTACCGTTCATCGACTCACCACCTTTCATCCAACTTGTATACTTCATCCATTTATTCCTTTGGTTTGATTCTAAGGAACCTCCTTCTTCACCTCACATTGTGCTCTATTATACTCCACGCCTATTTTATTTTTTATTTATTATTATTAAAAAATTTAATATTTTCCCAAATTTTATAGTATATATATATATATATATATATATATATATATATAATAATTGAATACATGTTAAATGTTTGAGAACATTTAAATATAACAATCATTACAAATTGTACAATTGTGCATATGCTAATAGTATGTGATTATTTTTATTTCGTTTCCTCCCATTGTTTTAGTGCACAATTAATGTATCATTTTAATTCTTTGACAATTTTATACATATTTATTTTTATAATTAGAAAAAATAATCATTTTTGCATATTAAAATTTGCAACCTTCTTTTACTAAAACTTTGTGTTTGATTTACTATTATGTATCCAATATATATATATATATATATATATATATATATGTGCAACTTAACAGGGTATCTAAACTTTTATTTGACATTGTCTAAAGAAAATAAAACATAAATAAGTACATGCATATTAACAGTTTATTGGTTTTTTTGGTTCATACTGAATAAAACGTAAAAATCTTAGTTGTAAGTTCCACTTTTAACTTTCTCAGAAGCTATATATATATTCTCAATTTAGATTTATTTGATAGTAAAACTATATTATCATCTACATTAATGATACTTTGCAAAATCACCACTTAAACATTTACTTAAACTGATATGAATTTATTTGGTGGCTTTAAACCTATGTTTTATAACTTGTTGGTAAACTATAAATACGGTTGCAGGTAAATAGAAAGCTTTCATCTGATCACTACAGAATTACTTAAAGTTCTATGGAATACACCTATAGTGATATTACGACTCTAAATAAACTCTATAAATTTGAAATTACGACTTTAAATATTACGACTATTTACATTTTATTAATATATTTTGAAATAATATTTTTAGAGAAGTCGTAATACTTTAAATTTATAGAGAAATATTATAGAGAAATATTTAAAGTATTACGACTATTTACAATAATTAGTAGAAAAATTTATTTATGGAAATATTAATATGTTTTAAGTATAAATATAAATGTAAATATATATTTTAAAAAATAATTAAAATATACAAATAGAATATAAGTATCAAAGTTAAAGACTTATCTTAATAGTGAGACCAAAATTTAATATATATATATATATATATATATATATTGAAGTAATAAAGATTGTAAATTTTAAATTATTATTAGAAAATACCAATGTCAAGAAAAATTAATTATATTGTATCACATGTATTATCAAATAATAATGTCTTATCAAAAAATATAAAAAATATAAAAAAAATACTGACTATATTGCTATGATGGATAATGTTTAGTAGATGTATTCTATTTTTAGACAATAAAATATGTATGCATGTTGATATCATAATTAGAATAAATAAATAAATAAATAAATAAATAAATAAATAAAATATGACTTTTAATACTTAAGAATATATATATATATATATATGTATTTAAAAATTTATGTATAACTTCTATAATTATTTAGATGCTTCCAAAACCTTTAGGACATTCTACAAAAAAATTCAAACCTTCTACAGCATTCTAAAAGTTCCTAATACATTTCATAAAAATTTGTATTCTTTCAAAATCTAATGTAGTTTTCTAAGTTTTTATGTAGAATATCCTTTTGATTTAAAAAATTCTCTATTATTCTTTATAGTATACACAACTATTTTCAAACTTAAAATATTAAAATATAATATAGATATTAAAATAAAAACATCTAAGTCTTAGCAATATAGAACTTGAAGCAATCAAAAAGTTGACTTGTCTGAAGTCTTACAAATTTTTAACAAATTGAGATTCTTTATTTATTTTTTACATATCTTATTATATTTTTCTTTACTTTAGTAAAATTCATATAAATTATATATATATATATATATATATATATATATTTGTGATAAATTGACATAGTCAAAGCAATAAGGTTAAGATTTGAGTGAAATAAATTTCTTTGTCATATTTTTCACCCACAATACATCCATATGCTTAGAGATTTTAGGAGATTGTTAAACATGCCTAAACACAAGGATGTAAAAGCTCTAAAGTTTGAAACATTAATTTCTACTTTAAAATAAATCTACACTTTTTCATAAGTACCACATGTCCAATTGGGGGTAACTTGTAGGATGCATGTGGTTCAAATTCCAAATCCACGTGGCCATCACCCGCTTGAAGCCCATCCATCCAATTACTGATGAATATCATCCATGTTATAAGGAGGGGAGGGTTTGGTTTTGGTTTGGGGGGGGGGTCATAAGTGAGGCTCACGTGATTCCACTGTCATGGGGATTGGAAGAGATCTTTTTTGGAGATTTGCAGGGTTGGTGGTGGTGGTGATGAAGCCTTTGCTTGCCTTCACGGTTCAGCAATGGGGCCCAATCACGGGCGCCCACCCACCCAGGCTTTATTCCCCGAAAGAACAATGCCAAACCCATACATTACAATAATAATATTACAACATTACAATATGACAATATTACGTAACTAGTCAGTCAGTCAGTGAGCCAGAGCATTCCCCGGGGGGTTGACCATACTCACCCCGGGGTTGACCACATGGAACCCGCCCACCACCCCCTCCCATTACTGCCACCACAAGCCCGACTCTGACAGCTCCTGGACTCAACGGGCCGGGACGGGTTGACAAACACCCACCACTTTTTCTCCCTACACTTCCACCCTTGAATGAATGCATGAACGAATGAAACACCAGCATGGCGAAAGGGACTAATTATATCCAATAGTGGATGAGAGGTGTGGGAACACGGAGGTAGGGCTGATGTGGAGGAAGGGAGTGCGACGTGGAATGGGTTCGTTCCCCGTTCCCGAAGAGCGGGGGTAGGAAGAGCGGGGTTCCCACTCCTCTGGGTGAGGTGTGAGTGTGCGTGATCAGTGAGTTGTGAGTGGTATTAATGGGGCAGTGGAGATGCCCCCTGTTGCCTCCTGTTGCCCCCTGTTTTTGTCCGCATCCTTTTGGAAGGGGGCCAAAGAATCTTCCCCTACTGCTGCCCTACTGCCCTACTACCCGGGGATGGGGCATTTAAGGAAGAGGGAAATTAACACTCTGCCCCAGGAGGGGGTTCTCCTTGGCATGACAGGCTTTCCGAATTTCGTCTCTCCCTGCCCGGTCCTTCGTGCAGGGGCCCCTCGTAGATTCCTTTAAAACAAGGACCAAAAGGTAGATTTGAAAGGGGGTAAGAAGGGAATGGGACAGCGAGCCAGGTTTGGTGGGATGGAGGGGGTGTTAAAAGGGGGTGAGTGTGCATGTGGGCGGGCGCATGGTCAATCTTGGGATTAGTTTTTTCAAACTTTGGGGGAATGCATGAATAGGCTACTTTGTTTATTTATATATACTATGGCTCATAAATGAGTAGAGAGAGATGGAAAAGTAAATTAATTAATTAATTAATATTTTGGGAGTTTTGGCTTTGAGCTGTGTCAAGGAGTTGGGATAACCTATGAAATTAGTGCTTGGTAATTGATTTGAAATATATATATATATATATATATATATATACATCGTGTGTGTGTGTTTTGAAAGCAGTAGGAATTAGGCTTAGTTACCTCTACAAAAAAAATGGGTTTCTTCACTGACGAAACTTCATACAAGACCCAATAGAGTATGGAACCAGTGAAATTATCTGTTTTTGCTCTCCCTTTGTAACATTCTACTTAACAGAGAGCATAATATTGGGTATTTTATTTAATTATAAATAGTGATAGTTTGATATATATATATATATATGTATATGTATATGTATACATACACATACATAATGACACTGTTTACTATTTTCAACATATTAAAAGCTTAATAAACCCAATCACATTATACATATTGTCATCAATAGATAGATAGATAGACAATGTGTTTTACAATGTGGAAGTTTGTAAAAAACATGGAAAAAGTTCAAAATGCAAATTTTAAACTAAATCACTAGAGTTCAACATTTTAAACAAATGCTACATGGACATCAAATTGGTTTGATAAACATACAGCAATACATACTATCATTTAGTAGAATAATGGTAAATGAGACATAAATTCAATAAATATAATTACAAATACAAATATGATCAATGTTAGAATAACTATGGAACATCTGTTTTTAGGTTCTTTTAAAATATAATAAATATAAATATGCTCTGACAAATAAAATTGTTATTTGAATTCTTGTTTAGATTTTTTTTTCTATATTTACCTAACTCGAATCCCATTGTAAATATAAGTCCATATTTTAACCTTAGTCAAATCCCCATGCTTATTTATTTATTTATTTATTTATTTTGGAACAAATAGATGAAACTCTATTGCAGTAAAGAATAAATTACATGAGCCTCAGCGAGGTCCGGACAGGTTTGATTGGTACAACCTAGACTGACCTACTGAGCCCTGGTCTATGACTTACTAGCTTCCAATTTGTTGTCCCAGGATGCAAAAACCTCATTAATGCACAACATTTTTTTAAATCCTTTAAAGTGTTTCATTCTTTTTCTTTGTTGTTTTTGTCAATGTGTCTAAATTTTAGCCCACTTCAACCAACCATAGTCAATCATATTCTACCAACATTTGTTCTAGAACTCAAATAAGGTCCAATGGACCTCTTTAAAGGCCACATCATTTTGTTCTAACCGAAGATGCTAAGTGATGGTGATTGTCTTTATGGACCCATTGAGGTGTCCAATCTACAAAAATGCCTTATTTCTAGTTAGATAGGAAGGTTGGGTCCTAATAAAGCAATGCTCTTTCATCCCTTGAAAATATGCATGTTCCTATAACTCCTAGTAGATCTTGTAGTGGCAAGTCACTCGAAAGATAATAGTTGTATGATATTTGTTCCCTATGCACAAGCTTACTTTGCGGACAAGCACTCTCAAAAGTGGTGGAATATTGTTTCTTGAGATCTATTCATACATGAGGCAATATTAATTGACCTTGATATTGACTCTTCTTTTCCATGTATTTATTGTAATTGCTCGGTGTTAAAGTAATTATAATAGTTTAGCTTCTTTCTTTATCCTTTTCTTATTCCATATATTAAACTACTATAATTTGTACATAGAAGGTAGAATTTTGGCCCACTTATGTTTGATAATATGTAAAATCTTATGCTAATGGCATAAAAATAGTCTCTCAAGCTTAATCAAGTAGTGCATAAATGATGTAGTTCTAATTGTATTAAGTGCACAATTGTTATTTGAAATCAATCTATGCTATTTATAATAAGGATTCCAATAAGATGGTTAATTTGCCTATAGAAGAACAATGTGCTTAATTTCTTTGGCCCTTGCTTAACTTCTATCACTCACATTTGCAACAATTTATTATTTCTTCAAGACATTATGGGGCAACAAACATTAGCCATGATAAAAGAACTTTTCATGCCAAAAGTATCATATTTTGCATCTTAGAGCCATGTTATCTTTGATTTTTTTGTATTGTAAAAAAATCTAAGATTAGTGCCCATCGATTGCCCATATATAATTAAAAGTGTTGTAATCAAAATCTTAAAAATACTTATAGATTGGAGTCTCTAGCTCCAAAGCTTTGATGAGCCATTTGGCCATTACGACTACTGCTACATCTATAAGATGCATCAGATTCATACTTCCGTTGTGATAAGATTGATAACATCGCATCCAACTCACTTTTATGCAAAATTATTGTGTCAAATCACTTGCCAAATACTTCTCAAGAAAAGCCTTTACTTTCAATATGCCTTCTTTGATTCTACTCTATATTAAAAGAAAGAAAAACATGGTAGAGAGAAGTCCACTAATAACTATCATACTTTGTCTTGTAGAATTGTTCTTTATTATGCACCAATAGACAATTTTTTTACTAATGTATTGCTATAAAAATGTATCCATATCCGTCACAGTAAGAGAGGTGCTCAATAAAACTTCTAAGAATTTACTTAATTTTCTTCCAACTATGTTATCTTTAAATATTTTATCTATGAAGGTCTATGTGAGCCATTACATGCTTTTTAGTGATGGTTTTCCTCAATTGGCTTAATTGGATATGAGCCTAAATGTAATGCAAAATGTATTTAAGAAATATATCATATTGCATACTAAAATTTCTTCTCCAAATAAAGTAAGCAAGATATCATTGGCATATTGCACTACAAGTACTTGCTTAGACTATATTAGAAGTTTAATACCTTTCATAGTACCTACATCTACTTTTATTTTAACTATCATATTTAGTATCTTTGCAATAATAAAGAAGATGTAAGAGGTAAGTAGGCACCTTTGTTGCATCCCTCATTTAATTTGCAACAGTTATGACACAACTCTATTTATTTTAACACATGTTAGAGTATCACCAAATAAGAGCCGGATCATACCTTTGAACTCTTTTGGGAGATCCATCTCTGCCATTGCTCAAAACATGATATTCTATTTGACTATGGAGTATGCTTTTAAAAAATATAATTTTAGTAAAATTAATTGTTGACTAAACTTTTCCATCTATGACAAGTATCAAAGTCAACTTCTATAGAGTGAGAGGAGCTCATAACTTGTTTTATATTGCGGCACTCATCTTATCAATAAGATAACATATGATATGGATGCTAGCAATAATATTAGCCAAAGTAGTCTTTCTTTCTACATATAGCTAAGCATAATATTTATAATAGATAAATACTATGACTAGTTGATTAGAGTAGGCTTGGCTTTCCATGTCTATTAATTTTGTAATTTGTGATGCCAAAGAATGTATTTGGCGTATTCAAAAAGAATTCTTTTAAGCACTAATCTCCATCTTTCTTTCAATACAATTGAGTCTTCATACATTGGCCATTTTTTTGTGCATTGTAAAACATTCAAATTTCTCAATACATATCGTAAAGATTACTTAGAGAACAAGTTGGATGAAGTTTTTATGCAAGCCAAAGAAGATATTTTCAAATTGTTGATGAAATGAAACTTTGACTTGCAAACTAACAACAAATCAAGTATTTGATCCATCGTTGATGTTCAAATTGAAAAAAAAAGATATTATTACATAACATTTTTATTGGTGTAATTGAAATAGATGATTATTTATTCAAATGAAATTCATTAAGTTTAAAATAATTGTGTTTGATATTTTTTGATTTATTAAAGTATATTAAAACTTTCAAAATTTATTTTATTTTATTTTATTTTTTGATAAAAAAATATAAATTATAAAAAAAGAAAAAAATTCTATTATTATATATATTTTATTTTATTACAAGATTATTAAATCTTGATCAAAAGAAGAAGTCGTTGAATGTGATAAATTTTATTTTTTGTAATTTAAAAAAAATACTTGGGATTACAAATGATATAAGATGTTTTAAATCAAATTTATTTAATTTAAAAATTAAATATCAATATTGAAAAAATTCTAATTTAATAAATTTGATATGTTGTCTATTAATTCATTCATATCTATCGTTTTTTTAAGAATACTTCAATTGCATGCATAGGAATAGAGTGGATCGATTTACTAAGTGGATGGATCATTTTCACATTCTCTTATATATATATATATATATATATATATATATATATACACATATATCCTTAAATTTTTAATATATGAAATTATCAACCATTTTAATATATATTTGATGTATGTGTTATATCATTTAATCTTAATTTAATAAGAATAAAATTCCAAGAAAGAAATTATTTAGAGATTTTATTTAATTAATAAAAATAAAAAATCATTTAAAAAAAAACTTTAATCATATTTTCTAAATATTATATGTAATAAAAATTATAATATTTAATATAAATCTTAGAAAGATTATTTACTATAAAAAAATATTTTTAAATTAAAGAATATTTTATATATGAAGCTATTATCTAAAAAATTAAAAAGTAATAAGATACATATTTTTTGAAAATAAATTAATTATTATTAAAATAATAATTTTTAATATAATAATATATATAAGTAATAGTATTTTAAAGATTATATATTAATGACCATTATTTTAATTGAATCTCTTATATATATTAATAAGTATTTTTATTATAATTAGTAAATTCTATAATATTGTATCCTAAGTATGAAAGAATATAACAAGTATTATTAAAAATATTTATTCTATCTTCTAATATTATTTTTAACTCATCTTATATAAGTTTATATTAGTAAAAACTCAAATTATTAAAAATCAAATTTATAGTTTTAAGTTTAGCTATTCTAAAAAATACATATATTTACTTTTAGTTTAATTTGAATACATTCTTCAATTTATAGATTTAAATAAATTTATATATATATATATATATATAGGTATATTTTAATAAGCACCATTTTTTGCAAGAAAAAATTAGTAAATTTTTATATATTATTAATTATTAGAAATAAAATGTTTGAGGGTAAGATAGAAATTATCTTGAATATGGTCCAACAATCTATGCAATTTGCTTTTGCCTTGAATGCCACATGGCCTTGCACTGCTCAATTACATATAGCTATATGGCTCTACTTGATATAAGGTCTCTTATTACTACCTTTGTTAAATAAAAAAATATAATTAAATCTTAGAAATCAAAGGTTATTATTTTTTTCTATAGAATGGAGTTAACTTCTAAAAGTTTAATTAACTATTGGAAGTTATTAATTTTTAGAAGATCAATTAATACTACTTATATATATATATAATTATATATAATTATATATATATATATAATTATATATATATATATATATAATTATATATATATAAAAATTTTAATTATTGATTTTATTGATATTTTAGATTTAAAGTTTTAATGAATATTACATAAAAAGAATTTGTTTAAAAATCTACTTAAATTAATCAATTTAAATATTCCATTTTTTATTAATTAAAAAATATTAATAAACTATTTTTTATAATTAATACAATCAAAGTATTCATTAGATAGTAATTTTTTCATATTTTGTAACACGCTTATAATAAACAAATAAATAAATAATTTGAGAAATAATAAACTTATTGAAAATTGAGTAGCATATTTTTTTTGCAAGTCTAAATAGAACAGATAATATAAATAAGTTAGTTTAAAAGACAAAAGAAAATATACATTTTAGGATTGAATTTAGAATTTATTTTAATTACTATTTATTATGTGATTGTAAAATTTTAAATATTATAAAATTTTAATTAGTTGATTATTTGAAAATATTTAATATACAGACTTAATTTTTTTTTCATTCTATTCTTGCTTTAATAATATTATTAAAAATATTAATTCATTAAAAATTTAAAATTTTATGAAAACATAAAGTATTATTACAACCCTTATCTAAATGTTTAAAACTAAAATAAAATATTTTTCTTTATATGAGCATCAATTTAAGGAATATTAATATAAAGAATAAAAACTGTAAACACATTTAGTACGAGTTTTGGAGTAATTTTTAAATTATTAAAATAATAGGTTTTTAAAGAAATCAAAATAGGAAACCTAATGTAAGAAAAACATAGTTTTAAGAACAAAATCACCTCTATAGAATTTTTTCGTTTTTATTTCGTAAAATTTATACATCAATGAATAAGTATTAAAAAATCCGGTATTCAAATTATTTAAAAAAATTCAGTTTTGATAAGCTGTTACTTAATTTTAAATTGAAGTAGAAAAAATTGTTAAATCAACTTTAAGTATTAAAGTATATTGAGTGGTTAAAAAGATAATGTTTTTTACTTATTTGAATATGTGATGTTCAAAAATAAAGTAAGAAAAATATGGAAAATATTACATAATATTAATCATAAATAACGTCTAAATTTACTAGTAAAAATAAAGGATTTGTTTTAAATTAATAAAAAAAATATATCTATTTATGCAATCTTACAATTTTTTATTTTTTATTTTTATTTTATTTTTACATTTCTTTTTACTTTGAAAGATTTGATATGGTTGTAGTAGGTTCAAGGTTTAATATATTTTAACTATTAAATCAAAATAGAATTAAAATATTAGATAAATATTTAATATTTTAAAAAAAGTTTTGCAAATAATTAGTTTTGTAAATTATTTTCAGTTGTTCTAAAGTAAATTTTAAACTAATAAAAGAAATAGCCATATAATATATATGTTCACATACAAATTAAAAGTTATATACTTGAAAAATATATATATGCATCAATATTATTTTTATGCTTATTGAAGCATTAAAAAAATTACATGTCTAGGTTAGTACTGGATTTCAAAAGTCAACAGCAGTCATAAAATTATTAATCTAGACAACTTTGCAAATACACTAAGTTGGTTTGAAAAAAAATTTAAAAAATATTATGTATAAGTTATGAAATTTCTTTTCATAAATATTCTTTTACTATAATTGAAATTTATAAAATAGTTTTACATCTATATTTTATATAATTTGAGATAATGCATAAATTTACTATTTAATTTAATATTTATTCCCTAATTTGATAGTTCTTTAAAAAGATAAAAATAAAAATTTAAAAAGTAATTACCAAATAAAAAGTTTCGAAAAATCCTTATACTTATCAAGCTTTTTATTTCCTTAAATATTTTGAATTTATTTATAATTTAAAGAGAGAAATTTTTATTTTTTCTAAAAATATTTTTTAATAATAAAATAATTTCTTTCAAAAACTAAAATTTTACAATATATTCTTGAACCTCATCTTTTTACTAAATTTTAAAAAAAGACAATATAGTATTGGATATGTAAAGCTTTAATTAATTTATTAGTAGTTATATTTTAATACTTTAAGATTATCAATACATAGTTTATATTATTAATACAATAATATATTAAAATATTTTAAAATTTTGTTACAAATAGATGTAGATAATTTTTATATTAATATTCAAAAAATATAATTAATAAATATATGAATTCTATATATATTCTTATTAATTATAAAATATTAGAAATTAATATATAATTTATTGAGAAAACATTTAAATTTATCATAGAAAATTCTAAATTTAAAAATAATTATATTAAAAATAAAATAAAATATTTTTTAATAAAAATAAAAATAATATTAAATTATTTTTTATTTTTGCATTTTTTGGAATTATTTTTTTAATGTTTCTAGATTATTTTTTAGATATTGATTATAATCACATCTATAACATACATAGTATGTTTATTTTTCAGATATTTGAACAGTTCTAATAATAAAGTCATGAAAATTTGTTAACATTCTTCTATAATACATGGATCGCATGTCTACTGTTACTTCTTTGATCTCTTAACTCATAAATCATAAATTTTTTATTATATGAAAAAACCATTTTATATATATATATATATATTCTTTTTTAATTTGACATATACTATTGTTGTATTTTATTTGTAATAGAAAATTATTTAATTTCATCTAAATTAAATAAAAATAGGACTTTTTAATATAAATATTACATATTTAAATGCCAAAAAAAGTTATTACAAATATTTTATTTTTGAATGAATAATACTCTAATATAAATTAAGTATAAGTGCATGTATTTTTTTAATTTTTTTAATTTTTTTTTAATTTTTATTATATATTTATTTTTAAAAAATCAGAGTTTTCACAAATTTGAAGTGTTTTTTTTTTTTTTTTTTTTTTTTTTTAAAGAAATGGCTCGTCATTCTTCATGCTAAAAACTATGTAATATTATATATTTTTGTATCTCGATCTTTAATTATGTTAATATACTATGTTATATTATATATTTTTGTATGTCTATCTTTAATGGATGTAATTTTTGTATTACTATTTGATTGAAAGAATAGAATATTTTATCCAATAGAACATTTTTTAAATTGTAATAAATAAGAATTTTAATTTTTCCTTTTCAATAAATAATCATATAACAATGTCTTCTTATCTAAAAGAAAAAGGCAAGAAGCCACAACTTTTAAATTTCTCTAATTGTGTAAAATTAAGGAGTCTTAATCAATTAATTTTATATTTAGAATAATAAGCCTAAAATTTATGTAATATAAATTTAGGGTATAATGCATTTTTGTTTTCATATATAGCATGACTTATGTTGTTTTTTAGAATTTAGACTAGGTCCATTTCGAAATAGTATTTAAAAAAATTTATATCTAAATTGCTAAAATAACAATTAATTTTTGCAATAAAATAATAAATGTTATAGTAAATTTCAAAATTCTTAGAACAAAGATAAGAGTTGGTATTTCAGATTTATATTAAAATGGTGAGGTCAAATAGTCAAGTATCTAGGACTACAATAAAACAATGCATAAGGTTATTTTAAAAAACCATAAAGAAATATTTAATCATTATACTAATTCCTCTAGATCTATGAATAAGTTATTAATTAAAAATATTCTTGATATTATAATAATTGGATAAATATAATTTTAAAAGTTCTCATAGTAAATTAAGCCTATACAATCTACTAAATATATCAAAGCTCAGTTGTTAAATCTTGTACTACATAGATTTCTAGTTCTTTGTCTATCTTTTAAGACAATTGCGATAAAATATAACATATCTTTGTAATTAGTATGAATGTATAAATAAAATATAAAATATAAAATATTTATATCCATTAATTAGCTTTAAAGCATTAACATATAAAAATATACTATTAATTTTAATTTTTTGCATTGTTACAAATCATACAATTTAAGCAATGAGGCATATTATTTTAGTTACATTTTACATCTTAAGTAAGGCTTTTAATAGATTTTTAAAGAATCAAATAAAAAAATTATACTGCTTTACTGTAACAGCATATCTTCAATTAAAATTGCTTAAGCTTTGCAAGGTTGTGTAAAAAATAATTATAAAAATTTGAGAGTCTTTCATATTATTTAATTCTAAATGTTCATGAGACTATATATTCAAGAAATAAAAAATTCTAAAATTTTAGCAAGAATTTATGATAAGATTATGATAATTTATTAGAAAAATTAATTGGTCAAACAAAGAAATTAAATTTGATTTGATTTAAGTCTATGATAACTTGACGTCTTATCAACATGACTCGAATTTAATTAAATTAAATTAAATATATTTTTTAATTAAAATAAAATAAAATAAAATAAAATAAATAATAGTACTTATATATGTATATATAGTAAATTAAACTTGACTACCAAAATATTTTGAGGTATACAAAAATAATTATTTGTTTGTAAATAATTAGCAACAGAATCTATTCACTATGCAAATGATATGAAGTCTTGATATAATTATACATATAACATCACAATATCAAAAATCGTGATGTACTACAAAATTAAATCTTTCAATTCTATTCAATAGCCATTTGTTTCAAATAATATATATATATATATAATTTTATATAAATTGTTTTACATTCAGTGTTATTCAACCAGTTTTAATATTCAAAACCATTTTTCATTAATAAAAATTAAATAATAATAAATTTTTATTTAAATACTATTTATGGTTCTTTATATACATTTTTGTCACATCAATCAACTACAAAATGAGGCTTCATAGTGTATCTTTTGATTAAAATTTTCGAACCAACTCACACAAAAATTGATCAAACGAAAGATATACACATATATATATATATATATATATATATATATAATTTATTAATTAATTCTTTTTTATCCTAATCCTGATTATTATCATAATATATTTTTTTAAATAACATATACACACACACACACACACACACACATATATATATATATATATATATATAAAACTAGACTATAGACTACACTACAACATTCAAATTGACATTAACTTCAAGAGAATTGAAACCGTGCACATCAAGTTATTATTATTGTTTTAATTTTTTTAAAGAATAACAACATATTTTACAAGTTAAACAATACCAATTTAAAAAATAGACCGAGTCACCACATTACTTCTTTCCGATTAGGGTTAGAACCCCATTCAGGGCTATATTTTGCACACCCATAAGGGCAAGGTTCTGAGAAAGCTTACACAAATCACAAACACGTTTTTAGCACTAAAATCCACTTTAATTAACTGAATCTCCGGGTATCATGCTCAGATTCACACCAACACTAATCAATAAGCTGGTCTAATTAACAAAGCAGGCAAAAGAGGGGGGATAGCATCGCTTCTACCCTTTTTTATAATATGCTGTGTATCAGAACTTTCACAAGCTTGTCATTTATGAGCATTGCAGCTTGTGGTTGGGGAGTTGGAGGCCTTCAATTATTTTCCACACCAATCTAGATTCACTCATCTTTGCCAATACGGCTGATTCTGCAACGTCCTCACCGTCTAATTTTACAACGTTTTTGAAAGTGTCTAGACTCAGTTCATACACACACTGCAATGAAATGGTTTGCCAAAACCATGTCAGATGCTTAAATAAGCATCAATCTGAGTGGCATAACATTCTTCACACAAATGACAAGCCGAGGATGAGTCTAAGCTTTTCATTCCCATCAATCAAGCTTTGTTCCAAATTCTCAGGATATTCATGAGCGACAAGCGTGACTGTGTTATTATGTTACGAAGAAACAGAACGTGTGATTGCGTTCATGAACTATATACGCACATATATACTTTTCTACGTAAGAATGTAGTCCAGGTCCTGCAAATGAACACACACTCCTGGACCTGATTAACGCACACCCACGCTCACATCCAACGTCCCCTTTTCGTGACCCGTAACTGTGTTTACAAACATATTTTGTGTGCATGTCTCCGCTAATTCAGCTAAAGCAAGAGCAAATCACATGTTCACAAACCGCAGGGTGAGTATCATACACACAGCAAGCGTGTATGTCTAAAACGGAAGCTATAAGAGAAAGGATGAGAATTAAATGACTAGACTGAGAGAGTTTAAGAAAAAACAAAACAAAACAAAAACCAATGCGCGGTTCTACCCATTCGAAAGTAGCCACATGGAGATGCGATATGCAGAAGCCGCAGCTCCGATTATATACAAAGCCAAGATTATTATTAATACTCTTATTCTCAGCCGCAGTGGGAGTCACCGTAACGTGCCCATCATGTAGACACGAGGCAGCGGCGGAAAAGCCATTGGAGAAAGGGGAGAGATGAAGTTGCGAAGTGGGGTGGAAGAGTAAATCGACAAGTGGAGGATGCGATTGGTAGTAGCTCCCCTGGTTCTTCTCCGAGGCTGCGGTGACTCAGACTACAAACCACGAGATACAACAAACCTGATGAGGATGATGATGATACTGATAAGCCCAGCAATGGAATAGTAGGAGTAGCAACACTGTAGTAGTAGTAATAGTAGCATTGAGAGAGCGAGCGAGGGGCAGGTCAAAGTGACGATACCAACACTTAGAACGCAGCCGAACGTAAAAGCGTGAGGCGGCGATCATAGGGAGACAAAACCTGCACCTTGGGGTTGGCTCCGACTTGGGTGACCTCGCTTTTTGCTCTTTTCCAGAGCTTGCTACCCCCACCATCCAGGGTCTTAAAGAGACGCAGATGCTCAGTGTCTACCCCACTCTGCACTACAACCGACTGTCACAATTTCCGCAGTCTATGCTAGGAAACTATTGCAACTCCCCCCCATTTTTCTGCAGTTACGGTTGTTGTTTTCCAGCGTCGGGGGTGGGTCATTGATCAGGCCAACAGTGTGCAGTCCAGCAGCTAGTTTTTTTCGCGTTTGTGTTTGTGCAGGTGGGTAGTGCTCACTGTCATTCCACCCTGCTTTCTACCCATATATCCTTTCTGATCTTCGTTTGCTCCCTTGTTGTATTCGTGTGTTGCAGCTGACACTCATCGGACCCCGCAGTATTTTTTGTTTTTTTGTTTTGTTTCCCCCTCTTTATGACCGTTCGAGGCTTGGTGTCGTTGGCTGGCTACCTGACTAGTTCTGCTTCGTCTTGTTTGAGTCCACGGGTAGCTGGCGTCCGGTGTTGAGGTTTCAGTGGCATCGCTTTGTGTGACTGTCTCTTATGTATTCTCGTCGTGGTGCTGGTTCGTGTTTTGAAAGGTGAGTTCATGTGTGAAAACCAATTCTCTGTAAGTACAAAACATGGTTCTAGTAGTGAAGGAACAATTGCTGCCCTGTCGATTTTAGTACCGCACGCGCTTGACCTGATTTACGTTCATGTTGTTGATGATGACGATGTTTTTTTTTCTTTTTTTCTTTTGTTTATCCCTTCCTGCCCAAATAGTGGCGTCCTTTTCATTCAAGCAAACAATTAAGCGTCTGAGGACAATGTGAGGATGCACGCTCATCGAGTAGCAACCCTAGGAGGTACAGCGCGGGCACTCAGTAGGATCTCTTGACGTTAATCCAAACAGTGTCTTCTCCCCCCCCCCCCCCCCCCCCCCCCATAAAAATCGGCTTCCTCGCAGGCATACCGGTTGCGAAAACGAAACACTGACGATATTACACGGAAGCAATGTTTGAAACCAAGATTAGAACGAGCTGGAAGCATAAAAAGATTTTTGACCTCCGTGACTTCTCACTATTCAATGTTCGCTTCCAATTTGTGCCTACCCTGTACTATAATTGCCAGTAGATGACCGCGGGAGCCGCTTTGCAAGAGAACCCAATTACTGATGTGCCAAGTAAAGGCTGCGAGTGACGCTTTCAGCTGCTCACTTTCATTTAGCTCGCTTGACCAGTTTGTGTGTCTTCATCCCAGGGTCCTGTTAATCCAAGCCTTCTAAAAAGGGAGCTGTTCATCAGTGTCCATGGACACAAGTTTGCGCGTCTCCGCCGAAACTTCCGATCTTTCAAACCGCACTACTTTTAAGACTATTGCCAGCATGGACGCACTTTATGTCGCTCCTTTTGAACTTCCTACACTTGCATGCCCGCCGAGTCCCCTCCCCCTTCCGAATCTCGTAAAGCTCTAAGTTCAATGTCGGTCTGAGCAATGCGCAGGTTATTTCTCGTCGATTGGCCGTCCTTTGCTGTGGAATGGGTGCCTTCTAGATTTCCTCGCATCGATTAAATACCCAGTTCATGGAATCTTTCACGTCGTGTGGGATAAAATCAGTACCACTCTCGGAACCCGACCATCCTTGTGAATCTGAACGCTAGTGATAAGCTCTCGCAATAGCCACAGAAAGCGCCTAAGATAGTGCTAACCGCTGACTCTCCACTCCTTCCTTCGAGGTGTCCAGCAATAGACTCCACATCCTCACATTGTACACATGATTCTTAAAATGAGCTAGCGCCTGTTGGCGAGGGAGATACCTTGTCAGCTACTTGTGGGGGTCTCATAGTTCCTAACTCTAGTGAGACCAGCGTAATCCTGCTTGAATGTTCACAAGCTTAATGTATTTTTTTTTGCCACTTGTAAGCAATCTTAGTCCTATTCGGGAACATGAGCTTCCTGAAGTGTGAGAGACTTTGCTTAGTAGAAACAAGTGAGGTGATCAGTTTGCTGTGGTGAAGAAGCGGTTTTATGTTGTTTTTCCAGCTCAATCCAAATTGAAGCCGGTTGGCGGTTTCCCGTTGACGTCGTCGTCGTCGTCTGTCATTCGGGTTATACTCGATCAGGGTTATCTGGGTGCCCTTCTTCGGATTAACTTCCCCTTCTAACCTCGATTGAAATCAGCTTAACAGCTGAGTATCCCACAAACGGAGTGAGATAGTTGACATTTTCTTTGTTTGACGATGAAGTTTGTTATTGGTCCTTCTATAGTAGACCGCAGAGGCTAAGGCGTCACCAACTGTCGCTGCGTTACGCTGTGTCAAAAAATCGTAGCGAGTAGGTAGTCTCTCACGCGTGTGTGCACGTGTGACGCATTCCCTCAGGTGCACTCAGTCAGACTTCTTCATGGCGAATCTTTCGACCAGTATCTGCTGGACTGACTCTTCTCTGCTACGCTAGCCTAGGCTTAATAATTGAGCAAGTGCAGCCAGCTCGCAGCTAGCTACATTCTCCCCTTTGAGGTACTGGATGTAATGGAGGTGTACAATTCCGGCAATAGATCTTGTCTTCGAGGAGAAAATGACCGGAGTGTTAGTATATATATTTATATATACGTTTGTGTGAGTGTGGGTGTGTGTCACTTTGATTCCTGCAACGCTTCACAGATCTCTAAAGATCAGCATCGCGGCTGATTCACAAATCACTCTCTTGTGTAATGCCCGGCAATAGCACTAGCTGCTTCACGTTGCATCTCGAAAGTAGTTACACTGTGCATTACTTTCTCCTATTTGTAGTTTTTCGACGTGGTTGCACTCCTGGGAAGAGTATTACTTACATGGAAACTCCCAGGGATTGTCTTTGTGACTCTCCCGTCTGTGGAGTAATTGGCTGAGTCTAGTTTGGTTGACGAAGATTTGCAAATGTGCCATAAACGTTTCCAGCACTAGGTATCTACAGGCAAAAACAATGTTAAATAGTCTCGAATCTGGTGAAGCAGGCAGACTCTGGATGAAGTGTTGTTGTTGAGAATCAACCCTTTATACATCAGAACGAAACTAAAGAGAGGAGTTTGGCAGTATGTTGAATATTGCAGAGTTTTTGTAAATTGATGCTCATCAGGTTTTGAGCTACAAGTGTTCTTGCTAGTTGCGTTTGAGAGCCTCATCAACCGGAATTAAGCAAAAGTCAATAGATTTAGTTGGAAGTTCACGATACCCATCTTAGAATCTGGGATTTTTTGTTATGTCAATGTGATCCTTCAACGCCCCGTAGTCTTCTTCATCCTCCAGGCTTCTACTTCGTAACAATGATCCATCCTCTTAAATATTCAGTAACTCAAGTCACTGGAGTTACTGCACATGTCACGCTATACACGCCGTGACACAATCCCATCTACATGTTGATTCATGCATGGATAAGACGGCAATTAAAATGATGATCACTGTGTCGTGAATGCAGGGCAGACGAGGCAGTAATCCATGATGCAGCACATGACGACCTATGCCAGCTCCAACATCACCACGGAGCTCATTCAGAAGGTATGTGTCATCGTGATGCTAAGGTTTCAAGAACTCTTCTACTTTATTTCACCTTCAATATGTTTAGTCGTCTTTCACAAGAATCATTGTTTGGCGTCTCTACGTCCCTTCAACTTACACACCCACAAAGACCCAAAGGAATACACTCAAAATTACGTCTAGCACGCGTAATGCTGGGAGTTTTATATCTACACATTTACATGTCGTGGTGCTTGTCTTAGCAGAGATACTGTTATTAATCAGTAGTCTTTAAGGATTGTAAGAGTCCTGGAGCTTCTCCTCAGGCTATGGCGGACAATCCTAAAACCGACTGTTCCTCGGGCCCATGTCCACCATGAAAGATCCTGTCGTGCACTGGCATGGGTATCATTTATGCCCATTGGCAACAGCTTACTAGGGAGATTATGTATGAAAACAACGTCGCCTTAAAGTTGGCAAACTCACGTAGATTTGTGGGCCTCTGTGTGTGGGCCCTGTAGTGCTATACAGCGTAGTTGTGTCCCCAACCACTGCCTGTCCAGCAAAGTGCAGGCTTCAAGCCATAAACATCACAACGGAACTCACGTCTCAAATCAATCCAATCACTGCAATATGGACCTGAATTAACGTAGTTAGATTGCCCAACAGTTCTAACCCTTTTGATAGGGCAGAACACAGAGAGCACAAGCGTGCCTACGACCGCCTCTACGTGTGGGCCCTCTACATACACTTGCAGAGAATCCTCCTTGGAAATCGCACACCGAACTTTGTCAGGCTATACAGACATTACTTCAATGGCAAAGTCTTTGTTGTTTTTTTGGGTGTGTGTGCTTTTCGCATCTGTGAAGGCCCCGCCGATTCCTGAAAGGGCTCTGACTTTACCTTAGAGCGTCTACGCTTAAGTGTCCGCAGCGTTTAAAGAAACAAATATATATGTTCTCAAACGAGGATAGCATGCAAGTAGGAGAGAATGTCCACTGGTAAAGTTGATTCATCCTTGATCGTATTGCTTCTGTGGCTCAATGGCTGCTGCGTTGTCTGACATAGGGGATTTCTGGGTTATGGTACACAGTACTTGGACGAGAATAAACAGCTGATTCTCGCCATTCTCGACAACCAAAACCTCGGCAAGCTCAATGAGTGTGCGACGTAAGTGACGAGTCATTCTCTTCTCCGCTTTGGTTCACTGCAACGTAATGGACTATGAAGTTTCCGGTCGACTCTAGAAAACTGGACCTGTGTGTGTGTGTGAGTGTGAGTGAGTGAGTGCGCATATATTCTGCACGCACTCTGCTAATTACATTACACTTCAATGCCATAGCAGGTATCAAGCGAAGCTGCAGCAGAACCTCATGTATCTGGCCGCTATAGCTGATGCCCAGCCACAAGGCCCATCTACGCAGGTATGGAACTAGTTTTTTTCTACACAAGGTACGACTTAGACGATTAAAGATTTCCAATCAAATTTTTTTGTTTGTTTGTTTGTTTTGTTTTGTTTTGTTTTGTTTGTTTGTTTTTTTTTTTTTCCTTTCTAAACCCACCTGGTTTGAGTTCGTAAGTTTAATGGAAGAGTCGCCACAGATGCCAGCGCCCGCGCCAACTATGCAACCAGCTCAACAATACATGCAACAGCAGCAACAGCTCCGCATGATGAGCCAACAAAATGCCATGATCCCCTCCTACCTGCAGCAAAGCCAACAAGTTTCCCAGCAGAACTTCTACAGCCAACAGAGCCTGCTTACCGGCGGTGGCAGCTCCATCCACATGATGTCCACTGATCGCGGCATGGGAGGCAATGGGTCACAAGCCTCACCTGGATATTCTGACGGAGGGCGAGATCAGAACCAATTGGGTATGACGATGCAGGGCGACATGCATGGTGGAAACGGCACTGACTTGGGCTGCTCCTCACCTCTCGGCCACCGGGGAGATGGCGGTGGCGGCCACGGCCAGGGCAACGACGACTCTGAAGCTTCTTACTTGAAGGGTTCCGATGGCAGCAGTCTGAACTAGCTAGCTCCTGGACCGGCTTATTTGCCAAGTTTCTTGAGGTTCGGACGTACTTGTATGGGAATATATTAGAGCAGCCCCACAGTGTAAAGGCTCTGGCTGCTTTTTTGAGAGGCGAAGGTGGTAGATATCGAAGCAGATCAACCATGCGAGGTATGTGGGTAAACGCTTGCTAGAAAACTGAAGTGCCTCACAATTTTGTCCGGTCTGGCTTATGGGTTCCCCGCGCGCTTAGGTGACGAATACCTGTGAGGTTCCTACTTCCAACAGGCTGCGGAACGAGGGCTTTTCAGTGTAGTGTGCATCACCAGCGTAGTGTACAAGTTATTCTGAGGGAGGGATGTGGGATGTAACACGGTTCGCAAACAATATTATGGCTTCATTTCATCACATGGTTAGCTTGTGTCTGAGATTTTCACCTTGCTATGGAAATAGTGAGGAATAACAAGAGGAATCAATGGATTCAAGCATAAAATGATACTTGCATAACATATCATCACTGTGGATACACAGAGTATAGATACACTGGTGTGAGCTGACAGAAAGCTACTTTAGTTGGTCATTGCCCCAACGCCCCCTCTTGCTGCGAGCCTCATGTCGATGGTGAATGGCACTAAGGTATTTCAAGTGACAGGATCTACTTTATGATGATGAGTGCTCTAAGCACTTAGTTGTGCTACTTTTAGTCACTTTAATGGAGAATGGGTTGTTGGAAAAAAAAAGAAAAAAAAGAAAAAAAAAAGCAAGTGGCATCTTCACATTGTGTTATGTTTAGTTATTTTAGTAGTAAATGGCTTGATGAGTTGATAGGTGGCAAAACCTTCTATGAATATGCTATCTTGTTTTGCCACAAGTTGTTACTTTGAAGGGAAGAATAGATAATGAGTTAGTATGCTAGGATATGAAACATATAAAAGATTAAGTTTTGCTCATATAATAGGTTTTGAAAAGACACAAGTGTTGTGAGAAATTCCTCATGTAGATGGAGTTGCTTAAGATTTGTATTGTAATAATTTCCTTTGTGCTAAGCAGTTTCTTTCCACACTATGTCAAATTCTTTGGTTGTGATTTTTTTTGTTAGATATTCTTCTTTTGGTTAATAAATATGACCTTTTTTTGTTGAAGAGCAGAAGGTTTGTGAGGTGAAGAGTCTTATTTGTCAAGATAGATTGTTTGAAAATTATGAGGAAGAGGTCAAAGATCTTAATTCTTATGATGTTACTTCTTGACAATCTTGTTCAATTTCTTGTATTTTTTACCATGATCAAGGCATGGATTTCTTGAGCATTGATGAAAATATCTTAGAGTTGATAGATTATTCTTGTTGTAGTGATATAGTTGCACAATTTGTATTTGAATATAGAGAGGCATCAAATACAAATAGTCCATGCAATTCAGAAGGTTTTATGAGTGACAAGGTGGTTTGTTTGTTTTGAAAGGAATCATTTTTCAAATACTCCAAAGCTAATCAATATTGTGATCTCAGATTGAGCAATAGTATATATATGATTAATTGCAAAGCAAAATAAAAAAAATAAAAAAATTTAAAAAGTTAAAGAAGAAATTGAAAAGAAAGTGAAAGTATTTGTGATAGAAATGTTGATTTTATTGAACACAATTGAGTAGTTAAGAATAGTAGCCTAAATTTATTTATAGTACTACAAATGGTAATAATAAGATTGATAATTCTTAATTTAATGAGAAGCCTAAAATTAGTGATGATGATGTTTTAAAATAACTACACCTATTATAAGCAATGTGTGATAATTAGAAAGGATGGTTGGCTAAAAAAAATAATGATAAAGTAGCTAAAGAGGGGAATGAGAAAGAGATGTTTTTATGTAGTACCTTCATAGTTACTTATAAGTAGAATAAGTTAATTGAAGCTTTTTTATTGCAACAACAAATAGACATAAGTCATTTGGCAAAAAATGAGGATTCTAGTTATTTTTTAAGATGATAAAGATGATAGATGGAACAATTTAAACTATGACGCTTGAAGTGTAGAACATAAGGTTTGAAATTGCTTTGTACTTTTTAAAGAGAACTTTACCTAGAGACTCTATAAAAATATTAGCAACCTATTCTAAAGAAAAAACATACTTTAGTATGATATCTCCACTTTCTATCTTTTCTTGTATAAAGTGATGATGTATACTAATGGATTTTATCTTGGAATTGATGTTGGGATTTACTACTATGCAAATACTACCTTCATTGTTGCAATAAATTGGAATACATTGTAAGATCAAAAGATCAAAATCTTGAGTGAGTTTGGCTAGCCAAGGGGCTTCTTTGGAGGTAGTAGATAATCCTATATATTTAGCTTTCAAGGATCTCATAGCTATGATAGCTTGTTTCTTAGAGTGCCATATGATGGAGCTAGAACCAAGAGTAAAAATAAAGACCATTGTAGAGTGTTCATTGGTCATATTTCTAAAAAAGTTTGTATCAATAAATCAAAAAATATTAAATTAGATATTGATATATAATCAAATATGTAATCTGATTTATGTTTGATGTAACAAATAATTTTTTTGGTTACTATTAGATTGTCAAGGACATGAATCTCGAGGAAAGAAAATCCTTAATACACTCTTATATCACTAATAGAAACTAAAAAGTCACTCAAAAATGATATAATATTAAACTAAAATAGCTATTGCCAAAAACAAGAAGACTAGAAAGTCTTAGAATAAGATTAACGACTACAAAGGCATTGAGAAGAATGAAGAAGGCTTTATTCTTGCTTCCATATATATTCTCTAACTAGAAGCTACATGACAATATTCTGTAGGACCTCTAATATTTGTTGACTTTGTTAGCCACATGTCTTAACTTGCAAGACAAGTTATTTATGTATGCGCCACATAGTTAGCTTATTTTATAAGCTATTATATGGAATTAACTTGTTCTATAAGCTACCAATATATGATTAATTTTTTGACTAAGTTTCTAATCTATAAACACATCTAAAGTCAAAACCACACCTACGAAGCTTTTAAAAAGCTATTCTATAAGACTTTATGAAATTAATCTAGATTTACCTCCTTCTATCTAATCATATAAGTAACTATTAGAGTAATTATATATATATATGATATTACCTCCATTTCCAAGAATAAGTTTTATAAAAAACAATCATCATCTTTCATAGATCTTATAATTCTTCATCTTAATTTTGATAGATGTTGTCAATAAAAAGCCTCAACTTTCTTAGTTGTATTTTCAAGATTTTTTTTTTGGCTTCTACATTCACTAATATCATATCCACACCAATGAACAAGATATTCTAATCTATTTTGGCGCCACTTTGAATCCAAGATTTCTTCGACCTCAAATTTTTGATCATTATCTATTTTTATAGGAGGAAGTGGCATTTGTTTTCTTTCCAAAACATTCATTGTCTTATATGGCTTAAGAAGAAACATGTGAAATATAAGGTGGATCTTTATAGACTTCGATAGATATAATAGATAAGCAACAGGATTGATTTATTTATAAATAGGAAAGAGTCCCAACCTACAATAGTTTAACTTATTACAAGGACGAGTAGTCTTCATATTGTGATGAAATAATTATACCTTGTCATCCACATTGAATTATAATTACTCTTTGTGATCGGCATCCATGTCGATTTTTTGTCATTCTTGAGCTTCCTTTAATTGTGTCTTCATTGTTGCATATAACTTTGATAAATGATTTATTAAATCTTCTACTATAGAATTATCAACTTTTAAAAAGTCAAAAGTATCAAGTCATGGATGATAATCATAATTGGTAAAAAAAGATGTTTATTCAATAAAAAAATGTACCAAATTATTGTATGCAAACTTTACCAATGGCAAAAGAGTTGTCCAATCATCTTCATGATAATTGATAGTACACCTCAAATACTACTTTAGAATTTGATTTTTCCATTTTGTTTGTCCATCAATTTGAGGATGAAAAGTCAAAGAGAGCTTGATATCCACCTTAAGAATCTTGAATAGTATTTTTCAAAATCTTGATACAAATTGAGTCCCCTTATTTAATATAATATCTTTTGGCAAGCTATGATAGCGATAGATACTGTCAATGAAAAGCTTAGTTGTTTCTTTACTTGAAATAGATTTTGTACATAGTACAAAATATGCCATTTTGATGAAGCAATATATAATTACAAATATAAAGTTATATGAACTTGAACTTACAAGATTTGTTATAAAATCCATAGAAATCGAAGTCCATAGTTGTTTAGATATATGTAATAGCTAGAGAAGTCCATAGAGTCGATGACAAGGAGTTTTTGATTTTGAAAAAATGTCATATGACTGGACAAAGTCTTTTACCACTTTCTACATTTGCGGCCACAAAAAATCTCTAGATATAAATTGTAAAGTCTTGTTATATCCAAAATATCTTAGTATTAGAATATTATGATATGCTTCAAGAATACGTAAACATGCTTCATAGTAGCATTCAGTGTTGATTTCATTGCTTAAAGATGAAAATGCTCTGACTTCAAGAAGATTATTCTTTGTTTATCAAAAGATATGTCTCTTTCTTTTGGTACAATATAAAAGTGTCTAGAAAGAACATTTGATAAATCTTCTTTTTTGTAAGTCGATATATGATCTTGAAATCAAATCTTAATAATGACATGCTCCAAAGAACTTGGCGACAATTCAAAATACATGTTGACATGAAATACTCGAAGTTCTTGTGATTTGTATATATTATAATTGAACTTAAAGCGCCTTCTAGATAATGATATCATTCTTAAAATGAATCCACAATTGCAAAAAGTTCTTTATTATAGATCTCATACTTAATCTTGGCTATTGAAAATTTCTTAGAATAGAAAGCTATTGGATGGACTTTATCATTTTTTTTATTTGTGACAATACTATATCCAATGTAAAATCTGATGCATTTGTTTCTATAAAGAATGCCTTAAAAATGTTGACACGTTACAAAATTAGTGCAGAAACAAATTCTTTCTTCAAAGCACCAAATGATGCTTTAACTTCTTTCTTCTACTTAAGTTTGTCTTTACAAGTCAAACATATAAGTGGAGTTGCAACTTGACAAAAAAATTTAATAAAGATTTAGTAATAATTGACAAAGTCCAAAAAATATTGCACATCTCTTACTATTCTTGGTATCTTCTAATCTATGATAATTTGGACATTCTTTGGATCCATCATAAGGCCTTCATTGGAAATGATGTTTCCAAAAAAGTCAACTTGAATAATGTAGAATACATACTTTTCTATCTTTACATATAATCTTGTATCTTATAGTTTTTGTAATACATGACAAACATGAACTTCATGATCTTCTATATTCTTAGAATAGATTAAAATATCGTCCAAATAACAAATGATAAAATCATCAAGAAACTCATAAAAGACATCATTCATTAGATATTGAAAAGCAGCTAGTTCATTTATGAGTCTAAAAGGCATGATATTATATTTGAAATGTCCATACCCAATTCAAAAAGCAATCTTCCATTCATCTCTTTCTTTGATGCAGACCAACTTATGTGCTCCTTATAGATCTATTTTTGTATAGATCTTGGTTGATTCAATTAATCAAGAGGTCCTAAAATGAAAGGTATAGGATACATATTTGTAATAGTAATCTTATTAAGTCCTTGATAGTCCATATACATCTGCAGAACTATGTCTTTTTTCTTCACAAATAAGATAAGAGCCCCGGTTGGAGTTTTAAAATGGCGTATAAAGTTCTTAGCCAAATTTTCATCAATGTTCTCTTTGAATGTAACCAACTCATTTTGTGATAGGCTATAGATTGGTCCAAATGGTGGTTGAGTTCTTTCTTGAAGATCAATAGAACAATCATAAGAATAATGCTTTGGAAGAATATTTACAGTGTTCTTTTTAAAAATGTCTTAGAAATCTTGATATTAGCTAGGAATACTACTTAATATCTTCTCACCATCAACAATGGGAATGGTATATATAGTAAAAGATGGCCTTTCATTTGTGGCATGTATGAAAGCTCTGACACCTATCAATAATGGTTTGGATATACTAGACTTATGAATTCTAACTTGCTTGGCATGACCATGGGCTAAACTATGGAAAAAATCAAGATTTCAAGAAACCCAATCTATCTAAAGGTTATATCTTCTAACTACAATAATCTTTAAATAATTGGATTAAAAGGAGATTTAATCACATTAAATATTATTAAATTATTGTGACCACTAGTTTCTACTTCTATAAGAATAGTTTTATGTATAATATTCCTAGAAGACAATGAATATTCATCTATTACTTCTACATGCATAGGTTTGATTTTCTTAAGTGAGGATATATTTTATTTTTTGACAAAGTCTTCATTTATAAAACAGGCTGAGGTTCTTGAATCCAACAAGACTAAGTCTTTGTGATTTTTTGGTCCTAAAAAAACTTCTATTGTAAAATAAGGTGAGAAATTTGAAGAGAGAATAGAACCTTTACTAGATGTTGCATATGATTCTAGCTGCATGGCCCCTATTGTAGTTGGAGCAACTTATTTTTTGACACATTGTCTTCTTTGGCAATCATGCTACTTATTTTGTAATTGCATTGCTTCTTTGGACAATATTGAGTAGTGTGCTTAGCTTCTCCACAATATAAATAGAGATCTTCTTGATGACATTGAGTTATTTATTACCTTGTGAGGGGTTAAAACATACTATATGAATTTGCATTAGTTTCGACCTTGATAAATAAGTTTCAAAAAACTTAAAAAACTGTTGTTATTACTTGACTTATTCTTCTTCAACCAAGTCTTTGTTCTTAACATCTTTTAAATAATCTATTATTACATGTAATGACTCGAATAATATATTCTTCTAAAGATTTTTCCTTTAGCATTGTCAATAACAAATCTTTGATGTTGTTCTTTAATCTACACCAAAATTGATTGATAAAGGCTTTTTCATTTGAATCCATGTCGCTAGTAAGGTTTTGAAATTCAACAGCATATATGGAGGCTGACCATGATCCTTGTTATAAAGATAAGTGCTTAATCTCGTCTACTCTTTCTTAATTACTTTCTCCAAATGTGGCTCTAAATATTTCTAGAAATTAATTCAAATTATAAAGAAGTTACAATTTTTTTCTAACAAAAGTGTAAACCAAGAAAGAGCACTTCAGATAGAAGTGTGCCTATAAATTTAACTTGATTAAATCCATCAAAGTATTGAAAGAGATGCAACCTTAGATAGAGCTTGACTTGTTGCAAAAATCTTCCAAATTTTGAACTTATTCCATCAAACTTCTCATACATACTAATCATGGTTCTCTTTGTACTTATAGAAATAAAAATTCTTAGATTTGGTTCTGAAGTTGATCTACTTGCTTCCTTCAATTGCACAACTTTTTAATGTAGACTTTAAACTTCTTCCATAGGCATAGGAATAGTACCTCCATATTTCACATTGGAAATATATGACATCTCTATTCTTAGAGAATTGATAAGCTCGTGAAGACCTAAAATAGTTACAAATCTATTCTCACTTCCATTGAGAGTAGCATTCATAAACTTTTCTTCTATAGATAACTTAAAAAAAATTCAAATAGTTAAATTAAAGGAAGATAATCCACAACCTCTATTATTAAATGAATATTTTCATAAAGAAGGATAATCCATTTTCTTTTAAGAAAAAAATCAATGTTAGAAAATAAGATTTTTTATTCAAGGGTGGACAGGCCACAACCTTCAAAATAGAAGAATAGAAGTGGAATAATCCACTTACTTCTAGAACAAAACAAAAATAATAAGTTAGCACTCTTATAAAACTATCAAAGACATGAATCTCAAGGAGAGAAAATCCTTAATACATTCTTGTATCACTAAAAAGAACTAAAAAGATACTCAAAGATGATATAATATTAAATTATAATAGCTATTGCTAAAAATAAAAAGACTAGAAAGTCTTAGAATAAGACTAACAACTAGAAAGGCATAGATAAGAGTGAAGAAGGCTTCACTTTTGCTTCCATATATATTCTCTAATTAGGAGCTACATGGCAATATTCTATATGACCTCCAACATTTGTTGACTTTGCGAGCTATATGACTTAACTTGTAAGACAAGTTATTTATATATGAACCACGTAGTTACCTTATTCTACAAGCTATTACATGGAATTAACTTATTCTAGAAGCTACCAACTTGTAGTTAACTTGTTGGCTAAGTTTCTAACCTACAAACATATCTAAAGTCAAGACCGCATCTATGAAGCTTCTAAGAAGCTTTTCTAGAAGACTTTATAAAATTAATCTATGTTTATCTACTTCTATCTAATCATATAAACAACTATTAGGCTAAATGTATATGTCCATGATATGGATGGAGTTGTTGAAGGCAAGAAGAAAACGTGAACAAATGCCAAGGGTTGTAGAAATGTCAAATCAAGTGTAAGTCTGGTGGTTCAATTGTCTTACTATAGCTCTATAGTATGTGGAATCATAAGGTACCCCATTTATATCTATTAAGAGTTTTAAGCATTCTTGCATCAAACATGGAAGCTATACTTATAGATGCTAAAAAAAACCTACAAAAAAAATATCCAATTATATTATATTGAATTATAATAATACATAGTATCAAAAATTACATTGATACTATCTAATGAGCGATGTTTGATGAATAAGTTTGGTAAAAATCAAGGCTATTTATAATATGTATAATTATAAATGACATAACAATATATACCTAAACTCATTACATGCATGTTGTATTGAATACCGTCTTCAATAATACAATTGCTTATATATTGAAAAGAATTAACTCCATAATAAACAAATAAAGAAAAATTTGAAGATATTTTTTCTTAGTTGCACACATAAAATATTAATTGCATGTATTCTAAAAACAATGAGCCATTTATGTGAAAGTTTGTAGTAAGCACTTATACCTCTTCCATGGCTAAAACCTTCATAGCTACAATTTTTTTATTAAATTGCAATATTTCAAGTCCACTCAATTCCAAATCTAAAGTAGTGCATGTAATCTTAGGTCCATCTAGACTAAAAGATGGACCAATCTTAATAGACAATATAGTTTGGTCCACAAAAACTATTTGCTGGTGTTTTCTAAGCATGTCATTTTCAGTGCCTATTCTAATTGTCTTGTGGTCTAATAATTGACTACTTGAAACTTGAACTTCATGGACTAATAACATATATTGCTTTTTGAAATTCATATTTTTGGATTTGAACTCTCAAGCTTACTTTCATAATTCCCTTAGCCACTCACTATTCTAAAATTATAGTTACTTCCAATAATTTTTTTGAATTAGTATCTAATATCTATTTTCAATTCAAAATAATAAATATTATATATTACAATTTTATAAAATTTTGTAAGTTACTTAATATTTCAAAAAACTCTAAAGATGTTGAATCTTAAACTGACATAATCATCTATTATTTGAATTTTGTTTCACAAGAAAAGAATAGACAACAAGGTCAACAAAATTACAATTTATTTTAAAATTGCAACAATTAGATACTACAAAAAGCAAATAGATTAAATAAAAAGTAACTTGTAGAGTAACCTATATCAATTAACTATGCATCATGGAAGTTATCACATTCCTTAAGTACATGTTTAACAATGAAAAGAAGTCATGCCACCCATTAATTTCATTTTACTTTCCAAAAAATGTCTAAAAATTGAAGCACCTATCACAAATGCAACTAAATTTTTATAAAAAAAGACATGGAGTGTAGAATTTCTTAGTACATGTGATTGAATACTACAAGGTGATAAAATGGTTAAGTAATTACTTTTAGGACAAAAAATCTCAATATCTTCTTTTCAAAGTATATCTAAAATTTTAAATGAAAAAAAGAGCTAATATTTGAAACTTTCCTAAATTTTCCTAATTCTATTTTTTTCTTTCTTTTATCTAAAATTTCAAATAAATTTTACGAGCTAAAATTTAATAATTTTTACGGTTTTTATTTTATATTTTGATATTGTATTTCAACTTTATTCTTTTTTTACTCATGAAAAAAGCAAGAAATATACCAATACAACCAAATAATAATAATATTAACATCAGATTAATCAAGCTTTAAAAAAAATAAAAAAAACAAAAAATTATCATATGAAAAAATAATTGCTATACTTTTTTGTAAATAAAAATTATTGTGCATATAAAAATAAAATCATTAAATAGAAAATATTAAAAAAGAATAAAAAAGAATAAAGACAAGTCAAAGTAAAAAAAAAATAACTAAAATAATATCAATTTTTTTCTATAATCCTAATATCAATTTCATTATTATTTAGAATAAATTGATATTTTTTAAGTTATTTTTTAACAAACCATGCTACTCTTAAAAATAATAACATCAAATAATAATATCAAATAAAAAAATTATTATTATTTAGAATAATTTAAAGGTTTTTAATTCTATCAATTTATTTTAATTTTTATTTTAATTGTGGTTAAATTAAAATTCTAAACATAATTAATAAAAAAATAACAAAGTGAGTGATGGATAAATTATAATTTTATAATATCTTATTAAAATAAATCCTTGTTGCAATCTGGTATGTATGATGCAAACAAATGACCTTTAAAATAAAGTAATTAACATTGCCATAGTAGTCAATTCTTTTTTACTCCAAAATTTGTTTATAATTCAAATTTTTTGTAATTAAAATAAAATTTATGCTAATAAAAGCCTATCTTTAGAATACTTGAATTAAATAAATTTAACTATTAATTAATCGTCAAGCACTAAAAAATACCTTTTTAAAGATGGGATATTCAAAATTGCTAAGATGATCAATCTTTTTGAATTTAAAATTCACTAATAAGTCATTCTAACTTCAAATTTAATATTTCTTATCTTTTTAAAATTAATATTATGATAAATGTACTAAAAAACTTCTAAATTTAATTAAAAATAAAAAATATATATTGATAAAAAAATAGAGACCAATTTTAACATTCTAATTAAAAAAATAACTTTTTCATTATATTTTGAAATTTAAAAGTAGCATGGTTTTTTTATATCAAAAAAACAATAGAGATAGAAGATTTACCATTAATTAAAAAAAAAAAAAAACTTGCAATATTCACTCAATAAGACCAAGCAAAAAGGTTAATTATAAAATAATAACTTTATATTCACATATATCATTAGAAGTACTACCTTTTGACAAATACACCAAAATGTGAAGGTAAAATTCATCTCTTAGCTCAAATTACAAGATGGCTTCAATTAAAAGTTGTTTCTAATTGGTGGTAAAAAGTAAAAAAATCAACTAAAAAAAAAAAAAAAAAAAAAATCTTAAAAGATTCTACGTAAATTTTAAAAGTTCCTATTATGTTTCTATAATGCTAATATCAATTTTTTAATTTATTTTCTTGACATTCATTCGATTATAAGATATTTTCAAATAAATATTATTAGATAGAATACATCTTGTACTTATAGATCAGAATGTCAAATTAAAAAGAATAAAGCATAAACATTATACAAAAAATATTATCTTTTGAATTTATATTATAATATCTAATTTTTATTTGTATATATTTTTTTCTCTAATAAGACTATTATAACTCATAATCCTTTAAAATTCTAATAAATACTTAAATAATTAAATAAATTTTTTATTATTAATATTTTTATTTAAATAATTAAAAAATAATATTTAAAAAAAATCCACTATTTAAGATGTATTGGAGAAAATTACATATGACAACTATTTAGGACTATTTTTAAAATAGAATAAATCCAATTTTTATCTTTAATGCAATCTATAAAAAATATCAAATATATAAAAATTGACATTATATTATATTTAAAGAAATATATTAAATATATATATATATATATATATATATATATATATATACTAATTTTATATATAAGAAGTCAAAAAGTAATAATTTTTTAGATTTTATTCAACATGTCTTCATATATAACAACTTCCTATTTAATTCACTTGTCCAATTTTAGATAGTTCATATATTTCTTAATATAGAAATTATTTGATATGTAGTGCCACGACTACTTCACTCAATTCAATTAGCTATAATAGAGACAACTGTGACTTAAAGAAAAAAATATACAACACTGTTTATTGCCTATACCTTAAACCTAGTCTCATAATACATTAAAGATAGAAATAATCTATAGGTTTGGCTTTAAAATATTATAAAAATGACTAAGTATATTGGTGTTGTAATCAATGTTAATATTTTACATTATTTATAATGACTTCTATTATTTTGTCTAGAAAAGTCTTTTCTATCTAATATTCTAAATTATAACAGATTATTATCAAAGACTCTTTGATAATATATGTTCATTTTCAAAGAACATCAAATTTAGCTAAATTTAGCTCTTTTTCATCATTGTTGACCTAAATTTTAATCCAAACTAAATCTATCATATGTACAAGATTAATATGTCTATAATACCAATTTTTATGTATTTTTGGATAAATAGATATATCACATTACTGTGCCAAGTTATTGGACAAAAAAACTCAAATCTTTTGTAAAAACACCCTTAGTTCAACCACTATATAATAAAAACATTGTTTCAAGACAATACTTTGAGTTCTTTTGTAAGGAAAGTGCTCCCTATTGCAGACATTCATATCAACTCAAATTATACTTATTATAGGAGTAACTAGAAGAAGCCAAGAAGCCAATAGGATTCAAGAGGAGAAACATGAGATTTTTTTTGTAGAGGCATCTTAATTATATATATATATATATATATATATATATGAAGTTGTGAATTTGTTCTACTATATATATATATATATATATATAGATGAAGTTGTAAATTTGTTCTACTACTATATTATCCATCATATTTTTTATTCAAACATAATCATATAAGCATTTATATGCAGGCTATATACAACAATATATTATCCAACCAAGTGAAGATAAAATACTACTCATTGTAAAATAGCCATTGAAAGAAGTTTAGTTGTTGCTCCTTATTTTCTTTGCATTCAAAAATATCAATCAAGCGCACTTCATGGACAAACACAACACTAGCATTAGTGAATCATTAATAGTTTACCTTTGAGGTGAGAAATGATGAGATCTTACAACAAATAAAAATTGGATTCCATCTAAACTTTACAAAGTGATTAATATCTACTTAGGGTACCTTTTGCCCACTTAGTCATCAAATAACATCCTTCAATTCCTCATTTGCAGAACAAATAAAGCTCTCTTAACAAGACTCAGAAAGGGTTTAGGATTTTAGGGTTCTCTCAAAACAAGACTCAGATAGAGCTTGCTGAAGCAGCAGTAGCATCAACAACAAACAAACAAAGTGTATACTTACTAACCGATTTAATTGAAGAATATTCCTTGGTCACTGATTCAATATTGGTTCTCACTGCGTTAGATATGCCCAGCGGCCAAACCCTAAATCTCACCTCCTTGCTTATAAGTTTACTTTTCCGACGCCGAGGTTGTGATTGGTGCCCTAGTTGTGACCATGGTGTGAGTGGTAATGTCGGGATGCGTTAACGGCAACTGTGGACGTTACTTGTCCCCAAGCAAAGGCTCTCTGATGCTCGTCCTCTTAGCTTGACGTGCAAATGATTTCGCATAGTTTTCAATCTTAACGCCGGTGTCTCGATGTTACTTTTTGCGCTCTGGCTCAGCTGGTTGCTTCACAGCGATGTTCCTCTGCTTATGCCTCACCGGGTGATCTCTGAAAGGAGATCGCTGGGGTGCGTGCTGTGTGGATGGGAGCTTCGTCACCACGAGCCTTATGATTGTTCGCAAAGATATTTGAGGTTGCGTGCTCACGTGTTTCGGTGTGCGTTGAAGCGCGAGGAGTGGGCTGCTTGTGGACTTCGTTCGCGAGGGTACTCCTCCGGAGCGGACTCTCCGCTGCTGTACGCTCTTTGTGCTCCGCATTATCTACACGTCCCACGACCTGTGACAACTTCGTTCGCTCGATGAAGGCTCACCGCGTTCTTTCTTTCTGGTCTGTTGTTTTTAACTAGGGTTTTTGATGATTTTAACTGTCAAGATCCAATCTATCATGTAGAGTCTCTTGTGTGTGTGTGTGTGTGTTCTTTTTTCTTTTTTCTTTTTTTTTTCTCCTTTTCCTATTTTCATATTTAATCTTCATGTGCGAAGATTCCAAGCCGTCGCAAAGTCTTGTAAGAATGTCCTAATGTAATCACTTGTTAGGAATAGTCAGGGTGGTGCATCAATCATCGAAGTCCTATCTGTAAAGAAAACCGCATTGAGCATGTCTAGCTCTATCTATGCTGAATACATGCGTCTGATAAAAACAATACAAAATAAAATGCTACAGCTCTGCCCCTGTACCAACTGCTGGGGTGGATCCTCTCTCACAACCACGTCACGGTGAACTGTTTTACCCATGGTGGAATGAGGGAAGTCATCCCATGCCTGCCCGAGCAGTGTACCCCAAAACATTTCAACCTGCCTGGACAGATCGAAATTGAATATACCTTGTTACGGGAGTGACTGAGTGTGTCTGTGAGATGCATGAGTCTTGCGAAGCGATGCCGATCTGCCACTGGCCTGCTGCTGCATTCCTCTTCTCACAGCTAATGCGAAAGTTCAATTACTTGATGTGAGATCTTTATGTTGTGGTTGATTGTGAAGCCCTACGGGTGATTGTAGTTAAGAATGATTAGTTTAGTTTCTTTTGAACAGCGTCTTCGTAATTTGAAAAATGACGAAAGCTAGAGAAATTTACAAAATTATTCTGATAATATAATGTGAAGGCAACCAGTTGGATTGTTGACAGGAGATGCAACGAATCGACAAGGAGCTCCACCCCACGCTGCAGCTCACAGTTATGGCTACCAGGCATCGACCCCAGTAGTGCTGCCCAACACACTCACATTCACTCACACAATTACACAGAAAATCAGCTCTTCTATGCAGATCCACCTCTCAAGTGTTGATTTTTCTACACTCGATGAAATATCAATTTTGCTGTTTCTGAAACCAGAAACCGGTGCTTGAGGACTCATTTCCTATTATATCAAGCCATGTAAAGTAACGTATCAATAACTGACTTTTGGCACAACTAATTGTTTCTATGTACCGAGCTATGTTCTACAACTGCTCTACAACTGCTGCCTTAATAGTGTAGGTGATGTTAAGGATACTTGGCAACAGTGCCTTTTAAGCAATGGGGAGTTAATTCTTATTCAGGGACTGTACACTCCATGGATGTTAAATTCCTCAGAAATTGGGTGTGGAATTATTTTGCATTATTGAAAAGTTTGAAAGTAGAGTTGTTAACATCTTATTATAGTTTGATGAGCTCTGCCACAAAAGCATTGTTGTTTTCTTGAGTGAAAATGGAATGCCTTAAACAAATAATTAAATGTCTTAACTATTATAATTTTTATGGTATAAAATAAATAACTAATATATATATATATATATATATACATACTCAGGCTATAAGTGCACTCCAAATTGCTATATACACATCCAATATGTCTACACACACATCCAAGGTCTCTTATTAGTTGCTCTAGGCTTCCTTTTCCTTGTCTCATTATAGGTGATTGTGTTGAAACCAAGAAGTAGGAGAGGAGGTCCAAAACCTATATTGGGATAAAGAAGAGGGGATCAAGAGCAACCAATTAGAGCCATTGGGTGTGTGTATGGACATAATGGGTGCGTGTATAGCAATTTGGGGTACACTTGTAGCCTAAGCCATATATATATATATATATATATATTAATGTAAACTTGTGTCATTGGACATTGTAGTCTTTGGTATTATCATCCATCCATTCTTTCATTCATCCATATTCCTTTGTTTCCATGTTTGGCCAATGAGAAGGCTTCTTTGTCTTTGTATCTTATATCCAAGTTTTTTTATATAGTAGATATATAATCATTCCTATTAAACATTTTGACACAATGTCAATGGTCACACCATTTAAATTTCAATAAACAATACATAAATTGCTTGTCAAAATAAATATTGATTTGATTTGATTTTTAATTATTTACATTATTTACCTGGAATTGTTTTTTTATCATGGAAGAAAATCAATTTTTTATTTGGTATCATGTCTTTTCAGTAACTCATAGAATTAAAATATAATGTATTTGTTTTATAAAATCATAAAACTATGATCAAGAAAATGATAAATAAACTCTTTGTGTGATTAAGTTAATGTTTTTAGATAAATTATAATTACATATTTTCTTTGACATGACATAAGTAAAATAAAAATAAAAATAAAAATAAAATCTATGAGTTTTTAAAAAAATGTTTTTCAAATCATCAATTCTAAAAACAACAACACTTGCTATGTCAAATAGTTTAAAATTTTGTATTTCAATATGAATTACATTTGGTTGTTTCATTGATTGCATTCTATTAAATTAAATTTTATTTTTTCAGCTGAAATGAATAATAAAAACATTATAAAGAAGTCAAGGATTTGGTTAAAACATTTTATAGTCACACTTTAAAATACTAGTCTAAATCCAAAATGCTGTAATTTTATATAAACTGTATCAGATACTCATATTTTATTTAATTAAAATTTTCAACATGTGCAAAGGTATTTTCTTCAAATATATTAAATTGAAAAAATTATATATTTGTACACACACACACACAAAAAAAAAAAAAAAAAAAAAAAAAGGCATAAATTATTTTTTAATTCATGTTTCGAATTTCTAACTTTGAGTACTAATTTTTAGTTACTTATATGAATATTAATGTTTTTAATGAAATAGTTGTTACACTGAGATCCCTTGCGGATTTGTAAGTGATCCATCCAACTTTTCATTTTGCTTCTTCTGCAATGTCCCATAAAGTCTATTTCTTTAAGTCTCTGCAACTGGTTCGTGATAGTGAAGCTCCAACCATCGGCTGTAATCTTGTATAAATACTTTAATTATACGCCCACAGCTTACAAATTAGTTTATTTTGTCCAGATGCTAACACATTTAAGTTTGTTTTAGGAAATTGTTAGGTGGACATCCTCCTTTTATTGCATGGACACCCCACAATGTCATATTCCAATTTAATAAACAAATAAAAATGAATGGTCATTTAGAATTGTATCCAATGACTTTTGTATTATATTTTCTACTTGAACTTTAGTATATATAAAATCAACTTTATTTTATTTAGACATTATTATTATTATTATTATTTATTGTTATGAAACTTACGTTCCATTATATGTTTGTGAGTGTCAACAGAATTGACTTTGTGCATACAATAGTTTTCAAACACAGTTTCAAATAATGGTCATTCATTTTAATGTGTGGCACAGGGTGTTCGCCTAGCAATTCTACTGTTTTTTCTTAAAATAATTTTTGTTGTTCTGACTTAAAACATGAAATTTTATTCGGTGTTGGAATGGGCCAGCCATACACACAAGACTGGACACACTAAAAAAAAAAAAAAAAAAAAAAAAAACTATGTTCAGTAATGGAATGGAAGAGCCCCGCACCAACACTCCAACACACAAATCTGGACACACTGAAAACACAAAGCGGTGTCATCTATTTCTCTTCATTCATCCATTATAAGGTAATTCATGCAGTCGGCCGAGAGATCGAAACAGGGTTTGTTGTGTCATGTACCCCAGTTAACATTGTGTAGACATTGCAGACATTGCTCTGGCCAGGCAAAAGTTGTGAGCTGCTGCTGCTCAACACTGCTGCTGAAGACAATGCGTGTTGTGTAGGGGAAGACTGCTGTGTGTGATCCAGCGGGTGTTGGTGTGGGCTTTTTTCTTAGGATTCAATACTTCGTGGAGGTTGTGTTGTTCCAACTGGTTTAGGGCTGGGTTGTCAACTTGACGTCTTATCAACATGGCTCGAAATGAAGAGAAAGCGCAGTCTATGTTGAGTAGGTTCTTGGCGGCGAAGAGTGATGAGAAGAAGAAGCCGAAGGAGAAGCGCCCTTTTCTTGCGTCGGAGTGCCGTGATCTCGCAGACGCCGATAAATGGAGGCAACAGATTATTCGTGAAATCGGTCGCAAGGTTATGGATATTCAAAATCCGGGGCTTGGAGAGCACCGTATTAGAGACTTAAATGACGAAATCAATAAACTGATTCGCGAGAAAGGGCACTGGGAGGCGAGGATATTGGAGCTTGGAGGACCTAATTATGCTAAAACTGCACCGAAAATCACTGACGAGAGCGGCAAAGAGGTCAGGGGATGATGCTAGCATCACATATTGTACAAGTCGTATTTCTTCGGTGTCATCGAGTCTGTGTTTCTTCGTATTGCCCAATTGTTGCACTGGATAAATTGGCACCTGCACGCATGTGCAGCAACAGTTGCAACCTTGTTTCGAGTGTTGACTCGGCTCTCCTCTCCATGTTGAGGGACTTTAGGAGGTTATGTCATATTTGTCTAAATTACTGGGCAATGTCTGTAGGTGGATGCAGCTAGTGGAAAAGGCATGGGCTACAAGTATTTCGGGGCAGCCAAACAGTTGCCAGGAGTGAAGGAGCTTTTTGAATTACCAACAGAAATCAAGAAGAAACGAAATCGGTATGAAATGTATAAACGTATTGACATGGACTATTATGGATTTCGTGACGACGAGGACGGAGTTCTCGAGAAGCTAGAGCGAGATGCAGAGAAGGAAATGCGGGCCAAGGCTATTGAGGAATGGGAAAGAATAGAAGCCGTAAAAGCTGAAGCCCGCAAGGGTGTCAAGGAGGTATGATTGTCGATCAGCAGCACAGATGTGCTGCAAATGTCTTGAATGTAGTCTCTACTGGTTTCAGTTAGTGTGTGTGTAGGTGGTAGTACACCCGAACCATTTTTGGTGGCTATGTGCGTTAGCTTAATTGGATTGGCGTATATTTCTAAGTCACCTTTTAGTAATCGGATTGTCGGAATATCATGGCTGCAGGTCGTTGTCATGAGACCTGAGACAAATGGCAGAGCGGACAGCGATTTGGAAGATGATGTTGACGAAGATGAGCAAGAGAGACGTCCCAAGCGGTTTGAGTTTGTTGCCCATGTGCCCCTTCCAGATGAGAAAGAAATTGAGCGCATGGTTGTAGAAAAGAAGAAGCTGGAGCTGTTGAGCAAATACGCAAGTGATGACCTTGTAAAAGAAGAATTAGAAGCGAAGGAGATGTTAAACATACGCAGATGAAAGCTTTGTCTTCTTAGTCGGATAACCTGCTCGGGAAATTGACCCTCTGGCAAATCTACGAACAGCTTCTTCATGGGTCGGGCATCGATTCCAAGATGGTTCTACCCAGACACTAGGAGCTGCTTATAAACCTGCATTCCAAACTAGAGTTTTACGGCAGTCATTTTAATCGGTCCAGGATCAGATACTGCTAGTGCCTCTTTGCTTTATCAGAAACTGTCAGTGCATATCAGCGTCACATTGAGTAGCAGTGAACCACTTTTTGTTTGGTTCGGCCGCTCTTAATGCTAATTGCTAATCGACAGTGTTCTTGATGTGAAAAGGCTGAATTCTCTGTTATTTTGAAGCGAACATGCTCTCCCAGGAGTGCATGTATGCACCTGTTATGAAATTAACTCTTGCAAAACCAAGGACAGAGTACTAAGATTACTTTGCAGTACTCACCAGAAGTACTGCAACTCCAGGTGGTGGGGTTTTGTCTATTTTAAACACTTTTTACACCGGGGTGAAGTCGAGAATGTGGGTGCGGCGGGAAAATGTGGTAATGGTTTCAAAAATGCAGGACTAGATGACATCGTTTCCGCAGAACAGGTACCTACCTCGCACTATGACCTTTTAAAAAAGAAATTTAACACAATTATTTTTGGGCAATTAGACGAGGATAAAGATTTCGGATTCATTAAATTGGTATGGTATAGGGAGCTATTTAGATTTTCGATTGGCCCAGCACCTATTGCTCCACAGCCAGATGACATCTTTCAATACTGGAGATTTATCAACCATAGAAAGGGGGGGAATTGTTCACTACAGTCTTCGTGCACAGCCACCAAGGATGCATACACCAGCCTTCGCTTTGAAACCACCGGCAGGCCCCTGCTCAGGCCCCGGGCGCTGACAGCCCTAACCTGGGCGGCCGTCACCAGTGGCGACCGGCAGCGCAAGGGGTTAAAATAATTAACTAAAAACATATTTCTAAAAAGGAGAATACAAGTGCATTGAATCAATAATACAAAAAAAATATAATAAAATAAAGGAAAATACCTTCTTACCTTTGTTCATGAGACTAGTGATATAATAGGATTAAAGTATTAATCAGAATGAAATTTGAAAGTGCGAAAAATACTATAATTTTTTCTAAAAAATTGTAGTACGCATCAACACTTAGGTTGAAAGAAACAAAAAATTGAAAAATTGAAATACGAAAATAGTTTGCGAGGTCAAAATTATAATATAAATTGGAAATAAAAAAATATGAAAGAATATATGAGAATGAAAATGGAAGAAAAAATCATAGATATAATTGTAAAACGAGAGACAGATGCTCTTGGCGAAATACAGTGCCAACAATCGATAATGGGTGTTTACAGGAATCTAGTGACCAATCTAGTCGCTCTACACAACTGTCCACCATGTTCAAGCTTTACGATACAAGCGTCGGTAAGCATTAATAAAGTAGCTGCATTGGATTGGACTTCACAACCACTTTGCAACAATTCTACGTGGATGAACCCACATCAGTTACTTCATAAGAAACTCCATGCAACATCATGCAGCTGCTGCAAAATCCATGATTGTTTGGAAAGGGCACGATTAAATTGAGTGGAATGCATCAGCATGTAATTAAACCTTTCCAGTGTACTTGTAGTGAAGTTCATAATCGTGTCGCAATGTCATTAAGGCACCTCGCCTTGCACCCTCTGCTCAACCAAAGAAAAGGGAAAAAAAACATAATCAGATGAGTCACGGAGAATTGAATATATGGGCTGCATATACAATTTTCTAGCACAAGTTGTGGAACATAAAACCCCAGTACTACGAGATGACCAATGTTACAATGTAAAGGTAATAGAAATCACCTCCTAAAGCAGCGTGAAGTTGCTGCAGGTCGTTGCCAGAGCATGCATCAAGCAATGCAAAGGCACCTGGGCGAAGAGCAGTGTCCACCTCTCTGTTCAAGATTGACATGATTAAATTCTCACGGTCAGGTTGACAAGTGCATTCACAAAAACGGCTGAAAACTACAACCCCCTCCCCCCCTACACACACCATTTTTTGTCCATGCATCTTCACATGCATGTTTAGTCCGCGAGCGAAATGCTAAGTGAAAAGATTTAACAATCACTGACCTTCTTAGGCCAGAACCACCATGATTGTACCCAGAGATCACATTCAAATAATCTGCAAGAATGTGAGCGCAATACTTGCCCATGGTCTCCTTGTGTGCTTCCATCTGAAAGAAAAATGTTAGTAACGAACCGTATGTTTCTAAACCCTTAAATGTCCTGAGTGACTGCATTGATGACCGAACACATGGGATTCTAAACTCCGGACAGTGAATAGTACTATTAAATTTGTGCAAGACCATCCATGAAGATCAAGTATATAAGGCTAAAAATTTCATTAAGACATAAAAATTGAATTGAAACAAGGAAGAGAGACCTCTTGATAAACTCGGCTCAGCCAACTTCCACATTGAGCAGGCCCTGCTGCTGTCGTGGAAGGTGATAAATCTGCTTCTTCCCTCCCACTAGGGGCAGCTAAGCATTGCAAAAGAATCCGACAGGATTCACCCAACAATGCCATGCTATGTCCACATTCCCTGTGTAACACAACCATGGAACCATCGTCTTAAGCTATCATGTGTGCTGAATTTTCAAAATTAAAAACTGAAATCGAAGGCAGAACTAGACGGAAATCGGTCTTAGGTCTCTTCACACTAAAAAGTCTTTCCACACAACAAGTCTTCGCATACAACAGTTTCTTACAGCTGAATTGCTGGAAGCCTGATCAGCACTCACATAAATATTTCTTGAAAGCTTTATGCACACAACAGTGCTGTGCTACTAAGACCGTCTACAAGGATGGACTACGTAAAACTGCAGTCCAGTTGACTTACCGTATGCGGTGCCGCAGCAATGCACAAAGAAGTTTGCAGCAAGCAACATACAGCCTGACAGACATTCCACTAAAACCCTGAGAAAAGGGCTCCGTCATTGTGGCTTTCAAATCATGTAGAAGTGCCTTCGGATTCCCACAATCATAGAAAGATCTGAAAAGCACGGCAGGACATTGGAGGGCCATGGCCACAAAACAGGCCTTCATTGGGAAGATTACAGGTCGAGCTGCTAAGGAGGTCAAAATCTCAAGACTACGGAGGACTACCGGAGCCGCATCCACCATGCTCAACATCCGAGTCCTAGACACGGAGATGAGCTGTCTTTCAAGAAATATTGAGGGCCCTTGGCAATGCGCGATAAGGTTCAAGAGTCCTCCATAGAATGCTGGGCAGTGACTTGCAAGTAAGTGCAATCTCATCTTACCTGCAGATCACAAAGATAATTATGAGCAGCGAATCCTATACTGCCAACGAGACTTGAACATTACTTAATCATCAATAATCCAGAAAATAAGATACCTAGAAGTCGAAGATGACTGGTTCATAACAAATAAGTCTGCTTGAGCAATATGATGCCTGACTGACATATCTATATACACAATAGAAATACTACCAACCTAAGTTTACATTGTAATTCCAAATATCTAGAAAGAGGAACAGGGAGAAAATGAAAAGAAAATGGAGAATAAACATTATTTAGGTCACCTGACACAGCCTGTAATGCGAGACCTAAACAGTCAACGCCAGCAGCTGCAACAGGTCCCACATGACAACCACGTACTTCGCTGATGTCAAAGCCTAACCCTGAATCAGAACATCCCCATACACCAGCTACAGCTTTCTCCACAGATTGCAAAGCGAGGACCATGTGCTGCCGAGGAGCATACTTCAGGAGACTCTCGAATGACCGTCGTATGCTGTACAGTAGATCGTCTATCTGGTCAACTCTCTCTAGCCTTTTACTTCTGCGAGATTCCAATCCTCCCACATCATGATCATCAAGATCCCAATCGGATGGTTCTACTCTTTCCAACATAGTGTCCTTAAGATTCTTAACGGTGCTCGTGGCAGAGTTCTCCTTCAAGACTAGAAGTGCCCCAGTAAGCTCTACGTGCAAATTAACAAGCTTGACGAAATCTACAGGTGAGATGAAGGATTTCATGCAGGGAAGATAAGCTCCAACTGACCCTAGGTAATTGATGACTCCAACTAACCACCCAGGATGAGCCAGCTTCTGAGTCCGAATCGACTGGACTGATCCTAACAACAACCGATAAGCTGCCAAGAGAAGTGTGTCTAACGAAAGAGGAGACTGCTCTTTAAAGCTGATAAAATTAGTTAGTTCCGGGGTGACCGATGTGTATGAAAAGGGGGAATAAAATAAGCTGCGCAGCTTAACGATAGCCGCTACTGCCATGTAAAGCTCACCAATAAACTCTGTTTTCTCTCTCGTACTTTCTTCCAGAGCACTACGAAGGAATGCAAACTGTGATGAAGGCGACTCTTCCATTACACTAGTTTTTAATGCTTGAAAACTAAGATCCTCGGACATGGCCTCTGTGTAATGTCCGTCGACCTCAAGGACTCCTTGGGCCTCTGTATCCTCATCGTCGGGCTCTTCGTCACTTGACGTCACATTTAGTGACTCTTCTTCTTGAAGATCCCTTAATTCGTCTTCATCGAATTTATCTTCCCTGACAAGATCCTGTTCCACATTTTCATTCACTTCTGAGGCCTTGACGCCTGTTTTGGTAAAGAATCCAAGATCAGTGGTACCCATAGGAAACAATACCTGAAGCAGGATACGAACTAAAATTGGTTCAAGTTCTTTAACAACAAAAAACCAAGCTTCTGGAAGCTCAGTTCGCCACACCAATGAAGTAGATGTGGAAGTTCGACACTCTTTGTCGACCCTTTCAAGCGCCATTGTCATACTCCATAGGGTGCTACTGATGGCTGCAACTGTTGAAATAGGACCGTACCATTTCGAACTTTGCTCACTTTTCAGAATGTTTTCAACACTCGTGGCTTCTGCAACCAAAACTGTCCCAAGCGCAGACACAGCTCTCAACTTCTTCGACTTTCTTTTTCTCGACTTCAGATCCGCTGGAGTAGGCACATGCAAAGAGGCATTAGGGCTAACGAGCACCTTAGCCTCAGCACAACAAATATTTGCAATAGAAGCTTCAATAACAGCACAGGTTTCATTTAGCAGAGAGTAAAATACACCGGAAGCATTCCGCTTAAAAGGCACACTCGAAGGCTCTTGTGGATTTTTATCATCCATGCCCATGGGAGTCTCAAGAGTACGCATGGCCACAATCTTAGGTAAAAGAGTCACACATTGAGTGTTGGTCGAGCTCCCAAACAAAGTACGAGTGAAGTCTGAGGATATAATACTAGGTTCCAAACTAGCCGACGAATTGGCGAGAAAATGCAGTGCACGCCTGCACGCAATCAGAGTATCACCCCAAATAAGACGGACGTTATCGGATGGACAATGCTTTAGTTCTGATTCCACATGAGAACGTTTGAGGTGCTTTACGGCTTCTTTGCCGCCAAGGAGGAAATTAACCAAGACCCTGCAATCAATATAAAAAAGTTAAGTCAATGTTCAGAACGAAATGCACATCGCAAAAGAGTCACAAATAAATACATCCTGCAACAAACTGAACAAAATAAAGCAGTACTGAAAGTAAGATGCAGGCTCCAAAGAGACCATTTGGTGTGCAAGTGGAAGCAGCATCCAGACACTTTAGACCAGTTCAACCAAAAAACTGAAAAACATGAGTGCAATACTTGTCCGGCAACAAAAAAGAAAAATAAATAAATAAATGAAATAAAAACCACAAAATCCACAACGATGCAAGATCCTTACATTTCCAGTTGACAGATTGTATATGCACATCCAGCATTGTCGGCTGATGGTAGATAACCACACGGAAGGGTCGCTAGTAAGTGGAGAAGCCTGCTACAATCCCTAAATGTCTTTTGATGCTCCTTATTCAAAGCTAATATTTTCAGTGTCGAAAGCTTCTCAAGAGAATTCGTCTTCAGTTTCACCTTCTCTATAAAAATAGCATCGCTCTCTGCGGCAAACGGTGGTGCAGCACCCTCAATGCAATCACCAATGATATTGAAGATAGGACAACCCTCTTTGAAACTTGACAGCAATATCTTCTTCAACTCCTGAAGAAATGCTGTTGCGAACACTTTTCTTATGCCCTGGATGTACAAAGTGAGCCTGTTAGATGGTTGCGGCAATAAAGTTAAAGACAAATTTTACAATCAAAGAAGAAGGCGTTTGCAAGGCAACATCGCATTCCTCCAACTTAGAAGTGAGAATAATCACAGGGAGTGTTCATACAGCTACTGGTTGACATTATAAAAGAGATATACAGAGTACATTATCCAACAGAACCTCTGGATTTTAATTAAGAGTCAAGTAATCTAAAAGCACAGTCCTATAGATCGTGCATTGACATCATGCAACACCTTATTCCATGATCAAATGATTTTGAAGTCGATATTAATTCGAAACTAACCTCAAGTTCATAAAAATCGAGATTTTTGAGAAGGCCATCAGTGATATCTTCCAAGTCCTCGTCTCTGCTCTCCTCAACGCTAACAGAACAATCACCTTCCTCTGGTATATGAGGATTCTTAGCGTCATCCAAGACGCGACCTTTCCCAATATGCAGTAATGCCATTACAAAATTCTTCAACTGTTCCTCATTTGCAAAAGTTGACCATACATCCACTGTGTCGCAGATGAGGCGCCATCTGTAACATATTCAGACATCATTACAAATTCCGACTTTAAGAAAGTAACCCTTGAGCAAAAGAATGTACACAGGTGCACGATTCTGTAAAGCGTTGGTACTTGATGATTCAATGGAATGTGGTAATCAAGGTTATTAGAGACACATATTTTAGTACTAGAGCAGAACAACCCAGTGATGTGTAGACACTGATAATAAAATCTCAACCAAAACTCCGCATTTCTCAAATGAAAAATTGATAACGACAAAGAGGAGCGAACCCTGTGAGGAACCATAATATACAAGCGGCACTAAAATGACAAAGAAAGAAATGCGCAAGCCTAATTGTAAGCATCTTAAAATCTCTAAATGACCTAAACAGTGAGAACTTAATACTATGTACCTGGCTACATGTATCAAGTTGAAGTCCAAACTTGTCAAGACTCGGTTCCATTTAACACTAGTCAAAGAGGTATCCTCAATCTTAATAGCATCAAGATCTTGCAGCACAATGGATACGAGTTTTGCTCCTTCTTTTTCAAGTGATCGAAGAACCTTCATATACTTTTTTGACTCCGTTTTGCCAATGAGAAATTTAAGTGCCCAGATACGACGATCAAGGTCTACTAAACTTTGTATGGCTATGGTGTTGATTATGTAAATCATTGTTGGTAAGCACAAGCCATCCCCAATCACACTACTTTGAAGAAGTTTCATCAAGAACGTTGACATCTTCAACGACCCCCTTTGTAAAGACAAAAGGAATTCACTCGCCTTCGAGTACGAAATCACCTCAGCCTCATCCGCGACAAGAAAATTAATTTCCACATCGAGAGTAGCCATTCTAGCTTTTCGTGCAGCCTTCGGAGGCATTAACAGTAAACACTGACGATACAGGACTCGGGAAGATAGATACATAGACAGTAGAAACAGTGGCTTTGACGAAACACAGTTCTCCTGCATGGAGGAATCTTTTCCAACAGAATCAATTCCACTTTGAGCACAAACATCAACCAAATTCGTCATGGGTGGAACAAGGACCTTCATCAGGAGCTCCCTGACAGCACCACCGGCAAGGACACTATTTGATGAAGTCACATTTGCATTCTCAAGAATGCAGGTATAAACCTCTAAAAGCCCCTTAGCTGATCCTGAAAAATTCTTGATCCTCCACAAAGACGTTGTTTGTTGAGTATCAAATGAATCAAGTGAATTTGCAACTGCCACTCGTAAACCTTTCAAGAGATTTGCCACCTGTCCTTCAGGGAGTTTATGTATCACTGATCCCAGAGTTACTAGAAATGTTTTTGAACATATTATATTCTTTACTGGAATAGAGAGAACTTCATGCTGAGAAAAAATTTGAAGAGCTGTTAAGGTATCCGTGAGGTGGAAAATAGGAATATCGACCTAGCACAAACACAAACGTCATTAGGAGCAGTAGAAGCTTACCAAGCATATAAGGATCATATAATCAAAAGGAAATAAAAAGATTAGAATCGAATACAGGCACAGTTCACATCGAACTAAAAATGCAAAACGAACAAAAATAAGAAATGTCTCGAAAATTTGTGCTCAGGTGTATGATACCAAATGTAAGATCATAAATCCAAACAGAAGTCATAATTTAGGAAAACTAATGTATATAGTGCTGTTAGGAGTAGAGAACTGGCTAGAGACCTGTCTGAGTAGAGCTTGCGTGACTAGAGTCCGAGCTTTCTTGGAACAAAACACAAATCAAACACCAACCTGTCTTAGCTCGCTGTACATATTGACTAATCCAGTGCAGAAATCCAAGGCCTTCAATGTCGTCTCCTTAGCCACTTTAGCAGGGGCAACCATTTTGAATACAAACATCCATATCGATGACAACTGTTCCTCAAAAACCCTGTACTCAAGTTCAAGAAGATGTTGAAGTGCGAATACAACTTCACGGAAAATCTCTGTTTCATTTGTGCGATTGACCCTTGACTCAGTCTCAGATGATCGCTTTTTCTTCTTCAAAACAGGAGTTACTGCGTCTCCATTCGACCAGGCATCAAAAGCTTTCGTTCCTACTTTGATTATCAAATTAAGAATCTCCTGAAGGAAATTGAAATAGGTCAGTGTGAGAGTGTCCTCTAATGTCTTGTACGCTCGCGACTCCTTGGCAGCTGCAAGCAGCTCATTTACACCTCGCATCAATAGAGATACTGTCATCACATGCTCTTCTGTCAGATCGAATTTTTCCGCTTCAGACCCGACGAGCGTTGAGAGTTCCAAAATTAGCGGCCCCACTAATTCGCCGAAGACGGTAAAAAGCGCGTCTGTTTCATTTGCATATCTTTTTGGATGTGGGGCAGCACTTTCACCATCTTTTTCTTCTTCGATATCAGCACCAGACTTGTCACTTGACTTTGATTCACCGATTCTCTCAACCTTGTCACCTAAAGTAATACTCAAGCATTAGGATTCCTTTCTATTAGCAGATGTCACGGATTATAGAGGCTTCCGACCAATCTAGGTCTTGTAAGCACGACCCAAACTTGTAACTGAATTTACGTCCAGTGGATTCAAGGCGAAATTGGGCATAACAGGAACAAAGTCTCTCCAACAGCAAGGAATTGTGAAACAAATTTAGCCGGCATTTTCCCATCCAATCCTGGACTACTACCAAAAAGAACTTATACATTTTTTCAAAGTTCTATACACTCACAGCGTAATCCTAGACTCGTATCTTAACAAAAGATTACTCGATTCAGGAAAGCAAAAGAAATGTAGACTTAAGCCCTCTGGGAGACAACCGACTTGAAACCTGCCCCCCAAGTATTTCCGTAAATAACACACGCACGCAAGCAGGAACTAAAGAAGGGAAGGGGAGACACCATGTTGTTGCGATTCGCTCATAGAGATGTACCTAAATTTCAACATATACGTCACTGAGTTCGGCTAGGCAGTACCTGGAATGCTGTCGAGGAGCTCAGTCTTTCCTTGACCTCGGACTCCATAAACATCCTCAGATAGTGCAACTTGTTGCGCTTTCCATCTCGTGGCATATATCTTGAATGTGCGACCAAGTCCAATTAGCACTACGAGATTCCCTGATTTCCTTAACTCATCAAGTTTCTGGAAGAACGTACGGTGATAACTTCGCTGCCAACCCTCCGAGTTCTTGCTCCTATTCGCATTTGTATCGACTTTTTTCTTTAGGTTCATGCACACCTCAAAATACCCTCCAACGTGAGATGAATGAAATAAACCGTTCTCAATAATATCTTCAGCTGCGCTAATTAGCTTTGAAAGCGATTGATCACCATTACTAATTGAATATCCAATAACCTCAAGCAGAGGCTCTAGTAATCTTGCTACAATAGACTGGAAAATTTTACTCGGATTTGGATGTGACGCAACAGTTCTAGAAAATCCTTCTACAATACCACTAACCAACGCCACAACGGCAGAATCTCTCGCAGAGATATTCTTACCGTCTGGCCTCAACAGATTAAGGGCTCCAGAGGTTAAGGATACCCAGCTATCTACGTTCGACCTGAGAGGCCGACTATACTCAGTAAACAAGACGGAAACTACTTCAATTAACTCCATCTTTAGACTTTCGGACAAAGATAATGAAATGCAGGAAGTGAGTGGGCGCATTAGCGATGGAGAGATGCCGGTGATCCGGTGAAGATAACCAGCCAACAAACAAAATTTCAGAATTGACCAGTAACGCGAATCCAAGTGCGCAGGAACACCGCATTTTTCATCCGAGTGAGAGGAAACTCCAGGTTTAGACGACCTAATAAGCGCTGATTGCACCCACTCGGACAAGAATCTGATGACTTGGGGCAGATTTATCCAAGCAGCGTCACTCTCTGTCAATGCGCTGCCAACGTCACCGGCACTATCCTCCTCAAGAGATTTTACGGAATCGATAAAACTCATAGCCAGCTCAATTTTCCTGCGGGTACATCATAATCTCATCATCAATTCATTTAAATCCGCAAGGCATCCTCGGCCAAGCACTAAGCCTTTCATAAATATGACCTAACACAATCGAAATCAAAAGTTGACTCTTCGAACAAACCTCTCCGTGCGGGTAGTTGGCAGCCGCAGCGCTTGAACAAGCTCCAACCGAGTTGCAATATTGCAACCAGTCAAGTCCCGGCCGCTTGAACAAGCAGAACTGATCTCCGCCATCGCCACCAGGAACTTCCAAACTCCCACCGAAACCCTAAACCCTAAACCTCTTAAAGGTCAACACAAGCCTGGATTCTGACACACGCGGCACCGTAATACATTCTCTTCATCAACCCCTCCGAAAATCCCCATCAACTTTGTTACAAACACCTCCAAAACCACTTCCACGCTGTAGTACTACCACTAAAATCACGGTGGCCTTTCCCCTGCAACTCTCAGAAAATTGCTGCAGCCTGCGAGCTGAGACCACGACCATACTCTGTAAACAAAAATAAAAAGCCACGTCAATCAACTCCATCGTATGACTTCCCGACGAAGACAATTAAATGCAGGAATTGAGTAGGCGTACAGAGAGATGCAATTGATGTGATGGAGATAACCAGAAAATTAATGCGAACCTTCAAAATTGGTGTGGAAAGCGACAACAGGTGCGCAGGAACACCGCACTGAGCATCTGGGTGAGAGCAAACACACTAAGTGCTGATTGCAATCACACTAAGTGCGGATTGCACCCACTCGGACCAGAGGCCGACGACTTGCAACAACTTTGTCCAAGAAGCGTCGTACTCTGTGCGCCGAGGACGACGACGCCGCCGCCTGGCACTCCTTGCCGCCCAGCCGTAGCCGCCGTCCTGGAAACGCAACCGCGCGGCAGTAGCCGTCCCATGGCAACGAAGACTTTGTAGGGGATAGGGTCTTTTTTGCTCTTCGGGCAGACGGTCAGGCGCTCCCCTTAACTCGTCGGTGGCGCTGACGTCACTGCCGCGCTGCCCGCATTGCCCCAGTTACATCACAATGTTTTACATTTTTTTATTTAGTTGATAAGTGAATTTAAAATATTTTATAAAAAAAAATTCACATTTAGAGAGATTGGTAATATGAGAGTATCATTTTTTTATCATCATAAATAATCAGAAGAACAGATTTAATGAAAATTGGAGCAATTTGCTAAATATTATATAAGAAGTTATGAAAGTAATAGATTCTTTTAGCTCTTCCAAAGATGAATATTAAAACATAAATATTCTAAAACTATCAATTTAAAATAATATAAATCTTCAAACATAAAATATAAAAAAAAAAATCAAAAAAAGCAGGTCGAACACACAATCGTTTTTTCAGAAATAAAACTTTATGAATGTTACTGTTGTGTTCATCAGTAAATAATATAGGTCATCTTTTGAAACTGCATTTTTATTAGTGTTATATCTAAATTATAATTAAAACTCTCTATTGAAATTCTTTGAAATAAATATTTTTAAAAAATCAAATAATTAGCTAAAATTTTGAAATTTAAGAATATGTTTTACAATCATTCAAAATAATAATAATAATAGTAGTAATAACTGAATATTTAATATTTAATAGAAACACATATTTTTTTAACTTAGAGCCAATTTAATAAAAGTTTTATGTTATCAGTATAGCATTGAAAATAATAGATCAATAGTATCTATTCAAAAACATATATTTTTTTCCTAAAATTTGGAATCAAACAATTAAAAAAGTAATTAAATTTACTTACTATAAGAAATAATTATAATTATTTTTTATTAAATAATCTTTATATATAAGAAAAAAAAGTATTTATATTTATAAAAATTAAATATAAAATATGAATGAAGTAAAAATATTAAAAAAAAATGAAAACAGATTCAACGAAAGAAAAATAAACAATATTTGATGATCTATTGGAATGCCTGTGTGATCAACCACAGAATTTAAGACTCCACAAAGCTTAAAGCAAATTTTAAAAAATATATATTATTGATTAAAGTGTGTTTAATAAAAAGGAAATAACAATTATAAAGCTAAATGAAAAAAATTGTCAAAATTTTATATGTATAGATGTAACTTGCTTAATTTATAACCTTGGTGAATGGACATTTTATAAACTATGCAAGGAGTATTAGTTAAGGGATATAAGTTTGTGACCTAGAAATGATCTTTGTTCTAATAAATATGATTAAATAAGCAAGGAATATTAATTGAGGGGTATCAAATAAATTGACATACATTTATAATTGACCAGGACTAAATATGCAAGACATTGAATTTGTTTTAACATTTATTTAATTTTTTAAAATTAAAATCAATACCATAGATATTTTTTGTTTACATTATAGTAATGACCACTTGTCAAAGTAGTAATTATTATTTTTTAAAAAAACATGTTTATAATCCATGTAAGAAGAAATATGGTTATTTTTAATATAATTAGAAGTGTTGATTTTTTTTCTTATTTTAAATTAGTTGAATTAAAATGCTTTTTTTTTTTCTTGTTCTTAAATTTTTTAATTTATCAAAAAGTTATTAGTCAAAATCACAATTACAAAAATAAATGTAAATAAATATATTGTAAGTATTTATAATTGAAAATTAGATATGGTTCTAATTATTGTAAATATGAGGTAGAATGCATTTAATTTATTTATTTTTTATTTGGCATAAATAATGTTGTCTCTAACAATTCAGAATAGACTTGCTTCAAAAAGGTGATTCAACAAAATTTATAAAGTCATATAAAAGATTGTTAAAATTATGTCTTCTCTACAAAAAGACATTGTTATGTATATACAATTTTGTAATTATTAGAATTGAGATATAAGGTGTTATATCAAGTGTTGTAATAATCATAATAATTAAAAAAGAAATGACTTATTTTATGGTGTTCATATTATATCATATCTAAAACCCAAAGCCTCAAAATGAAAGTTATTTTAATATCAAGTAGAAGACCTCTAAAACTTTGTATTATGCCCCTTTTAAATTGGATTTTTAGGTAATAGATCTTTTTAGTGGAGATATTAAGTAGCATTTTTAATACATATATTAAATTTTAATAACTATTTTTTGATATTTTTTTGTTTGAGGATTAATTGTATATGAATATAAATAAATAATTATCTATAATACAATAAATATTGCTATAACTATCTAATTAATATATATATATATATATATATATATATAGTTGATTACATTTAATAAAAAAATACCAAGGTATTTAAGATTACATTTAATAACAAAATACCAAGGTATTTGTATTTTTTCAATTCAAAAAATTTTTGGTCTTAAAACTTGCATCAATTACCATAGAATAAATTAATAGGTATAAAAATAGCTTAAATTTAATAATGGGAAGAAAATAAATATATTTTATATTTAATAGAATAATTAAATTTAAAACTATAAATATAGTCAAATAAATGGATGAAGCATTGATTTATTTTATTAATTTTTAAAAATAAGTCAAATATCATTCTATATATATATAATATTATATATTAAATAAATTATTATATTTTTTTTATAAATTTAAGTAATATATATTAAATAAATACAACAAGGAAGACACAAGTAAATAGAAATTAGAAATGTTATACACAAGAGGAGTGTGGAATGAGATGCCTCTTTCTTCTAACACCCTTTATTTATAGGAGGGAGTTTACATCTATTGTAGTTGAACTTCATCTATGATCATGTTCATCCATCATTACTTCATCCAACTAAACCCTAGATTCTTCTTAACCAAACCACTATTTAAAACCCTAGGCGCCATATTAGTAACTTATCTTCACTCTTTTACTACTTTTTGAGCATTAGCAACTTACTTAAGGTAATGGTATCTTATTCTTACCTAATCAATATTTTTTTTCTAAACCATACAACAGATGAACATCATGCCTATTTTAAAAAAGTGTTATATAAAAAATTTTTATACATCTTATTTGAATCATTATTCTACTACTACAAAAAGAACAAATAGATCAAAAAAAAAAAAAAAAATGTTATATTAAGATAGAGGAAAAATAGACATGAATGGCATTATTGAATAGCTAACTCTTATAATAATAGGAACATTTAAAATTCAATGCTTAATTAATTTATTAATTATATTTTATATATTTAAAAAAATCTAAAGAATTATTTAGATATGGATAAGAATAAAAAGTAGATAAAAAAATAATTTCAGTCTACTTAAAATCCTTAAACTCACAAATCCACTTATCACATTGTGAAGCAAATTAGAATATAACGATGTTTTTAATTTTATAATGCATATATTTCTAATTAAATAAAATAAATGACTATATATCTAAATGCATTGAAGACAGTGCTTGATACAGCTTAAAAAAACAAATAAGTGCACTTAAAAGCATTAAAAAATATACCTTGATTCTAAACCATTTAAAATTAATTGCCAAATTAAATTCAAAGTCAATGCTAATTCTTGACCTGAGCTCCTTGCACAGAGAAACCCTAAAATTGAAAGAGTGTTCCCAAATTGGATAATGAAAGAATTATAAGAAGTATAAGTTTCTAAAAGAAACAAACTTAGTAAGTGGGTTCACTTCAAAGTCAACTAATAGCACAGCACAACCTACTGAAACGATTACTAAAAGTGAACCCTGAGAGAACATTCGGGAACAGGTGGGAACAGATGGGAACTCGTAGATTGCAATGTAATCAACCGAGGGGAACGCACTAGTCAATGGTCACGTCAGTTGGGGGGAAGGGGCACCACGTCGAGGGGTGTCCCATCCCACGATCACCATCCAGCGGTCGGATGAGCCCAGGGCTCACATGGTCTGGTGCGTCCTCCGGTCGCTAGTCCCGCACGCTGGTCAAAACGCCAGCAGCGGTACACAGGCTCATGTGAAGCAGCAGCCCACGCCAGCGGAGAAGGGAAACCCGTGAACAACTCGCACATCGATCTGCATGGAATTGGATTCTTCGTGGGCACGATCATCTATCTGCATTTATCGTTCAACAATCTCGGTAATTTTGCGGTTGTGGATTTTTTCTTTTAGTGGGGTTGTTGGGTTTTTTTTTTTTTTTTTTTTTTTTTTTTTTAGTTTGTCGTTTGCTTCGTTTTCACAATTCGAGGTGCATGTTTGTGCTTTGAGAGAGTGGCGGATGGGCGATGATGTGGCGCTTTGCTTCGAGGGACTGATGTAACAACAAGTGAAGGTGCGCAGCAGTGTTGGTAATTTTGAGATTCTTCACCTAGTTGCGCAATCGGGGTTCGTGGGTGGCGAGGAGAGTGTGTTTTTTTTTTTTTTTTGTTTTTGAATGAAGAAGGATACGTGGGTGCTGAAGGTGTTTGGTGTGAGATAGTGGAGGTTGGTCTAGGGTTGAGCGTGAGAGCGGAAATTGTGTGTGGCGATTTTGTTGAGTAGAGGATGGGGGGATGAGGGAATAAGGTGTGGCGTTGTAATGGGCGAGATTTTGAGTGACAGCGAGCACAGATGGTCGTGAGTGACATTTGTGGGTGACTGCGGTTAAGGTAGATCGTCGCAGATGTTTGACGGTCGAACGAGGTCATTGGTTTAAATTTGAGTTTTAATGGGCGGAGAGAACCGATGGACATTGATAAACATGCCAGCAACATTGGCCTTAGAATGCTTCAAATTTGAAAGTGACCAGGTAATGTTAAGGCGAGGATCAATGCCTCCTCAGATTCGGTGCTGACCTTTGATGTGACGCAGCTGTAGGTTTTTTGGGGCCAGATTTGTTTCGTCAATACTCTGTTTCCATCGTGGGTGCTTCTGTATTGTTTCTTTACTGCTGTGGTTTTAGTCGGATTTTTACTCCATTTTTCGCGCATTAACAGCCTTGAATCTTAGATCTGATACCTCAATTTGCTGAAATGGTGGTTGTGTGAAAATGGTGTATTCGAAATGATTTCCTATTGAATTTGTTCAGTCCATTGTTGGTAACAAAACTATGACCTTAGAGATTGATGGCTTTGAGGCCGTATTTTAACGTGTTGAACGTCATTTTGTTCCCTGTTCAGGTCGCTGAAGTTTAATGATGAGAGCTGTTTCTAGATATTCCTCGTCAGTGAACAATCCCCCTTGAATTCGAACATGAGTTTTCAGAATATGGAACGAAAAATTGAAATCCCTGATATAAGAGGAGACGATGGTGAAACGTTGGAGAAAGAGGATCCTGAAATAGCAACACTCTCTTCTAGTGAGGCTTCGGTGAATTGGGAAAATATTAGTGAGGATTGGGTTTCTCTGTTCTTAGACCCCGCTACATTTGATGAGCATGCAACACCTCTTCCATCGGATCTTGAGAGTTACTCGCGGTTCGACTCTACTTTGCGTGAATCAAATGATCGTTTTTCTCCTCAAGAGCTCCTGGCAGACTCGTTGTTACTCCACTCCATTGATGATCAGCTGTCTTCCGATTTGGTACTTCAAAGTTCCGTAAACGTTGTGGAAGATATATTTGGAAAAGATGGTTCGTCTACTAAAGGGTTGAAGCGAGCAGATCTCAAACATTCAGAAGGAGAGCCCCGTGGACAAAATTCTGCAACAGTGTCAAATTTCTCGCCTGCTCCCCAATCAAATGCAACACAGACGGCATGCGCATCCACCAGTATGGAGGTGTATGCGTCATCATCTCCTGCCAGCAGTTTGACCCAGGTAAGTGGAGATTCAAGCCCAGGGATGGAGGTTGATTTGTGGAAGAACAAAGAAGCCAACTCAGATCTATTGATCACTCTCGAACAAAGAGTAAATGGCGAGGTCTCATCCCGTTCTGAGAGCCCGACGTCTCCGTCAAGTGCCATGGGCGTGGAAAATGGGTGTCCAAATGTGAAGAAGCTTCAGAGTGAAGGGGGACGAACAGGATCTCGGGACGTTTCCAGCACAGGCTCCGCAGTTCGGACGGGGATTCCCTCAACTGCATTACAGTCAGATGCGTTCGATGTCCGACAGCTTCGAAGTATTGACAACTCTTTCAAAGTAGGTTTTCTGGGGAGGTCCGGGGACACGGAAGATAGTGTTGAGGACAGAGAGGAGTCTAATAAGCTTTTTTGCCGGGAGTATTTTCAATCAGAGTCCTTCAAGCTGCAAAACCTGGAGGTACCTGAAGACCAGCAGAGCGATCGTAGCGATGGCGAGAGAAAGGCGGATGCTGGTGTCGAGGATGATGAGAAGCGACGTGCTCGACTGATGCGGAATCGTGAGAGTGCTCAACTATCTAGGCAAAGGAAAAAGATGTACGTGGATGAGTTAGAAGGTAAACTTCGAACTATGACAGCAACTGTCGCGGAGCTCAATGCCACTATCAGTCATTTGACAGCAGAGAATGTAAATCTTCGGAGACAACTTGGTTATTACTATCCAGCTCCAGGTAACACCTCACTGTTTTTCTTATTTTTATTATTGCTTAAGCTAAGAAAGCGTTTCTTCTTGTCTGTTCACCATATGTTGAGCTTTGAATTATGTCTGCAGTTAAAGGAGTACGTGTTACGCTGTTTCACGGTCTCAATTTTTTCATGATCATAATAATAATCATTGTAATAGTATCTTTTTGGCACTCTTTAATACTCCGTCGGATTTTGTTAGGTGTTTGTCCTCCAAGACCAGGGATGCCAATGCAAGTTTTGCCTATGGGACCCTATCCTGGAATGGTCGCTGGAAGGCCAATATATTCAGGCGGGCAGATGCCACCTGTTCCGATTCCACGGATCAAAGCAAAGATTCCCGCCCGCAGTACAAAGAGGGCGAAATCAGAGGACACGAAGGAAGGCGGAGACCGAAAGCGGACGAAATTGAAAGCTGCGGGTGCTGCGTCCATGGCAGTTATGGGACTTCTTTGCGTGGCCATGCTTTTTAGCTCATTTGACCAAGGTCTTAATGGCTCTGGTGGAGTAGAGGACTATACACGAATAGGGAACGTGCGAATTGGGGGCCGTGTGCTTACGAGCTGGGATGAAGCTGTCAATCCTCTGAATAACACAGGGCTAAGTTCGTCGGATACTGAACCTGGGTGGGTGCCATTACAGGAAGGGGAGTACGGTCCTGAACGTGAGGGTGTCGCAAATATACACATGCGACTAGCTGCTGAGAAAGTACAAGACGAGGCTGTGAAGTCACAGATCTCGAAAGCTGGATTAGAGTCTTCAGCTCGACAATCAGTCGATGGAAATGAAGATCTTGGAATTTCTAAAGAGAAAGGAAGCCAGCTACCACCAGATTATTTCAGCTCTGGCAAAGTTCCATTACAGATGCGAAGAGAAATAGTTTCTACGAACACAAGTCAGTCGTATGCGGCTACAGTGTTTGTTCCTGGCGCCAACGGTCTCGTAAAGGTAGATGGAAATCTGATCATTCAAGCGGTTATGGCTGGTGATAAAGCAGCAAAGAAGCAATCCAAGAACAAGCAAATAGTTGGAGGAAAGAAGAAAGGTCCGGTATCGAAAAACCTGCCTGTCAAGGTATTGGACAATCTGGCTCCCAGAGAGACTAAAGTTGTACAGAATGCCACGACAGGACCTTTTGTGATTGCTAGGCCCCTCCCAGAGAGAGCAAAGTCCGTTTTTGGAACCAACAATCCAGTTTCACCTGTGCTTCATGCTGGAGCTTTGCAGCAATGGATGCTTGGTGGCCTTCATGGTACTAATTCTGGTTCCCTTTCTCACTTTCCCTACCTTGTGCTTTGTGTTATCGATCACATTTTGTACTTGCGTCTTAGTGTTAACAATCAAGTAGCAACTCGTGTTGCTACTTGACTTCATTGTGTGTATCTTTCGGGTCTGGATACTTGTGTGCGATGATTGCTTTTGATATTCGTTCTCTTGGGCTTTTTTAGACTCAGAGACTAATTTTATTGCAAGCGAATTGACCAAGATAATGTCACAACCACGTACTCAGCTACCTATAGATAACTCCGAAGCTGTAGCTGCCACTCAAAGAACTTACCACACTTTTACCCTTTATGATGCTGCTCCCAGAGGGCCTTTACATTCTTGGCTTTTTGCAGGCCTTTCCACAGGTGCAGTTCATGTTGTCACTTCTGCTTGTAATATGGTATATGTAATCCACACTTCACGTAATTTCCTTCTTCAGATAAACATCTGATAACTTTAAGGGGACCTAGTGGTTACATCGATATATAATTAATGTAAGTGTTATTGGAGTCTATCAACTGAAGTTTGGTCTTACTGCACTTTTTTTATATCTGAAATTTTTCAAATTATAAGTTGCGTCTACTTTGTCCACGAGGGCTTTCACTTTCATCAATATATTAGTTAAACCAATAACTTATTAGGATTCACCTGGCTGATTTATGAAGAACCCATACTTTGCGAGAGAATTAGAAGTGACAACAGGGAGAAAATGCCTTTGCTGAGCAGAAATGAAGAGAATTCCGAAGCCTCGATGTCTTTTTGGGCTACTCTGTCATCTTTGATCTATAACAAGCCCCTTCAAAAGAAATTTCATGACAAGAGTACTTGCAGTGTGCCTACAATTAGTACGTTTTGTTGGGCATTACCAGTGGGAAGCAATGCACTTGCAAAATCTGAACTGGAACAATGCCTTTCTTTTGATCGTAGACCCGATATCCTCAGTCTACTATTTGATTTGTGGTTGCTTATGTTGAGTCTTCTGTTCGTTAGCAGAGGGCCTCAGGTTACTTATGATTCTTCTCAGAACATCTCTAGATTGCAAATACTGTTGTGAGGATTTATTCGAGCATTCTCTGGGCGTATTTTTCTTTTTCTTCTTTTTTTTCCTTGTTTTATTTTTATTTTTGGGTGTCTGCTTGCCTGGACTTCTGTGACATTTTTAGGATCATGCAGTAGGTTATTAGGTTGACTATCCTTTGCGATCCTTTCCCATGTGGCTCCAACTTTATTGGGACTGGAATGTAATCGACGTGAATACGTACCCTTGTGCGTTGGAATTTGAGTCCTTGTGTCTAAGCACTTAGTACCTCAGCATTTTATCACTCTGAGACGTGTTTTTATCTGGCAGGACCTGTACTGAACACAGGCATGTGCACGGAGCTCTTCCAGTTTGACACTGCGGCAGCCACCACTTCACCAGAGCAGGGCTCCACTCCAGAACCCAAGAACATGGCAGAATCAGTTGCAGCCAGAGCAGCACAGGGTAGTCCTCACAACATCACTTCAACACTCTCAGTCCCTGATGCTCCTCGTAGCCGCCGGGACCCATTTGCAGTTCCCCTCCCCCCTGTGAAACCAAAGTCTGCAGCTGAAGGCGATGGGGTTCGCAATGATACAGATCCAAGGGTAAAGAATATAGGTAGAGACCACATGCACGGAAGGAATCTGCGCGATGAAGTGTCCAGCATGGTGGTATCAGTTATGGCAGGACCCGAGGAGTATGGCGACAGCAGAAAGCAAACCAAAGGGTTGTCTCGGATTTTTGTAGTGATTCTTGTCCAGAATCAGAAATATGTCACGTACTCGTGCATGCTTCCTTCTGGTGGACCTCAAGGCCATGTCGTTGCGGCGTGACTCGTGAATAGTGTTCTTCAGTGGACAGGTAATCCTCTCCTCTTCCAATCTCTACCAGATGATGTGCTTTTGGTCCATTATCAACAGAGAATTGGGTTTTGTTCTGCTTGGTCTTTCTCTATTGATCTACTGGAGGACCTTTTCTTTGTGAGATATTGTAACCAACCTGAACAGCGGATTCGAGCCACTGAAAATAAGCATGTGTCTGTCTTACTACAGCACCATCCTGTACCTGGAAGTCTAGAAGTTCAAACTGTATTCAGTTTCCGGAATTTACAGTCAAGTATATTTTCTGAGTCAATGCGACGTGATGTTGCTGTATTTAGTTGATCTACTTCCTCTATTTCTTGTAGCTAAATCAATCAATTGCTATTTATTTCGGTTATCCTTTCATTAATGTAATCTTTTTCCCTGACGGGGCTTTTTTGCTTGCAGGATGGTTGCATTTGTTTCAACCTTTTTATTTTATTTATTTATTTATTTTTTCTTTCTTTCTGTGCAGATGGCCCCCTGAACTCCAAGCATTACTTTTGTGCATATGTACAGTAAATTCTACTAGATTTCATATTTAGTTCCCCTGCATTGGATGCGTTTTATTGAGATTAGGACATGTTACGGCTCAGAACTTCGACAGATTTAGAACATTTAAGATCTGACTAGCTTGCCCAGGTCTGTATTTTGGGTGTTCTCGAGATGTGCACCGATTTGATTCAGTGACCGATGAGACGAAGACAATATCTTGAGCACATTGCTACGAATTTAATTTACTTCGCTTTTCAAGGGATAGGCTTCTTCCCATTTCACGCACAATGGCGTGCGTTCAAGTGTACCTCAAGTGAATTGTATTCTTTGATACAGCGTTTAAAACTTTTTCTACCTGTTTACACACTTCTGGAGAATGCTTAGTTACTTGGTTCAGGTTTTAGGGGAATGAAACTCATGAGCATGATGAAACTTCGCTAATGGGTGCATTAGACCAGATATCAAACAATACAACTCCTCTCATTAGCATCACGGCTACAAACTAGACAATCTCTGCTGTATGGAGAAAGAAAGAGTTCGCCGGCCATTTGGTGACAACAGAGATAGAAATTCTTGAGGGTTTTCGAGGACGAGGATGCCAACTGGCTACTTCTTGTCTCTAGGTATTAAACGTTGAAATCAACTCCAAATGTATTTACTTCGACGCCTAACACCGTGAACGAAACTTCGCTTTCACTTCGTTCGCAGTTCTTCAGATTCGTCATAGGAGGCCTAATGTCAACGAGCAATTAGTACTTACAGAATAGTTCCTAGCTCTTCAGAATAGAAATAATCGATCAACTGGACTCGCAAATCAAAATATTTTGTCCGTCATTTTCCAGTTCACCTGAGCGAAGAATCTGCAACTGAGAAGATGGTTGGCAATGCAGTTGGCTGCAACGGCATTCCCCTATCAGTAATGGTATTTCTAGGTACTAATCTCGGTTTATGGCTAATTAAGATGCTCAACTGCGGCATACTAGATGTGATGATCACAGAGAACTGCAGGCGTGGTGCGCATGACTGAAGCCCAACACAAGCAAAAGCACCACGGGCATCTGCTCCAACCTAACGTTTCTAGAAAGCGAGAGTACTTTCCACGTTCCTTCACAAAAACCACTCATAACCAACTCTACTCCAGTTGGAACTTAGATCGAGTCCTCTTCTTTCTACAGCCCTGTCCAGATTCCCACATAACAAAACTGGTTTATTAAGAAATACATTTTTGCCGTAGAAAATTGGATCACATCGTGGCATTTATGTATCCCTTAAGTTATTAAGTGCTTAAAAATCACATAAAATATGAATTTATGAAAATGCAAGAGAAGGTACTGGTTAATAAATTAAAAGGCATTGAGCACATTCAGAAGTTTTAACTTAAGAAAATTGACCCTCTAGGAATTAGAACTTACAAATGTCAAATAGTGCGCAGTAGCCAAGCCCGCGCACACAAGGAAGGCATATTGGAACACATTATACCTGCAAGATAATAATCATTTATCAGATCATCTGGTAAAAACGGTGATTAATATGAAAGTAAGGATGAACATCAGTCAAATGAACACTTCATCTCTCCATAGGTAAATAACCACAGAAAGTCGCCCAGACATACTCGAACAGATATTTGATGCCCCTCAAGCTTTCCAGTGTATGACCAAAAATTTCTTGGACAACGGTCGCTTGAGCATACACTGCGAAGGATTTTGCGCAAAATTGTATTACACTGTAAAAGGTCGCCACAATTTAGTAAGTAGATACAAACAATCATGTAAGTCATAGTCACTACATGAAACAAATGTAATTTATCTTATGAGTAACAAAGTTAAAGGTCTCGCGTTGTAAAGACCCTTTGAAGGACTACTCCTGCCCTTCTACGTATACTGAAGATGAGATTAAAAATAAGAAATCATACTATGCAAACACAACTATCAGCTAAAGAAACTTTGTAATCTTAAAACCATGGATGATTGTGTGAAGAGACAACCAGCCTGATAAATTTTTGGACAAAGAGATACCTAATGGAGCAGATCAGAACCAATTCCACATTGAACAGAAACGAACTCATGTATGTGCCATTCAATCTGTGCCCACCAACATAAAAGTCAATGATCGTAGAAGACAACGTTGTATGCAAAAGCTCCTGCCAGAGTAGAAATTGTTGTAATACTGAGTTCATCACGAAACTTACTTCATTGGATGAATTGCTACGAACAGTATGTTCAGGCTTAGATGCATCTGTCCTGAGATCACTGCAATGAGAAGGTAACAGCAGAAGAATGCAAACGCCACCGTACCCAGGAGCCCTGTATCATTCAGAGTACGAAGAACTAAATTCATCTCACAAACTGTGTGTAAAAGAATCAAACGTATAATCATCCAGGATGAATGTGTAACTACTCTATTTCGATGGACATCGTGATGAAAACAGCACAGAGAAGTTTAACTCACTAACTAAACTGGACTGAACGGCACAGTAAAAGAAGATGAGAAACTGACCCCAAAAATTGTCCAGTCGAATAAAGATCCAATTGAGGAAAGGAGTCAGGGGAGGAGTGATCAGCATATATATAATGATGTGAACCACCCATACTACTGAAACCAGCAAACTGCAGGGGGTCAACATATGCAGACATGATCATTACAAGATTATCCTTAAGTGGGGACGTCTTGCAATCATTAAGAAAAGCTCAAGCATTACGTTGTCAAAAACACTACTCCTAAATAGCCTGAATTCACTAATCCCTTGAAAATAATATGATTAAAGAAGGACCAGTTGCCTGTACTAACTTTCAGGGAAAGAGCAGGAGGAACTGAGCTGCGAATACAAAAGACAGTACACTAATTGAAGCATCAATTTAGTCACAGAACTAACGTCCCAAACATGTGTCGTGTAACTGTTAAACAAAATGCTTACCCAATGATTCCAAACACTAGTCCTCCCAAGTATCCCAAGACCGTAAGAGCCCATGATGTATCAGCCTGCTCAACATGTTGCATGGTTAGCACTGCATAGTTTCTAATTTTGTCAATAAAAATCACGAACCAGTCATGCACACGGTAATTTCGGCAACGCCCTATGCAGCGGGCCATCAGTCCTGACATTATGTAAAGTTGACCAATTCTGAACCACGTGCTCTGAAAATCTACATAATACTTTAAATTCACAGAAACGATCAAGATTGTTAAATTTCACTGTGAGAGTGACAAGGAAATATCACGGTTTGGACAACAATGGAAATATTACAGTTATACTGTATATGTATCAGCAGCTAGTACCTTTTCCCCTTGTGGATAAACCTCTTCTAAAGCTCGTTCATCCTCTTCTAGATACATAAGTTCCTGCACGTCAGTACTCTGGTTTTTTAGACAGTTCGAAGGTGCCCTCCAGTAAAACAAATTGATGAAGATGTTGCATGGAACATGTCTTATTCGTTGCAGATTTCATAGGAGTTAGTCTAGCTTGTATACAGGACGATAAAGCAAGACAAGTTTTTACTGGCAGCAAACTTTTTTTTAAGAAAGAGGAGGGCAGAAGATTTATGACGAATCTTCATGCAGGTATTAAGCTCCATTAATGCCTTCAATTTAAAATGATTACAAAGATCTATAAAACACCTTGTACACACCGACCTTCTGAACTTTGTGAACATTTGTCTTCCACTTCCGACTTTTACTGCCAGATCTCTGTTCCCGCTGCAAAGCTAGTGCTGCTTCCTTTATCTGTTTTGCACGGTTACCTAGCTCAGTCGCCTCCTGCATATATCAGATGATTCCACTTGTTTCAGCAATTCAAAAATTAGAGTAAATGTTATTATGAGCATGAAGCTGTTGATAGATTGGTCTAAAGCCCAGTAAATATTTGTGCACATTACCATAACCATGCGCAAACCAATATTATGTATTGTAGTTCAAAGTCATCAAAACCTGAATATGTACCTTAATGTACTGAGAGCGAGTGATAATGGTTTTCGGACGATGCACGTATGCAAAGATAAGACTAAGAGGGAGGCTAGCAATGCCTACACCTCCAAATATCTGCGTGATAATTGACACAATTAGTTGTCACAACTGCAAAGGACTCAGTAATATTCACAATAAATACAATTGGGTGTGAGAATTCGCAATCTCAGAGCGAATAACAGGTGATGGCACGTACCGAAAAAAGAATTGATCCAACAATGGTGAGGATTGCAATAACATACTCAGGAAACGATGTGCGCATAGTCCATGTGGTGGCTGACTCTGGATCTGCCAATTCTGCAGAACACTGTGCCAACGTCCTCCTCAGCATTGTGACTCAAGCACACTTGCTAATTCACTCTTTTTCAAAATCATTGGTTAGACCTGAGAGTAAGTTTTATACTTTCAATATTTTTTCATTTATTTATTTATCATCAACGCTCAAAAAGCTTCCAGTGCTTGGAATAAGGACTTCAGAGACTCTGAAATGCAATTAGTATGATCTGCGCACAATCTACGAGTACCTTAACACGTCATGAACACTTAAAGTTGGTAAAACTACTACTGGTACCATGAGGGTTCTCCACAGGTGCAGCAACTGTTCTGCACTACTCATGAAATAGGCAACCTGCATGAATTAGCTCGGGAAGAAGCAGAAGTACCGAAACTCGAGTAGCAGTTCCCCCCTGATTGGTAGCCAGGCACGGACTCATTGAAGTTACCAAAGAAAAATCAGTAGTGTAGGCTTGAGCTGACGACTCCAACCGTTGCACGCCAAAATCTACCTTACCTACCAGAACTGCAAATACTCGTATCCGCATCAGAAGAATTCCATATTGATACGAGATCACAATTACGACACAGCCTTTACACCACTCCTAAGGAATTCAGAAAGTTATAAATGTTGACTCAAGGGAGAAAATCAATGGGGTCATAAAATAATCATATTATTGTGATCTTCGAAATCCATTGCACTCCAACTAAGCTTTCAATGGATCTTCTTTTGACAGGATTTAAATTTTTCTTGCCAGACACGGAAAATCTTCAGTGCAGACAAAAATGAAGGTGAAATGCCTAAAGAAGATTCTCTTCTTATTAGTTATAGAATTACAAAAGAAAATGTAAGGAATTTTCTTATCAAGGCATGAAATGTAAGGAGCCTACACTGGGAGTCGATTGTTACCGAAGGCAACGCCAAACAAAATTCCGAGGATTATCGCTGTCGCCACCACCCATGATATAGCACTGCAAGCTCGTCGCAACCATGATCTGATCCATTCAAAACAAAATCAATTTCGGGTAAAGAAAAGTAAGGTAAATAAAATTATTTTCAAAATCAAATATAGCCGTTACGGAAGTTGAATGCATCGCAGGAACTATTTTCCTTGCGCTCTTTAGAGTGAGTCATAAACCATCAAGTAGCAGCACTTCATAATCATTATAGCGAAATTTGAGCTCAAATATTCAATCTAATGTAGAAAGGGAAGCTCTCTAATGAAAGTTTAGATTCATGCAGAGTAGGAGACGCAAACTAAGGCATTCTCTGAGCTTTGTGAATGAAACTATATTAGAATTTGAAGTGAGGCGTAATTGTATCCAACCAATCATCGAGGTATGCGACCGATAGAAAGTCCCAGACTACTAGCAAGTATCCAAGAAATGCAGGCACGAACGCTCCCCGAAGACATAGAGCTAAATCAACGAATTATGCTGATTAGAAAAATATTTCTTCTTAATGAGCCGACGCATGATGCAACTATTTTTCAGGACCATGAGGAAAAAATATCCCGCCCTCTGAATCTGCTTTCGCAACGGCATTGCACACGGCTAAAGACGTTGTTAATCCACATTCTTGAATTTTCCTTCAAGAACCTCAAAAGTCTCATTGCCAGAGTAAGAAGAACTCACTTCTCCTGGTCTGCTTCGTAATAGAAAATCGAAAACGGGACGACGAAAAACACCAGAACAGCATCAACAATATACACGGAATACCAAAGCTCCCGCATGGGCAACGTGTAGTTACAAGCATCAGTGTAAACAGAATGCTTGCAAGCATGCCGGTTCGCAATGTCAGCAGGGAGCATGAGAATCGACAACTCCGCCACAGAGAGCCCGACGATCACCACGACCTTCGGAAACCAGGCCTGGTTCTTGTCATCCGGATGTTGATAGTTGATGAGCAAGTACAAGTTGAATGCCAACACCATAAGAGTCACTACTATCACTATCAACAGCAACACCACATTATAGTCCCCCATATCCACCGAAAACAAACTCCCTCTACAATACAAAACAAAACAAAAAAACAAACAAACAAGCGCGTCTCCTCTCACTGCCAACCCGATCTCTCCCTCTCTAAGAAACAATCATCGTCCTGTTTCACTTCATCTGCCATCACTCCCTTCAATCAAACGCTCCTCGTAGCTGCTTTTGCATCATCAAAGCCATCGCTAACAACAATTGCTCCGGTTTGCCAAACCCCTCCCCCCCCCCGTTCTATGCTTCAGGAAAAAAACTCTCTCCTACAAGTCATTGCTGTCAATCTGGCTACGATTGACTCCCCGAGATCAAGAGCACCGCTCCGGCACACAGTCCGATTTGTATCCGAGGAAAACCTTACGATGACATCAGAGCTACGGCGTTTTTGCTGCATTCCAGTGCTGCATTGCAGCCCAAGCTCGCTGGCTGCCTCCTAGTGCCTGCTCAATCAAGTCCCATGGCCACTATCGTGGATATTGCTGATATCGAACGTAGACTTTCCCTGGGATGCGATCTAGAATGTCGTTTTCCTAGATTTGTGACGCTGCTGTGAGAGTTTGGGTTTCAGAATTCAAATTAGTCGGCTCGTTTATGAGTTGGTCACTGAGCGTGGCCACGTGGCGGGTTTTGATTTGGAGTGGTTTTGGGTACGTTTTATGGGTCGGTTACGGGTCCTCCTCGGCCATGCGACCCTTTGTTTGTCACCATTCTCTGTTTGTAATTATGTTTTTCCTTCATTAGGTGTTCTATTCTATTTGATTTTTGTTGTTAAGCTGGTTAAAGCTTGTACAAATTCACTCACTTTTTAAGTTTTTTTTTTACTTGTAATTTATTTATGATAAAAATTGTCAAGTTCATTGTGAATATTTTAAGAATCTACACCATTGGTACAAAAAATATTAATTTAATTAAAAAAATAAAAATAAAAAGATTAGTGGAGCTATAAACATAAAAAATAAAAATAAAAAATAAAGTAAAATAAAAATCGATACCAACGTAAATTCATAAAATTCATTGCGTATTTCCAGTGGCACAAGAGAATAACTCTGAAACCTATTATGAAGGATTTATTCAACAATTTGTTATAGATTTTTCATAGAGTCTTTGGTGGTTGATTTTTTTATTTAATTTTCTTTCTATAATTATTTTTATTTGGGTTTTGGATATTTTTGCAAAAGAATTGTTTCTTGAATGTATTGAAAATTTCCAAAAAAATCTTTATGACTCCATGTAAATATAATATTTATGAACATCAAATTTTACACATATATATATATATATATATATATATACATATATATATCGAATACATGGCAATGTAAAGAGCATATTATAAAGTAAGACAGAATAACTATTTCTATAAAAAATTGAAAATTGAAAATAAACTTATAATTACATAAAACTTTATGCACATAAGTTTCAATCGGGAATTTTTTTCACATTAAAAAGCAAGAAAATTTATTTATTTTCATTAAAATTATTCACGATGACATGCTGTTTGACTTATCATAAGTGAATATTATGTATTGGTTCTTCATACAAAAACAATATGTTCTGGGTACTTTTTAAATGTAATATTATACCAATTTCATATTTTACAATTGTGTATTTGATGAAGAACTTTAAAAGCAAGAATTTTTTTAGAATGTTTCTAGTAAAGTAATATTTCGGAAAATATTTACAAGTGCATTGATAATTTGGAAGAATTTTTCTTTAGTAATCTTTTAATTCTCCTGCATGCCATTCTTTTTTAGTTTTTAAGCCTTTATTTCTTATTATTTTATTTATTTATTTATTTATTTTTGTAATTATGCAAAATTGTGATTCCGATCTACTACAAATCGAAGCCAATTTTATGTAGCAATATTAATTATGAAAATCCAATGTATTTACTTTTGACTATGTGGCTTGGATATCTTTATTAATCTTTTACATTAATTAAAGAAACCATTATAACCTAAGAATGTAATAATCATAACTAATAGTGAGAAGACCAATGCATTAATTTAAAATGTTTATTTGGGAGTTTAAATCAATTAGTATATGCACTAAAGTTATGATGTTTGCTAAATCTAAATAAAACACAATAACATCTAATTATTACTATTATAGATAATGTGTCTATCTAATAATTATCTTGTAGAAACTTTCTCTCTATCTGTGAAAACCTCCATGTAAATTAAATTTTCTAACAATAAATCCAAGGTTGTAACTTCATTTAGTATTAAGATTTTGTTGCAATTTTGCATGTTATTTCTTTTTTCTTACTATTGTTACTTGTGGATATATATTCTTGTCCTAAAAAATTCATCCCTTGTATACACCAACATTTGTTTTTTATTTGCATTTTAACATCTTATGTAATAGTCTTATTATTATTTTATTTTATTCTTATTCTTATACATGCAAACTTGTGACTATTTGTTGTTAAATAATAGATGCTAATTGAAAAAACATTAGAATAAATAGTTGTGACTGCAATGGAATCAAACAAAACTCAAAGCTAAGAAACTCATTACAATACAATAATATAGATTTTGAATGCAACACCATTCAATAAATTGGACTAAATAGTGTCTCCATTTAAGAATCTTTAATTAAGATTTGCATTAGATAGGATTGTTTTTAGGTCCTACATTTATTCATCAAGAATATATGATGAATATTTGTTTCAATCCAAAATATAAATTGTAAAAAATCTAAAAAATTGTAAAATTAATTTTTAATCAATCTAAAGCATTGAAAGTACCTTAACTTGTGCCAATAATAATAAAAATGTACACAAAAATACAACAGCATTGAAAACATCACATACACATATTCAATTATTTTTAATTATTTTACAAACACTCGAGGCACCACAAATCAAACGGTCAAACACATCATTTCAATTTTTTGGTAGAGTTAGGCAACAAGAACAAGTGGATCGTAATTCAAGCTTGCCACGTCTCAAAACAATGTACCGACACCGAAGCTCATATTTTCCAAAACAAGGTGGTTCTGACCCACCTTGTCACGCATCCCCAGTACCGAAGGCCTTACCGGGTCGGAAGAAGCACCCCGACTTCGCATCCTCGCAGATCACCAAACTCGGATTTTGCATGCCATATTCTCATCTCATACTATCCGAAGAATATTCTCATTACAAAATCGAATCCTCGTTTTAAAAGCGAGGAGAAAACTATGGCTTTCTTGAGGTGGAAAGCGAACGTTTTCTCATTGTTTCCGAACACTCCTGCTTCGCAACTGCACCTGAACCCGCTGCATTTTGCACACTATGATGGTGCCATGGATAGATTTGGGCCATTTTCGCTGAGTTCATCTTAGTTTTGTGTACTCCAGATAACGTTTTGGAAACCAGTGTCGTGCTGTAATGGGCTTTCGGTGCAGTTGGGGATGATTGGGTTGTAGCGGTCTTGGTGAGCTGGTTAATGGGCCTTTTTGCCCTCGCAAGTACGCTAGGTGATTGATTTTGTGGATGGGTTTTGTGGGTGTAATGAGGTGACTTCGTACCTTTTTTTCTTTTTTTTTTTTTTTTTCCTTTTTTTTTAATACTTGTGTGGGGGGGGGGTTTGCTTTGGTCAATGTCTGGAGGAGGCTTTCAATTGAAGGACTTTTGGGTACATGGCAGTGGTTGCTTTCTTGATTTAGCGTGTTGGAACGGGCGTGTTGGATTAGTGTGAGCGTAGTTTTATGTGATTGTGAGGAGGATTTTAATGCTAGGGTTGATGGTTCAACGTTGGCTTGCTCTGACTTGGAGCATCAGTTGGTGTGGGGGAAGAGTTAGGGTTTTATTGGAGTGAATTTGTCACTCATGCAAGTTCTTGTGAAACAATTCTGATGTGGAGTTGTGGATCACTCTTTCATTCTTTGACTCGTCTTTTTGGACAACGTTGATTGTGGCTGCTCCAAATACAGGGTCATGCAGAGTGCGAGGTATTATCGTTACTAGGAGCATCAGTCGGAAGAAGTTTCTAGGTTAAGTCTCAATTTACAACCTGTTCAGAGTCTTGTGAAGTCTAAATTTAGCCAACGTCTCGGTGCCTATAATCTACAAATCGAGCTTCAGATTGGTGAGCGAACTATCAAGCATTTAAAATTGAAAATCTCTTACGTTCACGCTTGCTTCTGGTTCGCTCGCTAGAAGTAGCTTTTCTTGAGTGACTCGTTGTGAACCAGGTTGTCTCCTTGAACGCATTTTACATTTTGCTATTCCTTGGCATTTCAGGATAGGGTAAGATACTGAAGTCGTTCACATTTGTGTTCGTTGTTGGATTCAAAAATCATCAATAGAAACGCCGACATTTTCAGTTTGTGCAAATCGTGTTTTAATGTCACTACGAAATTTGGTTATTTAAGTTTGCTCTTGATGGTGTGTTCCTCTGAGACACCACAACGTTGATTATAGTCGTCAGAGCATGGCGACAGAGGTTAGAGTTAACTAGCGTGATAAAAATGAGTGATCAGTTGTTCGTCATTGCAGAATCAACCCATTTCCCTTCTCTCTTAGTGTTCACAGCGCCTCTTCGAAGGAAGTGAGCATTTTGTAGCTTTCTATGGGGGCGATGGAGGTGACTGGAGAAGAAAAAGATGTGCAGAAAGGAGGCAGCATGCCTCGAGCACCGTCCGTAGATGACCTTTTTGTGCCAATGGGAAGATTGGATATGCACTCTTCGGGGATGGGGGCTGACAATGAAGAAGTGAAGGAAGGAGGGAATACGTCAGCCTCTAATGTGTGTGGATCTTCAAGCTTAGTTCACAGTGCAACAGCCGAGAAAACTCCATCTGCATCTGACGGTGAGTATGTGGTATTGAGCTCTAGGTTCTTAGTCCGGGTTTCATTGCGTGCAGTGTACATTTTGATTCGTTGGGAGATTTGGCAATTTCACGATTTTTTCGGGAGTATGGAAAGTATCTTTTAAACCAATACAATAGACGGAACTCAGTAGAACCTTCGTTGCTCACTCTCCGAATCAAGTCAGAGTCTTGTTTCCTTTGGAGTGTTGAGTTAATGTAAATTAATATGTCCATTAGGCTTCTGGTTTCTACGCTTGGACTCTGTTTTCTATTCGTCCGAAAGTAGGTTTTGGTCATCGGCATAACTAATGCGAAGGCGAAATGCTTTCTCTAGGTACTGGGATCGTAAATTTGTTGTCTACCGACAACGTCCTCAGTGATGTGCGTGTTTGGAAAACATTCATCTATATTTAGGTGATGAACGTTGAAACATTGACCTTGTGCCAAACCAATGCTTATGTAATTTTTATGCAGAGAGATTTAAAGGCTTTTCAGAAGGTAATTGGCAACTGGCTACTGAAAGATACTGGGTTGTGCAGGAGCACGCTTGGGCCTGAACTTGAATCGAAGTGAGTTGTCGGGTTTATCGAGAGATTCTTGTGGAGAAATTTCTGAACAGGTGCATGATAAGGGGGGCGAAACGCATTCCAGTCCGAGAAACAAGAAACCTGAAGGTCAGAGCAATCATACATCTGATGACGATCAGCCTGTTATCGACGAGAGGAGGCAGAAACGGATGATTTCGAACAGGGAATCGGCTCGACGATCACGGCTCCGCAAACAACAGCATCTTGATGAATTGCGGTCACAGATCTCTCACCTCCGAGCCGAGAACGTCCACTTGCTAAATCGCTACAGTCTTGCATCACAGCAATACGCTCAATTGAATGAAGAAAACTCTGTGCTGAGGTCAAATGCTGTCGACTTGAGGCATCAGCTGCAAACGCTGCATCCTGGCACATCTGGGCATCAGATGATGACCTTGGAACCACGTGATCTCAGTTCAGTGCAACCCCTTCCCTTGAACTTAAGCTTGTGCTCAGGTCCTATTGAAGATCCCAATTGGGGGAAGTATTGATCTGTTAGCCCCTTGTTTGAATTGTGTGCAACATGTTTTTTTGGTTATTTGGGCTTATATGGAGTGCGAACGGCGGAATCGATTTTTATTCAGAAGACGGTTATATCGGCTTACATTTGGGATGGCTTTTTTAATGATGCGCATGTAATATCACGACCAGCTCCATGAGCTACGTAAAGGGCGTTTAATCATCATGAGCAATGGTTTTTTCATCATACATCTCTTTTTATGAACGATTGTTAGTTATTTCTTTCTTTGGAGACATGTGCTGTAATGACACATACAACTCAAACATGCTGGATGTTTATTTTCTGATTACTTACAGTCTTGCTGTTCGTGGGCTTGGATGAGAACACACTAATTCGCACGATTGCAGTACATGTCAATCTGGTTTGTCCCCACTCTTCATCGTATAGGTGCGCGGAAAGATTTTTGGGAAAGCATTATTGGAGGCCCCCAAAGCGATATGGTGTTATTTTGCTGCAATCGAAAATATCGGATGACATCCAGATAGTACAAAACAAGGATGCCCATATTTATCACATGCTTCCAGTTGAGCACCATACATCTGCGTAACATCAACCTTTTATCGGTGTCGTATGGTGTTCAGCCCTGTGTTCTTCTTTGGTCGTATACCGCTTAACTGCTTTGAATTTTTTAACTTTGTACTAAACTGAAATAAGTTCAGTTTGCAGTTCTCATCTATATGATGTAGGGATCTTTCAGGAAAGTGGAGTAATGTACAGATGGGAGGAGTTTATAGAAGAGTTCCAATTAAACAAGAGATTTAGGTAGTCTAGTTCAAGTATCTAGAGTCATTGCATCTGTTGCACCTGCCAAATCAAGATTTCGGATTTATTCATGTGAAGACCTTAAGCTATGCAACTGCATATTCCTGCTAAACGGGCTCTTCACATTTGTCAACTGCCCCTATGACTTGTTGCAGTGGTCGACTTCAGTGGCATCTCAAGCCAGTTTTGACAATTATGGTTATTACTGGTAATCAATACTAAGGTTCAAGAAATAACAACACATACAAGTTGATTGATTATGAAGCTAGCTTTACATGCTTCCAGTATCTTTACTCCTTCAGTCATGCTAAAACTTAAGCAATGAGATCGACAAACATAAACCCTAAGTTCAGGTTAAAAGTCCTTATAAATTTGCTATGGGGTCATGGTTAGACTGGTGCTTTGTATGAAGCCAATGATGGACTGTCCACGAAATCGAATTGTGACCCAATATTGATGCGACTCCCTGCAACTTCATGACTTGGCACAGCTGCAGCAATCTCCTCAACCTCTTCTGGAGTAAGATTGATAAATACACTGCCGATGTTCTCCTTCAGGTTGGGAATCTTAGTAGTACCTGAAATGCTAGCAAGCTGCTTAGTCTTTACCAATCAACAAGAACTGTAAATTGGTTAACGCTTCTTTCAGTTGATGGCAGATTTTCCTCCACACTAAAAACGCAATCCGAAACAACGAGCATGACCAAGATGTTATTGAAGATCTTATATTGAGCATACCAAGTGGTTGTGGATGAATTTGAGCATTAAAATTAGGGGGAATATCGAAAATACCCCTGTATTCTGGGAAATATAAAAAGAATACTCCTATTGCCCTGCATGAACATGGCATCGGAACCCGACTTCATCCGCTTTTGCTCCCCATCTAACCCGTACACTCCATCTCCCCTACGGTGTGGTTCTTAATCTAGCCTCTTGACATTAGATAGGCTCTTTGTAAGTCAAGTGGTTATACCCACATCCGGACACAGGCTACATTTGAGAGCACGCTTTTCTAGACCAAAATTTTCGACTTGAAGCTCATCATATCGACCAACGACCGAACCGGTTCAACAGAGTTTGAGGTGGGCAGCACTGATCAGTGCAGAGGGGTATTCGTGATATTTCCAGGATACAGAGGTATTTTTGATATCATGGAAGAACACAGGGGTATTTTCGATATTTCCCCTTAAAGTTAATGCGTAACATTTACAACAAGTACCAGCCAATTAATGATAGTTAAAGAAAGTCACTACGCGGTAAAATCTAGAGTAAGGTCAAGGTTGGAGGTGAACCTGGTATAGGTACGACGTCATCCCCTTGATGCAATAGCCAAGCAAGAGCAATTTGTCCAGGTGTGCAATTGTGCTTCTTTCCCAACAATGCCACTCGATCAAATAAAGCCTTGTTTTTCTCCAAATTCTCACCCTGAAACCGTGGATGCCGCACCTGATCAGGAGCCAACATTCACATTTACCACTATAAGAGCAAGTCAATCTGTGCTTTCAAAATCAAGGTAAAAATGAAAGAATAAAGGCCTTATTAATAGCAGGTTGTGAAGAATTGAAGACTTACGAATCGATAGTCTTGCTCTTCCAGTTTCTCAACGACGGCTTTCCCAGAGAAGAATCCTCGCCCAAGAGGGCTATAGGGCACTATTCCAATTCCAAGCTCCCTGCAGAAGTGGGGTTTTATTATCCACTCAGTGAATCTGTAGACTTTAACTAGCAGTGTGAAGATTTGATGTAGTCCTTGTCATTTCATTATTACTCGGTGGATATTACGCAAAATCTCCAGATATATAATAACCCTAGCCTGCCTTTTATCAAAAATGTCATCACGTATTCTACACATCAGAGATAATGTGGATTAAAAGCTACCTATTAATCCAAGATGACTGAAAACCACAAATTACAATTACCTGCAGACGGGAACAATTTCGTCCTCAATGTCACGAGACCATAAAGACCACTCCACCTGAACAGCGGTTATAGGATGAACCTTATGTGCACGTCTAATTGTATCGACATTGGCATCTGACAGACCTAGATATTTTACTTTCCCTTCTTCAACTAGTTTCTTCATCTCTCCGACCTGCCGAACACACAAAGTAGAATGTCAAGGCACTACAACAGCAAGAGAAATGCGCGTGCAAGACACCAAATGTGTTACCTTAGTGACAAATTAAAAGACAAGAAGGTAAAACAAGAGAGTATTATCCATACATGATTTGCCTTGATTAAGAAATGTCAGTCTGTAGGAGATGACCACCTCTTTCATCATAAAGCTCATAAACAAGAACTTCGATCGTTATTGGAGTGTAATGAATGTAGCTTGCTAGCATACCGTAATTTCAATGGGCACCCTTGGATCAACTCGGTGCTGGAAATACAAATCAATGTTGTCCACGCCTAGACGCTCTAAACTAGCTTCACAAGATTCGCGCACATACTCTGGCGTGCCATCAATGACAACCTGTCCGGCTGCGTTGAATTTGACCCCAAACTTAGTCGACACTTGCATTTTCTCCCGTGGCAAATTCTTCAATGCCTGAGGTACTAAGCAAATAAATCATGCTCTCAAACATAGTGTAGAGCTAAAGTAAAACTTATGGTCGGAAAAAACTTCATGAGAAAGAAGTCCAGCGGAATTTGAAAGCATGGAGAAGCCGTTCTCTGCTACGACGTTTCTACTGAAGAGTTTAAGACATCGCAACCTATCAAATCATATAAGTTTCAAGGCATGTTGAGAGAAAAACTGTGAGAATGATGGCGAGACATACCACACCAAGAAGCTTCTCGTTGCTATGCTTCGTACCATAGAAATCGCTGGTGTCGAAGAATGTTACTCCGTTGTCGACGGCAAGGTTTAAAACATCCAGAGCATCATTTAGCTCAACAGGTCTCTCGTGTGATGATGACAAGCTCCTGCATCCGAGCCCCAGCGCAGACACCTACAATTCATCCAACACACATTTCCGTTTCACGATGATGAAAATATCAACGCCGTTTCGTGATTATTAGTCAGGCATGCAGATATGTTAGCAATTAACATCCATTCGTATGTCTCGATTGCAGCTTCTCTCGTGCTTAATGCGTTGCTCTAATTTCACTACAGAGACTGTAAGCACCCATATCTGTCCCATGAAAACTACAAATTCAGTACTTACCTCCAAACCCTGGGAGCCAAGCTTGCGTCGTGGCACGAGATAGGGGCCTGTCATACTTCCACCGGGTGACAAGACGATTGAAAATTGAAAGTACCTCGCCTACAGATATGAGAAGATTACTCGCTTTCAAACCCTTAGAATCCTGAGCCGATCACCCGCAACTAGATCAGGTGAACACTCCCAAGACTGACAGTACAAAACGTTTCACCAATTTCAAGTTACAAACACATCAACCAGTCTGATTCCTATCCCACCGCAAGCAGAAATCAAGAAGCACAGAATCTCTAACTACTTCTTCACATTTTCTCGACAGCATGCGAGTAATATTCACACAGCAATCCAAACCGGAGGAGATAAATAAATAAATAAATCTAAAATGCGAAAAGCTCAAATTACAACATACAAAACCAAACCCACCGCAATTCCAAAGCAGAGACCAGCTTCCCTAATATTAAAACAGAAAGTAAAATGTAAACAATCCTCGATTTTAGAAGTAGATTACAGCATCAAACGGTGGAGTAATCAAAGAATGAGGTTCTTCGCTCATGCACTACCATGACAGGCCACAATGTTGATAAGATTCGCACCAATAATTCAACAAAACTTCCCGGCGGCCCGGATCAATTTGCAACAACGCCTACCACCGGAAGGATTTGCGCCTCTCTGTAGAAAGCTATTGCTTTGAGACTGGAGGTAACTGATAGTTCATTCAACAAGGAAACAGTACAAGATAATGTAGCAGCGCAGGTGATTGCAAGGACGATGAACGAAAGAAGAAACTACGAATGAAACGCAAAACAAGAGCCTCTACCAACACCCCTCTTGCCCGCCGCAGTGACGAGTTTCAAATCTCGGAGCGTTCACATAGATGGAACAAGGAGTGCCAGAGTACATTGGTGAGAGTGCTAGAGCGAATGCAAATAGCCAAAGAAATCTAAAGCAATAACTCGCTAACCTAATGAGGTTATGTGTGATTGTTCAACAGCTACAATTATTGTTGTTGGCACTGATGGCGATATTCAGGAGTGCACCGCACATATTGATCGCACTGGTTCAATTTGTGAAACCTCGAATCTTCAAGGATAGTAAACTAGTGCAGCAGTAGCCATTACATGTAGAAAGTGAAGAGGATTGTCCCCCTCTCAAGCCAGAAGCAATGTTCACAGAAGTTGGTACACCTCACAGATATGCTAAGCCCGCAGTGGTGCGTAGTTACTATGCCGTTCATGTTGGGAGGCATGTTGGCATTCACACATTTGGGCAGCTTGTGAGAGAGAGAGGTGATAGGTTACGATGGTGCTCAACACAAAAGTTTTTAAAAATTTGACTAGTAAAGTGAAGATCAACTTCAAAGTGTTTTGTTTAATCATTGAACAATGTATAAAGCTAAGTTCATATACTGAGTGCCAAATTTACATAGTTGCTTTTGCTAGTGCATGATATTCTGCCTTGCATGAAAAGTATGATGTGTTGTTTTGCTTTTTACTACACCAAGAGATCAAAGAACTTCCCATTAGAAATATAAATGTACTTGTGAAGGTTCATTTGTCAATAAATATAAATATCAATATAAATATCACAAGCATAGGTTGCATCCAAATAATCCTAAATAGTGGATTCTTCTCTTTTTGGATACCAAAGGCCAAAATTAGGGTATTGATGTAATTAAAGCATCATACTTTATTTCATACATAAATACTTATTGTCTTAGTCTTCTCAACACTAAAGAATTTATCAATCAAGTAAACTTTGCAAGGATTATTGTAAATATCGTGTCTTGACTATAAATATATTCAATATTCATGGAGATTATGAAAATGTTTCATAATGCATAACATTATATGTTTCATGTTGTTGTTAAGAGCACTCATTATATGTTCTTATCCTTTCTCTTTAATAGTTGAGAGTGATGCCGAAAAAATTATCATAGTGCACCAACAAAACAATTTGTCTTGTTTCAAAATGTTTTTCATTTGAAATGTTTATTTGTACTAGTTGTCCATACCAATAAGATGGCAAGTCTTTGGAAGTAATAAATCTCTAGATTTGGTGATGTGTGTAGTGTGCACTATTCCTAATGCCATGTGGCATAAAATACAACTCATAGTCATGTAGAGCTGAAGCTATGATATCATGTAGAAAGCTATTACTTTGAAATTGGAGGAAATTTATAGTTTATTCAATTAGAAAATAGTACAAGATTAAATATTAATGTATGTGATTACATGTCAAGGACAAGAACTCGATGAAAAAACAATTCAAACAAGTGAGCATTCACTCAAAGAGAGGTAACAAAATATATATAAATAAGTATATATATTGAAAGAGAAACTGGAATGGCTATTGCCAAAAGATAAGAAAATAGAGACCCTTGAAACAGACTAGAAGCAACAAAGGAGTTGACAAGAGTGAAGAAGCCTTCACTCTTGTCTCTATATATACTATCTAAGTAAGAGCTACGTGGCGACGTTCTATAGGACCTCCAATAGGTGTTGACTTTATAGGGCACATGGCTTGACTTACAAGATAAGTTTTTCTACGTGTGGGCCACATAGTTAGCTTGATCTTCAAGCTAACAACATGTGTGGCACATGGCCAACTTTTTGACCACGTTTCTAATCCAAAAAGTCAATTAAAGACACCTATGAAGTCAAAGCAGCGTCTAGGAAGTTTTTAAGAAGCTTCCATATTAAATATTATAGAATTAACTTACTTTTACCTACTTTTATTTACTTCTACCTATTTCTATATGTAATTATTAGCTTACATGATTATGTCCGTGACATTACCCCCCTTTCTAGGAATGAGTTCCACGAGGAGCGGTCATCATATGTTGAAGAAATCTATGATGCGACGAATTGTATTTGCCACATACTCTGATCTCTGTTCTCTTCGAAGATGATTGATAGGGCCTCTCAACCATCGGTAGTGTCCCATACCAGGGCGGGAAGACCACCCAATTATTTGATCATTGTTGAGGCCTTCGTAACTTCCTTCGAATAGAATATTTGGAACACCATCAGGAGTTGTTCCTACCTCTAGCAAAATCACCAAACATCTGGAGTCCCTTCCCAAATCGTGATACCAAACGCGTTGTATCTCACCATCTATTCGAGGAAGAACATGTCGTTCTTGAAGATCTTCATCTCGATTGCGTCGTCTTGAAGGTTGTGACAATCGTAATGTCTTGTCCGACAGGTCAGCAAATGAAGGCTCTTGAGTTAAATCCGTTGGTTGTTGGTTCTCCATCTCCTGAGCGCCACTACTACAACGAAGCTACGAACAAGAATTGAAAGTAGAATGTTATCTTGCCTAGATGTTGTTTCTTTTATAAAGAAGGTTTTTATCTTGATTTTGATGGATGTCGTCGATGAAAAGCCTCCACCGCCTTTGCTGCATTTGCAAGGTTCTTCATTGGCTTCCATGTGCGTTCACTAATATCATATCCGCGCCAATGGACAAGATATTCTATTTTATTACGACACCGCCTTGAATCTAAGACTTCTTCTACTTCAAATTTTTCATTATTGTCCACTTCTATAGGAGGAGGTGGAGCTTATCGTCTTCTTGGTATGTCCACTCTCTTGTATGGTTGAAGAAGAGACACATGGAATACTGGATGGATTTTCATTGTCTTTGGTAGATGTAAACGATATGCAACTGGATTGATTTGAACAGAAATAGAAAATAGTCTCAGCCTTCGATAGTCCAACTTGTCGCAAGGATGAGTGGTCTTGATATTACGACGAAGTAGCCATACCTTATCACCCACGTTGAGTTGTAGTTGCTCCTTACAATATACATCTGCATTTATTTTTTGTCGTTCTTGAGCTTCCTTCAATTGCGCCTTCATTATTGCATGTAACTCTGACAACCGATTTTCCATATCTTCTGCTGCAGGATTATCAACTTTTGAAAAATCAAAAGCATCAAGTCGTGGATGATAGCCATAATTGGCAAAGAAAGGTGTTTGTTGCGTGGAGGAATGTACCGTATTATTATAAGCAAACTCTGCCAATGGCAGAAGGGTTGTCCAATCATCTTGTTGGTAGTTGATGGTACACCTTAAATACTGCTCCAAGACTTGGTTTACGCGCTTTATTTGTCCATCAGTTTGAGGATGGAAAGCCGAAGATAGCTTTATGTCCACTTTTAAAATCTTGAAAAGGGTCCTCCAAAATCTCGACACAAATTGAGTTCCCCTATCCGATATGATATCTTTAGGTAATCCATGATAGCGAAAGATATTATCAATGAAAAGCTTAGCTGTTTCTTCACCTGTGATAGATTTTGTACATGGCACAAAATGTGCCATCTTGGTGAAACGATCTACTATCACAAATATAGAATCATAACATCTTGAGCTTGGAAGATCTATGATGAAATCCATAGAAACAGAAGACCATGGTTGTTCTGATATAGGTAATGGCTGAAGAAGTCCGTAAGGTCGATGACGAGGAGTTTTTGATCTTGAACAAATATTACATGATTGTACAAAGTCTTTGACTGACTTCCACATTTGTGGCCACCAAAAATCTCTTGATATGAGTTCTAAAGTCTTATTATATCCAAAGTGTCCTGCTATTGGAAAATCATGACATGCTTGAAGAACACGTAAACGTGCTTCTCCTTCTGGAACATATAGGCGTCCTTCAAAATATAATAGATTATTCTTGAACTCGAACTTAGAAGAATCATGAGACTTGGAAGAATTATTCTCAATATCATGAACAAGAGGATCTAAGGACATACTGGACTAGATTTGTTTGAGAAAAGTTGAATCAACAGTCAATGTTGATTTCATTGCTCGGAGATGAAATTGCTCCGGTTTCAAGAGGACCGTTCTTTGTTGCTCAAAAGCTGCATCTCCTTCTTTTGGTGCAAAATAAGAACGTCTAGACAATGCATCGGATAAACCTTGTTGTTTTCCTGGTCGATAAGTGATAATGAACTCGAATCTTGACAAAGACATACTCCAACGAGCTTGACGACGATTCAACACACGTGTTGACATCAAATACTCGAGGTTCTTGTGATCTATATACACAGTGACTGGACTAGAAGCGCCTTCTAGATAATGACGCCATTCTTGAAAGGAATCCACGATTGCAAACAGTTCTTTATCGTGGATCTCATAATTGATCTTGGCTGCTGAGAATTTTTTTGAATGAAAAGCTATCGGATGAAGTTTGTCATTTGTTCCCATTTGTGACAAAACTGCACCAAGGAAAAATCCGATGCATCTGTTTCCATAAAAAATGCCTTGGAAAAGTCAACACGATATAAGACTGGTGCAGAGACAAACGATGTCTTCAAGGCTTCAAATGCTGCTTCCGCTTCTTGATTCCATTGGAATTTGTCTTTATTGGTCAAGCGTGTAAGTGGAGCTGCAACTCGTGAAAAGTCTTTGATGAAGATCCGATAGTAATTGGCAAATCCCAAGAAACATTGGACATCTCTTACTGTCCTTGGAATCTTCCAATCCATGATTGTTTGGACTTTCTTAGAATCCATCATGAGACCATCATTTGAAATGATGTATCCTAAAAAGTCAACTTGAGTAGTGTGAAATACACACTTTTTCATCTTGGCGTACAATCCTGCATCTCTAAGTTTTTGTAATACTTGACAAACATGTATTTTATGCTCTTCGACGTTGTTAGAATAGATCAAGATATCGTCTAGGTAGCAGACGACAAAATTGTCTAAGAATTCACGAAATACATCATTTATGAGATGTTGAAAAGCAGCTGGTGCATTCGTGAGTCCAAAAGGCATGACATTATATTCAAAATGTCCGTACCTGGTTCGAAACGTAGTCTTCCATTCATCTCCTTCATTCATTCGTACTAGATTATATGCTCCTCTTAGATCTATTTTTGTATAAATCTTAGCTTGATTCAACTGGTCAAGGAGTCCTGATATCAAAGGTAAAGGATATCTGTTCTTGATTGTGATCTTGTTGAGTCCTCGATAGTCAATATACATTCGCAAAGATCCATCTTTTTTCTTTACGAATAGAATTGGAGCTCCTGCTGGAGATTTTGTATGGCGTATGAAATTCTTCGCTAAATTCTCGTCAATATACGTCTTGAGTTCAGCCAACTCATCTTGCGATAAACTATAAATTGGTCCAAATGGTGGGTGAGTTCCTTCATTGAGGTCGATTGAACAATCATATGGGCGATGCTCAGGAAGAATATCTGCATTCTTTTTCTCAAAAACGTCTTGATAATCCTGATATTGACTTGGAATGCCACTTGAAGTCTTTACGCTTTCAGAAATAGGTACAGCATAAATAGCAAAAGTTGATCCTTCTTTTGCTGTGTATATAAATGCTTTTGCACATATAAGTACGGGTTTTACTATACTAGATTTATAACTTTTTACTTGATTGGTAGAACTATTAATAATGCTTTGAGAAAAGTCAAGTTTATGAGAATTCCAATCTATTCGAGGGTTATTTTTTTCTAGTCAAGATAAACCTAAAATAACTAGATTGGACGGGGATTTAATTATGTTAAAAGCTATATAGCTAACATGACTGTTTGTTACTTTTATAGGGCGAGTTTCATGAGTGACATCTCCAGAAGACAAAGGACGGCCATCAATGACTTCTACATGTACGGGTTTAGTTTTCTGTACAAAAGGTATTTTATAACTTTTAACAAATTGTTCATCTAAAAAACATGCTGAGGCTCTCGAATCTAATAAAGCAAAGGCTTTGTAATTCTTAGGTCCTAAATATAATTCTATTATAAAACAAGAAGAGGGTTTTGAGGCTAGGATAGGACCTTCATTAGGAATTGTACAAGGTTCCAGCTGCACGGTCCCTATTGTAGCTGGACGAATCCGTTTTCCGACATGTTGTCTTCTTTGACCGCCGTACCCCTTATTTTATAGTTACATTGTTTCTTTGGACAATGTTGAGCAGTGTGCTTAGGTTCTCGGCAGTATAAACATAATCCTTCTTGACGACGACGAATCTTTTCTTGCTCAGTTAGGGGTTTAAAACGTACCGCGTCAATTTGCATGTCTTCTACTTTCGAATGTACGTTTGGCGAAGATGTTGATGTTGCCATTGAGTAATAACGTTGAGGTTCCCGTATACGACTCTTGAATCGAAATTCAAAAAGTCGATTGTCACATTTTACCGCAAAATCGATTGCTGGACTCAAAGTTTGAGGATCAGGTAAGTTGAGCATCAATTTCTTTACTTCGTATTACAATCCATAAAGAAATTGGCTGATGAGTGCAGCATCATCCCACTTGATGTCAATTGCAAGTTGTCGAAATTGTGAAGCATACATTGTTACTGAGCGGTTTTCTTGTCGCAAAATTCGGATCTTGTTTGTTGTGACACGAGTTGCATCGTGTTCACCATACATAGATCGAAACTCCGCCAAAAATGCTTTCAAATTGTCTAATATTGGATTTCGTTGTTCAAGAAAAGACAAAAACCACGATAATGCAGAACCAGAAAGTAGAGTGCCAATAAACCTGACTTGTGATCTTGGAGTTGGATAGCTTTGCGGTTGAAGTTCAATTGCCAATTGTACTTAATTGATGAACCCTCGAAACTTTGATCTTGTACCATCAAATTTCTCGAGTAAAGCAATTCTTGGTTCTCTAGTTCTTACAGGGTGTTGTACAATTGGAGAAGGAATGTGATTTGGTGCAGATGTTGAAGCAGCTCCGATCATCTCTATATCTCCACTTTCTACTATTTTTGTTCTTTCCTATATTGGTGAATTGAGTTGATGCATCGTAAGCATTAACTCCCTCAATTGTGCTTGCATTTATGCCATTGCACTCTTCATTTCAACAAGCTTTGCCATAATGATACTAAGAAGAAAAATTTGTCTGATATTGCTGAAGACAAAAGAAAAAGAAAAGACTTGATAACAAAGAAGATACTAAGAAGAATATGAGTTTAGAAGTAGGTAATCCGCAAACTTCTAATACGCTTATGTCTTGTCAAGAGAAAGGGGTAATCCACTCTTACTCAAGAAAAACAAAACTCTGATATTGTAAGTGCATTCTTGTCAATCTGTCAAGGACAAGAACTCGATGAAAAAACAATTCAAACAAGTGAGCATTCACTCAAAGAGAGGTAACAAAATATATATAAACAAGTATATATATTGAAAGAGAAACTGGAATGGCTATTGCCAAAAGATAAGAAAACTAGAGACCCTTGAAACAGACTAGAAGCAAGAAAAGAATTGACAAGAGTGAAGAAGCCTTCACTCTTGTCTCTATATATACTATCTAAGTAAGAGCTACGTGGCGACGTTCTATAGGACCTCCAATAGGTGTTGACTTTGTAGGACACATGGCTTAACTTACAAGATAAGTTTTTCTACGTGTGGGCCACATAGTTAGCTTGATCTTCAAGCTAACAACATGTGTGGCACATGGCCAATTTTTGACCACGTTTCTAATCCAAAAAGTCAATTAAAGACACCTATGAAGTCAAAGCAGCATCTAGGAAGTTTCTAGGAAGCTTCCATATTAAATATTATAGAATTAACTTACTTTTACCTACTTTTACTTACTTCTACCTATTTCTATATGTACTTATTAGCTTACATGATTATGTCAGTGACATTTCAAGGACAATGAATAAAAAATAAAACTATAAATAAAACTCTAACAAAAGTAGTTGCTAACACTCTCACATTGCCATATTAGTTCTTAAGCAAAGCAAAGTAGATGCATATTATGTTTGGCAATGGCCATAGTTGTTTTACAACCTTTGTACATAATTAGTCTAGCTCAGCATTATACTTCAAGTTCTTTATACCATCTTTATAGGGGTCTTAGGATTTTGTAGAATTTTAGTCTTATATGCTCTATTTGGATGATTGAATGAAGAAGCAAAGTTTAATAAGGATTGGGCATTGATACGAGATGATAGAATTAAAAGTTATAGAATTAGATAAATTTTGGTTGAATAATCAAATGAAGAAAGTAGTATTTGTTTTATAGTTTTCATTCATAGTACATAAAATATTATATGAATTTGATAGGCAATTGTTTCAAATGTTTAAAACATTTAATTATATCAAGATTGTTTTGGTTAAGGATTCTATAAGACATAATTATTTAAAAAAGAAAAAATTGGCATAGATTTTATATATATTGTGTTTATTCTAATTATAAACTTTTAAAACTTTTCAAATGTTGTATTTCTTTTTTGCTTTAATATGCCAATTTTAGGAAATATTTGAACTATTTTGAGATGTCAAAATTATTCAAAATTGAATAGATTGATTAATGACATGTGATGTTTAAATATAATAAGTATAATTATATATAATTTTTATTTTTAGAATATTATAAATTTATAAGCTAATAATTTTTAATCAATTTTAAGAATGTACACTTTTTAGGAATTAATAACTTGATAAAGGTCATTTGATTATTACTTGAATAGTTACTTATAACTAAAACTTATTTCCATATAAAAAAGTATAAAAAATCAATACTTGCACCACAAATTAATTGAATAAAGTATGACTTTGCATGATTTTGTATAAGTTTTAGAAATTTTATATAAAAAATAGAAACATATTCTCTCTTCTTTTTTTATAAATTAAATGTCTTTAGATTAATATAATTTATATTAAATTCTGCAATAAAATAAATAATATAGAATACTAATAAAAAATATAAATACCAAGTTTTATACTGAGTTTCAACAAAAGATGATAATTGGATTTGGAGATTTAGTTTTTGGAAGTCTCTTTCAAACTTAGAAAAAAAGACCAAACAACATTAGTGAAATTTTTACTTCAAGATAAATCAATATTTAGTTGATTTGTGTCAATTATTGTAAATATATAAATAATTAATAAAAATAGTAGTGTATATAATTTGAAGCTAAATAAAGTATCTAATTATAAAATTTTCCTTATTATAGTTGATTAATTATTTTTTAGAATTTTTAGAATGTTGGTTTAGAAATTTTAGGATGTTTTAGGATTTTTTTGGAGTTTTTTTAGAGATTGTTCTAGAGCTTTTTCAGGATTTAAAATTTGAGATTTAATAGGATTTAAGATTTGGGGTTACAAAGATATAAGATTTGATACAATTTTAGAATTTAAGATTTTGGATTTCTAGAGTTTATGATTGTTTTTAAACTCTTTTTTTTTTCTTTTTTTTTTCGAAATTATCAAATAATTATGGAGCCATCAAAATCCTCTTTCTATAACTAAATGATTAGTACATTTATAAACAAGACTTTGTATAATACAACACCACTAAATTTGATAGCCTAAGGATGAGAAATACTCCTAGTAAAGTTAGTCTAAGGGTGATGAGAGTAGCCAAAGAGAAGGTGGCCTAAGAATTATGAATAGTCCTACATAATGCAATACAAGATAAGATGTAATGTCTTAAACTGATGAGGCTTAGTTCCATAAACCAATACACAAGAAATTATGAAATAGCTGTTATCAACTGGCTACAAACTTTAGATGATCTAATTATTAAGAATTATTTCTACTATGCTAAGAACCTCTCTAGTATATGCTCATTGTTTGAAACATATTAAAAGTATGGTTTTGCACATCCTTTCTCCCCCTCTTCCTCTTTATGTTGTTTGTCTATTAATATTGAACTTAGTAGTAGCACGTAAGCAATCAATACAATCAGGAACCCTTTATCTAAACTCAATTTCTTTTATATAACAATCCCATAGATGGTATTTATTTATTGGTTAAGTATTGAACATGCAAATATGCAAAAAATCAAAAATCAAACTTGTCCAAAGTCTCTAGTTGGATGAAAATAAAAATTTATTAATCATTCTAAAATCCCAGCCTGTGGATGGATTTGGCCTTGATTGGGAAAGGAATTGTAGTACAGTTTTGAACAACAGAAACATCCACTTTACCATCAGTTCACATCACAGTAAATATGGTGTTGGAACAGTGATCTAGTCAGTTTGGTTGATGTCCAGCGGAGATTGCAGAAATAGCGCACAACAAACGCAGCAGAAACATTGTCAAGAAATCAGAGAAATGCAATCCCTCCCCACGTCGTTCACAGACAATTTTTCCCTGAAGTTTAACACTGGTGGTAGAACATTCACCTGCTCCAGGGTAATATTTGAACCAAGCGATTGTTTCGAAGTGGACGCGCCAACTCTGGCTAGAAAGATGATACGAGCGTCATGGGCGGAGGATGGCAAAGGCGGGAGTTTGAATGGCAAAGACCAAAGTGGATGCAAAGTGGCAATCTGTAATGGACGAGGGCACCCACAAAGAAGAGTCCAGCATGGCATACAAAAAGAAAAACAATGCCACAGATGGAGGGGATGAAATGAAATATCAGCAAAGCACAGTTTGTGGACCAAGGACTGGGCGGAGACTCAATCCAGAGAGAGCCAATGGGATAAACGCCGCCTGATTCCCCAATTTCCTTATCCCTTCTCCACCACCCATGGGGATAATATGCTTGCTTCTACTCCCCTTCCACTGCGCTCTGGTTAAGCTGAATGCCTCACTCTACTTGTTCAGTAGCTCATTGTGTGCACTTGTTGTCGTTACCTCTTCCCGAAGTACCCCCCCATTGTGTGTGCGATAATGGCGTCTGCAATGGCCACTGCTGCTGCTGCCCAGGTGAGCCGTGTGGTGACCGGAGTCGCCACAGCCCAGAAGTCCAGCTTCTTCGCCGGCTCCAGCTCTGTTTCCCTGCTGGGTTGCTCTAATGGCAGCCGTGTGTGCATGGCCGAGTGGCTTCCCGGCAACCCTCGCCCATCTTACCTCGATGGCTCCGCCCCAGGGTATGTGATTGTTTCTGTACTTGTTTGGCAATGTGGTTGGAAAATACGGCTGCTGTGTTGAATTTAGATTAGAGAAGTGATGGAAACGCTTGACTGCTGTCGCCTCATGTCGGATATTTTCCTGGACATCGCCTACATTGTCCGTGCGTGAGTTGCTGCGTCTGCTGGGTATTAGACATTGCGCCCGTGGTTGCGTAATGGTGTTTTTTTGGAGTTAGGATTCTTCGGTAGCATATCGTACCCATTTGTTTCTATTCGGATTAAGGAATCTCGAGTGGAATTTCGTGTGCAATCGCTTAAGGGTATATTTACTTGGGTGATTTATGATCGTGCAGTACATCTCTCTGTATCGTCTTCTGGGATGTTTCCTCCGAATTGGGCATATGTCAACGTGAATGAGTAAAACAGATAACCCTAACCTCGACCCAGTTTTGCGAGCCATGAAGTGTGATAGAAATTCCCGATAGCCCCACTGATCTACAAGGGCCCCGGAAATTATGACCCGAGAAGGCTCTTCGCTGGTACAATGGTAAGTCTTAATTGAAAAGTGTTATAGTTTCTGATGAGAGGTGTAACATGCATGCAGAGACTTTGGGTTCGACCCCTTGGGACTGGGAGAGGTTCCTGAGAACCTGGAACGATTTAAGGAATCTGAGCTCATTCACGCCCGCTGGGCTATGCTTGCCGTTGTAAGTACTAGACCCAGATTTAATTTTGTCTCAGTTATATACTGATTTCACTCGTCCCAAGAACTATTGTCACGTTTAGACCCTCGTGACCCTCGTGAACTTCCTGATATTGACCTAAGTCTTTCTTATTCAGCCCGGAGTGTTGATCCCTGAGGCCCTCGGTTACGGCAACTGGGTGTCTGCCCAGAAGTGGGCAGCTACACCAGGTGGCCAGGCTACCTACCTCGGCAACCCAGTTCCATGGGGCAATCTCCCTGTGATCTTGGCAATTGAATTCCTTGCCATCGCCTTCGCCGAATCCCAGAGAAATGGCGAGCCTGATCCCGAGAAAAGGAAGTACCCAGGTGGTGCCTTTGATCCTTTGGGTTTCTCGAAGGGTGCCAATCTCGAAGAGCTGAAGCTTAAGGAGATCAAAAACGGTGAGCAATCTCATTCCCGATTTGAAGTATGTTTCAGTGATATAATTAGTTGTTTCTTCCCACTGAGGTGCTGCAAACATCCCAATTTTGCGTCGATGAGTAATCTGGAAAATTTAATGTGTTTGCCATGGAATTTTACAGGCCGCCTCGCCCTCGTGGCGTTCTTGGGCTTTGCAGTCCAAGCCATTGCCTACCCTGGCACCGGCCCTTTGGAGAACCTGAAGACTCACTTGGCTGACCCGTGGCACAATACCATCGCTCATGTCATCATTCCCCGATCTGTGCTGTAGATTATCAACTCGTCGAGACTTCAGAATCTTTCCTCCTGCAGTAACCACTAGACGGAGATGTGGTGGTTGACATATTCTCGCCATTGTAATATCATAAGGCTACTTTATTCGCTGGCCTCCCCTGTATACAAGACAAGTAGTTGCCCAATTGCACTTGACTTCAGTGAATCTGCTCCCTTTGTCACTCTTCGTTTTCATTTCATGATTTCTGGTACTCTCTTTTTGGCTGTATCCGACAGCTATCGTCAACCTTGTGATATTGTTATCGCATTTTCTCTGACGCCAGAAACACTCTCATCGAGTCTCCAATCGAATAGTCTACCTTTGTTATCATTATGTATGTAACACAGGACTCCACTTTCTACCTGAAGGTGACATAGGTTTAAACAATACATTCTGAAATTGGAATAGATCAAATCCTGGTTACTTCAGCACGTCACAAAATTTAAGTCAAACACTTCATTCTGATGGTAAAAAATCTCCTGATGAGCGCCAAGAATGTCAACTAACAAGATGTATAACATGAATCATTCTCCCAAATTGCAATCAATTAAATTTTCTTCTAAAAAGAGATGTTTCAATTCAAATTGATAATTAAAGTGGAGATCTTTGCCACTGATGGAAGGTCAATAGCAATGAGATGGTGAATGTGAAAGCAAGTTGTCACATTTGAGTGTTGTAATCTGACCACAATGACGCCGACGCAACACCTTGTTCACTATACTCTCAACATACACGTTCCTTCATACTTAAAGATAATCATACAACAATATATTTGAACATTATAATCATGTAGTACTAAGTAAGAGTGTGACTTTTGTGCAACCCTTGAACATATCTTTAGCACAGATTAATTCATTTTGCAATGATTTTGTACTCGATGTGATAAGTATAACATAATTATGTATCTTGAAGTCAATTTTTAATATTTGGATTTAAAGTGAAAAGTTTAGAAAATAATTGTACAACAGGTAACGCATGCGTATTTACACTTATACAAAAGATTGTGTAATATTCAACAATTACACAACTTAGTTTCTACCTATGACTACTATACACATTAAGTAGCTATACTCGTATCTTGATTACGCACTTCGTCCGTCCATCATCCATGCTTGTCTACGTAGATGTATTGGAGCTGCCTTAAATTTTGTGAGCAGCGTATTGACAGGCAATCATATGTTTGGAGTCCCTAAATGTTGATAGTAGGGGTGCAAAATTATTTTTTAAAAAAGAATCATCCAAAGTCATTTGTGAACAAGTAGAAAGAAAAGATTTTTGGTACAGAGAGCGGTTTGGATTTTCTGTTCATGCAGTACCAAGTACCAGCTGGGTACCTGTTCCGCTACGGCCCTTGTACCTATACATGGCATTTAAAAATATGGAATCAAATGGTATTGATCTGATGTGTTGGAATAACCCTTAAACTTTGAAATAGCATCAGTGATGTCATATGTAAATTATGGACCTCATGTCAAGGTTTACGGTACATTAGTGATATGATGTACATGACATGTAAAAACGAGACAAGTGTACTTCAATGACTGAATACTAATTACGATCAAGTTAGTGCAGACGATTCCGAGAGAATTTTGCATTCTGAAAGGTTTACAGGTGATTGTGACCTTCGTGTGCGCCACAAACATCTCATAAGTTTTTCATGAAAAAGCAAAAATCTTTGACACCCACGGCCAAACTACTTAAGATGCTACATCATGATCAAAATTGAATAAACAAGTAAACCACTCAGAGCAAGTGCGAACGGTGCGACATTTCAACAAAAATGCAGAACTTCTTTGTTACTCTCGAACGAAGGATTTTTCACCTCCTGTGGTCTGGCAGACTGATGTTACGTCCCTTGAAAGCAAGCTGGCAGCCCAAGAGCAGAGGGAAAGTTCCACGCTGAAACATTATTCTCGCCACTCTAAGGCGACACAGTTTAGAGAAGGTGCTCAACCTCTCCGTTCTACTCAAAAAAAAGAAATGAGCACCATCCACAGCTGTAATAAGTGTACCCAAAAGGCAACACAAGGGCCACGCAACATTCCTAACTTTCTAGTGAACGAATCCTCTGTCTCAGTGTTTCAACAACCTTTCACGTTGTATCAGCACACTTTTGCAAGACGAATGCTATACCCACTTGGGGAGCACTGCACATGAAGTGTGAAATGCAGCCCCTTCAGTACAGGTGATTATTCTTTGATTGCCAATCCACAATGCCAAAACCAGGCAACAAGGATTGGACACAAAATACATTCCCGTTTGAGACCATGATGTACACCAATGAACTCCAAGAACCTTCACTAGATGATTGGAGAACATCATCATACATACTCTGCCTCGTCCCATGACTTGCGAATGATTGGCACACCATCCTCGCGCCAGAAGATGCGATCCTCACAGAGCGCGGAAACTGCAAACGAATACAATTGATGCTCCTGCATCACATGTGCACTTGTGTGAGGAAAAACACGACATAGTACAAGATCTATATCACCGTAAACCCTTAGACAAATGAAGGGAACAATCCAGTTTAAAGTGAACTCGATATATGAAAGCTGGAAGCATAGGAAGAGAGATTGCAAAAATAAAATGAATTACACGTGCAACAGAATTAAGACAATAAAACTGCACCTCTTTTAGAACCCTAGAAGCTAGCTCAGCAGGGGTATCATCAGCTCGCACAGGTACGACTCTTTGGGCCAGAATGGGACCAGTATCGTACTTCTCGTCTACAAAGTGTACTGTGGCTCCGGTGAATCTGCAAGACATGCACCAAATACACGTTAAATATTGATTCGATAGAAACTATACGTCTATCTGAAAGAATGCCACTTTTGTCCACAACATACGAGATAAGAAAATATCTCAGGCTATTTTGACCGAGTTCAAGAATCATTGTGTAACTGGAGAGTGAGATCAGACTTGAAATTATCAGCATCGTCCACGGTCAGACAGGCTGTGATGTTCAGCATCAGAGTCCACACATACAAGTGTCAATCTACGACTCATAACCTGCTACCCGTGTCCATTAGTGGGGCTCTGGAAATAAATTGCAGTCGTCGTTTATAATCAGAAAAACTGCGATGGTTACATCAGCGTCACAGAAAACCAAGCTCACTTCTCAACGGTTACTGCTCATGTCCTGAAATGTGAACTAAGAAAATATTCTTTTGTCGTCTTTAATAATCCGACAAACTGTGATATCCAACATCTCTGCCACACGTGCCAGAGACATGACAGCAATTTTACTCCCAGAAGCGTAGGATAACAGCCATGTGTGAAATAATAAAGATACAAATCCGGGAAAACAAACATCCACAAACCAAGTCAAATTTACTGGAGGAATCTATGTACAGTATTCAGCAACAAGCATAACCAAATGCAACGCCAATTTTCAAATTCCATTTAGGGTAGATGCTAGTCCACTAAGTTCAGAAATATTTTTTCGCGGAGGCCCTAAGACAAGTTGTTGATACAAACATCGCTGCACATGCAGATCAATGCCATGGAAGACTATCACAAGGCGTCATTCATTATCCCTCGCACCCTCAAGGAATTGTTCAACAGTCGCCTTGCAGGGAGAATAAAGTGAGTAAGTCGTACAGTATTGAATCTGATGAGCAATCTTTACACATATCTAATACAAGAGACTTTCAATTTCAACCACTTACCGGGCACCTGAACGGATGACAGCTTCGTGAACTTTCATTCCAAAATACCCCTTCCCACCAAACGACGGAAGCAAAGCAGGGTGTATATTTAAGATTGCGCGAGGATACGCGTGAACTAGCTCAGAAGGAAGTAATCTCAAGTACCCTGCTAGCAGGATGTATTCCACACCTGCACCCCTGTGTTACAACTCATTTTAGTATTGCATTGTCAACAATAACTCTGATGTATCAGTTCATAGCTATGATACTAAGTAAGATTGCGCATTGAAATACGTTGCATAGAGTTAGAGGCCCATGTGAAGGATCAACCGGCTAGACTGACCAGTTCACATAACAGCATCCTACACAATTTGAAGACTAAAGATGACGATAGCTCTCAATAATGACTACCAAATAGGATATAGAGCAATAGATGAAACCAAGCTTATTCACCTCACCGGGGCAGAATACTTTTCAGCCTAATGAAGCACAACATGTTAAAGGAGATAAAAGACAATTCTTTATATTCACCTCAGTTGCTCTACAAGCTCAGTAGGAGAAATTCCCTCAGGCGCATGCTTGCCTTTTGGATACGCTAAAACGGGAATGTTGTTTTCGATGGCATATTCACAGCCCTTGCAACCTGAATACACAAATCAAACCAGACCAAACCCGTCAACAATCCCTTGCTTCTAAAGCATACATTGCATAACGTGACGGTGAAAAAATCATTTCAATACATGCAAGAAACTACTACAATAAAAGGTGTCAACCAAGAAAAGGGCTCACAAATTTAAACCGAAGAATAAGAAGAGGAAAAAGAAAGACTGTGCAACATCTGATTACAATTCGTGGAACATCAACAACAGAGAAAGTGAAATACCAGGCTTATCTGAAACGACGTAGGCAACGTCGCCAAATATTGCGTTTTCCTTGCATCCAGCATGAATAGCTCGGAAGTTCGAGCCCCCACCAGAAACGAAGACAGCAAGCTTTGCCCTCGCAAGCCCATCGTCATGACCTCCGGATTGTCTAGAGTCTTCTGCACCATTTTCTAATCTACCCGCAAAAGCTGTTTTCTCTTCGACACTCCCTACTTGTCCCTCCTGCAAACTCTCGCATTTGACAAGTCGCTGCACTTCCACACCCCGCCCAAACCGTACCCGACCTTCTTTTGAAGAAACATCGTGACGAAGAGTTGACATCAAACTTCTGGGTTTGGTAGTATCAGTGAGGGATAGACTGGTAATGTGGGAACGGCAGTCTGCCGGAGTAGATGATCGACGGTGGGCAACCAAGCCACAGTGCCTGGAACGGCTTGCGAGTTTAGAAAGCTCCATTGAGATGGTGCTCAAGGACTAAAATCACACAGCCAGATGACTACACACTAGTCGTAAATCACAGACCTGGAGATAGCAAGCAAAAGCAATCCATCAAATACAAATTACACTACATATTCTCTCAGCCCTGATCGTCTTGCTTAAAATCTCTCAAAACCTAGCTCTCCGAACAGACCATCGTATCATTCACCAGTCACAGTCCAAATCTTCAGTATGAAAAAGGCAGGATATTTTAAAGCAACCAGAGCAGCAATGCAGATTGCGTAAGAAAGCTACGACACCCTGAATCGGAGAAGTATATCAGAATTGTAAATTGGCAGAAACATCCACGGATATACTCTAAAAGCTTCTTCCCCTTCCACAAATGACACACAGTGCTGTACCAGGGGACCACAGAGACATTATGTAGGCTGGCGTAAGATACCAATGTGCGACCTTGCCGAATCTCTACAACAATACTCGGTTATCAACAAGCCAAGAACACGCCCCCTTTCTGGGTTATGGATAGCTCTGACGGAACTTTTCCAGAGATAGATTTACTAGAGTTTTAGGTCTACAAATTTACTTTCGAATTTAGGGCATTTTCTAATGGTCAATAGTAGAAGACCAACCTTGGAGCAGTATTATTCTCCTAGTGCACCCAGCTAGGGTTTAGGGTTTGTAGTGCCTTTGACCCTTAAACCCCAGTTGCATTCGGGTTCATGTGCTTGGGATATCTTTAGAATGTTCTAGTGTATCAAAGCCGCAGGTGTCCCTAGGGTGCTGCTCCTATTCAAATTTGGACTGTAGTTTTGAACGGAGGTTCAGGTTTGTGATGTGTGTTTGGATTGAATTCACGGCGGTGGCGTGAGATCGTCAAACACGATGGTATCTGCGTTGGGCTTAGCGGGGAAAAGCTCCCAGGGCAAGCAGAAGCAGCACCGTCAGCCGCAAGCAGGACCTGCCAAGGAGAAGAAGAAGCAAATTGACAAAAAGAAACGTGGTGTGGATGGTGGAAAGGAAAGGAACCCTAAGGTCAGTTTGCGATTTTTCTGCTTCACGCAATAATGCGATTCTCATGAGTGTATAGTTTTGTAGCTGTCATCGATGCGGTTCACTGTGGGCTCCGTCACTTGAATTCTTGGAATTGTGCACTAAGTTGCGCGCACCAGTCACCAAGGTTTTGGAAATGACAGTAATCTGACGCATTGTCGAGACTCTGCACAGTCCATTTTCGGTATTGGAAGGATTTGTATTGTAGACTATTCCAAATCGCGATTTAGCAGTCCGTTCCTTCGAATTCATCTCTTTCATGTTCATAGACAGTTGCTCTGTATGCACTGATGTCTCAGTGAGCGACTTAACTTAGTGTCCCTCGCATCAAATGCGTGCATTTGAAGGCGCTCCACTAACTACAAATCGCGCCGCGCCGGACCCTGATTGGTACAGTTTAGTGGAGAAATATAGCGTCTCCTACGATTTGTGAAACTTCCTGTAGACGATTATGATGATTTTGGAGGGATTGTTTCTTTTTAATTAAAACTATGACGTCCTCTAAGTATGACTTTACTATCGGCAAACTTTATTCTACACATAACAACCTGAACGTGTGCTTGCTTCGATTTCTCGTAGACCTTAAATTGGGAAGCCCTAACGGCAACCCAAGGTTAGCTTTGTAATCTTAAGAAGATGGATAGCAGTGTTAGATCATGTATGGCGTAAGTTCCATGCCTTGGTAGACTGGATTCTGGTTGATACTGATTTTCTGTGGTTGTGGTTAGGCATTTACCTTCAATTCAGCCAAGAAGGCTCATCGTTTACAGGCCCGCACAGCAGAGAAAGACCAGCGACGACTTCATGTACCTATAATAGATCGAGCCACTGGTGAACCCCCACCGTACGTAGTTGTTGTCCATGGACCACCGCAGGTACGACGGGTTTATATTCTGAACCATCTAGAATCTCGAGTTAGTTTTGTGTACTTCCGCTGCTTTTTTTGGAAGTGCATGAGGAGGCCACTGTCTGGTTTGTAGTGGAGTTGCTTTCCGTACTTCTAAGGATGTGTTTGGTTCTTAATGTAGGTTGGAAAGACTCTTTTGATTCAATCCTTGGTGAAACATTATACAAAGCACAATCTTTCTGAAGTGCGAGGTCCAATTACTGTTGTATCAGGTAATACATCTCTTAACACTGTTACAGTTGAAAAACGGTACTTAATTTCTCGTACCTCGGAGGAGCTATGTTGGTCGGACATCTGAAGAGGGTTGTTTGAAACATTTTCGGATATTCAGGGATGCAACTGGAAGGCCCTTTCAAAGAGATCAGTCTTTTTGTTTACCTATGCACTACTTATTTGAGAGCAGGGTGGTCATTGTGGGATTATGATACGTGAAGGTTATGAGACTGCATATATCGTATGAAAATTCTGACAGGGTTACTGTTTCTTATGATTTCGTTTTAATATCATCACCACATGTATTTCAAGCTGAAACGTGTCAATTTACACTAATATCACTTCTTAATGACTACAGGTAAGCAGAGGAGGCTTCAGTTTGTGGAGTGTGCAAATGATATTAATGCTATGATCGATGCTGCCAAGTTTGCGGACCTAGTGCTTCTCCTTACAGACGGGAGCTATGGCTTTGAGATGGTGTGTTTTTCCTCACAACTACATAAATCCAATTCACTATCATCTGTTAAACTTTTGAATTTTATGTAGATTTGGTTGTGATCTAAGAGATGGTGTTCTTGGTATTTCAACTTTTAAATGTGGGTGAAAGTGGGATCTGATTTGAAGTACTGACTGTGCAGGAAACATTTGAGTTTCTCAACATTCTGCAAGTTCATGGTTTTCCAAAAGTCATGGGAGTGCTAACGCACTTAGACAAGTTTAAAGACGCGAAGCGTTTGAGGAAAACCAAGAAAAAACTGAAGAATCGTTTTTGGACAGAAATCTATGACGGTGCCAAATTATTTTATCTCTCTGGACTTGTCTATGGAAAGTAAGTATTGCCTACATGCTTCAGCTGTGGCCTGGATGTTGTGCTAAAATTCTTTCGAGATTTGTTGTAGAGGCTCCAGACTTAATTGCGTGTGATAACTCATTGTATTCTTTAAACGTGCAGATATCCAAAGCGAGAGGTCCACAATTTGGCTAGATTTATCTCAATTGCAAAGTTTCGGCCTCTTTCATGGCGGGCAGTGCATCCCTATATCTTAGCAGATCGTTTTGAAGATTTGACACCTCCCGAAAGAGTTCAAGAAGACCCCAAATGTGATCGCAATGTAGCACTTTTTGGTTACCTGCGTGGTAGCAATCTCAAGTTAGGAATGAAGGTTCGTGATCAGCTTGCTTTCTCTCTAGTGTGGGAAGTGAAGAAAGCTCTCCTAAGCTTAATTACTACAAGCATAGGATGACTATTTACGCAAGCTTTTTACAGTTCTATGTGGACCCATCCTCTTGCATTTGCCCGTAAAGTTTCGATTATTTTAAGTCAATTATAAGTAATCAATTTTAGCGTTGTTTTTTGTATTCTGGACTGCAGGTGCACATAGCAGGGGTTGGTGACTGCAAGTTAGCTGGAGTATCGGCACTTGAGGATCCCTGTCCTCTTCCTTCGGCTACAAAGAAGAAGGGGCTAAGAGAGAAAGAAAAACTTCTATATTCACCTTGGTCGAATGTTGGGGAGGTGCTTTATGATAAAGATGCTACTTATGTGGATATCAATGACCATCAGGTGCAGTATTCAAAAACTGAGCAAAATGAGGCTGAACAGAGAGATTTAGAATCAGGAGTTGAGAACGATGATGTCGGCGTGACTATGGTGAAGACACTTCAAAATACTAAGTATTCCATAGATGAGAAATTGGAGAAGAGCTTTATCCAGCTCTTCCGTGGCAGTGGCCCTATGAAGCTAGAGGCTACTGATTCTAAAGGTAAGGAAGAAAGTGGTGTGGATGAAGTCGAAGATGAGGACGATGAGGATAATGAGGATGAGGAAAATGAGGATGATGAAGAGGAGGAAGGTGACGAGGACGAGGACGAGGACGATGATGATGATGAAGGGGTTGAAGAAGATGTATTGAGTCGGAAACGTATCCTTCCTTCAACTAATGGAAAGATTACTAAGGAAAGTGATGGTTCAGATAGCGACGTCGAAGATGATGACGAGGAAGAAGATGATCCTATAAAGTCTACTTCAGAGAAAAAGTTTTCAAAGGCAGTTCCTGAACGCGTTAAACCGTCTGAAGTAAAGGAGTTCAAAAATGGCAGGATAAGACGTAAAGCTGTTTTTGAGGACGACGAAGAGATCGAAACTGGAACTACGAGGATAGACAATGAAGAGAATGTTGTATTTGATGACTCAAGCGATGAATCTGAGGATCTTGACGTGCCAAAGAAGGTATGCCTGTTTGTCTTCGAAATGTTTTCAGACATATTCCATGCAATATTTATAGCATCAGATTGTAGAGTTCTCATGATAAAAGTTCACATTTTTATCTTTGTGTCAATCACGGGATACCTCTAAGTGGATAAGGATCTTTCTTTGCGATGGGAATAGTTATTAAACCAGTTTCCCTTTATTTCCAGCAGATGAAACAAGACGGTGACGGGGATTTTGACCATAATGATTCTGAAGAAGACGAAGATGAAGATGGATCTGAAGAAGATGATGGGGAAGATGAGGATGACGATGAAGATGAATCCGAAGATCAAGAAGAGGGCGAGCGAAAACCTAGGAAATCGAGTCAGAACGACTCTGACATGAATGGGCCCACAAGGGATGAACTCGAAAAAACAGCGGAAGGACAGTATGGTCTGTCAGAAGATGATGGTTTAGTGACAGGTATTGTTAAATCCCCTAAATTGAATTACTACATGAAAGCGTGGTGTCTGAATGTCTTACTTAACAGATACTATTTTTATGATTTCCAGATCTGGATTAAAGTTGATGGCATCTTTCGGGCTGAGAATATATCTTGGTAATAACTGATGTTAGGAGGTTAGGCGTCCAGTTTTGGTATTCTTTTCGGCCCACAATGCGGGCCATAAGTCTACATCGTGTATTATTTGCGAAACCCAATTTACTGGTATCGTTTTCCATGGATAACCTTATGATCGTGAATACCACATCTTTCAGAGGGTCATCTTGGAGATGCATCTCGGTGGAAGGAGGGGTTGTTTGCACGAGCCCTCGCTAATGTGGAGAAGAAAATAGATTTGATGCGCTTGGTGTATGGTCAGCAAGAGACTTTACAAGGAAGCTCTTTACAGAACCAGGACTCTGATAGTGAGGACGAGGAACTTTTTAGGTTGAGAAACGAGCGGCATCAGGTTCGTTTCAGTTTGAGCCTGTTTTCTGTATTAATGAAATGCCGAGTGACTGATTTATGTGGATTTCAATTGGTAACTTGGATAGTAATCTTTCTTTTTTTGCTTGTTATCTGCTTGCAGAGTTCCAGTAATGGAGCCACAAACCTAGATGATGCTGACGCAGAGGATTGCAGTAGGCTAGATAAGGATCCAAACTCCTTCCAAGATTGGCGTAATCCTGAAGTTATTGAATCAATACGTGACCGTTTTGTCACTGGAGATTGGAATAAAGCGGCTAATAGGGGTAAGGCAAGGGAAAGCGCTGATGACGATACTGAGATGTTTGGGGACGATGAAGTATTTGGAGATTTCGAGGACTTGGAAACAGGAGAACAACATGTTGCAGCCAATCCTGAGGGAGATGCTGAGGAAGACGCAAAGCCTGGTGGGCTTTCTGCAGAAGAAGAGGATAGGCGTCTCAAGAAGCTTGCACTTCGAGCCAGATTTGATGCACAGTATAATGAGGGGTCGGAAGATGTGGCTGAAGAACCAATAGAAAACGAGAGCCGTAAGAAGTATGGAGGGTCTGGAAATGAATCTGGCTCGAAGGACTACTTTGATCAGGTTTACTGACTTTCATGTATCTCTCATTTAAACGTATTATTTTTTCCTACGAGCCTGCGTTGTTGGGTTAGAGCTTGGATTGCAACTTTATTTGCAAGTGTAACTACCATGTTCTCCACTAATTGATAATAGGTCAAGGCGTAATTCAAACAACGAAGTCCTGTTTCTTTGTTTCTTAAACTAATCTTCATGTTGTATCAAAATCCGCAGATTAAGGACGAGATTGCCCTACGGAAACAGAAGAATCTAGCCGAACTTGCAGAGGTGGATGAAATAACCAGGATAGAGATGGAAGGATACCGAGGGGGTACCTATTTGCGTCTTGAGCTTCACGGCATGCCCTGTGAAATGGTCCAGTACTTTGATCCAACTATTCCATTGCTGGTTGGAGGATTAAGTCGTGGGGAGGAAGCTGTCGGCTATATGCAGGTATCACCACGATATTATCTTTACTATGCATCATTCCTGTTCGTTGAAGTGTGTAATGTAGATTTACGATACTGATACAGCATCCGCAATTGTATTATAAGATGCACGATTTTTTCATGCATAAATAATTATATCGCAGGTAAGGATAAAACGACATCGATGGCATCGGAAGGTTCTCAAGAATCGGGATCCACTTGTTGTCTCTGTTGGATGGCGAAGGTTCCAAACGCTGCCTGTATATTCAATAGAGGATAGAAATGGACGCCATCGAATGCTAAAATACACGCCCGAGCATATGCATTGTTTAGCCAGTTTTTGGGGTCCCATAGCGCCTCCAAACTCTGGTCTTATTGCCTTCCAACATTTGAACAACGCACAGGTTCGATGACAACTTAATTTAGTTTTTTCATCGTGTTTCTCAGTTCTTCTGAAGCTTCTACTATCTAGCATTCTAAGGAGAGGCTTCTAGTATTTTGTCCAGATATCGTCGTGAGTGTACTGACTAGATGCCATTTTCCTACTGGTATTCTACAGTCATCATTTAGGATCAGTGCAACTGGTGTTGTTCTGGACCAAGATCAATCTGCCTCAGTAGTTAAGAAATTGAAGCTTGTAGGCTACCCGTACAAGATCTTTAAGAAGACGGCCTTCGTGAAGGATATGTTCACATCTGCATTAGAAGTCGCGCGTTTTGAAGGTGCTGCAGTTCGCACAGTTAGTGGCATTCGTGGTCAGATCAAGAAGGTAAGAAACACACGTGACATTCCCTGTCAGAACTCTAAACCTTCTTTTCATCACTTAACTTTCTAAGAACTTGTTTGGATTTTTGCACTCCCATCGAAATGTGGATATTCCTTGTTCTATTCAGCTGGAGGTTAGCACTCAAACTTACAACAGTCATGGTTTATCCCTTTTAGAACCCGGACTGAGGTGCTCTGTGTTGTCCATTATTTGTTTCATGGACACAGTTTCTTTAATCAATGTGCATAGTTCCTTATAATATTAGTGACTTTAGATATGCAGAGTACCGTTTGATGCTTAAGTAATCTTTGTTCTTTGAGGACCAAAATTACTCAATACAAAGATGAACTTAACCGCGAGTCACCCAAGTCTAAGTCAATCAAGTCAATTTAACATCGTCTTGAAAGCTGATTGAACGATACATACTAATTTGCTGCATCATTTCGAGATGGTGCAGGCCGTGAAAGCAGGGCAAGGGAAAGAACGGAAAGAGTGGAGAGAGGGCAGCGTCAGGTGTACGTTTGAAGACAAAATTTTAATGAGTGATATTGTGTTCCTTCGTGCTTGGACTAAAGTTGACATTCCCAAATTTTTCAATCCGGTTACTACCTTGCTCCAAGCAAAGGATGCTCAATGGAAGGGTATGAAGACAGTTGGGGAGCTTCGAAGGGAAAAGAATCTGCCAGTTCCGGTCAACCAAGACTCTCTTTACAAGGTATTCCTTCTGGCTCACAAATTGATTAGGATCTGTCTGAGTCAGTTGTCAAGTGCTGAAGGTAGTTGAATCAAATGGCACCATTAATTAACTTTCGTCACCTACTCTCATGGTGGTTGTATTGGTGCTGCAGAAAATCGAGAGAAAACCTCGACATTTCAACGCACTCAAAGTACCAAAATCGTTGCAAGAGGCTTTGCCATTTAAAAGCAAGCCTAAGGATCAGAAAAAGCGGAAGAATCCACTGCTTGAGACGAAGAGGGCTGTTCTGATGGAACCACATGAGCGCCACGTGGTTACGCTGGTCAATCAACTCAGCTTAATACGCAATGAAAAGGTATTAACTCATCGTCTTGTTTTTTTTAGTGAGTATTTGCTTTCCTCTCAATACATAATCACTTTCCATTTGCGCTCTGCTTTCCCTTACGATTTGTATAGTCTACCATTTACTTTTACATTTTGATCATTTGATTGTCACTTGTTTAATTGTATTTTTTCTGATACATTTTTGTGTTGATTGTTTGGGCAGGCAAAGAAGCGAAAGGTGGAGCAGGATAAGAAACGGAAGGCATACTTACTCAAGCAATCTGCCCAAGAAGAGGTGTCCAAAAAGAGGAGGCGTGAAGAGGCAAAGGATCGCTACCGTGAGAAAGCTCGGCAAGAAAAGAGCAATGGTCCACGACAGTATGGCAGTAAGAAATCCCGAAATGCAGACGATTAATGAGTCCACTTAGTGTTTTTATGCAGCTATATGTCTCCGGAACCTGAAACCCCCATAACCTACATTTTTCCTTTTTTCGAATTTAATGTTTTGGATAGCAAAATCCACGGCCTTATTTTACTGTTGACGAAACAATTTTTTGGGTGATTGTCACCATGGTATAACTGCAATATTTTCACACGCCCAGTTTGACCTGTACTTTTGGGGATTGTTGGTACTAGCACACATGTAACATATTATTTCCTGAAAGGCCAATATGTTTTTGTACGTTGTCTGTGTGTAACACTGGTTCAATGTGTCAGGCATGAAGAAAGGAAGTCCCACTCAGCTAGTACTTGTTGACCACCTGTTCTCCTTTGGTCGTTCTTTTGATCTGAGTGACTTTCTTGGCAATCGGCACACACCTTAGAGTTCGATTATGGTGTTAGCATGCTCATAGTAATGTAAATATTTTGTATTAGAAATGAACTGACTCGCATTTCACATACAACGGACACAATAAATTCACACTACGTAATACTAATGTGGTAAACTTTGTCAAGAAAACTCAATTATTATCGGGAAAAATATTGTAAATACCCCTGAAATTCGCCAAAATATCAACAATATTTCTATATTCTTGATAATATCAAAACTACCCCTCCCTTTTGTGATAATTACAAATCTGCCCTTCAACTTGGTAAGCTATAAACTTTCTACAGTTTGTTTTTTTTGTTTTTTTTGTTTTTTTGTTTTTTTGTTTTTTTTTGTTTGTTTTTGTTTTTGTTTTTGTTTTTTTTTTTTACTGTAACGAACCCAAAGAATTGGATTGAATTCAGCTTCACAAGGTAATTGCATTGAGAATTGGATCTGCTCAGTCATTGCTTCCGACTCAAGTCCTCCCAGAACTGCATCAGCTTGACGTGGATGAGCTTCAAGTTGTGCAACTCATTCAGCGACAAGGTCGACATGGGCATCCCAAGTCGAGCACACAATTTTTTTTGTCCGAATCGGGAAACGCTGCATTGACGTGCTCGATCTGCTGGTCGATGTAGCTCACGCATGCACCCACATTGGCCATGTCTTCCTGCAGCTTGTGTTCTTCTACAAATCTCATACTTTTTGTTGCACGGATGGGCTTGCAGAAAATTTTTTAGCAGGTTTTGTGAAGTTGGTTTTGGCTGGAATACCATCACTCTTATCATAAAATTTGTCCTTGGCTATGTTCAGGCTCGTCTGCAAACAAATTTGTTCTTGTTCCAGCAATTTCATTGTTTCACATCTAATGCGTCTAGTTCATGCATTCAAAACCTTGCTCGTGGTACAGGCGATAATGGCTCCCACACACGACTTGTGGTAGAAACCATCAGACAGATTGATCGATCTCATTATCAAATGAGAGCGGCCACTTTGGACACCGTCCAGTCTCAATGCAATGTTGTCGAACTACATGCGAATAGTCCAGACCGAACAAGACCAATTAAATTTCTTGTGACTTTCAAGCTTATATTTTCAGCAGCAAAAGATGACTCAACTCGGCAACGGCGAAGTTAGTATGAATGCATTTCAGAGAAAGAGAAGTGGTATTATTTGAATAGATGATTTAAGTCGCCATTTGTTTCTGATACCAATTAGTTCAAGGGTGCATCTAAATATTTGAAATGCATATTTGAAATGAAAATAAATAAATAAATAAATAAAATGTGATGCACCTAGTAAAGCTACAGAGTTATCATCAAAGATTATAAATTACTGTAAATACATCTAAATTTCTACATCAAGCTTGTTTATATTGTATATGCTCATGATAATATTTTGTATAGATTAGTACATACTTGGATGAGTAATTAAATAACTATCAAAATTAATTTGTACTAAAAGAACAACTTTTATATTTCTTATGGGATTTCTTAAAAAAAATTGTAGGGATGTTTTTTGTATTTGTATGCTTTTTAATGATGATGTGTTAATTTCAAAAATAGATAGTGGATTTTCCTACACTAATTTACATTATTATTTGTTACAAGTATAGGTTCTGTATCATTGCTTATTGTCATATTGATGCATAAATTTTAATTTAAAATATATATATATATATATATATATATATATATTATATGTTTATTTAAAGTAAAAAGTATAAGAACAATAAGAATAGTATAGTCTTTTGTCTAAAAAATGATTTTCAAAATTATACTTCTAACTTTCAAAAAATTTACTCATTACAATTTTTTTATAGGTAACTTTAAATTCAAAATTTTGAACCAGTCATGTTATTTTAAGGTAACTAAATTCTTTGATAACTATAGTTATAGAAAAAAAATAAAAACGTTTTTAATCTTAAAAAAGAAGTAATTGTTAAAAAATTAAAAATTAAACTAAATACCTAGTAACTTTTTAAGATCTTATTATTTTTTATTTCATTTCTATAGATTTATATATTAATTATTTATTTTACCTAATATTAAACATGCTTATTTCTTGAAAATAAAAAATTGGTTTTAATAAAAAGCTTAAAAATTTGTATGGAAAATAAAAATTACCAAACCAGATACTTATTGTTATAAATTTTAAAATTTAGTAATATATATATATATATATATATATATATATATATACCAAAATATATATATTTGATGATATTTCATTATTAAAAATATTTTCAAACTTTAAGCTAAGAATTGATCAAAACCTAAGCTTTAGCATTTGATATTATTATTATTATTATTATTATTATTATTATTATTATTATTATTATTATTATTATTATTATTATTTTGTATTTTTGATATGTTCTTTTTAATAATAATAGCTAAAATAGTAATGTATAATTTTTTGAATTTAAACTAGTTATTTATAGACTAAATATACTTAATAGGAATATATTTATTGGCTATAAAATAAAAGCCTATTAAATGCCAAAGTGATTGATTTATGTTCTAATATATTGTTTAGAATCTTTAGAAAAAAATAGTTAAAATTCAAAATATAAAAAGCTTTATTAATTTCTTTTATAAAAACTTTACATAGTAAAATCATACTATTTTAACATATAACTTCATTATTTTGGAGTAATAAAATAACAATAATAATAATAATACTAAAAGAGTAAAGTTAAGCATATTTATAATTATATCAAGCATTCTTGAATTGCAAATGTATAGATATTAAAGAAAATTAAAAACAAAGTCAAAATTCTAGTACATGTTTCAAAAACCAGGCCTTATTAATAAAATCACAATCTAAAGAGCTTGTCTTATTTTCTATTATTGGATAAAACTAGTAAATGAGACATATAATAAAGCTAATTTGAATACATTTTAAATTATGAATTATAATATAAATAAATAAATCTTATATTAATTATTTTAATGGCTAAAGATTTAATATAGAATATAATATAATAATTTAATATCCAAATTTTATCAATAGTGTTGAGAGATTTTTATTAAGTAAGTTTGGTCATAATAGACAATTTGGGCAAAATTGTTCTTACTTAAATTCATCTAAATAAAAATTGAGGTTGATAAAATTTATATTCAAAACTATTAAACAACATAATTGGATTTTACATGGTTACAAGCATACTCAATAGTGACTCTCTCACTCAAAAATTATATCTTTAAATATTATACTAAAAGGTGCTTCAATGACAGAACTAAATTGGCTCTTTGTAAGTTAAACAATTATGCCTAATGTTCTTGCATCAACTACATCGAAATACTCTTTTGGTTATTCTCATATCTTCTATATAGATGCAATTCTTCTTTTGGTGGCCAAATAGACATTGTATTAAAGATAGTAATATTAGAGCAACATCAATTTTATTATTGCTTAGTTTTGTCTAATACTCTAGATATGGTATCATGATGATGGCTATCGCATAAATTGCTTATTAAGCTTGAACAATATTAAAGTAAGTAATATAATTGACAATTGATTTTTTGCATAAATAGCACAATGTTAATTGCATGCACACATGAGATTCCAAATAGTTGCCATTTGTTACAATTACATGGGTAGTTTGTAAATCCAAGATATTAAATAATTGCTATGACATACATTTGAAGATAATATTGCATGAAGGAATGATGTAGTAGCCATATACAAATGTCTTTGACCATTTAATCTGTTATTTTGCAGTAGTTGATAATTGTCTAGTAATTGTATTAATAATGATATGTTGCTCATTGTACTATGCCTTGAATTGTCGACTAATTATTTTTAATATTAGAAGTAATGATATCTCATATATTTTCATGTGATAATACAAGTATATAGTGAAAAATTAAAATATGGATGTTATTATAGAAGAGCCTAATAAAAAGATATAGTAAAAAAAACAAGGATAAATTATAAGAAGGTAGTAAAAACTTTAATCTTAATGGTACCTTTTTGTACAAGAGACTTCTATTTACTTTATAGAGGCATAAATAAGCGAAATTAAAATAAATGAGATAAGTAATTAATATATGCCTATTTAGGAGAGGAATAAGAATAGATTTTAGCAAAAATTACCTCAAAATATGAAGAATTGGTATCCACAAAAGACAGGTTGTGAACCAAGGTTGAAATTAAATCCCAAGGCACTCAATTGTGTACCTACAATGACTTTGGGATTCTTTGGTTGATCAGAGAATAAGATTTGGGAGAAGACTTATGAGAGGATTTTTAAAAGTTGATTTCATGTGATTTGAAGGCATATTGAGGATTTGAGATTTGTTTGAAGTATGAAATTGTACTTAGCGGGTTTAGATTTTGAAAAATAAAAATTAGTTTATAAATTTAAAGATTTTGTGAGTTTTATAGCATATTTATAAGTAAAAATTTATTAGTTTGTTATTTTTCTTATTTTAAATATTCTTGAGAATTTTAAAATCAATCAAGTGGTTAAATTAAAGGTTACAAGAGTTTTTTTGAGATATGGTCTTAGATAATTGAAATTTAAGGCTAGTAAGAGTTTTTGTGATATTGCAATGTCTGCTAATTTAATTGAAGTAAAAATTGATGAAAGGAATTTAGACTTAGAATCTTACATACCAAAAAAGTCTTGAAGTAATTTAATGATTCAACAAGGAGACAACACTATTGGAAGATCAATATTCAACTTGAAAAAACATGGCAGTCAACATCTTAGAGGTTTTGGAAGCTTTTCTTTTAATTGATATGTTAGATTCTTTTCAAATTTTATTTCCTTGTTAATTGCTTGTTGATTGAAATCCAAGTAAAATTTTATTTAAGATTAAATTTTTAATTAATATTTATTAAATTTTTTAAATACCTATAGTAATTGATTAAGATTTATTTAAGATTTTCTTATGGTAGTTTAGGATTTGTTTAAGATTTAGTTAGAGATGTTTTAGAATTTGATCAAGAATTCTTTAGGATTTGGTTTGAGATCCTTTAGGAATTGGTTATAGAATCTTTAGGATTTGATTAGGATTTGATTATGATTTGTTTAGAATTTTGTTCTAATTATTTAAGATTGTTAGAATTTATTATAATTTTTTTAGGACTATATTTATATTTGGTTAAGATTTACTTGGAATTTATTTAGAATATATTTAAGGTTTCTATTTTTAATATTTTAAAAATATTTTTAATTTTAATATTTTTAAGATTATTGTTATTTCTTTAAGTTTTTATTATTATTATTTTTAGATTAGTTTATGACTTCTTTATATTTCTCTTATAATATCTTTTGAATTTCTTTTGGATTGATTAAAGTTTGATTATGATTTTTAAAAATTACTTAGAAGTTATTTAAGATTCTATTAGACTTGATAGGATTTTGTTATTATATTTTCTATTTATCTTCCACAATTAGGTGCCTAGTACATTCTCAATCAAATCTTTTGTTATACAAAATAAGTGGTGAATTTAATGTGAAGGCTTGAGATGGAAGGTCTTGGAGTTTGTTTATTTTTATTTTGATTTAATGGAAAAAGAAAGTTAGAGATTTGAAGGAGCTATAGAAAGAGCTTCAACTAGAGTTGGAAGTGGAGCTTCTAGTAGAGCTTCAAGTGAAGAATAAGGTATGTACATGAATCTGACCATTACAAATATGTTTTAAGCTTTTGCATTTTTTATGCAGCAACAATAAAACCATGATTGGAAGGAAGCTTTGGCAACCAAAGTATTGCAAGCAGTGAATAACAAAGTTGATCAATTTGATAGAAGAATTATTTTAAAGTGTTTAAGATGTTACGTATAGAAAATGGAATTAAATTGGATTTTTGAGAAGAAGATAATTGAGTTATTTGGACTTGCTATGGCACCAAAGATAATGGAACATGTTACATCAATTATGAAGTATTATAGGAGTTCATAGAAGACATTTTCACATACATTAAAAGACAAATATTTCTTAGAAGACATTGATCATATTACTAAGAAATTATTTCTAAAGTAGATTTAATAGCCTAATAAGAATTTACAAGCAATAAAGCTATTTAAGAAGTTAGAAAGACAATATTTTTAATTATCAAAGGTGGAGAAGTTAACATTGGAGCGAGATAAGATTGAATCATTTCTTCAAGCTGCTGATAAAGAATTATAAGAAAAATTGGAGTTGCTTCTTAAAGACAAAGAAGAAGATGAAGGATCGATAATAAAGTCGAGAAATATTAAAGATGTTGTGGATTTGTTTACAAAATAAGAAAAAAGAAAGGATAGGATTAATATTTTAAGAGTAGTATAAGCATCTAAAACTCAAGTATATATGGCACAATTAATAATGCCTATTATTTAATCCTAGCATCTACATTTAAAAAAAAAGAAAAGATATAGGAGTTGAAGAGATTATATGTAAGATACAAGATCTTCAAATCTTGAAGAAAAGACTTCTACAAACAATTTAACGGTTATTTTTAAATCAGGGTATGTACAAAGATGCATTTAGTTTGACAATGCTTGTCATACTTGGAAGGATTACAATGAATTTTATAACATGGTACAACAAGGAGTTATTTTTTGGAAAAACGGAAAGGCTGCATTGAAGGATACATGGGACCTCTTGCAAACTAATTTTAGTAAAAAAGGCATGAAAGCATTGATTCAAGAGTATTTGATAGTATATGGATTAGCAACACAAGAGAGTACGTGCTAAAATGGATGGTGACTTAGATGGAAGTATAGAAATAAGTGAATTTTAGACTTTTGCCATTTCTACAATGCAAAAATGGAAGATGCCTTGACGCAACAATGGTGAAGCAGCCATTGTCTAAGCGTTGCAGTTGATCAGACTTTCTTTGCGAGGTTTCTGACCAGGGTTCCTTTGTCGGTATGATGCACACACTCTGAGCCCAATGTCGATCTGCAATTTAAAAAAAGAAAAGAAAAAGCGTATGGCATTGCGGTCTATTTTTTCGAAGTGGTTTTGGTTGCCGTTGACGAGACTGATCACGGTGATCAGTTTTTTTTTTTTCCCTTATTGTGTTGGGTTGAGTTTCAAAGTGAGGTGGATCAAAGCGCCATTAAACCAAGCACATCAAGAAAAGAAGTTGTGTCATGTGTCGGGTCATGTCCTCCCATCAGTGTTCATCGCTACGTTTTGTGCTATTCAAGCAACTGACGAGAGAGCCCCTGCTTGTGACCGTGTCTTCTGGACGCAACAACTTCAATATGTGCACTTTTGTTGTGGAGCATGGACTAGGTCTCTCTATCGCAGCCACATACTTCAACGTGGCAAAGAACCAGGTAGTCGCCATCAATGATGATTCACAAGTTTGTTTTAAGAGAAAAAAAGAAAAAAAATATAGTTCGTACCAACCTTAATGATTGAAGGAGCATTTCCAGTTTGCAGAGAATGAGTACGACTCCAATCTAAGCAGCAGCCAACTTAACCTGAATTGCTAGGAATAATATTCGTGCTTGCTCAGCGCACGAACTCAGCACTTTTGTCTATAAATGACTTGGGAACAATTTTCTAATAGATCCAGGATGACTCTTTATTCTAGATGCTCATTGTAGAGCTCTGTAGGAGGATTGACGATAGTATGTCAAGTGTGGATCAGTTGGGATTTAATCCAATGTGTATTCTAGTTTTAGTGATCAGAAGGATGACAAGATCGACCGAGAACAATGACCATTGCTAGTAGTTTTTTATGCGGTGGTGATGCATTCATACGCAACTGGAGCACTTTTCCTATAACCGATAGTTCTTTATTTGCTTGGATGAAAAAATTCATGAATCGGATGAAGGTTAAATTAAAGATGAAGTTTTTGATATGGATGAATTCTAATCACGGATGATAAGTTATTTATGGATTAAAAGTTATTTGTAGATGTTAACTCACTTTTGGATGATTTTTTTAGCAATGGATGAAGTTTAAATAAATAAAATAAAATAAACAAACAAAAAATCAAATTAAGAGTTAAGAGAAGGAATTTCTTTGGCATGAATTTTGTAAGTAATTGGCTATTGTATGTGAGTTAATGGTATAGGTTTTGCATAATGACTTGGGTGTTTTAATAAGATTAAAGAGTGATTTAATTAGGATTTAAATAAAAGCTACAACTTATTAATCTTGTCTAGTTAATTCACTTGTTGTGAACTAAGACAACCTTCCAAATAGTAGAGGGTTGTTTATTTCACGCTTAGTGATTTAAGGAGGTTAGGAGTGAATTGATTAAGATTTAAATAAGAGCTAAAATTTCTAAGAATAAAATAGTTAATTCACTTATTATAAACTAGTGGAGGTTTATTTTAACTTATATTTTGGTGCATTTGTTGGGAGGATTATCTTATAAGTTTTAGACTTGCTTAGAAGACAATTGCTTATTTGTGTTGTGTTTTTATTTGTTTTTTTTTTATCTTGTGCTAGTACCATCTTCTAGTTTTGTTGTGGATTATTGTATTTTAGGAACTTAGAGCTGAAGAAAGAGCTTGAAAGAATTTTAGGTTGAAGAAGAAGAAGACTTAGTTATGGATTTAGAATTATTTAGGTTAAAATTGTCAGTGATCAAATTGACTCACGGGTTGTTTTAAAACAAAAAAAATGCAAGAGTAGTATCAATTAGCAATCATTAGTTGAAAAAGATTGTAAAAGATGCTAAATAAAAACAAAATAAGTAGATTAATTCTAGTTATGTATAAGAATTCTAATAGAAAATTTCAATTTTTAGAAGGAATCTTGGAGTACATCAAATAGGTACATGGTTGGAGAGGGTCCATATATGATCAAATACAATCTAGGTGTAGTCCAATTACAAATGAATACAACCAAAATACATATTAGATATGGCTTGATATAATACAAGCATAATATAAATATGATATAATCTAATAGAACTACAATCTGTAGAAGACTATACATATAAGAATTAAATACGACTTGAATACAGTTTGGATACAAAATATAGAATATAATACAATACAAGACAGGCTGAAGATCGTACGATATGTAGTGGAAATACTACACTGGAATGATAGTGGTGTAATCTAGGCATGTATCAACCACAAACGGGCTGTCATTCAAGTTTTAGGCCTACGTCTTGGTCCCGGTTATTGGGTGCAACAATTGAGGATGAGGCAGAAATTATGGAGCTTCATCCCTGATAGGAGTCTGGGCCGCTTTGGACCCCCTCTCTCTTTTCTATTTTATTTTTTTACTACGTATTCTTGGACTGCGGGCACTCCAGGATGTTTTGTTTTTGTGTTATTTCCTCTAGGTGTGTAAGATTGGAGCTGTAGTATAGGACCATCGTCTTCGTTCTTCCTTATTGCACTATAGCAAGCAGATATCACTTCAAATCGATGGTCTCTTCGTTTTCTTGTATATTGGTGTTGCAAAGAGCAGAGTAGGTTGTTCCAACAGCGGTAACTTGCGACATTACCAATTTTTCTATTATGCTTCAAAGTAGATTGTGGTGGTTGATGCCTTGTGTGGATCTTTGACTAAGCTTCCGAGCTAGTGAGAGCGTCGCATTTGGGAGCGCCGTACTAGGGCAGCATTTTTGGTAGGATCGGTGATCAGTGTTGATGCTCTCCTTAGTGGTTGATCAAAGCTTAATGTCTCAACATTCAAATTCCAAAATTCAAGTTGGGTATTTCCGAAAATAGTGGTGCTCGTCAAAGTAAATTATGTTCTTTCTTGGTCTAGTTTCCATTGATTCTTCCTCCTTCGTTGGCAAGTAGCCACGATTGATTTTCAACTGTCAAGTTAAATTAAACAACTACAAATTCGTCCCATAGAATAATAGTGTCAAGTTAGCATCTTCTTCGGTATTTGTGTCAGAGCAAGATGAATTCTTGCTTCTCCATGACACATGGTTTCTTGTACTTGTGAACAACTATTATCTTTGTGCTTAATGAATACTCTTAGGAATTAGGGCATCCAGAACTTCGTTATCCTCTAGATACTAACAAAATTGGGGTTTGTCGATGTGATCTCGATGGCCAGATATGATCTCCAAATTGAACGTAGGAAGTCAATGCTACATTATTCCCTTGTAGTAGTAGTTAACATGGACACAAACAGTCATTATTAAGGAAAAAACATCAACACCAACGAATGGTGTGAAGGAGCTTAGAGGATACTCGGCGAAGCATGGAGATCTTGAAGTTGTTGCTGCAACCAGAGCATTTGAAATTAGAGAGAGCAAGACGAGATCAGAGGCCAAGCGGACGAGCATCTATATCCAAACTTGATCTCATCAACTTCAACTCTTTTGACTAGTTGGTGGCTAGAGGCAGACTATCGTCGACTCCTATGATTCCTTGGATTTCAAACCATTGAATAAATCAAAATAAAAAATACAAATCCTTCTTGGCATTCAAATGGTCGTATCATCTCTTGCATGCATGTGAGTAGTATGAATGAGGTCCTCTTGAATTAGATGAATTAGGCCAACTTTGAATAAATTAGGATTTAAATAGATGAAGTTTAAATCAATTGGATGATAAATCATAAATGAAATTTGATTGAATTGGATGATTTTTTATTTGTGGATGAAAATTTATTCATAGATAATAAATTATCTTAGATGATATTTTATCTTGGATGACTTTTAATACTAAATAAGAAAAATTAAAATTAAAATTATTTTTAACAAAAAAAAACTTTTAAAAAATATTCTTTCATTTGCATGTTTTTTTTTTTTTTTTTTTTTTTTTTTTTGTTTTTGTTTTTTTTTAATTGCATAATTGTGTGGATTTTTTTTGTTGTGATTATATGAGTGTGGATTTTTATTAATTAAAGAATTAAGAATCTAAAACAAGAAAGGATACAACTTAAGTAATTAAAATATAAGCTAATTAATAGTTATAAATTAGAATAAATCACCTATTAGAAGGATTTATTTAAATCACAATTGTAATTTCATTAGAGTTGTTGGATACTTAATCAATTGCTAATAAAGAAGGATTGGAAGTATTAAATAATTAAAATTATTATGAACTAGATTAAATCTCCAATTAGTAGGGGTTTATTTTACCTCACATTTTGGTATGTTTGTTGGAAGTGAGACTGTTCTAATAAGCTTGGAAGACAACTAGGAAATTTTTTTAATTGATATTTGTATATAAAATTATTAAGTGGAAAATTCAAGCTTGGAGTGGTAGAAAGAGTTGGGTTTTTGGAACAACAAGCTTATTTGCAAGCATCATCAGTCCCCCTCCTTGTCAATTTCCTATTGAGGGTCTTTTTCTATTGAAAGGGAGATTTAATCACCTCCTATACATCTTGTATTACTTCTTTGTATCTTTATAATTTTCCTATGAAAGGCCACTCACTAGTGGTAGGGGAATTTAATCACCTCTTCTATCCCTTATATCTATTTTTTTCACAATAGTTGTGTAGAAAAGAACTCAACATGGACTCAAAAGAATTCTTCATTAACAAGAGAAGAAAAAGAAATTAAGAAGAAAAAGAAGTAGATAGAAAAAAATAGAAAAGAAAAGTTTAAAGAAAGAATAAAAAATAATAACAAACAAAACAAAACAAAACAAAAAGAAGAAGAGAGGAAAAGTGAAGACCAACAAATCCAAGTTAAATATTTTTTTAATAAAATTCATTGATTTTTAATTTATTTTGCTAACATAGATTGTGAGGTGAGAAAAAGAGATACAAAAAGAAGAAGTAACGCTAATACCTTAAAATCAAATAAGTTCTCAGACTTTGACATTTATTTTTTTTCTTTGAAATTTTAAGAAGTTTGCTTAAATGTAAGGAATAGGAGCTAGGAGTTGGAAGGTAGAACCTAGGAATAAGACTCAAAAAAAAAAAAAAAACTTTCAAAGCCCTTATACAATATTTTTTTTAAAGGGATAAATAGAACCTTAGAAAATCCTTCCTCTTCCAATCTAAAAATTTCCCTTTGACATTTAAATTTGACATTGGTTAGAAAAAAGTTGCAGGTAGGATTTCTTTAACATATGCTAGATTGGTTGGAGATACAGCTAAATAAGTTCTTCTTCAACATGGTTTGATTGTTTTGTAAAGAGCACTTTTGTACAATAAAAACTTATTATTAATTGTTATTGTAGGTAATTTCTTTATTGTCATAGTATAAAGAGGCAAGAAAAAAAGAGAATTAGGCTCCTTACTATTGTGATACAAAATTCTTTTTTACAACTAAGATTGCTTAGAGGAAGTCCTACACATTGTAGTTCTATATAGTAATTAAAGTCAGAAAACTCTTGCTTGAGGTCATATTCAAGCAATCATTCTCTTTTTAGTTGTTATTTATTTATTTATTTATTTATTTATTTATTGTTTCTCTTCCTTGTCAAAAGGTACTTTAAATGGATTGTAGGTAGATATCAAGGACAAGAACTCGATAAAAAAAACAATTCAAATGAGTGAGCCTTCACTCAAGAAGAGGTAACAAAATATAAATAAACAAGTATGTCTATTGAAAGAGAAACTAGAATGGCTATTGCCAAAAGCTAAAAAAACTAGAGACCCTTGAAACTAGACTAGAAGTAAGAAAGGAGTTGACAAGAGTGAAGAAGCCTTCACTCTTGTCTCTATATATACTATCTAACTAGGGGCTACGTGGCGACGTTCTATAGGACCTCCAATATGTGTTGACTTTGTAGGACACATGCCTTGACTTACAAGACAAATTTTTCTATATGTAGGCCACATAGTTAGCTTGATTTTCAAGCTAACAACATGTGTGGCACATGGCCAACTTGTTGACCACGTTTCTAATCCAAAAAGTCAATTAAAGACACCTATGAAGTCAAAGCAACATCTAAGAAGTTTCTAGGAAGCTTTTATATTAAATACTATAGAACTAACTTACTTTTACTTACTTTTACTTACTTCTACCTATTTCTATATGTAATTATTAGCTTATATGATTATGGCCGTGACATTACCCCCCCTTCTAGAGACGAGTTCCACGAGGAGCGGTCATCATATGTTGAAGAAATCTATGATGCGACAAATTGTATTCGCCACATACTCTGATCTTTGTTCTCTTCGAAGATGATTGATAGGGCCTCTCAACCATCGGTAGTGTCCCATATCAGGACGGGAAGACCACCCAGTTATTTGATCATTGTTGAGGCCTTCGTAACTTCCTTCGAATAGAATATTTGGAACACCATCAAGAGTTGTTCCTACCTCTAGCAATATCACCAAACATCGAGAATCTCTTCCAAGGTCGTGATACCAAACGCGTTGTATCTCACCATCTATACGAGGAAGAACATGTCGTTCTTGAAGATCTTCATCTCGATTGCGTCGTCTTGAAGGTTGTGACAATCGCAATGTCTCATCCGGTAAGTCAGCAAACGAAGGTTATTGAGTTGAATCCGCTGGTTGTTGGCTCTCCATCTAATTAGCGTCACAAATGCAAAGAAGTTACAAACAAGGATAGGAAATTGAATGTTATCTTACCTCGATCTTGTCTCTTTTATAAGAGAGGTTTTCATCTTGGTTTTGATGGATGTCGTTCATGAAAAACTTTAACTTTAGCTGATGCATTTGCTAGATTCCTTGATGGCTCCCATGTGTGCTCACTAATATCATATCCATGCCAATGAACAAGATATTCCAGCTTATTTCGGCGCCGCCTTGAGTCTAATACCTCTTCCACCTCAAATTCTTCATTATTGTCCACTTCTATAGGAGCCGGTGGCATTTGTCTTCTTCCTTGTATATCCATTGTCTTATATGGTTCAAGAAGAGATACGTGGAATACAGGATGGATCTTCATTGACTCCGGTAGGTGTAACCGATATGCAACTGGGTTGATCTGTGCAGAAATAGAAAATGGTCCCAGCTTTCGGTAGTCCAACTTGTCGCAAGGACGATTGGTCTTGATATTACGACGAAGTAGCCATACCTTATCACCCACGTTGAGTTGTAGTTGCTCCTTACGATATACATCTGCGTTTATCTTTTGTCGTTCTTGAGCTTCCTTCAACTGCGCCTTCATTATTGCATGTAACTCTAACAACCAATTTGCCATATCTTCTGCTATAGGATTTTCAACTTTTAAAAAATCAAAAGCATCAAGTCGTGGATGATAGCCATAATTAGCAAAGAAAGGTGTTTGTTGCGTGGAAGAATGTACCATATTATTATAAGCAAACTCTGCCAATGGCAGAAGGGTTGTCCAATCATCTTGTTGGTAGTTGATGGTACACCTTAAATACTGCTCCAAGACTTGGTTAACGCGCTTTATTTGTCCATCAGTTTGAGGATGGAAAGCCGAAGATAGCTTTATGTCTACTTTTAAAATCTTGAAAAGGGTCTTCCAGAATCTCGACACAAATTGAGTTCCCCTATCTGATATGATATCTTTAGGTAATCCATGGTAGTGATAGATATTATCAATGAAAAGCTTAGTTGTTTCTTCACCTGTGATAGATTTTGTACATGGCACAAAGTGTGCCATCTTGGTGAAACAATCTACTATCACAAATATAGAATCATAACATCTTGAGCTTGGAAGATTTGTGATGAAATCCATAGAAACAGAAGACCATCGTTGTTCTGATATAGGTAATGGTTGAAGAAGTCCGTAAGGTCGATGACGAGGAGTTTTTGATCTTGAACAAATATTACATGATTGTACAAAGTCTTTGACTGACTTCCACATTTGTGGCCACCAAAAATCTCTTGATATGAGTTCTAAAGTCTTATTATATCCAAAGTGTCCTGCTACTGGAAAATCATGACATGCTTGAAGAACACGTAAACGTGCTTCTCCTTCTGGAACATATAGGCATCCTTCAAAATATAATAGATTATTCTTGAACTCGAACTTAGAAGAATCATGAGACTTAGAAGAATTATTCTTGATATCATGAACAAGAGGGTCTGAGGACATACTGGACTGGATTTGTTTGAGAAAAGTTGAATCAACAGTCAATGTTGATTTCATTGCTCGGAGATGAAATTGCTCCGGTTTCAAGAGGACCGTTCTTTGTTGCTCAAAAGCTGCATCTCCTTCTTTTGGTGCAAAATAAGAACGTCTAGACAATGCATCGGACAAAGCTTATTGCTTTTTTGGCCGATAAGTGATAACGAACTTGAATCTTGACAAAGACATACTCCAACGAGCTTGACGACGATTCAACACACGTGCTGACATGAAATACTCGAGGTTCTTGTGATCTATATACACAGTGACTAGACTAGAAGCGCTTTCTAGATAATGATGCCATTCTTGAAAGGAATCCACGATTGCAAGCAGTTCTTTATCGTGGATCTCATAATTGATCTCGGCTGCTGAGAATTTTCTTGAATGAAAAGCTATCGGATGAAGTTTGTCATCTGTTCTCATTTGTGACAAAATTGCACCCAAGGCAAAATCCGATGCATCTGTTTCCATAAAAAATGCCTTGGAAAAGTCAACACGATATAAGACTGGTGCAGAGACAAACGATGTCTTCAAGGCTTCAAATGCTACTTTCGCTTCTTGATTCTATTGAAATTTATCTTTATAGGTCAAGCGTGTAAGTGGAGCTGCAACTCGTGAAAAGTCTTTGATGAAGATCCGATAGTAATTGGCAAATCCCAAGAAACATTGGACATCTCTTACTGTCCTTGGAATCTTCCAATCCATGATTGTCTGGACTTTCTTAGAATCCATCATGAGACCATCATTTGAAATGATGTATCCTAAAAAGTCAACTTGAGTAGTGTGAAATACACACTTTTTCATCTTGGCGTACAATCCTGCATCTCTAAGTTTTTGTAATACTTGACGAACATGTATTTCATGTTCTTCGACGTTCTTAGAATAGATCAGGATATCATCTAGGTAGCAGACGACAAAATTGTCTAAGAATTCATGAAATACATCATTCATGAGATGTTGAAAAGCAGTTAGTGCATTCGTGAGTCCAAAAGGCATGACATTATATTCAAAATGTCCGTACCTGGTTCGAAATGCAGTCTTCCATTCATCTCCTTCATTGATTCGTACTAGATTATATGCTCCTCTTAGATCTATTTTTGTATAAATCTTAGCTTGATTCAACTGGTCAAGGAGTCCTGATATCAAAGGTAAAGGATATCTGTTCTTGATTGTGATCTTGTTGAGTCCTCGATAGTCAATATACATTCGCAAAGATCCATCTTTTTTCTTTACAATTAGAATTGGAGCTCCTACTGGAGATTTTTGAATGGCGTATGAAATTCTTCGCTAAATTCTCGTCAATATATGTCTTGAGTTGAGCCAACTCATCTTGCGATAAACTATAAATTGGTCCAAATGGTGGCTGAGTTCCTTCCTTGAGGTCGATTGAACAATCATATGGGCGATGCTCAGGAAGAATATCTGCATTCTTTTTCTCAAAAACGTCTTGATAATCTTGATATTGACTTGGAATGCCACTTGAAGTCTTTACGCTTTCAGAAATAGGTGCAGCATAAATAGCAAAAGTTGATCCTTCTTTTGCTGCATGTATAAATGCTTTTGCACCTATAAGTACGAGTTTTACTATACTAGACTTATAACTTTTTACTTGGTTGGTAGAACTATTAATAATGCTTTGGGAAAAGTTAAGTTTACGAGAATTCTAATCTATTCGAGAGTTAGATTTTTTTAGGCACGATAAACCTAAAATAACTAGATTGGACGGAGATTTAATTATGTTAAAAGCTATGTAGCTAATATGACCGTTTATTGTTACTTTTATAGGGCGAGTTTCATGAGTGACATCTCCAGAAGACAAAGGACGGCCATCAATGACTTCTAGATGTACGGGTTTAGTTTTCTGTACAAAAAGTATTTTATAACTTTTAACAAATTGTTCATCTAAAAAATACGCTGAGGCTCCCGAATCTAATAAAGCAAAGGCTTTGTAATTCTTAGGTCCTAAATATAATTCTATTATAAAACAAGAAGAGGGTTCTGAGGAGAGGATAGGACCTTCATTAGGAATTGTACAAGGTTCCAGCTGCACGTTCTCTATTGTAGCTGGACGAATCCGTTTTCCGACATGTTGTCTTCTTTGACCGCCGTACCCCTTATTTTATAGTTACGTTGTTTCTTTGGACAATGTTGAGCAGTGTGCTTAGGTTCTCTGCAGTATAAACATAATCCTTCTTGACGACGACAAATCTTTTCTTGCTCAGTTAGGGGTTTAAAACGTACCGCGTCAATTTGCATGTCTTCTACTTTCGAATGTACGTTTGGCGAAGATGCTGATGTTGCCATTGAGTAATAATGTTGAGGTTCCCGTGAATGATTCTCGGATCGAAATTCGAAAAGTCGATTATTATATTTTACCACAAAATCGATTGCTTGATTCAAAGTTTGAGGATTAGGTAAATTGAGCATCAATTTCTTTACTTCGTATTGCAATCCATAAAAAAATTGACTGATGAGTGCAGCATCATCCCACTTGATGTCAATTGCAAGTTGTCGAAATTGTGAAGCATACATTGTTACTGAGCGGTTTTCTTGTCGCAGAATTCGGATCTTGTTTGTTGTGACACGAGTTGCATCGTGTTCACCATACATAGATCGAAACTCCGCCAAAAAAGCTTTCAAATTGTCTAATATTGGATTTCGTTGTTCAAGAAAAGACAAAAACCACGATAATGCAGAACCAGAAAGTAGAGTGCCAATAAACCTGACTTGTGATCTTGGAGTTGGATAGCTTTGCGGTTGAAGTTCAATTGCCAATTGTACTTGATTGATGAACCCTCGAAACTTTGATCTTGTACCATCAAATTTCTCGAGTAAAGCAATTCTTGGTTCTCTAGTTCTTACAGGGTGTTGTACAATTGGAGAAGGAATGTGATTTGGTGCAGATGTTGAAGCAGCTCCGATCATCTCTATATCTCCACTTTCTACTATTTTTGTTCTTTCCTATATTGGTGAATTGAGTTGATGCATCGTAAGCATTAACTCCCTCAATTGTGCTTGCATTTGTGCCATTGCACTCTTCATTTCAACAAGCTTTGCCATAATGATACTAAGAAGAAAAATTTGTCTGATATTGCTGAAGACAAAAGAAATAGAAAAGACTTGATGACAAAGAAGATACTAAGAACAATATCATTTTTGAAGTGGGTAATCCGCAAACTTCTAATATGCTTATGTCTTGTCAAGAGAAAGGGGTAATCCACTCTTACTCAAGAAAAACAAAGCTCTGATATTGTAAGTGGACTCTTGTCAATCTGTCAAGGACAAGAACTTGATAAAAAAAACAATTCAAACAAGTGAGCCTTCACTCAAAAAGAGGTAACAAAATATAAATAAACAAGTATGTCTATTTAAAGAGAAACTAGAATGGCTATTGCTAAAAGCTAAAAAAACTAGAGACCCTTGAAACTAGACTAGAAGTAAGAAAGGAGTTGACAAGAGTGAAGAAGCCTTCACTCTTGTCTCTATATATACTATCTAAGTAAGAGCTACGTGGCGACGTTCTATAGGACCTCCAATAGGTGTTGACTTTGTAGGACACATGCCTTAACTTACAAGATAAGTTTTTCTACGTGTGGGCCACATAGTTAGCTTGATCTTCAAGCTAACAACATGTGTGGCACATGGCCAATTTTTGACCACGTTTCTAATCCAAAAAGTCAATTAAAGACACCTATGAAGTCAAAGCAGCATCTAAGAAGTTTCTAGGAAGCTTTTATATTAAATACTATAGAACTAACTTACTTTTACTTACTTTTACTTACTTCTACCTATTTCTACATGTAATTATTAGCTTATATGATTATGGCCGTGACAGTAGATGAGCCAAAATTTAAAATTGCTTGTAGAATTAATAGATTAAATTGAATAATACATCTATAGTTATACAAATAGATTGCTCCATTAGAACTAAGCAATCCAACCTATCTTCACCTATAGAAAATTGAGAAATAATTGTTAAGAAAACCAAATAAAAACTCAAATGTATTAAAGTCCAAACATTGAACAAACATCTTCCACTTCCAATATTAGAGGACGTTTACGTTTTAATTCCATTTTTAGAATAAATTTAGTATTTTACACCAACAAAATTACCAACAAAATTTGGAAAGGCAACAATCTTATGCTCTATCTTATTGAAATTAAGGTAGTATAGATTCCAATTCTCAATCTTAGCCTCAAAAAAACCTAACCAAGGCTTTAGGAACCAATCACAACAATAGCAAGAGGTACAGAACGTTTATGACAAAAGACACCTATTGAATAATTGTTGGATAGAAAATAGAATAATGTGTGGAAATTGTGGAAGAAATCATCCTAAAAATGTATATAGGAATCTTGACAAGGTAATTCCTTTGAATTTTTTGTAAGAAAATTACCAAAATAAGTCCAAGATTACTTGAAAAAAGCAAGAAATCTAAATTTTGACAATAGTCTAAAATCTCTCAATTTGTTTTACGATTATAACAATAATCATTAAACCCAATACCTTCCTTTAGGTTTAAATATAAAATGAGGATACATTCTTCTAAATGGAGGTTAGTTCTAATATGGTCAACAAAATAATGGCCAAAATTCATAGGACATGAAGTATTAAGAAATACTAAACAAAAAACAATGCCTCAATTAGTGAGAGATCAATCTTCTTTTTTCCAAATAAATTTTATCTCTCATGAATAATTTCTAGATAAATAAAAGGAGCTTCCAAACATATTGGTATTATATTTTGTGAAGTTTGTTGGAGAATGCACTAGGCACCTAGTTGTAGGAGGTAAAATAGAACTTGCAATAAGAAGACTTTAACAATTCTAATAGAATTCTAAAAAAAATTAAATTAAATAATAATAATATTAATTAATCTTTAATTAAATCCAAAAGAAGTCTGAAGGACTCTTAAAATAAATATAAAGAAATCATAAATTAACCTTAATAAATTATATATAAAATAAAGAAATATTAAAAAAATATCAAAAATAAAAATCCTAATTAAATCTTAATCAAATTCTAATAAAATCCTATTGAAATCCTATCCAAATCCTAATCAAATCCTAAATTCTAATCAAATCATAATTAAATCCTAATCAAATCTTAATCAAATTCTAATCAAATCCTTATCATATTCTAAATCCTAATCCTAGACTAATCCTAATAAAATCCTAAAAAAATCCTAATCAAATCTTAGATATAATCCTAATAAAATTCTTAATGAAATCCTAAACTTTAGTTGAATCCTAAACGAATTCTTAACAAATCCTATAGCAAATTAAAATCACCACAACTAATGATCTAAATGTTGATATTAATTAAAAATTTATATATTTATCAAAATTCAATTGGAAACAAAAACAAGAAAAATGAAATTAATTTTACTTACTAATTAAGACAAATACAAGATAATCCATTTGGATATTAGATAGTCTCCTTTTCCAATCTTAATATTGAGCTCCGACTTCCAATGTTTTATTTTTAAACCATTGAATTCCTCTAAAAATCCACAAAAATATTGAAAATCAACTCTATAACCTATAAAAATAATTTTCACTTTAATCCAATAGGTAGATTACTAAAGATCTTAGAAACTCTCACTAATCTTTCAACTCCAATTTTTGAGATCTCAATCCACTTGAACTTCAATAATCTTTAATATAATTGTTTGATTAAGCTCCAATTTATAGCACACATTTAACACATCTATATTCATAAACCCATAAATTTTTACTAATAGATCTATTATAAAACTCACAAAATTGTCCAAAATATCAACCCTATTTTATTTCACAAAATTCAAATCCCTCAAAGTTAATTCTTAAAAAAGCCTAATCTCATCTACTCTCAAATTCCACTCTTCGATTTACAAAAGAATCTCAAAGTTGCTGTAGATGTGCAATTTTGTGCCTCAAGGTTTGATTTTGATCTAGGTTCATAATTGGTCGTCTCCAAATATTAATTCTTATCTTCTTGAGGTAATTTTTGCTAAAATAAATTCTTAACTTCTTCTTACATATGTCTATATTCTTTATTTTTCTAGTCTACTTTGTTTGGCTTTATTTATGGTCATACAAAGTAAGTAGAATCCATTTCCATAAAATATAGTTCTAACATTATAAGATTTTACTACCTACCTATCTTTTATCTATTTTTTTTATTATATATTTTTAATTATGCTCTTACATAATAAAATACTTTCTTTCTTATTTCACCTATTAGTTGTGTTACTACATCATACTAGCCTTGGCAATTATAATAAGGTCTAGATATACTAGCCTTTTCCTCTCTACCTCAATTGACAGTGAAAAAAGTTCAAAAGACTCTCTTCACTTTTCAGATTTAAATGAGACCATAAAGGAGGCAATGGATAATGTAAGGAAGTTAAAAAAATTGCCTCAAGACTTAGAACCTACATCCAATCAGAAATTCCAAATAATAAAGGAAAACATTTATGTGGAAGAATTTCCTTCTTCAAAAAAATGGGAAGGGCTTAGAATTTCTAAACTAAAACGAGGTACTTCACTTCTCTTAAAAATTGGTAAGCAAAGAGAGTCTTATGATTTATAGGAGGATTTGAATAAAATTAAGGTTGACATAATCATTCCTCAATTATTGAAGGCTTTTGTAATGATGAGATTTTTTTTAAAATAGACTTTTCTATTAAGGGGCATAAGAAGTGAAGGTGATTAAATTAAAAGTATCAATAGTTGACAAAATTATATCCTACAAGATTATAATAGATTATAATAGATTAAATATAATGTCTATACTAACTATGGAGAAATTAGGCTTTAGTATCATTGGCCCTTCTTTCTATGTAGTTAACATGGCTAATCAAAGCATGAAGTAAAATAATCCTCCACTAATTGGAAGTCTATCCTAGTTTACAATGATCTTAATTTTCTAAAAATAATAATAATTTCCTATTAACATTTGATTAAGTGTCTAAGAAGTCCTATAACAATCTAAGTGTGATCTAAACCAAATCACTTTGGTAGGTGATTTATACTAATTCACACTACTACTTAATTTATGAAATAATTATTTAAAAATTCTTCTTACTTCTTATTAAGAGAGATCAAATTCACTAACTAATTATATTTACATTCCAACAATCCAACCTATCATACAAGCCTACTTTAACAATTCAAAAGACCATACACTTGTAGAAAAGATTTTTATATGATTTTATTAAAAATAAATAAATGATATTTTTAATTTTTTTTATATGGTATTAATTATCATCTACATTAAAAATTCATAAAATAATAAATTTTCATCCATGAATAAAAATTCATCTGTTTCAATCAACCTTCATCTACAATTTATTATCCACTTCAAAAACCTAATTCATTCAATTTAAAATTTCATCTAAGTATTTCATTATTCTATCAATCACAATTTTTGGCTCAAATTGATTTACAAGATGGAGTTCAACTAACATTTCACTTGCTAGAAAATATTAGATTCAATAAAAATTTATAATTTAAAACCAATGAGGTGTGGCACTTGAATGTTTTGAGCTCTTCTTATGATTTCTTGCTGAGCTTTCCTACTGTCGAACCTCGGTGATGGAAGCCCTCGGAAGATGCTCCGAAGCACCACCATAGAACTTTTATAATGATGGCAAAATAAGCAATGGCTGAATTGGTGATTTGATGACTTGATTCTATCTACCTAATTCTAATTCTAATATTCCTTCTAAATCCTAGCTCTAATTGAAGGACAACCAACTTAACAAGGAAGCCATTGTTGACCACACTACCTTCTATCCCTGAAGATTGTTATCAAGGAGAGCCCTCGTAGCTTGACTCATGTGCTGATATTATACCAGGATGAAGAATGAGCTGCAGCAAGCAATCCATACAAGTTAAAAAATTTGTGTCGAATTTATTGCTACCTTCATCATATATTACTCGGATTCTAAGTATTACAGCTAGTGATACTGTAACCCAAATCGGATGATATTTAGATTGATATCTAGCCAATTTTGATAGAAAATGCCAATTTCACAGCCTGTTCAGATTTGATGACAAACAACCAATACAGGATTGTAAATGAGATGGATAGCACCTAGGTCAAGAGCCTCCACAAAGATCAACACCTCGCAAGCTTCGTTTCAAGTAGATTTGGTTATAACTTTGGCCATTCTAATAACCCGTTGCATCCTTTTATAATCCACTACCAAGAAAAATCCAAATGTGAGCTAAAATAAACCTCCACCAGTTGACCTAAAATCTTCCTAAGAGTCTTGAATCACCTTGCAATATGCTACTGACCACGGACTTTGAAGAAGAGCCCATTTTTTGTTCACCGAGTGCTCTCTTCCCCCAACACAATCTTGCGAATTCATTCCTGCTCTACTCTGGATGCGGATTCAAAGTTGTCGAATGGAACTGCGATGCTTATGCTCCTCCTTCGGCACACACTGAGCCTGCTCTTGATTTCCACTATCGATAACTTCCTACACGATCATGTTGTGAGTGTGTCGGGTGTCCTCAACGTCCCAGCTCAAGTTCTTAGTTGGTACCTTCAACCACCTCCACGCCTTGCCAAGTACCTTCCTTTATCAGCAAGTGGTTGACACTTCTTTGGAGATTAAATTCCAAGCTCGCACTCGCTTACTGCTCCACTCGAGTCTCAACAATCCGCATTCATGAGAGAACAGCAATACTCTATTTTGGAGCGATTAATTCAATGAAAACCCTGCTCCAATGCATTTGTAGCAATGAAGATTCATCAAGATCCTTTAGAGATGCACAGTTATCACTTAATTGAATTATCTTTGGCTTGACCAAGAAAAAAGAAACAAGTGTTTGTATTATACGGAAGCAGCCTATTGTACTTGGACAAAATTCCGTGATTAGCACTAGGTCTTGCCAACTATAACTTCATTGCCTAAGAACAAGAGTTTCTAGGCTCTATCAATGGAATGGAATGTCGTAAGAAAAAAGCACAGAAGCTCCAATCGCCCCGACAAATTACACGGAAAAGAGAAGTGAATAGAGTAAATGATGCCGAGGCTCTTGACGGCAATTTATCAAGCTTGATGTCGACGTGTTGCAGTTTTGCAACATCACTAGACCACCGCCTTCTGGCCCGTTGGAAGATCTAAATCTTTCGCATGCCACTACAAGACTCATAATTTTGCAACTCCCAACCAGACCAGCAGCCGCCTTGCCAACGATGCTGCCTTCTACAACCAAATTTGCTAGACCTCCAGAGATCTAGTTTTGCATTTTGCATCGCAGAAGGTAGATGTCAACTCGTAGCAAGAACCACCAGGGCTTCGATTCCAACCTGCCGCCTAAATTCAGGGACCAAATGGAACTACAACCCCCGCTGCAACAGCCAGAATAACAAAGGTTAAAGTCCTTGCTTCTAACGGCAAAAAAAAAGAATACGAAAGCTACACCCCGCTGTCTAACGAGCTGTTTGTAGCACTAGGTTGCTACATCGCAACGAGGAGGAAAAATATGGCTCCATAGAAAACGGAGCTCAAGCACGAGAAAATACTACAGGAAGAGAGATGGTCCAGGTGGTCCGGAGCTCTATTGGTGATGAAGCCCCCTACTCTAGTTCGCCCGATATCGTAATAGTGAGGTCCGCCTGTGGTGGTACCTGCCTAGATTGCACATCGTATACAATATCCAGGTGATGGTCAATAATTTAAAGCAAGTAATCAAAAGGGCAGAAGCTCGGGAAATTGGCGAGTGACGTCCCGGCGGCGGAAGCCTTCGCAGACATTGACAAGTGAACGGAAGACATTCAAAAATTCAACCACCACGTCTCTCATCAGCTATATCTCTCAATTAATTTTTAAAAAGTATATCAATTGACTTTGTGGTAAAGGCCGTAACAGATATTTTCGTTATCAGATCATGGCATCGAAGCTAAAGACATGTGAGCCTTCACGGGCAACAATTCATCAAACCAAAAGGCCGTGTAGTATCTCTGTGAGCAAAGAATTGCTCCTATATCCGCTTTCAAATCAAATCGAATGGAAACGTAAATAGCTATAATGAGTCGTCGTGGGTTCGTCTACCGTGAGATCATGATCAGTCAAACCACCTTTCAACAGCTTGATCCTCGTCATCCCCTTCCTCAATGTGGTCCAGCCAGCCGATGATCCTGTGTACACCTTACCAGTCAATGGTGGTGAAGATTATCCCAAACTCACTTAAATCTCAATAACCCTTAATTCAACTATTAGGTCGAGTTAAGATTGACAACACATATTAAGCACAACTATGATCATTAACCCACAAAATTTCATTTGTAGATTTGTTACAAAATGCTTGAAATCACTAGAAACATCAACCCTATTTTATTTCACAAACCTCCAAGTCATCTGCAAACAATCTTGACTTTGTAAAGCTCTTACAAAGTCATAAAAACTCCAAATCACCCAAAACCAATGCTCATAGAAACCTCATCCAATTTGCTATCAAATACCATTCTTTGATTTGCAAAAGAACCTTGGAGTCGTCATCAAGACTTGGTTTTGAGCCTTAGGATCCGATTTCGATCCTCGTTCATAACTGGCCCTATCCGGGTATCAATATCTAGTTTTTATAAGTAAATTTTGCAAGAATTTACTCTTAACTTACTTCTAAAGATGCCTATATCATTTATTTTTTCAATCTACTTTGTTTTGCCTTATTTATGGTCATACAAAGTAAGTAGAAGTCACCTTTCTAAAAAGACAACATTCGTACCTTTTAGTTTTGCTATCCTTTTGACTATTAAGTATATTTTTAAGATAATTTGCTGTAATACTTTGAACTAAGATCTCCTACATTATAATAATTTCCACACTCTTTTACCTATTAGTCATATTACATCATGACAACGGGCATAGTAATTCATGTAGAAATTTCAGAATGTCTTTCTAACCGACCTACCTAGTGGCATATCCCTTGATCGAGGTGCCTCCTTTCAAATAGAACTATTGCGTGGAGCCAAACCAACAAGTCGACTAATTTATCACCTAACACCAAAAGAACTTAAAGAGTTGTAAAAGACATTAGATGAAGTCTTGGAAAAAGACCTCATTTGAGAAAGCAGATCGCCATAGGGAGCACATGTACTCTTTGCACCTAAGAAAGATGGTGGATTTTTCCTTTGCATTGACTATCAAGGTCTCAATAAGTAAACAGTTAAAAATGCATATCCACTTTTATGCACGGATGATCTTCTTCACTAACTTTGAGATACAACCATCTTTAATAAATTGGATCTTTAGAGCGGCTATTGGCAAATACCTATTGCAAAAGAGGATGTGAAAAAGACAACATTTCATATGCGCTATGGACATTTCGAATAGCTGATTTTATCCTTTGGCCTCACCAATGCTCCAGCATCTTTTATAAATCATATAAATACATTGTTTCCAAACCTTTTGAACAAGTATGTAGTTGTCTTCTTTGATGATATTCTCATAAAAAATTTAAAAAATAAATAAAATAAAAAACCTTGAAGAGCATGAACAATACTTATGAGAGATATTATATTGTCGTAATACATGAAGTCTTGCTTGAGAATGCTCCGAGCACTTGGCTGTGGAAGGAAGAATGAAAATTACAATAACAAAATCTTAATTCTAATAGAATACTAATAATGCTCTAATTAGACCATAATAATGCTAAATAAGCTTAATCAAATTCAAAGAAATCTCAAAAAAATTTCAAAAAAACAATAAGAATTCTTAAAGAAATATTAAAAGGATCAAAAATATCACTCAAATACATCTCAATTCAATCTTAATTTAATTCTAGTTAAAATCCTATTCAACTTCATTCAAACTTTAGGCCAAAACTAATTGAATCTTAAATCCTAATAAAATCCTAAATCCTAAATCAAATCCTAAAAAAATCTTAAACCAAATCTCAACCAAATTCTAAACTAAATCCTAACCAAATCCTAAATCAAACCCTAATCCAAATCCTAAACCCTAAACCAAGTCCTAATTCAAATCCTAAACTCTAAACCAAATCCTAACTAAATTCTAAATTCTAAATCAAACCCTAATTAAATCTTAAACCCTAAATAAAATCCTAATTAAATCCTAAACCCTAAATCAAACCCTAATCCAAATCCTAAATCCTAAACCAAATCCTAAACCAAACCCTAATAATTCCTACAATAGTTTTAAACCTCAATAACTAATAAAATAAACCGTCGATCTTAATTCAAATTTTTTACAATTCTAAAAAAACAAATTAAAAATAAGCACAAAAAAATTGAAAAGGATTAGAGTTACCAAATTAATGATAACCTCAAAAATGTATTTGTATATTGGCTGGCCTCCTTCTCCAATCTTGATGCCAATCTTCCAAAGCCAATATCTCTTCTTTACATCGTTTAAAATTTTCATGCACATAGAAAAACAAGTCTAATATCCTCTCATGTAAGTTTCACTCCAATCCAACTAGTAGATTGCAAGAAATTTTAAAAACCCCCATTGGACCTAAAATTCTACTTTTTGAGACCTTGATCGACTTAAACCTCAATATTCCTCAATTCAACAGTTAGATCGAGCTCAAATTTACAACACATATTAAACACAACTATAACCATAGACCCACAAAATTTCACCTACAGATCTATTATAAAACTTTTGAAATCATCCAAAATGTAAATCCTATTTTATTTCATAAACCCAAGTCATCTGAAACAAACCTTGACTTTGCAAAGCTCTTATAAAGTCATATCAACTCCAAATCACCCAAAATCAATGCCTATAGAAATAGTATCCAATCTTCTATCAAACTCTATTCTTTGATTTGCCAAAGAATCTTAGAATCATCGTCGAGACTCGGTTTTGTGCCTCAGGGTTTGATTTTGACCCTCGTTCATAACTAGCCCTCTCCGAGTATCAACATTTAGTTTTTTTTAGTAACTTTTATTAGAATTTACTCTTAACTTTCTTTTAAAGATGTTTATATCATTTATTTTTCCAATCTACCTTACTTTGCCTTATTTTTGGCCCTACAAAGTAAGTAGAAGCTATTTTTCTAAAAAAGAAAGCATTACTACTAAACATTTTACTACCTTCCTATCTTTTATCTATATTTTTCTACTTTTTCTTTTAACTTGGCTCTTCTATAATAAGATCCATATTATCATCTTTGACCATATAGTCGTGTTATAATACGACAATGTCAATTGTAAGATAGTCGCTTCTATTGTAAGCAATCAAAATGTGAACTTTGAAAGTCCAAAGTCTCTTTTTGAGAGCATTAGGTGTCCTCCTAAGGCATGCATATGGAGCAAGATAATGTGAAAGCAATAGAAGATTGGCCAACCTCCAAGGATGCTTTAAAAGTTCACTCGTTTTTAAGCCTTACTAGATACTATCACCGTTTTGTTTGGCCATTTGTTCACATTGCTATCTCATTAACAAACCTATTGGAAAATGGTACCCCATTTGAATAGAAACTAAAGCAGCAAATGCCTTTGATAAGTTGAAGGAGGCACTTATTACTGCTCTAATATTGCTACCATATGATCGTAATCTCCCTTGTATGCTTGATATTGATGCTTCTAACTTTGCTATTGGAGAGGTCTTTCAATGAGACTTTAGTAGGGGCCTTCAATCTTTGGCGTATGAATCATGCAAGCTTCGAAAGGCAAAGCGAATTACTCTGCACATGATCAAGAGCAATTAACAATTGTATACACTACAAAGGTATGGCAACACTATCTATTGGAGAAGCCAGTGGTTGTTTGCATTGACCATCGATCCTTGCTACATGATTTCCATCTAAAAAATATGAAATTGTGGCATCATCATTGAGAATAAAAATTACAACTTTTTAATATCTAGCTTGAGTATAAGCAAGAGCGACAACATACTATACCAAACAGTTTATTACGGTGTCATATAATATGATTTGTTATCTAAAAATGCACTAGATATCTAGCTATAGAGAGTTTAGTTTAAAATTTTGTATGTATCTTATTTTAGCTTCCAAAATTCCTTTATTTTGTACAAAATTCAAAATATAGCAAAATCTCTTCAAAACATATTTTTCCTTCGAAGGATTTTCTCTTTTCAAACTTTAGAAATTCATAACTCTTGATCTAACTATTCAATTTGTTTCAAACTTATAGAATAGGTAGAATTTATCCTTAAATTTTATTATAAAAAAATTCAACTACAAAATCACTTTTAAACTTCTAGTATCTAAGGAATCCTAGTAAATGCTTTAAATCCTAATTTACAAGTACTTGAGCACTATTTTCTTAATATCTCAAGAATCCAATACTCAAATGCCATCAAAATTATGTAAAAAGTTTATTAACATAAATTTACATATTCTCTGAAATTTTTAGCCAAAACCTTGACAAATTGCTCAAGATATAGCTCAAGACACTACCACTAGTTACTTACTACCCTTAGATTGCATGTGCTAACTTCAAAATCCAATAACTCCTTCACTTCAACTTAGAAACCAGCAAGCAATATGCAAAAAGTATAGCCGCAAAAGTTCTCTCTCCAGTCGCAATCACCGATCCTCAATTGCTCTCGGTACGCGTGCCTTATGTCAAAAATAGTGATAGTAGCTCCCAAATCAACACCTTAACTTTGAGTGCCTATATCTCCTTCATATAAACTCCAAATCATATAAGATTTGCACTAAAACCATAGCCAAAAACCTAAACTTGCTAACCTTAATCTTCAAAGCTCGAATGGCCTCAAAAAATTAACCCTAAACTCTAATATGGCCTCGGGCAGCCTCCTCGAAGCCCATTGGTCATGATTTTTGACCAATAGGAATGGAGATTTTCATCATCCATCTCCATTCATCTATATTGGTGCCCTAATTACTCCTTTTGCTACTAAAACCCTTCTTCAACTCTTTTTCTTATAAGATTTACATAATTTATGCTCTAAATACCACATTAAAGAACCAAAATAAGACTTCAAGGGTCACCAATATCTAATAAAGGTGACTCTAAATATTTAAAATTACTACTAAAAAAATCAATCTCAAAAGTGATTTTCAAAAGAAAATAAAGTTATACAAATTCTAATAGTAATCTTTTTAAACAACCTCTTTTTAAAGTAGTAATTTAACCACATTCTACAATCAACTAAAATCTAGTACCATGGCTCTCACCATGTTGTTAAGTAAATTATACATTTAATACATAATCACATTATTTTCACATGGTAGCCGAACCACAACACGACAATGAAGGCTACACTTGAAGGAAAAATTAGAAGACAAGATTGAAGGCGCTACCATTAGTAGTATTATTTCAGATCTAATTAAAGATGTAGAATGGAAGGAAGTTATGCAATGAGATGCTTATTTCAAGATGGTTAGCGATCGATTGAAGATAAGCGATATACAATATTGAGATTACATTCTTAGTGATGGCTTGTTCTATTTCAAGAGGTGAGTTTATATATTCAACAATGTAAAACTTTGGACGTGTATACTTTAGGAGAGACATGACATTCCAATATATGGATAGCTAGAATGAGAGAAGACTCTAGAAGGGATCTCAAGGACATGGTTTTGGGCAAGTTTGGATCATGATGTTTGAGTCTTTGTACATTCTTGTGAGTCATGTCAACATAACAAAGCATGTAACGTAACATCTCTTAGATTATTGCGGCCAATTTTGTTATCTACGATATGTTGGAAGCAAGTGACTATGGATTTCATTACGTATTTGCTATAGATGTTTCATAATCATATCGTGATTGTTATCTTTATAGATCAATTCTTGAAGCAACTTCACTTGGCAGTAGTGCACTCGGATATTAATGCTCTAATGCTTACATGAATCTTCTTTGATATCGTCTTTTGTCACCATGGATTACTTAGTATCATCGTTTGAAATTAGGATCCATGCTTTATAGAAAGTTTTTGGCAAACTTTGTTCAAGCTAATAAATACACGACTTACGATGTCTACAACCTTCTATCCCCAAATAGGTGGATAAACAGAGCGTGTAAATTGAACCTTGGAGGATATGTTGTAGGCATTTGTGGGGGTTCATCATAATGATCGAGATGAATACTTGACACTCTTGGAGTTTGCTTATAATGATAGTATTCAAACATGTACCAATTATTCACTATTTTTTCTAAATATTGATCAGCATCCAATTATGCCAGCAACTCTTCATCGTCCCATCGACACCAATAATTCGGCAATAGAAGAATTTATACAATGGATTACATCAATTTTACAAGAGGCACAACACTACTTCTTTCTTACATAGAATTGACAGAAGTAGTATGTAGATAACCATCGGTAATATAAGACCTTTCAAAATGGTGATCAAGTATTACTCTCCAATGCCAACTTGCCACTTGCTACATCAACCTAAATCTGTAAACTAGCACCTCAATAGTTTGGACCTTTCCACATTTGTACTATGATTTCTAATATTGCATACTTCTTCAAATTTCTATCACATATTTGGATCCATCCAATCTTCCATATTTCGCAATTGAAGAAATTTCATACTAAGCCAAAGCACTTATCGGATCGATAATAATCACCACTACCACCAATTGTAGTTGATGACCAACAAAAATATGAAGTAGACAGCATTTTGGAGTATCACTACCTTTGTCGTGGCAATGGACGTCTACAACTTCAATACAAAGTTCTTTCAAAAGATTATCCTACTCACGATGCAATGTGGGAACATGTACAAAACCTCATCCATTACTAAGAGACAATTTGGAGATACCATTGGAAGCAAAATAAGGATGTTCTGCATTAGTGGAAGGGGATTACCTATAATAGGATATAGATAAGATAATTATATAGATAATTACAACCATAGAAGTTTCTAGAATTGAAATTACGTTAGTGGACTAAGTAGGATCCACCATGGAGCACTGTAGAGAAGTTTTAGGATGGTTTCTCAGATAGATTCCACTATAGGATCTTTTTTAAAAAAAATTAAAGTGATTATTTAAGTGTGGTCTACCACCTAGGAATATTCTAAAAAGTCCAAGGTAATAGGAGAAGGTATAAATAGAACTGGCTAGGATTTTTTGGGGTATCTAATTAAGTATGGCTTCAGATCCTTTCTCATACTAAAATTTGATTTTGTATCTTTCTATTCAGTTCTGCTTTGTTCTGTTCAGTTCTATTTTCGTTTATTTAGTTTATCTTTCATCTCCTATTATATTTAATTCCATTCAGTTCTATTTTGTTCTATTTTGTCCTATTTTGTGATGAAGCTTTATGTGTTTGGAAAATAGAAGGATCTTGAGTTTTCTTTTTGAGTTAGTTTGGTCATGTTTCAATCAAACTTCTCAAGCATACTAATCCTTGTCTTCATCATACTTGTTGAAGAAAAACTCCCTAGATTTGGTTGTGAAGTTGATCTATTTGCTTCCTTCAACTCCACACCTTCTTGTCACAGACTTTGCATTTCATCCATAGGCATAGGAATAGTACCTCTATAGTTTGCATTGTGATTACATAAAATTTTAATTCATAAAGTGTTGATAAGTTCATAAAGATCTGCAATAGTTACAAATCTTTTTTTTACTTCTATTGAAAGTAGCATCCATAATTTTTCCTTCTATAGATAATTCAAAAAAATTCAAAAAGTTAAATTAGAAGAGAATAATCTGCAACCTTTCAAATCAAATAAAAATTTCTACAAAGAGGAATAATCTACTCTCTTTTAGAAAAAGATCAATATTAGAAAACAAGATTATTTGTTTAAAAGTGAGTAGTCTATAACCTTCAAAATATAATAATAGAAGTAAGGTAATCTATTCATTTCTAAAATAAATTAAAAATAGTAAGTTAGTTTTCTTATCAAACTATCAAGGACATGAATCTCAAAGAAAGAAATCATTGATACACTCTTATGACATTGAAAAGAACTAGAAAGTCACTCAAAAATGTTATAATATTGAACTAGAATGACTATTGGTAGAAATAAGAAGACTAGAAAGTCTAGAAACAAGACTAAGGACTAGAAAGGTATTGACAAATGTGAAGAAGGCTTCACTCTTACCTCCATATATACTCTTAACTAGGAGCTATATGGCAATGTACTTTAGGACCTATAAAATGTGTTGACTTTGCAAGACATGTATCTAAACTTGTAAGGCAAGTTTTTTATATGTGTACCACATAGTTAGCTTGTTTTGCAAGCTATCAACATGTGATTAACTTATTGACCAGGTTTCTAACCTACCAATAAACTACAAATACATGTAAAGTCAAAGCAATATCTATGAAGCTTCTAAGAAGCTCTTCTAGAAGGTATTATGAAATCAACATATTTTTATCTACTTATACCTAATCATATAGGTATTTATTAGAGTACTTATGTATATTTGTGACATTAGTCATGTTTCAAGATATTCTAGTCTTCTTGGTTTTAGCAATAGGCATTCTAATTCAATATTGTATCATCTTTGAGATACTTTTTAATTCTTTTGAGTGATATAAGAGTATATTGAAGATTTCTTTTTTTGAGATTCATGTCCTTGACATGTTGATATATGAATGTTAGTTTTGGAGCTCAATTTCTTTCAATTTTTAAACCAACATATGTATCTAGATCACTGACTTTGATTTCAAAAATGTCGTTTATTATCATAAGCACATAATCAATGCATTGAATATCTTAATAGCAATAAAGGCCATCATCAAGAAACATAACGGCAATAAGTTAATTGATATTATTAAAATAATAAATACATAGATCCATAGAATTTTTTTAAGCTTATGAGTAATAAGAAATTAATCAATATGTTGATTCCTGTACAAATAGCTTGTTTCAAACCATATAAAACCTTGTGCAAATGATATACTTTGATTGGAAATTGAAAATTTTTAAAACCTGGAGCTTATTTCAAATAAGTCTCTTGATCAAGTTTTCTATATAAAAAGCTATTTTTATATCAAATTTTCAAATAAGCATATTATGGCTTATAGCTATAGCAAGAACAAGTCTGATGGAATCATATTTAATACTAGGTGAATAGGTCTTTATAAAATTAATTTTATATTTTTGTGAATATCTTTTTGCAACCAATCTTAGTTTGAATCAATCAACAATGCCATCAAATTTTGTTTTAAGTGCATAAACCCATTTGCAATTGATGGCTTTCTTTCCAAAAGGCAAATCTATTAATTGCCAAGTATCATTGTCAATTAAAGATCAATACTTTTCACACATAGCATCCTTCCATTTTGAAGACTATATTGAAAGAAGTACCTCTTGATATGATTGAAGAACTAAAGGTATAAATTGAGTCATAAATTGTATAATTGATGGAGCAAAATTTGTTTCCAATAAAAATGTAAATATATTTTGTGAAGTAGTTGATAATTTCATAGTATTATGAGTTAATTGTAGTAAAGCAATGAATGACTTTGATAATTGATGCTCCAAAGAAATTGAACTTTTGATATTTGATTTTGAATTTTGATATTAGGTTTTGAATTTTTGATATTTTCTTCAATGGATGCATAAGATATTATCATCATAGAACTTACAAATATATATTGCCACTTATTTACAGAATATCCGTAATGATCAGGAGGATGACGAGAACATTGTGCAGGATGAATTGGAGATGATGAAATTTGTGAATCTAATTCAACAAGAACTTCATGAGAATTCTAATTGGAAGATAAAACATCAAGAACATCGTCTGAATTTTATTGAGAAAGATCAACTATAATAGGCGTTACGTTGTATTGAATGGAGTTGTGTTGTAAATTCCTATTATTATCCAGATTGTTATCACAAATTAAGTCATCGTTGTGCATACTGCCATGAAGAGCGTGATTATCATTACTTCCATTGATTAGATAACCATGATTTTCTTGAATAGTAGTTTGGTTGCTCCCACTGATAATATCATTTTGAACATCATGAGTATTATTTTTGTTGCTCATATTGATATCATACCCATGATAGATATGATGAGTACTATCATTGTTCACATTCCTTTCATATATTTGAGAATTGTAAGAATCCAGATTTGTGGTTATAAAATTTTGAAGTGTACTCGTAGATGGCATATTTAATTCCAGCAAGGAAGGGCGTGTAGATTCTTGAAAAAATTGAGATTATTGAAAAGGAACATCAAATGATTAACAATTTTTTTGAATAATATTTCTTATATATAATTGTGCTCATCAATTATGTGTTAAATCTTAGATTCGATGAATATAGATTCATCTAAGTATCCAAGAAATAATCCAATACAACTTTTAGTATCAAGTTTCTTTATTAATTTGTCAAGCATGTATGATTATAAACTTTGCACCAAAAAGTTGCATATGAGAAAGGGAAGGATTCTTTCTAGCATAAGCCTCAAAACGAGTAATACTTAGATGAAGACGAGAACATGTGCAATTTAAGACAAAAACTATGTTGTTAACAGCCTTTGCCTAAAAAGCTGGATCAAGACAACTGCCTCCATAATTGCACGATTGTCTCTTTCTGAAACCCCGTTTTGCTCTGGAATACTTGGAATCGTTAATTCATGTTTTATGCCTTCTGTATGTAAAACTTCCTTGAAAAATCCGGTTAATCATATTATCCAAATTTTATCAGGGCAACCTTATTATTTAAAGTTACACAATAGTAACAACTTCCATCGGACAATGTGAAAAGATCTCTTTCCTGATCGCAGCCCTCCTCTCGTCGTGATCTCGCGAGCCCGAATCGTACAGGCTCAGCCACAACGAATTTATCCAGGCAAAATTGAAGTACCCAACTCTTCTAAAACCCTCAGGACACTGCTCGAGTAGGACCCCGACGGGCAACTCACCAGCGCGTACATCGCTCCAATCCTCTCCTCCGTACGGAAGGACCTGCAGACAGAACACTATCCCGATTCCGCCGGGTCCGGAGTGCTCTTCAGGGCGGTCAAAGATACCGTTTGCGGTTAAAGCCAGGTCTTTGTTGCGCTCCAGCGTTTGGTGATCATGGGACGCTGATTCGGCGTCTCGATGGCCTTTCGACGTGTCGTGGTCGAAGAGGAATAATATCACGCTCGGGCAAATTCGCAGGTAGTAGGCTTCTCGGATCCGCCCTCGGACTGTCAAAGGGACATCTTCGGTGGCTCCGAGGGGGCCGAACCCGGAGGTGTCGCACGCCATGATGTCCAAGCTGGGTTCGAAGTCGGAGTCGATGGAGTCCCAAGTGACCTTGTCGTGAACCGATATCCATGACCATGACGGCCGGCCACGGGCTGGTCTACCACCTGGCGGACTCCCGTCAGAGAATGCGCCAGAGCTTTTCACGTACCAGAGGAGCTGCCTCTGGAAATTCCCGCACCATAGGCCCGCGACGTAGAGATCCCCGGACAGTGTTTCGTACGCTTGCGCGATACCGACTATCGCACGCGCTCTGTCGGAAGAGATCGAGAGCTTGCGTCCCGTAAACTCCTCGACGAGCGTGAGCCACAGTTCCTCGTTGATGTCTTTTATTTTCAATGTGCACGTGTACGCATCCAAGATCTTTCCTTCATCGAAGGCCCGTTTCCCTTCGTCGAGCAGGCTGGAGATGGTCTTGCTGGACTGCAGCTTGGCTGCCAGCTTCTCGAGGGTCTCGTGGTAGACGCCCTCTGGCCCGCCGTCCGAGGCGACCTTCTTCCTGCAGATCCAGCGCAGTTGCCAGGAGCCGTAGACCAGGAGTCTAGGTGAGAGGAGGTACTCTTGCAACGTCCAGGCTCTTGTGTTGATTGGCTCTTCGGCGTGCGGGTTGTGGTGTTCGCGCCGGTAGAAGTAGACTCTTCCTTCCTGCCCGTCTGGACACAGGTAGGGTACACCAATGACATGTTGCCGCAGTGCGGAAGGCTTCCTGTCCTGCAAGAACCCTTGGTGGCAAGAAGTGGCACTGGCGGCGGAGATGGTGACGTATGCTCCGCTGAATATATCTGCCATCTTCGTAACTTCTCTGGCGACGTCGTACTTGTCATTTTGTACAATGCAGAGGGAATCAATCCACAGGTACGACAGCCCAAGCTTTCGGGTGACCGTCACTGCGTCTTGCAATGATCTGGGAATGTCGGCAACAACTATTCCACGTAGCTCCCGTTCAGACACGTTCTCAATCATGGTCTTGGCATGCTGATCGCCGCCCCAGCAATAACTGAGCGCGATATACTCTGGACGTGCATCTGGGCAGGTCCTGTAGAGCTTGATCGAATCCTCATCCAGAAATAACAGTCTTGAAGGCAAGTCAAGCTTTCCAGAAGCGTGGCAATCGGAGTGAGTACTCCAGCACTCTTGAAGCCACCTGCGTGCGGCATCAAAGGTCTCGTTTGATGATACCGCCATATTCACTGGCCTCGCGCGAACAAACTTTGCGGCGGGGTTATCTGTATACGAATTCGGTGACAGTGCTTCTCCAAACCAGCAAAGATTAATCCCTTCAGGAGCCACGAAATGAAATGGACCGAAATCACCTTTTCCTATCTTGCCACTGGGATTCGGGCCGCGGTCAACAAACTCTCCACTCAAAGTGCCCAGGGCGTTCTTGTCGTCTGCTCTACAACGGAACTTGAGAAAGATATCCGATTCATGGGCCGGCGCGCTCCGCTGACTTTTGTAGAGATACCACGTCAGCCATTGGTAAAGCGGACAGCCGTCTTCCGCAGCACGGTCAAGCTGTCCACGATCTCTCGCGACGAGTACTCGCTGCTCAGACTGCAGCTCCGCAGAACGTACGACCACGTGCTCGCAATGCGCGCATTTGTGAAAAGGAGGCAGTCCATCGGCGTTCAATGCCAGCCGCGGCTCCTTCGGCGGAGCCCATTCCCCCTCTGCCAAATTTCGGACGTCCGAGTCGCTGATCTCAAAGCTGAAGATTTCGTCAACCCCCGCCGGGATGGGAACCTCGTTTGTCCTCGCCGCCATGTGCGCGTCCAGACCGGCATGCGAGGTCCATTTGGGAGAACCGGGGCCTCCCCTGAAAACTTGCCCTCCAAACTGATCGCAGGCTCTTCGCAGCTTTGCCTCCACGTCAACGTTGTCGCGGTATGCTTGAGACAATCGGATAAGCCCCGACATCTCTCCAATGCTGCTGAAAGAGAAGCTCGCGGTCCTGATAACTCAAAAGATTGCCCACCGTATGGTAACACCAGAAGCTCAACAAGGAAGCCCAAATGAACAAGCTTTCTGATTGAATGGGCGAAAATTGTTGTTTGGAAAGAAGAAACCTACTGGATCATCACGTGATAACTCTACGTGAATGGCTGATTGTAGGCCTAAATAGCTTTCTCGTCTGCGCAAGGCCTGGCTGAATCGCTGCCGGTGCGGCTGACCGCAGAGACAGTCTCTCCACCGAAATGCAATAGGGCACGTCGATACATCGGAAGAATCTGCCGTGTCACTTGAGCACTTCGTCTGACTTGAGAATCTGCGCTCAAAAAACGGGCAGGCCAGTTCGCACACGAAGCACCTATGTGAGCCTTCCCGGAAAGCTAGCCTCGTTAAATATACTGCCTGAGTGGGAGAGGCATGACAATGGCCGATGGTGATCAGAGTTTCGGTGGTAGAATGAACAGTTCATCCTTGACGTGCGGCCCTTCCGGGGCAGCGCCGGCGTCGGGGCCATCGACATCGTGAAGCGGCTGCAGGATAATGGCTTCCACGCGCTGACAATGTCGTGGCCCGTCAGCAACACGCCCGTGTTCGAGCCGACCGAGTCCGAGTCGCTCGAGGAGCTCGATCGCTTCTACGGCGCGCTCGTCGAGATCGCGGCGGTGGAGCGCGGGGAGCGGCCGCGCGAGGGCAACGTGCTCAAGATGGTGCCGCACACGGCGAAGGACCTGATGCGGGTGGACTGGGACCGGCCGTACTCGAGGGGGGAGACGGCGTTCCCGCAGCCGTGGCTTAGGGAGAAGGAGTTCTGGCCCCGGGTTGACGAGGTTGGATGTTGGTGAGTTCCTATTTCACACTCTTTCCGATTCTACAAATGGGTTTGAGGTTTCTATTGGATTGGAGGACACTTGCTGACATGGACATCTAGCCTACAGAGACATGAATCTCTTCTGCACATGCGCGCCCGTGGAGTCGCCAGAGGACGTCACTGGCTCCACTGCTCCTTCGCCGACTTGAGAACCGCTTTCTTTCTTCTCGCCACGCTCTTGATTCAATACCTACTTTTGCCATCTAGGAAGCCTTCGTATAAAGGCCCATCATGTCACTACGTCACCTAATGCATTGGCGTACCCATTCCAAATCAGATGCAAATCCTGCGTTTACCCATGTGAATCGGGTATCAGTACAGTAATTGTTTCTTTCAATAAGCAAGGTCTTGAAACATAAGTCGTGGTTTCAACCGACGCAGAAGTGTGGCCATTGGCTATTGACGGATCTCTTCGACAGCACTCTCTGCACCGCGTCATCAAAAAGCATGCTGAACACATATTTGTAAACTGGTATAACTTCAACAGTTTTCTTCAAAGCACCAGTTTTTCAACCCAATGAATTATGAAGCCTCAAGGCTTGAAATTTCATGGTGCAAATTGTTAAACGGTTGACTACGTTAATTTTTTCGAGTTATTCCCGACAATACTACATAATTTTTTCGATCAATGTGGGGAGGAAGGTGCACCAGTTGAACTGGATAGTAATCACGATAAGCAGTTCTTGTTGAATTGAGGTAATTCCTCATACAAGATTAAGTTTTAACATCACCAGCCCAGAACCTCAATATCTCAGAAAACCTAAAATTGCTCCAAACCAGAAAGTAGACCGTCGGCAGAAAGAATCCATGTTTGCGTTTCCAAACAGCACGATGCAGGGATAACTTGAAATGATCTGTGACTGCTTTTAAGCTATGTAGGGATGTAGTTGGCAAACTTATAGCTACCCAAAGCAACGAAAGTGACGGTACAGATCCATAGACCCTCGTTCCCGAATAAATGTACACTCGCAAAAACTAAAACAAAATTGCATGCATCCTCCTAACTAGAAACGAGGTGCTGATGTCATAACATGTCAGCCTACGGTAACTCAAGTTTCGGCTGGACCTAAGATTTGCAAAGTTGGACCTAAGAATTGGGAACAATCAAAATTGAGAAGCATGCGGCATATCAACCCGGGGCTGCCAAGAGATCCCCAGAACGCCATGAAATCACGCAAGTGGAGGAGTGTGAAAGAGTTAACAGACGAGGAGTATGAAAAGGAATGAGAGAGCAGGTTTCGATGGGAATTGCGAAATTCGGTTCACCGCACTAGAGGAGGAAGCACTGTGCAGAAACAAAGATCGACAGAGCAAGAGAAGAAAGGTGAGAAGTGCATATATACATACATACTTGGGAGGCAAGCAGGCAAGCAGAGAAACGGAAGTCGAGGGAAGGAGCAGGTTCCAGTGCAAGTGACGTGGTGGTGGAGATTGCAGTGATGCGTTCGTTAGAATACAAGCATAGGGAAGGAAGGAAGTGATGGCGAGAGTCACGAAAGGAATGAAGAAGGAGTAGGACGAGGACGACGGCAAGGAGGGCAAGGAGGGCTGGGCAGGGTCGGAAGCTGTCAACGCCACAAGACCGGGTGAGGCGCAGCCGATGCTTTTTACTTTTAATATTTTCATATGTTAAATGTTTGCTGATATTGTTATATATATATATATATATATATATGCTTATACAAAAAAATAGAGGAAATTTATTTCAATTTTAAATAGAAAATATTTCCAATTCAAAAATTGCAAATCTATTCAACATTTTATTTTTAAGTTTAAATTAAATCAAGGAATAACATTTTTTTATGTTTTGATATTTATCAAAAAGAATGATCTTAAAGTATATTACAAAAATAATGATAGTTAGCTCTTTAAAAACCTTCTGAGTTACATAAAATTAAATATTTCATATTTTTAAGAAACAGATATCAAAGGTTTTTGTTACAGTAGAGCAAAACATGTATCAATCTCATCTTTATTTTCATCAACTTGTATGCTAAATGTTTGTAGGTCTGTTGGTTTGCAAGAAATTTGTATTATAATGTAATTCTTATAATGTTGTATTTTTATTACAAATCTCTTATTTAAAGAATGTCATAGTATTTAAAAAGAAAAAAGAAAAAAGAAAATACAACTACAACAACAACAACAATAGTGAGATTTAAGGTATATAGAATATAATTAAAAAGAAGAAAACTATAAGAATAAATAGTTTATACTAAATCATATTGTACTAATACGATATTAAGTATTTTCAGATCCTTACAATAAATATAATATTCTAAAAATCTATTGAATTATTTGATACAAAAATATTATTATTTGTATTATGTTGTATTACTTCTATATATATATATATATATATATATTTGAATTTATTTTATTATATATATACATATATTTAGCTTATTAATTATATATTACATACTAAATATAGAATTTCAAAAATATTTGATTAGAATTTAGCTCAAATATAATATACATATATATTTATATTTATATTGGTTTAGTCTATACTTTTTGGTAAATATTATTTATGAAATCAAAATAAAAATCACATTTATGCAAACATCTTTTTGATATATTATTATTTATTTAAAATAGTGATAAAATAAAATAAAATAAAATAAATGAGTGCAAATTCCATGTTGTAATTATAAGCAAGAAAATCACTGCTTAAAAATAAAACAGGATGTAATATAATCTATAGTTCATTTTCTAACATTTGCCAATTTCTAACATATAATAGTGGCTCAAACCACATTGCATCATTTCGAACAAATTTTAAGCACAATAAGTGCATTCTCACAAGATTTTGATATTCTCATCTCATTTTACCATTAGTAAATTGCTTAGAGTGTAATTGATAAGACATAAGTTTGTATGCAAACTTATGTTCGGCGTGGGAACTTTTAGGGTTCACGAATATTTGGTAATGAATTTGTCAATCTCTTCATTCCGTCCACGGCACAAACTCGCGTGTTGTTAATGTTGGCAGGGAGATCAGTATGCGGTGGGGCTGAAACGGAGCTTCCAACACTGGTTTTCGAGGTTATCTTTCGAGATTCCCACCCACTGTTGCGCGATTTGAACCTGATCTGACGGGTCGGCGTCTAGTTGATTTGCAGGTTGCATAGGTTGGGTGCGGGATATGCTACCAGTTCCCTGATCGACATGAATCCTCGACAATATGTGCATGAGATTGTGAGGTCGAGTTGCTGCTTCTTTCCTTATTTGTTTGGTTTCTGAATATTTTTTTTTTTTCTTTGTTTTATTTTTTTCTGTTTGCCTTGTGGGAATTTTACCAGCACGCAGGACCTCTCGAATGCTTGTTTTTTTCTCTTTCACGCTTCTGGGTTTCTAATTCTAGGTGCAAGAGCTTTAGCCAACGTGAGTCGTGATATGGGATGCATCGGTGAACGGATGGTGCGAGTAACGGAACGCTTCAGACGACGTAGGACTGCAATTCAACGCACGCTGCCATTCCTGCAGTTCTAGAGCACAAGGGTTACATATGTCTGTGTGTGTATTTATATATATATACACATATATAATTGTTAATGTACAGACATATACAGACACAGAGTGCAACGAACACACCCATTCGTGTATATGTATATATATATATATATATATATATAAATTTTATTATAGACAGACGTAGAATAAGCCACAAAAACAAAACAAAACAAAAAAAGAGTATGAGATTTCGTCTACCTGTATTGTTCATCAACCTCTGTCTTTTCAAATTGTTCAAACTTGTTTTGGTGGTTTTTGAACTTTGACATTGGAAAGCATGGTTCTTTGAGGACTTTTAATAAATGGTTGAATAAACAACTCTTAAGTTATAGAAAAACTGTAGGAACTTTTTTTGTAGTATTCAATTTCTCAAAACCTTTTTGAATACTGGAAGTAATGTGAAATTAACTACTGTAGAATTTAATCAACAAAGGTTATATCAGCAACATTATGTAAGATGTACTCAAGGAAAAGGCATACAATTATAGTTATTATTATTATTATTATTTTGTAATCTGCACAACACAAAAGTTTTAGAATGAGGACATACGATGCATTTTAAATATCTTGACAAAAATTATGTAGTTCCTCTTTATTGATGTATATACAATTAAATTTTAAAAAATTATATGCTGTAATTTAAGCATTTAATAAATAGGTAATTAATTTTATTTTGAGAATATTAAAAATCAACTCGAATACATTTTTCTAACAAGCTTTGCTATAACTTTCAGTCTCAACAATATAAATCTCTCTACTTTCTAATTTAAACAAAATTTTATGGTCTAATTTATGTTTTTTTGTTTGTTTAACTATTAAAGAATAATTAATCCTTACTTTCAAACATGTTGAGCAACTACATTTCTAAAATCCACTTACAATTGTTTTTTACTATTTTTAAGGTACAGAAGGAACAAAAGTCATTGATGCCACTACTAGTTTATCATTTTTTTACAAATTTAATGCAATGCTTCTATTTTATCTAAAGATTTAAATATATATATATATATATATATATATATATATAACTTTTGGTTGAAGTATCCAAATTTATTTTTTGGTTTGAATAGAGATAATAATAATTCTTATTGAACCAATTTTTTGCCTCTCTTTACATTTTATTTTCTTACAAAACAATTATCCTTTTATAAGAAGTTATTAGGATCCAAAAAAAATTAATTATACTGAATAAGATAAAAGAAATTCAAGTGCCTTACTATAACACAACCTTGTAAAAATGCATACATTCACATTTTAATTTATTTTATTTTTAAAAAAATTACTCAATCTCATATGATTTAAAGTTTATCAAACATGCTAACATTAAGATTTTTTTTTTGAATGGCTGATTTTTTATTTAATCAGTATATTTTTTGGATTAAATTAAATATTATAATAAAAAAGTCTCTTCATGGTTATCTTGTAAATTTAAAATAAAAATAAAACCAACATACATTTTGTTTGTACTATTATCTCATTTTAATCGTGTACTTTAAATTTGGAGAATTTTATTGAAACATGTTGATGTAGAATCTGAAATTTAAGATAATAAGTTTCTATTTAAATAGACTATGCTAAACAACACCAAGATCTATAAAAAAAATTGTAATATTTAGTTTTTATTTTTTAAAACATATTGAATTAAATGAAAAAGTAGCTTGCCATTTCTTAAAAAAAAAAAAAAAAAAAAAAAAAAAAAAATTGGTTCTTGTGTTAATTTCTTTCCTTATCTACAAATTTTTAGCTAATTCCTTTATGGCTCTTATAACTTAGATATATCTATTCTATTCTATAATAATAATAATAATAATAATAATAATATAAAATATTAAAAAATATAATAGGAACTAACATGGTATACTTGTGTACTGAAATGCAGTTGCATAGATTCTATTAAAATAGCAATATGTTAATTTCTTTTGTATTCTTTAAACAAATAAGTTTTTTATCAAAAAAATCCAAAAAAAGAAGCCAAGATGATATTTTTTATGCTTTTTTCTATTAATATTTATTAGTTATTGAGATTTAAATTAATAAGTAATTAATATAGTATTTTATTTTTATTTTTTATATTAAAAGTTAGATTAAAGGTATTGCTTATATCAATAGTTATATCAATATTTAATTTTTACTCTTCTAGAAAAAAAATTAGAATCATTTATAAACTAAATAATAATTAGTTCTTTGTTAGTTTTATATTACAAATTGTTTTTGATAAATACTTACTTGGAGGTTAATTTAACACAAAAAATTAACATCACCTAACAACAATCAACAAATAAAGAGCTGCCAATTTATCATGATCAAAGGTATTGATCTTTTATAATCTTCTTTTTGCAATATCTTCATTTTCATTTGTCATTGCATATGATGTCACCTTGTTATTGGTCAAATACTATTTCAAACCAGTATGATATTGTGTAGAGTTGTTAACTTTGTACTTGCTGTAATCTTCTACTAATCCATTTTTGTTTAAGAAAAAATATCTATAAATTAGAATTATATATAAATACTAAAAAGTAGGTTTTGTTTGCAAAAATATTAGGTTAGTCCATATGCATATTGCTTCAAAGCAATGAATGGACAATAGACTTGTCAAAACCCTTGTTTCAATGAATAGAATTATATTTAGTTAAAGTTGCAACAAAAACTGAAGCAAGTGGTAATAATTCTTCAAATCAACTAAAATTTAAGCAACAAATTTAAGCAACAAAAATTGAAATGCAAATCTTGTGCAATCAAATTTTAATTTTCTTGATTTGACTTATTGTATTTTAATCTCTCTCTTTTTGCCCTTTCTTGACTACTCTACACTCTTCATATTTCCTTTGATTTAAATCTTTCAAAGTCCTCTTCCTTTGTAAACAATAAGTTTTAAGCTTCTAAATTAAACAAACAAACATGCAATAAAAACATTTCAAATTCTCCAAATTCTCCAATCAGATGAGTATCAATTTTTACTAATCATCCCCTAAGTCCTAACTTGAGGCCATCTATCTCTCAATTCAAACATGCTAATACATTTGCTTCTTTCACTACAAACCATAATCTATACTTCAATTGGTGCCTAGAAAGTTGCCACATGAAGCCAACAATCAACTGTTGTTATTGTTAGATGCAAAGTATGGATTAATGCAAATTAAATCCCAAAATACAGCAACAAAGAGTGAGAATAATGAAATCAAATTACGGCGGCCGCCAGGGCTCCATTGTGCACAGACACAAGTTCAGAAGCCATTGCTTTTCGAAACCATGGCTCTTTCGGTGACAATAAAGAGGAGAGATGAGGGTGGAAATGACATTCACTGCCGCAGAAATGAGATAAAAAGAAGAATTATCGCATTCCTGGTTATTTTCGATGAGGTTACATCAATCGAAGAAGGGTTGTTCTAATCGAACAAGCCTGAGTTTTTGGTGCGTTTCACAAGAAGGTGTAAGGATCGACGTTACCGATCCTGCTTGCAGATCGGTTTTTTTGCGTCTCGAGATCCGAAGATGGAGCACATGTGTGGGAAAGGATCGGTGGTCGGGAGCTCGCCAAGGTAAAGTCTTGAAGCACTGGTATCATATCGGACGGCCGGCAACATCAAGCTATAAAAAGCCCAACACGGCGCCATGAAGACAAGCGACGACTATGTGTATTCCACGTTGCCGTATTCGGAAACTGGGCGCCGATTTTTACAAGGCGGGCGCAGTCCTGTTCCTAGGATTAATGGACAATACGTCGGCAGCCTATGAGATCTGAGGAGCTCTTTGACTACTAGAAGTTTCTCATGTGCATGAACGAGTAAAATCTGCGGTGCATGCCCTAACTAGTCGTCTGTTTTCATGGTAGCTGGTGGATTGATGTGCGCTGGGTTCGAAGCAGTGACCCTAGATCCGTGACGAGTTCGTTGGTTATCATGCTCGTTGCGACACCGAAAGATGCCATGACCTCCAATGATAAGTTCGCTATCCTGGAAGGAATCCCTGGATTCGCTCACGTGCTAGATTTTTTCGCAATGCACTCTGTAGTCTGGAGTACGGGTTTGCGACATGCGTTGGAAAGTGGAAGGTGGGAGAGATTGTTCCTGCTGTGAAAACACATCAGCGAGTTTTGCAAGAGATGTTTATTAATACACACATGACGGGGCTGACCTATATTTGGCATCTTCGCAGCGGGACGAAGCACCTGCGAAGATGGTGCTGATTATGCACGTGGGAGAGAAGAATAAGGGAATGGGTTATATAACTCATTGAGAAGTGAGCCCAAGCGCGAGCGTGATACCAGGGGCATCCAGGGAGGCAACAGCATGAGCGAAAGCATGAATGTGTCGATTCTGTCAATCTGTTGGGCACCGAATCTTGCTTTGTGATAATCATAGATGAGATCAGAGACGATACTTCGTCGCAATTGGCATGGAATGTGACCGAGCTCTACTTGGGGAATAAAACATCCCCGAAATTTCGAACCCAGCGGTAACTACACATTGTGACGAAGTTGTGCATGCAATTAGAGCTGTGTGGGGGGTCACTATTCCAGCCGGCGCCGACCAATTGAGGCCTACAGTCACAAAGGACATAGTTAAGAACTCTGGGCCAGCTCATGTCTAATTCACTGAAGGCGGTGCTTCTGGCTTGGTGGGTCCTAGTCGCAGAGTCGCAGATGTGTGAAGATTGTCCTTTGTTGATCCGTAGCTGTGAACAGCGTCACCGACATTGCTTTCGTCTAATTGTTAGACTTTCAGAACAGACAAAAAGATTAGAGAGTGTTCCGTTCTATCTTTTTGCATTCTTTTCTTTTGTATTTTTGCCGATGAAAACTCTATGTCAGGCGCCGAAAGATGGTGGGAGCTACACATTAAGATTACCACGTTTATTTGGCATGGAGAATCTCTGGTTCAAGTTCTGGTATAAAACCTATGATAAAGTTACGTCAAGAGTCGTAGGTTGCAAACTCGGACGGCTGAACATATTTCAGTCGATCAGCACAAAAGCCGAAGTCAAGGTTTGTGCCATCCAGTAAAATTCAATAGCAGTGGCACTTAATGTCAGTTAGGCAGAAAAATGTGTTCTAAGTGCAATCGTATTGTTCCGTCAATCTTTTCTCATCCTGTGCCCGCATGCCAATTTCTTTGAACACAGTACTATCGATAAGCTACCCCTCTCAGTTCTACCGTAACACTAGCCGAAGTCGCGCATTTCGAAGCACGGAAGTGATTCCTTGCAAAACGCACAAAGTTAGCAACCTACATTGAAGAATATAAAGATTGATTGATCCTAGCCCGTGCGTTGTGCAGACGTTGGAATCTTCAGTTTGCTCCTCCGAGTCTGGTCTATCACGATGGAAAAGCCAACAGTTGTTCGAGGTTTGTTGGCGATATTCGTGATCGGATTAGTAACTGGTGTAGAATTCAAAGCTCCATCTACACTAGATTTCGTCTTCAGTTTGGATCCTTGTCGGCAGAGCCTACTTCTGATTGTGTTTACAGCGATCGTAATCAATTTGAGAATGAAGGACCGTAAGATGAATCTTCCACCAGGTCCAACGGCACTTCCGATCGTTGGAAACTGGTTGAAGGTCAGTCTTCGGTGAATTACTGGGACAGCCCACGATGTTTCTAACATGACTGAATGTAGGCCTCTTGAAGGATTCTGCTCGTTGTTCAAACTTTGTGATGACCTAACTCTCAACTGTTGCATCTCCGACGTCTGAGTATGCAACATTCATCATGGAAAGATAAGCTTCGCACCGTTGGCTGGACAGGTTGGGAATGACTTAAAGCACCGGACGTTGGCGGAAATGTCTGAACGATACGGCGACGTCTTCATGCTGAAAATGGGTTGGAGAAACTATGTGGTAGTCTCGTCCCCGGAGGCTGCAAAAGGCGTTCTACACACACAAGGTGAAGAATTCGCGTGTCGGACCCGCAATGCAGTGTTCGATATTTTCGCAGGAAAAGGCCAGGACATTGTCTTCACCAACTATGGGGACCACTGGCGACGAATGCGTCGAATACTGACGGTTCCATTTGTCACCGCCAAGGTCCTCCAGCACGCCCACTTCGCGTGGGAGGAAGAGGTGGACGAGGTCATGGAGGACGTGCAGAGTCGGCCGGAGTCGGCAACTGCAGGTGTTGTCCTTCGGCACCGATTCCAGCTCATGATGTACAATATCGTATATAGAATGATGTTCAATTCTCGGTTCGCAAGCGAGTACGATCCATTGTATCTGAAGCTGAAAGGCTTGAATGGCGAACGCTGCAGATTGCCAGCTCAAAATTATAAATACAACTACGCCGATTTCTTTCCTTTTTTAAAGCTGTTCATAAGAGGTTACTTGAAGATTTGCCAGGAAGTGCGAGACAAACGGCTCTCGTTGTTCAAAGAACACTTCGTTGATGAGCGTAGGTAAGTTAGTTTCTTTGCTCACCGCGCAAGATGATAAATCACTAATGAACTAAACCACATACTGAACTAACTTTTGACGTTGTCGACTATTCTAAATTTCAGAAAATTGGTGAATGCTGTTGGAGTCTCTGGTGCGGAAGAGAAATGTGCCATCGACCACATGCTGGAGGCCCAGAAGAAGGGAGAGATTAGCGAAGACAATATCCTTTACCTCATAGAGAACATCAACGTGGCAGGTGCGAATCCACAAACTGGTTCAGTCGAATTGTAGCCGGAATTTGTTCTCACAACTGACTATATCTCCCACGAATTGTGATCAAAACAATCTGCCCGTTGTCCAAACACTGACGAGGAATGTGTCAATGTGACCACATCTATGCAGCGATAGAATCAACTTTGCTGTCAATTGAATGGGGCATAGCTGAGCTTGTGAACCACCCAAACGTGCAAAAACGACTGCAGGCGGAGCTTCTTGAAGTGATTGGGGAGGGCAACTTGGTCGCCGAACCTGACACACACAACAACAAGCTGCCGTTCCTCACCGCTGTTGTCAAGGAGACCCTAAGATTGCACATGCCCGTCCCACTTCTCGTTCCTCTCATGAACATGAGGCAGGCTAAGCTTGCCGGTTACGATATACCCCCACAAAGCAAGGTCCTCGTAAACGCATGGTGGATCGGAAACAACTCTAAATTTTGGGATCAACCAGAGAAGTTCATGCCCGAGAGGTTTTTGCCTGCAGCTGCTGAGAACCAAAGCTTAGATTTCCGTTTCCTCCCCTTCGGTGCTGGAAGAAGGTCGTGCCCAGGCACCGCAATTGCCATGCCGTTGTTGGCCATCGTGTTGGGGCGTCTTTTACAAAAATTTGACCTTCTTCCTCCTCCGGGGATGAGTAAAGTTGATGTGGCCGAATCTGGAGGTCAGTTTAGCCTTCACATGGCCACGCATTCCATCGTGGTCTTGAGGCCGAGGAATTAAAGCTCCCTCTTGGAAAAAAATTCATGTCCGTTTCAGGACTCCGGTTCATCTAGGAATTCTTCAACCTGTGGATTCTTCAAGAAGCAGGCATCATCGTGAAAAGCCAACCTAAAAGTCACCATTCAAGAGTAGATTTGCCTAGTTAACAAACCTCAATTTAGAGGTTCTGCATTGCTGCTGATTGGCAAGTACCGAGTAGCAGGGAAGGTGGAGGATAAACCTGCTGAATTTATACGCTGACATTCAGATTTCTGAATACGAAAAAGACAATCAGTTGTATTGCTACGTGGTCACATGATCAAGCGATAGGGGTCAAATCCGATGAGCTCTCGGATCGGGGCAGTTCTCAGTTTGACAAATAGTTGTACATCCGTCCCGGATGATGTGGTTCCTTGGTCGCCAGAACATCACCGAGATGGTAGTCTTCATGATAATAATGTCCTAGCCTTAGTCTATGTTTACATTTAAAATGAGTCGTAATTTGTGGATGTGAATCTAACTGGCTCAAACGCGAAGAACCTGTGAATCCATGAACCCTTGTCGAGAACCAGCCTAATCCTGATTAGGAGATAGGTTTGGAAATTAATTATAATTTCATACTAGTGCTTTAACATGCACAGAAATGCCAACAAGAAGTGAATTAAGCACGAATTTGACCATCTTCTACCTCTCAATCAGGACATAGCAATCATGCCGTTGGAAATGCAACAATTTGAGATCGTGTTGAAGTCCGGTGCTCAATTTTGAACTTAATCTAGACAGCCACGCCAGAGGTTTAGATTTCATGGAAACGCGCATGGAGGGTTGTCCAGCAGAGGTAATAGATCGGAAGGCTTCACGCTGTCGACGCATGCGACCTTCTAGAATTCTTCGAAATCCCATGTCCTACAGCTTATTTCATGTCCCCGAAGACTGATCGAAAGTCGGTTCAAAGGAAAGGATCATCAAATCTTTCAGCAGAAGGCAACCAAAACTGCGATTTCCCAAGAGGAAAGTGAAGATAAACATCAATCGCACTAATCCCTCGTGCAAAAATACTGACTTTAATTGTGTGGTAGGGGCATGTCATCTAGGCTTTTTTTTTGTGATACCTAGAAGTTTCAGGCTTCTGGAAGTGAGGCAAGAGACTCGTATCTTCAAGGATAGATATACAATCGACTAAGCGTAACCTTCGTCTTTTCCTGTAGAAAGAACTGTCATCGGCTACTTGGGGTGTAGATGTGCTCGAATCTCTTGATTCGGTCGTTGGATCCTGCTATTTTGGAATCATTCACATCTATATATTGTTTGTAGTGGCATCCGCGTCTGAAAATCTTATATAAGACTCGCTGCGTAGAACACACACACACATCTATATATACACGCATCGGTTATGCGCACAAAAGGTCTGACAAATTTACTGTAGTCTGCAACGAGGTCAGTACTAAAATGTATGAGCGTTGTCGACGATGGTGCTGCGATACGATTGGTAGAGATGGTTGTGCAGAACGCGCATTTGTTGAAAAGCGTCGCACAATATTTAGCTCCCAGTACTTTTCTTTGTTGTACCCTTTCATCAACGCACACCGAGAATGTACCCTCTAACCACATGAGTTGACTCCCTCGTATCGGACCTGAAGCACTGCATTCCAACCAGCCCGCAACAAATTCTCATATCCTGGCATCCACCAGTAGTGTTGAATTCCATGACAACGAGGATGCTTTCTGTTGCTCACGGCACATCTTTCAGGATCTACCGCATCGAGAAGCCAATGCTGCAGGGACGGTAACACTTGTCTTGTGATTGATCGTATGCATGTCAAGCAAACCAACACAGGAAAGTTGGACGGATTGTCCCGGTTCTAGGCATCGAAACACTCGGGGACATATGGTTCGAGTACAATCCTCTCTGCTTCTGGTCATTTTAATCCACCTTTCACCATCTTGAAAGGGGTCCAGGACATGAAACCGAATGTGCAAGACCTAGTTTAGCATTACAACATGAGTCGGCGTGAACAAGGTAGTAACATGATTCGAACCATGTGTCCCTGAGTGTTTGTCCACATGGTTCGAATACATTACTCATGCTGAGTGAGATCACCAGAGACAATTCACATTCAGATCTCCTTTTTCTACTTTCATCACATTGCAAAGCATTGTTATAAATGTTTCATCTGGTAAACTTCATGATCCAGCTCACTTAGAATAGGACCCAATTAGAGAACATCAGCTATCCGAAGACCCGGACTAGCTGGAGATAAGCACAAGTTGAGATCCAATTATAACTACAGGTCTGGACGGCGTCAAGGCATTGAATCAATAATCTCATTTTACTGAATATGAAGTGCCGTAGAAAAGGGTTACAAACCTTATTATTACATAGAAACACTGCGGATTGTCAAACTGCCTAAATGAAACCACGGATAGTAAAAATCACTGGTCCAACTTACTGCATGAGAGGTGCTGTAGCAAATGGCTTTCGATTTCCAACCAGTCTTTGTATTGTTTGCCTGTTCTTTATAATTTTACAGATATTTCTGCTAGATTCGAAGTATTCAAAGCCCATGTTTATAACAGAATTGTTACTATAGAAATGATACGAATACAGCAGGATAGTCACATGGTTGTATGCCAATGTTTCAGTATTGTTGTGTGATGATAAAAGCACTTTCTGAAATAAGAGCACGCTTCTTCTGTTTGCTGTATGGTTCTAGATATAAAAAATAAAAAAAATCTATTGATTTGTGTTGTGGCTTCTGGAACATCACTGTGGTTTAGTGCTCACTATTTTTGTCATTATATTTGCAAAACTCCTAAAAGATGTTTCCGTGTGGCATTCTAAAGATATTTGTATGGTTTGATATTATTATCAAAGGTTCAAAGCTATTAATCATAGCAACGTATATTTATGAATTTTTGTCAGAATTTATTTTATTTAAAAATTATTAAAAGATTGATACTTTCGAACAAAGACTTAAGGCTTAATGTGTTCCAAAATTAGATTTGAAATAAATCATCAATCATCTTAACACTACTTTTGAACATAGAAATGGTAGAAAATTTATCATTTTTTGGCATTAAATTATAAAAAATTAAGTTCGATATTATAATAGTATGTATATTTATTTTTAAATTATTTTTAAATTTTATATTTATTTTAGTAAATAAAAAATATCCCACAAAATAAATTGAATATTGCAATTAAGGTTAGATGAATTTTATATATATATATATATATATATATATATATATATATATATATATTTTTATATTAATTCCTTTTTTATGTAAAATATCTATTTTCAAAATCTTCATTGACTAGATTATCAGAAAAAATTATTAAACATAAATTTTGTAACAAAAGAATTATGCAGTTTATTGTTGTAGATAAATCTTTTTATAATTTTGAAATTTGTTAAATAAAATATGAAATCACCTAATCATATTTGGTTATTTTTAAAAATATATAAAGATTTTTTTGATAATTATTTTATATATAAATCATAATTTTGATTATATATATATATATATATAATTTGAAATACAGTATTAAAAATTGTTAAATATTTTTTCCCTATTAAATTATAGATATCATAGAAATTATAAAAAGGGATAAAAAGAACATTGACTTAGTACAGTTGAAATGAAGTTGTCCACATCTTTTTAAGATGTATGCATGCCATAATAAATACATATATATATATATATATATATATATATATATCAAAATATTAATTAGGACTTATAGAATTTTAGCAAAATGAATTACAATAATACAGTTTTTGGATCATTTAAATTTTGTATTGTAGACTATTTTATTAAAAAAAAATAGCTGAAAAAAAGTAGTTAATATTAAGAGAATTTTTTTAAAAAAATTTTAAACTTTTTAAAGATTTTTAATCTTCTATTTGTATAATAATCTAACAGGACTAAAGATTTTTAAAGATTTTTATAGCATCAAATGTCTACAAATGTTTAATATTCAAATACAGAGTTTCATTAAAGAAAATTTTTTCTTAAAAACGTTCGAAATTATTCTTCATACATAATATATATTTTTTATTTATTTATTTATAATTTTTTTATACCATGCAATTAATATGAGGTACTAAAAAACAAGACTTTTATATATTCTAAGCAAATTACTACAAGCAAGTGTCAAGTATTTAGAATAGTTCAATAAAATATTTAAAAAATTGCAATGCTTTTTGTAATAAGTATGTGCTTCTGTAGGTTTTGAAGGTTGCAAGCATATTAAAAGTATCCAACGTCCGGAAAGAATGAAATGTCCCATGACATTGTTGAATGCTGATTGTTTGTTTGAACCGCAACATCTCGAAAAGGTGAGCTGAACCACTTCCAAAACTGCACCAAATTCCACTGTCGGTGGATAATGTGAAGTATCCGCAAAGACAGAGTCGACAGGCGTGGATAAAACCAAATGTCTTCAAGGCAGGAGCTGAAATAGTCACACAGTTTGGTAGGTTGATAACAATTCTGAAGTCTGTGTATTAGACCATGTCAAATAAAAGACACGTTTTCGCTTACTGCGAGACATCAGTTTTGGAGATTCCTGCAAGTTCAATCTAGGCCCACAGGATGGCTTGGGTGGAATAGCTAACACAAGACTCATAATATTTCACAATATTAAAGAACTCTGACATTTATCATTACCTACTCTGTGATGCATTAAACTTCAAATGAAACTCACACACAAAGATGGAGAGCAACCCAGTTACAAATATAATCAGGCTCATCCGTTGGGTTCATTCAAAAGCCTGTGATTAGATCATGTTGATTTTAGAGAGTTGCACACCCTACTCTGAAGCTTTGGCTAATACTATCTTTTAATGAGTTGTTGTCTGGATTGATGAATTTGATAGCAGCACGGCGCTTGGTTCTCACTCAACTAAGTAGTATTTCCAAGCTGTCCTTGAGAGTAACAAGGCTCTTTTTTTTTAAAATGGTTCTAAGCATGGGTTAGGGAGAACAAATGAATTTTAGTAAGGAATGCATGCTAGTGGTGTGAATTATATACATTTTCTGTAACAGTTTTGTCCAGTGCCACTGCAGTTCTTCACCAAAACTCATGCCTCGTACACAAACAGACACATTTTGAATGTCTCCATGGGATTGCATTAGCAGAAACAATACCCAGAACTGATGCTCAAAAGACCTCTAACACCTCTAGACAACAGTTCATTAATTATTGATTAGAAACAGAATTCAGACCATCATTGGTTATAGAGTGAAGAACTGTTGATAAGTAACATATATATATATATATATATATATACATATATTCTCGAAGAAAACATGTGGACAAATCAGAATACAATATTTTGAAGTGCTTGTGACACCGCTGTGAAAGATACATCAACAAGGGGGTAGCGAAATCAATAAATGTAAAAAATGTAGATTAGGAAGTTAGAGTAGCCAATGAGGAAGAGATGGTTCTGCACAACAAAGTCAATGACATTGACAAAGGTACTTCCAAATTAGGGCCTCCTTCCACGCTTGATCCATGGGCAAAATTGAAGCTAGAATACAAAATCCTCCTCCCATTTTTTGGCACATCATCAGTTTTAGCAGTGGGGCCAGCAGCTCAACCTTAACCGACTTTATATAGCAGAAAGGGTGGGTGGAGCAATCCAACGATGTATCAATAAACATTTGACTTGCAATATTAAGTCATTAGGCCTTTTTATGACCTGTGGAGATCACCAAGTGCAAGCAAAGTCCAAAAATAACATTGCCTACCCACTAAGCATGAAAAGTGGCCCTTCGATGGATTGTTGTTTTATTGTTTTCTCCTTATAATTTATTTTATTTTTATTTTACATTTGTAAACTTTTTGGGAAGGATTTGTTTGGTTACTATTTTCTTATAATTAAATTACATCGTGTTTTATCATAATTTAGTTAAATTGAATATTAAATGTTAATTTAGAAGTATAATAATTTTTATAATGTAGTACATTTTTAAATTATATGTATAACATATCAATTGTAATATTTAAAGCATACTTAAATACAAAAAAAATGTGGTTCTACTCAATTCCTTTTTACATGGAAACATCTTGATATTATAACTTGAGGCTCTAAATTACATCTTTATATTGTATTATCTGCACAAAGTTTATTTGTATTCATTCCATCATAGTAATTTGAATTGTTATAAATGAATTTCTCATCATGTAAGATCGACTAGATGATGCAATATTATCCAAAATATTTCTTATATTTGATATCTTTTCATAGTGAAAATATAAGATATAAAAGGTCTATATTATAAATAATAATTTTAATACTTTTTAGATTTGTAATATGTCTATTCAAAAAACAAATAACTTAGATCTTATTTAGGTGATGTAATACTACCAAAAACATCACTTTAATAAATTAAATAAATTTGAATATTTATTTGCATAACTTTAAAATTTTAATCAATGAATATTTGATATTAAATTTTTTAAGATTCTCAAATACAAAAATATAAAATTATTTCATATCTGTTTATGAACTTATAGATACAACAGCTATATTTTTAGATATATGTAATAATTATATGCATATTTTTATTTTATTAATAATTTAAGAGCATGTGAATTGGTTATTCTAATTTCATCATTTTTATTTAGATAAATACAAGAAGAGTCATAATTGTCAGGTTAGTGGCTCAAATATAATAAATGTTTTCTATTCTATATAATTCATTTTTGCTGTCAATGATGTAATTAGTATCAATTTAAACAAACGATATCTAATTACTATATTTTATTCTTAGACATTAGGATTATATTCAATGTCCATGCAAGAAGCCTTGATTGTTTTGATATATTGTAATAAAAGTTTCAATGCAAGTACATTCTTTCTAATGTATTTGATTAGAAACATAAAATGCTTGTAAATCTTCTTGTTAGTCTGAACTATTACTTTAACCAAATCCTTTAAACAATCTATACTTTTATTTTTTTTCATAATTACATTAAATAAATATGAAAATCACATGCAATTACTTAGTCCATTATGCTTAAATTATAATTGTTTACAATATAAAAAAGTAATTTTGGATAATTTTTTAAAAAGTAAAATTAAAAATTAAAAAAATAAACATATGATTTAGAAAAAAAAAATCAAAATATACTATATATATATATATATATATATATATATTATCCAACTCAGATATAAATAAAGGAATATAAAAGCTACTTAAAAAAAATTGATGTAAATGAATCAAAATATATAATAAGATCTGAGAATAGACTTAGTTTCTCAAGTAGTAACATAAAGTTCTTACTTAAAAGTTGACACAATAGAAAAAAAATAAAACTATCACATTTTCTAGGTTCAAAATTGTTGACATAGATAAGATTCTAAAAATATCTTTCTAAAAATTCTTTTATGTTATAGCTTGTCACTCATAAGTTTTATAATGCAAAAATATGAATATTAGCATAAATTAATTACATTAATATAGAAAATTATCTATTAAAATTATAGTATAAAACTTAAGAGGGCTTTGAAAACATATACATTTTATATATTCTGTTTTTAATCTTAAGATGCATGTATAAGAAAATTAAAAGGTTTTTACTGAAAAAAAATAAAGTTAAGACTTATGATATACTTAATCTACACTTTAGAGTTGAAAAAAATAAATAATCAAATAATACACATAAATAAATTTATATATACATATATATACATATATATCAAATTAAAGTATTTTATAAAAAAAATAGTCATTGATTTTTTGTGCTTTAATAGAAGCTAAAATGTAGTATAATATTTAATTAGTATTAAATATTTTTATTTTTATTTTGACTAATGACACAAAAACTTTTATATATATATATATATATATATATATATATATATATATAATCTTTGTAACTTATGATAAACTTAAAGATAAAACTAGTTCAACTTATTTTATTTAATCAAATCTAAGTTTGAGGATTTTTTTGTCTTAATTTTAAAGGTAAGATTTCACATATTTGAAAATTTAAATTAAAAAAAAAAAAAAAAAAAAAAAAAAAAAAACTCTCTGGATAGGAAAAAAGCAATACTGTAATACTTTGTTTTAAACAAGGCCATTATTTGCTACATATTTTTAAATTTTGTATACATAGATTTGATTTTTATCTACAAAATTTAATAAAGAAGTGTTTCTATATGGATAGAATAATGATAATAATAATAATAATAATAATAAAGTTAAATTAGATAATTCTATATTTTAGATATTTTTAATAAAATTTGAATTTCTATAAATATAAATATAATATTTAAAAAATATCATTTCAGTAGATATATATAGTCAATAATGATTTTTTAGATTTTAAATTATTGGTAATTTTAGTTTTATTATAGAAAATATAAAAATGGTTTTATTAGCTAATGTAACTTTATAATAAAGTAATATCTTCCATTTGAAAAAAATTTATTATTTAATATATGTATGTATGTCGAAGAGAAATTTTGAATAGTAAGTAGAATTCTAGTTTGGAATATAAATATATATATATATATATATAGGAAATCATTCTAGAAACCAACACGAAAAGAACAATTACAAAGAAACAATTGTTAGAGCTTCTTTGTGTGAATTAAAAAGTGGAAAAATTGAAAAGAATTTTAAAGAGCTCTATTTTTGCACAAATATTGGATATTTGAATAGTAAGTATTATATTCTTTCATTCTCCTCCTCAACAATAAAAGAGTAGTTTTGCAGTGCCATGAACACATAGAATACAGTTTATTCGTTCTGGGTATATATACCGAGCTACCCTGAGTGATCATGATTTGATTTTATATAGATCAACCATCAGAGGCATGAAAGCTTCATGGCCTCTTTATGAAAGATCTGTCAATCACCACACCCCCTCTTGTCCACCAACAATGATCACTACCCATCTTTCACACTCCACACATGATCCTTCATAACACAACCTTTATTGAATGTTTCCACTTACAAAAATTATTGCTATTGCACAAAATGCATCGAAGCCACGTCAAGAATAAGAATAAGAAAACAACAATAACAACTAAATAAGAAAGCTTCAACGGAAGGCCAATACGGAAACTTGCTGAGTTTTTCCACATGGGTCTCGGCAAAATTGCAAGCTTTCAGTCTTCTGGACAAGCTTTTGCTGTTTCAAGCAATGCTGCAGAAGTTTTGTCTGCTTCCAGGCTCATGAGTTTTCATGCACTGTAGCTAGTGTAATGGCAACATGATTTTAGCTGAACGGCCCTGCGTTGTTGACCGCGCTGACATGCCGGAGCATGAGCTGAAATAATGTCCAATCTCAACTTCGTCTTTCCCGTGCGAAGAAGTCTTCATTTCCCGAGGTATGTGCCGAACAAGGCTTGTGCAGCTCGAAATGAAGAAGTATTCGCCATCTCTTCACCGACCAACGCATATTCCGCATAGCTTTTGTGTTAAATATTATAACTGCTATATTCGGCCTTGTGGACGCACTGAAATGAATCGAGAAACTCCCCCTCATTTGTTAAGACGACGGGAGGAAATCTCCACCCGCCATAAACTTTGGGAGAGAGGAACCGGAAGTTATTTTTCTTAGTTTGGGAGGATTCCATGGAGCAGTGTGTAAGAGCTACAGCACCCGACGGTGTTTAATTAGCACGATGTGCTTGTTTGATATAAGTTTATTTACGGATACGTTTGGGTACGTGAATAGAACAGACATCCGTTACAGGTGCTTGACTAAGATTTATGCCATTACCTTAGATTGCCGGCAAACATATTGCTGGGGGGCAACCAGTTTCAGTACACTGTAGCCATGTTTACGCCAACTATTCGATGTCGATGCTCGGCAACAATTCCCATGTGAATCGTGTTTTTTTCTACGTCAATATGCTGCAAACGTTTATCATAGCTTGGTTGGCGGGCTTGATGTGTACCCGGAGCTATGTCGCTTCGCAAAAAACATTATCAAGACGTGCCCTACAGCATCAAATCAATCGATTTGCATGTTATATATCCTGCGAGATTTTCTTGTGCACAGAATGTTTCCTTGACATTACATTCCAACAAGATTTCTAACAATGTTAGAATCACAGCACAGTCCTTAGACTATCCCCAGATGTCTAGATTGAATTCAATCTAGAATTCAAATAATTCCCCAAATTGATCCAATGGCCTCTTATACAATAACCCGAAAAAAGCCAACGAGAGGGGAGCATAAAAATAAAAACAGAAACAAAAATGTCGTAGTCAAAGCGTTTTAATTCTGCATAACTAATCGTCAAGGTGAGCTGATGGCATGGGCCACCTTCTACGGAATCCAACAAGTGCAGAAATTGGGTTTGACGACCGAAAATTACTTCAAAACTGGTAAATACTAGACACCCTCACCACCTGATTCCAAAATGCAGCGATTCCGGATATGCCAATGTGGCAAGATTACGATTCCATGACTGAATCCTCCCTGACCCCACAGTGACTAGATATAGATTTGAGAAGCACCGCTGTCTGTCAATTCGGTCGCTAGCCGTCCAAACTCAGAGTGAATTACTCAGCGCAGTTGGGGTTAACTATATGGAAAGGGACTTCGCTAGTTTTCCTGGAGTTATAAGTTCCAATCCGTCGAATAATAACTACGGGTCGGTTTCTTCCTGGTTATTACAATACGCCATCACCAGTGAGCTGACTTCATGTTCTGATAAGTGAGCCAATGCATTATGTTCAGCGTCAGAGAGTTTGTGTCAGACGCACTCGCATGTTCTGCAACAGCAGCCAATGCTGCAGTCAGTGAGGAGGCCTGTGTCACAACCATCTCCTGTCGCGCTGGTCCAATTGCGCATTCCAAGAACCCTTGCCTCTGCAATATTTTTGACCCACAGGCAAACTCTCTGTAGCGATGGACATACAAAAATATTGTTCACTTCGTCCTTTTCATTTGCTGAAGACAGCAAGATCGACAATTTGTTGATTACGGGTAGTGGGTTGCAGCGCTCAATGTTTGAGCGTTCCCTTCAAGTAACAGTGTCGCCAGTGGCAATGGCTCATGTTAGAAACGTGGAATTGAAAAATGCAACCAAGATTTCCTTCCAAAAACAATCTTGACTCTCAAAATCTACCCTGGTTGTTTAGAGATTCGAGCTAAACTTCTGCTTCAGATGAACGGGTGTTGCAGAAGTGCCGCGCAGTAAGAGAGAGAGAGAGAGAGAGAGAGAGAGAGAGAGAATTTCAGCAAAGCAAGGATTCTAACCACTCATCACCAGGAATTAGTTACCCACTGTATAACAAGATCTTCAATGGTCGGATAAGGCCGCCTAGCTTGATCCCGCTCCACGGCAGCGGGCAGAGTGAACTCCAGACATGACCTTTCAACAATCGAACTGCGGACTAATTAAAAAATCAACCTCGTCCCGGTTGCAGGTGGTAGTCAGAGCGCAGTCGTACTCCCACATGCGCCTGAATGAGTGCTGTATGAGAAGGAATCATCGGAATTTTTAATAGCAGTTCATTCAACCACCCTTATGCTTGTTGGCTGAACGGGGCAGGATGGTGAAAAGACTGCTTGGCATTCCAAAGGTGCCTTGTTCAGTCAGAAAGACAGTTTGGTTGTACATGCTCTAAGGGGGTTTGGGCGAGGCAGTTAAGATTTAACCACGCAAGGGAGGTTCATGCCAGTGGAGTGCGACAAGAAATGGAATGATGCACTGTGATACTGCGGTGTAAAGGAAGTCATGGATAATGCGAGAAGTTATGAGGAGTCATAAGCGAGCGGAGGACATGATCGACGACAGGGACTTGGGAAGCGAGGTGGCTGGGTAGCTGGGTGACACTGAATTGTGGTGATGAGCTGACCACCGAGTGATTCCCGTGGCAGCCCATGATGGTTGGAGACTGTGAATATCTGCTCCACGAGGAACAACATGACAACTTTATTCCAGTTCCAAGTTATTAATGGCATAAATAAAATGACCTTTTCCCCGAAAGTCATTCATGGTTAACGAACTTAGAAGCAAACTCTACCATTCGGAGCACTGCTGCTGTTCTCAGCGAAGAGAGAGTCAGAAAGAGATTATCACAAAGTCTGTTGGCAAGTGGCATGCAAAATCCCTTGTCAGAAATCCAACTTCGGCATGTTATTACTTGAGGACGCAGTGAGCGAAAACCAGCAGTTGAATCCACGCTCAGCACTTGCTTTGCATGCTGGAAAACACTCCACCATCCTTGTCTCGAACACTTCCACCGTATCACACGTAATCGCTCCAACGATGAACGTTGACGCCGACATTCCAGACATGTGTACGCCCAAACTCTAACCAGACTCACACACTTCAACCTCACTCTACAGCCATCGCCACATCCAGATCCTTCTACACGTGCAGGTCGACCACCAGGCACTGCAGACCACGGCAAGGGGGGGGGGGGTCGGCGGCGGGACCCTCCCTGGCCCAGATGTACGCGAGAAGCCACCAATTATCCTAGTGGGTGGTAACTCTCGCCGCTGGACGGTACTGGGGAGGATTCTACATTTATGCTAGTAACAACACACCGGCAAATCTGGCATTAGCTTCTACTTATCGCAAGCGGAATGGGGACCCTGAAATAAAACCAGTAGCACCGAGCATGTGAAATTCGATAAATTGCGGGCTTCTATCGTACTGATCGCTTCGAATCCATACGCTTCGCAACGGAACTTCAACTGTTACAGAATAGATCTTGTGTAGTCAAGGTCTGGCGCCGCTGGGAGTCCGCGATTCAGGTCTGCATGAGATTACGGATGTCGAGAGGTAACGGTGACTCCAGCGGGATTCGAACCCTCGTTCATCACGCCTGATCTGCGCATTCCTTGTGTCTATACATGTATGTGAGCAGTTATTAACTTATTTATTTAGATACACATAATTTGTCTGGTCTTAAACAGTGAGGCCTTCTTCTTCTGGTATGTTGGCTACAAAATCCGTAAAAGTAGCTTTGGCCATGTACCATGTTTGTAGAGTACGTATATCTTCCAATTATTTCCTTAGTAGGGTGCGTGTCCTATGTATATATATTTTTATATTATTTTTTATTAATGAACAAACTTCTCTTGTCCTTCACATGAGTACCAAAAATGCCTTTCATATCAATCATACAGTTACATATTCGTAGATTCTTTCCACTTTTTTTGTTTTGTTTTGTTTTTTTTTTTTTTCCCTACGAAGACCGATTGTCCATGAAAGCTGGATTCAACTATCTGAATAAGTTTCAAATTAGTATTCATTTCATTTCTGTGCAACTATTTGTCATTTTGTTAGTGTCTCTGTGATAGACCCACGTTTTTTCATTAAAAAAACCCCTGCTTTCTCCGGTTGAATTGGTCCTTTCATGTTGACAAACATCAAAGACGTAGCACTTTTAAGCACTTGATGACGATGAAAGCAGAAAATTTATTTAAAAAAAATAAAAAAAAAGGGAATGAAAGAAATAATGAGGGTACACAATCTAACTAACTTCACCAAACACAGAGGAAGGGAGATAAAAATTAATAAATACATAAATTCAAGGGAGATTGTGTTGTTTTATTAGATTCCACACCTGGCTCATGCCACCTCCTTTCGTCTTGTCCAGTCAGCATGCCACGTGGGATGGTGGGTCCATAAAGTTGGTAAATGATACAAAATTGGCCCAGTTCCTCAGGCTTGGGATTAGGGTTTTGAAGAGCCCCTTCGACAAGTACACATTCTGTTCACGATTTGGCATGAAATGTATGTTTTGCTTGGCAATGGAGCAAGTAGATAGTAGCCAATTAGTGTCTTTCCAAGTGGCATCTGTAGCTAGAACTCTGGGTCCTTGTTTAATGGTGTTTTTTTGTCTTCTGGAGTTGAGAACCATGAAACGAGAGTCTATCATGTGAAGTCAAACTCTCAGACCAGCTCTTTTTTTATTTTCTGAAGTGAAATTAGCAAGTTTTCACAACAGTAACCATGGTTTTGAATGAACTAGTTATGGATTGCAGTGAATGAATGAGTGAGAAGTTTTTAAAAAATTTTGTGAAAAAAAGTGATCAGAGTCTTAAACTATGGTTCTCAATGTAGGTAGTTAGAAAACAGTGAAAAACAAAGATGGCACAATGGATGAGTAAATGGGTTCATTTTCTGTAGCCTCATAGATTATATATATTTTTGAGATTGAGTTTAAAATTGTAGCCTCATAGATTATATATATTTTTGAGATTGAGTTTAAAACTGTAGCCTCATAGATTATATATATTTTTGAGATTGAGTTTAAAATTGTAGCCTCATAGATTATATATATTTTTGAGATTGAGTTTAAAACTGTAGCCTCATAGATTATATATATTTTTGAGATTGACAAGTACATTGAAATGCCTGTACAAAGGAAATATATAACTCTTGGGAAAACTTATTCCATAATTTCAGGGGTTTCTATACTAAGTAACAAGGTGAGAGGCCACAACTTTTAAATTACCTTGTCTCCCAAATGTTGTGCACCCATCAGTGAAGTGCACAAGAAACAACAATATGTCATTTTTGAAGGTGTTATTTTTACCCATCACCGCATTCTTTGAGGTAATCCAAAATTATCATGGATGAACTCCCTTTTAAAGTGTATAGAGTATAAAACTAGGGAACCTGACATAAGTTTTGGCTTGTTGAATTTCATTGCTGACACTGACCATGTTTAGTAATCCATGCCCTAAAGGCTTAACATGGCACCAGTGCCTACACTTATACATGGATACATGGCAGGACATTGACATCTATGTTACATTCAAAGCCATTGATGGTGAAAATCAAGTTTTGCTAGTATTTTCTGTTCCTTTCATGGATTCTACTCCAGCAGTGGATTTGTGCTTGTAAATTTGCTATACTTTTTACTCATATTGTCAGGAATGTTTTTTTTACAATCCTAAAAGCAGGGAGGGGTGTTATTAACTTTTGTTGAATTTCTGTTAAAGTCATTTAATTGTGAGGATTCATTCAGTACTCTGATACTTGAAAACTGATAAAAGTTAGTTTTACAGGTACATAACTTACTCTGTTTGATTATTGTGTGTACATTTTTATAAATACACACATGTAATAAACAATTTCTTTACAAAATCATTAAAAAACAAACCGTGTCTTCAAAAACAAAAGCACCACATGTCTGGAACATTATGCTTCTAAGAAGATATGCAATTTACAAAAGCTCAATAATCATATGGAATGGTTTCTTTTTGCATTAATTCAAAGCCCCATATCCAAGCTAACTAGCTGTAATGAAAAATAAAATTGGGACTATGATAAGGTCACATTTGCATCACTTTTTATGCTCAAAACTAGTTCAGACATTACTCAAATAATCATTTCATTTTAATATAAGCCTATGTATGTAATTTATTTTTATTTCTTAAAAAAAAAGATTATGCATATTTGTGTAAATATATAATCATATACAGAAAAAGTATAGATTTCAAAATACTTGAATAAAAGGCATGTGAATGTTACTCATGCAAATCCCATCAAAGATACACTCAATGATGTTTTTTTGCAAAATTTTATCAAAAAAACAAGTTTACAGTATTGAAGTTTAATAGAACATGAAATTATCCAAAAAACGTGACACTCCGATAGACAATCCTTCTAGTCAAAGCCAACACTCTCAATCATACACACACACTCTAATTTTGACATAGAAAATAAATCGCCAACCTATCGTTTGTTTTGATTTCTAAAAATAAGGTAGTCTATGAAAGGAAATCTGCGAGCAGAGGAGTACAATCGTCAACCACGGATGCTGACATGTCAGGTGCGACCCCTCCCATGTACGCCAAGTCAGCAGCCCACGGTGGACATGAGCCTTTCGTTCTCACGCTGGAAGGGAACATGAGCAGCAGGGGGACGTTCCCAGGGGTACGGGGGGTGCGCGGGAAGCAGAACAGAGGGCTTTTTCCACTGTGGAATGGGCTCCAGCAGGTCTTTATCGCAGCGTAATAGTTAAGCCCCCTTGACATTCTCTGGTGCGTGTAGGGCGCGCGTGTGGACTGCTCTCTTTGTATTCCATTATGTAATCGTCGTGTAGCTCATCATGATGGCCTTAGGCTAAAGCTAGGCCGTAGCGCTGAACAAGTGGATAAGTTTGTCCTTTTCACACATATAGTGGCTCCACCACAACTCAACATGGAATAATGCTTTCATGTGGATGAATACTGATAGTTGGATGATCATCCATGGGCACCAATTATCCCTGGTGAGTAGAGGAGGCATGGACCCATTTCGGAAGTCCAAATCATGCTGCCCTACATCAAGTTCTCTTTGAGATTTGGTGGGTAGCTTAAATAAGTTGGGTCAAGTCACATGCCTTTGCAGTAGATGAATGAATAAAGCACGTTCCTTCTCTGTTTGTGTGGGAATCTCCCCCCCCCTCTGTGCATGTTGGATTGCGCATGTTTTGTATTACAACTGGATTCCAAAAATTTCTCTATTAAATTCATAAATTTGAAGTAATTTGAGGAGGGAGTCATGTTTTATTTGTGGATAGGACAAATAAATGTGGGAACGTTTGGTACATTTACGAAATTATAAAAGGATTTTTCTCACAAAACAAGTAGCACCAATTATAGCTTGAGTGATTTGAACAACATCAAATATTGTCTTGAAAGAAAAAAAGAGATAAAGAAAAAACTTGATTCTATTAATCATCAAATATTGATAGTTTTATCTTCTGATTTTAAAATAATAATAAAAAACCAAGTAAAACTTAGTTTAATATTGTATGGTTTTAACTGAAAACAGTTTGTATTTATTTTTAGTTTTTTAAAAAAACTATGTTTGGTGCAAAACTAAAATCATTTTTTTAAAGGTGTCTGTGAAGACATCAATAAATGTGAACATTTTGGTTGGTGGTGAAAGACACATGCAAACAAATTATTGTGGATTTTAAAACCTTCTTCATTATTTTAGGTTTGATACGAGAATAAGATATCCTAACATATAAAAAGTTCTAACATACAAGTATTGTTTAGAAAAAGCTGTAACATATTAAATTTTTATTGCATCTTACAAAGGAGGCAATGATTTTAGAATGTTAGATAATCTCGTACAATCTTTGAAACCAATCTATAGAATTTTTAGAAACTACATCTGTAAAGTTAACAAATAATACTTTGCAAAATTCCTTTTTATTTTTACTCAAAAAAACATGGTTGGGAACTTTCCTCGGACAAATTTTTTGAGTGGGTCAATTGACTTTGGGACACCAAACTCTTAGCCTTCCAACAGATTACATAAGCAAATCAATGAAACATAAGTGGATTATGAACAACATTACATTTTGTGCTTTAAAGCATATTTTAAAATACAGTTCTATATACCAACTCAAGAATATAATCTTTATTAATAAAAAAATAACTTAGGGCAATATTATATAAGCATTTTATTTATAAATTTCTTTGGGCTGATGGGTAAGCAGCATCACGATTTGGTGGAATGTCTTGTGGTCTATCTTTACTCATTCTTGTCCCTTCGTTCACACCCAATTAGACTCCGTGTCACTTACTTTCCGTTCTTCGTTCCCGGTGTGAATAGGTCCACAACGTGGCGAGCTTCCCGAGACATTGGAGTTTAATTGCAAGTAAAGTCCAGAGCGACGGTAATAGATTCCGGAGGCTCCTTTTCCCGAGAAACTCGCGGTAAAGGGGGGCAGCCTCGCGGAGGCCTATAAACCCACAGCGGTTGACGCGGAGCTGCGTCGCCGCGTTAAGGGTTGACGGATTCCGCGACTGTCCGACCGCCGCTGCCGCAGTTCCCACGGCACCCCCCCCCCCCCAGTCTCTCTCGAACAGTATCTCACCCCCCCTCCACCCTTCACCACCCTCGCACTCACGACCTCCTGCTCGTCGCTTGTGTGGGCACGGAACTCTGCTGGACACATCGAGACTCGCAGTTGTTGGCCAGTGGACTAGAGTGATGAACCGATTCCCCACGTCAAGATGGTGCCATAGTTGCAGGTGAGGCGTCGCTGTTTACTCCTTGATGAGACTGCAGAGATTGTGGGAGACCGCGTTGCTGAGCAGGCCGTGCTTTGCTAGGATGGCTGGTGGAAAGTGCTCGCGGTAGTTGTTGGTTGGCCTTCGTTCTGCGCTACAGCAGTCGTGGTTTCAGTCCCGGTGTTGGTTTTCTTAAGGGTCGGCTCTTCATCCTCTCTGTCATGGGTTCCAGTGCCAACACTTCAAGCTTAGCTGATTTTATGCGGGGTAGTTGTAGATGAATGGTTGCTTACGAGAGTCGATTGCTAGTTGAGTGGGTGCTGTGCTCTTCAGGATCGCGGCGAGAAAGTTCCTCATGGGTATGGTTCCATGGGGAATGTACTACGCTTCGGTGTATTGGGTTGAGGCGTTGCACTGCTTACGTTTGAGGTTTTCTTGTACTAGTGATTAGACAGTGGCTACGGGCTGTAACTCTAAGCGAATTCACGTCAGTCGTAAGGCGGTGTGTACCGCGGATGTGTCCGTGCACATTGGTTTCGTTTTTTGAACGTTGCCAGCAAAGTGGTGCTAGTCGTCACCACTAGGTTGCTTCTCTCCGCGTTCTCTCGCCCCGGTTCGTTTGGATACTGTTGAGGGGTAGGCGAGTCCTTTGTTTGAACACTCTTACAATATTCGAGGTTGTTTTCGTTAGCACCGTCTTAGATTTTGAGAACCCATACTTTGGATACTTGCTTCACGAGTTTCTGTTTTGTTTGAGAGTTTTCTGAGGCACTATGTCCAGCGTTTCAATGTTGTATACGGGACCGTTGTTCGTCAGGTTTTATTTGCAGTGTACGCTTGGCATGCTTGTGAACGCGCTTTGTTCGAAGTCAATAGAAAAATCTTATGTATTTACGTCCCGGTATCAACTGCTTTCAAGCAAAATAAGGCAAGGACACTCTTAGGTTTTTACATCGTGCTTTAGTTAATGTGTCGAGAAATGTGATCAAGTTTCTGCAACTATGAATGACTCGTTTCTGTCCAGACGGAGCATATCAGGTGCAGCCTTCTGTACCGATTGAGATAGTGTCATGTCTACTGTCGCTGTGCACACCTTTCACATCCACTACTTGTGCTCTCCAGAGCAGGCATGGTACTCTTGTTCGTTGGATACTAGCATAGTACATTTCCTAGTCACGATCTTGGTGACATTCACCATCTCGCTGCAATGTTTCTTTGGACGTCCGTGAGTCGCATGCAAAGCACCTCAAGGAATATTCTGGATGATTTGGATTCTGTGCGGGGATTTTCTTTCGAGTATAAAGCAAGGTCCTACAAGGTGTTCTGGTATCTATTTCTCTCCACGGTTTTCTTTTCGATCTTTGATGTTCCACACTCCGAACATTTACGTGGGTAGGGGGCATAGACCTGTACTGAAAGGATCGTTTTCTATGCAGGGAGAAGCCAGCCGCTCCGAACGCCCCCGAATAGATCCATCCTTCCTTTCAGTGAGAGGCCCAATGCCAGGCTTGAATGGGGCTTCGACGTGGGCCTCGCCCATACTTCGTGAGATGGAGTTACCGAGCAAGACCGCTCTTGGTATTTTGACCACCCCAGTGGTTTGCTGATCTGGTAATTCACTGCATTCTCTGCTTTCAAGACGCCACTTCTACTGCGGCATCATGGCTGCGGACAGTTGGAGCAAGAACGATTACAGAACCTTCATTACATCCAGACGGGATGATGTTTTCGATAACCGGGAGTCGAGTGCTTATGCTTTCAAGCGGCCTCCACCAGTGGAAGTGAGCCGGGGAGACCACTGCGAGAAGGAGGTTTACTTCGACACAGATGTGAAGGCCTTACATTGGGAAACTATGGTGAGGATGGCGTTGAGAAAATCTTCCAATTTGGACCAGGAGTTTGAGTTCAAGTCTGCTCCTGTGTCGCCGGTATTAACTAGCTTGTCAAAGACAGACGGTGACGTTTACCAAGGCTTCTCTGCAAACTCTTCCGATACCAACTGCAAACATCAGCACCCAGTTTATAGAAAACAAGCAGAGATGGAGGAAGGTAACCAGCGAATTCCAACTTTTGTCGTTTCGCAGAGGACCGTCCCGGGCCCGTTCAGCCAATTGTCACCTGGAAGTCTTTCCCGAATGTACCAGCCGAAATATTCAAAGTTTTGTGTTAATTCTACCGACGTCGCCCTGGTGGAAACGGTAATGGATTCTCGAAGCTCAAGCTTTCGTTCTGAGTCTGGTGACAGGGATGCAGGGTGTAGCAGCACCAGCCGAGACTCCAACGGCAGCTCCCAAGACGCTAGCTCAGTGAGCACAGATGCGGCTTTTGATCGGGCCTTTGAAGGTTATGATCATCGCAGCAATAACGCCACAACTCCAACTTTGTCGTCCAAACCGATACACATGGCGGTACCATGTCCCACGGATCGAGATCGAAGGTCTGTCGTGACAGTCGTGAATGAAGATAATGATAATACCCCGTCCAACGTTTCTTGGCTGCGATCACCTCTCAAGTGGAAGGGCATCTTTGTCGCCAAAAAACCACCCAAATCGCCAGCTCGTTTAGACGCACGAACTGAGCACGACTTCCGAACTGCTGTTCGCCCCAACTCGAAGCTTGCTGAGATATCGGATTCTAAGCTGCGATCTGTGACGCGATTATTCAACCCTCCGAATTGCGACGACAAGAATTTGGCGCCAGGGAGCAAGCCCAAGTCCTTCCCCGCCCTACCCATCCTGCAGCAGGGGCAGCCAAGCTCCAAGTCTCCGCAAGGATCATTGAAGCTGAAGATGCCTTTTTCCTCGGATTCCTCCGACGTGCAGTCCGTGGCCTCTGCTGACAGGGAGCGAGACCAAACAGGGATACTCAGAATTCGGGAACGGTGGTTGAAATATATGCGAATGCTCAAACCACCGTATGGCAAGAAATCAGAGGGTACCGTCGCACGGGGCGACACGCTTCCCCCTCAGAGGACCGCCCCCCAGGAGTACGTCCACACACGAGCCAAATCCATGCCCGCCATCATTAAAACGCCCCCTCTGCGTCCCCGCTCGAATCCAGGCACTGTTTTTCTCACTTCCAGCAACATCAACACCACCAGAGCAAGCACTCAACCCGCCGGGCCCAGCATTGCCAGAAAGAGCTCCGCATTCCTCTCTCACAGCAGCAGCTTGGTGTCAAGCAGCCCTCGCCTCTTGAAAAGCTCTAGTCCTAGGCTCATGAGCTTGAGTCCCAAGGTGAAAAGCTCCCCGAAAGTGGCAGCCAGTACTATCAGCCCCCGGATGAGCAGCAGCAGCGCGAGCAGTATGAGCGAGCTCCACAGCGCCGTGCAGGGCGCCATCGCCCACTGCAAGCAGTCTCATTCGGGGCTGCCTTCGCCTGCCCCCAGTGCCCATCGCTTCTAGCACACGCCCCTACCCCCGGCAACTACTACTGTCCCGCTCACGGAGACTTCATGCCTCAAGCTAGCTCTACACTCCATCTCCTGGGTTTCAAAAACAAGTTGCAGCGCTTTAGCTGTGGTTTTACACGTTGACGGTCCTTGTCCTTGGAATGTTCTGTGTACATATCGGACGGATCTCTACACGGCGACGCTTTCTATAACGTGTGTTTTGGGAGGCAGTTATCAAACCAACCCATGAAGTGCCTGGAGAGAGAATCCGCAGCGAGGTGAGGCTCATCGAAGGCAGTGTGTCGACAGCTCCATCAGACAATCGATAGAGATGCGTAACACATGTTTTGTAAGGCACGGATCGAAATAGTCTACTGCAGGACCATCGTTGCAGCTTTTATTCCAATTCCGAGTTTTCCATCACCGCTTACGTTCTCTGTCTGCGTGATTTCTCCTCAAACCCACCTCCGTCGGCGTCTTCGCTGCGTGCCTGTTTTTCTTGATGTTATGTCAGCTCGCGCCATGACGAGACCACGTGGTGAACGCTAGTTTTTTGCAAGCTCGCCGTGGCCATGGCCTCTCTGCAGGTCCCGGCATGTTGGTCTTCATGTATCCCTTGAGGATTGTTGTGCAATGGCTTGTTCCTCGTTGCGAAGAAGCTTTTCCTTCTCATCCGCGTCGCATAATACAAGTCTCATTCATCTTTTCAGTTCACTGCAGTTTCTCATTCGTCTGTTTATCATCCATTGCGTCTTAATGTAAATTTTCGAGCTCTGTTTGTGCTGCGTTTCATTTCACTGTTCCTTGTCCTGCTGTTGATTTTCTTATTTGTTCCTTTTTTTTTTTTTTTTTTTTTTAGTAATTAGAATAGGTTTAGGGTTTGAAGGCATAAGACCAATCACCTGTGCTAACGTGAAAGGTTTTTGTGCTTTTAAAAATGTATTTGTTATTTGTGAGCATAGAGTGACGTTGTTGAATGAAGTTTTAGAATTGGATTAAAATTAAATTTTAGCTTTGTCTTGAGTAGAGATTGTGACATGCATTAATCAAAGCTATAGTTGTGTTTGATATGATTCTTGTTGAAGGAATATGTTTGTAATGATTTTAAAAGTGTCTACTTAATCCTGTTTAAGCATAAACTCAAATTATGAACGAAAAAATTATGTTTAGTATGAGGTGACGACAGGTCCCTCTAATTTTCACTCGACTACCAATTACTTGATTTTTTGAAGTTGAATTAATCTTATATTACTGCACATTTAGTTATGGAAGTTCAAATTACTATCTTTCTTAAAAATTAGCTACACAAAAAAATTGAAGTAACAACAGAGTGGAAAAACTGAATGAACCAGTACGAACATTTATTTTTGTCATATTTATTAATTTCCATTATTTATTTTCTACCAAAAACATGTGATGAAATTGAATGTTTCTAAGTGGACTTTTCCTTCCGATCCTTTCTCGTACAGAATTAACGTTAAAATTATCAAAGTTTTTATTTTTTTCTTTTTTTCTTTTCTCAATTATTGCATTTTCTATTGTTATATTTGTCTTTACTTGACTTATAGTTTTAAAGTTGATATTCTTTACTCAATGAATTGATGTTGATTATCGATTAAAACTTAGTCAGTCCCTTACAATTACATTTCTATCGTAGCCAAAAACCAAAATCAGCATGACATCTTAATTGCAACTATCAATCTCAAGTTAAGAACTCAAATCCTTTTATTATATTGCGATTATTTCTATGAACTCTCCAATACAAGAACATTTTGACAAGACAAAAAGTTTCATCTTAAGAAAAGTAAAGATATTTTAGAAAAATGAAATTCAGTTTTATATGATTACATATAATATGACTTTTTAAATTATACATGAACAAAATTTAAAAATAGAATCCACCTTTGTACATTAAAAAAGAACCAACTTTGCATATTATTCTCTTAGTAAAAGAAGAATAAGATTTGGCATTTTTTCGTCCATTTATATCATTAGTATTTACCTTCTTGCTATTAAAATAATAACGATATAATATTGACAAACTAAATATTTATCAAAGTTAGAGAACTTATGGAAGTTGAATTTAATGGAAGAGGCCATGTACAATTTAAATGCTTTATAGGAACAAATCAAGAGGTGTGAAATATATTTATTTCCCTCGGAGCCTGACCGCACTTGCCGTAGGCCAATGGGAATTCCGTATCTGCCCATTGGGCAGCGGCGAAAAAATAACCTGGGCAGTTCTGTTCACACTGGGTCAGAACTTTATAGTAGAAAATTAGGGCTGACTGGATCTGTGCAGGGGGTCGAAAGGTGCAGAAGTTGTTCCGGGCCTCGAAACCCTAGAAGCTTTTCGGCATAGTCGTCGTTTTCGTTGCAGGGGCTTGTGTGTTTGTTCCCCGATTAGATTCGCGAGCTTGCAATTGAGGTTGTGGGATTGAGGGACTGATCGAGGCCTCACCACAGTCAAGCATCATGCAGGCTGTCAGATCGTCGCTGTGGGCGGTTCATGGGTCAGTTTTGCAACACATGCGCGTGAGAGCGGTCGTTGCACCATCCACCACCGGCCTTTGGGGCAATGGCAATGCGAGGACAATGTCGGGCGAGGCACATGGGACATACTTGGACCGGCGCGATGTCATAGACCGTGTGCTCGCTGTGGTGAAATCCAACCAAAAAGTCGATGCCTCGAAGGTGTGACGTCGTGATTCCGTGTCTTTGTTTTTGTTTTTTTGTTTTTCCTTCCGTTTGACCTAGAGAAGAGGTTCCAGTGAGGATGACTTGCCGAATATCTCATCTATGCAGGGGCTCACCTGGTGGTCACTAGGTGTGACCTCATGACTCGACAGTTTTGGGTGTATGAGCTTCGGATTACTTGAAGGGTTTGGAGGGATATTTTGTGAGCGGTCGCTTTTGTTCATTCCGGTCGTTTAGTTATCGATTTGACGAATATCGTAGGATTCCCGGGTCGAAAGGGAGCTGGTCACCATGTGGAGTAGCCCACGTGGTTGCATCCTTGAAACCTTGATGGTTCGTATTTGGGTTTATGAATTTGATGCTGAAAATAAACCCTTAATCTGTCTTCCATTGCCATGTTGGGTTTGAATTCTTACCGACATGAGGCGAGTGACGTAAGTTCGACATAAGTAGTCACTGCGCGTCTTAGTACGTTAGAGCATTGTGGATTCCTGCGATCCTTTGCAGCACAATTGTTAGGTTACCGCCAGATATTTGTCAGTGTAGTATTGGTTGATAGCCACTTTGATGAAATATTGGGGTTGGTGAAATGTTTGGGTTTCGAGGTTCTATGTGCATGAATTTTGTCTGCAAGAGAAGATAAGTCGATATCTGTTTTGCATCGTGTTGGCATGTGTAGTTCTTTACCGCTATAGTTTTTAGAATAGTCTGCATTGAAGTGTCTGGTCACGTTTGCTTAATCTTACGCGGTTTCATTTCACAGGTGTCCGAGACAGCTAGCTTTAAAGATATGGGTCTCGACAGCTTAGATGAAGTGGAGGTAGTGATGGCACTCGAAGAGGAATTCGCACTGGAGATTCCTGATGCTGAGGCTGATAAAATCAGGTCTGCTTCAGATGCTATCGACTTCATTGCATCTCATCCCAGCGCCAAGTAGGTTAAAGATGTTGCTCAATCTCACGCTCTCCACGGCTATTCAGGATTGAGGCCTTGTGGTTTTTAGTCGATTATTTGCTCCTTACCGTGACACCAGGTTCTTACAGCATGGTTACATTCTCATTCAAGAATGGAATTGAGTGGCATTACGATGCCAGCTTTCAATGAGGAAAACATAGTTTGTTCATTAGTTTTTTGTGTACGTGTGCTTGATGCAAATCGGCGCATATTCTTCAAACACATCCTCTCTGGTGCTCCAGTTGTGTCTCATAAGTGGACTGAAACGTTAATAAAACTTATATTCTCGCCTCACACGACTACCATTTCGTTACAGGAAGGCAGTGGTGGTATGGCATTCATTGATTGGGCTTGTTCGTTTTATTTTGAAATGTGACTAATTTTGAGCAACTTTCGGAGTTATCATTAACACAATTCATTTCCTAATTCTTTCCAGACCAGAGTCTTCATTCTACGCCTGCTCACAATGTCGAAGTCTGGCACCGAGAATCGTATCTAATGTGCATGACTTCGTAGCTCCTTTCTCAGCAAAAACCTTCCTGGTGAATAGTATCGGACAAGTGGGCCGCGAACAACCTATTTTAAGGTTTATCCTGTCATTATGTGAAGAGGTGATTGTCAACGTAGAGTGTGTCACTTAACTATACCCACACAAAGGGTATGCAAAACACATTGTCAGAACACATCATCCCGGCTGTCATTCTCATGGCCACGTGTAAAATATTCCACGGCGTGGCGCGTGAAGCGTGGCGGGGTTTGTTCGGTTGAAGCGTCACCCCTTTTGGCCCACAGCTGGTTTTTAAAGACTATCAACTGGGTTTCCCTTTCTATTTTTCTGTGCTCTTACAGCGCTTTTTGAGCTGAGCTGGAATTCTCATATACTCCCGTGGGAAATACCGTACTACTTTGGGAAGGAAAGCGCCCGAAGTGTTGGTTCGGAAGAGCAAGGGCAGGGTGACTTCAATCACGTGAATCCCGGCCCTGAGGTTTTGTATCATGAGTCTTCGTGTGAAGAGAATTCTGGAGGTGATGCAGCTGCACAGGATCCCTCAATGGTGCTACTGATGTTCTTAGTTGTATCGTTAGATCGGTTCCCAAGTTTCCAATTACTGATGAAGAAACCATCGCGTTTTGATGCGGAGCATTCCTCTGGATTCGGCTAACCTATTTGAGGTAATCCAAGGTTTCTACCAAGGATAATTTCGCTAGTGTAAAGAATTTTAGGTCAGCATTGCATTCCTGCTTTTTGGTATCTTGCATCTGCTTTGGAAAAGTGATCACGCGATTGGAGAGTAGCAGAACTTTGAGGTTTAGAGAAGGATTTTGAACGGGTGTATGGATTTGTGATGAGGACTTGGTTGGTAAGACTTTGCCGTCGCTTTCGACGTGTTTAGGCTCTGATTTTGTGAATCAAGTGCAACCTCCATAATTGCGCCTTCATCGCAGTGTGTTGAGTACGCGAATGGAGGAGCGGGATCAGTGTCCCCTATGTAATCGCAATGTGCCTGTCGTGCTCTTAGACAGCCATGTGAATTCTCACCTTGATGCAGAGGACATTGAAAGAGACAGAGCCTTCGCTCAGAAAATCGCCTCCACGACTTGCGAAGTTGCAAAACCAAGCAATAGAGGATACGTAACATGCGACAGGGGTTGCAATCAGGATGTTCCCATCCAAGAGTGGGATTTTCATTGTCTTCAGCATAGTCTGACCCTGGAGGATACCGAGGAGAACAGCACCCGTTCATTCATTAAGAACATAGGGGGCTTGAGCAAGCGGCAGCGAGGAAATTCCTATGGCGAGGATACAAAGGGAGAGATGAGCAAGTCGGTAACGAACAGGTCCATGGAGGAGGATGTGAAGTCGTTGATGTCATATCAAGTCAAGGAGACGACTACAGCCCTCGTAAAAGAGGGGCTTATGCACCTGTTAAAGCGATGCCTGGAGTCGGAACACAGGGTGGGACAATCCACGATCGTGATATCCGGGTGGGTGGACCACTACGAAAGCCGGCACAGAGAAGATTTGGGGTGGGGTTGTGGATGGCGAAACATTCAGATGATGGCATCGCACCTGCTTATGACAGACCCATATGCAAGGGAGGTTTTGTTCGGAGGTTGTGGATTTGTGCCAGATATATTGTCGCTGCAGAGGTGGGTGGAGATGGCCTGGAAGAAGGGATTTGACACCCCTGGGGCAGACTACTTCAACTGGGACATTGTCGGAACGCACAAGTGGATTGGCACCACCGAGTGTGCTACCTTGTTGCGCTCCTTTGGCATACGTGCAAGGATCGTTGACTTCCAATCTATTGGACGGGGTAGAGTAGAGAGTCGCAGAGGAGGAGAGCAGGAAAACAATGCTGTGCCCACACGAAGAAGCCTAGCCTCATTTAAGTCCCCAGATTCATCAACCTCAACTTCGGTATCCCAATCAAGGTCTGGATCTAGGTCAAGGTCAAATTCAAGGTCAGCTTCAAGGTCGAGGCGCGTTTCGCCTTTGAATAACGAAGAGTCCGAGTGCAAAGGTTGTGGAGAATATCCGATTGAAGGGGTAAGATACCGCCACTCACACGACCTAAACTCAGATCTATGTGTGGGGTGCATGGAGAAGCTCCGAAACAGCTCCAGCAAGCTTGACCGGGACACTGCAGAGGGGTACGTGGGCGTGGATTTTGAACCAGGAAGCTGCTCTGCAAACCCATCAAACAGGGACGGCGGCTCCACTAACAGATCCCGACACAAACACATCGTCGACTGGGTGTGGAATTACTTCATGGAGAGGCCCGACCGAAACTCCTCCTCTGCGGCCACTGTGTTTGATCAGCTCCGGCAACCGATCGTGTTCAGCAAGAAGTCACCATTGTACTTCCAACACAGGGGCCACTCCAGAACCATCGTGGGCATTGAGAAACGGCAGCGACTCGGTGGGATGACCGAGGAAATTAACCTGTTCGTGCTGGACCCTTCGCAGAAAACGGCTGACGTTGCTAAGGTGTTGAGGGATAAGACTGGATGGCAGAGGTTGCTCAAGTGTGGTCTCCAGACGCTTATGCATGCCGAATATCAGCTTTGTTATGTAGATCCTGGCCTTGCCACTGGAGAAGAATACGAAAACCTTAAAGTGCTCAGCAGTCTTCACTTCACATACTAAAGTCCTTCAACTTGAACGGATTGCAATTTTCATTAATGGTTTGTTCCCATTGTCAGTTCGCAGATCAGTACACATTCAAGGTTACACCCAAGGTTACAAGAGTGTTTCTAGAGCTCGTTGTCAACTCGTGTTCTCATAATCTTTCCAACATGGTTATTATAACTAAGGAGGTAGATACAAATCAGCCATGAAAATGTTTACCTGTGCATTCCAGCGTATATGAATTGCCACTTCTGTACACAAGTTGCCCAGCTTCAAGGTACGAGTTGCGAGCTTCATGGCAAACTGAAGAGCTCAGAAGATTCTACTGAATTGGCTGGATACTCCACATGAGACGACAATGTTCAGAATATTGTTTTGATAGTTTTAACCAAGCGCAATTAGTTCCCAGTATGTATTTTACACAAGTGTGACGCACACACATCTATTTCAGTGTGCATTTCGCACACTGAGCAATCCCTCTCCAGCCCTTGCTCACAAAAACTATGATCACGACACTCTGCAAGTCGTGGCAAAGGCTTCCCGAAATTACATGAAGATCAGGTCTGGAAATTAATCAGGCCGAAACCATGAAACGCTGGTCGTGCCTTCGACAAATCTTTTATCGAGAGTTAAGCAAAAAATGCATCTGTAGTATATACCTTTCACGCCCGTGGACTTCGAATGCATCATTTGGAAGGAGCCAATTGCAGCATGTGATGCTTTCGTCACTGGGGAGCAAGTTCTGTGCTGCACCTGCACTTAAGGATAGTATGTCAAGGCCTTAGAAATCTCTGCAAATTCAACTTGTAATCTGCTGTAAGTACTGCACATCCTGACCCACTTTCAACAACTGTTCCTGTTGGCAGCAACGGATATCTGTAATTCTGGAAAAGCTAATTGACGCTTGAGAGTACCGAGTCTTGACTTCATTAGAAAACCGAACATCCCTTCATGGTCAGAATCCTGTGAGCGGCTACAACCTAGATATTTAGCACTTGGTTATGTTCAGCTTTGAGAAGAAATGGGTCACAACTCGTTTTTGCCAAGATCGTGCGTGAAAGAGTACAATTCCCATTAAGCATTCTCAGGTGCATCCAGAGACCCAACCTCCGAGGATAGCATTCATACATGACCCCCCCCCCTTTTTTTTGGGTCAAATTCGGCCGAAATGAAGTACATGTCACAGCTCAGCCTGAGGTCATCTCACGATCTACAGACCAAGCCAGGCTTCAAGGACTGATCTCAACCGTGGGTACAACGGCAGAGGCAAAAAAACACTTTCATTGCATTGATTGTGGTGTACGATGAATAGCTCGCAAAGGTGAGATCCTTACACAGGATTTGGACAACGACGAAGAGCTTCAGAGCTTTGCAGAGAGTCAGAACTTAACTCATTGACGATGGACCTTAAAAGCTTAGCTCATGACATACATACATACATACAGACACACACAAGGATTCATAACCTCATCTGATCATCAATGGCAAGTAGCACTCTCATGGGGTCTCTTGTGGATTGACAAACCTTCATTGTGTATGTGAGTTGGGCTTCCATAGGTTGGCTTTGTGTATTCGCAAAAAAGGGAGGTCTCTAGGGTTTCTCTCCTACTTGCCTCAGAACCGCCAAGATCCTCTTACACATGAATGAGATTAATAACCATGCACAATAAGACATGGTCAGGATATTAGTACATAGTAAGGATATCATAAAAATTTAGGGTATCAAAATGTTTTAAGAATATCAAAGCGTTATGTTTGTGTCACGGACACATGCATGTAAGCCAATAATTACATGTACAAATAAGTAGAAATAAGTAAAAGTAGGTAAAAGTAAGTTAATTCTATAGAATTTGGTATGGAAGCTTCCTAGAAGCTTTATAGATGCTCCTTTGACTTTATAGGTGTCTTTAATTGATTTTTTGGGATTAGAAACATGGTCAATAAATTGGCCATGCGCCACACATGTTGTTAGCTTAAAGACCAAACTAACTATGTGGCCTATACGTAGAAAAACTTGCCTTGTAAGTCAAGGCATGTATCATACAAAGTCAACACATATTGGAGGTCCTATAGAATGTTGCCACATAGCCCCTAGTTAGATAGTATATATAGAGACAAGAGTGAAGCCTTCTTCACTCTTGTCAATTCTTTTCTTGCTTCCAGTCTAGTTTCAAGGTTCTCTAGTTTTCTTGGCTTTTGGCAATAGCCATTCTAGTTTCTTTCTTATTATATATATCAAGTTATTTCTATTTTGTCATCTTTTTATGAAAGAGTCTCACTTGTTTATTTGTCTTTATCATGTTCTTGTCCTTGACAGATTGATAAGAATATACCTACAATATCAGAGCTTTGTCTAATCTTGATTAAGAATAGATTACCCCTTTTTCTTGATAAGACACAAACATATTAGAAGTTGTGGATTACCCTCTTCTAAACTGATATTGTCCTTAGTATTTTCTTTGTTTTCAAGTCATCTCTTCTATTTGTCTTGAGCGATATTAGACATCTTCTCTTTTCTAAGTGTTATCATGGCAGAACTTGCTAAAATGAAGAGTGCAATGGCACAAATGCAAGAGCAATAGAGAGAGTTAATGCTTGCGATGCATCAACTCAATTTACCACCATAAGAAGCAATAAGATTGGCAGGAAATGAAGATATAGTAATGATTAGAGCTGCTTCAACATCTGTACCAAATCATGTCCCTTCGATATGGTGGAACATCCTTTCAGTGTTAGAGAACTAAGAATTGCCCTATTCGAGAAGTTTCAAGGGACCAAATCTAAGTTTCGAGGATTTATCAATCAAGTACAACTTGTGATTGAACTTCAATGCCAAAGCTATCTAACTCCAGGATCACAAGTTAGATTCATTGATATGCTTCTTTCAAGTTCAGGACTATCGTGGTTTCCATCTTTTTTTGAACGACGAGATCCAATATTGGATAATCTAGAGGCTTTTTTGGCGGAGTTTCAATCCATGTATGGAGAACATGATGCAATTCGTATTGCAACCAATAAGATCCATATTTTACGATAAGACAATCGATCAATAACGTTGTATGCTTTACAATTTTGACAACTTGTAATTGATATCAAGTGGGATGATGCTGCATTTATTAGCCAATTTCTCTACGGATTACAATATGAGGTAAAAAAATTAATGCTCAACTTACTTGATCCTCAAACATTGAGTTAAGCAATTGACTTTGCTGTGAAGTACGACAATCGCCTTTTTAAATTTTGATCTGAGAATTATACGAGTGGACCTCAACGTTACTATAATTTAATGGCAACGCCAATACCTCTTTAACACATACATTCGAAAGTAGTAGATATGCAAATTGATGCAGTACGTTTCAAACCTCTTACTGAGCAAGAAAAGACTCGTCGTCGTCAAGAATGATTGTGCTTATATTGTAGAGAAGCTAAGTACAATGCTCAACATTATCAAAAGAAGCGATGCAACCATAAAATGAGGAATACGACGATCAAAGAAGATAGCATGTCGAAAAATAAATTTATCTAGTTACAATAGGGACCATTGTCGTGTTGTAACACGACTATATAGTGAAAATATAAATGAAAAAGATATTATTAATATTTAGTCAACTTGGATGTTCGAAATAGCGGCCAATTCTAGTGCCAATATTTAAGGTCATTTAATGTCACCCCATCGGCGTCATCGAACCAAGTATCCTCCGTACCAACGGGACAACTAGGATCATTTTTCAACCCTACATGGAACAAGTCTAATAAGTATATACTGGTGGAGATACCCAATATGCATGATGGAGGTGCAGAAAGACCACTTCGTCATTTTCGTTGCAGATAGGTTGGTCATTATGCCAATGAATGTTCTAATCCCAAAGCCACTGATGATCATGCACTAGTGTATAGGAATTGCAAGCAGACAAGGCATATTTATCAACAATGTAATGCTCAGTCTAATTTCAATAAACGGGATCAATAGATCCAAAGCCAAGGAAAAATTGAGGAGATAAATCAAGGTCCTCAAGATTCTCCGATAAATTGGATGGAATGAGTCTGAGCCATTCTTACCAAGAGTTGGCAAAAGAGAAAAAGACCAATTCAATATTTAGGTGAGTCTGATGTGAAGGGCCAATTTGATCCAATTACAGGGACATCCAATCCAGGTCTTGGTATGGACTTCTTATCCAGTATGAGACGTGATTTGGTTGGACAATCCAATGAGGTCCCGAATACGGAGGCTTTGGTTTCATTTCAAGCTGTTCCATTCTCTATGCCGTTTCAGGGGAAACATCCTTTCCATGGAAAGATCCTCTTAGAGACAGGAATTCTGGGGAAGTGCCGTTGACTGTTCCAATTCAGAGTCCAAGGTGAAAGAAAATGGGACCACATGGAGTTAAAAGAGAGGAGACGATAAGGAAAGAGGCATTCGGAGATCAGGATTTTGGGATCGGAGAGTTGGCTTCAAGCTCCTTTGAAAGGTATAGAATTGGATTCATAGGATTTGGGAGAACTTTGGATATCGTTGTTGAAAGTCAGTGTTTGTATTGGTGATTTGGATTTGTTTGCAATAAAGTTAAGGCTAATACTCTTGACTGTTTTGTGAAATTGAAGAAACTTCTGCAATTAAAATTTAGAGGTATCTAGAGGATTGAGTATGTTGAGTGCATGCAAAAAGTTGTGTTAATCTGACGGAACAGATAGAGGATATTTGACCATTAGTGTAAAGAAGTATCGGAAGTTAGCAGATTGAGGTTGTTTAGGATTTTTGTAATATCTGGAGATCTACCAGCTGGAATAAGGTGACTTTTGGCACGGTAAGTCAAGAACTTCTAGGCGGCAGTCAAGATACGTTAGTGTGGATTAACGACATTTTCTTGCAACCTATAAGTTAGATTGGATTGAAACTTCTTGAGCATTTGGAAGGCTTGCAAAGACACCAGTGGTAGAAATTTACAACAATCGGATGGTCAGATTGAGAATTATAGCTTGCGAAAGCTCGCTATCCAAGATTAGGATAAAAAATAAAATAAAAATAAAAATAAAGATAAAATAATAAAATAAAATAAAAATAAAAAAATAAAAAATAAAAAATAAAATAAAAACTAACAAATAATAAAAGACTTTGTACTTATAATATCTTGAAGTTATTAAAAATAGTGTTTCTAAGCACTTTGTATTGGGATTAAGCTTTTACATTGAAATCCGAAATAGTTTGTGTTTAGATGGTTGAAACCCACTAGCCTACTGAGATACTTGCAAAACATTATTTTATCTTCTATAGCCAGATGCGCGATGCATTCTCAAGCAAGATAGCATATAATACGACATAAGTGGTGAACCTGATGTGAAAGCTTGAGGTGGAAGGTATTGGATTTTATTTATTTTTATTTTATTTTATGGAGAACGAGAATAAAAATTTTGAAGGGTCTTTGAGAGGAGCTTCAAGTGGAGCTTCTAGTAGAGTTTCTTTTAAAGGACAGGGTATGTACATGGATCCATCCATTGCTAGTATGTTTCAAGCCTTATCATTATTTATGCAGCAACAGCAAATCAATGATTACAATGAAGCTTTAGCAACCAAAGCTTTGCAAGCACTGGTCAATAAAATTGATCAGTTTGATGGAAAGGATATTTCAAAGTATTTAAGATGTTATGTTTGGGAAATGGAATTAAATCGGGTTTTTGAGAAGAAGATGGTTGAATTATTTGGACTAGCCACGATACTGGAGATAAGAGAGCATATTACCTCAATTATGGAGTATTAAGAAAATTCATGGGAGATTTTTTCACATACATTAAAAGGTGAATATTTCTTGGAGGACACTCATCGTGTTATTAAGAAATTATTTCTGGAATGGATTGAGTGGCCTAATAAGAATTTAGAAGCAACAGAGCTACTAAGGGCATTTGAGAGGCAGTATTATCAATTATCAAAGGTAGAAAAATTGACATTAGAGCCGAACAAGATTGAATTATTTTTTCAAGCTGCTGATGGAGAATTACAAGGGAAATTGGAGTTGCTTCTTGAAGACAAAGAAGAAGATGAAGGATTGACAAAGAAGTGGAAAATATTAAAAATACGGTGGGTTTGCTTGCAAAAAGAGAAAGGAGGAAGGATAGGAGTAATATTCCAAAAGTAGTACAAGCACCTAAAATTTCAATACATACAACATGACCAATAATGCCTACTATTCAACCTTTGATATCTTTATCAAAGAAAGGAGAGATGGAAATTAAAGAAATTATATGTGGAATGCGAGATCTTCAAATCAAATTGGCAAAACTTGAAGAAAATACTTCTACAAATAATTTGAAGAATGTTTCAAAATAAGGGTATGTACAAAGATGTATTTGGTGTGATGATGCTTCACATACTAGGAAGGATTGCAATGAATTTAATAATATGATACAGCAAGGAGTTATTTACTGAAAAGATGGAAAGATTGCATTAAAGGATACAGAGGATCTCTTTCAAACCAATTTTGGCAAAGGAGATATGAGAGCATTGGTTCAAGATTACTTAATAGAACTTGGAATAACAACATGAGAGAGTACAAGTTATGGTGCTAGAGTAGATGATGACTTTAGCGGAAGTATAGAAACTAGTGAATTTTGGGCTTCTGCCATTTCCACAATGTAAAAGGAAAAAATACCTCGGAAAGCGTTATTGAGGACTGCAGCTGCAATATGAGGTGCAATAGATTGGAAAGATCTTATTGAGTCTCTTTCAGTTCATGCATATATTACTAAGAGTCAACATGAAGCTTTGATGGAAGAAAAGAGGCAAGAAAATTTTGATGATAGAAGAAAAGAAAATTCTTCTAAGAGGCAAACTCGAGGAAACCAGGCTCGTGAGATAGTTTCACAAGAATTGCATATAAAAGATACTTCAACATCATTGGAAGAAAAAACAAAGGAGATAAAAGATAAAGATAAATCAATTACTTATAAGCTACTTTCTGATATTGAAGCGGCAACAAATTTAAAAGGGAGATTGAAAGAACGTATATTAAATGCTAAGGTGGAATTCACATTGAAAGAGATTTTGGAAATTGCAAAGAAGGAGTTTCATGATTTTATCATTGACAACATTAAGCGAAAGAGACAATTAATGGACAAAGGTGGAATGAGTCATGCTATTGATGCAAGATTATATAAAGATGAAGAAGAGGTTGATAATGGTTACAAGCAATCAACAAATGAAAAGAATAGATATAATCAATGAGTACATTTTAAAGATTATAGTGATAAGAAAATGGAAGCTTCAAGCCATTATACTTGGAAACATTGGACAAGTACAACTACTAAAGTATTGGTGAAAGTAGGAGATATATAATAACCAATTATTGCTTTAATTGCCCATGGTGCTGAAATAAATCTTATGTCTAAGGATCTTTATAAGAAGCAGAAATGACCAATTGATATGGAACATGGATGGACAATATGAGCAGATAATAACACACGGGACAAATTATATAGAACTTGTCTAGATGTCAAACTTCGAATTGGAGATGTTGCGATAGAACAATATTTTTTTGTTCAAGATACAACGTCTTATCCATGATTTTAGGACAACCTTATATTATGGCAACACGGATGGAAACAAAAGTACTTAATGATGGTTCTGCTTATCCAAAGGTACATAGTGAAGATCGAAGGAAAGTTGTATAATTTTTGATAATACCTCTTAATCATGAACGAAATCGAGATAGGTTGAGAGAGAAATCGTTGCCAAGGATTGTTGAAGGATTTAAGGATTTTGGGGAAGTACCACTATAAAGTGGGATTATGGAGGTACAAAAGAAGAGGTACTCTTGTGAGATGAAGGTGCCTTTGATGCGAGTTTTATTGGTATTTTTGAAAATGGAAATATTATGTATAAAAAAGTTGATGATTTTAAAAGAAAAGAAAGAAAAAGATTATATAATATTGAAAAAGAATTACGCAAGTTAGGGACATTAAAAGATGATGAGAAGATTTTAGGTGTTTATGAAGAAAATGGATTGGAGGATTGTTTAGAATTAATTGTATCTATTGGATTAATGATAAGATTGTGGAAATTCATTCGAGGGAGGTTTATTCTATACTTGAGTCTTTTCAAGCACCAAAAGTTATTGTAGAGATAAAATATAAAACAGTAGATAAAAAGGTCAAACCTATTGCCGGACCTTTACGAAAAGATTCTAAGGAACAAATGAAAGAAACATCAAAAGAAGAGAGTTTAAGAAATTCAAAGAAGATTGGACATTAGTTTACCAAGGAGACTTTTGAAGAATTGAAGATTGGATGTGATGGTTCCTTATTTCCAACATAAATTAAATATTTTAAAAAAATGCTTGCAAAACAAAGTAAAACATTTGCCTTTGGGTCTCGTGAAATAGGATGTGTAGATCTTAATATTGTTGCTCCTATGGTTATCTTTACACTACCTCATGTGCCTCGAAACTTAAGGCCAATTCTCGTGTCGAGGGCACATTTACCTAAATTGGTAGAATTATTGAAAGAAAAGATGCAAATGAAATTTTTGGAGCCCTCTTTTGTTCCATATTCTAGTCATTGATTTACGGTGTTGCGTTGTAACACAAGTATATCGTGAAAATATAAAGAAAGGGGACTTTTATTAATATTTAGTTACCTCGAATATTAGGGGCAACGACCAATTCCAGTGCAAATACTGGGAGGCCAGGGTCAATCACCTCGTTACACTCAGCTGGGGCATACTGAAATGCTCCGTTCGATTCCAATAACGAGAGTCAGCAAAAAAGAGAAAGGACCAATTCAACGACGAGTGAGCCTGGTTCGAAGAGCCAATTGGATCTAATTTCAAGACAACCAATCCGGGTCCTCTTACCCAATATGGGACCTGAATTGATCGGGCAACCCAATGTAGTCTAATTACGGGAAAATCGAGGTCTTACTACGGGCCTCAGCCAATCTGACGCAAAGGACCAATTTGATCCAATTACAGGAACATCCAGGTCCTACTACTAGACTCTTACCCAATATGAGACCTGAATTGGTCGGGCGACTCAATGTGGTCCCGATTACGGGGCTCCGATTTTGTTTCAGGCTGTTCCGTCCTTTGTGCCGTTCTGGGAACGTCCTTTTGGTAAAAGGATCTCTTAAAGGTAAAAACGGAGGAGAAAGCTCTGACGGCGAGAGCCAATTTTGGATCTAAGCTCTGACGGCGGGAGCCAATTCCAAATCCAAGACGGAAGATTGAAGAAATTCAGAGGCTAGGGTTTGAAAGAGGAGAGAATTAGGGTTAAAGGGGAGGATAGGTTAAGAGAATGAGAGTTTTTTTTAGGGATTTGAGAGGGATCAGAGAGCGAGCTTCATGCTTCGGGTCGGGGAAGAAAAGACAGAGAATTGGATTTTTTTTCTTCATAGGGTTTTAAGAAGAGTGAGGCAATCGTTGCTGAAGTCAGTGTTGTAATGGTGAATCGGGATTTTTAATGAAGTGGGTTTGATTACTCCTGAGTGTTTTGTGAAATCGAGTTACGTTGTCGTATTACGTGCTTTTCTGCTCGAGAATGCGTCGGGCGTCTGGCTGTAGAAGGTAGTATGGAGATTCGCCGATAGTCAAGCAGTCTATCAGTTTTGACTACTGGAATATAAACGACTGCGACAATGTACCGTAAATCTATACGGATGCTCTTCAACTGCTTGTCGAAGTCCTTTTTGCCCCAGCCGGTAGGTCTCTAGACGTTACAGAGAACCCCGAACAACCCAAACTGTTAATCTTCAATACCGCTTTGTACTTACGATCTTATATCCATTGACTGTCTTGTTAGATTAACCCAATAAATTTCATTCACTCCGCATACTCAATCCTATAGACACCTTTTTAATCCTTCAATCACAGACGTAACTCGATTTCACAAAACAGTCAAGAGTATTCAAACCCACTTCATTAAAAATCTCGATTCACCATTACAACACTAACTTCAGCAACGATTGCCTCAGTCTTTCCAAAACTCTATGGAGAAGAAAAATCCAATTCTCCGTCTTTTCTTCCCCGACCCGAAGCATGAAGCTCCTCTCCAATCCCCTTGATCTTCAAAAACCTCCAATGAAACCGAACTAGTAACCTTGCAAAAAGCTTGAAGCTAGCTCCCCGATTCAAAGAAAAAAAACCCCCTTAAAACTTATTCTCCCTCTAACCTTATCCTCTGAATTTCTTCAATCTTCCATCTTGGATCCGAAATTGGCTCCCGTCGTCACAACTTAGATCCGAAATTGGCTCTCGTCATCAAGGCTCTCTCCTCCGTTTTTACCTTTAAGAGATCCATTTACCGCAAACAACATTCCCTGAAACGGCTCAGAGAACAGGACAGCCTGAAACAAAATCGAAACCCCGTACTCGGGTCCACATTGAGTTGCCCGACCAATTCAGGTCTCATATTGGGTAAGAGGACCCGGATTGGATGTCTTGAAATTGGACTGCATTGGGTTGCCCAACCAATGCAAGTCTCATATTGGGTAAGATGCCCATAGTAACCTAGATGTTCGCATAATTGGGTCCAATTGGTCCTCGCGTTAGATTGACTAAGGCCCATAGTAAGACTTGGATTTTCCATTATTTGACTGCATTCGGTTGCGCGACCAATTCAGGTCTCATATTGGATAAGAGTCCAGTAGTAACCTGGATTTTCCCGTAATTAAACTGCATTCGGTTGCCCGGCCAATTCAGGTCTCATATTGGGTAAGAGGACCCGGATTGGATTCTCGAAATTGGATCCAATTGGCTCTTTGAACCAGGCTCATCCGTCGTGTGAATTGGTCCTTCCCTTCCTGCTAACTCCCGTTATTGGAATTGAATGGAGCATTTCAGTATGCCTCGGCTGACTGTAACGGGGTGACTGAAATTGGCCACTCAGTATTTGCACTGGAGTTGGTCGTTGCTTCCAATATTCGAGGTAACTGAATATTAATAAAAGTCCCTTTTCTTTATATTTTCACAGTATACTCGTGTTACAACACGACAACGTCTGTGATGAAGAATTAAAAGGGTGTCTATAGGATTGAGTATGCGGAGTGAATGAAATTTATTGGGTTAATCTAACAAGACAGTCAGTAGACACAAGATCGTGAGTATAAAGCGGTATCAAAGATTAGCAGTTTGGGTTGTTCGGGGTTCTCAGTAACATCTAAAGACCTACCGGCTGGGGCAAAGAGGACTTTGGCGAGCAGTCAAAGGGCATCCGTATAGATTTACGGTGTATTCTTGTAGTCGTTTATATTCCAATAGTCAAAAACCGATAGACTGCTTGAATATTGGCGAATCTCCATACTACCTTCTACAGCCAAGCGCCCGATGCCTTCTCGAGCAGGAAAGCACGTAATACGACAAAGTGGTGAACCCGACGTGAAAGCTTGAAGTAGAAGGTATTGGATTTTGTTTGATTTTATTTTTATTTTTATGGAAAACAAAAATAAAAATTTTGAAGGATTTTTGGGAGGAGTTTCTGGTGGGGAGTCTTCTAAAGGACAAGGTATGCACATGGATCCGTCTATTGCTAGTATGTTTCAAGCCTTCTCATTATCAATGCAGCAACAGCAAAGCAATGATCGAAAGGAAGCTTTGGCAACCAAAGCATTGCAAGCAGTGATCAATAAAATTGATCAATTTGATGGAAGGAATATTTCAAGGTATTTAAGATGTTATGTTCGTGAAATGGAATTAAATCGGGTTTCTGAGAAGAAAATGGTTGAATTATTTGCACTTGCCACGATACCGGAGATAAGAGACCATATTATATCGATTACGGATCATTATGGGAATTCATGGGAGGTTTTTTCACATCCATTGAAAGACAAATATTTCTTGGAAGATGCTGATCACGTTACTAAGAAGTTGTTTTTGGAATGGATTGAACGGCCTAATAAGAATTTGCAAGCAACAGAGCTACTAAGGGAATTTGAGAGGTAGTACTCTCAATTGTCGAAGGTAGAAAAATTGACATTAGAGCCGAACAAAGTTGATCTATTTCTTCAAGCTGCTGATGGAGAATTGCAAGGGAAATTAGAATTCCTTCTTGAAGACAAAGAAGAAGATGAAGGATTGAGAACAAAGTGGAAGAACGTTGAAGATGCGGTGGGGTTGCTTACAAAAAGAGAAAAGAGGAAGGATAGGAGCAATATTCCAAAAATAGTACAAGCACCCAAAGCTCCAATACGTACAACACCACCAACAATGCCTACAGTTCAACCTTCGACATCCTTATCAAAGAAAGTAGATATGGAGATGGAAGAAATTATACGAGGAATGCGAGATCTTCAAATCAAATTGGCAAGACTTGAAGAGAATACTTCTACAAACAATTCGAAGAATGTTTCAAAACAAGGATATGTACAAAGATGCATTTGGTGTGATGATGCTTCACACACTAGAAAAGATTGCAATGAATTTAATAATATGATATGGCAGGGAATTATTTGCTGGAAAGATGGGAAGATAGCATTAAAAGATAGGGAGGATCTTCTTCAAACCAATTTTGGCAAGGGGTGAATGAGAGCATTGGTTCAAGATTACTTAAAGAGCATGAAATAGCAGCACGAGAAAGTGCAAGTTATGGTGCTAGAGTAGATGATGACCTTGATGGAAGTACGGAAACTAGTGAGTTTTGGGCTTCTGCCATTTCTACAATGCAAGAAGGGAAATTACCTCGAGAAGCATTATTGAAGACTGCAGCTACAATATGACGTGCAACAGGTTGGGAGGATCCTGTTGAGTCTCTTTCAGTTCATGCATATATTGCTAAGAGCCAATATGAAGCTTTGATGGAAGAAAAGAGACAAGGAAATTTTGATGATACGAGAGAAGGAAATTTTTCTAAGAGGCAAACTCGAGGAGACAAGGCTCGAGAGGCAGCTTCACAAGAATTGCCTTTAAAGGATACCTCAGCATCATTAGAAGAAAAACCAAGGGAGATAAAAGATAAGGGCAAATCAATTGCTTATAAGCTACTTTCTGACATTGAAGCGGCAACAAATTTGAAAGGGGTGTTGGAAGAACGTATATTAAATGCTAAGGTAGAATTCACATTGAAAGAAGTTTTGGAAATTGCAAAGAAGGAATTTCATGATGTTATCATTGATAGCATTAAGCGAAAGAGGCAATTAATGGACGAAACTGGAATGAGTCATGCTATTGATGCAAGAATATATAAAGATGAAGAAGAGGTTGATATTGGTTATAAGCAACCAACAAATGAAAAGAATGGATATAATCAACGAGTACGTTTCGAAGATTATAGTGACAAGGAAATGGAAACTTTGAGCCATTATACTCGAAAGCATTGGGCAAGGGCAACTACTGAGGTATTGGTGAAAGTAGGAGATATAGAAAAACCAATTGTTGCTTTAGTCGACCATGGTTCTGAAATAAATCTTATGTCTAAAAATCTTTATAAGAAGCAAAAATGGCCAATTGATATGGAACATGGATGGGCAATACGAGCAGCTAATAACACATAGGGCGAATTATATGGAGCTTGTCCAGATGTCAAAATTCGGATTGGGGATGTTATGACAGAGCAACATTTCTTTGTTCAAGATACAACGTCTTATCCGTTGATTTTAGGACAACCTTATATTACAACAACACGGATGGAAACAAAAGTACTTGACAATGGTTTTGCTTATGCAAGGGTACGTAGCGAAGATGGGAGGAAAGCTGTACAATTTCTAACAGTACCTCTTAACCATGAACGGAATCGAGATAGGTTGAGGGAGAAACCATTGCCAAAGATTGTTAAAGGATTTAAAGATTTTGGAGAGGTACCACTGTAAAGCAAGATTATGGAGGTACAAAAGAAGAGGTACTCTCGCGAGATGAAGGTGCCTTTGATGCGAGTTTTATTGGTATTTTGGAGAATGGAAATATTATGTATAAGAAAGTTGGTGATTTTAAAAGAAAAGAAAGAAAAGAGATTATATAATATTGAAGGAGAATTATGCAAGTTAGGTACGCAGCAAAAAGATGAATGTGATTTGGATAATGAAGGTGATGAAGACGAACTGGACAAAGACGTACAAAATATGTTATAAATCAAACTGCAATTGGGTAAATTGGTGCATACCGAAGGATGCACAGGTTCAGAGGGGGTGGATGTCGTGTTATAACACGAGTTTATCGTGAAAATATAAAGCAAGGAGACTTTTATTAATATTTAGTTACCTCGAATATTAGGGGCAACGACCAATTCCAATGCAAATATTGGGAGGCCAGCGTCAGTCACCCCGTTACAGTCAGCCTGGGCATATTGAAATGCTCCGTTCGATTCCAATAACGGGAGTCTGCAAAAAAAGGAAAGGACCAATTCAACGACGGATGAGACTGGTTCGAAGAGCCAATTGGATCCAATTTCATGACATCCAATCCGGGTCCTCTTATCCAATATGAGACCTGAATTGGTCGGGCAACCCAATGCAGTCTAATTACGGGAAATTCCAGGTCTTACTACGGGCCTTAGCCAATCTGACGCGAAGGACCAATTTGATCCAATTACAGGAACATCTGGGTCTTACTACTAGATTCTTACCGAATATGAGACCTGAATTGGTCGAGCGACTCAATGTGGTCCCGATTACGGGGCTCCGATTTTGTTTCAGGCTGTTCCGTCTTTTGTGCCGTTCTGAGAATGTCCTTTTGGTAAAAGGATCTCTTAAAGGTAAAAATGGAGGAGAAAGCTCTGATGGCAAGAGCCAATTTTGGATCCAAGCTCTGACGGCGGGAGCCAATTCCGGATCCAAGACGGAAGATTGAAGAAATTCAGAGGCTAGGGTTTGAAAGAGGAGAGAATTAAGGTTAAAGGGGAGAATAGGTTAAGAGAATGAGAGTTTTTTTTGGGGGTTTGAGAGGGATCAGAGAGCGAGCTTCATGCTTCGAGTCGAGGAAGAAAAGACAGTGAATTGGATTTTTTTTCTTCATAGGATTTTGAGAAGACTGAAGCAATCGTTGCTGAAGTTAGTGTTGTAATGGTGAATCTGGATTTTTAATGAAGTGGGTTTGATTACTCTTGATTGTTTTATGAAATCGAGTTACGTTTGTGATGAAGAATTAAAAGGGTGTCTATAGGATTGAGTATGCGGAGTGAATGAAATTTATTGGATTAATCTAACAAGACAGTCAGTGGACACAAGATCGTGAGTATAAAGCGGTATCGAAGATTAGCAGTTTGGGTTATTTGGGGTTCTCTGTAACGTCTAAAAACCTACCGGCTAGGACAAAGAGGACTTTGGCGAGTAGTCGAAGGGCATCCATATAGATTTACTATGTATTCTTGCAGTCGTATATATTCCAACAGTCAAAAACCAATAGACTGCTTGAATATTGGCGAATCTCCATACTACCTTCTACAGCCAGGCGCCCGGTGCGTTCTCGAGCAGGAAAGTATGTTATACGACAACGGTACCTAAGAAAAGTAGATTGTTACGTTTTATTCAAGATATGCAGTCAATAAATGCAATAACTATAAAAAATACAGGTATATGACCTTTAATAGACGAGTTTACAGAAGCGTTTGCAAAAAGGATAATTTATTCAATGGGTGATTTATATTCGGGTTATGATCAATTTCAACTTGTGCATGGGAGTAGAGATCTAACAACAATGAGAACGCCACTTGGATTACTTAAAATGTATATTCTCCCTCAGGGTGCTACTAACTCAGTTGCACATATGATGAATGGGATAAACAAGGTATTAAGAGACTTCATTCCTGAAAAAACTATGTCCTTTTTAGATGATGTTCCTATCAAAGGATGTAAAGAAGGAGAAAAAGATGAAACTTTAGATGAGAGGGGGTGTCGCAAATATGTTGTTGATTATATACAAGATTGTGAAAAGATTTTAACTAGACTTGAAGAAGATCATCTTACACTTTCAGGAGCAAAATCTACATTTGGAGTGTAGGAAGTTCTTATTGTTGGGCATTTGTGTGGATTTTATGGGAGAAAGTCCGATCCAAGCAAAGTTGATGCAATTGGAAGAATGAAGGATTCATGTGACTCTTTAACAAAAGTACGCAGGTTTTTAGGAGCTTGTATATTTTATTGTATATGGATTCCTCATTATGCTCATATAGCAGATCCATTGTATGAATTATTAAGTAAAGATTATCGATTTAAATGAAAAAAAAAGTATACGGAAGCAATGCAAAAGCTAAAGGTATTATTGGTGACACCTCCAATTTTATGAAAAATTGATTATGACTATAATAGATAAGTAATTCTTATTGTGGATACTAGTTCTATTAATATTGGATGGGCTGTGAGTCAAGATGATTCAAGTAGAAATAGATTTGCAGTTCGATTTGGAGCTAAAGTTTTAAGTACTCATCAACGTGCATATTTGTAAGTCAAAAGAGAACTTTGGGGAGTTGTTTTGGCAATGAAAGCTGAAAGGGATTATTTGATTGATGCAGCAATAGTAATTGAAACGGATTACTTGGCATTGGAATGATTACTAATTGTTCAACGTCGGATATTGCAATGTTAAGATGGATTGCTTATATTAAGTCATTAAATCTAGAATTTAAGCATGTTGTTGGAAAGGACAATTTAGTAGCAGACATGCTATCTCTAGCAAGATATGAAAGAGAAGACGAAATGGTTGAAGATATTGATGATGTTGGGTCAAAATTCTATTCAGTATCAAATCTTAATAAAGAAGATAAGCTATTTCTTGAAGAAAATTATGAAAGAGAATTATTGGATATTGGTCATTACTTGAATACTTTGACTAAACAAGAAAATTGGTCTATAGAAAATTTAAACAAATAAGAAAAAAAGTATGTGGATTTTTGCTTCAAGAAGGATTCTTATGGAATTCTATTGGTAGAAAGAATTCAAGTGGTATTCCAAGCCAATATCAAGATTTTCAAGATGTATTTGAGAAAAAGAATGTGAATACTCTTCTAGAACATCGTTCCTATGACTGTTCAATTGACCTTCAAGAAGGAGCACAACCGCCATTTGGACCAATCTTCAATTTATCTCAAAATGAGTTAGTTGAACTCAAGGAGTATATTGAAGAGAATTTGGCCAAGAACTTCATACGCCATTCCAAATCTCCAGCAGGAGCTCCAATTTTATTTGTGAAGAAAAAAGATGGATCATAGCGCATGTGTGTTGATTATCAAGGACTCAACAAAATCACTATCAAAAAAAGGTACCTGCTACCTTTAATACATGGACTTCTTGATCAGTTGAATCAAGCTAAGATCTATACAAAAATAGATCTATGTGGAGCATACAATTTGCTATGCATCAAAGAAGGAGATGAATGGAAGACTGCGTTTCGAACAAAGTATGGATATTTTGAATACAATGTCATACCTTTTGGACTTACAAATGCACCAGCAGCATTCCAACATCTAATGAACGATGTCTTTCGGGAGTTTTAGATGATTTTGTTGTTTGTTACCTAGACGACATCTTAATCTAATCTAAAAACCCAAATGAACATGAACTTCATGTTTTCCAAGTATTACAAAAACTAAGAGATGTAGGACTCTATGCTAAGGTAGAAAAGTGTGTATTTCATACTACTCAAGTCGACTTCTGAGGATACATCATTTCAAATAATGGACTTATGATGGATCCTAAGAAAGTTCAAACTATTATGGATTGGAAGATCCCGAAAATGATAAGAGATATTCAATGCTTTTTGGGATTTGCCAACTACTATCGGATCTTCATCAAAGACTTCTCTCAAGTTGTAGCTCCACTTAATTGTTTGACTTACAAAGACAAACTTCAATGGAATCAAGAAGCAGAAGTAGCATTTGAAGCTTTGAAGATAACCTTTGTTTTTGCACCAATCTTGTATCATGTTGATTTTTCTAAGCCATTTTTTATGGAAATAGATGCATTAGACTTTGTTTTGGATGTCGTATTATTACAAATGGGAATAGATGATAAACTTCTTCCAATAGCTTTTTATTCCAGAAAATTTTCAACAGCCGAGATCAACTACGAGATTCATAATAAAGAACTTCTTGCAATCATGGATTCATTTCAAGAATGGCACCATTATCTAGAAGGTGCTTCTAGTCCAGTCACAGTGTATATGGATTACAAGAACCTTGAATATTTTATGTCAGTACATATTTTGAATCGTCGCAAAGCCCGTTAAAGTATGTCTTTGTCAAGATTCGAATTCAAGATCACTTATCGACTGGAAAAACAACAAGGTTTGTGAGATGCACTCTTTAGATGATCTTAACTTTCATCAAAGGAAGGAGTCGCTGCTTTTAATTAACAATGAACAATTCTCTTGAAGCTAGAGCATCTTCAACTTCGAGCAATGAAATCAACATTAATTGTTGATTCAACTTTCATTAAGCAAGTTCAGTCAAGTATGTCTTTTGATCTTCTTATTCGTAATATGAAGAGAAATCCTTCAAAGTCTCATGATACTTCCAAGTATGAATTCAAGAAGAATCTACTATATTTTGAGGGACGCCTATATGTTCCAAAAGGTGAAGCTCGATTACGTGTTCTTTAAGCTCGTCATGATTTTTCAGCACCAGGACATTTTGGATATAATAAAACTTTGGAACTAATATCCAAGGACTTTTGGTGGCCACAAATGTGGAAAGTAATCAAAGATTTTGTACAATCTTGTGATGTTTGCTTAAGATCAAAAAAATTTCATCATCGACCTTACGGACTTCTTCAACCATTATCCATTTTAGAACAACCATGGTCTTCTATTTCTATAGATTTCATCACGGAACTTTTAATCTCAGGTTCTTATGACTCTATATTCGTGATAGTAGATCATTTTACCAAGATGGCATATTTTGTACCATGTATAAAATCTATCACAGGTGAAGAAACAACTAAGCTCTTTCTTGACAATATCTATTGCTATCATGGATTAACCAAGGATATTATATCAGATAGGGGAACTCAATTTGTATCAAGATTTTGGCGGACTCTTTTCCAGATTCTAAAAGTAGATATATAACTATCTTTGATATTCCATCCTCAAATTGATGGACAAACGAAGTGTGTTAATCAAGTTTTGGAGCAATATTTAAGATGTACCATTAACTACTAACAAGATGATTAGAAAACTCTTTTGTCATTGATACAATTTGCTTACAATAACACGATACATTCTTCTACAAAACAATCACCTTTCTTTGCTAATTATGGTTATTATCCACAACTTGGTACTTTTGACTTTTCAAAAGTTGATAATCGTGCTACAAAAGATTTGGCAGTTCATTTGTTAGAGCTACATGCAACAATGAAGGCGCAGTTAAAAGAAGCTCAAGAATAACAAAAGGTCAATGTGAATATCTATCAAAATGAACAACCACCATTCCACATGGGTGATAAGGTATGGTTACTTTGTCGCAATATCAAGACCACTTGTCTTTGTGACAAATTCGACTATTGAAGGCTTGAACCATTTTTTAGTTTTATACAAATCAATCCAGTTGCATATCATTTACATCTATCGGAGTCAATGAAAATCCATCCAATATTCCATGTGTCTCTTCTTGAATCATACAAGACAGTGGACATATCAAGAAGAAGACAAGCTCCACCTCCTCTTATAGAAGTGGACAATAATAAAGAGTTTGAAGTAGAAGAAGTCTTAGATTCAAGGCGGCGCCAAAATAAATTGGAATATCTTGTCCATTGGCATGGATATGATATTAGTGAATGCACATGGGAGCTAGTAAAGAATCTTACAAATGTAACAAAGGCGGTGGAGGCTTTTCATCAACGACATCCATCAAAATGAAGATGAAAATCTTCCTTATAAAAGAAACAAGATTTAGGCAAGATAACATTCTACTTTCAATCCTTGTTTGTAGCTTCTTTGTAGTTGTGACGCTCAGGAAATGAAGAACCAACAACCAACAGATTCAACTCAAGATCCTTCGTTTGCTAATCTATTGGATGAGACATTATGATTATCACAACCTTCAAGACGATGCAATCGAAATGAAGATCTTCAAGAACGACATGTTCTTCCTCGAATAGATGGCGAGATACAACGCGTTTGGTATCACGATATTGGAAGGGACTCCCGATGTTTGGTGATTTTATTAGAGGTAGGAACAATTCCTGATGGTGTTTTAATTGTTTTATTGGAAGGAAGTTATGAAGGCCTCAACAATGATCAAATAACTAGGTGGTCTTCTCGCCCTGATATGTGACACTATCGATGGTTGACAGGCCCTATCAATCATCTTCGAAGAGAATAAAGATTAGAGTATGTGGCAAATACAATTCGTCGCATCATAGATTTTCTCAACATATGATTATTGCTCCTTGTAGAACTCGTCCCTAAAAAAGGGGGTAATGTCACGGATATATGCATGTAAGCCAATAATTACATGTATAAATAGATAGAAGTAAGTAAAAATAGATAAAAGTAAGTTAATTCTATAATATTTAGTATGGAAGCTTCTTAGAAGCTTTATAGACATTGCTTTGACTTTATAGGTGTCTTTAATTGAATTTTTGGGATTAGAAACGTGGTCAATAAGTTGGCCATGTGCCACACATGTTGTTCACTTGAAGACCAAGCTAACTATGTGACCCATACATAGAAAAACTTGCCTTATAAGTCAAGGCATGTGTCATACAAAGTCAACACATATTGGAGGTCCTATAGAACGTCGCCACATAGCCCCTAGTTAGATAGTATATATAGAGATAAGAGTGAAGCCTTCTTCACTCTTATCAATTCCTTTCTTGCTTTCAATCTAGTTTCAAGGGTCTCTAGTTTTCTTGGCTTTTGGCAATAGCCATTCCAGTTTCTTTTTTAATATATATATCAAATTATTTCTATTTTGTCATCTTTTTATGAAAGAGTCTCACTTATTTATTTGTCTTTATCATATTCTTATCCTTGACAGTTTGAAATATAGTTTGAACAAAGAATGAATTTAGAATCTACATAAAAAGGCATATTGAATACATCACCTTTGTATTATATATATATATATATATATATATATATATATATATATGTGTGTTTTTTTTTATATAATAAAAATAACTCTCTTATGTACTATTACATTGTGTTTTAACATGATATCAAAAGAAGAATAAAGAATTTGTCATAATTACCTTATAGTTGCTTGAAAGCAATTACATTGAGCATACAAAGTTGATAAGTATTTGTTGAGGATTAAAAAATGTCTAGTGACTCTCTACAAGTTGGCAAGGCCAATAAATTAATTAGAGAGGATAACTATTATATATAGAGCTTGAAGATGAAGACTTTCTTGTGAATTGAAAGTCTTTAGGATTTCACCATTAAAAAGCTCATACCAACAATATATCCATGTTCATACCATAGGCATATATTATCAAAGATTTAAGTATATGAGATAAACATGAAGGCTATAAAAATACTAACATTTGATATAAAAGATTATCTTGTAGATATAGTGATAGAGTATGAAGACCTTACAAATGCATGGATGGTATTAAAACAAGAATATGAAAGTGAAGTCCTTATTATGGAACTCAATCTTAACTATGTATTATCTACAATGAAGTTTTAAAACTTTATCTTTGTGGATGAATTTTTAAGGATATTATAAGAAATCAAGAATTGGCTTGAAGCACTTGGTAAAAAAATTCCAACTAAGAATCTTGTGCAAATTATCTTGAATAGCTTTTCTTTCTCATTTAATAGTTTAATATTAATTTTAACTTCAACAAATTAGTTTCTAAGCTTTGAGAAAGTACTATCAAAACTCATATCAAAAGCTCATAGACTACAAGTAGGACCAAATATAATTGATAGTTCTGAAAGTGAGGCTTTTATCTATACAAAATTTTAGCTAAAAATTCAACACAAGGTATACAAGACAAAAGACAAATTATTTATTTTGAAGAAGAAGACTACATTTTTCCATAGAACAAAGAATTCAAAAGAACTTTTGTTTTGAAAAAGACGCACATTTAATCTATTGCTATGTCTATGAAAAACCAAACAATATGGCCAAAGATTATAGTTTTAGAAAGTTACTACTAAATGTTAATAAATCTACAATTAGAATTGTTAAACTTAAAGATACTTCATTAAATTGTGAACAAGAAGAAACATTTAAAGAAGTTAAGTAAATTTTACCAAAACCATGAAAAAGAGAAAATAAGACTTTAATTGGTATCTTGACAATGGAGCCTTGCAATATGTAACAAGCAACAAGTATACTTTGAGACCTCTTAAATCAACAATATAATTTCATAAAATTATAATTGTTGGAATAGAACCACATAACATATCTGGACAAAGAGAGATTTTGATCAAAATTGATAATAGATTAAGTGAAATTGATAATAGAAATCTCACTTATTCAATTGTCAGAAGATAAGAAAATTAGAGACCCTTCAAACTAAATTAGAAGCAAATAAATGTGCGCCACATTATTAGTTTATACCACAAGCTTTCAATACATATAATATATAGCTAATTTATTGGCCAAGTTTTTAACCTATTAATAACCTATATACATGTATAAAAGTGAAATTACATCTACAAAGCTTCTAGAAAGCTTTTCTAAAAGTTATTATGAAATTAATATACTTTTACTTACTTTTATCTATTTATATTATATAAGTAAGTATTATAATAAAAATGTATATTTTATGATACAAAGTGTTATTTTTCTTGGATTTTGAAAAACTAAAAATGATTTATATAATATCAACTAAACCACAACAAAAATTAGCTCTATTATTATAAAGAAATCAGAGCTATGGAATAATAGATTTGGACATTTAGCATATTCAAGATTAAAACAACTCTATATAAATAAAAAAATAAAAATATTAACTCCTATTGAAATTGTTGCTAAAGAAGTATACAAAGCTTATAATATTGTTTACCAATATAGGAAGAAATTTCTTAAAGAAAGCTTCAACAAATCTAATAAAAGTTCTACAAATAAATCATATTGATTTAGTGGGAACTATTTTAAAATATTCTTTAAATTATATGAGACTATTTTGAAGCAAATAAAATAGAAAATATAAAAATATTGAATAAGAAACTCAAAGAATAAAATAAATAAATAAATAATGTAGAAATTATGTGACTTACTAATTGAAAAGAAGCCTATAACATATAAATAGATTTTTAAAAAGAAGACAAGAGTTGAAGAAAATCTTAAGAAATATAAGGCTTAATTGGTTGCTTGAGGCTTTGAACAATAAGAGGAAAAAGACTTTGAAACCTTCATTCCTATCATAAAAAAAAAAAAAAAAAATTAGAACAATTACCAAATTAGTTGGATCTCATCAATGGCAAATAAAACAATACAATATCAAAACTATATTTTTAAATGGTGTATTATAAAAAGAAGTATATATAAAAACTTTATATGGTTTTGAAGAACACATAAATAACAAGAAGGTTTGCAAACTCAAACAAGTTTTATATGGCCTTTAAAAATCTTCTCAAGCTTAGTATAGAAGAATTGACAAATATTTGCAAAAGATTAGATTAAAAAAGTCAAATGCAAATCCTAATCTCTACATTTGTTACCATAAAAATTTATATATATTTTTAATTCTATATGTAGATGATTTAATAATCACAAAAAATGATACAAAAGAAATATTAGAAGTTGAAAAGAGATTACAATTAGACTTTAAAATAACAAGTAAGAAAAAAATTCAAAATTATTTAGGTGTAGAGTTTAAACATTCAAAACATAGAATAACTCTTCATTAGAAAAATTATGTAAATTTTATTCTTAATAGTTTTGGAATATAAAATTTTAATCATTGTGTAACTTTAATAGATGAAGATATGTAATTCCAGAATAAATTAAAAGCGAATTAATTGATGAAACCTAAGTACAAAAAACTTATTGGAAGTCTTTTGAATTTATCAAATATTGAAAGTTTTGATACTAGTTTTATAGTTAGTAATATAAGTTTGTATTGAACATCACCACAAAAACCTCATTAAAAAGCTAGAATATTCATTTTGAGATATTTAAAAGGAAAAAATAATCTAAGAATTCATTATTCAAAAAGAAAACTTGAGTACATTTTTACTTATATTGATGCTAATTGAAGACATGATATTGATTCAAGAAGATCTATCTTAAGTCTTCTATATATGCTTGGTAATTCAACTCTTGACTAGAGTCCCAAATCACAAAGTACTATTATCTAACCCACAATTATAGCACAATATTGTATTTTTTTTGAAGGTGCCAAAGACATTACATAGTTAAGAAGATTACTTAAAGATTTATATATTCAAGTAGAAGTAGTAACACCAAACAAAATATATTGAGAATATCAAGCATTATGTTTGAAGTATAGTTTGAACAAAGAATAAATTTAAAATCTATGTAAAAAGGTACTTTGAATACATCACCTCTATATTTTTTATATAATTTTTCTTATAGAATAAAAATCTCTCTTATGTACTATTATATTGAGTTTGAATATTGTATACAAATGAATTGTGTAATTCATAGTTACATAACATTATGTCAATTGTTTTTTGATACTATACTTTGGAACATTTAAATTCTTGGCTTTTGAATACTAAGACTTATTATTTGGATTAGCTTCTAATGATTGCAAAGGATTGTATACATGTCCACTAGAAGTATGAATATTACATTCTATTTTGTTTTAAATTATAGCATATGATTTTATTGTCTCTATATAACTTTACATTTTGAAGTTATTTTTCATTAATTTCTTGTGTTTTTTTATTTTTTATATATAAATACACACACACACACACACACACATATATATATATATATATATATATATATATATATATATATATATACATATATATTGAATTAATTATTTTTATCATAATTTTCTTCTAAAAATAGATTCATTTACATAGATAGAACTTATTAATGAAATTTTGATGATCATATTTAATAGGTATAAATATTTAAAAAATTAAAAATCATAAAATTATGTAAAAATAAAATAAAATATATTATTAAATTATTTAATAAAATTTTAAAAATAAATTAACTCTTCTTGAAAAAAAATGTTTTAAGATATTATTTGCTTGAATTTATTTAACTTAATTAAAAATTTTAAAAACTTAAAGAAGTCCTCCAAAAAATGAGCTATATATTAAAAATAAAATTAAAGAAATTAATAAACATATATGTATATCTATATCTATATATATATATATATATATATATATATACATATATATATAACAAGCACTTGGGACCAAAGAAACTATTGATTATGTAGTATAGCATAGTGCAAATAGTGTAGATTGGGACTTATAAAATAAATTGGTTATAATCCAAAGTTGGCTTTAATAAGATTGACTATAACATGCACTAACCATATATGAAGATTGAAAAACTTTTTTATTCATTTATATGATCATTTAAATATATTAATAATATTTATTATTATAGATACATAGAAAAGATAGACAAATATATCAAAATGTTATCATCTTTAAATAGTTCCTATATAGTACTAAAATAAAATCACTTACAATAAAATTTATTTACTTAAACTCAACATCACCTTTAAAAAAAACATATTCAAAATAAAAAATTCAGAAAAAGTAGAAAAATTAAACTATTAAAAAAAAAAATTAACAAAGAATAAAACTGAAATTTATTGAAGCATGATTTAGATGAAATCCAATAAATTTTGATAAACTGGAAATCAAATGGAAGAACAGGAAAAAAGAAACAAACAAATAAACAAACAAAAAAACAAACAAAAACATCATATGCCTCTTGATATCAATACCCTTATTCTATGCATGAAAAATGTGGCATTGTTTCATTAAAGCTGATTTTTAAATTTTCAAACGGGGCCGGGCACTGGAATCCGGTGACACGTCACTGGATATTGCTCACCCCTTCTCTCGGGTGCTGTTGCTCTCGCATGCATTTCCTGCATCCTTGTTTACGGATCAAGGAGCTTAGCGATCACAGCTTTCGACATTTGTTTTCTTGACCGTTTCTTTGATTACTTTTAGCGAACTTGTCCGAGAAACACAGCCCCGACGACCTTATGTCTTTTGGAGCATTAGTTATGGATTCGTGGTGATGGAATATGAAATCGATGTTTTAGCGGTATCAACTGTGATTTCCTTGACGTGATTATAGTGCGTGGTTGTCGGAAGCGTGCATTGTTCAACCGACGAGGAGAGTATACTTCGAGACTCCGAATCCACGGTACGACTGTTTCGTTGCTTTTTTCTGTTTTTAGTTAAGAGCATGTGTTGTGGACCAAGAAATAATCCTTGATTGGTTACTTGTATGATTGGCTAAAAGTGATGTTCATTTTACTCTTGACAAGATAATTGCAGTGATTAGACTTGAAGCTTATACAGGTCGTAAATTGTGAAAGAATAGCGTGGAACAGGTCGGTGCCAGAATGAATAAACGCAGTGGCGACTTACAAAACTTGTAGACTTAGGCATTTTCTTAGTGCTCTTTTTCCTGGCGCAGATGCAGATTTGCACGCGCACAGGCGTTGTCGTGATCAGCCCTGACTTATGTAGTTGTTGAGTCTGAGCGAATCCACATGTTCAATCCAAGCTCCAGCGTCTTCATGAATTCCGAGCAACTATGATCTGTGAATGAGAGCGTACCTAGAAAAACTTAAAGAACACTGAACGAACAAACAATCCTCAGTCGCGGCTGGTCATACACAGCTATGGCAAGGATGAAGTTTAGATGTCCTGGATTGAACCACTCCATACATTCTTCCGATCTGACAGAAAAGAGCCGTCACTTAATTGTCCTACCTATACCTGATGATCTGCCCTCCTCTATTGGAATATTTGACTGCAATGCTAACGTCGAGAGGTCTGGTAGGATTACCTGGGCCCTCGAAGTGCTTATAAAGTATATGCAAGTGATAGATATTAAGAATAATCCGACGATGGACCTCGATATATCATATCCGACATGGATAGGAGAAAAGCTAATTTTGCTACTTCTCCCAAAACCACTAGCATGTTGCGTTTGTGGTTTCGGTGACGGTCCAATTCGACCTGTGGAAACATGTGCCTGGTTTGAAAACGATACCTCCACGAATGATTCAGGAAGCGAGTGTCGACTAGAGCAAGAGATCAAGCTCGACGTGGAAGAACTACCCTGCAAAACAAAAGAACAAATTAATAAGACCTTGATAAACTTAACCTCGCCTGTGGACAAAGCAGCGGATGATTTTACGAAACTGAAGGTTTACCCCAGACTTTCAATCAAAAACTACATGCTGTTTTTCCACAACCTGACCAGGAAACGATGCAAGAAATGCAGTTTATTTCTGGAGTTCTCGATGCACTCGTGCATGCGTATTTATCAGTTGCTTGTGGAGTAATTACTGATTGTTCTAATGGAATCTATTTATGCTCATGAGAGTCCTTTCGAGGATCTACATTACAAATCACCCTCGATTGCCGAATTAATCTCTAGTTCAGAAAGTGTGCTTGCAATCAATTTGATTTGGCGTGATTAGATTTAGAGGCTGACTCAAGGTCGAATTTAAGCACATATATCTCCATTGTATCCTGTGCGTGTACAGGTGATGGACTTCGAATCTGCGTCAATCTCCGACCCACTCCTTCCCACTAAGGAAGAACATTTACAGAAATCCTTACTTGTGCTCGAAGATGCGGGAGGCCAGACCAACTTGGAAGCAGATGACAAGCTTGTGAAAACGATTTCTCAGATACGTTCTTCTAACGGCTGTGAAATGTGGAACTTTTCTGAATTTCCGGATTCGCACGATGTGGAGCCTTGTTCTATACCTATAGTCAGAAATCAGAAGCCTAATGATCCTGAGGTTCTCAACGACCTTGCATGCCTGCTGGACAGCGTCGGTTCCATAGCTCCCATGAGTGAGGAATATGCTCCAGAACTTCAAATAAAAAAGCAGCCTCCTGATCCACAGAATGGTCCTCACTCTGTTTCTGTGAGGGAGAACATGATGGAAGAGGTGAGCATGGTTTCAAATGTAGAGACAATGGGAGTAAGTTTCAGGCTCCAAAAAATGTCTAAGAAGCTGGAGCTCATAAAAGTTGACCGATTTGAGCAAATTCCAAGCCCAGAACATCGGTCTCATGATATTTCGGACGCGAATGTTGCATCGAGATTCGTGGACTTCGTGGATTTAACTAGTTCAGATGATTCCTTTCTTAAGAATTCGATGCCTTCTGATGCTAAACCAAAAAATGATAAAATACGTCAAGAGCATCAAGTACCAATTGAAATGGGAGCTTCAGGGACGACCTTAAAGTTCACGGGTAAGGGATCTCCCTGCACAGTCCCAGATCACGACAATTCAGATCATTCGACAATATCAGACGAGAAAACCACGTGCTCAACTGGTTCTGAGTTGCACTCTTTCAATATCGGCGTCGTCAAAGGTGTCAAGGATTCATCAGTCATGAACGGAAAGCATGCTCATATGGGAGACACCAGTCATAAAAATAATTCTCAAATCCTCCAGGTACATGTTGCACTTCCAAGTATGTGTAAGAAAATTGCAGCACGCTTTAATGCCATGAGATAACGCAACAAAATAAATAAGCTTAAACCTATCGCTGTTGTTGACTTGCTGATCTAGGTTTGTAACGCGCAGCGCTTGCATAACCATTAACAAACTATGACCTTAACAACTCGATGAAATCTGTGCCTAACTAAAGCAGAATGCGAGTGAGCATGTACTTGAACAACAATACGAAAGGCAAGATAGATCGTGTCATGGTGCAGAGACAATAAATCGACTAAGAGGATCCACATCATTTTCTCCACCTGCCTCTGAAATCATCCCCACGGCATTCACAGAACCGCCTCACACGACACCTACGACACCTTCAAGTCACCCAACAACTGAGGGATTAAGTTTCAAGAAATGCATAGGATCACAAGAAACGAAGGTAATGAACAATAAACTTCTTCTTATAGTAGTTGCAAATACCACGCAACCAAATGGGCCTGTTCTTCTGCAGAGGAGAAGTTCCTATCAGAGAATTCTCGCGCTTGAGAACGAACAACTGCAAATTGTGGAAAGAGAACACCTTCTTCCCGTCGATCTATTTCTAAGCCCATCAACATGCTTGATAGTCTACACAGCAGCGACAATGAAGATTAATTGGAGGAAAAATTCCGGTCACGCTTTCAAGGAAATTTCTGCCTTTATTGATGCCATCATTATCAACTGTCACATGAAGGCCATGAGCTACTCTTTCGAAAATTGCTTCGTGGTGAGCTGTTCTGCCGCTTCATTTAATGCACTGGAGATGTTAACAGTGCTCAACATTATTCTTAACTGTTCAACAAGTTCCAGCACAACAACTAATCATCACTACTCACAAGTTCGTGGCTTGTGCCAAAAAAGGAAAAACCATTATGACTACAGATTAAATAAATGTTTCACGTGATTCCGAACGCATCAGCTGCATGAATCAGAAAATAACTTTAGTGTAGATGTGGTACGCAATTTTTTCTCGGTCTTCCATTCATGTTAAACAAGTCACATGTTGCAGATTTTTGAAGGAGAACCAGCATTCACCTCGTCTGTCCTCAGAAGCACACCAAAGTTGGCCGAAGCTGCTGCGGGGTTTGGTATGCAAGTGCACTGCTTCGTGTCGGGCAATCCGCAGTGTACTGAAGATCTCGTCTTGACGTGCATTGAAAGAGTTCGGCAGGAGGCTAAGAAACCATATTCATTCCCGATGCCAGAATGCATGACCGATGGCGAACTGTTTCTTGATCAATTTCCCTCGATTAATCCATTGACCGCACACGCCATCCTCTGCCTCGGTGTTCCTCTTTCAAAGTTTGTGCTCTGGTCGCACGATGATATGGCAAGATCTCTTCAAGACTTTGGGGTGCCTAAGGAAAGCTTGAAGCTGTTCAAATTACATTACGACAATGGAAGACTAACGGAAGAACAATGGCCAGGAAGTACCATGCATTCGGAAGAAACACATCAGGACATTTTCCCTTCTCTCTCACCAGCTTTTGACGAATATGGTGACTTTGACCTAGACATCTCTGATGGCCTCGCAAACAGCGAGCACGGAGACTTGTTTTGCTCTCCTCCTGACCGTATTCTTGGATTGGATCTACTCGGTGATCGTCCACCGAGTGATGAACACATCGCTTCTAACCCTCCTCTGTGTGGGCCTGCTTTGCGATTGGATCCCAAATTCTTTGAAGACTTTACATCAGAAAAGTGTTTTAACTTCTGGGATGAACCCCACCCAGAGTCTGAACTCGATCATTCACCTGTTGAACCATGGCGCGAACAAATTAGACCTACACAACGGACAATCACACAACCCAAAATTGATCGGTCGAAGAAGCCGAAGTACATCCAAAGTTGTCTAGATAAATGGATTGATGACATGAAGCGAGAGAAGAAAAAATTCGTCGATCGTACCAATCGGGAATCCGAGCGCGGGTCTACATTCGACCCAACAAGAGCATCAATCTCTTCGGGGACTAGCCACCAGGATATCTTTTCAACTTTGAAATTTGAGTCCAATCCTCCAAGTAAACGGGAGAACGAAGAAAGCGTCATTAAGAACAAACTCCTTGGGAAGCGAGCAGCGTCCGCTCTAGATCTCTTTCGTCACCAAAAGGGAAAGTCTCTCCCATTGCCGAAGAAGCTTAAGCTACCATTCCGCCCTCATCTCCGTTCCGCTGTGATTGACATTCCCTCTATCCACGCAGCACAAGCTGCACGCCTCTCCAAGCGCATCTGCTTTAACCCCGTCTCCAACCCCTCGAGATTTTCCCGCCCATCGTAGGCACGCTTCCTCAACTCGCCCTAATGGCTGGTTCAATTCGTGTGGAAGACACAGAATCCGATATCTTCTAACATGGCGGTTGAGCCTAGAATCGAGGCAAATTTGCATGCTCTCTGAGTTTCTGTGAGAGAATCTGGTTCAAGTCAACTCGATTACGCTACCGAATCAATCGAACACGTGAAACTGAATTTTGAATTGAGGAATGCTGACACTGTCCATAGTAGAGGCGGGAGATGCTACTGCTCTTGTTCATACTAACATGTTTCTCTTGGTATGATGCAGTATAGTAGTTTGCACAGACATCGATAGGAACTGGTGTGTCTTGAATCATAGGATCACAGCAAGTCACAAATTCATGAAATATCGATTTGTATGTCAAAAGACTCCTGAATTCTTGGCTTCGTTTCCAAGAGCAGCGTTCGTGTATGTACTGTAACCCCAAAAGGCTCAATTGAAGAAAGATTGCGTCAGCGCGTAAGTTGTCGTTCCTATTTTTTGATGAAATATTCTCGGTGCTCTCAGATCATTGTCTACTGATGTCCGCCATTCTTGCCTTTATATGGACATCTCGTGCTCTAATTTAGGGTTTACGAAATCAGACCTTGGGCTGAAATTAGATTTATCAAAACAAATGACAGGACAAAAGGCTCTAATGGCCCGTGACAGGACACAACATACTGCTTGGGAACTGCTTTCATCCAGCCTTCTTGAACAGGAAGTGTCAGGGATATGTTGAGTAATTTAACTGTTGTCTTTATCAATTGCCTCTTTCATCACATGAATATTACCCCGCCTCTGCACATGAATGAATCGACATTGATTACCTGGGGTGATTGTTTAAATGTTTTCTTCAAAATCTCAGGTGTATAAAAAAGCCACTCACAATTTAAGAAAGGGAACAATAAGCTGTGTAAATATATTTATATATATATTCATCCACGTTTAGATATATGTTGTAATGAATAGAGAACATGCTGAGCCACTAATCTGGACTGAATTACAGGTTCAATTCTGCACGACGATGCATCAAACATTGATCGAATGTTCACATTCCTAGAGAAAATAAGCAAATACAAATATAAATAAAATATAATCCTTAATATTTCAAGCCAGGAGATAAATGAATCGAGCCACTTCTTCCCGAAAGGACAAATGTTAGCAAACCGAGACGTCGAAACCTTCTTTTCGCCATTACAACATGAAACCAAAACGATAAATCCGTGTAAAGTCTGTAATGTAATACGAAGTGATCACTTCAACCGTTATTGACTCCAATCATTTGCAATCAGAGAACTTGAATAAAATCAACTGAATATTGGTTTAGGGCCGTGTACTCTTGTAACGGAAACGCAAAGTTCCTTGTTACAAGACAAAAAGAGGTTATAAAAAACTTTATGGTGGGTGTAATAACCGGCTACGAGAACAGAGGAACGGTTCCCGGGGGGCTATAGGGAACGAACGAGATTTTTCAAGTGTCGACGTGGCAATGGCATCTCATCCAATCGGTGGACACAGGGGAGGGAGCGAAATTTGAATGGGTGACCTCAAGATCCCCTTTCACTTGGGCCCTGGGCTTCGGCGTTGTTGTTGTTGCCTTCGGTATTTTGCGTTCATAATTCGACTTTCTCTCCATCACGGAGGTTTTGCTGCGGCTCTCTTTCCTTTGCCGCAGGCACGGCAGGGAGGCAGGCAGGCAGATAGGCAGCAGGCAGGGCAGGCAGCAGGCAGAGAGGGCAGGGCAGGGGCTGAGCTGAGCTTCTTCCCATCCTCGTCGTTATCGTCTTCAAAGCATCGCCTCTCACTCGCTCACTCATTGTCTGTATCCATCAATGCTCGACGACGATGTATGATGCTATGTGGACAGTCCCGAGCATAAGTGCTCTGGGTCTATCACTTTCCCAGGCGGCCTTCCAACTGTCATGTTCCCTTCAATTCAGCTGCTCTACGAAGCTCGCTTGCCAGGCTTCAGGTGGAGTCTCAGGGAACCGAGTGTGCTTTGTTTGATCTTTGCCGGGAGATTGGAGTGCGTGTCGCGTTTGATGAAGTGTCGATGGTACTGAGGCAAGGGTAGTGGATCACGTAGCGATCAACAGTGGTGGCTCCAGCTCTTGCGTGGGAATGCGTTTGTGTGCGTGTGTGTATTTGAGAGAAAAAGAGAGAGAGAGCTGGAGAGTTGGCATGGTAGTTTGTGTAATTGTGATGTGATATGCTGCTGGTGTTACTGAAGTCGAGGAAGAGGAAGATGATGTTGGATTTGGTTGGGTTGTACTGGAATAGGTGATTGATGCTTTGGTTGTAGCGGAGGAGAAGGGCTCATGTTTTGGAGTTTTGGCACGCGGAGAGAGTTTTATCAGACTCATTTTGTATCTGATTTGTTTGGATGCACCGGTTTCTGGAGAAGTGCGTTTTCTGTGCACAAAGGGAGGTCGCTTGCTGACTTGGATGTCGACGAGCAGGTTCGCTTCGAGAGAAATCGATTTCAGCATAACTCGTTAGCTTTCTTTAGGGCTACAACGAGTTTATTTCCTTCTGAAGTAGCATTTCAGCTAGGTGCTAGGTTCTAGCATTAGAACAGAGCGACGTACTCCTTGGTCTAGCTTTGATAGCTTCTGTTTTGCCACAGTGGACTATGAGAAGTCCAGATCTTGACTCGAGCTCGAATTTGAGGGGCTTCAAGCGGTGTGTGAAGCTGAGAAATTACTGTCCTGATCGTGAGGGTTTTTGCGTCAGAGAAGCTGCCTTCGTATTAATTTGTAATATGGTATTTTCTGGTAGGGTTGTATACAAGATACATTTGGGGACTTATTTTACGAGCAATCAAATTTTTGGTCTCGATTGCAGGTTTTTTGCTTTAAATTAAAGAAAGGACTCAAGATACAGTTCTTGCAGGCACACTGCAAGGTTTCTCCGCTGAAGAGTGATTAGGGTAGTTATATAGAGAAAATGGACGCTCTACTCAAAGAGAAAGACAGGGAACGAGAGAAAGAAAATGCTGATCGGGACCGGGAACGTGAGAGGGAGAAAGAGAAGGAGAGAGAAGGAGATGTGGAGGCAGCATTATATACGAACTGTCTCCTCCTTGGACTTGATCCTAATGTGCTTGGGCCGGGAGCTGGTATGCGTGCTGGCCTGTTCAGGCACTCTAATCCTCGTCTCGGTGAAGCACTTCTCCACTTCCTCATGTGCGCATTGAGGGGTCCAAACCTTTCCGCTAAGGTTATTTTATTTTATTTTATTTTATTTTAATTCATGTTTTGTCGTCTTTGATTTCTGGCTTCATTACTTTGTTTCTCATAGGCTGTTTATATGTTCATTCTGAAATCTTACATGTGCAACAGTTCGCTATGCGTATATCTTTGCTCTATCTTCTGGCTTATTTGTAAGAATTGAGCTGTATTATCTTCAACTAAATTCAGATATGTGAGAATATGCCATAATTCAGAAGGATATAAAACTCGTACTATATGTAAAAGTCTAGTATCTGGGTGTTGTGTGGATTTTTGGTTTCAATGCAAAAAATCTGGCAGTTGATTAAAATGTTTTCTATCCAAGCCCCTCCTAAGAGTGAATCTCGATGGTAGTAATTGACTTGGCCTTTATGCCTGAGTTGCATGGACGTGATATGTTCACTTTTGTTTTCCTCGTATTCGTGTCTGGTAGGTTTAGGGTTTTGTTATGTTGTTGACAGAAGAAACATGTATGAAATTGCTGTACAAATCTTGTTGGGTAATACATAAGAAATGCCTTGAAATTAACACAAAAGGATTGATGTTTACGCTTTTGTCTTTTTAAAATTCTCCATGCTTTCTTGACTCTTTGAGATATGCTGAGTTTCTGTTGGGATCTGCTTCCTATCAAATTGGTGAATTTTAAATGTTTATGTGGATTGTGAGTTCAATATATATGGCACTGATTGTGGTTTGCGAATCTTCGTACCATTGACAGGACTTTGCTGGAGTGTGGCCTATTTTTGATGCGGCTCAATCTCGCGATTTCCGCAAAGTAAGCTGTCAAGTTCTTTTTTTTTCCTGTGTCGGCTAGCAAATGCTCTGGAATTAAAAATCATTTTTGGTTAGTCTATCCCGGGATAAGCAACGATAACGGTTTCCCTTGTATAACGTCTACTATCAGAACTACAACTGGTATTTCGTTGAAGTGTATTGTGTATTTTAAATGTCATTTGATTGATTCTCGCTCTTTGTGTTTCTCCTTGCTATTTTCATGTAACGATTGCAGTGTCCAGTTATGGCTTCTTCTACATATTAGTCAATGCATTGAAAGTTCATTCGTGATTTAAGTAGAATAAACTAATTTCTAGTGGCCACTTTCTGTTGGACTTACATTGCAAGTCTTGATTGACGTTAGTGCCTTGATGCAGGTGGTTCAGGGTCTAATCAATGAACTGGAAAGCCAAGGAGCTCTACCTCGAAGCAACTCCCGTGTCTCTTCTCTAGCTACTTGCTGTGGTCAAAGGTGTATTATCACGTACTTTTGAAGTCTATCATGTCAGAATACATGTACGCTTATGTCTTATCGAGCACAATGGGTGATAAGCATGGCGTTGTTTTGCAGATTTGTGGAGCTTTTGTGGCATCTATCAGCTCATGCGTTACGGGAGGTTCATCGACGAACATTCCCAGCAGATGTAGCTTCAAATCCATTACCAGCCTCCCTGACCGAACTCGTTTGTCCAAACACTCGTCCGGTTTCTCTGCTCGCTGTTACCAAGGTACAATTAACGATGAGATATTTTAAATGAATGAAAATAATAATCGTATTGCTATCCATTCGTCTGTTGAGTAGCTGACTGCTCGAATCATTCGCCATCTTAGAATTGTAATTCAAGTAAATACGTATTTCTTCATGCTTGGTACATCTTGGACTACAGGCTCGGATCGCCTTGGAACGTAAGCGATTCATGAAAGGAGCGACTCAAGCTGTGGAAAGGCAGACAAGCTGGTCCAATTTGGCTCATGATATGACAGCTGAGTATCGGGCTTTGTGCGCAGAAGAGGTGCATGCCTAATTAACAGTCATGCTGTGGAAGAGTGAAGTGAACAGTTGTACTGAAGCATTTTGATCAAATGTTATGAATATTTTACACTTGTGGCATTAATCAGTTCAGATATCTTGCAAGGAGAGCTGTGCATCCCATACGTTCAGGACTGTATTACTGCAGTGCTATTTTTCTCTCTGTTGGTTGCTACTTTAACCAACTTTATTTCTGTTGCATTTCGGATCTTTTACACTAATGGGTGCTTCCTTTGATTTGCGTCTGAGTGCATTCTTTTTCTTAGTTCTGACCCAAATCTGCAGTAAGCTCACTATCTATAGTTACTGCATCTTCTCATGAGCAGGCCTTTAATGTGGAGATAACCTTTCATGTAATTTATTGTTTGGATTGCAGGCATTTCAACATCAAGAACTGGAAAAATTACAAGAATCAAGTTACCCCAATGTATCAGATGATTCAGCTGTGAGTGACACAGAAGGGTTTGTTACGTCAATTAGTGCAGGTCCTGTTATAAGAGCCTCTCAGCTATGGAAAGGCATTTTATCACATTCAGGTATGGTTATCAAAACTTCTCAAGACAAATCAGGAGAAGTCGAAGGTGGTGTTGCTCTTACAAATATTTGAATGTCACTTCGAAGTCGAGCGCATGATACCCAGTGAGGGTGACGTATTTCTCTTGTTACTATAAAGGCTTTGTTCGAACATTTTTTTTCGAATAAATAACAGTGCATGATTCGAAAATTGAATTAGTATTCTATGTCTGGTTACAGTTGTCCAACTGAAGGTCCTCTCTAGATCCTATGGCATGTGATACACTTCGGAAAGCCTTTCTGAAGTCTACTCACTTCGTATGATTTTTTCCAGAGAGAGTGGCAGAATTAGCTTCTGGGCCCATTGAGGACCTCATTGCTCGTCGGGAACATAGGTACTATACCCTCATTGGTGTGTGAATAATCATTCTCCAATGGCCTTTATATTTTGTTTTGTTTTTTGTGTTTTGTGATTGTTTTTAGAAAACTGTAATTTACAATTTTATTTCAATGTACATAGACTGGAAGGGAAACCATGCAGACGTTACGAAGCTACTTTTTACATGTTACATTATCCTATTATGCTAATCCAATTCTTTCTGTAGGTACCGGATCGATGGAGCTGTCTTGCGAGCTGCAGTGGACCTTGGATCTGTTAATTTGCCGGTGGAGTCGTCCTCCTGTTCAACTGCTGATTATGACAGCCAACGACCTAGATTTGAGGTTGGTGTATCAACAGAAGATGATAAGTCTACTAAAACTCCACCTCCCGTGGATGTGGGCGAGATCCTGCGTCGCTGGACTCACGCATTGCAGACCGTTCATAAACAAACGCTTCGCTTGGTAAGAACTGTATCTATGTGCATTTATTGTTTTTTTTTTTATATTTGAATTCATTTTTTCCTTCTTCTTCTGTTCCCTGGTCATTTGTGAGATTGTATGTATAATCTTATCTCCATGAAGTGTCGTTCTTTCCACTGATAGAGAATTCTGGTAAATGAACTTTGAAGATATGGATTGTTGGAGCTCTTCAGTGGTGACTTGTGCTTAACTCTTTTCTATGTAGTTGGTAGAGGCTGTCGAGCATGTTATTGTTGCGGATGATTTGACTGAAAAACTAAACTTAAAAAATTATATCGCTGTTCAGATTAGAAAATACTTCAAAATACTTTCGTTGATGTATCTGAGGGTTTTGTTGGGAATTATTCTGTCCGGTTTGGTGTTGAAGGCCAGATCAAACAATGGAGCAGGACCGGAGCTTATGATGGAATCTACACATGGGGAAGAAAGCGTCCATGTGCACAGTCTTCGTACAACTTTGGGGGAGCACAAACAACACTTTTCAAGTCTCCGGGTAAGTCCCACATTTCATGTCTATGTAGTACCAGTACAGGTTTTGAAAAATTTACGCTTTATGGATGATGACAGTTTCATTTGTTGGTCATACTCCACATGAAAAGGATAAATGTGATAATTCAGTGTATATGTCCATAATCTATAACGGGTTTTTCTTATTCCAAAAAATCTTGTAAGCTTATTTTACTGTTTTGTGTTCCTGAATCAGTCCCTCAAGAACCAGTTGGAAGCATCGATGCCAGGGATGGAGGCAGCAATAACAACTCTGCGGGAACGGGTCGATGGTCCTGATACTATGGCTGCATCTCGAGCTGCACAGAATGCTCTAATCGTGACTTCGAAGACCAGCCATTGGGTTGCTACTTCTAGAGTAATTGACCTCCACCCGATCTTCATTGCGCTCGGATGAGATAGATGTTTTATACCTAGATGCTCTTCAGTTCGTTCTGCTCATCAGTAGGTTTATTTTTGCAGGAGGAAGATTTGGAGCAAAGTGCTCTTGAATTTATCAACAACTCCGCGATGCCATTAGAGCTTACACCTCCTAGCCCAGCACTGAAGCTTCCTTATACGTCTCCAAGTGCTAATGGAGTGTCGACATTCTCAAAGGCTGCATCTGGAATTTCATCTATGCCTTCTTTGGACGTGCTGCAAGAACAAGAGGGATTGGAAAGCAATGGTATCGTTTGGAATGGTGGATGTGAGATCACGGAAGGTACGTCATGTCTTTTATCGAGATCTATTCTTGGATGTTTTTTTAGGGGTATGATAATTTTCCGCTAGTTAGATAATACAGTTGTGATTAGCACTTGTTGCTTTGTGTGTTGCTTTTGTATGTTTACTTGGTTGAGCCACCCTATTTTTATTAAGGTGAACTCTGATACTACATTTCTGTGTAAGTTCTGAACACTGAGATTGGCGTTTCTGTTCTTAAAACCCAGCTAATGCTTTGCTGATTTCTATCACTTACTAGTAATTGACTCATCAAATAATAAATGCATTTTAAGACCTTGAGTACTTCAATGCTAATGGTATTAAATAGAGTATTAATGCAGGCAGAAAGAGGGACTAATTTGGATTTTGAAGGGATGGATCCCAAGTTTATGAGTTGTCTCATTGAAATGCTTTTAGGTACACTATGTGTTGATTTATTGACATGGTTATTGAAAATTTTGACGAAGCATTCTGGAGGAAGTGATCACTGTTCCACATCAAATTTGTTACAGTTTTTCTAAAATAGAGTTCATATTTTCTAAATCTGAGAGACATGGAATGCAGGTATCTCCTCTTTGCGTCAAGCAGTTATTGAAGCTGCTCTTCAGAAGCCTAACTCTGTTGTCAGGGACATAACACAGCAGCCTACTAATACAGAACATTATTTTACTCCTGTGAGTCCCTTCCAAATGCATGCAAAGAGTAGCAGGGAAATAGTCTCTGTGGTCACGGACACTAACCAGCCACCAACCTACATTGGCAAGGATGATGTTCCTACATTCATTCCCAGTGAAAACCGGGACAGAACGGTGGAGGAGAAGAATGGATATGTAGCAGATCCACAAAATTTTGTGCGGAGAGGCGTGAGCCCCATGTCGCGGAAGGGATTAAATGGGAGACAGCATGTGGAGCGTAGCAGTTGGAAGAGCCCACATGATCTGCCCCAAAGAACGTCAGAATTACATGTTCATGATTTCCAGCCGTTATCGCCGTCCCTATTCTTGGATTGCAATTCTTTCGACAGAACATTTGACGGAACATATGATAATCTCTTGGGTATGGGCTTTCAGTCTCTTTCTAGATTTCTCTGTTTGGAGACGACTGTTTTGCCAGACCATACGATAATTTTCTTACTAAATTCTTCTTTCTTCTTTATACATTTAGCAAGTCCATGGACATAGATTCAGCCGATTGAAAACATGAATTTGTATTGAACGTTTTTCTTACTGAAAAACACCGATTTTAATCTGTTGATGTTTTCATGCAGCACCTATGACTGATCTGGATTCGGCTTTTATGAGCATCGGTGATCGAAGAGAGACACGTGCAATATGATAAAAGCTTTGAACCAGCCACGGCTGCTCGAATCCAACTTGCTGCTATTTTCACTGCCACTGTAGTCCATTTATATCCCATTCGCGACTTTTGTCTGGGTTGATCAAAATTTCTGAAAATGGACGAGTGCAGAATGAAGACTGCGGTTCTGGAATGGCAAGGAACTAAAAATTTACTGCTAGTAGCTTTGCAACCTGGTAAGCATGTGTGAGCTTCATCGATCGATATATTGCCTCGAATGCGGTCATATCTTTAATTGGATTGCATTGTAGCAGACCGTTCTTATCACAGTCTTCGCAAGTAATGATAATCCAAGTTTCCTGGGTCGCATGGAAGCTTGTCACGCATGTAAGGATCCGCTTCATTGATGCCGAGGGACCATTGTGAAAACGAGGGATGGTGATTTCCTCTCATCACCAGTTAAAACCACTTCCATAATTATGGAGTGGTCAATATTAAGTGATCTCCACTTGTAAGCTATGCGATGCCCTTGTATTGTAAAATGACTACGTCCCAGACGCCACAGATGTTAGTATCTAAGATGTAGTGATCGAGATTTGATTACAGTTGCTGCCACCCAGCGCTTAGAATGAAAATGTAGTCCTTCACGACTTGAGAATGACTTGGTACATACAGAAATGAATATTCCACATGGTGCTTCGAAATAACATTACTCATGTGTACTTTACTGGAATATTTATCATATTAAGTTGTGTATGGGGTCATCAAATATGTAATTAAACTTGAGAGTTACTACTAATTTGGCTCTTTCATTGTATGAAAAGTTGCCCTTACAAGATTGAGAATAATTCAGTTGCCATGACGACGGTAGCTATCTCCAATTTCTGAAAAGATTAAATTCCTCTTAATTATTGCAAATGCTCTTATCCTGAATTAGGTAGGAAATTGAAGAATTAAGTATGAAACAAAAATAAATAAAAAGTGCTGGATAAATAAATTTAGTTATAGGTTGAAAATGTCTGAATATGATAATTGTACAGGTCGTAAGCTTGTTTGCATGTGCGGATTATTTCTTTTACTCATTGTGATTCAATTTTATGTAACTTTATTCAACACAATATTGGTTACAGAATATTGGAAATGGCGTTCTAATAAACATTATAAATAGACATATTATATATATTTCCGTAAATAACATCCTTTTACTAGAGAATTAATGTATTTTGAATTTAATGTTTTTACATGGGCTGTATACTATATGTTATTTGTAAATTCTTAAATGAAGTAATCCTCACATATTATGATTCAAAGTCTGATTGACATACAAGTTTATATCAAAATCAATGCTATTAGACTTTATTTTGTTACATATGTATAAAATTCAATACCTTTAAATGTAGACTTTTAAGATACTTCCTACACAAGTTTGATTTTTAAAACTCTATTGTATTATCTATAGGGCACAAATGTTTTGGTACTCTCTATGATTAAATCAATGATCTAATTAGAGTTCCTACAAGCACTCACATTAGGTTCTCTATACCAACACAATTCTTGCACTACACTTGCCCAACACCTATTGCAAACTCTTATTTTACTTGGTCAAACAAGCAAAAGAAGACACTCTTATGAAATGCAAATGAAGTGAGGATAAGTGAGAAATAAGCAAGGTTGAAATGTTGTGAGGTTATAATGTAACAAAGCAATGTACTTGTTGGTAAGGTGGTGAGGTTGTGGAAGTTCTAATAAAGTCATCAACTTGATTGAGAGGGGGGGTACCAAAATATCTGTGCCCCATTTATATTGTGTTTTTGTAGAATCTAAGAATTTAAAACATATTTTAAATTTTAATCTAACCATTAAATCATACTTTATTATGGTCCTTATTATGTAAAAAATAAATTATATAGATTTAAAATATTGTAAAATTGTACAAAACATATAAAATGAGCATCCATTTATTCATGTAAAGTATTGCCATGTTCCTCAATATAACAAATATTACAGTATATTACCTCAATAATATGCATGTACAATGTCAATTAGTAAATTTTTAATGTAATAAGATTTATGTTTTTACTTTTGATAACCATAACACTATTAGTAATTTATTGGCCTATCTGTAAAATAACAATTATATAGAAACTATAAAAAAAATAAAAATAAAATAATAGCATTATTACACATATGTTATAAAAATTTCTATTATAAAATATTGTAAGTTTTTAAAAAGTTGTATATATATATATATATATATATATATATATATGTAACAACATTTTTTAAAATAACAACATATTTAAAGTAACAACATTTTTAAAGTAACAACATTTTTTATTACAGATATTTGTATTTGAATAATTCCTAAAATAAACCTTTATTTAATAAAACACAAAAACTATTTATGTTACATGACTATTAATAATATGCTCTTGAAACATTAGTATAAAAAATACCATTTTTCTAGAAAAGTGCACTAATATGCCAATGTCATAGGTCTAATTAATGTATGTGCAAATGTCATAGATGATGTTATCTTAATATTTTAAATTTATATACATAATACATCCAGGCGAAAAAGAAAGAAAATGCATAATGTTTTATACATGATTAAATAACTTTTTGCATTAGGTGTTCTTACATTCAAGGCTCTCCTTCATCAATACAAACACACACCACTTCAGCAAATCACAATAGACAATACAAAATCTTTCACTAAACCACAATCTCACGCTCCATATATTTGCCATAATGAATCAAGCAACACAACTAAGTGAACATAACTTCAGAAACAAAGCGCAGGCACCTGAATTTAGGCTATGAAAAAATAAAAAAAATAAAATAAAAAAAATAAAAAACTCATTAGATGAACAATAATTGAAGTATACATCCCCGATATGAGCTCACCAAATATCCTGTGCAAGTAGAAATAACAAAGATTAAGAACAATGCCGCACAGAGTTTAAAATAAAAAAAAAAGAACAAACGTAGGACAAAGATGAGGGGTGGTCGACGAGGAGTTAACATTTATCCAGCTTTCGGGTATTTCGACTACGAAGGTCCGAAACTCTGTGGTGCGGGCCTCTTACACAAAATATAGATCGTCGTCATGGAGTTCTGGCTATGGCGTTTTATGGTTTCGAGCAATCACGAGATGATTCGGAATAAAAAGAGGGGGAGTAGAAAATTTCCAGGAGTTGCTCACGGTTGGTCGTGTGAGCGTGTTTGAGAATCGATGGGCTCGTTAGAGGAAAACGCGCCCGCGGGGCGGGGAAAGGGAGTGAAGACTGTAGGTGGAGCTTTTCGTGAGATCCCAATTGCGAACAATTTGCCGCAGGCTGCGGCTGCGATGGACAATTCGCAGCAGCAGCAAAATAACGCGGGCAATCATCACGAAGTGTATGTCGCGGCAGCAGCTATGAACGGTTTCAAGAAGCGCAGAACGATACAGCTGCCGCTGGAAGTGGGCACGAGGGTTCTATGTCGATGACGGGATGGGAAATTGCATTCGGTGAAGGTCATAGAGCGTCGCAAGCTTAGCAGCACGAGCTCAGATAATTATCAGTATTATGTGCACTACAACGAGTTCAACAGGCGTCTGGACGAGTGGGTTACGTTGAACCAGCTCGAGCTTGAGTCCGTGGTTGCGGATGCCGACGAAGTGGGAACTCCTGAACGTCCCCTTTCAGATCTTGGGCTGCTTAGTTATCGAGGCTATTGGACATGGATACTTTTGGACATTCTAACGAAACGTCGAGGCAATGTGTCCATTTAGGTAAACGAACTACATTCTACCTGCCTAAACCAGAGTTGGAACAAAATATGCCTGGCTGCACAGATACTCTTTATTCGAAATATGAGCAGTTTCATTGGTTGTTCCATGCTTGTGAATTTTTCCTTCAAATCATGCTTTTTCAAAACATTAGAGTAAAAGTCGCATTTTGAGTTTACAAGATTCAGTGGGTCAGCAGAGCTTGTATAACATATACTACTTCCGTCTTTCATCTTAAGCTGGGATCAGGGGCTGAATGAATACAGAATGGGTAATGAATCCTTGGTGTACTTGTAGGAGTTAAGTGACATGACGGCAATTAAGACTGAGGACATTATCACCACCCTTCAGTCTCTTGAGCTTATCCAGTACCGCAAAGGCCAGCATGTTATATGTGCCGATCCAAAGTTATTAGACTAGAATTTGAAAGCTGCAGGAAGTGGCGGCCTGAAACTAGATTCCTCCAAATTAATTTGGACCCCTTACAAGAAACAAGGAGGATAAGGAGCTTCAATGTTGGCATCTAACCTGCATGGAAGCGAACGATACTCACGCAAGCTTTTACAGTGCACATTTGTTGACATATATCAAGTGTTTGCCTCAGGATGCTAGGAATTTAATGGAGGGTACAAATCAGCAGCGAATTATTTGATCGTGTGTAAACGTCGAGGTGGATGAAGATATGCTTGATTAGCTGCCACTGTAAGAATTTGGTGGCATTAGTACCCTTCTCTGCATGTATATCTCTGTATCATTCGTCACACTTGAAAGTTATATTTGATAGAACCACGAGGTGCAATGCTTTATATAGAAATTTATCATTTGTGAAGGATGGAAAGTTCCTCATTGTAATGTATTCAAATAGTACAATCATTTTTTTAGTTATTTGGTTCTTTCCAGGTGATGGTATTATTCCCTTCTTTTTATTGCAGTGTGTCAAACCCGTTAATAATGGAAATGGATAGAATTTACTCAACGACCTTGTTGTCATAGCTGGAGGGTTTGTGTCGATAATTATGGTGAGATTGCCGAAGGCCATCAACTATTTTCAAAGCTTAAATAACTGGGTTCTATCACAGTGGTTGTTACAAGAACTGTCATGGATATAAAATTGGGTACAAACCAAAACACTTGAGGTGGGGAGAAGTTTAAAAAAAAACTATACTGCAGCTTAGTTCAGATTGAAAAAAAAAAAAAAAAAAAAAAAACCATTTACATAGTTAACTGGACATTTCGCATCCTGGACATTGAAATAATTCAGATTATTCGTTAATAAGAAGTGAGAAGTGCATGCCTAAATTAACTTGAATGATAGAACTTCCTCTTTATAAACATTAGTTACAAAAGACTGTAAAGTAGTCATTGTTTAAACTTACAGAAGCAATTGATGCTTGGAAATAGTTCAACATTACCTACAGACATACTTGCACGATACAAATAAATCAAAAAAAATCAGGAGTGGTTGTGTAACAACATGCACTTTTAAAAACATCTATTTGTATTTCCTTGAGGCAAATTAACCCTTCATTTTCATCAATTTTAATCTAATGGATCATGGCAATTCAAATTGTAAACATGTATTGCACCAATATAATTATTTTAAAATTTTCATTATTAATTTTTAAAAGAAGACAATGTTTAAATTGTTATATATATATATATATATAAACATACACACATATATAGGGAGTTATTAAAGCCAAGTTATTATACCCTAAACCCTAAATCCTAAACCTGGTACGGATTTAAAAGAGGTGATATAATAAGAATAGAAAGAGATTACTGCAATGAAGTTTACTACAAAATAGTAATATAAAAAAGTAAAAAATATTAATGTAGAAAGGTACTTTTTACACTGGTGTTATTTTTTTATACTTATCAAGAGACATGGATTCTTATATGATAAAAGAGGTAACCTTAGTCTGGCACATTAGCGATACAGATGGAAATACACTTTTTGATACTATATGTGTATCCGAAGATGTTCTTCTTGTCGAGAGACATGTTGGTGACTATCAATGGTACAAGCATTTCTATCCTGCAATGGAAGTCGACAACACATTCAAAGGTAAAGATACACTTCTTATTACGTTCATGATTCCAGCCCTTAAAGATGATAATAAGAGGACACCTATAAAAGCACACTTTGACTTTAGCTCAGGTGTAATGAAGATAAGACATGTATCATCATATGCTATATCTGTTGCTAAACTTGTTAGCATGATTGGTACTATGATCTGTATTGATATACAACAAGATGTCGAAGTGATAAACATAAAGTTATCTGCTAATATAACAGAAGAAAAGCCAGATCTGGAGCTACTATGTGATGTTGTAATGAACGAGCCTAGACTATGTGAGAACTTTTCATTAAGAGAAAAAACTCTTCCAATATCCATGAAAGTCAAGTATTCTTTGTATGCTAAACTTGGAATAATAACATTCAAAAGAGGAGAAAGCAAGACTATCACAATATCAAATATTAAGAACGAAGACATATAGATGACATTATAAACCAGATCCTCTTCTTACTTAGTATCTACAATGAGGTAAAAGATGAGTTTAACAAGTTATATAACTTCATAGTTGAAGAAGAGAAGGTATCTAAACATCGTACACAAACATTTGCTTTAAAAGAAGAAGTTCCAGAGTTGTTTGTATCTGGATATGCAAGAGAGTACTCTATTAAACCAATAATAATTACAGAACTAGAAGAGAAAAAATATAAGTCTGAAGGAAGATCAACTATGAGATATCCCAAGGATGGTCCATACTCAAGAGTATATGCTTGTGACATAGGACTATTCCTAGGACTTAGAAGAAATGGATTACCTAATAAAGATATGTTCGAGTTCCTTCCTTGCTGTTACACAACAGACCATCTTAAGAGACCACAATCTAACTATTACAAATACATGCATGATGTATTTGATGAAAAGAGAAGTCATAAGAAGATAATGCGATTTAAGCCACTATATTCTTTAGAGAACGGCATAGTTGGTAAGGCTTCAAAGGAGCTTCAGGAGATGATGTGTTCAAAGATTTAACAAGAGTAGATGTTAAGAAAGATAAGTCTTCTATACTGTATTGTATGCCATACTATATTCTAAGAGAGAGTCTAAGCTTTTCTCCTCATATATGTCTTCAGGAGCTATGGTACTTAACAGAGGAAGAAATACTTCTCAATGCTAGAGATAGAGATATATTTCTTGATCCAATACTCTACTGTAGAGCATTAGAATATATCTTTACAATAAACATATATGTTCTTGATGTCTTTGATGATACAAGCATAAGAATGTCTATACTATGTACTAAAGGATTATATATCTAGGAACATGAGTATAATCAATCTATTATTGTTTTGTGCTATAGAAACGTCTCTCTATACCCTCAATGCGAACTAGTAACAGGTCATTGGAAAGATACATTGAAGCAATTTAAGATGCAAATAACTATTTGTAAGAATGCACTAAAGCCCAAACGGTTTATAAAATAAAAGATAAATAGAAATGGAAAATATATATCTGTATTAACTAAGAGCGGATGGACTCGATGTCTTTGGAGACCATTGAGTATAGAAAAAGTAGAAGCAGATGAGGTATCACAATCTACTCTAGTATATGCTCAAAGACTTAGAGCCTACTTTGTACATGACTTATATCTTATGTGTAAGCAGTGGAATGTAATTAACATTACAATTGTTAGAGATGATGTCTTCTTTGTTCCCAAAATAATGAAAGAGACGTTTTCTATAGCTACTAAGTTTGTGGAGTATTACTCATCTAGGTATCCTTTGTTGTTTAGTGGTGGTATTCTTAGAGTTACTCGAGAGACATACAATAAGTTAAAGAGATGTTATGAACGTTCGAAAATACTTCCTTTAGTGGTATCTTCGAACAAATTTACTAGAAGAAGGAACAACATGATTAGTATCATACGTGCTATGAATGATGAACAAATAAAGATTGGTATCGGCGATTGAGTTGGAAGAAGGTGGAGCTAGTTAGGCATCATCATTGTATCAACATAGTACTGGACTCTATTTGTAAACAATGGAGGTATCATGTATGATGTACGATTAGAGAGTTGGAGCAGATGATGAGAAGATTGTACTATATGGATTTGGAAATCTTATAACTAGAGAATTTGTAACTATTAGGATACATTATTTCCTTTTGTACTGCTATGTACTTGTGTCTACTATAGGAATAGAAGTACGTAAGAAGATGAATAAGATATCTGAGCTAGTTGGTCATAACAACATTGCTAAGACTGTAATGTGCACTAGATAGCTACTAAGATCATACCTTGAAGGTGACAAGAAGTTTATTAAGTATTACTTCTATAAGAGAAGTACGCTTAATTACTTCTCTAATCTGATGAAAAAGATGGATATAAGAGTTTACGAAGATGATATGAAGACAGAAGAAATGTTCATCACTGCTACAAACAGAAGCTATTCCGGATGGATAAAGGCACTATGTGCAGGTGTAGACTACAACACACGATTATGTTCTACAGATCTAGAGTATACATGTAGCTGGAATGCAATATAAGTTATAGATCAAATAGATGTTCCAAGACCATTAATAATGTGTATGGATATAGAAGTGTACTCATCTAATGCAAGTGCTATGCCAGATCCTTGCATAAAAAAAGATAGATTGTTTATGATATCCGTAGTATCTCAAAGGTACCTTATGCCTAACACATCTAAAAATTATATATTATATACTGGACAGTGCAATATAGATGTTGATGAGACGGACACAAGAGCATTCTCAACAGAAAGGAATTTAATAGAAGCGTATTTCCTTCTTATCAAAGAAATAAATCTAGATGTTATAATAGGATATAATATATTCATGTTTGATTTTAAATATATCGATACTAGACTACGAAGAAAGCTTATTAACTTACCTTCAAGCTCCAAAGTGCAAGGTATTGGTATTGAAAGAATTGATATTAACTGGAGCAATTCAACCTACAGCTTTAATGACTATGTAGTCATCGACTTACCAAGGCATACTGTTATAGACGTCTACCAATACGTTATGAAGGAGTATAAGCTACAAAGCTATAGCTTGTCTTTTGTGTCAGAGAAATTCACTGGGAATAAGAAAGTAGATCTACCGTACAAAGAAGTATTCAACTTATACGAGAAAGGGGATAAAGAGTCTATTGAGACTATTGCAAGGTATTGTATAGTAGATTCATTGCTGACTATTACATTGTTTGATAATATGAACATATGGGTCAGCGTGACAAAGATGTCAACTGTTACAAGAACAAGGATTAGAGGTTTCTATACTAGAGGTCAACAAATAAGAGTAAAGTCCCAACTGTACAAAGAATGTTATGACAAAGGTGTTGTATTTGACAAAACAGATTCTCTACTTGAAGAGTTTGAGTAAGAAGGAGCTATAGTATCAAATCCTACTCTTGGACTCTATAAATGGTGTTCTTTACTTGACTTCTCAAGTTTATATCCCTCTGTTATAATAAGTCATAATATATGCTACTCAACGTTTATTAGAAGGAATTCTAATCAACCTTGCTTTATTGTGCAAGTATCTGACAAGAAGTCTTATATGTTTACTAAAGAGCCTTTGGAATTAGTACCATCTCTAATAAAGACATTAATACTAAAGAGAAAGAAAGTTAAGATACAATCTAGTACAACTATAGGAATAGAAAAGGTAGTTCTTCAAAAGAGACAACTTGCTCTAAAGATATCAGCTAATTATGTATATGGTTCATATGGGACTTGCAATTCTTCATACTTACAGTTTATACAAGGCGCAGAGTACACAACAGTAATAGGTAGATCCATGCTCATGCACGCATCAAGCACCATATCATCCAGATATCTAGTACAGCTGGTGTATGGCGATATCGACTCGTGTATGTTTACATCTGATGCTGCTCAGAGTTATGAATCTTGTAAAGTATTAGCTATATGTATATCCAACGAAGTATCAAAAGAATTTCCTGTACCTGTAAAGCTTGAGTTCGAAGCTGTGTTTGAAACGTTTCTTTTAATAACAAAGAAGAGATATGTAAGACTTATAGCTGGTGAATATAAGATGATATACAAGGGAGTTGTTGTTTCTAGAAGAGATAGTTGCATATTTCTGAAACATATGTATTCGTCAGTAGTAGAGATGATTATGAACTCATCATCGCATAAATACATAATGGAGTTTGTTAGAGCTGAGCTGTTGTCTCTAGTAAGAGGTCATATCCCTTTGGAAAGCTTAGTAATTACAAAGACATTAGGAAAGGATATTCTAGTGCTAGTACACCTTTGCTAGTGTATAGCAATAGATTGAAAGACCTAGGTATTGAAGCAAAGCCTGGTGATAAACTTGATTTCGTATTTGTTAAGACCAAAGAAGGATTTAAGCTGCAAGGGTACAAAATGTGTCCACCTCACTTAGTATTGCCTCACAATCTAGAAATAGATTACTTATACTATATTGAAACTCATATATCTAATCCTATTGATCAAATCCTACAGCTGTTAGGACAGAAGTCTTTAGTGAAGGAATTTGCTGGTGCTATTAGGAGCTTAGCTATGGCAGGAATTAATTCTTACTAAAAAAAATATATTTTTTTTTAATATAAGGATTATAATATCTTGATTGAACATTCTAACATATCAAACTCTTCATTAGCTTTAATCGAGAACCATCTTACTTTGTGCTTTAAGTATGTACAGTTATATATTTGCCTTAGTCTGTTGATGCTAAGTTCTTTTTTGTTGTAGTACTTAGTGTTCTCTAGCTTTCCATGGCTTTGTATCTTAGCAAGAGCTGTCTTGGACCCTACCCTGCTGATCTTCTTATTATAGTCCATATCCATTAGAATGAATATGTCTATTGCTTGGAAGTGGTCTATGTTGAAATGATTGTAAATACTTTGTAGTATCATAACATCTACATATCTTTCTACCATATCGATGTCCTTTATTAGATAATGACATCCAAATAGCAAGCTATCATAGTGACTACTTAGTACAACATCTACTTCTCCGCTTTGGCATATATGAGCACATGTAATGTCTTCTTCATATTTTCCTACTGCACATACATCAAGAGATGTAGGGACTTCTGATATACTTAGATCTGTACATTCAAAGAGTGCATCATAGTACTGCTTTGTATTTGCTTCGTTTGATGTATCATACTAGAATATTCTTCTCTTTGTTGCTAATGTTTCTTTCGCTCCCATATGTTTCCTTGATCGTCTTTGCATCTTTAATTGTTTCTCAGGAAATGTCTTTCAATCAAATACAAAGACACAATAGAATTCATCTCTTAGGATTTCCATTGCCTTCATTATTGTGTCAATACAGTATGAACTATACTCTGCCTTTTCAAACTCCTCATGATGTAGTACATCATAAGCTTTCCTTGAAGAGAATTTCTTTTTATACGATGATGTATAGCATACTTGGATATAATGAACATCAAGGCATTAACATCAACAGCAATCTTCATGCGTTCTATCTTGTATAAGGGCACACTTTGTATCAAAAGAGATAACAACATTGAAATACCAAGTGGAGACATGATAGTTTTAGTATTATAATATCTTACCAATGTAGTGGGCTGAAATGTCTTTATGCTTATTATAGACAATAATGATATTGTATCAATATAAACATAACAGTGAGATTATTACGTATGCCAAAATGGCAAAATTAATTGCAAGAAATGCTGTAAAAGAATATTTCGAGATCAACACTGGACTATCAAGTAAGGACCTTGAAAAGGGTGTTAATATCATTCTAGTTTATTTGAAACTAGATATGATCAAGACAAATGATGTGTAATTTGAAAATGACAAAATAAAGATTATACGAAAGATATGTGTCAAAGACATCAATGTGCTTCTTGCAGATAAGAAAGGATCATCTTCGCCCCCTTTCACTACAGCATCAACTACTATAAGAGTAGAAACTCCACTAGAGAAATTGAAAAGATTATTGGAGCTATGATGGTCTAGTCACATGTTCCTATGCTCATATGTCTATAGTTTATATAATATATAGAATATTATTGTTTCGTTGTTTTGTTTAACGTACATACTATTGCTTTAAAGTTCTTTAGCTCCTTCTAGGTCAAGGCCGATGCTTTGAATAAAGGTGCAACAAGATGGGCGGATGATGTAGGGGAGGATCACCATCCCCTATCACAGGCCTTTATGCATAGTGGTATCCAACTACATAAGCGTGAAGTATCTTCTAACGAGGACGATGTAGAACCACCAAGGATGAGGTTTGATACAATGCCATTCAAGCCAAGTAGCAAAGTGTACTCACAAAATTCATCATCTGTATTTGCTAATAGACCTATAGGTGCCCTCTTATGATCTAATAATCAGAAGGATGTGTAAGCTTTTGCGCTTAAGTTTAGCACTTTTAGTGTCAGACTTAAAGCACCAGAGCAGCAACCACCTTCTTAGGACATGTCAGCTATCCTTACAAATTTGTCTTCGATGGAGAACAAAATAATGTCTTTTGTAGAAAATAAGATATCTTTATTAGAAAAGAAAGTAGATGCCTCTGAGAGACATGCTCTAGCAACAGCAAAGGCCATAGATAGTATTGATACTATTGTCGAGAACCACATTGCTAATGGTCTTAAGGTAACTCGTGATGACCTAGAGTATGTTATGTTCTTATCAACGAATGTAGAAAAAAAAGTGGTAGTTTTGTGTTTACACTGATAGAAAAAATATGCGAGAAGATTGTCAACATCAATAACTACACTGTATCCGACAACATCATCGAAGATGTACAAATAAATAGCAATGAGGTTGTTGTGATTGCAGCTAATTACCCTCACGATACCATACATAGGACAAGTGCTGAGGAGCTAATGTCCATCATAGAAGGACATACTATATATGTATGCTCTTTACTTGATGAGCTTAAGCGTGACATGAGATTGGTACGTGAAGCAGATATTGTAGAGGAGCAAGACATCACGATTGACAATGCTTGAGTGCTTTAGTATCTTGGAGGAGGTAAAGCATATATAGTATAAAAAAATGTTTATTTTTTAATTTGAAACAAACAATGATTTATACGAGAGTCGTTGTGAACAAATCAAATGATATTTCATAACTGATATATTATGATATGTATATGTGATAATTACATGTTGTCGTAGGTGTTGTAGATATAGGTGTCTTAGGTCCTATAGCATAACAGAGTCATGTCGAACGTTCAAGCAATTAAAGATGCAGTAATGTAGGAGATCCAAGACGGTCTTATAGAAGTCTTGCTTCACATGAAGCAACAGATCTTTGATGAACTAGTCGAGTACTTTAGTGGGACTAGCAAGAGTCTTCAAAATATTGGAGCTCCAAAAGCACCTCCATCTGATTCTAAATGTGAAGCGACACTTGCTACTGGACCAAACAAAGGTAGAAAGTGTCCAAACAAAGCAAAGGACAACACTTCCTTTTGCGGTCGACACAAGAGAGCAATCGTGGTTGATAAAGATGGTGTTGTACAAAAGCCAAAATATTGTAAAGTAATAATTCACAACTACACACTACAAAAGAGATAATGTGAACATCTTGCAAAACCAAGCTCATCGTTTCGTGGTGTTCATAGAAACTATCGCCCTAATGGTTTAAATGCAGTTCCATAAGCATTTGATACCTTGCATGATAGAGATGAGTCTATAAGAAAGCTTCATGAAGCTCAACCTTATCTTGACAGATTAAAAGAGAAAGTAGTAAAGATACCTATACCTGATGATTGTGTAGCAGTGCCATCGACTCATCCAGATAGGTTCGAATAAGGTAGAGAGAACCTATCTAGAGGAATAAAACAGGATGTTGCAGAATTGAGAGTAGCTATAAAGATGAAAGAAGAAGAAGAGAAGGAGATAGAAGCAATTCTTGATCAACCTCCTACAAAAGAACAAATAAAAGAAGCTGAAGAGTCAGGAATGATTCCTTACCAATATCGAGATAAATGGAACCTATAGTGCAAGATGGTCAATGAGAGAATGTATCCCATACTACCAAGCGGCTGTGTTGAAGAAACATGGGATAATATATGAGCGATGACAATACAAGAAGAGTACGACTCAGTCAAGGAGCTCCAAGTTAAGCATCCTCATATTCATGAGTAGATAAGAATAATGAACGTTGGTGAGTATTGTGAAAGAAGAGAAGAATATAGAGCTACACTTGATCATAAGTACGATGAAAGATTTGAGTTGACTATAAATGGAAGAGTACCATTGACGGATAAACAAAAACTAGATCATATTGGACTCAGTATGAGAGTATACGAGGAAGAAATGAAGGAAAAAGGTATTCCATTTGTACCAACAGGCATTGCAGCTAAGTTGCCTAATGAGAGATTAGAAGAGAGTATGACAAGAAGTAGAAGAAAACCAGAGGAATTCTTTAATCCAGCTGATCATCCTTATTATGAAACAAATATGATAACTAAAACAATATACGTACATAAGAAATGGCACTCCCATGATGATAAGATACTTGAAAGACTTAAGAATGGACAAAGGATCAGAAAGTCTACATTTAGTAACAATCTAGTAATAAAGGACAAGGATAATCCTTATGAAGGTAATAATGAAGAATATGACTCTGATTGCTCTAAAGGATCTGTTGCTAGGGATTATTTTCCAAGATTCATTGAGTGTCTTATACCTAGGTCTAAGAAATTTGAGATGTGGACTAGTAGGCAAAGATTTTGATAGATGTTGTAAGAATAATACTGCTATTTGTATTGGCGCCAAAGTTGAAGCGTTCTAAGATTCAAACTTATGACGTACGAAGGAAGTGCCTCTTGCATCTTGAGCATATGGACTTTCAGATGTGCTGTTTCTTATTATATGTCCCAGCTTTATTAGATGCTTTTCTTCAAGAATGTAAGCTCAATGACTCTCTACATTAGAAGCAATATCATCGGGATGTAGGATGACAATTATAGATAAGGTATTTGCTAGGTACAATGTAGATGACATATGTATTAATGCCTTCGCTCAAGAGATAGCATGGCCTCTGCGTTGAACTTAGGAATTATCTTCGATGATATTTTTTCTTTGATGAAGAATTCAGAGTTTATTTCTCTGACTGTAACAGTATTACTACCTTTTACTGAATACAGTGTCTCCTCTGTGGTGATTATATTATTGACTTTTAGAAGTCCTGTAAATTCCTTCTCTATTACATCTTTCAGTCTGATCTCAATTTCATATTCGTACCCTTCAGGAGACTTAGCAATCAAGTCTTTTTTGGACTTTATAAACTTTGTTAAGAAATCCATGATGTATGTGCTTACAGAGTACAATTGAACGTCCCGACAAGCACCTATGTTAGCTAGTTCATTTATAACAACACCATGGAAGAGTTCATTCCATCATACCCTATTGTATCAGATAATAACTTTGTCGATAATTTATGGAAGAAAAAAGAATTTTATGAAACAAGAAAAATAAACAAATCAAGATTGTATCCTCATCAGGAGTTTGTGAGGAGATTTATGTCACCTCAGACACCATACAATAACCTATTGTTATTTCACAACGTTGGATCAGAAAAGACATTTACATCTATAGTAGTTGTTGTGTCTCATAATTCATGCAAAGGGAGAGCACTCGTACTCGTAAGAGGTAGAACATCTGCTGACAACTTTAAAGATCAGATTTGTAAGTGGCCAAGTAGAGAAATAAAAGACTATGAAATAAAAAAGTATATCTCTTTTGTAAATAAGCTAAGGAGATTAGACAACAATCAAGTAATGTCAAGCTTCAGTAATAGGATAATGATAATAGATGAAATTCATAATTTAAAGCATTCTATGTCAGACCTTGATGCGTAGACTGTATATGGTCAAATGTGGAGATTATCTCACCTTGCTAGGAACTGTAAGATACTTCTTTTAAGTGTAACTCCTATGATAGATAAAGCTGAAGAGATCCTATCTATTCTTAACTTAATACTTGATGTTAATCATCAATTTGATACATCATTCTTTCTTATCGAAGATGACTTTAGAAGAAGCATAATGGGTAGAATATCATATCTCAACAGTAACCAATACAGGGCAAAAGTAATAGAAGAAGGAGTAACTCTAGAAGGTTGTTCAGTCAAGGTTGTTCCATCTTATATGGATGGATATCAGCTTGAAGCATATAAGAAAATAGATATTAACAATCTCGATGACAGTGTGTACAGAAACTCCATATACTACTCTTTAATGACCTTTTGGGATGGAACATATGGTGTTGAAGCATTTACAAAGATTGTGAGAATCAAACAAGATAATAAGATAAAATATACACTCAATGAAGAAGTCGTATAGAGATTAAGAAGAGACAATTTATACTTGTACTTTTACAAGTACTCAAAAATGCTAGACATAATAGAAAGTAACAAAGACATGCTAGCATTTATATTTTGTGAGGAAGTTAAAGGGATTGGATTGATCATGATGAGTTGTATATTTGAATTCTTTGGATACAAATTATACGATGGTAAAAACATTGATGAGATCAAGAAAGATTTGTGATACGCGTTGTATACAGGAGATACGGTTGCTTGCTCCAACCCAAAAAAGAGACTAGATGGGTTTAGATTCCCAAAGAACAAGTATGGAAAGTATGTTAAGATATTACTTGGTAGCATAATCAGTGGAGAGAGTGTAAGCTTAATTAATATGAGACAAGTACATATTATTACTCCTCATTGGAATAAGTCAACAATAATACAAGCGATTGGAAGAGCAGTAAGGAGTCGATCACATGACCTTTTGAAGGCTGAAGAAATGTCAATACATGTTTATAGACATGTGTCTCTCGCAGGTAAGAGTAACAAGTGTGTACCATCTGTAAGCATAGACATGTACAAGTACTTGATCTCGGAAGAGAAATCAAGGCGTATAAAAGATGTAGAGAACGTTATAAGAAGCTACTGCGTTGATTATTATTTGAATGTTGATACTACAATGATAAGAAGTGGATTTGGTGATGATATATCAACATATCTCTTATGGTACTATAATGATATAGAAGCTTCTATACAAGAGATTATCACTAGATCAACGGATGTTCTTTCAATAGGCACTATAAGTGCATTGTTAAACACCAAGAAAAGTGTAGTGAAAGCTTTAATTGGAAAAGGTATTAGTCTCGACAATGGAACAAGAATTAAAGAGATAAAAGATATGATATACTTGGACTCTATTACTACTTCGAATAGAAATATACACCTATCAAGTTTCAAACAACGTATCAGTGTAAATATTAATTACTTTACAAAGGTAATATATGAAGACAAGAGAGATCTTATATATGTTGTATCATCAATGACGATGTCGCAGAAGGTACATCTACTTGAATCAGCAATACTAAGTGGTAACAGGAATGTTAGTTTGTTCTTTGAGAATTCCTTCAATTGTATCAATGACAAGTACTATCACATATTGTCATATAGAACAGTGGAAGATAATTACTCATCCTCTTTATCTTTGGAGTCTTTCAAAATATGTATAAAAACAAGGGTGTTAGATGGTATTTGGACAACAGTAAGTGCGGAAGATGAGCTTGACATAATACAAAAGATAATATCAAAGTCAAAGCACTCTAGAGAGATAATAGAAACAAAGCATAAGATATATGCTATATTTTCTAATGGAGATAATAGGTTTAGAATATGTAACTCTTTATCTGAGAATAAAAAAAGGTTGCTTAAGGATCTAAAAAGCATCAATAGAGGTAGATGCATAGATTCACATAGCGGAGCTATGATGATGGACATATTTTTGTACTTGCTTATATATGAAACTAAGCAAGAAAGCATTATGGATATTGTAGGACCTACATTCTATAATTTTTCAGATCAAGAAAATCTCATAAGTATGAAGAAGACACATGCTATAAAAGCATTTACAGATTCAAAGTATGATAGTCTGCTACTACTTCTTCACAATGTAAAGCAGAAATTATATGGATGGATAATTACAAGAACCAAAAAAGAACTTGCAAATATCATGATCAAGATCTTAACAGAGAATGATATGTATATAGTCAACTGATAAATAGTACGACCTTATAGTATATATTATCAACATCAATCAATCATGGCCTCTAAAAGGAGAGTTATATATAATTTGAACCCCTTGAATATAATATTCATACCTGTAACAGATACATTCCAATCTTCTGGGTCAAAAGGAAAGACTACAATTCCATCTGCCAAAAAGAGAGTTGGTATATCATACAAAGCAGAGAATGGAATAGAATATCCTTTGATACTAGTACCAAAAGGATGTATATTCTACTCGTTTGGAATACAAGATGATTCCTTTTCAGGATCTAATAGCAAAGGAGGCAAGAGTATGTGCATTAGTATAAGTGTAGAAGATAATAAAGATACTAATGAGAATATATTTTGTGCCAATGTCCATGCAATATACGATCGCTATAAAGAATATATCATAAAGCATTCCAAGGATGTTGGTATCAAAGTGTCAAAGGATACAATAGATGATATGTTCAAGCATTCGTTGAAAGAGTTTATAAAGGATGGTATCACAATAATGCGAATGTATGTAAAACTTATTGTAAGTAACAAAGATTCAAAGGTATGGACTACCTTCTATGATACAAAATAGAACAAGGTGGACTCTAAGTCTCTAGAAGGAACTCATTGTCGAATATATCTTGCTTTACTCTTTGACTCTTTGTACTTCTGGTCTGGTAGTAGGGCTTACCTACAGTGTAAGCTTTCAGAAGCTGTAGTAGAGTTAGTAGACAGAGCTACTCCATCACTGGATATGAGCTTATTAAAGATAAAAGATGAGAAAGATAATATGTAAAAAATTATATTTTTATTTTCATTAAGTATGTTTAGCATACTAGTATTTTTTACTATATAGAGAAAAAGAATATACAAAAAGTACGCACAATTGTTATGTTTACAGATGACTAATACAGAACAAAGAAAATTGCTTGATTATGCCAAGATAATAATTGAAAGTTTATAAATAGTATTCTTTTCATTCTGAATAAATTTTCAAATAATATAGTACCTTTGTTGTACAGAATAAGCTATTACAAATATGGAAAAAATCATATTGTTTGGTCTAACCGGGTCTGAAAAATCAACACTGGGTAACATGTTGCTATTCGGTCAACCTGATCATTCAAGCGGGTTTCCAGTAGGAGACGGGTTCAGAGAAGTGACATGCAATGTAAGTATAAAGGTACATGACGGATGGGTGGTGACTGATACCATTGGCTTCGGAGAACCAGTGACAGGTAACGTGCCCACTAAAAAAGCCAATGAAAAACTTTACTCGTTTCTAACTAATCTAAAGTCTAGTTACATGTACATTGTCTATGTAGCCAAATAAGAGAGGATGCAGCATCATCATAAGTTAACGTGGCAGCTCTTCAAGAAGGTGTTTGAGGGTGGTGAAAGAAACTTCATCGTGGTATTCACAAACTCGATTGAGCATTGGATTAACACCCACACAACAGAGATCAAGAGTGAGTACGATGGATGCGAGAGGTTCATAGCTATGGACTTTCCTTCTGTATTTGAAGAAAATAAGGAAAGAAAAGAATCTAATAAAGCACTTAGAGCAAAGTCGCTTGAACATCTTAAGAATAAACTGAGAGGATATGGACTCACAGAGGTGCATCCAACAATCTCGCGCATGAGTGCAGAGCAGTTGTGGACTCATGTAGCAATAACTCTTAAATATCTTATCAAGTATGCGACACAAATACTTCCACACAATATGGACAATCCGCTCCAGTGGGTGCTGAAGAAACTGATAAGACTATTTTCTGAGTAAAAAAAAGATTATTACGTAGTCATAATGTAGTAATAATCTTTTTTTAGTTAAGAAAGCGTACTCGTATGTTTGTGCTATCTTTACTCCTGTAGCAACTATAGGATACACTAGGCTTAGTAAGAACATGATATAATATAGAGCAAGAACAACTACTAACGTTGCTTGTAACACCATTGAGAAATCTCTCTGATATGTCACATGTACCAACCAAGTATTTAAATCTATCAAACCTTTGCTTAGTACTACCTTCAAGTCTAAAGCATTGTAAACTTTTATAAACTCTCATATCTATAAAGTCACCAAAGTGTGTAGCACTACGTACAATGCAAGCAACTGCTAAGTATTGTTGCGATGAAACAAAGTACAAATTCGAAACAACAACATAAAAAGATACTTTCGTATTACTATTTTGAACACTTTGATATACAAGAACATCTATTCTTTCTCTTAATATTTTTTCTAGGATAGAAATTATATGTTTTATAAAAATATTTGTTTCCATATTCCACTTATCAGCAAGACAATCTATGTCAAGTTTGAACTTTTGAGGACCTCCTCTTATGACCTCTAAGAACTTCCTCTTACTAGGGAGTAGTCTTTTGTACCATAGTAAGAAGTATTCCTAGCTCTCAAAGAAAGCAAAGTATCCTCTATCATCATCATCTACTCGTTGAACTATACATCTATCCTTGACTGTTAAGATATTACTTAACGGACTCAATTTTATTGTACTATAGAACATCTTTCTTTTATACATCTTACTCATCTTCATAGGTGTTCAACGTCGCAATGTATAGGCAATAATACTTGACGATTGCGGAAGTGATATCCTTTCAGTCACAGTCGTAAATGATATTGCAGTACCAGCACGATGGCATCAATCTTTGTAAAGCTTTCTGGGCTTCCCCAAGGTCAACTTAAAGATCCAATGTTATAGTTTCTTGATGCCTATAATGGAAAGTATATTGTAGAAGATGTGCACAGGATGTGTGTAGCCTTTAAAATATCAGAAGAAAATACCTATGTCTACTTCTTTCCAACAGTACCTACGGACTACAAGCTGATATCATCAATAGCAACTATTACTTTCAACAGCTCTAGTGCCGTATTCTCAACCAATGAATCTTATATTGTTGAGGAAGCAGTGTTCTGCTTCTCTTGTGATGATGCTGATAATACTGTACAATATCTTGGTCTAAGCTGTAACAAGAGCAAGCACTATAGCACGATGGTAGAAGCTTGTTCCACATGGATTATAGAACTTGAAGAGAGATGCAAGAAAGATATGTATGCAAATATATCACCTACATGGCCTTGTGACATCTATAGTATATAATGCTCAGAGGGTAGAAAGAAGGAGGTTGTAAGGGACTTAATATGCATATGTCCTAAGAATCCTGAGCTTATCACTTCAAAGATATTTTGTGTGATATACGATGACAAGTTTGTATGCTCCAACTTTGACAAGATAATCCTATATTTTTTTGACACTAAGAAGTGGGCTCTAAAGAGCTCCAAAGCATCAATGATGAAGGAGATCCTCACGGGAATGTATAAGTTCATAGCCGATATATGTGAGTCTTACATGGAGACTATCGAGCTTGCTACCAAGATAATAGATTTTATACAATCATCTGACAATAGAAGGAAGATGATGTATATCTGTGCACGAATGTTATACAAAGAGGGCTTTGAAGAACTCTTGGACTCTAGACGAGATGTCATAGGTATGAAAGGTGGTGTGTACAACTTTACAGAAGACAGATTTAGAAGGATGGAACTAGATGACTATATTACTTTGTCAACTAAGATTCCATTTGTACCACTCGATTATAACTCAGAAGCAACTAACGAGGTTCTTGATCTCCTAGCAAAGGTGTTCCTTAACAAGAACATAAGAAGATACTTTATGAGGTTCATCTCATCATGTTTAGAAGGACGAAATGCAAATAAGATATTTTCTATATGGTCAGGATCTGGAGACAATAGAAAGACTGTTATGGTCTCTCTAGTTGAACGAGCATTTGGAGACTATGCAATAAAGATGCCAACTTCATTACTTATGGGAAAGAGAGTACAATCGTCAACAGCCACTCCCCAGCTAGCAATGCTTAAAGGAAGACTTATAACTCTCGTTCAAGAACCTGATGAAGGTGACAAGCTCAACCTTGGTGTTATGAAGGAGCTTACAGGGAACAATAGTCTCTATGTTAGAGGGTTATATGAAGAAGGAACTATCATACCCCAGAAAGCAAAGTTTATACTTATTGCCAACAGGATCCTACAAATGAGTATATTTGATAAAGTAGTATAGAGTAGAGTTAGAGTAATGCCATTTGTATCAATGTTTTTTGATAAGATAGAATCATCTCATGATCCTCTTACAACGCACTTAAAGGATATTAACTTTTCTAACAAGATTCTTTTGCTTGCTCCCGTATTCATGAGATTGGTAATAGAAGAGTACAAGCAATATCTAACTTATGGTCTTGAAGAACCCAATGAAGTCAAGGATTGCACTGAGATAATTCGTGTGTCTAACGATATCTTTGGGTAATTCTTAAGTGCTAATATTGAAAAGAATGGTAAGAGTATAGTTGCTATAAAGGAGCTATACGATACCTACAAGTACTGGTCAAAGGATATGTTTCCAATAATGAAAGTAAAAGATATATCATCTCTACGATAGTATCTAGTCAAGAACTCGTACATCATAGATGCTATAGATCAGATTCAAGGATTATCTTTAATGTAGATAATAAAAAAAAAGTTTTTTTTATTGCATACAAACAGGGTTGTAGTTTGTACACTTATACATTAGGTATCACAATGCATAGTATCTAAATCTCAAGAAAGAAGAGAGTACAGTCTTCCTCGCTTCCACCCATAAGATAATAAGTAGCACACGCAGCACGAACGTAGGTGCGGCGTGTGCTCTAGTCATAAATAGGATCGCTAGCTAAGGAGATGTAAGCATAAGGTGTTGTATCAGGATTAATAGATGACAAACACAAACCACAATCATCAGCAGAAAGATCAGAACGTCATTGTGTCGCATTGTATGCATATGCCACATTATCCTTTGTATACGTACTTGGCAGTACATCTAGAGTCTGCAAAAGCCTTCTCGTACATGCAGGGCAAATCCTTCTAACTACAAACTTCATCGGAAAAGTTGGTGGAAATAATTTCGTATCTGTTTGAGTTCTTTGACTAGGAACAAAGTCAATGGCTCCAAGTTGTGAATAGCAATAAGAAAAATGCTGCAAAAGCAGCACTAGCAGTATCAGCACTCGGAAACCCATCTATTCTTTGTAGTATCCGAGAATAGTGTACACTGTCTGTAGCACAGTAGATATTGTTACTATGGTAGCTGCAACAAGAGACAAGAATATCCACAAAGAGGAACATGATCTCTGTTTCAACTCAGTAAAATTCTTTCGAGTTCTGTTTTGGGATTTGTCGTACATCTCTATAATGATATTCTTATAACGCCTTAGTACCCTCGAGTCAGTGGTACCTGTAATGCTACTTAGCATATCACACATATAGCCACCACCTCCGGTATTACAAACAAGTACCTTGTATTTCCTCATGACATTCACATCTTCTATTGTGTTTATCAAATAGTTCATAAATATAACGTACGACGCAAAAGCAAGAGGTTTCCAAGTCATTACCTTGTACGCAACAAGATTTCTGAAGTATCCTTCTGTACCTCCATTTATCGACAACACCAAAAGATAAATAGTATCAGAGAGACTATCAAACAAGATCTTTGATATCCTTCCTTTGCGTCCTCTCACTCTTATTCCTACATCTCTCAATTGGCTAATGCTTGATCCACTCTAATGATTAATGTTTCCAAGTTCAAACTCCTCATTGTGAGTTATAATCTTGTGCATAGAGTCAAGAATATGCTTACAATTACATATCTGTATGTCTTTGATGTCATGTGTACCTGTAGTGAATGGGACTAGAAGTGCTTATATGACTAGAGCACATAAGTATGGAACCTTTTGTAGCTTGATGCAGTACATTGGACTCTAAACTCTGTATGACATCCATCTTTATAATACTAGACATAAGGCAATACAACATGTTACGTTTCAATGGAGGCTTTATAGAATAAATTTGGATATTGCAAACTCAGTTAGAGCAACTATACACCTAGTAAGATAACTAAAGAAGGTCCACATTCTCTAATTTACATATTATATAAAAGAACAAAAATCAAAAGACCATATAGTATACAGCTAGTATTTGTAACAATATGTGCACCGATATAAAATACAAGTTTTTCTCTACCACACTTGTTTCTCAGTGCAATAGCACTAACGAGTAAAAAGCGTCTACATTGTACCTACCAAACACCTTATCTACAATTGTCATCCTATGTCCCGATGATATTGCTTCTAATGCAGAGAGTCATCAAGCTTACATTCTCGAAGGAAAGCATCTAATATAAGAGGGACATATAATAAGAAACAGCACATCTGAAAGTCCATATGCTCAAGATGCAAGAGGCACTTCCTTCGTACGTCATAAGTTTGAATCTTAGAATACTTCAATTTTGCCACCACTACAAATAGCAGTATTATTCTTACTACAACATCTATTAAAATCTTTGCTTACTAGTCCACATCTCAAATTTCTTGGACCTAGGTATAAGACACTCAATGAATCTTAGAAAATAATCCCTAGCAATAGATCCTTTACAGCAATCAAAGTCATATTCTTCATTATTACCTTCATAAGGATTATCCTTGTCCTTTATTACTAGATTGTTACTAAATGTAGACTTTCTGATCCTTTGTCCATCCTTAAGTCTTTCAAGTATCTTATCATCACGGGAGTGCCATTTCTTGTGTACGTATATTGTTTTAGTTATCGTATTTGTTTCATAATAAGGATGATCAGCTGGATTAAAGAATTCCTCAGGTTTTCTTCTACTTCTTGTCATACTCTCTTCTAATCTCTCATTAGGCAACTTAGCTGCAATGCCTGTTGGTACAAATGGAATACCTTTTTCCTTCATTTCTTCCTCGTATACTCTCATACTGAGTCCAATATGATCTAGTTTTTGTTTATCCGTCAATGGTACTCTTCTATTTATAGTCAACTCAAATCTTTCATCGTACTTATGATCAGGTGTAGCTCTATATTCTTCTCTTCTTTCACAATACTCACCAACGTTCATTATTCTTATCTACTCATGAATATGAGGATGCTTAACTTGGAGCTCCTTGAGTGAGTCGTACTCTTCTTGTGTTGTCATCGCTCATATATTATCCCATGTTTCTTCAACACAGCCGCTTGGTAGTATGGGATACATTCTCTCATTGACCATCTTGCACTATAGGTTCCATTTATCTCGATATTGGTAAGGAATCATTCCTGACTCTTCAGCTTCTTTTATTTGTTCTTTTGTAGGAGGTTGATCAAGAATTGCTTCTATCTCCTTCTCTTCTTCTTCTTTCATCTTTATAGCTACTCTCAATTCTGCAACATCCTGTTTTATTCCTCTAGATAGGTTCTCTCTACCTTATTCGAACCTATCTGGATGAGTCGATGGCACTGCTACACAATCATCAGGTATAGGTATCTTTACTACTTTCTCTTTTAATCTGTCAAGATAAGGTTGAGCTTCATGAAGCTTTCTTATAGATTCATCTCTATCATGCAAGGTATCAAATGCTTATGGAACTGCATTTAAACCATTAGGACGATAGTTTCTATGAACACCACAAAACGATGAGCTTGGTTTTGCAAGATGTTCACATTGTCTCTTTTGTAGTGTGTAGTTGTGAATTATTGCTTTACAATATTTTGGCTTTTGTACAACACCATCTTTGTCAACCTTGATTGCTCTCTTGTGTCGACCACAAAAGGAAGTGTTGTCCTTTGCTTTGTTTGGACACTTTGAACCTTTGTTTGGTCCAGTAACAAGTGTCGCTTCACATTTAGAATCAGATGGAGGTGCTTTTAGAGCTCCAATATTTTGAAGACTCTTGCTAGTCCCACTAAAGTACTCGACTAGTTCATCAAAGATCTGTTGCTTCATGTGAAGCAAGACTTCTATAAGACCGTCTTGGATCTCCTACATTACTGCATCTTTAATTGCTTGAACGTTCGACATGACTCTGTTATGCTATAGGACCTAAGACACCTATATCTACAATACCTACGACAACATGTAATTATCACATATACATATCATAATATATCAGTTACGAAATATCATTTAATTTGTTCACAACGACTCTCGTATAAATCATTGTTTGTTTCAAATTAAAAAATAAACATTTTTTTATACTATATATACTCTAGCTCCTCCAAGATACTAAAGCACTCAAGCATTGTCAATCGTGATGTCTTGCTCCTCTACAATATCTGCTTCACGTACCAATCTCATGTCACGCTTAAGCTCATCAAGTAAAGAGCATACATATATAGTATGTCCTTCTATGATGGACATTAGCTCCTCAGCACTTGTCCTATGTATGGTATCGTGAGGGTAATTAGCTGCAATCACAACAACCTCATTGCTATTTATTTGTACATCTTCGATGATGTTGTCGGATACAGTGTAGTTATTGATGTTAGCAATCTTCTCGCGTATTTCTTCTATCAATGTAAACAAGAAACCACCACTTTTTTTTCTACATTCGTTGATTAGATCCATAATATACTCTAACTCATCACGAGTTACCTTAAGACCATTAGCAATGTGGTTCTCGACAATAGTACCAATACCATCTATGGCCTTTGCTGTTGCTAGAGCACGTCTCTCAGAGGCATCCACTTTCTTTTCTAATGAGGATATCTTATTCTCCATGAAAGACGTTATTCTGTTCTCCATCGAAGACAACTTTGTAAGAACTGACATGTCCGAAGAAGGTGGTTGCTGCTCTGGTGCTTTAAGTCTGACACTAAAAGTGCTAGACTTAAGCGCAGGAGTTTGCACATCCTTCTGATTATTAGATCATAAGAGGGCACCTATAGGTCTAGTAGCAAATACAGATGATGAACTTTGTGAGTACACTTTGCTACTTGGCTTGAATGGCATTGCATCAAACCTCATCCTTGGTGGTTCTACATCGTCCTCGTCAGAAGATACTTCACGCTTATGTAGTTGGATACCACTATGCATAAAGGCTTGTGATAGGGGATGGTGATCCTCTCCTACATCATCCGCCCATCTTGTTGCACCTTTATTCAAAGCATCGGCCTTGACCTAGAAGGAGCTAAAGAACTTTAAAGCAATAGTATGTACGTTAAACAAAACAACGAAACAATAATATTCTATATGTTATATAAACTATAGACATATGAGCATAGGAACATGTGACTAGACCATCACAGCTCCAATAATCTTTTCAATTTCTCTAGTGGAGTTTCTACTCTTATAGTAGTTGATGCTGTAGTGAAAGGGGGCGAAGATGATCCTTTCTTATCTGCAAGAAGCACATTGTTGTCTTTGATACATATCTTTCGTATAATCTTTATTTTGTCATTTTCAAATTACACATCATTTGTCTTGATCATATCCAGTTTCAAATAAACTAGAATGATATTAACACCCTTTTCAAGGTCCTTACTTGATAGTCAAGTGTTGATCTTGAGATATTCTTTTACAGCATTTTTTGTAATTAGCTTTGCCATTTTGGCATACATAATAATCTCGATGTTATAGTTATATTGATACAATATCATTATTGTCTGCAATAAGCATAAAGACATTTCAGCCCACTACATTGGTAAGATATTATAATACTAAAACTATCATGTCTCCACTTGGTATTTCAATGTTGTTATCTCTTTTGATACAAAGTGTGCCCTTATACAAGATAGAACGCATGAAGATTGCTGTTGATGTTAATGCCTTGATGTTCATTATGTCCAAGTGTGCTATACGTCATCGTATAAAAAAGTAATTCTCTTTAAGGGAAGCTAATGATGTACTACATAATGAGGAGTTTGAAAAGGCAGAGTATAGTTCATACTGTATTGACACAATAAAGAAGGCAATAGAAATCCTAAGAGATGAATTCTATTGTGTCTTTGTATTTGATGGAAAGACATTTCCTGAGAAACAATTAGAGATGGAAAGACGATCAAGGAAACATATGAGAGTGAAAGAAACATTAGCAACAATGAGAAGAATATTCTAGTATGATACATCAAACGAAGCAAATACAATGCAGTACTATGATGCACTCTTTGAATGTATAGATCTAAGTATATCAAAAGCCCCTACATCTCTTGATGTATGTGCAGTAGGAGAATATGAAGAAGACATTACATGTGCTCATATGTGCCAAAGCGGAGAAGTAGATGTTATACTAAGTAGTCACTATGATAGCTTGCTATTTGGTTGTCCTTATCTAATAAAGGACATCGATATGGTAGAAGGATACGCAGATGTTATGATACTACAAAGTATTTACAATCATTTCAACATAGACCACTTCCAAGCAATAGACATATTCATTCTAATGGATACGGACTATAATAAGAAGATCAGCAGGGTAGGGTTCAAGACAGCTCTTGTTAAGATACAAAGCCATGGAAAGCTAGAGAACACTAAGTACTACAACAAAAAAGAACTTAGCATCAACAGACTAAGGTAAATATATAACTGTACATACTTAAAGCACAAAGTAAGATGGTTCTCGATTAAAGCTAATGAAGATTTTGATATGTTAGAATGTTCAATCAAGATATTATAATCCTTATATTAAAAAAAAATATATTTTTTTTAGTAAGAATTAATTCCTGCCATAGCTAAGCTCCTAATAGCACCAGCAAATTCCTTCACTAAAGACTTCTGTCCTAACAGCTGTAGGATTTGATCAATAGGATTAGATATATGAGTTTCAATATAGTATAAGTAATCTATTTCTAGATTGTGAGGCAATACTAAGTGAGGTGGACACATTTTGTACCCTTGCAGCTTAAATCCTTCTTTGGTCTTAACAAATACGAAATCAAGTTTATCACCAGGCTTTGCTTCAATACCTAGGTCTTTCAATCTATTGCTATACACTAGCAAAGGTGTACTAGCACTAGAATATCCTTTCCTAATGTCTTTGTAATTACTAAGCTTTCCAAAGGGATATGACCTCTTACTAGAGACAACAGCTCAGCTCTAACAAACTCCATTATGTATTTATGCGATGATGAGTTCATAATCATCTCTACTACTGACGAATACATATGTTTCAGAAATATGCAACTATCTCTTCTAGAAACAACAACTCCCTTGTATATCATCTTATATTCACCAGCTATAAGTCTTACATATCTCTTCTTTGTTATTAAAAGAAACGTTTCAAACACAGCTTCGAACTCAAGCTTTACAGGTACAGGAAATTCTTTTGATACTTCGTTGGATATACATATAGCTAATACTTTACAAGATTCATAACTCTGAGCAGCATCAGATGTAAACATACACGAGTCGATATCGCCATACACCAGCTGTACTAGATATCTGGATGATATGGTGCTTGATGCGTGCATGAGCATGGATCTACCTATTGCTGTTGTGGACTCTGCGCCTTCTATAAACTATAAGTATGAAGAATTGCAAGTCCCATATGAACCATATACATAATTAGTTGATATCTTTAGAGCAAGTTGTCTCTTTTGAAGAACTACCTTTTCTATTCCTATAGTTGTACTAGATTGTATCTTAACTTTCTTTCTCTTTAGTATTAATGTCTTTAATAGAGATGGTACTAATTCTAAAGGCTCTTTAGCAAACATGTAAGACTTCTTGTCAGATACTTGCACAATAAAGTAAGGTTGATTAGAATTCCTTCTAATAAATGTTGAGTAGCATATATTATGACTTATTATAACAGAGGGATATAAACTTGAGAAGTCAAGTAAAGAACACCATTTATAGAGTCCAAGAGTAGGATTTGATACTATAGCTCCTTCATACTCAAACTCTTCGAGTAGAGAATCTGTTTTGTCAAATACAATACCTTTGTCATAACATTCTTTGTACAGTTGGGACTTTACTCTTATTTGTTGACCTCTAGTATAGAGATCTCTAATCCTTGTTCTTGCAACAGTTGCCATCTTTGTCACGCTGACACATATGTTCATATTATCAAACAATGCAATAGTCAGTAATGAATCTACTATACAATATCTTGCAATAGTCTCAATAGACTCTTTATCCCCTTTCACGTATAAGTTGAATACTTCTTTGTACGGTAGATCTATTTTTTTATTCCGTGTGAATTTCTCTGACACTGAAGACAAGCTATAGCTTTGTAGTTTATACTCCTTTGTAACGTATTGGTAGACGTCTATAACAGTATGCCTTGGTAAGTCGATGATTACATAGTTATTAAAGCGATAGGCTGAACTGTTCCAGTTAATATCGATTCTTTCAGTACCAATACCTTGCACTCTAGAGCTTGAAGGTAAGTTAATAAGCTTTCTTTGTAGTCTAATATCGATATATTCAAAATCAAACATGAATATATTATATCCTATTATAACATCTAGATTTATTTCTTTGATAAGAAGGAAATACGCTTCTATTAAATTCCTTTCTGTTGAGAATGTTCTTGTGTCCATCTCATCAACATCTATATTGCACTGTCCAGTATATAATATATACTTTTTAGATGTGTTAGGCATAAGGTACCTTTGAGATGCTACGGATATCATAAACAATCTATCTTTTTTTATGCAAGGATCTGGCATAGCACTTGCATTAGATGAGTACACTTCTATATCCATACACATTATTAATGGTCTTGGAACATCTATTTGATCTATAACTTGTATTGCATTCCAGCTACACGTATACTCTAGATCTGTAGAACATAATCATGTGTTGTAGTCTACACCTGCACATAGTACCTTTATCCATCTAGAATATCTTATGTTTATATTATTATATTATAATATTATATTATTTAATATATTATGTGCTATATCTTGTTTGATATATAAGCCACATCTCATTTTTGTTAAAGCCACATCTCATTGTCACGTCATGATTCATACTATATTCATTCCATATGTATGACTCCATTCTCCATTTCCAACTCCACCCCATCCCATCTCCACCTTATCTCTATTGAAGAACAAGCACTTTGAAGTCATAACACTTAGTATTAGCAAGGTTGTACATAAAAGGGAGTATAGAGTAAGATAACTCTTACTTCATACACTTGTTACTTATAGGTGGTAGTTGCCAATCAACGAGGCAACTTCTATCAATGTTACATCCATTTCTACTTCTTCCAACTAAATCCTAGGTTCTTTCTTAACCTAGCCACTACCTACAAACCCTAGCCTCCATTTACAAATCCTAGAAGCCATAATAGTAACTTCCTTATACTCTTTGTTACCTTTTGACTACTAACAATTTACTAAAGATAATATCTTGTATCAAGTGACTTACTTTTATACTTCCACTTTGCTATTGGTCAAAGGGCTTTTAATCCTTATGCTTTTGTCAATATGTGGTGTCTATCCTTTACTAATGCCTTTGTCAACAAATCAGCAAGCATGCCTTCCGTTGCACAATACTTCATATCAATCACTCTCATTTCAATCTTCTCTCTTATGAAGTGATGTTGAATGTCAATATGTTTTGTCCTTGAATAATGCTTGGGATTCTTTGCAAATATAAGACATCCTTGATTTTCATACTCCATTGGAGTTGCTTCCATTTGTACATCTCCAATGTCTTCTAAAAGTTATCTTAGTCATATTGCCTCCATTGTACCATGGCTTGCTGCCATGTATTCTGCCTCCATTGTTGACCTTACAATTGTTGGTTCTCTCTTGTAATTGTTGGTTGTCTCTTGTAATTCCATGATATAGCTCCCACTCCAACAAAGAACACATATCCCATTGTTGATCTTCTTTCATTTGCATCTCCAGCCAAATCTGCATTGCAATAACCATACAAAGTAATGTTATCACCTCCAAGGTACAATTTGAAGTTCAAAGTACCTTTTAAGTACCTCATGATCTTATTGATGGTTATCCAATGGATTGATCTAGCCTTTGACATGTGTTGGCTCATAACACTCACTACATATGCAAGATCCATCCTTGTGCCAACCATTGCATACATTAATAAATCCACTACTTTTTTGTATAGAATTCCTTGCATTTGACCTCAACTTCAGCAAATTTTTCATCCATGAGCTCCATCAACTTCAAATTGGCCTCCAAAGGTATTCTAATAGGCTTACACTCCTCCATTTTGAATCGTTTCAACATCTCTTCAATGTACTTGTTTTGGCTCATTGTAATGGTCTTCTTAGCACAATCTCTTACAAACTCTACTCCTAAATAATAGTGAAGCTCTCCCAAATTACTCATCTCATAATCTCTTTCTAATTTTACCTTCAACCAATCCATCATCTTCATAGTATTGGTTAAGATAATTAGATCATCAACATATAAGATGACAATCAATATGAACTCATTTGATTGCATCACATACAAGGAATAATCAGCCTCACTCCTTATAAATCCTTCAATTACAAAGAATATATCAATGCATTGGTACCATGCCCTTGGAGATTGCTTTAGTCTATACAAAGATTTCCTCAACTTAAAAATAAGATGTTCATTGCATTCTTGTACAAATCCTTGAGGTTGATCCATGTAGATATCTTCTTTCAAGCTTCCATTCAAGAATGTCATCTTCACATCCATTTAATGTATCTCCAAGTCCATTGCTGCTCCAATTGCCACAATGATTCTAATGGTGGTGAATTTGGCCACACGAGAAAATGTCTCGTTGAAATCAACTCTAGCAACTTGTGAATATCCTTTGGCAACCAATTTAGCATTGTATCTCATAATATTATCCATTGCATCCCTTTTGGTTCTAAACACCCACTTACAATCAATTGAAGATTGATTTGGTAGAAGTTGAGTCAATTCCCATGTTCCATTATCCATGAGTGATTTTTATTCTTCTTCCATAGCATTCTCCCACTTCAAAGCATCCAAGGACTTCATTGCATTATACAAACTCAATGGATCAGCAAAAAGAGCAACATTGGCATGTTCTTCACTTACTTGAGGAAAAATATGGTCCTTCTATGTGGTTTTTTTTCTCTCAAAGGTTATCTTCTTTCATTTCGAGAGGCTTCATCTTCTTGTATTTCATGCTCTCTTCTAAGCTTCTTCTTCCTTAAAGCTTGTTTTTTTTCACTTAAAGGTTGATACTCTTCATCATCATCATTATCATTGATATCTTCATTGTATTCATTGCTGGTTTTAACAATTGAAAGCATACTATGGTCTACCTTCTTTGGCACTTCACATTGATTTGTATTTCTTCCATATTCATTGTCACCATCATCTTCTTCTTCTTTCTTTACTAAAATTGATGATGTGTCCACAAACACACCATTACTCCTACTTGGACACATCTTCAAGTGCTCAAAAGCACTCTTATGTTCCAAAAATTCAACATCACGACTTTTAATGATCTTCTTGGTTTCTAAATATATTAGCATGAATACCTTTGTACCTTCACAATATCCAAAAAATATACATTTTGTATTCTTTGCATTAAATTTGGATCTCATGCAATCTAGTACTTTTGCATAAGCAATGCATTCAAAGATCTTCATGTGTGAAACACAAGGTTTTTTGCGACTCCAAGCTTCTTGTGGAGTCATTGATGTGAGTGCACTTGTAAGGCACCTATTCTTTGTATACACTGAAGTAATCACAGCTTCAGCTCAATACTCATGCCTAAGGTGTTGTGCATGAAGCATACTTCTTACCATCTCCACAATGGTGCAATTTATTCTTTCAGCAATTCTATTTTGTTGTGGAGTGTAAGGCGTAGAGGTTTGTATTGCAACACCTTAAATCTTTAAAAATTCATCAAAATGCTTTGACATGTATTCACCTCTATTATCTGTGCATAATAATTTTATCTTGCACTCATATTGTTTCTCTATAAGAGCTTTAAACTCCTTAAACCTTGAAAAGTACTCATTCTTAGCTTTAATGATGTAAATCTATACTTTTCTTGAAAAATCGTAATGAATGTGACAAAGTACCTTGCTCCTCCAATTGATGGTATCTTCATTGGTCCACAAACATCAAAATGCAAAAAATCTCTAATAATTTGGTTCCATGTGTTGCAACTCTATTTAAAAATAAAGTCTTTTATTGTTTGCCTTGTATACAACCTTCACAAGCAAGTGTCATGGCATTGTGGCTGAAATGACTAAGATCCAAGCTGCTTACCATGGATTGAAGCTCCTTCATGCATTCGGCATTTAAATGACCAAGTCGTTGATGCCACATTCCAAACTTGTCTTGGTCTTGTGAAAAATCGGTAAATGCAGCCACTTCAACTCCATTCACCTTTTTACAATTGATGAAGTAGAGATTTCCATTTCTAAGGCCTTTGGTAATATGTTGTCTACCCATTGTCTTCACAAAGCATTCATTCATGTCAAATTAAACCTTACAACCATGTGATACAAGTTTGCTCACTGAAAAGAGGTTTTTTTTCATCTTTGGTACATGTAGGACTTCCTTCAATCTGATCCTCTTGATTTGGTCGTTTACAACGATTTCCACAACAATTGAGTCAATTCCAAAGACTTGTACTATGCTATTATCTCTCAACCAAACTTTGGTTGCTGGTGTACTTAGTAGCACCTGAATCACCAACAAGGAATTTCTTCATAAGTGTCAAATGAATACTTATATGGTGTCATGTACTTAGTAGCATCTGAATCTATAATCTACTTAGACATTGCAGCCATAGAGGCTCTTTTACTTGCCATGAAAGCATAGTCATCTTCACCAAAGTTATTATAAGCATTATTTGCATTCTCTCTATCTTCTTTCTTGACTTTGTAGCAATTCCTAGCAAAGTAACCTGATTTTTTATAAATATAGTAATTTTTCATCTTGTCCTTTAAACTATCACATTGGTGAGAATAGCTACCTTTTCCTTGTCTTGAAAATAGAGTTGAATCTTCACTTTGATGTTCTTTTTCTTTTCTCTTGGTTACTTCATGGGCAAGTCTTAACGTGACATATTTCATAGTAAGTTCCTTCATGTTGATAGACTCTAATGCCACAATGAGGTATTTGTAGGACTCGGGAAGGCTCATGAGTAATTTCAACACAATTTCTCTATCATCAACTGGTGTGTCAACAACTGTTAGTTGGTTTGGAAGTGCTTTTATCTTGTTCACATGAGCCATGAGGTCATCTCCATCTTCCATCTTTACTGTTAAGAACTTCCTTCTTGTTCATAGAATGTTGGTAAGGTTTCTACTCTCATAGATGTTGCAAAGAATCTTCTATGCTTCCGTTGCTCTAGTGCAAGCAGTTACATGTGAAAAGTTGGCATCATCAAGATTTGTTGCAATCATGCCAAAAGCCTTCCTTTTACGTCGTTTGTACTCCTTCTTCACCTTCACATCAGCATCATCACTTGGAGGGTCTTCACTTTCATCAACAATGTCTCAAAGATCTAATGAAGCCAACAAGAGCTCCATTTTCTCTTTCCAATAGTAGAAGTTGTTACCCCTAAACTTCTCAATTATTCTCAAACCTTCACTTTCACTTGCAGCCATGTCTAAAGAAGGGATGTATCAAAGAAAATCAAGAAAAGAAAAGAATGAACTCTCAAAATCAACAAGAAGATGTTGCTGCCTTAGAAACCCAGAATGCCCTCTTAATGAGTAAACTATTGTTTACACTCTTCAATCACTCTCAACTTTACTTAAAAGACTTCTCATAAGTGTGATAACCTCTTGAATAAGCTTTGCATCTCTTAAATCACCTCTCTTATTTCATTAAACACTTCTAACCTCACAAAGCACTTCTTATCACAATAAGTGGATTTCTTAAGAAGATTAATACATAAAAGTACAAAGTTAGAGCACCAATGATGAAACTCAGCAAAGAAACACAACAAAAGTATCATTAAACATCAATTTAAGGTATCTAACAACCTCCAAGATTATGAATGCACTTAACAACAAATAAGAGCATAACTACATCAACAACTAGATACAAAAGGAGATTTAGAAGATACCAAATCCTAACATCAGCAACAACCATAAGATCTACACTTAACACCAACAAAGACTTCAAAGAACTTCAAAACTCACAACTAAAGGTGTGTGGGCCCATAACCTGTTGAAGAACAAGCACTTTGAAGTCACAATACTTAGCATCAATAAGGTTGCACACAAAAGGGAGTATGGAGTAAGATAACTCTTATTTCATACACTTGTTACTTACAGGTTGTGGTTGCTAATCAACAAGGCAACTTCTATTGATGTTTCATCCATTTCTACTTCTTCCAACTAAACCCTAGATTCTTTCTTAACCTAGCCACCACCTACAAACTCTAGCCTCCACTTACAAATCCTAGAAGCCACCATAGTAACTTCTTTATACTCTTTGTTGCCTTTTGACCACTATCAACTTACCTAAGATAGTACCTTTTACTAAGTGACTTACTTTAATAGTCCCTACTCCAACCATGTCTCTTATCTTGATGCTTATTACTACAAATTTTTATTCCAACTAAAAATAAACATTTAATAAGTAAATATCTCAAATTTAAAAATTTGAATAAAGTCATTATCATGAATAACTAAAAACTGAAAACTTAAGACAAAGTGGAGATGGAACTAGGTGGGATGAGGACGAGGTAGGATTGAGTTGGACATGGTGGCTTGGAATGAGGTCAAAGACATAAAACAAATACAAAATAGACCATGAGATAGCAAGGGAGATGTGGCTTAAACAAAATTGGAATATGGCTTTAACAACTCCTTATATATATATATAAAATAGATTATAGTTTTATTAAATTTATCCATCCATCCTAACCATCATAAAAAAATAATGATTTTAGGATTCATTTTTCCATTATTAGATCTACAACTAGTAAAAATCTATCACATTCATCATGGTTATCATATTCTTCATCAAAGGTGGATCTATTTAGTAAAAGCATAGGTCTATTTAATATATATATATATAATTCATTGAACTTTATATATTTGAATAGTATATATATGATTGAAACCATATTTTTGGCTAATAATTTAGAGCTATTATAAGTAAAAAATATTATTAAATATTTGTAACTTATCAAAGCTAACATGTGGCTAATATAAGAAGTATTCCTAAGTGAAATGATCTTTGGTAATAAACTACTTGTTTACATAAGTTTGTTCAACTAAATTATAGACTTGTGTTGAAAGAGTCTACATTGAAAATCTCTTTTACAATCTCAATTAACATATATTTTCATTTGTTAGATAATAAAAGCACGTATACTTGCACAATTATGCTTTTGTTTAAACAATAAAATTTTATAACATTTTCCTTGCATGATATAAAAAATAGTGCTTTAGTTTATCAAATAAATTGAATTCATTGTATAAAATAGTTTGTAATTGTATGATTTTTTTAATCACCTTGAAAGAAGCATTATTTGTAAATTGAATTTCCTTTGCTATTTTCTCAAGGTTTTTAAATTTTTAAATTTTTAAATTTTTAACATCTTTCTAAAAGTAAAAAGTAAATACCTTGAGAAAATAGCAACAACCTTGAGAAGTAAAAACTTGTTTGAAAGACTTGATTTAACTTGTTTGAAAAACTTGTTTAACTTGATTTAAGTATCAAAATGTTTCGGTTTGAATGTTTTGAAAGCTCTCGACCTACAACAAGTTATTTTAACCACAAGGAAGAAAGATTTACATATATATATATATATATATATATATATCCATATAAAGCTTTTCACTAGCGAAGGATTCGAACCGTTGACCAAACTAAATGAGCAATAGTCGCCCTCTATGGGGTACATCCAAGACCATCAGACGAAGAGTTGTAATCGAAGGGTTTCGCGTCGCGAGATGCGCCGTGACTTCGCGGAACGCAATCCAGAATCTCATTTGAAGCGCTGGAATGATTGATTCCAGAGGGGCTGCAATTTGGTTTGCAGTCTGCTTTACAGTCCGAAATCATCAGGGCTCATGCTCCATTCCCCATCTCCCTCCGCCATAGCCAAGGCTCCCCTGCTTACGCCCCTTTTTGGGGGTGATTGGAGCTCTGTGGTGTTGGTGGTGATAGTAGTGGGTCGTTGCCATTCGGGATTCGGGGAGAGTGTGAAGAAGCGGTCTTGTGTGTGTGTGTGTGTGTTTGTTTGTTTATTTGTTTGTGCTCGTCGTGATTCCAGGGGAGCTCGGCGTCGAGGTGTGTGTTTTTTAGGGTTTGAGGGTGGTGGGTTTTGGTGGGTTCCGGCACCCAGGGTTAATTCCGGAGTGTAGGGTTCATGCGTATTTGCCAATTGCTACGTAGCGGCAGGAGTGCTGGGAAATTTTTGGTGGGTTGGGGGGTTTGGGAATTAGGGTAAGCGTGAACGGAAGGGGATGAAGCGGAAGGTTCCATGTTTGTTGATGGTGGAGGGTTGTGCGCTTGGGAATGTTGCTGGATGTGGCTGTTTGGAGAGCTAACGCGAGGATTGTCGACGACGTGTGTGTCATTGGGAATTTGACACTCTGTGACGGGTCTTGGGTTCTTTCTCAATGGTACATGGTGTCGGGGACAGGCGCGGTTTGTAACAGGACACGTTGAGGCGAGGGGCGGGTAATTGAGAGGGAGCGAACTGCGAGGCGCTTTTTCTGAGATGGGAGAAGATGACGAAATGACGCAGGCGGCGAAACGGCAGAGGCTTGATGATGGGCAGAATGGCGCTAGCACTGCCGGGAGTTCCAAGTCTGGAGGTGGGGGAGGACGGACTAGGGAGAGTTCTCCGAGGGATGGTGATCGTCGGTCATTAGAGCGTCGCAAGAGTGGATTGGCAGCAAAACCTCCTGCTCGGAAGTTTGTCATGGACGACGATGATTCGGATGATGATATGCCCCTGGCTAGTCGATTGCCCGTCGCTGCCAAAGGTAAAGTCGTGAAGGGGTCTCATATTGTGAAGGGTGAGAAAGATATTGCTGCCTCCATCAAGGATGAAAGAATGGCAGACAAGGCTAAGGCTCTGCAGCCGCTAGTGCATGATGAATTTGATGATGATGACGACAAGCCTCTTGCTCACCGCGTCCAGAAAGAAGTAGCTCTAAGCACCGCAGACGACGATTCGGATGACGACAAGCCCTTGGCAGCGCGCTTACCTCTAGGTTTAAGGACTTCTGAGCGGAAGGATTCGCTGCCGAGGACGGAACCAGCAGTCGTTAAGGCAGCATCATTACAGAGCAAACCTTCTACTCCTTCACTATCTATGAAAACCCCCAAAATTGTTGTTATTCCGCAATCTCTTGGAAAGCCTGATAGTAAAATGGAAGTTGACGGAGACGATGATGAAGATGATATCCCTCTTGCTCAACGATTGGCGTCCTCAACCAGTCTCATTAAGAAGGTCGTGCAGCAGAAGGCTAAAGCGTCGTCCAGTACAGGGACCACTGCAATAGCGGCTAGAAAGCTTTTGGAGAAGAAAAAAGTGAAGAGATTGCAGGCTCAGAGGATGGTTATTAAGAAGAAGATCATCACGAGGACGACCACTAAGAGTAAAAAGATCGAGCCTGCAAGTGGTGATGGTGTTAAGTGGACAACTTTAGAACATAACGGTGTCATCTTCCCCCCTCCTTATGAACCTCATGGCGTGAAGATGTTGTACGACCGAAAGCCGGTGGATCTCACGCCTGCGCAAGAGGAGATTGCAACCATGTTTGCTGTGATGATCGAGACCGATTACGCGAAAAAGGAAAGGTTTGTCAAAAACTTCTGGGATGATTGGAAACCTTACCTAGGGAAAAATCACGTGATTAAAAAGTTCGAGCTTTGTGATTTTACTCCCATCTTTCAGTGGCATGCGAGAGAGAAGGAGAGAAAGAAGAACATGTCGGCAGAGGAGAAGAAAAGGTTGAAAGAAGAGAAGCTCGCTGCGGAGGAGAAGTACATGTGGGCGGTTGTTGACGGCGTGAAGGAGAAGGTCGGAAACTTTAGGGTGGAGCCTCCTGGCTTGTTCCGTGGCCGTGGGGATCATCCCAAGATGGGGAAGTTGAAGACGAGGATTCTGCCGCATGATATTGTGATCAATATTGGGAAAGACGCACCTGTGCCAGAGTGTCCAATTCCTGGGCAAAAGTGGAAGGAGGTTCGACATGACAATACAGTGACATGGCTCGCTTACTGGAAGGACCCAATCAATGACAAAGAATTCAAGTACGTATTTTTAGCTGCCAGCAGTAGCTTGAAAGGCCAAAGTGATATGCTAAAGTACGAGAAGGCGCGTACGCTCAAAGACTATATTGATAACATCCGAAGGACTTACACCAAGGACTTCTCATCTTCAGACCCTACCAAGCAGCAGATTGCTGTAGCAACGTATCTTATTGATCGCCTTGCCCTTCGTGCTGGTAACGAGAAGGACGAAGATGAGGCTGACACAGTGGGTTGCTGCTCCCTCAAAGTAGAACACGTTAGCCTAATTGCACCCAAATCTCTTCAATTTGATTTTCTGGGAAAGGATTCAATCCGGTATTTCAACACAGTGGAGGTTGATGAGCGGGTGTACAAAGCTATAGGTCAGTTTAAGAAGGGAAAGAAAGGGGGGGATGACCTGTTCGAGAGATTAGATACGACGAAGCTGAACTTGCATTTGAAGGGGATAATGCCGGGTCTCACTGCTAAGGTGTTTCGTACATACAATGCTTCCATCACGCTTGACACCTTGCTGCAGGATACCCGTGGAGAAACCACAATTGAAATTATTGCAGATTATCAGCGTGCCAACAAAGAGGTGGCTATTCTGTGTAATCATCAACGGTCTGTGTCAAAGGGCCATAGCGCTCAGATGGAGAGATTGGAACTAAAGATGCAGGAGTTGGAAGAGCAGCTGGAAGAATTGGAGACGGATTTGGATAGGGCAAAGAGAGGTAAGCCTCCTTTGAAAGATTCTGAGGGAAAGGTCAAGAGAAATCAGACTCCCGAGGCTCTTGAAAAGAAGATTGCATCTACAACACAAAAGATAGACAAGATGAGGTTAGACATGAGGGTTAAAGATGATCTCAAGACTGTGGCTTTGGGCACCTCAAAGATCAACTATATGGATCCTCGTATTACTGTGGCTTGGTGTAAGCGTCATGAGGTACCCATTGAGAAAATATTTAACAAGTCTTTGCTTTCCAAGTTTGCCTGGGCTATGGAGGTTGAGCCAGACTTCCGATTTTAAACAACTTCATGTAATTTTGTGAGATGTAAGCAGGACATAAAAAGGCCGTGTGGATAGCGTTGGTATTCAAGAATGGGAGCACTAGTTGTGCAGAGGCAGTGCCTTGTCCAGCTAGTGTTCTATTAGTAGCCTAGTGAAGAATAGGAAGACGACGGGTGGTTGTATTTGTTGGGCTCAAGTTACATTTTGAGACTACAGAGAGGGCCTTGAACAGAAAAAGATGAGTGTATGATTTGCCAGAGATCCCAAAGAAGGGAGCAGAGGACGGGGTAGGTATGATTGTGGCCCACATTCATACCTCATAGAAAAACAACCATGTCATGAAGGGCTGTTCATTGAAATTCTAGATTTTTTTTCTTTTTTTTCTTTTTTTTTTTCCCCTTCTTTCTTCTCCCTTTCGATTCGTCCTGCCACAGCATGGGGATTCATCGAAGCGTTTGAATCTCCGGGAGTTTCTCCAACTTGGTTACCTTGGAATCCATGCGATCCGAGATGCATGTTAATGCAGCTGTCCAGTTCCCAGTGAGAGATGCCAACTAATCGCTCTCCTCCGAGAAGCTTGTGACTACTTCATCCGTTACTCACGTCACAGTCCTCCACGACTGCGGGTTTCCTGTTCTGACAAATCTCACTTTACTTTTATCGATTCAGAACTTTAGCAGAAAAGTGAGTATGTAAACATTGCGGTTCTGGCGTAATTTTTTTTCCCTTAAGAAGCTACTTTAATTCTCTTGCGAGCCGTGCTTGCACGAATTGGATGTGCCTTGGTTTCATAACCAGAATTTGTCTGATTCCTCGCAAATTAATCTTGTCCACATTAGTCAACTTATGGTGTCCATTGAACCTCACTGTTTATTGAAAGGTGTAAAGGGTCTGTACAGGACCTCTGCAGATCAACTTTGAAATATTGACTTGGAATCTAGTGGAATAACTTCTGTCATTTGGTTTGATGAAATGTGGGCCCATACCATTTTTAGTGTTTGATAAAAGGTGCATTAACAGCTGTATGAAGCAATGGAAGATGTGGTTTAATAAACAACATACTTTTACAGCATGAACTGTTATCAAACAAAATTATGCCAATTCTTTTGGAAAACAAAAGCAACTTGACATTAAAGTGAATTAAATGAAATAAACGCCCATAAACAAAATGTTCACGTTTTCTTAGACAATTTTTTTTGAGAAATGAACTAGCAATCTCCAACATTTTAGAGGAAATAGTAGTAAGTAATTCATCTCAAAACACACTCTTCTATCTTTCAGTTGAGATCAACCTGAATGGAAATATGGCGTGTTTATGAGCTTAGTGGCTGGTTGTTTGGAAACTACCAGCCACTAAGCTCATAAACACGTCATATTTCCATTCAAGATAGCAGCGTCGAATGATCTATAACCATCTATGACAGATTTTTGGATCTTTCATCGTTGCAGGATCAGTTCAGATTGTTGCAAGCATGATCGATGAGCTCATGAACTCTTTGACCTTGCATTCAGTTCAAATCCAATGTTTGTCGGCGTCTGAATCCCACTGAACTCTCAGCAGGTTTTGTAGGTTCTGATTTGTGAGCAACTCATGGCAAAAAGCACCCGAGATTTGAAGGTATGGGATGCGGACTCACCCCTGGTTTCACACCCAGGTTTTGCGAAGAATGCTGAACTCTAGCATCGCACTCATTCTTTTAAGTCATTCGTGCTGAAGGAGTTCGGTTCATGTCCTAAATGGTGTGCCGGAGTGGAAATTCTTCAATTCTAAACAGAGTCTTTGGTAACTTAAAAACTCTTGTTTAGAGTCTTCGAGATGGTTGTCACTATTACAAACAGGAAGGATATCTGTTTCTCTGCCGACGAAAACTGGGTAACGCAGAAGGCAGAAGAGAGGGCGCGAAGTAATATGGTATCAGTGAGACGCGATGAAACTCCTGCTGAAACATCGAAGTGCGAAGCTGGGCTGTTGTGTTGATTACGTAGCATGGCTTGAATCGAACAGCGCGGTTGCCAGCTCCACTTGAAGCTGCAAAAATCACGTGCCCATGTGATTTATTGTTCTTCTGAACAAAATTCTCCGAGACATACATCTCGAATTGACTGTCGTTGAGGGACAGAGCTCGGGAGTGTTACCTGGATTCCGTTGCCGAAGGAGAGGAATGTCTGGGTTCCACACATTGGACCACTCCACAGTTGGTTGATACCTTCGATACATGATATCTTCAGTGCTTCCCGTTGGATATGCTCGTCTTCCGACTGTTGTCGCCCACCTGGTTCTTTGACTGGTATGGACATCGAGCTATATACCAATATTCCAGGCAGGAACAATCTCAACCGATTCTAGATCGGCACTTGAAGATGCGCTCAACACCAGCAGAGCACTGCAGGTGAAGGATGGAACTGAATGTAAGGAGGTGCCACAGAAACACTTACAGTGAGTACTGTTTCGACTATATTCTTGATATGTCTGTGAAATGTCTTTTGAGCTCTGCATTGCAATTAATCTTTACCAGAGCCTTGAGAGATAGGATCCACAGCGCTGAAGCAGCAGAGGCTCAGGCCGTGATGCTGGCAGCATAGAATGATAAACGTGGCAGTGCGATGATTGAGCGCAATGCAAACTAAACTCCGGGTTGCGCTAACTTGTGAGATTAATCATTTTATGGGGACCAAATGAGGGTAGGCAGGCACGCAGGCAGCTGACTTGCAGACTGCCACTCACGGGTATGATACGGCATGCGGTACTTGCTTCGTTGAGGCATTGCTGCAGGTCTGACAGGGTCGCCCATGGCAGTGGGGTTGGTTTCCATAGCGAGCGCCGACCATCCCCCTTTTCTTTGACTGAGTCATTCAGACCTCACCTGACCTGAAGCATTTCCCATTCTCACCGCGCGGCCCAGCATTCCCTAAGCGTCAAGTCTGAAGTGAAATCTGCAGGTAGGGTATTAAATTTTGTTGTACTGGGCAGAGCCTTGGCATATTTCTGGAGTCATCATATCTGATATAACATAGTAGTGCACTTAGCTTCGACATTACACTAGGCGGTCAAACAAGCTTCAGCGAGCAAGATGTTAAAATAAAAATAAAAACAAACAAACAAAACAAAACAAAACAAAACCCTTCGCTACAGATCTCCAAACATAAAGAAGCAATAATAATTCTTGCATTCACTGCTCCAGACGAGATTCTGTTATCGCTGCAGCCAACACCACCCAATGCAAATCACCCTAGCTGGGTTGCTTTAAACGCTAACTACCACAGGACAGAATTTGCCTGCCAACACACGACAGATCTAAGAATTTACCCCCCTGTCAAGAGGCGGTGAAATCACCACCTCGCTCTATGTCTCCACTTGGACATCATCCACGGAGAGCATATTATCTAGACGCCTGGTTTACACATGTGGGCTCCCCCTCCACACTTCACCCCTCCACAGTTCAAATCAACAAACGTAGACTCGCAGACGGGCTGCAAGTTTTACTCACACACATCTCACTAAACGACCATCACAACAATGTAGCTCCGGCTGGAAGCCACGCAGGGACAGGGGTGAGGCAAGAGCAACACGAGTGGGTCTGGGATTTGTTGTTACTACAAAGGGGGGAAAGAGCTAGGTACAAGAGGGGCAGTGCGAGTCAAGTGGGTACAAAGGAGAATGGGGCTCTGTCTGCATCCATCGCTGTGTACCTGATACAAGACCAGGAATCAGAAAAAGGGGCCTTGGTGCATGTGATCCATCCCTCCTCCTCCTCCTCCTCCTCCTCCTCCTGCGGCTGCTTCTGCAGCTGCAAGACGCAGCGAGCGATCCACCGAGCGAGGTAGCGATGGAGGGAGGGCCACCAGGTGGGGTTCTCCTGGATCACCGCCGCCCAGCTCTCGCCATCGCCTGCGTTGGCGTCAGCTACTAGACTGCGCCTCACACACACTCTTGACATTGCACGAAGAAGAAGAAGAAGAAGAAGAAGAAGACGTTAAAGTAAAAGTAAACGTAAACAGGTAAAAGTCAAAAGGAAGGAAGGAAACGGGATGGGGAAAGAAAAGGAAAAAAGGATCTGAGAGACTACTCTGAGCCTGACACGCACTCTTGACGTTGACGAAGGCACAGGAAGAAATCGAAAAAGCAAAAGGGAGACGCGGAAAGAAATCGCCACTGACGCTGTGTGGTGACAAGAATTTATGGATTGTCCCCCTCGGTTGTGAGTTCTTTTAACATTTCTTTATTGTTGATTGCGTCTTCGTTTAGATTTTCGGTATTTTTTTTCAATATTTTTATCTTGTTTAATATATATATAGATATGTTAGAAATAATAGAGGATTAAATCTAAGCAAAGTAAAAATGTTTTTAGGTTGGTGACAATGCCAAAAATGGGGACACATGAAGAAATCAAAGTTTGCAATATTGTGTATGTATATTGAAATGATTTTTTTTATTATTTTCTTCAAGAAATTAAATGTGGTTTTAAAATCATCAAATGTTGTCCAAAATAATGTTGGAAACCTCTTTGAAAGAGTTTATGTGCAATAGTGGTTTGAGGGAAAAACCCAATTAGGTAAAATCTTTCATCTCTAGTGTAACATAGAAAATTGGCCACATAAAAGCATGTTGCAAATGAACCATTTAAAGCCATGAAATATTAACAGATATAAATAACGAATTTGGCAAATCAGGGCAATCAACACATGAAGAATAATGTCAACGAAAAATAAAACAATTACTAAATTTGCGAAAAGCACAAATAGTAACAATGTAAATTCTAAGATCGAAAATATATCGAAATAATTTATGTCATGACAAAGTCATTCTGAATTTTTTTAATTTTTTTAATTTTTTTACTTAACAAAGTTGAAAAATAGGCACTTATCTAAGATAGAAAAGTCTGCAAAACACCCTCTTTAGTATCAGACCCCAAGTAATCAAAAGAACCTTTCTTATGAATTAATCCTCTTCTTCTCTTTCTTTCTTCTATTGTGTTTTTAGAATTATTTTTGTAATTTTAATTCTTAAATTTTCCACAACATTGTGGGTAGGTAAAAATACTTGGAGCAAAGAAAAAATACAATAAATAATAATAATAATAATAATAATCATAACTACATGACTATTTATCTTTCAGTTAAATCAGCTTTCCCTAACAATTACTATACAAAACTTTTAAATTAAGGGCAGGTATACCTCTTTCTTCTTGTACATCTCAATTAACAAGACCAATGTTTACATAAATATTCTTATATATAAAAGTGATTTAATTTTCTTAATTTTTGTAAAAACAATAAATTGTTGCATAGGATTTTTTTATAGTAATTTCACAGCCACAAACTTCAAATAAAATCAAGAATCTTTTTCTCTCCATATATATAGAGAGAGAGAAAGAGAGAGATATTTCAGGAAACAAGCGAGTATAATACATAAATAAATAAATAAATAAATAAATAAATAAAATGAAAGTTGAAATTTCATGAGTTCATGGGGAACAAAGTGAAGTATATATGAACAACAAAAGACTTTAAAAATGTTTAAAGAATAATATAAAAGTTTTACTTGACCTATCATTCGGCTTATACTATCACTGTAATAATTGAATGATCATATACTTTTTGGAAAACTATGATACTTTCTTTCTGAGTGTCAAAACAAAACTTCCATATGTTTATGCTCAAACAACATATTTCATTTGAATGTAACATTTAATGCATTTGCATTGTTGAGGATGTATGTCCATATCTGTATACACACACACACACACACACCTACGTATACATACACACCCAATAAATATCACGGACATTTCTCACAATAAATACCAAAAAATGAAAATATAGAAACTGCTTTTTATTTAAACTAAGTATTTCACAAAGATCTCGGTGAGGTTCAGGAGTTAATATTTCAATATTGATTTATTTTATTTTTTAAAATCAGTAATTTTACCAAAAATGTTATTGCAACCAAACCAAAAGAATGAACCTCACCGCGATCATTTTGTTTTTCCTATTTATTATCTTTTATCATCAACACGCCTCAATTATTTTTATTTTTATTTTTCCTTTTCTTTTCTTTAAAATTCTGGGTCCCTCAAATATTGACTGACCAGCTGTAAGCAAGCTTGATGTAACCTGTGGAAAGAGTGGCAGTCAATTGTCCCTTTCTACCCTGCCTCTTAAAGCAACATGAGTGACCTTGCAGCAAATTGAAAGCTAAAGCAAACATAATCACAAAACGAAAACAATGCAGAATGATGACTTGGATTTGAAGTATTATGGCAAACTGTGTTCCAGCTCCAAACGGGGGCAAGCGTGCTGACTAGGATCCGAAACCTTCCACGTGTCTTTCACCCATTGGATACGTGTTGCCAGCTAATCTGGCTGACTTTTGTGAGTGGATAACACTGTCCCGCCCGAGAAAAGCTGCTGCCACTGCATACTTTTGCGGCCATTGGTCCATGCTCTCGTCCACGTAGTCCTATTAATTGGGTGAATAGGTCTACGTGGACGACTCAACGTGAGTGCCACCGAAATCCGAGCTGGTCGAGCCATGCCTTGAAGCGAGTCCAGGTTACAGCCCCTCTCAATGACGTTCATAGCCTCTTCACATTCTCAATTTTCCCAACCCAGTGTTGTGGGGCAAGGCAGTCGCAGGGAAAAGGATGGAGATTTTATTTATTTTTTTGTGCATTTATTTACTACAAACAGAAATTAAAAAGCACTGAAAATTTTGAGATATGGACAAAAGAAAAAACCAACTTTGGTGTAAGATAGGAAAGGTCGCCGCACCTCGGGGCCGAATAAGTGCACGGCTAATTTATTCCCAGAGCACCAAATAAAAATAGCGAAAGCATTACTTGGAACAAATCTGAACAGAAGCGGGTCGTGATCGCAACCGCCTAATTCCATCTCGAAGAAGCACGGTGTGGTTCGAAGGTGACGGTGACAGGCGCCGGCGCATTCACATCGTTCCAGGGTAGTCCTATGACCGCAGGCAGGCGGGGGAGCGGGGGTGGGGGGGCTGGTGGCAGATTGGAACAGGAGTAAAGTACACGTCACGGGTTAAGGTGATGACGTGGCGTAGAATGCGGACATGGGTGTCCAACTGTACCGCCTAGGCCCTGACGTAAAGCCCGGTCAGAGCCCCCCCCCATGAGGATTGTTCTGTTCGTTCCTTCATTTGCCAACATTGGGGCTTGATTTGTAGTTCCCCCTAGTGATAGGGTACCCCATTCTAGAGTACCACTGCTCTTGTTGTGCATTTTGGAGAATCTTGATTCCCTACATATATTACATCCTACACATTTTATATTACATTTCTCGTTATATACAAATTAAAGCACGTTCTTTTTGTACATGTCTACATTTGGTACCCAATAACCTCCTTTTTTTTTCCCTTTTTTTTTCCTTTTTTTTCCCCTACACTGGATGTATTTTATGCAACATGTTACAAGGTTCTAAATATTTTCAGCATTTGTGATTAAGATCTTCATGGTTACATCTAAGGTTTTAAACATGTCCAAACTTCTGGAGTGGGAATATTTCAACCATGAAATGTAAGCTACAATAGGTATTGTTATTGCCCCCATCTTTTAATACCTAAGGTAGCTCAAGTTCTACTTCTTGTAAACAAGATGCTTTCATGCTAACCTATGTGCTTAATTTTATCACAAGCATGTACAAGTTAATTGCTAATCACACCACCAATGACTTCTCATGTGTGTCAACATTGATTCATAGAAGGAAGGCATAAGGCACCCTTTATTTGAATGTACATGTGTATATATATATATATATATATATATGATTAAATTTGATGTACTATCTCTGCCATTTATTCTCTCTCTTATTCTCCCTTGATTTTGTCCTTTCATAGAACTACATGGCAAGCAGCACAAAGCACATTCCAAAATATTAGAATAACTGATGTATACATATTCTTAACACAACACATGTTTTCATCTAATTGTTTGCTAAATGTTAATAGAATTTTTATCTGTTCATATTTTTTAAATTTAAACTTCCAAAAAGTCAAAATATCATATCATTCCTAGTCATTGTCACCCTTGGATATAGTTTTTTTTTGTTGTTGTTGTGTAAAGATTAAAGTTATGATTTATATGTTATTTCAAGATATTTCATATGTTTTCTTTTTCTTTTTCTTTTTCTTATGTATTTTATACAAAGGTTTTATGCCAGTGTCATAGGCAATGCTTGATAAGAAAAGAAAAGTTATTGCAAATGATTTGTGTGTAGTTAATTTTGAACTAAATATAATATAGTTTTAAATTTAATGGGGAAGAATACAGTAATTGTAAAGTTAATAATATTTTAAAATACAACTTTCAAGAGTGTTTGTGTGATTGTTTCAAACACAAGCTACTACAAGTAATTTGAACAGAGTTTTGTTAGTTGTAGAATTTAATATTACTACATTATGTTATCTGTTACATAGAACACTTTAAAAAATAATTTGCATGTGTTATATAGAATTATATGGTAGTCTAATGGCAGATTATTCTTAAATCAAAGTACAAACTACACTTCATTTATAAACTTTAGCAAAGAGATATCTATATCACATATTGGAACTTTCCTTACAGAAGAAAGGCATGGATGGAGACTAGTTACAATATGTTAGGTTCATGAGCATTTCAGATATGTAATTTAGGCATTTGAAAGAAAATAAATATGAGTTGGGATAATCTCTCAACTCTTTAACTATCTGAGAGTTGTGAATATTATAAAATTTTGAAGCATCAAAGAAAATCAGTACATGAAACCACTTTTTTTTTTTTGATTTTTTAATTGAGTTTTATTTTTTGGAGTAAAAGCAGAGTTCCTTAACACTGTGTATGTGGAAGTCAATGTGAGATCAGATCTTTAAAGTGAGGTTGAGATAGGTCATGATTTTTTAGGGTTCAGTAGGTGTGATCTCCCAGTCTGCTTTTATGACCTAATTAGTGTAGAAGTAACAGTAAAGGATGGTACCAGGTCTAAAGGAGCTCTGCTCTAGGGTGGAGCTCTGCCACCTCCTCTCAAACCTCCCCACAATACACTCACTTATTGATATTTTATAGATGGAGAGTCAACTACACACACCTAACTCTCCTAAAGTAGTGACTTCCCACACACAATCCTACATAATTTTATCTCACATTCTCCCTCTCTATGTGTGTATGTGTAAATAAATAATATATATATATATATATATATATATATATTACATATTACTTATTTTGTCCCACACACACATCTATTCAATATACAATACTAGATAGAGACCAAGTACTTGAATCATTTTCAAAAGGATTGGATACTCAATTTGTTCTCAACATGTAAGCCACCATATGTATTTTTAGATATAAAATAGTGTTTCTAAATAATAACTTTAGAATATCATAACTTGCATAATATGTGGTAAAAAAAAATATTTATATATATGTGTATATATATATATATATATATGAATGTTAAATAGACATAGATTTTTACTAAATCAACTCAGCTATCAAAACCATCATTAATAGCTTTCATCGCCCTTCTCAATGCTAATTGTCCATTCCTTTCTTAGTGCCAATCCCTTGCCATGACCTCCCCATATTTGTTCCTAGTCTCCATTCTTTGCCCCATTCTCAACCTTTGTCTCTTATTCATGTTTGTTGCACAAATTGTGATCTACTATTATGGTCATAGAGTAGATTATGCAATGTTGACCATATTGTAAGTGATATAGCATTAGTTGATAGTTTATTATGCACTATCCTTTAAATTCAAACATTCTTGTATTAAAAACATACTCATGAAGTACTATTTGACCATCTTAGGTGGTAAATAAATGTAAAATTGATAAAGATACGAAAATACAAATCCTTCATTCATTTTTCTTATTTTGAATCATCTTGCCTATCTCCAAATGGATTATTGTTGTGAGCTAAGACTTTAAGCCTAATAATAATTTGAAGAGACATTGCACCATATTATATTATTAACTATTTTTGGAGCACTTATCAAATACCTCTTATAACTCTTTGAACACTTGAAGTAAAGTAACTTTAGAAGAAGTAATTGAATAATTGAGATCAAGACATATTACAATAGATTGGACATGACCTTTAGATTTAATTTAAGCTTTCATGTGCAATTCTTGTTTGCATCAATCTTTTGCTCTATATTCTACCACTATTGCTAAGAGTCTTAAACTTGAACAAAAAGATATTAACCATAAGTTAAGAATCCAAAGCCAAAATAGTACTATATAAAAACAATAAAAGTATATAATGTATGAGACAATCATCTTTCATTCCATTATTTGAAGTAAGCTCTCCACCTCTTGGATGTTGGCATTATATAATCCAACATTTATACTTAGGGTTGAACATCATTTGTAATAAAATATGTAAAGATCATGATGTTTGGAGGTCCACTTGCTTAAAAAGATGAGTCGGGACAAGGAATAAGGAATGAGAACAAGGACGAGGAGGATTTCAAGATGGGGGATGAGAGTTGGAAATGAGGGGAATGAGGATGGGGAGGAGTAATGGTGGTTTTGATAGGTGGATTAATTTAGTAAAAGCTTAGGTCTATTTAATATTCACCTATACATACAATACATGTGCACATACAAAAAAATACACTATAAGGTAGTTAGCTTAATTTGATAGATAGTTTTATTTTGTTATTTCATGTTTATAAAAAATCACATTGCAAATAAATTAGGAAATGCCAAACCACCTAATGGAATCATAGCTTTGTTAGACCTCAAAATTCTTTGAAACATTCTCACATTACATGAACATCTCTATTTATTACCATAAATCAAATGAAGTAAAGAACACATATGTGAGATCCACCAGTAAACTGACATCATGGTTCCAATCAACACAGTTTGAAACAAAACAAACAAAACACTTATTCCTATTGAATCAAAAAAAAAAAAAAAAAAGAAGAAGAAGAAGAAGAAGAAGAAGAAGAAAAAGATATATATGGGTAAATGCAAACATTTTAGGTGCAATCATGTGCAACAATAATAAATTTGAATGTACACCACTAATAATTTATAAATTCAAAAACCTAAAAAGTGATAGTGAAAAACAATTTAATATAATGTATATCTTAATTTCCCTCACTTCAATTAGTGCATGTCTTGATCTGCCAATCAATAACAATAATGTTATATAAAATCATCAAAGTCATGACTTGCACAGTGTTGATGAGACATGGGTGTAAATATAGAAATTGCCACAAAACCTCCTTACTTTTCCACCCATTGCACAAACATCTAGTTCTGACACACAATAAGTCATGACTGGGCTACAAGCTCAAGACATTGAGACTTCCAACACTACTCAGACTCAATTCACACATGTTAAATTTAGACTAAAAACACCCCCCCCCCACACACACACACATAATTAGTATCTTTTTGCTTCCCTTCCCATTTTTTTTTTTCTTCTGTCATTCAAATGCTGATTTAGTGGCTTGAATTGAAAGGACTTGGGATTTCTTAGTACTACATGGCCTTGTGACAAGTGCATTATTTTGTTGTCGCAGCAAGAGCCTGGTTTAGTACCCCCAAAAACACTCTGTAGCTTCTGGCACAACACAACACAACACAAGAAAAAGGCTATAGGGAGGGGGAGCAAAAAGTGTGTATTGTTTCCCTGAAACTGGAAAAAGTCTGACTCGTCCCAGGCAATACTTTATTCATCCACTTTTTACTGACCACCAGTTGCTTTGACACAAAACTCTGCTTAGAAGCAGTCTAACCAGGCTAATCCCAAGGTTTGGGATGACAATGAGAATTCTCACATCCATCTATCTTCCTGACTACTTTACTTTCTACTTTTTGGGAGCAAAAAGTAGAGTGGTCCTTAAGTATTTCTACACAGCTAATATTGAAGCACCAGAATTCCAGAAGTTATCTCTCACTGGCACCAGCATTGCTTATTCACATATCTAGGAAATATTTGGCCCGGGCAGTTTTGAAACGGGCAGCTCAGTTATATTTCATTCTTTCTTTCTTTCTTTCTTTATAATATATTATTTTATACTATTTTATTTGGGTACCCAATATTCTCTTCTCGTATCCATGATATTACTACACAGTACTTGCCGCAGTGTGCCTGGGGCTGAAGCTGCCCTTTTTCCTCCTTTGAAGCTTTCAATCCGTTCAGGACACAGCTATGCTGCCCAGCCCAGCCAGCTCAGCGCGGGCAGCGGGGGTGAATTATTGGGGGGCTCTGTCAGAGCATTCACATGCAATGGTGATTGATGTGGGCATGGCAGTTGCTTCTTGGCAACGAGGGATTTTTTTATTTATTTATTTTTAATATGTATATATATGTATATACATATATATATATATATATATATTCGTTTGTGTTCCCAAGTGGCTTGATATTGGTCAGGGTGCATTAATTCTTTTGGATGGGAAAGCATGGATGTGGGCTTGGGTAGTGGCTCTGCAGCATATATCATGAACAGCAAAAAAAACCTTTGCAGGAGTGTTCACATCAGACTTTGCCACAACTGCTCCAATTAGTTTTGCTTCCCAAAATGTAATCAGAATAAAATAAAAATGGAAAAGGTAAAAAGAGAGAAGGAAAGCAAGAGACCAAGAAGAAGGTTGCAAGGTAGGTTGGGTTGTTGCATTATTTGTGGCTGCATGTTCTTCTCACACCAAGGAAGACTTAGAGTTTCATGAAATTGTATTTTTTTAAGTAGAGGGGTGATAACTATGCAAACTTAATGTTTTTAAGTATGAACTTTCATATTCTGCCCAAACATCACATTTTGATGAGGTTTTTATTGACAGAGATATAAATATCAGAAACCAGCTACCAAATGTGTGCTTACATTTGAAAACCTTGTCGTAGAGTTTTGATAATATATGTAATCTGAGCTCACCCCAGTCATGGCATAGTGAATCTCAACCACCACCAAGACTAATCTGATAAGCCAACCATGAAGATACAGATAAATCAGGACATGCTTTTCCCAACCTCCATAGTAATCAAGAGATGCTGAACCGTGTATCAAAAACAGTGAATTGGAATGCAGGACATGGATTACATATATATATATATATATATATATATATGAGGGCAACCTTGAATCTGGGCAAAGGGGGATGCAATAATTTGGGCACTTGGACCAGAGGCAAGGATTGTTGAAGAATGGGATGGTTGAATTTCATATACAAGCATAAAAAACATAGAAACCAAAAAACAAGCAAAAAAAACACAGAAAACACCAAAAATAAATAAAGAGAGAGAGAGAGAGAGAGAGAAAGAAAAGAAGCAAAACCAAACCAAACCAAACTATTTCTACATGGAGTACAAAGCACCGAACAGCCACAGAAACTGACGAGTTACAGTAGCAGCGGCGTTGCCTGCATGTGAGACTGGAGCTGGTCGAAGTGTCTAATCGCAGATAAAGGGCAAGTAAATCCCCGCCCGGGTCGGGCGATAACGGGTGGGGGGGCATATTCCCCCGACCCGGGCGACTGACGTCCTACGTGGCAGGGGCAAAGAGGAGGGATGATCCCTGCCACGTAGCGGAATCATCGTTCAGGTTCTGCAGGAATGCGCGCTGCCGCATGGTGCCCATGATGGAAGGGCGAGGCTGGTGATTGCAGTCGCAGTAGTATCAGATGCATGAGTAGCAGCAGCTCAGCCGAGCCCTGACAATCGCCGAGCGAGCGAGCGAGAGAGAGAGAGATTGGGTCTGTGCTACAGTCTCGAGAGAGCTGAATCCTCAGTGGTCCGTGAGGTCGCAATCGAGTTTGCTGCAGCACGTCGTGTTGGTCTTACATAGCTGCAACCCGCACTGGTAGCACAGTCTGCCACTTACCTGCGATGCGCACCCTCCATAGCCAGCCTGCTTCCTGCCTTCCTCCCTCGCTGGTGAAGTTAAGAGAGTGTGTTCACGCTTTTTCTGCGTGTCTCATGCACGCCCGCCTCCATCATTGCCCCCACTGCCTGCCCGCTTTTATCCCCACCACCTCTCTGGATTCGGATTTTCATTCTCGTATCTTGCCAGTTTGTCGTTTGCAACGGAAGGCGCGAGAGCCCGCTTACAGCCTTGCTTGAGGGGCGGGGGAGCAGTTGGGCTTCTGTTGTTGTTGTTTTGCACTCGAGTGCGCGTCCTCGAGTTATTGCAGTTTGTGCCGTGTGGGGAGTGGGGTGGGGTGGGGTGGGGGAGCCTCGAAGGTCGTAGAGAGAGGGACTTTGGTGTATGCAGGTCGTGCAATTATGCTGCAATACCCTGCCACGGTTTCGCGTGCGGGAGGGGGCCCGGGTGAGGATGACATGGGTCTGATGGGATCACAATTTGGGTTCGTGCTTGGAGCGAGGAGCCGCTCTAGCAGCTCCGTATTGTTATCCTCTTACTTCTAACTGCTGCTGAGCTTTCTTGGTGAGAAGTTCGAGCGGATCTTGAAATTCCGAAGCCTGTGACACTTGAAATCGTCGAGCTAGAGTGGGGATTTAGATAGTGTGTATACAGTGGTTCTCTTTCGACGGCTCATTTGAGGCGTTTGTTTTCTTTTTTCGTGTTCTTTTAGTCTTGAAGGATTTTATGAAATTGATTAGTATTTTTTATTTTATTTTATTTTATTTTGTCTAGTTTTCGTGATTTTGGTTCTCTTCATGTTGCACTGAGACCAGAAATCGCAATTTTTAGAAAGTGAGGGTACAATTGTGAGTGGGTTGCAATGAGGGGAGAAGCGCGAGTGAGGGAGGCTTTGGGATTTGTGACATTGCTATGGAACCATCCGTTTCTGACAGGCATGCTAATCCTCATTTTCACTCCGCCCTTTTTCCCCCTCGTGGTATATTTCTCCCCGCTTCTCATGTCCACCGCGCTCTGCGTGGTGGCGCTTGTGAGTGTGGGCTCCCAAATGGAGAAGATTAAGGCGGAGGGCGGGCCTGGGCAGTTCGAGAATCATCTCAGGCGAGATCAAGGAATCAGCACATGGATGCCCAGGGACGGACTAAGAATTGAATCCTTGGGTCACCACTACGGTCATCGCGACAATCGTCACCGTAACCATTATGCGAACATCAACGTTGTTCCTGTAACGCCGTCATGGACTGAAGGAAGTGTTGGTGGAGCCACGACGACACGTGTGTCAGTGCCATTACGTCCAGAACCAGTGGAGAACAATCCACCGACGCCAGCGGCTGTGGAAAGCGACGAAGATTGGTTGGATAAGTGGGTCATGGAGTATGAGTCAAGACCAGGATGGGGAGAGCAAGAGGACCAGACCTTACCTACACCAGTAATTCAGACGTCGACAAGATCACTGGCACCAGCTACATCAGTAATCCCTACGTCCATTTCCGGAAGAGATGAAAGCAATGAATACGTGTCATCGGTGTCTCCCGTTAAACGAACTAGATCAGAAATCCATGAAGAAAAATGTCCTATAGCTTCTGTTCCAGCTCCTGCTGTGGCTCGCGATGCAGGGGCTGCTTCAGCTCTAGTGGCACACAGGGAGAATTTAACACGTTCCTTCCCACCAATGCCACCAACGCCTACATCTGGAAATCAGGAAGAGGTAGTGGTGGTTTTGAAGGAGTCCGTTCTGCAGCCTTACATTTCTTTTGCACCAATCTGCACGGGCAGAGAAAAGCAAGTGAACAGAATTTGCCAGCCCACACAAGAGATGCATACAGTTCCGACGAACAGTGTGGTTGTGGAGCGCGTGTCAGATGTTCAAGCTTTGCAGTCTATCGACAAGCTGCTGTACGCGGAAATGGGTGGATCCACACCTCCCATTTCACTCCCAAGAAATGCTGGGAGCTCTGCGGACGTGAAGAGCTCTAGATTGGAGAATTCGAGCGGCACAAAGCCGCAAGTTATTCTTTATGAGGAAGCAATGAGTCCTCAGTTGAATGCGAAGGCAAGTGTCTCAGCTAGCAAAGGACACGCAGTGGAGGCCTCAGAGAAGAATAGAAACAAGATAGCCATTGGTGCTTCACCTGACATTGCTGGAGAAACTCCGCTCCTTCGCCACCTGAAGACATCGCGGACGGAGAAACAGAGCAGGACATCTAGTGGCTACTCTCCTCTTGTGCTTCGTACTTCAAGAGGCCTTATGTCAGAGAAGGTATTGCCTCCTCCCCAATTTTCTCCTCGCCTCTTGCAAAGCTTGCAACCTTTGCCCCCAAAAGGATTCTCACCCCGCCTGCCGAATTCAAGTATGGTTCCCCTTAGTAACCCGGTGGAGAAGATTCCTCAATGGGTGTACGATGGGATTCCGAAGGAAACAACCGAAACCCAGGTGAAGCAAGCAGAAACCGCGAAGGAAAAGCATGTCACGGCCTCCGAACAGGCAGTGAAGGTACTATCCTACCCGAGGAGGAGGACGCATGCTCGTCGACCATCGCCAATTCAAGTAAATTACGATGATTTACAACCTCGGTCATTCAATGTGAGCACAGCCAACAAATCGAATATTAATCTAGCCAAGTCCGTGGCCCCCGATACAATTCTGAAGGAGACAACATCCGAACAGGCACCTGAGGTTAGTCCTCACATGCCGGTTGCAAGGGCAGACTTAGCCTGTGGAGCCGCGACGATCAGAAAGCCAGTCGACGCCGACCCGCCCCCCAACCGCATTTTGGAGAATTTTGCAACAGAGCGTATGCATGGGAATGATGTTCCCCATGGAAGTACAAAAGTAGCTTCGATCGAAAAGGCCGCATTGCCAATCTCCACAACTCCTGCAGCATTTTCACCACGCACAACCCCACTAGCAGTAGCAGCTTCTTCTGATGTAGATGGTGCAGCAGTATCACCCCGACAAGCTTCGGTAGCAGCGTCTCCTCGGACATGTTCACCTACTGCGTCATCTTCTCGTGAAACCACGATGGCAGCGTCACCTCGACAAGCCTCAATTGCAGCATCTCCTACACCAGCTTCGGTAGCGTCATCACCTCGAAGACCTTCAGTGCCATCCTCACCTTCGATTCCATATTCTAGAAGACGCAGACATGGCTTCATGTACGCTTCTGACAAACTTGCGTTAACAAGTCCAAGCCTCCTGGACGAAGTATCATACTACTATGATGCTCCTCCAGCAGCAGCAGCTGATAAGGAGGAGAAAGTTGTAGCTGAATTGGCAGCTGAATCGTCTGAGGAGTACGTTCCCATCGAGAAAGAGGTGAGCTCTCTACCAAAGGTAGAGGTCAACGATTTGCCAGACTTGAAAATTGAAGAATACTCCATCTCTGCTCCATATCCTGTGGATGGAGCGCTTCACTGGGGCAGGAGTCTCAGCGCACGAAGGTCGTCACCATCAAGGAAATCCAGGAGGCGACTCGAACCAAGGAGAGTTGTGATGAGCCAAGATACTGACAGATTCTCTTTGAAAAAGAGCTTGTCATTGAAAATTTTAGACTCCACATCTGATGACGAGCGCGAGTCTGTCACCCCTAGAGCTTCACGGCGGTTGGGCAGGACCATCAAGCCACTTGTGTGGCGTTCACGCTCCATGACGAACCGAGAGGATAGTGATTGAGCTCTTTCAGCAGAACTCAAACACATCCTGTTCCTAGTTGGTAGCTCGAGGTTTAGTGATCAGAGAAGTTTCACTATATTTGGCCGCTGATCTGCAGACTCTTCGTTCGTAGGAATTGTCTCCAATTGCTTCAAGTGTGAAAACTATCTCAATGATTAGCTCGCAACAATTACGGGTCGATTGAATACATTTGGTGACTAGGAGTCTGCTCTGCAGACAGCAGAGGCTCTACGCTATATGCGCATGTGAATGTGCAAAGTAGGAATAGGTCATTGGAGCATTAGAATTGTCCATATTACAGAGATCGCATGATGTGTACAGTATTAGGTCCCCGCCATAATCCCATCTCGGGAGCGCAAGAAATGGTGAAGTTATAAGAGCAGACAGGTGGTGTTCAGCCTGTTGGTAGTTTGGATTGAGAGATGAATGTCAAGCCATCTCAGGAATCGCCTCATAGGATTAAGAATTGGTCTTCTTAATAGTCGATCAAGCACTTGTGAAAGATGATGCCATTCGGAAATGAAACATGCCAATCCATGATAGGAATCCTATTATCTGTAACTGTTGAGTGATGCCTCCTCTGTTGGCAGCTTTCCACATCCTCAGCTACTTCCATATTGCTCTGTACATGCCTGCATTATTCCGGTGGACGTTGTATTGGCAAATTCGATGCAGTGAGGATAAGTGATAAGTCTAGTTTTCTTAGTTACATTTACTCTTTCAAGTACCTGCTGAGCCATTGTCGGAAATACCCAGTCCTGGGGATGAATATATGAGTTGACGAAAATCTCTGAGGTGCCTCCAGAGTCGCGACGAAAACTGAAGTGTGTGATTTAGTCTGTGAATCATTAACGTACTCGCCGTCGTGAACACCTGATGGTGCGTCCGCAGGTGCAGCAGCGAGTGATGCTCAAGATGTATGCAGCTGTGTCCTCACCACTCCTCTGCTAGCCTGCTCGCACAATTTGGGTTGTCATTTTGTTCCCTAAGCCATCACATCATCAGTTGGTCATTTACTTATTCTGAGTTTACAAATACAAGGAATTTAGGCACAAGATCATGATTCAATGACTAGGTGACAATGGACCACCGCACGTAAACATGAATGGCTGCAATCGAACATTGGTGGAGGCCATGCGTCAGCCCCATAATGACTCTTGTAACATTTTTCTACTGCCCAACAAGCGTAAATCCTAGGTCGCGCAAGCCATTGTACATGATATAAGCATACATCACCGACTTTCGTTACCTCCAAACTTCTTGTATCAGGTTTCCAATTGTCCCGAATTTAAATAAGTTGCTAAAAGCAGCACAATTCCTACCATATTTAACTGATTGTTGCAACACAATTTCAGATTTCATCATGAGTTTCCCATCGTCATCCCCACCTTCCTCAAGTATATCACTGGCAGTTTCTTGTTAGTGCAGTACATGGCATAGGTTGTCAATTATGTTTACAAAGACCCCAAGACGCATGCTATAATACCTCTAATTTCTTACATTCCTATGTATTGAAGAGCAAAACGTTTTTCCATTGACCCATGGAACTCTGGACAATCTAATGAACCTCTCCACAGCACAGATCAGGCATCCTACTGAATTTCCAGTCCAAGAGCTAGCAACAGACGCGCATACAAAAGAATGTGAGATGCTCGATCAATCTGAACACGCCCACTTGCAGCAACAGTTAGACTCCAGGATCGACAAAATTGTACCAGTTACCTCTTGATTCGCAACGAGCACAAAAGAATGCGTGATAATACAAATGTGGGAGAAAATTACATGCGATCCAAGTTACAATCACAAACACTTCGAGGGACACAGCTTTCTCTCCGTCCCACTACAAAACCCTATTAGAAATACGTCGACTGACTGTGGAGGATGTTCAAATGCGCCAGGATCTTGGCTGCCAGAGGACGCGTTACGATGGAGCCGTTCTGCGTCAAGTCAATCAGCGGCATCTGCGCTGCGCTCCCAAACTCAACCTTGTACTCCTCAATGCGAAAAATCTTTTCGAGCATCCACACTGCCTTCTCCTTGACATCCACACTCCCTACCGTCAATAACCGAACGATGGGACGGATGCCTTGCGCTTGCGCTATCACCTTAACTCCATTCTCCAGGGTTGCATCGTTGAGAAGAAGCGTTCTGAGGGCAGTGAGCGCTGCGTCATCAGCTCCGTCCTCTTGCTCTTCCAGCGCTTGCACTAGAGGTAGCACTGCTTGTGCCATCACCAAACAAAACGTACTCTTTACGGTGCAAGGGCCACCATGGATGCAGCAACCCGCGGGCGTGGCGGGTCTGCACCAGAGCAAGCACGACTGGGGGACGTTGTCTATTGAAGCGAGACTATCGCTGCTGAGAGAAAAGTGACCGAGAGCAATAGCAGCCCTGCACTTCGCCAATGGTGTCCCAGTTTGCAAAATCGTGACAAGACGAGGGATTGCGTCGAGGTCAGCTGCTTTTTGACGGTGTGCTGTAACGTTGGGGTTTTCAGGAGACGTGAAACGTAAGAGAGCTCCAGTAGCGCTCTCTGAGAGTGCATTCCGCACAGCCCGAGGGCTACTCTTCAATCCCCTCGAGGGGATAAGGAGGTTCACAATGGCAGCTAATGCGTCGGCTTGCAAGAGGATATCCGTCATCTGAGCGCTGGTGGTGGGGAGATTACTAATAATCCCCACAGCCGCGAGTTTCTCTTCATCTCCACTCGAGTCCCCAAGCAACTTCACCAATGCTCTTATGTAGCTCGGCCCTAAGTGGTCAGCAATATCCTTCCCTGCTCCCTCGCTTGACAAGCACTTCAAAAGCTTGAGCGCGTGAATACGAACATCTTCAACGGTATCCTCACAAAAAGGAAGGAGAAGCTGGATGGCGCCAACTTTTCGCATTTTGGTTCGCACTTCCCGAGCATTTGGGATGCTGGACATGCCCAGAAGTGCACGGAGTAGATGTCCCCGAATGACTGCCCCTTCAATGTTGAGTAACGACAGTAAATGGACCATGGTTTTATCTGATTCGAGAATGTTATAATGGTGGTCAATCTTGTCTTCTGCTGTCGTGCTCGCCATGGCGAGATTTGCAAGAGTAGCAGCTGCATTCTCTTTCAAGCTCGTCATGCCAGAAGTCACGGAAAATAAGAGCTGTAGAAGTGGAGGAATTACCCCAGCTTCAATCATTGTGTCTCGATTGTCAGGCAGCGTTGAGAGATTCTTCAATGCTCCCAAAGCTGCCGTTTTTGCTTCCAATTTTCCTATAGAGATCATGCTCACCAAAGGTGGAATGGCTCCTTGCGCTGCAAGAGCTGCTTTGCTTTGGTCCGTCAGCCCCATCCGTGACAAAGCGTTAGCCATAAGGATTTTCGCCATATCCGGACCTGAGAGAAGAGAAAAAGTTAAGTCAAGTAGAAACCTGACAAGAAGAAAGTCAAGTAGAAACCCATAAGTGCCGCTTGACCATCAGGTAGGTAATGGATCATTACGGAAGTGAAGTTCGGCAATGTGTTTAAACAAAAAGTGGTTTGAAGCCGTGATAAGTCAACAGACTACTCTCTAGAGGGAATCAATACACATCACAATATGGTTATGGGAATTTCTGAGATTACTCGTTCTTAGAAAGCTAAATTTTGGGTGAACAGTGATCCTGCAGTGATGTAGGTTACCGAAATACAAAGAGAACAAGAATCAGCAAAAGCGCAACATGTCATCTACAGATGCACCTGGAATGGTAATTTCTACCTCTTTTTAAAATGGTACGAGTATCTCAAGGGAATTGAGGAACTCATGAGATTGGACATTGTTTAGATTTCAAGTGTACTGAGTCCCTCCAGAGAATAGCATGATGATTTTTCATGGCATTAAATCACTTGGCAATCTTTAAGACATTGTCATCGAGCACATTAAACAAGCAAACTTGACCCACTGGAAAGAAATGTAACACAACTAGCAAATGGGACGCCTTACATTTTGACACACGTTGCTTACTTCTCTCCCTAATTCAAAATAGCTGGTGTCTCAATGGAAATAGGTGAGTATCAAGAATAATGGACTTAAATGAGAGAAAACGTGCGAAATTTCTCACACCGCAACCTCACCTTCGTTCAGACGTTGGGTGAGAGGTCCAAAATAATTTGCTTCGCCCATTTGAACAACGTTCTGGTCATTGTTTGCAAGATCATTGAGAAGCTCCTTGGCATCAGTTACAGCGTGAGGGTTCTCGGCATTCAACATAGTGACGAGCAGTAAAATGCATCCCTGTACCTTACCAATCTTCTCGCAGATTTCAGGATCTTTGGAGAGCTCTCGTAACAGTGCCACTGCTTGTCTACCTTCTCCTAAGTCCCTAGCCAGCGATTTCACTACTAACTTGATTGCCCCCGCTGCTGCAATGTGCTCCTGATTGCATTCACCGAAACCAGCATCACGGAATTACTTTCACATTATTTACCCTCGTGAAAAGAAAGGAAAAAGAAAAAGAAAGTCTTCCTCAAAGAAATCACAAGGTCTCAAGCTTCAAATTGTTAGAGAAATACAAGCAAAGACGTGATGAGCACCAAAAAAAACGAAATTGGGATTGAAGGATTTGACCGAAATACCTTGTTTTCTTTGTTGTCGATAGACAGACTACGAAGCACTTCAAGAGTCTCCTTACGAACGGTTCTCTGACTAGATGATAGGAGCTGAACTAAACACGGAATGAGACCCTCAAGAGCAATCCAGTACCGATGGATACCCTTCTCTTCACTCAAATCCAGCAACATCCTCAACGCAGAACAAATCTCACTCTCACTGGTACTTTGTAGCTTTGGCTTTGTGGCGGCGATACTGATAGCTATATTCCTCTCTTTCCATTCTTGTATGGACTTTTTCAATGCAAGGTTCAGCTTGATCTGAAGGTTCTCAAGCTCAACTTTTGTGATGGGACAATTAGAATTTCCAGCGGAAAACCACTTCTCGATCGCATACCTTTCATATGTTTGACCTGACGCTATATCAACTGGCTCCTCCATAATTTCATGGGTAATTGGGCAGTAGAAGGATTGCAGAGGCGGAAGGGGATGTCCACCCCAACCACCCAAACCTCTCTTCTTTTGATAATTTAAACCCTTTTCACTTGCAGAAGTGGCTGCATCCGCACAACTAAGTATCGCAATTATCTGCTCAAGGTACCGATATTCTTCCTGGTTCTCCCGTGAGCGTGCATCTTCCTTTTCTTTCTTGAGACTATCCAGCTCCAACTTAAGAGACGATGGATTCGTTGAGACCCCAACTGCTCTTGCAATTTGCAACAGCAGATAATTCGCATACTTAGAGTTCGACTGCTGGTCATGGATACCAACTTTGATTTCATTAATAATGGCCTCCTCAACCGTGGCAGGTTTAAACTGAGCCTTACGCATATCACTAGACAACTTGGACATCATTTCCTGAATCTCCACGGCTAGGTCTGAATTGGCCACGGGAACGGAATTCAAACAATAACCAAGCTCATGAGTAACGTCCTCAATTTCCTTGAGAAAATCCTGACATTTTAAAATGAGGTAGAACTTGCTCTTTGAGGAGAACTTGTCGATGATGTTTTTCAACTTTACTATTTCTTGTTCTAAGGATATCAGAGTAACCTGCATAGCCGCAGGGTCGCTCACCTTCTTGCCAGTGAGCTCCTGCAGAACTGAGCGAATACTCTCAAGATATCTGGACAACACTCTGAAACTCTCCTTTCCTATCAACACTCCTTTGGCAGATTCCTCAACGAGCTCAACTTCCTTCGGTATCCTCGCCAGCACCTCCGAGTATAGTGCCACTGTAGCATTGTCCATGCCCGTGTCATCCTTCATCCTTCCCAATCCGATGGGTCATGTTCAGATTCCCCTTTCCCCCCTTCTAGCTACAAGTGTGCGCAACCCTCACATTCCCACACCATATCGGCACTTCGGTTGTTAATTGCCATATGCTACTCTCTTCACGTACACTGAACTTGCCCCTTTCCCTGGCTTCAAAAGCACCGACTTAAAAATTTGCTTCGATTAGCAAGTACCCACAGAAGCCAAAAACCAAATCTGTTTTGGCTCGCAATTAGGGGCATAACAATCCCTACTCCTACTGGGCCTACCTTGTACTTAGTCACGTAGAACCTAATTATATTTCAGTCCTTCAGATGATTCTGTTAATCAACAACAAATCTTCACACCAGCATGTCCAAATATATATTGTCATTAACAGAACACGGCTTCCGCTTCTTCACGGCAATTCATCGTTTCCAGGTGAAGAAACGGGGGAGTCTGCATTTTCGAGTTTCAATAGGTTCTCGAAATTGTCTAGCAACGTCGCGGTTAAAATGCTACAGGACTGGTATTTACAAGATTTTCACCAAATCTATCCTGTCCTGAAATACAAATTCCTAAGAAAAACCAATGATGCATCTACGGCTTAATACAAAAGGCAGTGCCATAGAGATACTCTTCTAATAAGACCAGCCTCGATAACCTCAGAATCGGAACTCTAATTGGCTCTCGACATGGAAGGCAACTAGCTAACGCCGACAATCGTCACATCAACCCTACCGACTAAATTCGGTCTGGGCTACTAAATACTTCCATACAAATCCAAGAAAGAGTACTCGACTATCACAAAACATAAAGCTCCGCTACCACGTTCTCCCAGATTCAGAGCTAAGCGCAGATAATCCCCAACAGAGATGACCTTCCCTTCATCATTCCAACCCTTAACGGGCACTCGCCAGCTTCGGAAAATCATGACGTCGCCTCCCCAAACAACGCCTCTATCCTTTCAACAAAACCAAATCTCAACACTCACCATCCCTCTCTCTCTCCCACGCTGTGCTTACGCAATCAGAAAAGCTAAGCTCTCAAGAGCACATTTCGATATCACCAGGAGGTAAAAACAATTTCAAAAAAAATGAACTCACAAGCTGGCATGACCACCGAGAGAGACAGAAACAGCTCCTAACAGACAAAGCAAAATGTGCGGCAGCAGCGAAACGCTACGCGGACAGCTACGAAAGCGTCGCCTCCATCCTCGGTGCAAAATTTGTCTTCGAGCTCCGATTCTTGAGCCAGAAGGACTTAAGCTCCCGGGACCCTAAAAAGTCACAATCCCGCGGAATACGTCCCAGCAATGACAATTAAACTTGGGCACACGAGAAAGCATTGCCGAAGCGAAGCACAAGATGAAGTTCAGTGTACGTGAAGAGAGGAGCTTGTTTTTCACAATGGAGTGTTTAAGTTTTTATGTTGTTTTTATGTTGTTTTCATATTGTTTTTTTTATTTCAAATGGAGTGTAAAGTCTCCATTGGGTGTTAATTCAACACGAGGGATTTGAGGAAAAGAGTCATTGGTCTAAGTGTGTATGTACAAGAGTCGTTTGGTTTTTGAAAGCATGTGATATGTATGTCAAAATGTAGTTTGCATTAGCGTTGTTGCTTAATCAAGTACGAATTTCTATTTTTTTAACACATTCCATTTATCAGAAACTATCTATTTGCATCTTGAGCGTTGTCTAACTGATTACAATAGTGACTTCTTTATTTTTTGACGAGATTAAATTTCAGAAGACAATCAAAATGATTTCTTTACAATGATTTAAAAAACTTTTAGCAACATATGTACCAATTGTTTGATGAGGCCAAATTTGATTATAATATTATTGTATCTTTGAAACTTACACAGAATTTGAAGAACATTCAATAAGATACCATATTATAAACTCAAAATTGTCAACAAAGGTTCAAGCAACCAAACATTGCTTGTGGTGGTAAATGCATTTGATTTTACAATTTAAAACAATAGTTATTTTAAATGTATATAAATAGAAAATACAAATATATAGCCTAAATTATAGCCTACATTTGGCTACGACATCAAAAAATCCCATTGATTGGAACAATAGGGTGGTTAAATCCAGTTATCGCCAAGTTATTGGGATTAGAAGGATGGAACATGTTGGTCTAGCAATAGTAGCAATGGCAAATGAAACCTGACTTACACTTGGCTCATGTGGCCCCATTTTTTATTTTATTTTTTAATTGTAGTAAGAGGTATTGATTGGTATATTGTGTGTGTGTGTGTTTTTTTTTTTTTTTTTTTTTTTTTTTTTTTGATTGGTTGCCAAAAACATACTCAACATTAGCAAAGCCAATGATTAAACTATGTAAATATATATATATATATATATATATTACAATAGGTGTATAGCATTCTTTTTTATAATGAAAGAAACATATTTCAAAATAATAATAAAATACACTTTTTTGTGTCAACATTGGAGTAATTCATTATCCAAACTTGAACTCTCAATCCCTTTTTTACCATTACATTGTTTTGATTTACCTATAAGATCTTTAGATTGCTTATTTTTGTACATATATTTTTTTTATTGCACAACCAAAAACTTATCTTAACTATTTGGAACCACTTTTAGGTTTAAAAAATAAAAACTTCTTATGATTATTATTATCATATAGTACCTTTACATATATCAGTTATTAATTATAATTAAAAATAGAACTAATAATTCTTTAAGATAGATGAATTGAATATTTATTTATTTATTTATTGCATATAAGAATAATTTTTTATAGGTCTTTCAATGTTTTGAAATCTTAATTTTTTTGTTTTATAAACGATACGTATATATATATATATATATATATATATATATATAACAAGGTTTTTATCTCTTATTTTTGCAGAATTGTGTTACATATTCTGGAAAAAAAGAAAAAAATAATGAATTATTTTTAGATTATTTCAGAGCTTATAAAAAAAAAAGCAAAGTTTATCTCTACAGTAAGTACATACCCTAAAGGAAATCACATTCATGTAGAAGTTTGCCACAAGGTTTATAATAAGCTATTTTAGACGTTACAAAGTCTCAAATATCATCAGACTCAATTAAAATTTCATGGTAGAACTTCTTGACTTCTATGAAGGTTTTGAAATCTTAATGTTAACTAAGTATTCTCATGGCACACTTAAAACTCTCTCTAAAATAGCATTATTATATCGATAGGGGTCATTTCATCTCAAAAAACAACATTATTATAAAAAGTCTCTAAAAATGAAATAAAATAACATCTGTAATCCCATTTATAAGATATAAATTCCTATTCCTTTTTTCTTTTTTAAAATAATGAAAAATATATAATAGTGTTTATTTCTTAAAAAGTACAAAATTCATTTTTTTATAGGTTATTTAATTATTTTTCTTATATCATTTGTGATATATTCACAACACAGATAATTGATATATTGGTAAGTATTTGTGTTGAGTAGAACACCAATAAGAATGTATCTTGTTTTGCTCCTTTAAGATATAAAAAATGTATCTGTACAAATTAAGATTGATATGGTAATGTATCCATTCCTTGCCCACAAAAACCTTGAAATCTAATAATTTTCCAAAATATATCTAAAAACAAAAACAAGTGCTTAAAAATCAATATATGTATATGAAAATATTTATATATGTTACTATTAATTATTTAACTTTTTTGGTCCCACCTTTTCTCATATATATTCTTATTGTGATTTAAAATAAAAGAAAACATATAAAGAATATACACATGAAGAATCTCTAAATGAACTATGTCAACTTCCTAAACCTGGAAATTTGAAATAATATGCCAAAGAGGATTTGTAAAGCTATTTTAAAAATTGATTAATTCATTTAATATAGTTGAAATAATTAACTATAGATAAGATTTTATTATCTTAAAAGAATTTATTTAAATTTGTGTAGATATTCTAAATTATAAGATAAATAAATTGAAATAGAAAATAGGGGAATCACTAGATAGACAACCTTTTTTTATAGCAAGGTCTACATATACATAATAAAACTTTTATTTACACTTAAATCTTTTGAAACAAGTTTACAATAAATGATTTGTATGGAATGACTTATGGTATTTACTTTAATTTTAATTTTAAATTTTATTAAATATATATATATAATACGTAATATTCAATGCTTTTATTTACTTCAAAAGGATTTATAATTTTATTTAGGTTATCTTTTAGTGTAAATTAATCTTAAATTTTTTTAGTATATGTAAGGATCCTATTGTGTTTATGTGGGGGTGCATGGCATGGAGAGAGGTGTGTCCATGTAGCAAAAGGGATTTGTGCACCTTCAAGACCTCTAAATTATTTTTGTAGGGTATTATAATAAATACATTACTTTAGTCATACAATTAAAAAAAAAAAAAAAAAAAAAAAAAAAAAAACCAAATTAAAAACAAAATTCTTAATGGCTTCAAAAATATATTTGTGTATTTAATTTTTTTTAAATACATAACTAAATATGCACTTTAAAGTTTGATTATATATATATATATATATATATATATATATATATATACATATTACATTTAATAACTTTAAAAATAATATAAAGAGAAACAAAATTTGCATCATTTTATTTTAAATCTATTCTTTTTTAAGTGTTGTGTACCTTACAAGGTCTTTATACATAGAAACTACTTCAAAAAGGCATAGTGCAAAAGGCTTATAAATATCTTGCTCTTAATGAAGAAGATTTGTTCTTAAGAAGCTTCAACTTGTAAAGATAGTTTGAAGTGAAAAGAATCTACAACATGGACCAAATAATACTTTTTTATAGTTCTAAAAAAAAGCACATGTCTTTATTTTGAAGAATATTACAAATATATATTAAAAAAAAAAAAAAAAAAAAAAAAAACTCATTTTAAAAGTTTACTATAAAATTTCAACAACTTTTGACAAGACTCCTCATTTTATATATAAATATAGATTTATTTATTCTCAAAAATTTCTTATTAAAATGACTTATTAATTAATACATTTTTATGCATATGTTTGTGCAATCATTTTTTAATTGGCTATGTATTTTCATAAATTTATTGTATTATTTGGAATAACTATAAATATATATTTTATTTTTTATTTTTTAAAATTAAAAAATTAGTACTATGAAAATATTATATCTTTAAATTATCAAATATTTCAAATATATATATATACATCAGTTAATTACAAACCATTAGAATTTTTTTATGTATTAAAAATAAATAAATTTTATATTCAATTTCACTTTTTTGGTGTATTTTATAAAAAATATATTTATATTTTATTATTATAATAATTTAGAATATTTTTTAACATTTGATGCATAATATATATATATATATATATATATATATATATAATTGAACATATACAATCCTTAATCACAACATGCTTTGCTTATTGAATCCAATGTTAAAAAAATCTCAATGAGCAAGTTATGGAATAATAATATCAACAATAATAAGGAAAATAATAACCAAAATTAAATTATGCCATGAAAATAATTTGAATATTTTATCATAAAAACTCAAAATTAAAACGACATAAAAGAAGTAAAATACAAGATTGCATGCTCTATGATTCTCGAAAAGCATGATGAATAAGTTCAAAACAGTTGAAATAGTGACACTTTTGGAAGAAGAATTAATATAGCAAAACATGAGGAATGGAACCACTTTCCAACAAGGAACACAATGAGACATTAATCCAATCCGCCAAGTTTGGGGTTCGCAGGTGGGAAAAGGGTTCCCCCCCCACCCCAGCTCTGGAAGAGGGTCAGAGTTGTCCGAGCTTCAGCACCGGGCGCATATGGGCAGTACTCAGCCCTTCATTTACTCCGCACCGGCATCCAACTCTCCGTTCTGGAAACTCCTGGAACCGCCTCGCCATATCTGGTACTCAACGAGGAGTCGGCCGACCAGGCCCCTGGACCCAGATCAGAACACGTGATCCACCGACCAGCAGTCGGTCGGATTAGGTCAGTGCTCTGTACAAAAGGGTCCGACGGCCTCGTCGGATGCTTAACTTTCTCCCCTAATCTCGATCTGCTTTGACTGCCAATTTCTGTTGTGTTGAGCAGATTCCGAGCACAATCGATCGCGAATCAGATTGACCCACCATGGCCGGAGACGAGGAGAAGGAGGTGAAGACCGTGAGTGAGACCACGACGACGTCGGAAGCTACTGAGGAGGAAACAGAGGACTCTTCGAAGGTCACGGGAGAAGAGGAAGACACTGGCGCCCAGATCGCTCCAATCGTGAAGTTGGAGGAGGTCGCTGTTAGTACTGGAGAGGAAAATGAGAACGTGCTGATTGATATGTGAGTTGTGGGATATCGGAGTTTTTTTTTGGATCTGATTGGGAGTATTGAATTAGGGTTTCGTGAATTGATCGGAGGAGTGATGAGATGAGTGCGATCACGGATCTCGCGGGAAGTGTTTTACTTCGGTGTTCTTCTTGTTTTTTTTCGTTTTGGATACGTTGGTTTGTGTGGAATGATTTTGTACTTTCATTCATGAGAGTGAATTGGTTTGTTTTGTATTTGCAGGAGAGCTAAGTTGTATCGTTTTGACAAGGAAGGAACGCAATGGAAGGAGAGGGGCGTTGGGCAAGTGAAGCTTCTAGAGCACAAATCAACTAAAAAGGTTCGCCTCCTCATGCGACAAAATAGGACCCTCAAGATCTGCGCTAACCATATGGGTAAGCTTGATAGTTCGACGTACGACCTTATTGTCTTGTTTGTAAAACGTGAGCTGTGTCTATCCTATGTTTTCTATCTGTTCTGTTGGTTTTTCAATGGTGTAGGTCTTTATCGAGGCATATTTGTGTTTTCAGTTATTGTGGATTCAGAAGCCAGCTATGATCGTAATTTCCGTTAGAAGCGATGGTCATTTATTGGGGAACTGCAGGGTAGGAGAACTCGGAGACACAAATATCATCCTCGTACTACTCGATATTGCGTGCCCTCTGCATTTTAGGTTATGGAGACTTTTGGAATTAGGAGTTTTTGGCAGGTGTTATGCATGGTGGTTAGGTGCATCAAAAGTTCTATTTGACTCAACACACCCAATTCTCATTAGTCCTGCGGCTTTGCTTTCTGCGCTCAGGCCAGAAAACTGTTTTGTTTAGAGGGTAGTGCTGCGTAGTGTCCATGTCCACATCTGTTTTCAAAAATATCGCCCAACTCCATCAAGTACCTGTCCTGTGCAGTCACTGCATCCACTCAATTGCAAGAGCATGCGGGTAGCGATAAATCTTGGGTCTGGCATGCCCAGGATTACTCAGATGGTGAACTGAAGGAGGAGCTCTTCTGCATGCGTTTTGGAAATTTTGAAAGTAAGTTCAAAGTTTATATCCGTGTTTTTCAAGTTTTTTTCCGTGGCGGTGCATTGTGTTATATATTTCCAGGTTTGCGATTTGAGTATCTATTGTTGTGTGCCAGGTTGTCTATTGTTCGTTTCTTTAATCTTTTCTCTATTATGAAACAGGTGCTCAGAAATTTAAGGATGTATATGAGAGTGCTCAAGAGAAGGTGTCAGGGACCACAGAGGAGAAGGATGAGGAGACTGACAGTGCAGCAGATTTGATGGGCAAGTTGAGCGTGGAATCTAAGTCTGATGACGCTGCTGTACCTGAAAAAGCTGACGTGACAAAAGATTCTTCTTAGTACTATCAAACTAGAACTAGTTAATTTGTGGGAACCTCTTATTAGTGTTCATAAGTAGTGCGCAAGTTTCTCTGAAAGTTCTGTTTAACTGCTTTTGGCAGCGTGTATCACACTCCAGTCTAGGTGCTCAAATGTCAGCTTATTTCTGGACGAAAGCAGGATATCATATGGTGGGTCATTGCTTAATCTCAGGTCAATGTTACTGACGTATTGGTTTTCATACAAGTTGCAACATCTTTTTAACATTCTGATTGCTTTTATTTCTGAGTACTGTTCTAAAGGATGGGTTGGACATGTTGAAATGCTGCCAGATCAGCTTTGAGAACTTTTTCTCTCCAACACTCAGTGCTGAATACTGTTCCACAAGTAAAGATTTTATATAAAGCCCTAAAGTTGGTTCATACCCATGTTTATTAAATAAAGACGTATTGGTACAAGTCTTAACTTCCCTGATGCTTAATCATTTGGTTCCCCTGTAGAGTCATTGTTCTGAAATGATTAGGACCAGAAACAATCTTCAAATGTAAGCTCTACATTTGTGTTGAGTAACTGAAACTGGCATTCACTAAACAATTTACATATGCTTTTGGTGATTGCATATGAAACCATATTCCGGATAAATAACTGATCGCTTAAAAGTCGAAAGTTCTACCGGATATACACTAAATAGAAATACTGTATCCTAGATACTTCTAGCTGATTGTAAGAAAGAATCAAAGATTCTTTATGAATGGAACAGGACCCCAAGTAGTACATTCTATCTGCACAAAGTCGCCTCATCCCGACAGGCGTGAAAACAGCAAGAACACGCCAAGTAATTATCCCTAATTGCAGTAATAATTTAGGTGATCCACCCTCAAAACCTGTGCTCAATTTACAAGGATCTGCTTGGGTGAAAATGTACGGGATTTGTAAAGTAGACAGTTTTATTTTTTTTGTTATTTTTTTGTTTTTCGTTTTACTCGGGTATTTTTAAATTGCAAGTGTATATATATATATATATATATATATATATGTATCACAATATTTCCCGTTAAATTGTGAAACGTGCGTTTCTTGATTTCTGTTATTAACTAAGGCACTAGAATTTATTTTTTTTAACATTTTAGTATCTAATTCCTGTAGTTGTGCATTTTCTCATGAAAACTTTCATATATAGAAATTCTACTTAAACATAAAGGTAAAAAAAATGCGAGAATAAATTATAAATTATAAATTAGTTATGAGTAATTAGACTGATGTTCACATTTGTAAAAGTACAACATAAGATATAAGAAACTAAAAAAAATTGTATATATGTATATATAAAGACCAAAAATATTGTAAGATAGATTTTGAAACTCAAATATACACATATAATTTGAAAATTTTCATACAAAGAAAAAGATAATAATTAAAATTTTAACACCAAAATTTAAACTCTATAAATATATATGTCAAATAATTTAATATTTTGAAATATTCACTTAAAATATGATAATTTCTAAAAATACATAATCGAAAATTTTATATATATCAAAACACATATACAAGTTATGTATTTTACAATATTTTTTTTTATTTTGCTACTATCTTACTATTTTGAAAAGAAAAAAAGTTTTATAAAATATATTACTTAAGATTATTTATGTTATAAAAGTGATTGTATGTTGACATTACTTATGTATTCAAGTGTAATTTTATGTGTGTATCATGAACACCTAAACTATTTAAATAGATAGAAGTAAATAGTAGGTAGACATATTTTTTAAAATATAATATTTTCCTCAATAAATATTGTAGAAGCTGCATGTACGTAGATTAGGTCAATTCGTCCTTAGAAACCTGGTGTGGTTGTAAAGACCTCTCATAGAAGCTTTTCAGATTTAGAAAGATACTGTAAAAGCGTCTCACAACTTAGACACTTGCCATGCAAATCTCGTAGTATTTGTGAAGTTTGTATAATATCTTTATAAGCAAGAAATACATGGAATCAAGACTTAGTCTTTCTTAAGTCTTACCAATACCTTTTATGTACTCCAGTCTCAATTCAAGACTCACTAACATTTCTTAACAATTCTAAAAATGTTCTTTAAAAATTCATTAATCCACTTGTTAATGTTTTTTTCAATATATATATATATTTATTATAAACCATAACATTTGAAAGAAAGTAAATATTAAACTAAAATGACAGTAAAAGTTGAGCTCCTTTTGCTAGTAGCCTGTATGCATGGGCCAGTACAATTTGTCTGTAGTAGATATTTTAACAATGGACCATGTCAATTCAAAACTGAAAAATACTAAAATAGTAATTTGATGTGCAACAAGATAAAAAAATCATCTATTTCTCATGTGTTAAATATTACCAAAAAAACAACATGCAGTGGTTACATTCAATACAACACAAAAGAAAATTGATAAGTCATTGTAACAAATAACAGTAGAGAAATTCTTTTGTACTTGTAATCAGAAAACAGAATACCTCTAAAATGAAAAATAAGTACATAAAGTTTGAATAGATTATCTAGAGATTGTATGTGGTTTCAAGGAATTTGTTGTAATTCTTTTTGATATTTTAAAGCTTCTTTAAAAATCTCACTTGTCTTCAGAAGCATAATTCACAAACCTTCGTTATGAAACACAATAAGTAAATGAAAATATGTTTTCTATTTTTATTGATAAAAGTACATAAATCAATGGTTTTGTAAACATTCTTCAATCATGACGTTAATCTATTGTTAACAGTCTTCTTATTTTCACAACACAGCCATCGGAGGTTCTTTATTTTTTATTTGATGGAACAGGCCAAGCTGATAGCAGTGGCAATAGCAAACCCAACCTGCACTTGGTTGATGTGGGTTCATTTTTTGTTTTTTTAATTGTATTAAGGAGCATTGATTGGTATATTGTGTTATTTATTTATTTATTTTATTTTTGATTGGCTGCCAAAAGCATACTCGAAGTTAACAAAGTCAATGGTTTAACCACTAGTAAGTATATATCTATATATATATATATATATAATTAAATGATGATATACCAACAAGAATAAATTCCCAACATGACGTAATTTGTTAACCTAGAACCAGAACAACATAACAAGCAACTTGGTAACTTGTAACGAGGTACGACCTCGATCATCCAGGTCTTGTAACCTCGTTGGGGACATGAAGGCCCTGAGGGATGGGCAGACTTCGTCCCTCGCAGACGAACACGGCGAGCGCTTTCCGGGATGCTCAGTTTCTCGCCTTCCACAAGAAATTCTACTCGCAAAGGTGCATGCAGCCTGGCGATGCGTCGCACCGTGTGCACCGATTTTCTCACGCGGAGGTAAAGCCAGTCAGTTCACCGATTCTTTCCTTGTTTCGCTTTGCGGCTGCCCCGTTTACAGTGGTTGAGTCGACGGTGGTTTTAGGGTTCTGGATGGGTCAGTGGATGCTGTGCGAATGCGACGAGGCCGAGAGATGAGTTACACTTTCGACCACTTCGCCGTTCGGTTTCAATTTCTTCGATTGCCCATGAGCTAAGGGCTTGTCAAGGTGGGAGAGACTCCGCTGGTGGCACCAGTAGATCAGACTATTGGCACAGGTATATTTGATATTGTATGAGTTTTGTTGCGGACATGGGTTTTACTTGTAGGTTGGGGTTTCTTCACCGAAATGTTTGGAGTGAGTAGTTGTTCACGATATTCTGACCCTGCCGTGTTCGTTTTTTTTTGTTTTTTTTTTTTGTTTTGTTTTTTCTTTTTTTAGTGGTCATCGTGAGTAAAGACTCTGTTGTTGATCTCGATATTTAGTCTTAGTCCTAATATTTCAACGAATTATGGGTTAGCGTGTTTTAGTGATAATGTATTTTTGTAGTGAGTACTTTATTTCTGTTTATCCATGTGATTACAAGTTCGAATGTGAATACTCAGTTCTTTTGAATTAAGTAATCGATTGTGACGGGTCACACGCCCGAAAGTAATGATGGAATTGTAACTGTTTCTTTCCTTTTCTTTTATTTTATAACTTTATTATGTTGAACCACCGTAGTGTCGCAACGAATTATAGCTTGAGACGATTTGCAATTTGTGAAATCGTTTTTTGAAAGAATGCGAGTCTTAGTTCTATAATATGACTTTATACTTTGATTTACTGTTATGCGTTTTTGTATTCTGCTGTGTGCCGTTCACCATGGACCGGAATAGCTAGTTAGAAACTAAGGCATATCGGTGCATTTACGGTTGGGGCTTACGTTGAGCTTGCGAGACAAATCTTAAAAGAAATCGGTTAACATCGGCGGTTATATTTTGGAGGCCCTTTCTGAGCTTCCAACTTATTTTTCTCCTTGGTGTCTGGCATGTAACGATGAAGCTTGGCAGCTGCATGTCTAGTTTCTCTTACTCTTGAATCTGAGCTTGATGAACCTAAAGACGCTGGAGCTAATCAGTACGACAGTAAAGATTCACGGCCTAAAGTGCCTCCTCCTATTTACAGGGCTATTGTACGGGGATATTGAAGGGCTTTCCTCACTCCACCTAGAGCTTCCTGTGTTCATCCTCTTTTCTACTTTTCTTTTCTTTTTCTGATTTTGAAAACTTAAGTCTTTATTTGGCACTATGAATATTCCCTCCACATGAAGTTTGCATCAAAGCGTTATTGTTCTTTGCTTTAGCAGTGGTTAGAGTGAAGAGCATTGGCTGGAGAACTAGTCCCCTCAACCATACCATTTATAAATTACTTGTAGTGCACGATATATGTTAGTCCAATTTGCATCAAACTGCCTTAATGCTTTGAGTGACCTCGGGAGATTCTATCTTTTCTATAGTTTGTTTGTTTTTTGTTTTTGTTTTTTTGTTTTTTGTCTTCTTCACCCTATCCTTCTGTAGTCTACAAGTTTTTGTTGATTTTTGAAAATGAACTTCTACTTCTACCCACATTGTGCATGGAACACTGCCTCTTGCTGGTCACCAAAGCAAGGAGCATTGGCGCATCCGACAACTCTTAATCCCTATCAGTTTTTGAAGATTCAGGAGTCCATGCAGATCATGCCCCATTTAGACATGAGGGTTCTCAATTCGTGGCAGAATTTTGCCCCTCTAATCAATGACCATCTCTTGGTTCATGGTAGCCAGAGGAATCCGTGGACTATCGTTTCTGGGACTTTTGGCTCTGATCGTGCAAAACGAGTCCGTTACGACGCTATCCTTCATCATGGATTTATTACCGATTCTGGTTGTTGATGAGGTGCAGTTGGATATCTGTTATTCTGTAACTGATGCTTTGGAGTTAGCCAATTCCTTCGTTTATAATAGCTTCATGTGCTTTACTCCACTCGCTGGATGAAAAGAAAAAAAGAAAAAGAAAAAAGGAAAGTAGAGATGACTGAGTTACGGTGAACAGATGGAATCGTACCTGCCTCAACAACGCTAGCCAAATGGTACCAAGTTCGTGTCAGTTTTTGCTGGACCATCCTTCGAAATCAATGATGATTGTCTGCACCGCTTCCTCTTGGGTTTCCCACCCAACCTCACTCCATGAACCCATTCAATGTGCTTCCCTCTATATAAAGAGCTGCATAAAGTTAAAACGTTTACATGTGAGACTCCAAACTCTAACAAGCCACCACTGTGGGTTTACGAGTACTCACAGTCCACTCATGCTGGCTTACGTTTGTCTGCTTACCTTTTTGAAAAAACTTTACAAATCCTCAGAGTATCTAAAATCCCATCAACATCGCCATCTGAGAATCTTGTGTTCACAGGTCGAAATGTGTGTATGTGTGCAATATAGATGAAAAATGCCAGAGACATAGAAAGGGAGAGCGACATAAAAACAATGAATCTGGAATCTATTGACCGTCCATTGACCACAGGAATCAATGGAATTTTTTCACGCAGAGGGGAGCCCCCATTAAAACCTGAATCTGTACATCAAAGGCGCAATAGAAAAAACAAACAGAATCAAAGAAAGAAACAAACATTTTTCTTGTGCAGAAAAAAGGCCGCCTCGTTGTTGTTGGGCTCAGTCTACTATATCAGATATAGTATGGCAAGGGGGGAGGGGGAGGGAGTGCGGTCACCGGTGCCCGCGGTATCTTTCTTTCTTTCTTACTTTCTTACTTTCATCCACCCCGAAGGGCAAGACCTCGGGTGGGGCTCCCCAGCGCCAGTCGCAGCGGAGCGACTCCCAACAAAAAATCCCTCCAACGACGCCATAGCCACCGCGACAATTACGTTGTTTTGTTTGTTTGTTTTATTTTGGAGTCTCCACCACATGTTTTACTATTTGGGACCACTTTCAATCGCGAATCCGTTTTCCCGGTTTGTGCGCATGTAGTTTTTCTCGCTCTCCCTCCCCTAGTTTTGGCTGACAAACGACCTCACCCCTCCCCCTCTGCTTCCCGTTTGAATTCATTAGCGGATTCATTCGCATTTGCTGATGTTGGTGTTTAGGAGATGGGTGTCGCTGCTGAGGATGGTGCCTCGTCGCAGAGCTGGAAATGAGGGTTGGGGTAGCGTAGTTGTTGTTTTACTCCCCATGTGAGATCGACTTTTGCGCGTGACAGCTCGGTTGACGTCCAGATCTAGGTTTTTGGGTTTCGAGAAGGAGGAGAACTAATGTGGATGAGGAGGATGGTGCTGAGAGAAGATTGAGGAATGGCGGAGACGAGTAGGCTGCGGGACATTGATGTTTCAGGGACGGAAAGAGGAGAAGGCGGTGGCTCCCGAGTGAAGCTTCTGGGTACTGCTACCGCCTATGTGAGGTTTTTGTGGAAGCGTATTATTTGTGGCTTTGAGCTTTTTTCGGTCCGTGGGAGTGGTCAGAATTTGGGGTAATTTGTTTTTGTTGTGCATTGGGATGGACTGGATTGACCGCCACAACCCATTTGGTACAAGACGATCTAGGTTTGCTCATATTGACATGGTTTTTTTTAGCTCAGAGTGATGTGTACATTGTTGGAGAATCTTGTCGATTTACCTCGTCGGTGCTATTCTCTGCGAGACTACATCCACCGAACATCTGCTGCCGACAGTTTCTCTTGCTCTTCTCCGGGCAGCTCAAAGTGGATCTCGTACATATTTGATCAAACTTGTGGCGTTCAAGTCTAGCCTGTCATGCGGTTTTGTATATGTAATGAAAGAATGCGAGTATTCGAGACATACCCTCGGTGGTGTCAGTGTAGCGGAAGAATCTGGGATTTACGATTTTCAGTCATCAGTGGGTTAATGCAAATCTTTGTAATGAGGTTGTCATCTCTAGCCATTTGAGTGTTCTAGCGAGGACATATTGGATTCCGCTCGGAGTTTTTGACATTACTGTTGATTGAATTGATTAATTTACTCCCCTAAGGAACCAATTTTGTTCTGCCGTCCTCAGTTTTAAAATTTTGCTGCTGCAATCTGAGCAATCCTTCTTAAGTGACCATTCATTCTTTGTCTCTGAAGTCAATTCTGTATTATTCTGTCTATTGAGAGGCTTCGAATGAGTTGTGCTGTCTTCGGTTGAATGAACGGTTAAGACTTTAGACGTACTTGTTGTTAAAGTTAAGTGATGTTCTTGGGACTGCATTTCTTGGCCACCATGGTAGATAAAAAAAAAATAGGGCTGCACATAAGACCTTCTTTAAAAGTAAGTCGATCACTTCTTGAAGCTTCAAGCTATTTTATCGCGTCTTGCTAAAAGTTTCAATTCAAAGTGTCAAGTTTGTGAGTGCTTTGTGATCTCAGTTCTTTGCAGTTGAGTTTCGAAACGTATCTACTAAACGTCAAAATTTTCAACCTTGCAGGCATTCTGTGGTGTGTGTGTCTGTGTAATGTCTAGTCAGGTGAAAGCAATTAAATCAGAGTGAGCATACAGTTTTTATTTAATGTCCAAGGGGAAATGAAACATCTACTTCTAGGACTGATGAGAGTCAACTACATCTATGATATCGATGTGGATTAAGATGCATGCAGATTTCTTGAATTTTCAATAGTAATTTTATTGCCGCAGCACTACACGGGTTCTTGCCTTTTTGATTATATGCCCTCGCTGTGAGTCTAAATATGATGCACTATATTGTTGAGCTGAATCCAATCCGGGGTTTTTGTGCTTCAGGAAAGTTTAGTGTAGTTTACGAAGGAAGGCCTAGTCAGCAATCTCTGATGATAAGGGGAACTTTACGCAATAGGTAAGATCAGGAAGCCTCTTTGTGACATTTTCTAACCTTATATTCTGTTCGGAGTTGTTAATGGTCGTTTAATACGAGTTTCAATCTCATAGCTACGTTCCAATGTTGTCCAGCCAGCTCTTATTGGTTTAGCGTACATTTAAATTCAGATTTGACCCGAACTTTTAGATTCGTAAACTTAAGCTTGTTGTGCGAAGATACTGTGATAAGAGCTGGCACGGTCAGTTTCACTTGTTGGCTGACCTATCGTGTATGTTCAGTGTTACGTCGTACGATAATGGTAGTAAACGTGTAGGAATTCTAAACTTGATATCTCTCGACTTTTTGCACAGAACCTCAGCCCATATTTCAAGCCGTTATGTTCTTGTGATTGACTAGAGGCCGCATGTATAGGGGCAGGAAGAAGCTTCTTTGCACAGGACTGGGTTCTACCTTCCAGCTGTGAGACAAAGTCCTGTACGAAATAGCCGTGAGGAAAAGTAATAAGAGGCGATGGGGGCCCAGGTTAGCACCATCAAAGCATCAGCTGGGAAGCTTGGTCCACATTCTAAGAAGAAGGGCAATAAAGCTGAAAAGGTGAAGATAGGTATACTTGCGTTTGAGGTGGCAAATGTAATGTCAAAAAGTATACAACTTTGGCAGTCTCTCAGTGACCAGGAAATACTTCGGTTACGCACAGAGGTAATTAAAGGGGAAGGTGTATTGAATTTAGTTTCCGACAATGAAGCCGTCCTATTAAGTTTAGCATGTATGGAAAAGCTGCAAGACTTGACGGCAGTAGCCGGTGCAGTAGCTCGCCTTGGTCAAAAGTGCCAGGAACCAGCGTTGCAGGCGTTTGAGCACATTTATAATGATTTGCTAAAGCAAGATATTGACTTGCGAGCTTTTGAGCTGCCGCACAAAGAAATGGAAGCTAAAATGAAGAAGATGGAGAAGTACATATCCTCAACAGCCACTCTTTATCATGAGTTGGAGGCTCTTGCAGACATAGAGCAAGCCATACGTAGACTCCAAGATGACGATGAAGTTCCAAACGGAGAATCCTTAAGTACATTGGAACAGAAAGCAATGTGGCAGAGACAGGAGATCAAGTATATGAGGGATCTATCCTTGTGGAACCACACGTATGACAAGATTGTGAAAATACTAGCACAGACCGTATGCACTATACATGGAAGAATTATTAACGTATTTGGTTCACCTATGCTTGGTTTATCGCATGTATTTGCAAACCAACAGAATGGTGATTCATCAAGACCTATTTGGCAGAATCGGGCTGCAGGCTCACAGGCGACGTCTTCAAGTCCGCGCCTATCTTATCCTCACAGTTTCGGATCTCTTCATTATCAATCTTCTTCTCTGAATAACCTTTCTTCATTTAGCGTAGAGGCTGTGTCAAGGTCGTTAAGCCCTCAGGGTTCTAGTACTCCAATCGATGATAGAGGCTTAGGAATCACTGAACTAGCTGCGACTTCTGCGAGAGCTGTTTGCGAATATCGCCCATTTGCTTCTCCTACTTTTGCTTCTGGTCCTTCTATTCCACGGAGGAATTCTATCAGTAGTCATCCTACCAATCCCCATTCCAGTCCTACTAGAGCATCTCGAGCTATTCCACATTCAGGGCCTATTCCAATGTCAGGGCCATTGTATGGACCCCTTGTAGTGGAGCCTCCGAAAGTATTTACTGAAAGGTCTTTGAACGCCATTCTTCAAGCTGAAACAACGGAAGAGTTTACTTCCGCACTTCTTTATGTTACTAAGCATAGTATCAAACCTGAGCAAGCAGAAGCCCCTTTTCTTAAACAGGATAGGCAACACATTAGGGAGCTGTGCGATCCCAAAAGCCGGCATCGGATGGCACCTTGGTCAACACTGGGGGGAGCAGCACTTGCGTTACATTATGCTAATGTGATTATCATCCTTGAGAAGATGATCAGGCATCCCCACTTGATAGCTGAAGATGCCCGAGATGATCTCTATAACATGCTTCCTAAGAGTGTGCGAGTAGCGCTGCGTTCAAGGTTACGGGCGAGTATGAGAGCGTGCGAATTTGGCAAGTATGATTCTATGATTGCTGCCGATTGGAAGGACGCACTAGAAAGAATTCTAAGTTGGTTGGCTCCTCTTGCTCACAACATGATTAGGTGGCAATCGGAGCACAATTTTGAGCAGCAGCAAGTAGTCTCCCGCACCAATTGTCTTCTCCTGCAAACTCTTTACTTTGCAGACTTGACAAAGACAGAAGCAGTCATCACAGAGCTGCTCGTCGGATTGAATTATATTTGTGGACATGAGCAAGAATTGAAGCAAAACACTGTGATGATGGAGGAGTATGCGCTGAACAAAGACCCGGACGAGTACCTTGGTTGGCAATTCTAGCCACCTTGAGCTGCTTGAGCTCTGTGATGGTTGGCAGGCATTGAACTTGTAATTTAGTGTCGATTTCCAAGAGCTGGCTCCACCAATTGTATTCATACCCTTTGAGTTGTAGCTTTGTCAAATATTGACGATATTATGCATTCATGGACAACCTTTTCACACGGTGAGAGGAGTTGCTGGTTTCTGGTTAGACAATGACCAGACCCTGAATTTGGTCCTTCTTTTCTTTTATCTTACCAATTATTTTAGGTAGCTTTCGTAGTCTCGTGGGAAGGCCAGTGATCTGATGGTGGTTTTTACTGCTTGATCATGAGTTTTGACCTGCTACAATTGATCATTCTAATTTATATAACAAACTCCTTTGGTGCCCTCTCGTAATCAGTATCTAGGTCGCGCATGACATCTTGTCTTATTTTTAGTTTGACTCCCACTATGTCAAAAATTTAGTAGCTAGTTTCGATTGGTAGGAAAAGTCGGATAAAGTTTCAGGGAACCAGTGTCCTCACTCATCAATTATGCTCAAGCATTCCGGCCATGCACAAGTTTCAGGATCACAATAACCTCCGCCTCGATCTACAACTGGTACACTCGATGATCATTTCTTTTCTGCGATGATAGACTGCTGTTTGGTGTGCATGTGCTGGTGCAATTATTCATCTATTGAAGATTTGCAGTAGCATGGGAGCTTTTTGACGACCATCCACGTGGAGGTTTTTGTGCCTTTCACCTTTCGGAACCTGTCAAACTTAACTGTTGAAGTGCTATTTGTGTAGAAATCATGAGCACTGACGAGCTGCTGTGCTATTGCCGACGTCAATTATGAGTGTTTATTTGGATGGCTCTTCCGACGAGGGACCTTTTTTTAGTGATTTGACAATCTCAAGGTAGCTTCTAGATTGCAATTTTCTCTTCACTCCTAGTGCCAAGTGTGTAAACATCCACCTCCTGCGATTTGATGCGATGCAGAATATTTTGAGTTCTTTTCTTGATTCAAAAAGCCTAGGCATTCATTCGCTGGTGATTAGAGTAGACTGTGTCTTCCGCATTTCTTCCGAATCTGATCTACACCCTCAAGTTAGAATACGTTGCGGTTTAGGCAGTTTGACCCGATTGAAATATTTTTTCAATTTGCAGTCATCTCTTTGAATTGAAGATTATGTGAGGATTGTGTTATTTAACGTCCAGCCCGTCCTTTGATGCAGGAACTGTTTTTGTCTTCATTTTTATCATCTTGGCCCATACTGTCATGATGGGTAGTCTGCTGGATTTGAAACCGCATCACCTAAAGAGAAAAAAGTGATGTCTTGACTAGAATATAGTGAATGGATCGGTCTGGATCCACATTTGAGTATGAAATGCAGGCTGGATTTGGCAACCGAGCGCTGCTAATAGAACTGAAGAATAGGTGTTCAGCATTAAGATTTCTACCCTCCAAACTTGCTTGGACAAGGTTTAGCTCAGCTGCCAAGTACTTTTTCTCTTAAGTCACACTTTCCTGGTTCACAGTTGATGCCTCTTCAATACATATGAAGCCCGCAGTCTGTAGGCTATGCAGATTCCTAGAGTTAGATTTGATAGACGACAAGCCATAGAGCCATTCTAGTGATGATTACACTTTCCTTGCCCCCAACTTTGATCCTGATTACACTTGCTGATGTAGGTGTTGCCCCAGGGCCAAAGTAATATGTCCCGAAATCTGGAGGTTATAGAGGGAATGTCTATTATGCTTTGCTATTTCTGTCTCTAGATCTCCGGAACTGCTTCGCATCCAATATCCCCAAGCTAGCCAAGAATAGAATCTTCCAAATTTCCTGCCTGAAATAGGAAACTGAGCAGAACGCTGTGAACGTCCTGTCATCTAAAATGTCTAAATCACACAGAGGCTTGACCAATCGGAAGTTGATTCATCAAGGTAGCGCAGCTTCGCAACAATAATCACTCATCGATCCCCTCAAATTTGAATCACTGCAGTCATTCAGGTGAAGAGATTGCTACAGCTTACTTGCACTCCTGCTAATATTGGTACCGTCCAGCATGCACAGATGCGAGCCCACTTGAATCCAATAAATTGTACGCGACATAAACTGAAAATTGATCCACTACCGCCAGCGCAATGAAGGCGTCCGAGATCAGGACAACTGACATAGTGGACACAACTTACTGCATCTTCATGACGGGGATTACTGCCTTCAAGGTTTACATCAGCATCGAAGTTGTAGAATCCTCGGAAACTTTCAGTCTCGCTGTTCACTTGTTGAAATCCATGGTTAGGATGGCGTGAATGGTGAAGAAGATGATGTAGCTCACGCTCTCACCGAACACCAAGACACAAACATGGTGTTGGTTGCGACGTCGGAATTGAGTACGCCAACCTCGGAAAGCCGGGTGGGGTGGTGTAACAGACTGCAAATCATCTCTCCGTTGAAGCCAAACATGCTGAATATTTGGGTAGTGAGGTCGGCGTACATCGCTGTGCAGAGCTCGTTGAATCCCGTTGATGCCTGTCTTCATGGAAAACCATGCGGCGGCTAATCCCCGCCTTGACCCAGAGCATCTATTAGCGATCGGAGAGGAAGAAGGTACGCTGCTCCAGGCTGTAGTGTGCCACCTTGTCGACGCACTGGAGAGCCTTGACCTACTTCCAAACGCCATGTCGCTTTGCACGGACGATCATCAACTTGCCAGTCGTGTCTTTCTCATTGATTATCCTTCACATTTTGGTGCAAGCCACTCCGGTGGCTCAACTCTGAACCCTGGAATTCAACCGCTAAATAACTCAGACTGAGACTCATGCGGACACTGACTATTCATTAGTTATGAATCTCCTTCCACGGCCAAATTACCTGCCCAACTGCTGCAATCGCGCAGACTAGAGTTTGAGACAAATCGGCACAGTTACTGATGCACTGGTTCTCCGTCTCGATTACTTGAAATATGCGAAGAAACATTGAATCGGAGATCAGTTATATTACCGTTGGTAGGAGTCATAACTCAATCTGGCAAGGCTCACAATTCGCAAATTGGTAGTTCGAAATAACAAATCTCCGAGGTTGGTTGCGGCCTCAATCGCGGAAGGCAAATTCCAAACTAGAGGGAAAGTTAATGTAGGAGGCTGTGGGGCTTCCAGACCAGATGAATCGCCGATTAGGTGGTGAAGAGGGTGTCACGCGCGACACTCAGTGTACCAGCGTCTCTAGATTCCTGCGGAGTTCGTTATAGTACTCGGAAAATCCTCCTCCGGATAGGAAATTCAGGTCCACTTTACTGATCATGCCGTCAGCTAGTTTCTTTTCACTGTTCAGAAGACGTTAGCAGGTTGCATGGGTGGGACTATTTTTGATGGTTAATATGAATCCATGACTCAGTATCCTCTGCAGAAACTCTCACTGAACGATGGAGCACAAACTGGTTGCCTGGTGTTCACAAATCTAGAGAGAGACTTGAGAAGAGAGAGACTTGCATGTTGTTGTAGAGATTTTTCATGTATTTTAGAGACTTGCATGTAACCTGCAGAACCAAAAAGATGAGTTCCTCATGTGTATATACACAACCACTTCATTAATACATGAGACAGTCAAGGGAACTGTGGAGAAATCAATGAGCCTGACATTCTGAAAAGTCACTGTGAATCGTGAACTTGATTCTAATAGATTTGGGTAAGTTTTTTATTTTTTTATTTTTTTATTATTTCAACAATAATTGTTACTAGCATGATTTCAAAGTTGAAAATTGGTGTTTCAAGTGTGTTGTGTTCCAACTTTAAAAAAAAGTGTAACTTCTTGAAGTTATTATAATACCTATAAATACAATAAATAAAAAATATAATAATTAAAGAAGTTTTTCATTCAATGTAACTAACTAAAAATCAGTTTAATTAGTAGAGTTTTGATGTAAAACACCTTTTCAGTACTAAAAACATATTTTGATCAAATCACATTATTATTATTATTATTATTATTTTCAAAATTATTATTATTTTTTTTAATTAATAGGAGATTTTGAAAGGAGAAGTAGTTTTAGGTAATATATTAATATAAAATTTCCTAAATATTTAATATATTCCTTTGTGCAATACATTATATCATATGATCCCATCTTATAAATAAGCCTAGTCTTTCAACATTTATAATAATTCAAATGTTTTGTTGCAATTGACTAATATTTTTTTAGTTGTTGTTTCTTTACTAACAAATTACTTGGATCTATTTATACCATAATTAAAATTTTAATTTAATAATTATTTAATAAAAATATATGTAGTTTTTTTTAAAATGTACTTAAATATTTTGTGGATATGATATGATATTGTGCCTTTACTATTACATGAAATAGTGAAGGCACAATTAAAAGAAGCTCAAAAACAACAAAAGATCAATGCAGTTGCCTATTGCAAACAACAACCTCAATTCCATTTTGAGAATACAATATGGTTATATTTTTGTGATATCAGAACTAATTACCTTTGTGGCAAGTTGGATTATTGTAAACTTGGACCATTTTTTATTAGTAAACAGATCAATGTAGTTATTTATTGATTATATCTACTAATGTTGTATTATGTGTTGTTTTGTTTGAGAATGCACCAAACTTTTGGCTATGAAAGGTAAACTGAAAATTGCAACATCAAAGGTCCTAACAATTTTAATAAAATTTTAAATAAGTCTCAATTGAATCTTAGCAATCATAATCGAATTCTAATCAATTCTTAAGAAATTTTAAAGAAATTATTAAAAATAATCATAAATAAATCATAAATAAATCTGAAAGAAATATTTTAAAAATCCAACAAAAATACAAAATAAATAATCTAAATAAATAAAAAAGAAATTTCTAAAAAATATTTAAAAAATTAAGTAAATTTTAAATAAATTCTAATGTAGTGCTAAAAAATACTAAATTTTTTTAATAAAATCTTAAACAAATCTTAAGTAAATTCTAAATAAATCAAAAATAAATCCTAATCAAATTCTTGTAATTATTATAAAATTTCAATAAATATTAATTAAACTATAGATTTTAATTAAATTTTTTTTTTACATTTTAATCTTCGATCAAACAACAAATACACAAAGTTTGAAAAAAATTGAATGTACAAATTGGAAGAAAAAACTCCTAATACTTTCAAATGTTAGCCAACTTCCTTCTATAACTTGGATGTTGATCTTCTAGCAGCAATTACTCCTTATTGAATCATTAAATTGCTCTCTAATTGGCCAAAATGTAGATACCTAAGTCAAATATGCTCTTAAAAAAAATTCTTTAATTGAACCAAAAAATTACTTAAGATCACAAAAAATCTCACTAATCCTAAAATTCAAATATCTAATATCTTAACCCAATAAAACTTTCATATCTTTCAATATTATTGTTTAATTGATCTTGAATTTATAAATATTTTAAAAAAAATTAAATTTACAATTTCACAAAATTTTATCCAAACATCTACTATAAGACTCACAAAATTTTATCCAAACATCTACTATAAGACTCACAAAATTTTCAAATATATGTGTCTCTTTTTATTTCTTAAAATCCAAAATCACTAAATACATCTCTTATTTTGAAAAACTCTCAAAAATTCAATATGCATTCAAATCACTTGGAATCAATGCTTAAACAACTCTTTTAAAGTTCACTCTTAACATTGGTCTTTGGTCAAAAAGAATCCCAAATTGCCATGGGTGCACAATTTTGTGTGTTGAAGCTTGATTTTAACCATGGTTCATGACCAGTCCTCTCCAAGTATCAATTCTTGGTTTCTTAAGGTAATTTTTTATTTAAACTACTCTTTATTCCTTCTTGAGATGACTTTATTAATTATTTTTTTATCTAAATTATTTTGCCTCATTTAAGACTATAGAAAATAAGTAGAACTCTAATCTATAAATAAGCAATGTTAATAGTTACTAGTTTTACTACATCCTTGTCTATTATCTATATTTTTAAGATAATTTGCTCTATCATTTTTAATTAATTTCTTTTATAATATATATATATATATATATATATATATATATTTCTCTTTCTTTCACTTAATAGTCATATTACAATATAACACTAGAGTGTATAAAGATCCATCCTATGTTTTATATGTTTCTTCTTAAGCCATATTATACAATGAATATTTTAAGAAGAAAATAAATGCCACTTCTTTTTATAGAAGTGGACAATAATCAAGAATTAAAAGTCAAAGAAATCTTAAACTTAGAGCAATGCCAAAATAGGTTGGAATATCCTATACACTAGCATGGATATAATATAAATGAATGTATATAGGAGCCTTCCAAAAATCTTATAAATGCAATAAATCAAGTCAAAGCTTTTCATCTATAATACACAACAAAATCAAGATGAAGAATTAATGAACTCCTTACTATAAAAGAAATGAAATTTAGTAAAGCTTCTTTCTATCTTTTATCCTTGATTGTGATTTTTTACTATATGTGGCACTAAAGAAATAAAAAATTAATAATTACCAAATTCAACTGAAGGGGTATCATTTATTGAATTACCAAATTACCAAATGAGACATTGCAATTGACACAACCTTTAAGACAAAAAAAAAGAGATGAAGACTTTAAGAACATATTTTTTTTTGAATAGATGAAAAGATATAATGCATTTGGAATCATGACCTTAGAAGAGACTTCCAATGTTTTGTAATATTATTAGAAGTAGGAACCATTTATGATGGTCTTTTAAATGTTTTGTTTGAAAGAAGTTGTGAAAGCTTTAACAATAATAAAATATTAAGATAACCTTCTTGCCTTTGTGTAGAATATTATTGATGGTTGAAAGAATATATCAACTACCTTTAAAGAGAACAAAGATTAAAATATGTAACAAATACAGTTTGTTCCAATTTGGACTTTTTCAATATATAATCTCTATTGCTTGTGGAACTTGTGTCTAAGAAAAGATGTAATATCACAAACATACATATTTATTTTTATAATCACCTAAATAATATGAGTAAATAGAAATATGTAAAAATAGATGAATTTAATAATAACTTGTGATAGACATGGCTTTGCATTTATACATTATATTAAAATAAAAATATAACCAGTATAATTTAAAATCTATATATGTATTATAATTCAAGTCAAATCATATTCTTATAAAGATAATTTAGTCTACATAATATTTATAATATTTCTTTTTATAGAAAGATATATATATATATATATATATATATTTCAACTTCAAAAGTTATTGATTATTATTAACTAATTGTAAATATATTAAATTGACAAAATATATATACTAAAAAAACCAAGTTGAGATTTATAATATAAATATAATAGCATAAAAAACCATCATTAATTTATAAAACATCAAAATTTACATAAAATTATATCTTTTAAATTAGTTAAAAAATATTTTAATTTTGATACTTATACATGCATATATGTACTCTAAAAAAAATATATACATTTAAATGTTTTTAGACATAGTAATTATAATCATTTTTTTTTAAAAATAAAACATATTAATATTTTAACTTAATTAAATCATATTAGAAATTCCACTTTTTGATATCATAGCCAAAGTTTTGAGCTTTAAATATATATATATATATATATATATAAAATAAAAAATCATAAATCACTTTTTGTAGTTCATTTTTTTATCTTGAATCTATTAATTTGTTTTTAATAAATATATTGAAAAACCTCCTACATAAATATTTTGCATGAAAGAATTAGAAATTTATTTATGAAAAATCACGAAAATATACATACATTAAACGTGCATCTGTAAATAACAGTGATTGAAATTTTATTGGGTTATTTTTAAAAAAACAATTCAATCAGTAATTGAATTACAGTTGAAATCAAATTTATGAAGCAGAATGGAAGTGTGCCTTATCATCTAAAACATAAAAAGCACAATGATTCTGTTTCTTTTGGCACATCAATAAGTTTGTAGAACAAAATTAATAAGTAGAACATCAATAAGTTTGTAGAACAATAAGCTGTACAGAAGACTCTTCAACATTAAAATAAATTAGTGAAATACAAAAATAAATAAATATACAAGTTAACCTACAGTAACAATAGTCCAAAACTACCAATATTCTATCTTGTCATCCTCACCATCACCCCACATTTTGATGTAAACTTTTTTAAAAGTAAAATGCTGCAGCAACTCTTCTTCCCTTTCCTTATACCCCTACTCCTTCAAAACACACATACACACACACACACACATATATATATATATATATATATATATTATTAATTAATTAATTTTCCTGTCATTCATTCCACAATATTTTAAAAGCTTGAGCTGTGCTCAATCTTCCATGAAAATGAGACTTAACAGAGAGTTCGAATTCATACATGGATATCCACAAGTAGTACCCAACCCCATCAACAATCCTGTGCACTTACAAAGAATAAATGAAACCTGCAAATGTGGATAATATAGATAGATGGATAGATAGATAGATAGATAGATACATGCTGCAATGCTTTAATGGAAGGATAGAGTACTGCAGGCCTGGGGGGGGCATTAAATGGGGAGGCATTGTTGTATTATCACACCAACTCAACTTGACTCATGTCATGACTGGTGGGCAATTTTTAATTGTCATTGATCCCCCCCCCCTCATCATTTCTTTGTAATACATTTATCATTCCCTTATTATTCACCCCAATTGCATGGGAGGATCTGACACCCTCTCCCCCATTACTACTACTCCAACAAACAGTTCCATGTCAGCAGGGTTGATATTATTATTCAAAACCAACCAACAAACCATGAGCCAACAACCCCAAATGCCATCCTTAAACACACACACACACACACACCACCACAAAAAAGAAAATGAAGCAAAAAGAAAAAGAAAACCAAAGTTACAAAAAAGAGGACGAGAGAGAGATAAAAGATATTGAATAACATGTCAAAAGGGAAAAAGTGAAAATAGGAAAGAAAAGAAGAGAACTTCACCTGGATGAACAGCGGCTCGTAGGGAACGGTTCCTGTGTTCGTTCCCATCGGCCCTCCCAATTTCACACTGTTAGAATGGTAAGGGAACGTAACAGCCCGAGGAGAACAGTTCCACGTGTTCCCATCAACGGGTTTCTTTTCACACTGTCTGAGGCGGAAGGGAACATAACATCCCCAGTGGAACAGTTCCCTAGTTCCCATCTGTGGAGCCTGATTCACACCGTCGGGGACCCAAGGCAGGGTTTGGGGGGAGGTCAACAGAGAAGGGCGGGGGGCGGACTCATGCTTTGTGCACAAGTCCACTCACTCATACTTTCTTCAAGAGGTGGGGGGGGGGGACTTGGGACCAGGTTCCCATCAAAAAGCACTAGGGGACGCGTTCCCGTCCTTGGACTTTTCTGCATTCGCCTCTTCCCTCTTTTCCCCCTTCGTCTTCCCTTTTTACCTTTTTTACTTTTATCCCACTTTTTCACAAATTGTTTCTTCCTCCCCTCTTATGCCTCCGCTTTGTTTCGTCTTGTGGGTGTAACATGGCCCCAAGCTGTTGACAATTTTTTCACTGTGCCCCTTGACTATGGAAAGAAATGTGGGTGTGTTGAATCAAACATCTGGAACATTCTCTATCCATTCTTCATTGTCAATGCACTACATGATTTTGAGAAACTAGGAGAATCTTTTGCACTTTTTCTGGTTTATGTACTAAGTTCGGATTATAAATAATACTAAATAAACTGCTATTTATAATTTTACACACACACACACACACACACATATATATATATATCTACAAATTTTGTAGGAGCATGTTTATAAAAACATACAATTCTAGCATGAAATCGTTTAGAAAAATATGAAGGACCATTTAATTTGGTGTGATGTAATAGTATGACGTAGTGACAATATTGTATTTTTTTTTCAAATATTACATGATAAATATATTCCTTTTGCATTATAAAATAGAAGCAATAAAATATAAAATAAAAATCAAGTGGTTCTATTTCCTCTTTTATTATTTTTAGGATGACCTGAAACATGTTAAGATATAGAATTCATAATGTTGTGAAATGACTTTGGCCACGCCACAAGAATCGTTTGTAATGGAAAGAAATTGTGGGTGAAGCATGATGATAATGTATGAATTTGGTACATCCTTCAAGAAAGCACAAATAACAAAGACAATCACAATTTGCAAAATAGAAAATATATGAATAATTGAATTAGTAATCAACAAGTTGTAGATAAAGAAGGGCGATGTTTCTAAAAACTCGTCGTACATGTATATTTTTAGCTTTTTCCCAATGGTATGTGCTTAATATTTTTAAAGTAATTATATCACTTACAAAATAATAATTTTTTTGTTGAAATTAATTTTACGATTTTCAATTGTTCAATTTATCATTTAAAGACTGCATTTCAGATTTTAATATCATTAATTTATAAAATAAATAGTTGATGAATCAACTGCATGAAACAATAGCCCTGGATATCAAGATATATCTATATATATATATATATATATATATATATTTGATAAGACATATTGAAATGGTCAATTAAACGTATTGATAGCAGAAAACAAAGTACTCTAACAATACAAACACGCACAAGTTGAAAGTTTTATCTTCAAAGATCACCGATGGGAAAAAATATTTATAAAGGTGTTATAACTACTGATATAAAAAATAATGTAGAAAGAAAAGCTGAAGTTGGATAATAATTTTTATGTTTGATTTTGCATTTTTAAATTTTTTTGAACATGCCCATAAATAATATAATTACCTACTTTACATCAAATTAATATAATTGTTTCAAGAGTCACATATATTTTTCACTTTAACTCATATTTCATTAAAATACAATTATATTCTTTCAAGTGTGCATTAGAAAAGTATAAATCTGAATCAATAGCAAATAACTAAGGTGATATACTGAATTTTAGTTTAAATAACTGAATTGATCCAATGCAAAGTATTTATATTTTTACAATTATCTAATGTATGAGTATCAAAACTAAATTATGTGTTTATACATATACATATACACACATACATATGTTTATACACACATACACACATACGCATGTTTATACACATACATACATACATACACACATATATACGTATTATTAAAAAATATTTTACTTTTACTTAGGCACTTTTTCCCAAAGACACACACAACGATTGAGAAAGATGCAAAAGAACGAGAGGAATTACAAAAAGGGGAGCAGTGAACCAAAAAGGAAGTGACGGAGGGCGAAAGCGGGAAGAAGAAGAAGAAGAGGGGATTCAAAAGGGGGCGATAGCCACGAGGGCCTTCTTCCCCACGGTGCCACCGACGGAGAGCTGACTCGACGACGTTCACCCCACCGACGAAATACTTCCTTCTTTCCGTCCATCCGCCCGTACGTCGGACCATCCCCTCGTCCGTCGAACCAGCCCGGCTGCCCACCGGCCGGGGACGTTGAGGTGAAGCGTGGGCTTGGTTGAATGTCTCGAGCGGGGGGGGTGATTCGGAGCCGGGGAGGGAGAGCGCGATCTTCGTGGGGGGACAGAGGAATCATGGAGTGAGGAGGAGGAGGAGGGAGGAGGAGGGAGGAGGAGGGAGGAGGAGGGAGGAGGAGCTTCGATTCAGTGAGAAACTGTTGCGGAGAATCATGGGTATTGATCCCCCCTGGTCACTGATTGTTGGGTGTCGTCCGCTTTTTTCCGAGAGTGAGGAATTGAGTGAGATGGTTCCTGGGCCATGTCTTTGGGCTTTCGTGGTTTGACTGGTAGTCGCTGGGCTACTGTTCACCCAGAAGAAGGTCACGCGGAGGCGTTGAAGATTGATTGTCAGAGCTCGCAGTCAAAGTCTTGCTTCGCCAGCCCTGTGGGTATACCTTTTGCGGTCCTTTTTCTTCGTCATTCTGCGCTTTTTCAATGGTTGGGGTTTGACGATCGACGGGGGATGCATCGACCCGCTGCCATGCTATTTGTGGCTGCACTCGGGACAAGCCCAAACGAAGTACGTAAATGTTGGGTGGGGAGCTTATTTTGACACCAACGCCATTAGAGAGCAGCTCATGACTCTGGTTGCTCCCCTGCGACCTCGCCCATTATTACCTCCCAGTGCCCCATCCACTCGCCTGCTCTGTTGCGTCTGTTCTCACTCTTTCCCTATCTCTCTCTCTGCTGTAGAAGCCTTTTTTTCCAGACGAATTTGTCGATTAGTTCATTTTTGAGGGAGTGTGTCGCGGCTTGTGCTGCTTGAACTGGCATCAAAATTTGTGGGTTTGCGAGTGGGTGGGTAATAGGCAGCACAGTTGGCTGATTGCTGTACATCATTACAATTAGACAAAGTGCAGAATAAGAAGAAGAAGAAGGAGGAGGAGAAGACGAAGACGACGAAGATCTCTTCTTGCTTCATTCCTTTGTACGTGTTCGAGAGAGTGAGCTAGAGAAAGCACACTTGGTTTAGAAAGAATTCTTGTGGATTGTGTGATTGCGAGGGGGCTTTGCGATGAGCGTGGCTTGCTTGTGTAGCGGAGAGATTTCAGAATGAACGAAAGGTCATCTTTGTTTAAGTTTTTTTCAGAGTTTTCTCTTTTCGAGGAATAGGAGTGATCTGGCATTTTTGGCATTTCCTGACTCTGCCCTAGCGTGTTGAAGGTTATTTTGGGTGTAGCTGGGATTGTGAGCAAAAAAAGTTTCACCAGTTTGCGATTACTGACTGCGTCTGTTCAATCCAGTTTTTTTTTTTTTTTTTTTTTTTTTTTAATTCGCTCTCTCTAAAGTTCTCTGGAGCTTCGGACAAGGGTCGTTTAGCTTCCATTTCTTACAGATACCAGCTTAGGTGGAATATTTCCTCACATTGAGGGGTGGCTGCGCGGTGACGCAGGTGAGGTGAAGAGAAAAGCAGGCTCCAAAAAAGCATCTTCGTCAGGAGTCGAAAGAAGTGGTCTAATTTGAGATTAAGGGTCTCTCTGGAAGAGGCTGTAGGGTGGTGGAGAAGGGCGAAGTCCCACCATGGTGGCCCTCGAGGTGGTACGGCCGGCATCGGCCGTGAACGAGCTTCATAAACCCATGGAGAAGAAGAAAGCTGTGAATGTCTCTCCTGTGGAAGAGTATTGCAGCGCTCTAGGAGGCACGGACCCAATACGTAGCATTCTGATTGCGAACAATGGCATGGCGGCTGTTAAGTTCATGCGGAGCGTGCGCTCGTGGGCGTACGAAAGCTTCGGAGTCGAGAGAGCCGTGCTGCTGGTGGCTATGGCAACACCTGAAGACATGCGCATCAATGCGGAGCACATCCGCATGGCTGATCAGTTCGTGGAAGTTCCCGGCGGCACCAACAACAACAACTATGCCAACGTACAATTGATTGTGGAGGTTTGTGCTCCTTCTCCTTGCTATTCTTCACTGCAAGTACCCACCAGAATTGTTCACTGGATGGTAATGTACGGTTGTTTTTATTCTCTATTGTCTCCAATTTACGCGTATTGGCTTGCAGATTGCAGAGAGAACCGGGGTGCAAGCCGTATGGCCTGGATGGGGTCACGCATCTGAAAACCCCGAGCTCCCAGACTCCCTCTTGGCGCGAGGCATTCTGTTCCTGGGTCCTCCAGCGGGGCCAATGAGTGCGCTTGGCGATAAAATTGGGTCTTCGCTCATTGCGCAGGCAGCTGGTGTGCCCACACTTCCGTGGAGCGGCTCTAATGTAAGCTAAATCAAATATTCTGTTTGCGACACATTTCCCTTCTTGAAAAGCTGTGACTTTCAGTCACTGAATTGAAAAGAGTTGACAGAATAGAGCGGTATACTTTTCTTGGGGAGTATTAAGCCATAATAGCTCTTGGCTTGCAGGTAAATGTGCCCTTCGATGTCTGCCAAGGCAACATTCCAGACGATTTGTATAAAAAGGCGTGCGTGTCTACCACCGAAGAAGCCTTAATTTCGTGCCAAGAAGTTGGGTACCCGGCTATGATCAAGGCCTCCTGGGGAGGTGGTGGGAAAGGTATCCGTAAGGTGCATAACGATGAAGAAGTGAAGGCATTGTTCAAGCAAGTACAGGGGGAAGTGCCAGGCTCGCCAATCTTCATCATGAAGGTTGCTTCACAGAGTCGACATCTCGAGGTTCAGCTGCTCTGTGATAAGTATGGAAATGTAGCAGCTCTGCACAGCCGTGATTGTAGTGTGCAAAGACGGCATCAAAAGGTGAGTCTCAACTGGTAGCCTTCACACTTTCCTTTCTCATTGTGTCAATCAGAGCCTCTTGTTTCTTTTTTCTTTTTTCTTTTATTTTATCGACTTTTAAACACAGTAATCTGTTGTTTTGTTCATGCAACTTATATTTGGGATTGATAAAACTTGCTATAGATTATTGAGGAAGGGCCTATCACGATTGCACCTCCGGAAACAGTGAAGCGATTGGAACAAGGAGCCTGCCGGCTTGCTAAGTGTGTCAACTATATTGGAGCCGCTACCGTGGAGTATTTGTACAGCATGGAGACCGGAGAATTTTACTTTTTGGAGCTTAATCCTCGTCTTCAGGTATTCATTCAGGCTCTTTGTGTAGGTCAATGGTCTTCACTAAAGTTCCTAAGCAATTGCCAGCTGAAACATTATAATATGAACTTCTCTAGGCTCTCATACTGAGGTCCTGATTGTGCAGGTAGAGCACCCTGTCACCGAGTGGATTGCTGAATTCAACTTGCCAGCAGCTCAACTCGGTGTTGCCATGGGCATTCCACTGTGGCGCATGCCAGGTAAGGACCTCTTCTCGACTTGGGACCTCTATTCGACTCTACCCTACGTACAGCCTTTCGTTGAAAACGTGTTTTTGATCATTACAATGGGCACCTATTCAAATTTTTTTTACAGTGAAGATCAATTGTTGAAATAATTGATCTGATCCTGATGACCTTTAAAAATGTGAATAGCTGAAGGTCATAATGAAATTGTGTTGATTCTCGATTGCCTTGGTTTTGAATGAGCAGAAATTCGCCGTCTTTTTGGTCAAGGAGGTGGTAGCCACGATTCTTGGAGGACGGTTGCACAAGAAGCAGTTCAGTTCGATTTGTCTGAAGTTGATTCTCAGAAACCTAAGGGTCATGTTGTAGCTGTGCGAGTCACAAGTGAAGACCCTGATGATGGCTTTAAGCCTACCAGTGGCCAAGTGCAGGAACTCAGTTTTAGGAGTAAACCCAATGTTTGGGCTTATTTTTCAGTCAAGGTACCTAGTAATGCCTCCTTGCTGTAGATTGTGTGATGCCAGCTCATCCACTGCTTTGGTGCATGAACAATGTCAGGTCACATTCCAGGAAGTTGAATTAGACTGTTGAGAGTATCTGATGTGACCGAAATTTTGTTCTGGAAGATGGTTGTTTGTAAGAAGAGTTTTTAATACAAAATTCTAGAAGAAAACTGATCTGCGATTTGCTGTGATCTCTGTCTTTACAGTCTGGAGGTGGCATTCACGAATTTTCTGATTCTCAATTCGGTAAGTGTTCTAAAATCGAAATATTACAAGATCAGGTTACACATTGAACCAAGGGAGTTGGATCTTGAACAAGTAACAGATCTCACCCAGTAGTACTTAGAATTTCAATATGCTTTACCTGGTATGCAGGTCATGTTTTTGCTTTTGGAGAAACACGAGCAATGGCCATTGCCAACATGGTGCTGGGGCTCAAGGAGCTTCACATACGAGGAGAGATTCGCACCAATGTTGACTACACTGTTGATATCCTCCATGTAAGTGCCGATCTTATGCTTGTCACTTTTTTCTAGAAAAGCTTAGAAGAGCTGAGCCAACCAAGTCTCGGGTACATGATTTACACATTTTTTGCTTGGGAGCACACGAGGATTGAATTCAGAACTATACATTTGTGAATGTGCAGGCGCCTGAATATAAAGAGAATAGGATTCACACAGGGTGGTTGGATAGCCGAATTGCTATGAGAGTGCGAGCAGAACGGCCTCCTTGGGAAATATCTGTCGTGGGCGGTGCTCTATATGTGAGATGTTTTCAAGATTTACATTGTTTAAGATTTTCGTTCAGCAACAAAAGTAATCAAGTAGTATGTATCGACTTGTAAGCTGTAAATTGGTTCGTTGACAGCTGAATGACCTCAGTCTGAACACGGTTGTTTCGTGTTTCTTATCAGAAAGCAAGCAGACTAATTGCAGCTCGTGTAACTGAGTACATTGGATACTTGGAGAAGGGACAAATTCCACCTAAGGTGCACACATTAGCCCCACGTAACGATCTTGAAGCATGATCTGTTAGTGCATTGCGAGTGCTTGTGTACTTGAAATACTGATTATTATTGAGGTATTTTTTGCAGAATATTTCCCTTGTCAATTTAAATATTTCTCTGAATATTGAGGGGTCCAAGTACAATGTAAGCTGATTCTTCCACAGTATTTTTCTATCTTTTGAAAAATGATTCTTTCAAAACTACTCACCGTGTAAATATTTCCTGGCCGAAACCGCACTTTGTTGAATCAACTTTCCAGTCTGGCTTGATTATAAACTTGTGTCCGTAATTATGCAGTTGGAGTTGACTAAAGGAGGGCCAGGTAGCTATCTGCTTCGGATGAACGATTCTGCAGTGTATGCTGAAGCGCACACTCTTCGAGATGGAGGTCTTCTTGTTCAGGTGCAAACTTGAACTCCAGCTACTCAGCAAGCCTGTCAGCTTCTTGCTTGGTTTTTCTGCCCAGAATCTCCTTGAGATTATTATTATTATTATTCCTTTTATTTTTTTAGAGTTCAAAGGCAGTAATTCTCAATAAGTCAGTCAAAAGTAAGGAATCCTCACAGGGATCTCAGGCTTCTGTTCCCTTTGCTTCCCCTTTGTTTTCTGTTGAACTTCCCAGATATAGAGACTCACCCTTTTCAACTGCTTGGTTGTGTAGCTCGATGGAAACAGTCACGTGGTCTATGCAGAAGAAGAGGCAGCTGGTACTCGCTTACTTATCGATGGACGCACATGCCTTTTGCAGGTCCGTAATGTGATCCTTGACATAAGACTATGCTTCTTTAATATTTGAATGCGCTGCATTTCATGGTTATTAAGTTTTCTTTTCCTAGGTTCGCAGTACCAATTGGGTGTAGTTTTTGTTGTGCAGAATGATCACGACCCATCGCGGCTAATTGCTGAAACGCCTTGTAAGTTGATGCGTTTTCTAGTACCAGATGGCAGCCATGTAGATGCCGATACTCCATATGCAGAGGTGGAGGTCATGAAGATGTGCATGCCCCTTATGAGCCCCGCAGCTGGAACTATCAAATTTAGATTGACGGAGGGTTCAGCTATGTTGGTAAGTGATTTTCTGAGAGTACATGCATCGCTAATTTCTCATTTTCAAATGTTAAGGAAATTTTGTAGTACTTTACAGAATTTAATATTTTGTTTGTGGCGTGGTTTTTAGGGTGGGGATCTCATAGCCTCATTGGAACTTGACGACCCCTCAGCTGTAAGGAAGGCTCAGCCTTTTGAGGGCGGCTTTCCACCCTTGGGACTTCCCACTGCCGTTGCCGCTAAAGTTCATCAACGCTGCGCTGACGCCCTCGAGGCTGCGCGGAACATCTTAGCTGGTTACGAGCATGATCTCGATGAGGTGATTACTCGTATTTGTATTTCAATGATGAAACCGAATCGACATGATCATTTTAAAGCAATTATTCCTTCCAAAACTAACATCAACTAACATCACAACGTTGGGTTGCCGTCTGGCAGGTGGTGAAGACGTTGCTCAGCTGTTTGGATGATCCACAGTTGCCCTTACTGCAATGGCAGGAATGCATGGCTGTTCTTGCAACTCGTCTCCCTAAGGATTTGAAATCACAGGCAAGACATTTCTTAATTAGTCGTGCACATCATTTGCGGATTTTTTTATCTTGCACTTCATTAGACCATTCTGTACGAGGAACTGTAGCTAACACTTTGCACTGTGTGAGCAGCTTGATGCAAAATTCCGTGAATATGAGAGCAGTTTCCAGCAGGATGGAGAGGGAGCGGACTTCCCAGCCAAGGCTCTCACTGGAATCATCGAGGTGTGCAATGCCGCTCGCTGACCATGTTCTTCTGCTTGAAGTTTTAAACCTTGTTGCTTGAGATTATCTGGGCTCAAACATGATTCTTAATGTCACAGACGTTCTTGGCGAAATCCCCTGAGAAGGACCGAGTGACTCTAGATCGCCTTGTGGAGCCTCTATTACTTTTGACTAGATCTTACGAGGGCGGAAGAGAAGGACATGCTTGTAGCGTTGTTCAAACCCTCTTTAACGGGTATCTTCATGTCGAAGAACTTTTTAATGAGAATGCGCAGGTATGATTATGCACCTGCTTGCTGCTACTGTTTTTGGAGTCTGCTTTGAAAAATTTCATAACTCATCATAGCAATGAGAATATGCTGAATTCTCCACCGTGCTATAAGTTTTTAAAGTTTCTTTAATCATGGTCGTATGGTGAAAATATGAAGCTTACAGTGATGCGAAAATTTTCAAATTCAAGTTAACTAGTTTGAAGCTGAAAATTAGATAACTATCCTTGATATTGGCTCATGATAAACATTTTGATTGGTAGCGGCTAACAAGTGTTTGGAACCTTTGGTGATTGTAGGCTGATGTTATTGAAGGATTGCGGCAGCAACATAAGAAAGACCTATCGAAGGTTGTTGATATTGTGTTGTCGCACCAGGTAAGATAGACTCATAACCTGAAGCCTTAGTGAGTTCCTTCTCTAAAGCTGCAGATACAGTTGTTCTCAGCTGCATTTTCTTCCTAGCATGTTGTAAACTGAACTTTTTTCAATTTTATTTTGAACCATCATGAACACGATTCCCGTCGATATTTTGTGACTTCAGGGTGTTAAGATGAAAAATCAGCTCATCTTAAGACTGATGGGAGCCCTAGTGTACCCAAATCCTGCTGCCTACCGTGACCAACTCATCCGCTTTGCAGATCTTAATCATAGTAACTACTCTGAGGTACATTTACTTTACCTTCTCTTCCTTTTGCATGTTTGTGTTAATCTCAAAGCAATCGAATGCCAATTGGATTATTTCATGGAAATTCTTTAAGTTTATCTTGTTTTTCTTGACATTCTTACAAGTGTTTTCATAATGAGCGCAGCTGGCTTTGCGGGCTAGTCAACTTCTTGAGCAAACAAAACTAAGTGAGCTGCGGTCCAACATAGCTCGAAACTTGTCTGAATTGGAGATGTTTACTGAGGATGGAGGGGAGGGTCACCACACTGGTAAGCGCCGAAGTGCCATTCAGGAGCGTATGGAGGCTCTGGTGGATGCACCTTTACCTGTTGAAGATGCCCTGGTGGCCTTGTTTGATCACAGTGACCACACCTTGCAGCGCCGTGTCATTGAGAGTTACATTCGCAGGCTCTACCAGGTACTTGTTCATCTGACAAAGTTAAGGAAGCGCTTGATCTTATGAAATTTATGAATTCTGTTAGACTTGCCTTCTGTATTGTTACAAAGGATCATTGCGGTTGTCTTGAATCATTTTGTTGACGTAGTCTGCAACGAAATTCGAACCATTACAACTCAATATGAGTACTTTGATCAATTGTATGTTAGGGATGAACATTTCACAATGGTTGTCATTTATTTTTAGTGTCATCAATCCTATTTCGGTTGAATTGTGCAGCCATATCTTGTGCCTGGCTCAGTGAGGATGCAGTGGCACCGCTCCGGGTTGATTGCAACCTGGCAGTTTTGGGAAGAGTATCCTCCTCCGACCGCCGAGAAGCTTAGGACTGCAAAGGTAACAGATGATGACGATAGTCGAGGTGTTCCAAGGTGGGGAGCTATGGTAATTCTCACATCACTCCAGGTGCTCTCCAATGCTGTTGGGGCTGCCCTGAAGGACGCAGAAAGCATTCTTTCACCGACCACAAAATCATCTGCAGCTTCCCACCACAACATTATAGCTGGAAGCCCCCGTAGGAATCGGTCATTTGTCGGTGCTCCAAGTGGATTCGGCAATGTCCTACATATTGCTCTAGTTGGGATCAACAATCCAATGAGTGCATTCCAAGACAGGTCGGTTTTTAGTTTCCCGCTGAGTTTATGTCCAACTTCAGCTGATATTGTAGATGTTAGTATGATGTTTTTATTTTATTTTGTTTGATTTTATTTGTTGTGTATTTTTTATAACGTTTTCCTGTTTACCAAACTCTTGTGCATAATACAGTGGGGACGAGGACCAAATCAATGAACGAGTTGAGAAGCTGGCCAAGGCTCTGAAGGGTGAGAGCTTGGGCGCCATGCTTCAAGTATCTGGTGTGGGGGTGGTAAGCTGCATCATCCAACGTGATGAAGGTCGCGCACCGACCCGCCATTGCTTCCAGTGGTCTCATGAGCACCATTATTTTGCTGAAGAGCCTCTTTTGCGACATGTTGAACCACCACTGTCGAACCTTCTCGAGCTGGTGATTACCAGCCCCACCTCCCTCCCTCTTCTTCCAACTTATTTATCGGACCATTGGGATTATGAAAAAAAAAAGAAATTGCAAATAAAATATAAAATCAGAATTTCGTGGAGCTTACATTGATTGTTCCTAACAACGACTCTTGCAGGTCAAGCTGAAGGGATTCGCAGGCATGCAGTACGCACCATCACGCAACCGACAGTGGTACATTTATAATGCCACTGAAGGAAAGACCAGGACTCGTAGGATGTTCTTGAGGGCTCTAATTCGGCAACCCAAGGTTAATGACGAGAGTGTTGGAGAGGATACACGCGGGATCACACTAGTCAAGGATAGTATCACCCAATCTCTTCAAGGAGCTCTGGACGAGTTGGAATTGGCTGTTCATGATACCAACGGCAAGGCTGACCATATCCATCTGTATCTCTGCATACTCAGGGCGCAGGAGCTTGATGACTTGAGGTATCACGGTCAATCTTTCAGCAAATTGTGCACATATGATATCTCGCTAGTCCATTCTGGTGGTATCAAGTGGGTTTAATTTATTCTCCTGATTTAGAGGGTTGAATATTCTGCAGGAAAGAGAATGCCAGCGCTACTGACGAAGTTGAGAAAGTAGTACATGCGTTGGAAGGTTTAGCTCACGAAGTATATTCAAAACTGAGGGCACGGATGCACCGCCTTGCAATTGCTGGTTGGGAAATCCGTGTTCGCCTGAAAGAGCTTCAGGCAGCTAATGGCGCATGGCGCGTTGTGGTTTCCAATCCTACTGGCCATACCTGCATTATCCAGGTTTATAGACTTTCTTTTCACCTCTTTTTTGAGCTTGCTAATTTAGAGTGAATTTTCGACCAATATTAAAAAAATTCTTATCAGTCCCTCATTTTTTATGGTTTTTTATGGTTTTTTTTTATGGTTTTTTTTTTTTTTTTTTTTTTTTTTTTTTGTGACATACAGGTGTATAGAGAAGCACAGGATAAAGATACGGGTAAGGTGGTGTACTGCTCGCCCTTCGCTTCTATGCCGGGCTCGCTGCATGGTGTGCCACTATCCACTCAGTACAAGTCCTTGGATATCATTGATCAGAAGCGCCTAGCAGCAAGGCGCCAAAACACAACTTACTGCTATGACTTCCCCCTGGTACGTTCATCCACCTTGCTGGGATTGCAACACATGTACAAATCCTTTGAATTTATGAATAGTCGTTTAAGCAAGTGCAACTCACGAAAATGAATTGGCTCGTTTCAGGTATTTGAGACAGTTCTGCACAATAGTTGGGCAGAGGCTGCGGAGGTTGCAGTTAAAGTGAAAGAATCTGAACCAATTTTCAAGGCTACAGAGCTTGTGCTGGCGGATTCTAACGGAGGCTGGGATACTGAACTCGTGGAATCTGACCGTCTCTCTTCACGGAACAACGTGGGTATGGTTGGATGGTTGATGCACATGCGCACACCCGAATTCCCCGATGGACGGAAAGTGTTGATTGTCTCCAACGATGTGACCTTCAGTGCAGGCTCGTTCGGGACCAAGGAGGATATGTACTTCAAAGCTATGACGGATTTAGCGTGTCGTGAGAAGCTCCCTCTAATCTATCTTGCGGCCAACTCAGGTGCCCGCATTGGCGTGGCCGAAGAAGTTCGTGCCTGCTTTCGCATCGGCTGGTCTGAAGAATCGTCTCCTGATCGTGGTTTCAAGTACTTATACCTGCGTCCAGAAGATTACGAGCGCATGTCGTCCTCTGTCATTGCCCACGAACTGAGACTTGACTCGGGCGAAGTGAGATGGGTGATCGAGGATGTGATTGGGAAGGATGATGGACTTGGAGTAGAGAACCTTTCAGGCAGTGGTGCAATTGCTGGAGCATTCTCCAAAGCTTACCGTGAGACTTTTACACTGACTTACGTGTCAGGGCGAACTGTAGGAATTGGTGCTTACCTAGCTCGCCTTGGTATGCGGTGTATTCAGCGGCTTGATCAGCCCATCATTCTGACTGGCTTCTCAGCACTGAATAAGTTGCTTGGCAGAGAAGTCTACAGCTCCCACATGCAGCTGGGAGGGCCTAAGGTGATGGCTGTCAATGGTGTTGTGCACCTTACGGTCGCTGACGACCTTGAAGGAGTTTCTGCAATCTTGAAGTGGCTGAGCTATGTGCCCTCTCATGTGGGTGGCCCTCTTCCTTGTCTGCAATCTGCAGATCCACCTGAAAGACCAGTGGAGTATTGTCCAGAAACCTCATGCGACCCCCGCGCTGCAATTCGTGGATTAGACAGTAATGGGAAGTGGCTGGGTGGTATCTTTGACAAAGGAAGCTTTACCGAGACTCTCGAAGGCTGGGCACAAACTGTTGTTACCGGGCGCGCCAGGTTAGGTGGTATCCCAGTGGGAATAGTAGCAGTAGAGACGCAGACAGTGATGCAAAAGATTCCAGCCGATCCCGGGCAGCTTGATTCCCATGAGCGCGTTGTACCGCAAGCTGGCCAGGTTTGGTTCCCTGATTCTGCTCAGAAGACAGCACAAGCATTGATCGATTTTAACAAGGAAGGCCTGCCCCTTTTTATCCTCGCAAATTGGCGAGGATTCTCTGGCGGGCAGCGTGATCTCTTCGAAGGCATCCTGCAGGCCGGGTCTATGATCGTGGAGCACCTGCGCGTGTATCAGCAGCCAGTGTTCGTGTTTATTCCCAAGACTGGTGAGCTTCGTGGTGGAGCGTGGGTGGTGGTGGACAGCAAAATCAACTCTGACAAGGTGGAGATGTACGCCGAGAAGACAGCCAGGGGAGGAGTCTTGGAGCCCGAAGGTATGGTTGAGATCAAGTTCCGGATGCGGGAGCTCTTGGAGTGCATGCACCGCATTGACCCTCAGCTCATAGCTTTGCGGCAGGAATTGCAGCAGCTTAAGGGTACAGCACCCATTGCTGCATCAGATAGGATCCAGCAACAAATCAAAGCCCGGGAGAAGGCACTGACTCCTGTGTACAAGCAGATTGCAATCAAATTTGCAGAGCTTCACGATACTCCTAACCGGATGGCCGCAAAGGGGGTCATCAAGAAGGTGCGTTGCTGATTACATAGTTTGCCTTGTCACAATCTTTCTTTGACTAGACTTCTTCATTAAAGACTCCATCTTTTGCTGAGATTAGCAGGTATTTGATTGAGTACTGACGAATATGCAACACGTACAGGTTGTGGATTGGACCGAATCTCGAAATTTCTTCTTCCAGCGTTTGAAGAGGAGACTTGCAGAGGAAAGCCTGATTCGGCAGCTTCAAGCCGCTGGCGGTCAGGAGTTCAGCCATTCTGCAGCCTTGGCATTGATCAAAGACATCTTCTCGACTACATCAGCAACTGGTACCCGGGAATGGACAGATGACACACAATTCTTGGCATGGAGCAAACAGCCAACAGGTTTGGAAGAGCACTTGCAGAAGCTCCATGCAAAGCACGTTGAGAAGGAGTTAGTGGCCCTGGGATCCTCAACTGCAGCACTGAAGGCCCTCCCTCAGGGTTTGGACGCACTGCTGCGCTCGGTAAGCTTTAATCAATACTACAGCTTCCTTTGCTATCTTGCTAGAGAAATCTTAAATCTGAATCAAAAGATCTGGAATGGCACTAATTGTGATGTTTTCTGTTGGCAGGTGGATGCATCCACAAGATCCCAGTTGGTGGAGGAGCTCAAGCGGGCCCTGGATTCTTTGTCGAATTGACAAATGCCATTGTTTATACTTCTATCAGATGTTATTTGATTTCGTATATAATACTCGTTATTGCTCATTAGTACTTTTATTGCCCTTAGCGAGCACCATCATTTTTGGAGATATTTAGACGCTTCCTCTGAAGAGCGAAGAAATAATATAGTTGATGAGAGCTATTGTTGCAGATTAGAAGAAATTCTTGAGACTCTGGTTTAACGTCTTTAGAGGAAGAGCCCATAAACTTGTACCATTATTCATTTTTTCACTTTCTAATGCACGCTTACTTGAAGTTAACCAACTTTAGCAGAACCTTATGCAAGTTTTTTGTGGATCGACCTAGTGTTAATCGTCCACCGTTACGACCTTTCACAAACATATCTTGGCCGAAATATTTTAAGCCTGTTCTCATTATAAAGTGTAGTTTTTACGCATGTTGAGAACTGTCCTGGTTGTGGTGCTGCTGAAGGCAACCGCAGTGTGTTCGTCCAACCATTGACCTTCGTGTTTGCAATATCTGGCTTTCGTCGCTGCATGTTTAACAGTGTGACTGGCGAGCTTTTCCAGAGTAGTTTGTTCACCAAGTGCATTGTACAAACCTCAGCAATATGAACGTCACACCTGAAGAGATGTTCAGGTGAGAGTGCAGCAGTTGCTATCATCACTGTATATAAAATAATAAGCATTGAAGACCTTTCTATTGAATGGCAGTCTAATGTAGCACACGGAAATTGAAGGAAAAGGGCACACTGTTTGGTTGTCCAGTGTGTTACTGCAAGTCACATGACTTGTTACCAAAGGAAACCCCCCAAGTAGCAATGTGTTTTAGTCCCCAAAAACCACATACTGTAATAGCTGTCCATACGTGATCATATGTGTAGCGATTCATGACTGCTAAAATGTCATACTAGTCATGTAAAGAATAATTTGAGAGAGAGTGACAAATAAATTTCTTGAGCAAATAATGTACCGGGTACATGAATACGACACTGGGACCATTTGAAGCACAGATCAAAGGTTCTTCATTTAGAATGACGAATGTTCTGGACCCAGAAAAATGTGAACAATCTTACTTCATTCATCTTGCTATCTCTCAAGAGATATGTCCATTGTAAATGGAGAGGGGCCACCGACTGTTCGATCTCAGGAATCAAATATTATTGTGGATATAACAGTAGTATAATTGGAACTGTCTCAGCTCGAACTATAATTTTAAGTTACTATGGTTTTAGAAGCATTTTGTATCACAGTACGCCAAGTATTGTTGTATATATGAGACACCACAGTAGTTGCCATGTAAATCAATATATTATTTTATCATCTAGATTTTCCCTGATAGGTTTGGCAGAATATAACATAATAAAAGATTAATTTAGAAATTAGGAATTTCAAAAGTATTTTTTATTTTTAGATAATATCAGAAGTACTTTGTGGATTTTTTTTATTCATAAGAACTGGATTTTGAGAAACGAAAAGCATGAATTATTACATTTGCTAGATAAAGCATAAAATAAGATTCTATGCCACCTTTATTTGATGTCTGTAATATTTTTATCTCATAATTTTTTTGTCATATACAATGATATAACTAGATCTTAAATGTACACACACATACATACATGCATTAGAAAAAGAAGACTTTTTATTTTTGTGCATTACAATATTTTAAATCAATTTGTGTTGAATAATATATATATATATATATATATATATATATTATTCAATCTATACAAGTATCAAGTTTTATGTTTTTTTAATATTTGGTTTGTTTATATTAAAGAAAATTAAGAAAATCACATTTTTTTTATTGTTTTAAATAAATTAGCTACACATACATACAAAAATAATATTTTTAATATATTTTATGTATTCTATCCAAAATCTTAAATAGATTTATAAGAAAATATTAAATCTGTATTCTAAAAAATTATTTTTAAAAGTTTTATTATTTATTTTATTTTCAAAACCACTTTCAAAACTTTCTGTCTTTTTACAATATGATGCACTATAAAATTGTAATCACACTTTAATATAAAATATTGTGATTATTTCTTTAACAACTTTAAACTCTTAATATATATATGATCTAATACTGAAGATAGCATAAAGTGAAAAGAGTTTGATAGATGGGAGGTGGGATGCAAACTTGATTGCTTTAAGAGGGAGTTAGTAAGAGAAATTAAATATCTAAAATGCAGCCTAGGAGACATGTGTATTGCAAAGGCTGGCTTGCAAGCATCTCCAGCTACTAATTTGCAAGGCTGTGCAAATTTCTCTCCACTTTGAGCTAGAGCATCAATCAATGTGTTGAAAGTGATATACCTATATCAAAGTAGATTTAAATCTACAATAGTTCCAATATGGTTTAAAAACTAGTGAGGAAATCAATTAGAGTCTTGTTTGATTTGTATTAGTACAATCCAAATCTAGACCACATAAGTAATCAATAAATTGCATAAGAGCTTGGATCAATAGCATAAAAGTGGAATTCTAATGCTATTCATGCAAGTCGAAAGCATCTTTACACCACTAACAATTTTGTGTTGTAATACAAGTATTGGGTGAAAGAAAAAAATATATGATTATATTATAAAAGAAATTAATTGAAAAATATTGTAAAAAATTACTTAAAAAAACTTTATATAAAAAATAGGGAAGTAGAAATAAATTTAGTGTTAATATTAAAAAATTATAAATATGGTTTTTACTTATTAGTAGAACCTTAAATATGGAAAAATAAAGTAAATTAGAAAAAATAATATTAAAGGTATATTTAAATAAGAATAAATAATATTTTAAAATAAAAATTACCTAAAAAAATCCTTAGATTAATATAATAAGAGGATCAATTGTAAACCAAGGTCAAAACCAAATCAGAAGATGTAAAATCTTGCACTTACGGCAATTGTGAGTTTATTTTGTTGATTAGAGAATGAAATTAGAAAATAATAATAATAATAATAATAATAATAAAATTTCTTAAAGTATTGGCTTGGAAGAATTTGAGTTAATAAGCACTTTGTGAGAGCTTAGCAAAGTTAAAGTTGTTTTAGATGACTCTAGATTTATTGAATTAAAAAAGAATTTATATTTTAGAGAATTGTATTAATTTTATAGCATATTTATAAATATAAATAGTAGATTTGTCATCATAGTTGTAACAGATGTTTGTTATAAGTTTCAACTTTATTGAACATTTAGATCAAAGATTATTGAAATTTATATAGTTTAAAATCTTATAAAAAAATCCTTATTGGTTTATAAAAATAAGGATTTTTTTATGATTTTTAGTATTTTTTGGTTATATTAAAATTATTCTTTTGAGAGTTAATAATTGACTTAGTTTTAGATATCTAAAAAAATATTTAAAAAAAATAAATAGAACAAAAAGAAACTATTAACATTGGAAGATTGACATCAAGGTTGAAAAAAGAACACATGAATATCTAAGTGGATTATAAGCTTATTATGCCAATTTATAAGTTTAATTTTATTCAAATTTTTTTTTCTTATTTTTAATTTATAGATTGAAAAGTATAAATTTCAAAATCAAGATTAAAAAATAAATCAATAATTATTAAGATTTTAAATTTTTTATAGAATTTGATTAAAATTGGTTAGAATTTGATTAAGTTTTAATAAGAACTTGATTAAAAATTAATTAAAAATATCTTCAAGATTGATTTAGGATTTTAATAGAATTTAAAAGAATTTTCTTAAGATTTGATTATATTCAATAATAATTTATGTAAGAATTTTTAAAGATTTTTTATGGAATTTTTTTAAATTAATTTTAAACATTTTTTATGATTTGATAAAGATTTTATTATAATTATTAATATTCAATTAATATTTATTTTAAAAAATTATTAGGATTTTAAGGTTTTTTTTAGTTGTAAATTACAACTTTATCTTCTACAATCAAGTATTTGGTATATTTCTAAATAAGAAAATATTTAATACAACAATGTTTTGAATCAGCTCACATATTGTATCAAACATAAAAAATATTAGATCTATTTTACAAGATCTAACACCTATATTAATAAGAATAAACATACAATACAACAATACAAGAAGACATATAGTACAATGATGTGAGTATAATATAGCCAACTCATTATGATAATCTACTACATTTCTTGTATCATATTTTTGTTATTATTTTACAACTAATATCAAGATGTAGATTAAAGTAAAATATCTTATAGCTATCATAAACATACATATTTATTCCAATACTTATCCAGAAAATATGAATAGGTAGAAGTAGATCAAAGTAAATAAATTTGATAATATCTTATAGGAATGCTTCATAGAAGCTTTATAGATGTAGCTTTGACTTTACATGTGTTTGTAATTGATTGATAGATTAGAAACTTGATCAATAAATTAGCTACATGTTGCATGTATTGGTACACTTTGGTATAAGCTAACTATGTAGCATGCATATAGAAAAATTGCCTTGCAAGTTAAGACATGTATCTTACAAGTTGGATACATGTTGGAAGTCCTAAAGAACGTTTACATATAACTCTTAAGTAGATAGTATACATGAAGGCAAGAGTGAAACCTTCTTCACTCTTATCAATGCCTTTCTAATCCTCAATCTTGTTTCAAGACTTTTTAGTCTTCTTGTCTTTAGTAGTAACCATTCTAGTTTAATATTATACAATCTTTGAGTGATTTTCTTGTCTTTTTGAGTGATGCAAGATTATATTAAACTTTTAATTGAGTGATACAATAGTCTATTAATTTTTTAGTTCTTTTATTGTTCTTGATAATAGCTTTTTTTATTACAAAATTCTATATATTGTAATCTCAAATCTCTAAAAAAATATAAATGCATTAAAAACTTGTTTACATTATACACCAAAAAAAATCTATGTATGCTTAAAATCTCCAATTGAGATATAATAACAACCACACGTGTTAATCACTTATTTTATTATTTCAATATTAACATATTATATTTTATAATACAAACTAAAAAGAAATGTAAGGTATCTAATTCATTACATAATTAAAAGATAGCTAGCATACCAATTAGTAATAGAAAATTACAAAGCAAAAAAAATAAGTAAAAAAATTAACTAATTCAATTATTATTATATAATGTATTTAATAATAATACAATTTTGTTCAATATCAATTTATTATTTTGACTCCAATCTCAAATTCAAACCTATTCAAAATTCATAGAAACAAATATATCAATATATTTTTTTTAAATACATAATTACATATATCTTGATTAATTAAAATAGATCAAATATTTGTATTACAATATAATGTACTTTACCTAGGTGCACAATTAAAATCTTAATTATTAGATCATCTCTAAATACTTATTTATTAAAGATTGATAAGTATAATACTCATCACACTAATTTGACTAAAAATTATGACAAAAATTAGTAAGGAATTTAAGATAACAATCATGACATAACATCAAAAAGAAGTAGCATCCAATATGAATAGATAAATATTTGAAGAAAATATTCATATCTTTATGTGAAATAAATCAATCACCAATAAAAGATAAGACATCAAAATAATTAAATCAAATGCAAGCAAAATTCAAAGTATTAATACAAAAGGAGCAAGTTTAAAAACAATAAAATTCACATTCAAAACCTTATTATTTATCAAAATATAATGTTCTTTAATTTTAGACCTTTGATTTAGCTATCATATGATAGAAATGTTTGTTGTACAAGTATAACTCAAACCATACAAGGTCATTTTATCCAAATGGTACAAGAAAACATATGTTCTAAAGAATGAAGTTTTAAAACATTACAACCAAAGGAATCATTTATTTAAACTATATAATAACTTTGGTTGTTAAAAATAAAAATATTTCAATCCAAACAACATTTTCATTTAATCCAAATTTCATTCCATGTAAAAATTAATAAAAATATGGACTATTTCTTCATATATCAAATTATGTTAGATTTTAAAAAATACAAAATTGACCATACTAACAAAGAAATTATACATATAAAAATAATTTAATTTAAATAAATAAAGATAGAATCAAGAGCTATATCAAAATCAATTGCATTCATATGCAAAGCTAAAGACTATAGAGCATGGAACGACATAATTAAAGTTTACTTAAAATATTTTGGATATTGATTAAAAAAATAGTATTTACAATAAAAAATTTGTGATCATTCATCTTTGACAATGAAAAGAAAGCAACCAAAACAACCAAAGAGTTTATTAATATAGTATATAATAAATACTTCACCACAAAAGTAACTAAAGTTAATTTAAAAGAAATCACAATCCATAACTTAGTGATTGATATTGTAGAGATCAGCTTCAATTATGGATCAAAGTTCAAAACTACAAGTGATAAAGTTGCGTGCCTATTAGCGGCATTGTTGGAATAAAAAAAGATAATGATTCAAAAAAATTTATTCAAAAAAGAACTCTTCAAATCTACAATCATGTGCCAAGTCAATCTTTTCAAAAAAAACATCTAAAGAAAAAAAATATTTCTTTTTAATTTTCAAGAAATGCAATAATATTTACTTTATTAGTATCATTAATTGAACCATATATGCACAATTTAGAGACAAGAATATAATACAAACTTACTATACTAATGATAGTCCTAAAGATGATATACACAATGTGTTTAAAATATGAACTTTAATAAAATTCTAAAAATGATAATACACTCTTACATTAAGAAAAAAAAAAATTAGATAACTAAAAAATAGATTTAGGATTGAAACTAGAATAGCTATTGCCAAATACAAAAAAACTATGAAGTCTTGAAATAAGATAGAATAGAAAAAAGACATTAACCAAAATAAAAAAGGCCTCAATCTTGCCTCTATATATACTATCTACTAAATAATTATGTGAAGATATCTTATAAATTATATAAGACGTGTCTAACTTGCAAGACATGTATCTAAATTGTATAACTAGTTTTTATCATGTGTTCCATATGACTAATTTGTAATATAAATGACTAAATATATGACATGTGGCTAACTTGTTGGCCAAGATATCAACCTATTAATTACTTATAAACAAGTAAAAAGTCTACAAAGCTTTTAAAAAACTTCTTAACAAGATATCAATAATTTAACTTACTTCTACTTATTTCTATCTTATTCTATTTATCTAGATTAACAAAACTCTAATATTCCAAGTATACTAGTAAATATGGCTATTTGTTATACAGCAACTTTTTCAACCAAGTAGTACTAAAGGCTATTATGCAAAAATAAAATCTTTAATGAATAATCAAAACTTTCAATTTCTATATCAAAATTTAAGCTTCATCTACATAGCATTAATAGAAAACATCTTCTAAACGCAAAAACGCTTTAAAAATTTGATTTTTCTAACATCAAAAATGCCAATATGAAGCAACATAGATTATGGAAAAGAAGCCATGAAAACATATACAACATGCTATAATCATTGTTTAAGTCACTAAATTAGCTAATGAAAGAAAAAAAGAGATAAAAAATGAACTTAAGAAGGATATGGCTACACTACATGCAACCATCACCTTAAAAACTTAGACCTATATGAATAACATGATTGAAGACTTTAAAAATAAACTAAATTTAAAATTTAAAGATATTATATAATTCAATTCAAGCTCAAGAAATCTTTATATATCAAAAATTCTATCTAGAAGTATCTTTCTTGCACTTATAAAAAAACTAGTATACTATCAATTTTGAACAATTTTCAACTTTAAGCTTAGCTTAAGATATACAAATTCTAAAATCTTAAGAATAATTAATAGATCTAATTGATTTGGATTTTTTATACAATAAATAATTATCTATTTCTTAAGAATTTTTTAAATTTTATATAATTATAAATTATTTTTATAGATTAATTCTAATATCTTCTTAAAGATGTTATAAAAAATATTATTTTATTAAAAATTCATGCCTTTCAATCTATAAAATAAGAATTTCATAGAATTACCTTTTAGTAGAAAAGAAATAAAATAATTTTTAATCAAATAAAAATTTCAATCCTAATTTAATTTAAAATATAAAATAAATCTAAGTAACATTAGTTTGTTAATCTTTGAAAATATCCATTCTAATTTCTTATTGGATATACATATTTACTTATTTCTTTTATATCATTTTTTTTTAAAATATCTCACTTAAATATTTATATTCTTTAAGTTCTTTAAGTGAAAAATGTCTTACTTAAATATTTATTTTCTCATGGCACAAGATCAAATTTTTAAAGATTCATCAATCAAGTACAATTATTGATCAAACTACAACTTCAAATCAATTCAACTCTAAGATTACAAGTGAAGTTTACTAGAATACTACTTTCAAGTTTTGTTTTATCATGGTTTTCATCCTTTCTTCAATAATATGATCTAATATTGAGTAACTTGAAATCTTATTTTGATAGAGTTTTGATATATGTATGGTGAATATGATGTAATTTGTATTGCAATCAACTAGATTTATATTTTATAATAAAAAAAATTGATCAATATCATTAAATATTTTATAATTTTAAAAACTTAAAACTAATAACTAGTGTAATAATATTGTATTCATCAACCAATTTTTCTATGGATTAAAATATGAGGTAAAGAAATTAATATTGAACTTATCTGATCTTTAAAAATTGGCTCAAGTAATTGACTTTATTGTGAAGTATGACAATTGGATTTTTGAACATCAATATAAAAGTTTCACAAGTGATTTTTAATATTTTTATAATCCAATTGCAACGCCAATGTTTTTTTAATACATTTATTTAAAAATAAAAGGCATCAAAATTAACATGGTATATTTTAAACCTCTTACTAAGCAAAAAAAGATTTGTCGTTATCAAAAACGATTGTACTTATATTATTGAGAACCTAAGCACATTACTCAACATTATCCAAAAAAGTGATGCAACTACAAAATGAAAAGTGAGCTTATCAAAGAAAATAATATGTTGAAAAATAAATTTGTCTAATTACAATAGAAATAATGCAACTAGAATCTTATACAACATCTAGTAAAGGTCTTATTCTTTCCTTAAAACCTTTTCTTTGTTTTATAATAGATACTTGTTGTTAGGGACATAATCCTTAGAACCTTCTAGAGACAAGTTTCTAAAACCTTCTAGAGACAAGTTTCTAGAACCTTCTAGAAGCTTCTTAGTTAGTAGAAGAAGTTAGGGACATAGTCCTTAGAACCTTCTAGAGATAAGTTTTTAGAACCTTCTAGAAGCAAGTCTCAGGAACCTTCTAGAAGCTTTCTAGTTGGTAGAAGTTGCTTGAGAAGCTTCCTAAATAGGAGTATATATTGGAATAGAGGCTGAAGAGTTCTTCAGTCTCGACAACACATCTCTTGGAGCTCTAGCTCACCTCTCTAGTGTTGTTCTTATATTCATTTGATTAATCTAGTTCTTGTCAGTTCTTCTTGAACTTCTTGTTAGATCTCAAGTCTGTATTTTTGTGTCCGTGACAGTTTGTCGAGACTTCACTCATCTCAGATATCAGAGTTAGTTTCTTCCTCGTTAGAGTACGGATTACCACTCTACTTGGAAGTGTACTAGAATTTTAGAGGTTGCGGATTACCCTCCTCTAAACTGATACTTCTTTTGTTATAATATTGGAGTCTTATTCTTCTTGGAGAGAGTGGATTATCCCTTTTCTTGAAGCTCTTAAGGTATTTTAGATGTTGCGGAGTACCCTCCTTTAAACCAATATTGTCTTCTTGTAGAGACATTTCTATCCTTCTCTTAGAATGACCAAAGGCCAAGACATTAGTATGATGGAAAGTTCGGAGTCCAAGTTGGATGCTATCATGAATGCCCTCACTACGTTATCGCAAAGAACTGCAGAGATTGAAAGAGTCGTGGCAAGGCTTCATAATGATGGAGCATCTGGGATGGCACAATCTAGGTAGCACCAACCTCAAACTTCTGCACTTGGAGAAGCAACTTTGCCTCAGGTTCGACAAGCACCGCTGGTTCTACAACATAAAGAGCCCCGAGTTAGCCTTCTTGACAAGTTTGATGGTACGCGTTCCAAGTTTTGAGGATTTGTCAATCAAATCAACTTGATAACAATTTTACAGCTCGAATGCTATCCAACAGAGGAGTCACGTGTTGGGCTTGTTGGAACCTTATTTACATGGCAAGCTTTATCGTGGTTTGCTCCTTTGTTTGAGAAACGATCGTCCATACTAAACAACTTTGAAACCTTTTTGGAGGCGTTTGCGGAAGCATTTGGTGAACACGACAAGGTTCGATGGGCTACAACAAAGATCCGATTACTACGACAAGGGATGCGCTCTACATTAGTCTATGCATCGAACTTCAAGCAATTAGCATGCGACATCAATTGGGACAAAGAAGCGTTGATGAGTCAATTCTATTAGGATTTAAGGGATGATGTGAAGGATTTGCTGTTAACTCTTTCTGATCCACAAATGCTCAACAAAGCTATTAGCCAAGCTGTGAAGTGCGATAATTACCTATTTCAACGCTGCCAAGACCAACGTTCAAGACAACATACGGTTTGCCACAACCCAACTATGTTGACAAGCAATGTGAATACACATTCAAAAGTAGAAGACATGCAAATTGATGCGATACGTATCAAATCCCTTACCCTAGAAGAAAAAAAGCGGTGTATGGAAGAAGGTCTATGCTTGTATTGCGATGAAGAAGGCTACAAAGTTGGAAACTGTCCCAAGAAGCAAAATCAACGTATTGTCAGGACTAGGAGTATGTTTGTTCAGGAAAACGAGGATGCCTAGCTACAATAGGAACCGTGCAGCTGGACAATGAAATATCGCAACAACAACCATGTTCCTTTCTTTCCGCTCAACCTGCCCTTTATTCTACAATCTCTTTGCTTATTGGCCCTCAGAAACTGAGAACCTTAGCATTATTAGATTCAAGAGCATCTGCTTATTTTTTAGACGAAAAATTTGTGAAGTATCATAAGATCCCTTTAGTACAAAAATCCAAACATGTTCACGTTGAGATCATAGATGGGCGACCTTTATTGTCTGGTAGTGTCATCCATGAATCAAACCTATAGAAGTGACGTTTAAGGGCCATAGTAGTCATATTATTTTCAATATTATTAAAACCCCATCAAATCTTGTTATTTTACATCTTTCCTGGTTGAAAAAGCATAACCCATCTATAGATTGGAGGTTGCGGAAGATGACCTTTCTCACAAAACCACCCGAGAGCAAGCCTAGTAGAAAACCCCAAATAGAGAAATCCTTATTCATTGGAGCAAGAGCATTTATAAGATTGTCTAAGAAAGGCACACCGTTTGTCATTTATGCGGCTTCAACTACCGGGGAGAAGATCTCAACAACAAGTATACCTGAGCAATATAAGGATTTTAAAGAGGTGTTTCAAAAGAAGAATGCCGACATGCTACTAAAACACCGACCATATGATTGCGCCATAGACTTGTAGGAAGGAGCACAACTGCCTTTTGGCCCAATCTACAATCTATTGCAAATGGAGTTGGCAAAGTTGCGGAAGTACATCGACGAGAATCTAGCCAAGAACTTCATCCGTCATTCAAAATCGTCAGCTGGAGCACCCATCTTATTTGTGAAGAAGAAAGATGGCTCATTGTAGATATGCGTGGACTATCGAGGCGTCAACAAGGTAACAAAGAAGAATCGTTATCCATTACCCTTGATTTCTGATCTCTTAGAATAATTTGGACGTGTAAGGATCTTTACAAAAATTGATCTAAGGGGAGCTTACAACCTCGTACGAATCAAGGAAGGAGATGAGTGGAAGACAGCGTTCCGTACAAGGTATGGCCATTTTGAATATAATGTCATACCCTTTGGTCTTACCAATACTCCAGCGGTCTTTCAACATATGATGAATGACATTTTTTGAGAGTACCTTGACGATTTTGTTGTCATCCATTTGGATGATATTTTGATATTCTCCAAAAATGAGGAAGAGCATGAAAAGCACGTTCATTTGGTCTTGGAGAAACTACGTGAGCGAAGACTATATGCCAAGTTAGATAAGTGTTTATTTCACCAAATAGAGATAGAGTTTCTGGGGTTCATTGCAACTACAAAAGGCTTAAAGATGGACCCCAAGAAGGTGGAAGCAATCGTGTCCTAAGAGGTTCCAAAGATGGTTAGAGACGTACAATGCTTTCTTGGTTTTGCGAACTTCTATCAGATCTTCATCAAAAATTACTCTCAAGTTGCTGCTCCTCTCACTCAGTTGACATGCAAGGATAAGCTGGAATGGAGACCTCTAGCGGAGAAGGCGTTTCAAGACCTGAAGATCGCATTTATTACGGCTCCAATCTTGGTACATCCAGACTTTACAAAGGTCTTTTATTTAGAAACTGATGCTTCGGATTTTGCTTGGGGAGCTATACTTTTACAAATGGGAGAAGACAAGAAGCTCCATCCGGTTGCATTCTATTCTCAAAAGTTCTCTGTTATTGAAATCAATTATGACATCTACGATAAGGAATTTCTTGCTATAGTGGATTCTTTCCAAGAATGGCATCTTTTTCTTGAAGGAGTTGCACACCCAGTGTCCGTATACACAGATCACAAGAATTTGGAGTATTTCATATCGGCTCGAGTTCTAAATCGACATCAAGCTCGGTAGAGTATGTTGCTATTTAGGTTCGATTATGTTATCACTTATCGACCTGGAAAGTAGCAAGGACTATCTGATGCCTTATTGAGGAGATCATATCTTGTACCAAAGGCTGAAGAAGCAGCATTTGATCAATAATGTACGACATTGTTGAAGCTAGAGCAATTTCAACTTTGCGCTACTATTGTGCTAATTGATGCTGACTTCCTGAATCATGTACGTGCCGTGACCATTGAAAATTCAATAGCCATTTATATTAAGCAGCGTACCAATGACGACAAGTTCAAGGTGGAGGGAGATCTTTTATACTTTGAAGAGTGGTTATATATCCTAAAAGGACCAGCACGACTCCGAGTTCTTCAATCTCGCCACAATTTTCCAACTGCGGGACATTTTGGATTCAACAAGACCTTGGAGCTTATTTCTTGAGATTTTAAGTGGCCCCAAATGTGGAAGGATGTGAAAGATTTTGTCCTCTCTTGTGACATCTATTCAAGATCCAAGAATCTTCAACATTGCCCTTATGGACTCCTACAGCCATTGCCAATTCCAAGTTGACCATGGTCTTCAATTTCCATGGACTTCATCATGGACATGTAATCATCGAACTCATTTGACAGCATCTTTGTCGTGGTAGATCGGCTTACAAAGATGGCGCACTTTTTTCCTTGCAAGAAGACATCGTCTAGTGAAGTCACAACAAGGCTCTTTCTCGATAATGTGTATCGATATCATGGACTACCAGATGATATCGTATCAGATCGAGGAACCCAGTTCGTATCAAAGTTTTGGAGATCTCTCTTTGAGATACTGAAGGTGGATATCAAGCTTTCTTCGACTTTTCATCCTTAAACTGACGGCCAAACGGAACGGGTGAACCAAATCTTGGAATAATACTTACGATGCAGTATCAACTATCAGTAAGACGATTGGACCATATATCTGCCGCTAGTCGAGTTTACATATAACAACACCCTTGATGCGTCGACTCAATACACACCATTCTTTTTTAACTATGGATATCATCTGAAGCTTGATTTATTGAGTCCGTCAACAAATAACAATCCAGCAGTTGAAGGATTTGCGAAACAACTATTAGAGCTTCAAAATACGTTGAAGCTTCAATTACAATCCGCTCAAGAATCCTATAAGGCGTCTGCAGATAGATTTCGAAATCAAGCACCTACTTTCAAAATTGGAGATAAAGCATGGTTTCTTCGACGGAATATCAAGATCAAGCAACCATGTGATAAGTTGGACTATCGAAGATTGGGACCATTTATCATCCAGAAGCAAATCAATCCAATGGCATACCGTCTGGAATTACCGGCTTCTATGAAGGTACATCCAGTCTTTCATGTTTCTCTGTTGGAGCCTTATCGAGAGTCGTCTTTTCTTGGAAAAGTATAATGTGTGCCACATAGTATTGAGATCGAGAACCACGAGGAATACGAGGTTGAAAAGATGCTGGATTCACTGCGAAGGTGGGGCAAGTTGGAATATCTTGTTCATTGATGCGGCTACAACATTAATGAGCGAACGTGGGAGCCAGTTGAAAATCTCGCCAATGCGCCATAAAAGGTACAGGAGTTTCATCAACAACATCGTTATAAACCTAAGCCGGTTCGACAATAGCTTCTTTTTGAAGTTTGCTCACTCAAGAATATAAGAAAGGAAGAGAGTACCACCTAAATTCGTAGTTGATGTAGTTATTTTCTCTAAGATAAAATAGAATTTTTTCAGTAGTCATAGTTTGGTCTTCTGATATGGATAGCCAAGAGATAGATACTATGCCAGTCAGATTATCTCAAGCGACTAGCTTACGAAGGCAACCCCGAGATGAAGAACCGCCTACACCATGACGACGACGGAGGATACCGAGTAACCAATCACTGGTGATTGTATTTGAGTCCGAGCTTGCTTACGATGGTCAGCCAGAAGGCATGTTTGTAGAACAATTTCACAATGAGGACACGGAAGTTCATGCTTGGTCAGAAGTTGAAGGAGTGGGCCACTACCATTGGCTTCAAGGGCCGATGAACCACTTGCCTCGTGAACAACAGTTGGAGTTCTTAGCAGACGTTGTGTGACAAATCTTCATTTTCTTGCGTTGGTATTGATTAACAACAATATTACTTCTCAGAGACCTCGAAGCTAAAAGAGGGGGTGATGTTAGAGACATAATCCTTAGAACCTTCTAGAGACAAGTTTCTAAAACCTTTTAGAGACAAGTTTCTAGAACCTTCTAGAAGCAAGTCTCTAGAACCTTCTAGAAGCTTCTTAGTTGGTAGAAGATGTTAGGGACATAGTCCTTAGAACCTTCTAGAGATAAGTTTCTAGAACCTTCTAGAAGCAAGTCTCAGGAACCTTCTAGAAGCTTCCTAGTTGGTAGAAGTTGCTTGAGAAGCTTCCTAAATAGGAGTATATATTGGAATCGAGGCTGAAGAGTTCTTCAGTCTCGACAACACATCTCTTGGAGCTCTAGCTCACCTCTCTGGTGTTGTTCTTGTATTCATCTGATTAATCTAGTTCTTGTCAGTTCTTCTTGAACTTCTTGTTAGATCTCAAGTCTGTATTTTTGTATCCGTGACACTTGTTTAAGATCTAAAAATTATAAAGCCTTTTCTTATTAGAGTCAAGAGCTTTAATTTTTTTATATATAGATGATGGATTTTTTAAAAGACATAAAATATTTTTAATAGAAAATTAATATCATTTATATATATATATATATTTATTTATTTATTTAAATAAAAAAGTATTAGATAGAAGATAAATGTAGGCATATTTGATATTAACTTATGATAAATCTTTTTAAAAGCTTCATAGATGCATATTTGATTTTATACATATTTATAGTTGATTGATAGGTTAGAATTTTGGCCAAAAAATTAATCACATATCGCATGTGTAGGTAACTTGTGGTACAAGCTAATTATATGGTGTGTATATAGAAAACTTCCGTTGCAAGTTAAGATATAAATCCTACAAATTAGACACATGTTGGAAGTCCTATAGAATGCAACTATATAGCTCTTAATTAGATAATATATATGGAGGCAAGAGTAAATCTTTCTTCACTCTTATCAACACTTTTTTAGCCCTTATTCTTCTTTTAAGACTTTTTAGTCTTTTCGTCTTTGGCAATAGCCATATTAGTTTAATATCATATAATCTTTGAGTATTTTTCTAGTCTTTTTGAGTGACATAAGAATTTATTGATCTTTTAATTCTTTGAAATTCATAACTTTGACAATTAAAGATATACATGTAGAAGTCATAAATAGATGTTTGTTGTCTTTGAGAGATATTAATTATAAAATATTTGATATAAATATAATATTAAATGATTATAATAATTTTTTGATATTAAATATAATTAGATTTTCTTAAATTTAGTCATTTTAGATTTATTATGACTAAAAAAGTATAATCAATAGATAGATTGAATTTCTTATAGTCTTGATTTTTTTCAAAGAATAATTAAGAATTTTGTAAACAAAATAAAAAAACATAAGCTTATACAATCAAATTTTTATTTGAAGGTATTAGAGCTTTTATACATGTTAAAAAAATTAAATTTTTTTTATATTTATGCCACATTCATTTCTAATAGAAAAAAGACTTCAAATGGTATTTCAAGCCAATGTTAAGATTATGAAGGTATTTTTGAGAAGACAAATATAAATAGTTTTTTGGAGTATTATTTTTAGGATTATTCAATTGATCTTCAAGGAGAGCTCAATTGCCATATGGACCAATTTATATTTTATCACAAAATGTGTTGGTTAAAATCAAGGAGTAATTTAATAAAAAAAAATAGCCAAAAATTTCATAATTTATTCAAAATCTCTAACAAAAGCTCTTATATTATTTATGAAAAAAAAAAAAAAAAAAAAAAAAAAAAAAATGTATCACTGCAAATGTATATAAATTATTGATGAGTCAATTAGATTATCATAAAAAATAAATATATTTTAATTTTAATATCCTAACTTCTTAATTAATTGAATCAAGCCAAGATCTATATAAAAATAGATCTATAAGAGACATGCAATTGAATATGCACTAAAAAAAGAAGTAATTACAGGATTGAATTTTAAACTAGCTACGAGCATTTTGAATACAATTTCATGCTTTTTAGACTCACAAATGCACCAGCTACTCTTTTAGACTATCATGGATTAAAAGATTTCAAAAATAGAAAAATATATCCATTATTTTTTTTAAAAAAATCAATTAATATTGAATTTTTATCAAGATTTTTTTTAAAATTTATAGTTCTACTTATATGTCAGACTTGTAAAGAAAAACATGACTTGAATAAAAAATCTAAAAGAATATTTAAAGCTTTAAAGGATTTTTTTTATTTTTATATCAATCTTATATTAAATCAATTTATTCAAAGTATTATTTATAAAAAAAATACATTGGACTTTGCCTTAATTTTGGTATTTTTATAGATAGGAGAAAATAAAACTTCATCTAATAGCTTTGCATTTAAAAAAAAAATAGCAATCAAAATCAATTACAAGATTTATAACAAAGATTTTTTTGCAAATGTAGATTTATTTCATTAATAATGTCATTATTTAGAGGATATTTCTAGTCTAATGATTATTTATATAAATCACAAGAATTACAAGTACTTCAAGTCATTATGTATTTTGAATCATTTTCAAGCCCATTAAAGTATGTCTTTATTAAGATTTGTATTTAATATCTCTTATTGACTAATATAATAATAAGATTTGTCTAATGTCCTTTTTAGACATCCTTATCTTGCACCAAAAGAAAGAGATATGAGTTTTAATTATTAATAAACTATTTTTTTTTAAAGCTAGAGCAATTTTATTTTTAAAGAATAAAATCAATGTTGATTGTTAATTCAACCTTTCTTGATTAGGTTCAATCAAATATGTCATTAGATCTTCTTATTCACGATATTAATAACAATACTTTTAAATCTCATAATATTTCAAAGTTTAAATATAAGAACAATCTTCTCTACTTTAAGAGATACTTATATATTTTAAAAGAAAAAGTACAATAGCAAGCCTTTCAAGTTTATTAAAACTATAAAATTAAAGAACATTTTAGATACGAAAAGATCTTAGAATTAATCTTAAAGAAAATTAATAGCCGTAAGTGTAAAAAATAATTAAAAACTTTGTATAATCATGTGAAATTTTTTCAAACTCAAAAATTCCTTGCCATCAATCTTATAGACTTTTTCAACTACTACATATATATGAACAATCATAGTCTTTTGTTTTTATAAATTTTATCATGATTCTCCTAATTTCAAATTCTTATAATTCTAAATATGTGATAGTAGATTATTTCATTAAGATGACATATTTTCTATCATATAAAAAATCTATTATAAATAAAGAAATAACTATTTTTTTTATTAATATTTATCTCTATTATAGATTGACAAGGAATATTATAGCCAATAATAGGACCCAATTTGAATTAAGGTTTTAAAGAATCTGTTTAAAGATATTAAAGGCAGATATAAAACTACCTTTGGCTTTTTAATCTTAAATTAATGGAAAAACAAAACAAATTAATCATATATATATATGAGCAATATCTGAGATACAACATCAACCACCATCATGATGATTGGATAATTTTTTACTATAAATAGAATTTGCCTACAATAATATATTACATTCATCTATTCAACAATGAATTTTTTATATAAATTATGATTATCATCTATAATTCAATAATTTTTACTTCCTAAAGCAAAAGATTTGGCAAATCATTTACGAAAGCTATATGAGACAATGAAGGCATAATTAAAGGAGACTCAATATAGATATTCATTGTAAGAAACAATCTTAATTTGAAGTTGGCAATGAGGTATGGTTGCTTTAATTTAATATAAAGATTAGTTGTTTTTGTAATATGTTGGATTATCATAGACTTAGACAATTTTCTAATTGTAAAAAAATCAATCTAGTTGCACATCAATTTTATATTAAAAAATCTATAAAAATCCATCTTGTATTCAATATATTTCTTCTTAAGCTATATAAGATCCTAAATATTTGTCAAGATCAAGTAATTAAAGAATATAAATAACTAAATGAGATTTTTTTCAAAGAGAGATGACAAAAAATATATATAAATTTAATAAAAAATTGAAATAGCTATTGCCAAAGATTGCAAAATTAGAAACTCTTCAAACTAGACTAAAAGCATAAGAAGGAATTTTTCTAGCATCTATATATACTATCTAATTAAAAATTATGTGGTGACGTTCTATAAGACTTCTAACACACATCAAACTTGCAATATATGTGTCTCATTTGCAAGACAAGTTTTTTATATGTGTACCACATGTTCAACTTATATCAAAAGTAGCTAACATTTGCAATATGTGACCAACTTGTTGGAAAAATTTTCAACCTACTAATCACCTATAGATACATATTGAGATAAATTTGCATCTATATAGCTTCTAAAAAGCTTTTAATAAGATATTATTAATTTAATATACTTTTTTATATTTCTAATTATTTAAATTATCTAAGTAATTATTAGAATAAATATATGTCTAAAATAATATCTTAAAAAAAATATAGATACTACCTTTATTCATAGAATTAAATAACAATGAAAATTTTGAGATAGAAGAGGTCTTAAATTTAAGGTGGCACTAAAATAGGTTGAAATATCTTGTATATTAGTGTAGATATGATATTAGTAAAGGCACATGAAAGCCATTGAGAATTCTTACAAATGCAAGAGAGAAGATAAAAGTTTTTCATTTACAACATTTATTAAATTGAGATGAAGAATCAAAAAAATCTTTACTATAAAACAAAACATGTTCAATGAAGATTGCATTCTATTTTTTTTACTTTTTTATATTTTCTTTGTATTTGTAGCATTAATAAGATGAAAAATTAAAAACTAATAGATTCAATTTGAAAACTATTATTTATTAAGTTATTAAACAAGACATTGTGATTGTTACAACCTTCAAGATAATGTAATAGAAATAGAGACTTTCAAGAAGAACATATTCTTTCTTGAATAAATGGAAAGATATAACTCTTTTTATATCATGACTTTGAAAGAAACTTCTTTTGTTTTGTAATATTATTAGAGAAAAGAATCATTTCCAATGATTTTTCAAATATTTTATTTAAAAGAAGTTATAATGTCCTTAATAATGACCAAATATCAAGGTGATCTTTCTACCCTAGTATGGGATATTGTTGATGGCTAAGACGACCTATCAACTACCTTTAAAAAAATAAAGATCACAATATGTTGCATATATAATTTGTCACATTTTAGACTTTCTTGATATTTGAGCATTATTCCTTATAGATTTTTTTCTATAAAAAGAAATATATATATATATATATATATATATATTTATTCCAATAATTACTTGAATAATTTGAATAAATAGAAATATATGGAAGTATGTCAATTTAATAATATCTTATGAAAAAACTTTTTAGAAGTTATATAGACATAAATTTGTCTAATAAGTTGACCACATGTGGCAAATATTAGTTACTTGTGATATAAGTTGCTCAATTGGCACATATATTAAAAAAATTGCTTTATAAATCAAATACATGTCTTGTAAGTTTGATACATATTAGAGGTCTTATAGAATGTCATTATATAATTTTTAATTAGATCCTATATATAGAGACTAAAGTGATGCCTTCCTTACTCTTGTTAATTCTTTTCATACTTCTAGTCTAGTTTGAAGAGTTTCTAATTTCAATCTTTGGTAATAGCCATTCTAATTTCTTGTTGAATATATATGTTTATTTATTTATTATTATTATTTTTATTTATTTTTAAAAAAACATCTCACTTTGACACTTAGATTCTTTGAGTTCTTGTCATTGATACTCTAGTAGACTTAAAAACATATACTAAGGTCTTATTAATTACATACTTGCTAAAAATAAAAAATATATCAAATAACAACCATGTGCTAAATCACCAATTACTTATACCTTTTTTATATAAGAAAATTATTGATATCTATCTTTGCAATAATATATAAAACTTCCATCTAAAAGCTAAAATACTAAAAAAACTACTGCTTATAATAACTAGATTTCACATAAATATATCTAAAAAATTCTTATCATATCTCATAAATAAACTACAAGTATACCAAATTACAACTCTAGGCCAATTAATAATACCAAATGGTAAAAAATTAATAGATTTAATTTATTTTAAAATAATTCATAAAAAAATAATTTTGTAAGAAATATAATATTTAGATTACTTAGAAATGCATTCTAAAAAAATAAAGTGGTATTGGTTATGCCCATTTTATTCTTACACACCTTAAACAAGTAATATATTAGGTAAGACATGCAACTATTCTAATCAATCAAGTTTCAAGTTTATATTATTATACCATTCTTGATGCCATAAAATTTTAAGACACATATGTTAGAGTATATTACTTAATACATTAAAATAATATAAACCTTTGATTTAACTTTATTATTATTATTTTTAGCTTGATATTTTTGCACAAAGAATTCAAAAAGAAGAAGCTAGATGTTGAAATCTAATTTTTTTAAGCGACTTAGAAAAAAAAAAATTGTATGTAAGTTAAAGAAGTCATTATATAGATTGAAGTATAGGCCAAAAAAATAGTACAAAGAATTTGATGCCTTCATAATGAAGAAATAATAAATTGGGAGTAAGTTTTATTACTATGTGAATTTCAAAAAACTTAAAATTCTAATTCAAATATCAATATTAATACAAATATAATACAGATATTAATACAAATATATTAAATAAAAATATTAAATGAATATCTTATTTTTAATAATTATTAATTTTATATTAATTGAGGAGAAATAGAATTTTAATTCCAATAATTTAATGATGCAATACAATATTAAAATTATTTGAAACAGCTAGGAGTTGATAATAAAGTTTTAGATTCTGATAGTTGTAGAAATTGGAGGAGTCAAATTGTGATAGTAGAAGCACAATACATCTAACAAAAAAAATCATCTATATTATTCCAAGACCAAGTACGTAAATGTTAGATATCACTATATCTAGGATATTATTGATACTAGTGAACCCTACTTCAGAAACAAATAGCCACAAAAACTCAATAGATTATTTTTTTAACCTTCTATAAGCCATTAATTTTGAGAGTGTTCTTTGCAAACTCAAGTTGTATTTCATTTTTTTGGTTGTTCTTTTTTTAATTCCTTATATTTGTGTTCTTCACTAGCCTTCTTTACTTCATTGTAGAATCAAACACGCTGCTTTGATACATTTTGATGGTTCCCGGGCATGTTCCCGAGGGGTGGGGAACAGAGAGAGGTGCAGGCAGGCATGGGGATGTGGTGGCACCACGATCTATGGTGGTGGTGGATCACCTACGTCCCGCTTCTTGGACGGGCCGTATTGATTATTAAGGGGGAGAAGTTCGTGACTCCCCCTCATGGCAGCGCGGCGGAAGGGGGTCGATGCTGATGCTGATCATGAGCATGATGATGCTCCTCTTGATCCTTCTGCTGTTGCATGGGAAAAGGTGATACGGCTATGGAATGACCGCGAGGCTCACTCTGACCCCATGACTGCGGAGCCCAACAGTGGAACGCGACGCAACGGACCAGGACTGGACTGGGCTGGGGCAGGGAAAGGGAGGGGAAGGGGAAGCGGTGAAGTGAGGACAACTCAACGAGATCAAATACAGTGCGAGGTGCGTGCGACGTGAGGAAGGGTAATTGAATTTATATAACAGAGTGGGGGAAGGAGGGAGACGCGGGAGCGCGGGACGGAGGGAGCCTGTTGGCAGGCAGGCAGGGCATCGACTGGTTGAGACGACGAGAGGAGGACTCGCACGTGACACGGCATCTCGCGAGGAACCCGCGATGGGGCTGCAGCTATATTGCTGCTGCACCGGCAGGCGCGGGAGATAGAGCCTGCCTGGGAGAGGGGGCGGGAGGGAAAGGAGGGAGGGAAAGGAGGAGTGTCCACGCCGCACTAGTTTGGGTGGGATGCCATGACATGGTTGGGTAGTGAGCGTAAGGAAAGGCACCAGGGAACGAGGCGAGGGGCATGGTAGTGTAGGCAGCCTGGTGAGGGTAGAAACGGCACCAGGCCGTAGTACAGTAGAAAGACACGCAGGAAACGACTTGAGGAGACCGGAAGGGGAGCTGTAGGGTGGTGGTGGTGGTGGAGAGATTGACTGACCGAGAAAGAGAGAACGAGGGTGGGTTACGGTGGGTGCCCCTATCTTTCGCGTCCCCCCTTCCCACCCCCGCCCCGCCCTTTCCTTCAAGAAACGGTCTCCACGCGAACTGTCATAGAGGAAAGGGGGCTGACTGGTCTTTAGAGCACAAGGCGACACGGCCTTTTGAATGCAGACACAAGAGGTGGAGGTGCCGGCAAGCAGCCGGCCCCCCACCATAGCTCCAGATCCGTCACCATCTGCCTCCGAGCTACCCGTACCGACACAACTTCAGGTCCCGAGAGTAGTAGGTGGAGGGGGGACATCAGCAACATCGTCACAGCAGCAACCGCAGGTTGAGCTTCCAGGAGCGCAGCCTGTGAATCAACCGAGTTTGCAGCAGCACCCTCAATCACAGCAACAGGGATCGCAGATACAGGGGGCGCCACAGCAAGGGCATCAGCAAAACAACCAACTGCAACATAAATTAGGTGTTAGCAATAGTAGTAGTAGTAGTGGTGGTGGTGTTGCTTCTTCGGCGTCGTCTTCTACTGCGGCATGGTCACAATTCCCACCGCCTTCGGTTTTGCTTCAACAGGTGGGGAGTTTTCCCAAGCGCTGTCGGAGTTTTGTCGTTATTTTATTCCTACTTCTCAAACCCTAAGGGTGTGTGTTAGCTTCCGATTTGATGGATTGGTTCGTCTCGTATGCTTGTCTTAGAAACCATCGAATTTCAGTATCCGATTCGCTTGCTAGGGTGCGTCATGATCAATGCAGTTTCCGCTGAGGTTTTTTCATCTTAAGGTGCCTCCCCTGTCTGCCGAAACGCAATTGTCGATAGGTTACCCTAAAGGTTTGTCTCGGGTTTATATTGAGGTTATACAGATACTTTTTAGAAAAGCGTTATGAGCTCACGCCGTTGACCCTGGTATATCCATGTTTGCGCTGCCGAAATCAAAGAGGCTTAAATATTGAGGCATTTAAGGTTTAGTTGGCACGGTCCGTCTCACTTACGTCTCAGACATCAAATTCTTTTTTCGTGGTCACGAAACGTTTTTGATGTAATACCCATCGATTATTCCTTACAGTCAGCACTGAAGAAAACAAACCTGGGCGCATCACGTCCAAACTATACACGATATAGTGAGATGTTTTTCGGTGGAAGCCATTAGAGAATGAACGGACGACAGCTTGCTGAGGATGTTTTCCTGGTTTCTTTGATTGATCAGGATCGTCGTTCTTCTTTTATTCATATTAAGCCCTCGATTTTCTGGGTTATTCTTTGTCGCCACTATTAGGGTTTTGAGCTTGGAACAGCAAAAGATGTGGTCATTTTGTCTTGATTTAGGCATCACCCTCCTCTAGTTCAGGATTTTGGGCATCTTGATTGTTGAAAGGGGTTCAGCGGAAACGCTCGTTAGAATTCTGGGGTGGCGTTATCTCTATGGTTTAATCGTGTCAGTAAGGCTGCAGGAGTGTTGTTGCATTTATTTTATTTTATTTTATTTTGTTTTTTAATATTATTATTTTTCCCGAGATTGCTTTTTATCACTATCAAAGTTGCGCCATTACTCTACATACCAATTACAGTGCATTCTGTTGATTCTTGTCCATGTTTCAGAATATGTCAAAATTACTTAATTTAGCTTTTTTCTCCGAATTGATTCTTTGCATTGGAGGCACTTAAACTGTTTATCTGTGTGGATTTGGAAATTGAGCCGCGGTATTTTTCGAGATAGATAATCTCTCGTTATGTAGCAAAACTTCTGTATTGAGAAGGTGGGTCTTGTGAATATTTTCCCAATTTAAAGTTAATGCGAAGTAGTTTGACTGTGCACGGTAATAGAAGGCTGGGTTCGAAAGAAACATATCTTTTTCGTATGTTACTGTCGGGTCATGCTCACGGTTTCGCCAAATTGCTTATTTTATCATTGATTTGCTTGCAGCTGCAACTTCTCAGAGACTCTGGCCAGGCCAATGACCCTCGGTTTAAGTCATTAGTCGCCTTTCTTCAGGCTCAGCAGGCTGCTGGAAATAGCCAAGGTGTTGGGAGCATTGGTGGCAGCACTGGAGGAGGTCCTCCTGGATCCCTCTCACCTTCAATTCAGCTTATATCCCAACAGGATGGGAATCCCCGGAGCACAGGCGATTCTCAAATCACTAGCTTGGGTAACTCTGATACTAATCGTGGAGCTCAGGCACATTCTCAAGCTGCATACCTGCAGCATGCGCTACTTTCTGCTCAGCAGAAAGCCCAAGTCAATGCTTACAGCCAGCAGAAGGTCTCCAAGCTTTTGCAAACTGGTGCCACCAGGGATTTTAACAGTGCGAACAACCTTAATCTGCAGGTACGCTCATGCACAACGTTTCCTTAAATCTGTAGAATTATGAATTAGTTCATAGTGGGAAAGGTGGAAATTTTGCTGTTGCCAGATCCAGAGTGAAGTCGTTGTAAACCTGAGATTTACTTAGTTTTGTAGTAATCCCTGTTGGAAAGAACTTCAGCTATAGTAACACGTTCAACTATGCTGTGCAAAGCTGCTTTGTGGCGGATAGTGTTTGACAATCAAAGGAGATACTTTACTGGCTTTGTTTGAGTTCAGAGAACTGGAATGTTTTATTTATTTATTTTTATATCAGGAGTTGACGCATCAGCAGCTGGCTGGAAGGCAATTGCAGCAGCTAACACAACCTGGAAATGTTGCTGGGGATCAGACTAGTTCGGCTGAGAAGCCTAGAAATCAAGCACGGCCCGGTAGTCAGCAAATACCACGACCAGATGCTACGACCCGTGCCTACCCTCATGAAAGCTTGCCACGACCAAATTCTGGACCTGTGCAAAATATACAAAACCACCAACAGCGTGTTCAGAATAATGTAAGCACTCCGTTTAGTGGTATGGCACCTCCTTCACAGCAAATTCCTGGTAGTTCCGCTTTGTCTGCCAACACACCGCTTTCTCCTCAAGCTCAAAGTCGTCCACAGTTCTTACCTCAGTATCAAGCACATGTACAAGCTATGCAAAATTCAGCTGGCCAAGGTGGGATGGTGATGTCTCAGATCAGACCGACTTCAGTGTCTGGTCCTCAGCTGACCACAAGTGTGGACCAGAGCCGGGTTGGAGCAGGGGGAGGAGCTCCGATTCTAATGACATCAAGTGGCCTCCAATTAGTTGGATATCCCAATGCGGTTCCTTTGTCTATTTTCTACCAAGGAATGCATAGCGGCAGCACTTCGATTCCTGTTGGAAGTGCCCCCGAAACAAATCCCAGTTTTGTATTATATCATAACCCGGCTCAAGGTGGAGATGCCAGGACACAATCAAGTGCAAGTTTACAACCCAATACGGGTACAGCCTTTACATAAGAGAATTTCAGTGAATGTCTTTTTCCTCCAAGTTCGGTCCTACTATTAATACTTGATGATTTAGAGGTTAGCATGGTTGGTTTTCTTTACAATATCCTTGCTAGCATTCTCTTTCATTTGCCATAATTACTACTGACTGGCAGTTGGCGGTTTATGGTCTAACTGGCTTGTGTATCTTTTTATATATTTTGTATTTTTTTATAGGTTCTGTGATTAGTACATTGCCTTCATTAAAGCCTTCAAATGCAGAGTCTGGTGCTGCAGAGGCAACCGACAGACCTAGCAGTGGGTCCACTCAACCCGTTCAACCAACAGCGCAGCCGCAGGTTTCTAGACCAAGCTTGCCGTTGGGCAGTGCTGAAGGTTTTGGTATTGGTCAACATTCTAGACATCCTCCAGCTCCGCAACAGCCATCGAGTTTTGGTTTTAGCAAATATCAGCTTACTCTCCTTCGAAATCAGATACTGGCTTTCAAAAAACTTAGAGCAAGGAAGGTATGTATCATCAACATTCTAGTAATGAGCGATTTACGCAAACCGAATGTCCGATTTGTTATCATTACAATCGGGAATTAATGGATTGACAAAATAGATTCTGTCGCTTTTCAATTATCAGGTTGTTAGATCACTGCACGTTTTACACTCAGATATTGCGTTGGTTTTCTTTGTAGCCTGGAGAAGTGGTAATTGCGGAGGAAATAAAGCGTCTAATCAACCCCCCGATTCGATCATCACTACATTCCTCTCAGTCGTCGGCTGCAGCTCGCCTTAAAGAACAACCACCAGCCTCTCATGCCATCGCTGTGAAGGGACCTGAGCTTCCAGGAAAAGTTGCTTACGACCCTGCTGCAAAAGATGAGTATAAGACAAAGGAATTGTCGGCAATTAAAACCTCCATGGTTTCAAAGGAATCGGATACCAGAGAAGGGGCTGCCAAAGTGGCAGACACTCCTCCAGTTTCTAATTTGCAGACTATCGACAATGGAGACGCTAAGGGTGCTTCGAGTGTAAAGCATGAATCTTCTCAAGTCAATCCTGAACGAGGAAAACAAGAGGGTTCTGTGAAGACAGAGGTTAAGGAAACTAAGTTGAACAAGGTCGATACTAGCAGAATATCCGGGCCACTTGCTACTGCTAACTCAACAGGCAGTAAGACGGGCCCTCCTGCTACCTCGATACCACTCGTTGCTCAAAAGGTTTCACCAGTCAAAATTACTCCTTATCGCGGTCCACTCTTCGATTTCCCTGCTGTCAGTAGAAGAGTCGATGGAGCTGCACTTTTATTAACACCTCAAGCAAGCCTTTGGGGCCAGCCAGTTTCGCTTGGTTACAAAGTCCGTGAACTTGTTTTGGAGGAAGGGGTGCGTGCAATTGATAAGAAGAGAGTTGAAAAGCTTGAAATAATCTCGGATCTTTTGACCACAAGGAATGGAAAGAAGCTATTGCAGTCCTTTCAGATTGTGAGGCTTCGTATCGAGGAAAAGAAACTACGGCTGTTGGAGCTTCAACATCGTGTTAGAGATGAAGTGGAGGAGCAGCAACAAGAGATAATGGCCATGGGGGAGCGGGCTTACCGGAAATTTGTTCGTCTTTGTGAAAGGCAACGAATGGATCTTACTAGACAAGCGATGACGCTACAAAGGACCACGCGTGACAAGCACTTGAAAGCCCTAATGCAGTGGCGAAAGAAATTACTAGAGTCACAGTGGTCATCCAGGGACGCTCGTGTTACTAGGAACAGAGGTGTTGCGAAGTATCATGAACGAATGCTCAGAGAGTATTCAAAACGAAAGGATGAAGATCGCAATAAGAGGATGGAAGCTTTGAAGAACAATGATGTTGATGCCTACAGAGAGATGTTGAAACAGCAACAGGGTCAGCTTAATGGCGATGCTGGAGAAAGATTTGAGGTGCTGTCCTCTTTCTTATCACAGACTGAAGAGTACCTGCATAAGTTGGGGGGAAAGATATCTGCGGTTAAGAATCATCAGGAGCGAGAAGAAGCTGCTATAGCAGCTGCAGCTGCTGCCAGAGCACAGGTTCGGTTTCTTATCGTGGTTGCTCTAGTGCTAGCCTGCCAACCATGCACTTGCATTTTAATTGGAGCAAGTTGCTAGTCTTAGGAGCAAAGATGAAGTTATGCAGCTGTATCTAGATAACAACTTTGAGATTTGATGTATCAATTTGCAGGGTTACTCAGAGGAGGAAGCGCAGCAAGCAGCAATTCGAGCAAGTGAAGAAGCTGAAGTCAATGGTTATGTTAACAGAAATCCCCTCGATTCCTCTGTAAATAAGTAAGTCCCTCTTTTCTTACATCTTTGCAACGAGGTATCTGTCTTGCGGCATGTGAATGACCACGGACCTGCTTCCTTTATTGTTTCATTTTGCAATTGTCGTGGGTTGAATCACTACTACATTGTAGACTCGTTACGTACTGAAATTACATGGACAGATATGATGCTTGTAAGCCCTACATCTGCTTCTGCGACTAAATTATTGATTTGCTCTACAGATATTACAGTTTGGCTCACGCAGTGCATGAGAAAATTTATAAACAGCCATCAATGCTTGCCGTTGGTGTCTTGCGAGACTATCAAATGGTAGGTTTTGGTATATTTTAAAAACATGCCTCCCCTCTCAAGTTAGGCTTCACTTAGCTTGTGTACTGTGCTTTGATGAATGGAGTATTGAAAGGCAATCTTTCAAGGTCTAATGTGCGGGGACTTCTTGCGAGTATTAATGAAAATATTGGTTCTGAAAAATTATGTTTATCTACAGGTGGGTTTACAGTGGATGTTATCATTGTACAATAACAGGCTGAATGGCATCCTTGCGGATGAAATGGGACTCGGGAAAACAGTGCAGGTAAGATTCTACTTCCTCGAAAAAGCATGATATGATGTTCATTAGGGTTACGTTTGTAAACTAAATATCTGCTTGATTTCAATTATTTATTTTCCGTTCTCCGGATTTGGAGCTATGAGGAATTCTCGGGATGCGATTCTTTCAAGGATCATCTTTTATTCAACATTTTTATATATTTTACTTTTTCACTCGAGTGTACACATGTTTGAGCCTAAGAAAGTATATGTCAGATTGGAAGTTAAGGGTGTGAATGCTCTTTCAATTTTAATCATGTACTGGAGGCCTTATAAACTGCGTGCATTAGCTGTTGCACTTGTATATTAGAGTATTCGGAAGTAAACCGAAGATGTTTGCAAAGTCTTGTAGTCTTCTTAAGAAGACCAGTGTATGTGTGTATGGACGTACAGGTAATGGCACTTATTGCTTATCTTATGGAGTACAAGGGCAACTACGGGCCCCATCTAATTATTGTACCCAATGCCGTTATGGTTAACTGGAAGGTAATATTTCTTTACCATATTTTGAAGTTAGAATATGATCTATATTGGATATTATGTTGTCTTGTCAGACTAATTTCCCCTAATTGAAATGATTCCGATTGCATGCAAGAGTAGATTTTTCTGTAGGTTAAAAAACTTTTTTAAAAATTAGTTTTTTAATTTTCTAAGAAGTGATAGTGAATATCATTTTGGCATATCTCTGGCTGCAGAGTGAACTTACGAGATGGCTACCATCCGTTTCTTGTATATATTATGTTGGGCATAAAGACCAACGTGCCAAAATATTTTCCCAGGTCAGTTTTCCTACTGTGCATCTGGCGGCAATAGTTGTTGAAATATCTCAAGTCTTTTAAGGTATAGTCTTTTTATAACTTGGCATTTTTTTCCCTTTACTCAGGAGGTTTGCTCAATGAAGTTCAATGTGTTGGTTACGACATATGAATTCATTATGCGTGATCGATCCAAATTGGCAAAAGTGGATTGGAAGTACATAATTATTGATGAAGCACAACGAATGAAGGATCGTGAATCTCGTCTTGCTCGTGACCTCGACAGATTCCGTTGCTCGCGGCGCTTGTTGCTTACGGGCACTCCACTACAGGTACAGTATATTATGTTTCAGAAGGCTCGACTACTTCATGATGTGGAAATATGTGTTTTTTTTGTCAGTCGCATGTCATGTATGACTTGCTGTGACTGTGCTAACGTTCTCTGTTGCTCTGCAGAATGATCTGCACGAGCTGTGGTCGCTACTTAATCTACTACTCCCAGAAGTATTTGATAACAGCAAGGCATTTCATGAGTGGTTTTCAAAACCTTTTCAGAAAGAGGCTACTCTGAGTGAAGAAGACGATTGGCTGGAGACTGAGAAGAAGGTTATTGTTATTCACAGGCTTCATCAGATTCTTGAGCCTTTCATGTTGCGGCGTCGTGTTGAGGATGTGGAAGGATCTCTTCCTCCGAAGGTGGTACCTTGTTTATTAACAATTATAGTGCAAAAAATGAATTCCGACTGTCAGTTCTTGTCATCCATTCATGTTTAGTCTGGTTTTAATTTATTTATAATATTGGCTATCAGTGAACAACGTATTCTTCGAAGAGGATCCTCACGCGAATGGGATGCTGGTTTTACAGGTTTCTGTGGTTCTCAAATGCAGAATGTCCGCATACCAGGCTGCAATTTATGATTGGGTGAAAGCAACTGGGACCCTGCGTTTGGATCCTGATGACGAGGCTCAAAGGATTGCTGGAAACAGCAAGAGACTTGCACGAGCCTATGCTCCACTGCAGAATAAGTGCATGGAACTACGGAAAGTCTGCAATCACCCTTATTTAAATTATCCTCCAAGGTATCATAGCCAAGGTGATATGATAGTACGTACCTGTGGGAAATTGTGGATTCTGGATCGTATCCTGGTGAAGCTGCATAAAACAGGCCACCGAGTTCTGCTCTTCAGCACCATGACTAGGTTGCTGGATATATTAGAAGACTACTTACAGTGGAGAAGGCTCGTTTACCGCCGCATTGATGGGATGACGACCCTTGAGGCTCGAGAATCCGCTATAGTTGAATTCAATCGGCCAAATTCTGATTGCTTTATATTCTTGCTTAGTATTCGTGCTGCTGGCAGAGGTCTGAATCTGCAGACAGCTGACACAGTTATTGTGTACGATCCTGACCCTAATCCAAAAAATGAGGAGCAAGCTGTGGCTCGAGCGCATCGTATCGGGCAAAAGAGAGAAGTCCGTGTCCTTTACATGGAAGCTGTGGTAGAAAATACCCCAAGTTATGAGAAAGAAGATGAGCTTCGGAGTGGGGGATCCTTAGACCAGAAAGATGATGAAATGGTACTTAATACTTGATGATGTAACCTTGGTTCTATCGTTCCCTATGGTTTATCTAGTTTTTGTAAATAATTTGAAGCTTTTGTTCTCCTTGTGTACCAACTATATTTGTGGTTCTTCGCTACGATGTTAAACCTGTACATTGATATATTTATGGCGGTGTTTGTACTTAGCCTCTTCGTTATTGGTGCAGGCTGGTAAGGATCGATACGTGGGTTCTGTGGAGAGCTTGGTACGCAACAATATTCAGCAGCATAAAATTGACATGGCTGATGAAGTCATCAATGCTGGGAGGTTCGACCAGAGGACCACTCAAGAAGAGAGACGACTCACACTGGAAGCTCTATTGCATGATGAAGAAAGGTATGAGCAGACAGTTCACGATGTGCCTACATTACAAGAAGTGAATCGAATGATCGCAAGAACAGATGAAGAATTGGAACTTTTTGACAAGATGGATGAAGAATGGAAGTGGGCTGGCGATCTTCTTCCTCACCATAAAATTCCTAAATGGATGCGTATTGGATCCCGAGAAGTCAATGCTGCCATTGAATCCACTTCTAAAGAGGCTATGAAGAAGGGTTTCTTGGGAACAGTGGGCACGCAGGAAGCTGAAGACCTGGTTGCTTATCAGGTGACGAAGGGACCTGTGGCTCCAAAAGCTCTTGAGAAACGCTCGAAGAGTACCAGCAGGTACAAGAACTATCGAGAGGTGGAAATTGACGATGATTTTTTCCCTGAAAAGGAGACTGAAGAGTTTGAAGAGGATGAACGAGAATCAATTATTGATGAGGTATTAACCGCCGAGAACACTGATGATGAGGAGGAGGTGGAACGAGGTGTCGATGAAAGAGATCATCAAGATGAAGGTACGGTTTTTAAACACTTTTAGATATATAGTAGTCAGAATTATGTTAGATAGGTCGGAAGAGTGTTAGATTTTGGATTTGTGGCGTCTTTTTTTTTTTAATAAAAGATCTGCTTTTCCTGAAGTTGTGGTTCTTTTCATACAGATATGAGGGATGCTGAAGAAGGGGAGGAGCTTGAAGAAGAAGAGATTATCGAAGAGGTATGCGTATGAAATGGATTTAGATGCCTAGTACAGCCTCTAGTATATACTTTTTTTCTTTTTTTTCTTTCGTAATCAATGTATTAAATCTCCATGTTGCCTACTTGTTGATCTTAGAGAATTTCCATACTTAGCAAGGTCAGGCGGTGGTATGTGGTAGTTCCAATCTTCACATGGGGTGTGTCCTGCAGGTTATTGAGGAAGTTGATGATGACGATGAAGAGGAAGAGGAGGAAATTGAGCCAGACGAAGATCTGGAAGAAGAGGGTGAATTGGTTCCAGAATTGTCTTTTGACGAATGCGAGGTATCTCCAGCGAAGCCTCAACGAGGAGCCGCCATGAGCCAATCGAAAAAATTCGCTTCTTTATCAGCATTGGAGTCTCGCCCGGGTAGAGCAGAAGAGGTATGTCTTCTTGGATGTTATAGGGCTGTAAGGCTACACAGTATCAGATGACACCCAAACCCTCAAAGGGTATAATGCCATCATAACTATTTATCATATTTGTGTAAAGTAGTAGGCAATATGTAGTGAACATTATGTTTCAGTCATCTAGCGCATCAATATTTGTTGAGGCGAAATAGTAGTCTTAGTTTTGCAATTAAGTTCTTGATTAAGAATTATCAAGGCAGTCTCTCAAACCTGACCGCATTTTTATAAGAACTTCTATGTTAGTAATGACGGGGGTCAAGTACTAGTTTAACAGTTTTAAGAATTCTGGGTTGACAGGGTGATGAACTTGAGGAAGGGGAAATAGCTGCATCTGTTGATTCCGATCAACGGTCAGAAAGCTGGATGGAAGGAAGGGAAGAAGTCGAGGTTGCTGAGGGTGAAGAGGACTACACCATACAACCCCAGAAGAAAAGGAAACGCAGCCGCAGCCACCGGCGTACTGCTCATGTGGATGGGTTAGGCGAGAGAGAAATCAGTAATGGTTCTTTCAACGAAAGAGGAATCCCTTCATTTCCTTTCCGCTCTTTCACTACAGTGGAGCAGAAATCCTTGCAATTGTCAAACTTTGGGACGGTTGAACCTGCTCAATCATACGATAAGGCAGACCATTGGGGTGGCGCTTCTAAGAAAAGGAGCATTAATGTTCTAGAAGCCCAAGCACCGGCACGGCCTCGCATTGTGTTCAAGCACAGCCGAGGTAATGGGTTGCAGGAGCCTGTTGCTGAACCTGATTTGGGAAGAGACAATTGGACTGCCAGAAGTCAAGCAGGTTTGCTGGGTAGCTATAGTGGTGACAAAGGTCGCCTTCCTGAGGGACAACAAAAGAAGGTATGCGATGTACACATTCACATTCGAAGTAGATTAAACTTTGATTTTATTCTCATTTTTAAGTTCGTTTGTACTTTCTTTTCTAGAGGCGGTGTTTCTTTAGAGTTTCTGGTTTCATGCTCTTAACTAGTCTTGGTACGTGTGCAGTGCAAGTCTGTCCTCAGCAAGTTGCATGGAGCAGTGAACAAAGATGGCAGGCAGATAGCTGCACTTTTCTTGGAGCTGCCAAAACGCAGCGAATTACCGGAGTATTACAAGGTTATAGCCCGGCCGATTAATTCGCATTCAATTGAGGAGAAATTGGATCGTATGGAGTACCCAAGTGTTCTGGAGTTCGCATCAGATGTTCACCTTATGATTGATAACTCTGCTCGCTATTATAGCACTTCTGCGGAGGTATTTGCCTCTTCTAACTCAACTCGTTGCGTGATTGTAATTTAAAGGGACTAATTATAAAACGAATCGCACTAGTAGGTTTGGCGAACAGTTCATTTCTATTTTACTGCAGCTTACAAGAATTATGGATTTGCTCTCAGGTTCAAACTGATGCTCGTCGCTTACAAGCCCTATTTGAATCGCGGATGTCCCTTATGTTTCCCGAGGTTGACTTCTCTTCTGCACGAGTAAGAAGTTATGCACCTGTACAACCCTCACAGGCTCCTCCAGTAATTGGATTACGGAGTATACCACAGGCTTCCGTTGTAAGTGGTCCTCGAAGTAAAATAAATGCCCCCGTAGTAACTGGACCACGAGGTGTTCGAAGACCTCCTGCCTCTGTTATTGCTGAACCAGCACACGTTGAGACTCCTAACCCTCGGAGTTCCACAAGGATATCATTGGTTCGACATGCAGCCTTATCACTAGAGGAGGCTCCTGTTACGAAACAGGAGGGCAAGATGAGCAAGAAAGCAGGACAGGAAAAGTCGAAGGACAAGAAGGCGAAATTGAAGAGTAAAGTCAGGAGTAGTGTGAAGGATAAAGAGTTAATAGAAGACGAGGTGGAGTCGGATGAAGGGATCATGCATCCTGTGGATCTTGTAATACACAAGAAGAAACGTAAAGGTAGGGAACACACAGGAAGTAGGACGGTTAGCTCACTGTTAGTGATAAATGCTGAGGACACGAGGGACACTACTGCTCGAGGTTTTAATGTTGGCCCGTCTTGGAATACCAGGGCTCCCCTGCCAGTAGCCCCAAGGTCACGGGTACCGACTGTCTCTCCTGGAAGTAGCAGACGAAGTGCATTACAACCGAACACCAAGGTGGGGGCTGTAACTGTATTGAAAAAATCAAGGACTGATGGTGGAAAACGACGGCCAAGCCACCTCTAAAATTTCCCTCTTTCAGTGTTTTTGCAACACGTCGTATAACAATTCTTGTTTCATTTCGTTTAGAGAAAGTTTTCTTTCGAAGATTTACAACTGTAAACCACCATTTTTGTGGTCAATTACTCGTCTGATTTTTGTATTCTCTAAATCAATTCTTCTGTAGCATGAAGATTCTGCTGTCGTCAACTGCCCTCTACCTCTTTCAACCCCAACTTCTGATAAGTGTTTTTAGATATCTAGAATATATTATCCTAATTACACCAGGGTAATAGAAATAGAATTGGAATGTTTGTGATTGATGTGTTCAAACATTCAGGGATTCCAAAATTATCATTACCAACGCTTTGAGCTTTCCAAGGTTGTTCCCTGATTTTTGTCTGATATGTTGCTTCTGAGAGCTACCTCCACTTCCCATGGGGGGTTCATCCATCAGAAGTGGAAGTTTCTGTACACGTCATCATCTAGTAACTGCCTGGCAATAGCACTAAGACATGGCTTGAAGCGGACTGCATCCCCTCTAAAAACTTCGGTTGTTTCCTGGATTTTGTGTCCCGAGTGCCTGGTATTTTTGGCATTTAGTAACAACTTGAGAGGTATAATATGTTCATATTTTACGTAAGTCTAAGTCTGGAACTTTTGCACTCTTATCAGTCATGAGACTATACATAGCACTTATTTTGCTTGTTGAGTATTTCCATCTTAAGCTTGCAAGTTTGCAGACTAAGATTTTCTGGAGATGGTAGTCTACTCAGTTAGATTCTTTTCTGATAACACTTCATAGAATTAATCAAGCATATGGGCGTTGCGTAGAAGAGTTCACATGCAACTCACCTCCTTGGAAACGTTGCTTTTGAAAATCATACTTTATACATGATGCAGGCACAGAAAATGAGAAAACACATGTTAAGGAAAATCCCAACCTGTTACCCTTGCTTGGTGCAATTCCCTGAACCTGATTCTTGATTGAAGCAAGAATTGGGTATGAGAAGGTAGTGACATCTTAGCCATTACCGGCAAAAGGTCCTGATGGGGTTCTGAAGGACACCCATATTCTCTTTTTCCCCTCACACTGAGTGTGTTTCAATGTTCCCAAAAGCACCGCAGCTCCAAAGCGATGAGCGGAGAGTTGTCGTGCATGTCGAGCGACAGCAGGGCGTTAATAAACTTTTGTCACCTTCTGTGTCGAGACAAATAAGAAATAAATTCTCTCGAAGAGTACCAAAAGCTTCAGACAGATTTCCAGAAGTCTCGGAGTTTGGACAACGGAGACAATGGATGAAGACATAAGATAAACTGCTTTTAGTGCTACTGCAAATAATGCGACTTTCAAACATCTGAGTTTCCCCATGGGATAGAACTTATCTTACAAAACGAATATACATAACAAAAGCCATGACAAATGCAAGAACATCGCACCCACTATCTAGAAAGATCCCATAGTTGCAAATATCATATTTAGGAACTGGTGCAGAGGTGATGATCATCTTGTACAGGGAGGTTAACATAAACTGTCTTCTTTGCACTTTGGATAAAGTTCATAAGCTGCCAGGCACGGCCCAGCCTATGTCTGCCCTGGACATGGTCGTGTGAACTGGACGCATGATCTAGTACTTCTCTTTACACCAAGCCACTGCTGATGTCTTTTCTTCTCTAGAGAGATCTCTACATATTCTTCATACAATGAACATCTCTGTGAGGGCCGGATAAGAATCCCTCCGGGCGAGTGATTCCTACGCATGCGTAACTGTGCGGACGATCATCTTAGGATGGCAGTGCTCCATTATCAGAGCTGGGCGCCTAAGGTTGTGGGAAACCCACCAGGGTTCAAAATTTCATGAGGTATTTTCATGAGAATGAAGGTAAGAAGAGGAGGTTTACGTTCTTTGCTTCTTGGCCCGTGGGGAGGTGTCGGAATCGTCGTCTTCATCATCATCTACTTCCTCGCCTTCATCGTCATCGTCCAACTCTTCGAGATCATCTTCACCTCCCTCCTCATCCTCTTCTTCCTCCCCTTCTATTTCATCCACGCCTTCTTCACCCTCATCGGCTTCTTCGTCGCCTTCTTCGTCGTCAGCCTCTTCTTCATCGCCCTCTTCGTCCTCAATGTCTTCCGAGTCAGATTGGTTGTCTAGGTCTTTCAAGAATTGGGCCTCGTTGAATGGCTGCAAGGGCGCTACAGGAAACTCCAAGACCTCAAATTTCACCACAGACGCTTCAGGATCCTCGTGGGCCCCGGGCGCAGCATCCAACTCTTTGTGAATGACTTTCAACCGCTGCTTCAACGACAGGACTGTCTGCGCAGCAACCTTTCGTCCATTGTGAGTACCACTCTCGTCAAGTTCGAGAATCTGCTCGCGGATAGCTACTGCGTGCGCTTGCATGTTATCAAGATAAGCGAAGTCCAAATACGAAATCTCGGGCTCGTAAGGTTGTTGGTCGGTGTTGGGGTCTATTCGCGAGTTCAGACCTCTAAACTCGGCACGCCTTTGAACTATGTAAACTTTATTTTGAGCACCAAGCTTCAGCCCATTAGCTGAGGGCGACATCGCTGAGAGTGTTCCTATGCAATGAGCCTAACAAACAGGCCTTCAGACCGTTTCTCACTCAACAAACTCGACAAGAGCCAAGCGTATTACATAACCTACACTCTCCAGCTCACAACGTAGATAGACGAAAACCTCCACCTCAACACCAATTGTGTTAAAAACGGGAAAAAAGAAAAAAAACGAAGAAGAAGAGGTCTAATTCCTAAAACATTACTTTCAGCTTGCGATTATCCAACCCAGTGCACTTATTGCTGCTCATGAACACGTCCATGTCACACTACAAAGGCCACCATCTAGATCGCGCGAGCTCCCCTCAGACCTCCTAGAAAGACATCAACAGCGTCACAAGTGAAGAGAAAAACACCCTAAACGCATACCTCGGACGCGTCACTAGCAACTCAATAAGCCCACAACTCGTAAACACTCGACTCGGCACTCATTGCAGCACCAAAAAATGCCCTATACGCCAATGCACACTCACGGCTCGCACCTCCACAACACCAAGATGTCACTGCTGGGTATCTCACAGAACACTCCAAAAATAGCGGCAAAAGCGCCACCTATGGAACAGAAAAGCTTTGTCGACAAAACTTCGTCGGCCGAGTTGACGACGACGACGGCGACGTCGACGATACAGTAACCTAACGAGGGTAGTAGGACGTCGCATAGCGGCAGGATGAACAATCATTTAAACCATCCTATCATCCTCCATTCCTTTGAAAATGCCAAGAATGTGAATCAATCAGGGTCCACACAGCCTGTGAAGTCAATCCCTAGAACCTCCGGATCCATTCTCCTGTCTGCCTGGGTAAGCAAACCTGACGGTAACCCAACTCCGAGAAACGGCGACGTCGTTAATTCGAGAAGCTTTATGTCGTGCGAGTATGTAGTGGTGTGATGCGTTCAGGAGGAGGATGTGAGGTGTTGGCATGTCTTGTGAGAGTCTCTTCGGCAATTAGGTGACCAATCAAAACCAGCTCCAAAATCTTTCTGAGTAAGGGAATTCCCTATTGTCACTAATCCAAGCCACATAAGCATTAAATGTACCAGACGCAATTGACAAAGGACAGCGCATTATTTATACCTATTTGTAGAGTATTAACTCTCTTGATACTTGAAATAATAACTCTCTTGACACTTTAGTTATATATATACATATATATATACATATATATATATATATACATAGGCAATAAGGCGGGCACAAGAGATTGCTGCAGTGACTTACAAGAAATTGGGGGACCTCTGCTTGCAAAAAAGCATATTCGAGGATCTATGTTATCCTCTATTTAGCATTTATCATGCTGCTTTATTGTCCTTTACTGCTTATTTCGAGTGAAGATAGCCCCATCGAAGGGAATCACATGTTTTTCAGAGCCTGATGTAATCCTCACTTCTGGTAATGATAAGAAATAAGTCGTGAACTCGAAGTGAGTGGCTCTGAGTCGGTCACCGTATCCGGTCCTTGGTTTTCGTCTGTGGAGGATGGTTGCAGGCTGGGGCCATCCGAAGGAGCAAGAGGTAGTGATCAATGAATTGGAGGCAAACTTGCCAATCCTAATAATGTATCAACGCCCACCACCTTCTTGTCTCTTACCTACGCCATGTGTCAAGAACATCAAGTACTAGACGTCAACAAACGCTACTCAGTGATAAACTGTGAAATTCTAAGTACTTTTGAGTTGGGAGTGATTCACACATTGAGACTGAAACATAAAATATCCTGCATTTCACTTTGTTTACTTTGTGCGCGACCTCAAGTCTAAAGAAGTTGCAATTACCTCGGCATTGAAGTCGTTGAGGATCAAGCCATGGTAAGAGGTGATATTAGCGTGGACAATGATGAGGCCAAGCACGTTCAGGGCCTGCATCAGCTTAATGAACACTCCAGGCAGCTTCTCACAAAATATGCGGAGGCTATATAGGCGACCATCCATCTTGTTCACCTCGACCTGAGTCATACAATGTGAATTCGTACACCCTCGTGTATCCTTTTAAATCCTACACTCGATCACCTCAAGAGTTTATAACTCCTCAAATGTGTATTCGTGTTTAACTAACACGTTAAATGTGTGGAAAATAGCAAAACGTCGCTGTTTCTCCAGCGAGTTGGAGATGATGAGCGTCTGTGGATAGGAAGAAGGGACCAGCACTTGCATGCATAGGCTGCGTGAGATAAAGGTCATCTTTACTGTCAATGACCTCAACTGTAATCGACTGCGGGTCCGCTGCGGGGCAAGATCGTCTTATGTCAATGGAACATCCAAGCTTTGCCTCGGTCTGTAGAGCATGGCACCTCATCATAATTCAGTGTCCCAGCCGTACTGTTTTCTTTTTATCTCCATGATGGAAAAAGCAAAAAGTAGATGTGAAAGAGTTCGATCGTAAGGAATTTAGGAACTGAAATTCGTTGGACAAACTTGTCACTGAAAAGAAGTCGATTTCACCATTCATAGCCACAATGATCTCACCTTCCCCATCATCCTTTGACAACTCACTTCCTATTGGGGAATCTGTCATGGCACCTGTTCGTGCAGAAAAATAAAAAAATATCAGTTGAGGTAGAACAATATTTATTATATGATTATGAACGATGGAATCAACCATGACAGACGTTCTTGAGTTTTTTAGGTGTCTCTCAAATGAATGTGTTGTTAGTTTATAAGAGAGATATAATAAAATAAACTCAAACTATGTTACGATCACATTTGTGACATCGATCTACTGGTATCTTCATCTCTGCTTGAATAATATATTGATGATTACCATGATGAGGGAAATGAGTGGTTGACCCCGGTAACTGATTCATCACTTCCTGGTCCATACCTGTATAATCGATAAATCTTCGTAACTGTTTCAGTTCTGAGTTAAATGAGCATTGAGTTTAAATTAAATTCGTAAAAAAAGGATTAATTCAGAAAACGTAATACCCATGAGCTGGGACTCCAACGTCGCTGCCATGGCCGAGAGCTTGGCCAGGAGCTTTTCATATTGGTAGAGAAATGGCTTAAACAGTCCATCTTGATTGCTCGCTGGTCCGCCAATCTAGGGTGATGTTGTCATTGCCCCCTCGCTTTAATGTCCATCCAGCGTGCCACTGTTCTCCGCATCGAGCCTTTCCGTATTGCACTAAGGCTGCGTTCTCATTCACCTAGAGGTATACTTTCATTTCATGATTATAAGAAATTAAACCGTATGTGCAAACTTACATAAATGCCACTCTTTGGCTCAAACTTGAAAAGCAAACAAGTGACTTCAACTTAGGTCTTATCATTAAGGTCATAGTTGAAGGAGGAAAGATACAGAATGAGAAAGATCCCTTGTAGAGGAATGCTCTCTACATGATTTGCCACCCCGAGATCCACTAGGCCGCTTTGGAGGGGTATACAGGCTTTCGTTTGTACTGTCAATTCCTGTAAACAATACAACCGAATCAAAAATTATACACCAGTTGAAATACACCAAAACTTTTTTATGATCCTCCTAGTTCATTAAAATGAACTGCAATACTGTCCTCCAATCATTCATGCACCTTAGACAGTAGTAGCGTCTCAATTTTGATACCTATCTTGCTCATTGATCAGGTATCAACGTAATTTTTAAAACTTTAAAAAATATTATGAATGAATTTTACTCAATAAAGGAATTAGAAGGCAATCTTAGAGTGAAGTTGGTGAAAGTGAAAAAAATTACCTGCCCCTCCTTGGACGGATCTTTGTGTATCCATTCCGGTTGGCCTCCCAGGAACACCCTCCCTTGAATCCTGCAACCACCGATAATCCGACTAAATGTGCTAATAATTTTCTATTTTATGAAAACATAGATTTTCTCACAGATAACTCATGAAAGGAAATACGATTCTTGATCAGCCAAATAAACAATGGAATAACCTTCACAATTCTAGGTAACCGCAATTTAATGTTTCTTTCGTGGTCTCGTTCTTATAAATATACGAAAGTTTCTGAGGATTCATCGAGATACTCAAACTTTTCCTGCAGAATGAGGTGCAGCATGTTAATCATACCCTGAATCTAACGACACCGAAAATGGCATGCCTGTGAGCGGCGAGCAGATATGCGTAGCAGGGTGGAAACCCGACACATCCGGGCAGACAGCAGTTTATGCATGCCAAAGCTTTTATGCAAGCCAAACCTTAATTTGTGGAAGCCAAAGCTTATATGCCCAAGTAGTCGTTGCCTGCAGCTTCGGCACGGCTGCAACAGAATCCTATCCAATAGAGGGAATCACAAAACATTGAGAATAGACAAATTTAAGGAACTCTTAAATTTTTGTTCTTCAATTGTCTCTGGTCCTATTGGTGTCCAACAATGCACATTGCAAGATACTCAGGTGTTGGTGGACAAACCATTGCTGAGTGTATGAATGGAGGAACATAGATTCTATTGACTTGGGCTTTGAATAATTCCTGTAAATCAGGCGGTAGAGAGTAGGTGAGCTAAGTAAGAATCTACAACTAATAAACTTGCACATTATTTAGCCTAGCAAACAGATTTGCAACTTGCCAAACTCCAACCAATGATAACAAGTCATTGTATATAGAGTTTGGAAGAAATGGCACAAAATTCTCAAAGGTCCTATATAACAAAATTTTAATAAAAGAAAAAAATATCTTTGAGACCTTAAAGCTTGAAACCAATGTATATGCCTATTATATTCTTTTTGCTTCTTAAACAGTGGATGTTCTTAAATTTGTTGTATAATATGTGCAACAAAGATACTCTTATCACCATCTAAAATTTGTTTCTTCTCAAGGATTTCTCCAAGACTTGCAAGAGTCATTTTGCAACAATACCAACTTGAAAATTATATCTTTTTGAATGAAATCTATGTTATTCACAATAGTGGACCAAAACAAATTAGACTACAATAATTAATGATGGAGATATAGAATAGAAAACAACAATAACATGAGCATTGTGAAGAAATGATTGTATACTAGAAATAACCATCTATTCACATGAAGAAGAAGATGATGTGAGCAGCTTCATTGATGAGAAAAAACTTCAAACTTATTGCCAATTCAAGACACTTTCACTAGAGACATACAAGAGAGAGAACTTTTCTAAAAGCTTTGAGTTGTCACAAGAAAATCATATCTTCCTTCTCATCAAGGATATATCTCACACATCTTTTTTATAAATAAAATTTTCAATATTACTCATATGAAACACTTTCTAACAACTCTCAAGTTTTCAAAATTTTCATAAAAAATCATTAGAATATTCTTTATTCTTTTGTGCCAATTCAAATTTAAGCAAAGAAGGTTGCCATATATCAAGAATTCACTATATCTTGTTCCAACTTTTGCAAAGGCCACAATGGCATCCATATCATTAATGTTTGTGAAAATTTAAGAACCACTCTTAATAACCTTCTAAACAACCAATTGCTTGTATTTATTCCTCAAACTCATATTCTTTAAATTCATATTATTTATATTATGAGTTTAAAGAATCACTTCATTGGCTATTAAAACTTGCAATCGAGAAGCAAGATTTGTGGTATTCAAATTTAAATTGCAGATTTAGTTGTGAATTCAATGTCATTGGATTTGAATATAATTGAATTAAGGAAAGAAGAAGAATGTGAATATTATAAGCAATCATGACATCAAGGGACATCATCAATTAGATAAGAAACACACAAATAATAGCTTTTATAAAAATAAATTATGTATATTAAAAATTAAAAATACTTTAAGTTTTATTAGAATTCAAGTTCTTTATCAAATAAATAAATATTTTAAAGTTTAAATTTTATACTCAATCAATAGGTGTTTATATTAAATAATAGATTTTTTGAAATTATTTTAAAATATTATGTAAAAATAAAAAAAAATTAATCACAATTTATAGAATTTTAATTTTTAAATATCATTAATTGTCAAAGACATGAATTTAGAAACAATTCAAAAGACTATGTTCATGTGACATTGAAGTATAGATAGCTATTAAATAGAAAAGAACTAAAATGGTTATTGCTTAATACATAGAGATTAAAGAATCTTGAACCAAGACTAGAACATTAAAAAAAAATTAATAAGATTAAAGCTGACTTGTAAAGGTAGTGTTGTTGATGTATCATTGGTGTCGTATAAAGAAAAAATATCATATTTTTCTTAGTGGCTTGCATAAAAGCTTCGGCTTCCACAAATAAAGGTGAAGATAACTTGCTTATTTAAAAATTTGATTATGATGAAACTTTTCTCAATCTCCAACTAATATCAAGATTATAAAATTTAAACCAAAAAAAACTAAATACCACATGATTTGAAGGACATTAAATGATACTTAAAAACAATCTTTGATACTTGGTCTTCTAGCGCCACCTTCAATAGGAAGGCTTCCTGCACATCTAGACAAAGAGAACAGCAACACAGTCTCACAAGAAGCTTTTAAAACACAGAATCCTACATTTCCTGGCACAACTTCCGCCATACTTCCAACATTCACGCACTATTAAGATCACAACCCCGATATCAAAAGGCATCACCGAGCAGCATACATCAAATCTGCATCAGAAATCTAATAGAGGATTGTTCCACCCAGAAATCAACCAACCTACATGAAGCTGCAAACTAGTCGAGGTTTACTCTTTCCAGACTCTTCCTCCACCACCTGCACCTGTCCTCGACAGGGAAGCCCGAAACAAACTTTGCACCACCGCTTTTCTTTGTACGCATTCTTCGGCAGAGTCGAGATCATCAAAGTCTCACAAAGGCATCAAATCCCAATGATCTTCCAGGGCCGCCGAAGCGCCCGCATCAATCACCGCGCACTCCACAGAGCCAGGTCTGCTACGTCCAAGTCTGCTGCATGCAAAACTTCGAGATCTGCATCACGTCGGACCTGACCCCAAGGGCCTTCAATCAAGGCCAGTTATCATGCCAAAGGCGAGATAAATTTCCCAGGGTACATGAAACGGGCAATTGGAGCATATATTACAGACTCCTGAAGAGCAGAGTAAAAGTGACGAAGAGGGAGGGAGTGAGGGAGGGGGAGACTACCAGAAGAGATGAATGAATGAAGAAGAAGAAGAATAGCGAGGTTGGAGACTGCATGATGAGCAAGCAGCATGCACCAACTGTGGCACTGAAAGAGCCGAAGCGGAGGATAACCAGGACTGATCACTAATGGCTCCTGCTGCGCTGGACCACCACCTCCCTTCGCTCTCATCGCCATGGCGATGGCGATAGATGGTATACACCCGCCGCGCCTGGACCACCACCTCCCTTCGCTCTCATCGCCATGGCGATGGCGATAGGTGGTATACACCAGCCGCGCCTGGACCACCATCCCCACGCCTCTCCACGCCTTCAACCCTGGGCATCCAGTGGTCCTTCGGGTTGTCGGCTGACCATGCACTTCACTGTTGAAACAAAATGGGAAATGTTGAAACAGAAATGGGAAACTAAATCACACCCAGAAACGAGAGTGTGGACTGAAGCTACTGCTTGCATTACAGTGCGTGATTGAGGCACACTTATTTACATGAGTTTGCCATTTGAATTGGTCGCCATTATTTTCTCTATACTATTTACGATCATTACCGCTTTTTGCTAGGGGTGCAGTGTTATTCTAGTAAATACTGCTCGCGATTGGTCCTCGAAACTGATGATCTATGTGGCTGGTATGTTGATGTAAGTTTCGCTCACGTGGCCTAATGAGCGATCTTACTGATGAGTTAGTTTGGGAAATGTGATGTGTTCCAACTCTCTCCTTTACATCACATTTATCAAGCTCTCTCTGCATCCATGATGTCGGTTTTTGACATTGAAAAGCTGTATTCTACCAAATTGCTTGGGGTTCTTGTGTGGAAATTTTGGCTATTTCAACGGCTTCTATGGGCTATGTCAGATCTCATTTTGGATGCAATTCTTTTGTTAGGGAAGGCAAGGGCCTAAGATGCAGGATTAAGAGGAACTAGTTTGTTGTCAGGTTTACCAGATAAGTAAGGGAGGATATATGGCCAAGATTGAGGGCCCATATGAACTTGTGTTGTTGTGGCTTTGTGGAGTGAACAAGCAATGGCATTCAGAGGTCAAATTGTCACTTGATTGGTTGGTGGTGAAGTTAATAAGGCTTGACATAATTAGGTATTTTCAAAATGCCTTAAGAGATGGGTTGTCTATGAAGCTTGTGCATCAAGACTTTTGTGACAACTTGCTTGCATATGAGTAGATTGTTGGCAAGAATCTCTTATAGTTCTTGAAGTATATAAGTGATAGTTTAGGGAGTAATGTAAGTGGTCTTATTGACTTTTATGACATAATTGGTACTTTGGTTTGGAGAGCCTATGTCGAGGACAAACTTACATGGCTCAAGTTACATGCTTTATATGATTTTGAGTCTAATCTTTCTAATCATCCATAACAAAGCTATTCTTTTAAGTGGCTTTGTAAGAATATATGCTTGTTGCTCTTCATTCAAAATGTATATAACTTCTATTTCTTTCAATGAAGCTTTGTCTTTAATAAAGAGGTATTGAATTTTGATATACTTTGTTCTTGCATGCAAAATTGGATTTTTTACTAGCTTGGTGGTGCTGAGATTGTCTCTAAAGAAAAGAATTGGTGTTATTATTTTAATATAGAGGTTGTTTAATTGTGTCTTTTTCCACATGGTTTCTTTTATTGCTTTAGCCATTAATGAATATTTAGCTTATACTGATGAAGTTGCCATTGTGGATTAAAGTTTAATTTTCATATGATTGATATACCTCCAAGCTTGATAAAAATGCATGTAGTTGTCCTCCTTTAATATAAGTCCTGTGTCTAATCCAAGTTAGAAAATGCATTGAATTGCATGTTATTTTGGCTTGTAAAGAATATGTGTATGTCAATTGTTTCTAATAGGTATTGTAAAACCTAGTTTGCAACACTCATTTAGAGTTGAAGTGAGTTGGTTATGAATCCCTTGAATATGCTAAAAACATATGATAGGTTGGGCCTTATATACGTGATAAATATTAAGCTACCTACAAAGATTTAGTTTACATCCGCATTTGTTAGTTCCAAATCCATGCGAGCATATAATTGAGCTAATTCTTCCATTGATGTGAAGTAGTGGTTGGATTGTTGTAGGTCAAATTTCTTAATCAAATTAATAATATATCTATGTTGAGCTATTAGTAAGTCTTTCAAAGTATAGACAAATTGTAATCCTATATGAAGCTTCATTTGGCCTAAGTCTAATATTTTGTATTATTTCTCTAATGCTTCTTTAATATTCAAGAGCTCGATGGTGTCATCTCTTATGAGCATTATATCATTGACATAAAAAACTAGCAGTGTATGAAGGCCAAAGATTGATACCTTAGTATAAAAGTTATTATTAACATTATTGCAATAGAATTTTAGAGTTATGATGTATGATTTGGTGTTGATATACCATATGCACCAAAATTTCTATAGTCTATATATGGCTCTTTTCAACCTATAAACAACAAGGTTTTAGTTATGTTTGTATAGAGTGTCTTCAAAACCTTCAAATATGATCATGTACATGTCATCTGTTAGTACGTCATTCAAGTACATGGCCTTGACATCAATGTGTAATATTTTCCATTGCTTCTATATTGCTATAATAACTATTATTTTAATTATAATCTGCTTTTTAATTGGCAAGAAAAATTCTTGATAATTGAGGCACTACCACTATTAGAAGCCTTGTACTACCAACCTTGCCTTAAGTTATTTGAACAATCTATTTGCACTAATTTTTGTTTAAAAAATCTACTTTCTTGTTACTAGTTATTTCCTTGGAGGTAATTTAACAAAGGCTTAGGCACTGTTTTTGATGAAAAAATCATACTTTTTTACATTATTGCTTGCTACTATGATTTTTTATAAGCTCTATAAAGGTCCATTGGTTCGGAAGTGGCATTCAACAAGAAAACGTAGTCTTTTAAATAATGTGGAGTTCCTTGTAATCTTGACAATCTTCAAGTTGGTTTAGGTAATGTAACTTTGAATTTTTGTGACATTGTGGATTTTTTACTTGTATATATTGTCGTATCAAGGTAGAGAGAGTTTGCCTCAAGAAGGTATTGGGCTCCTAGCTGCCACTAATTGCTCAATCAAGTCTTGAAATAAAAAATACCAAGTTTTTATATATGTATGTAACACTTTTAGATGCTATTACACCAAATATATAAGTCTTAAGTTCCCAAAAACATCCAAAATATGATAAAACCTCTAAATCCTTATATATCCTTATGGGATATTATTCCTAAAATTTAAAAACTCATATCTTCGAATCGGACTGTTCAAACACACTTAAATTTTACATGAAGTACTGATGTACTTCTAAAAACTACGATAACAAATTTCAATTGCAAATTCATTGGAGAGCTTAAGATATCACCAAAATCCTAGCAGTAGCTTCAAATCATAGTATTTATACACCTACATGCAAATTTCTTCATATCTCACAAATTAAGCATTTAAATACCACAAATTTTGTATGTATGGCTTTTTAACACAATAATTTAGCTTCTTCAAAAGGTTTTAGCCAAAAATTCATCCAAAAACTCAAGATATGGCTCAAATCATTACTATGAACAAAATCACTTACTTACTGCCTTTGATTTGGATGTGCTGACTTCAACCCTCTATAACTTCTTTATCCAAGATCTAAATTCATCAAATAGTATATGAAAAGTGTAGTCAAGAAAGTTTTCTCTTCAATCCTAATCGCCGATCTTTCATTTCTCTCCGTAAACGCATGTTATGCCCCAAAGAGTAGCAATAGGTACAAAATTGACACCTTAACTTTGAGCACCAATAATTCCTTCATGAAAACTCCAAATCACACAAACTTTGCACCCAATCTATATTAAAAAACCTAAACTTGATGATCCTAGCCTCCAAAGCTCGAATTATTTCAAAAGAGAAACCATAATCCCTAATAAGGCCTCGGACAGCCTTCTTGAAGTCCATTAGGTATGGCCTTCGACCAATAGGAATGAAGATCTTCATTCCTTGCCTTCATCCAACCATGCATTGCTTTCATCCCTCCCAATAAGCCTCCTACTAGTTAAGATTTTCTTCTTTAGGCTCTAATCTCCTCTCAAGGTTTCATATTAAACATTTAGGTCCTATAATTTTTTTAAATACTATAATCAAAAAAGTTAAAATTCAAAATAAAGTTTCTTAAATCTACTCTCTTTAAATTAATTTATTAACCATTCTAACATACACCAAGTCTTATGAATATATTATATGTTTTAACTAATTTTTATATACTATAAGCAATTACAATACGACAATAAATGGAGGTACTGAGTCATGTAAAGGTGAGTTATAACTATCTTGATCATTGTCTTTGATCGATGGTAAATAAGTGTCATGTTTTTAGCTTTTATGAAATATTATCAATTTTTTATAATATTTAAAATTTCTAATAGAATCATTGGTGCTATTATGTTTGTAGATAATTAATTATTATTCAGATGAAGAAACAAAATTACAATGGTTTTTTTTATTAAATTTGATATTTATTATGATAATTATTTTTTATATTTGGATTATAAATGTGGTATTCCTTGTTTTGAGTATTAGAGTCAAAAAATATACAAAGTTTTGAAGTGGCATCTAATTTTTTTTCTAATCTAATTGCTTATATTAACATAAGCAATATAACCAAAAATCTTGAGTTTTTTCATATCAATGGACTTACTAGTGTACTATTCTATTGGTAATAATCCTTAATTGGCTCTTAAAGGGCTAATAATTGGTAAATAAGTTATTGCAATAACCTTTGGCGAGAGTAGATGCAATAGGTTTGAATGGATGGCCATGCTTCTTGCTTAATTGAAGATTGTGCAGTTCTTACATTTTACAATTTTATTTTAATATGGAGTGTATAGGGTTGTTAATTGGCACATGATATTGACTTATTTATAAGACTCTATGAATTTGCTAGGCATATATTCACCTCCTTAATCAATTTATAAACTTTATATTTTTTGCTACTCTTATTGATTTAATGGTAGAGCTCTTTGAATTTTGTAAGAGCTTTGCTTTTGGCTTTGAAAAAAAAAAATCCATGTCATTTAATTGAAATCATTGGTAATAGTAAAAAAATACTTGGAACCACCAAATAAGCCGTTCTTTAAGGATCTACATAGGTTGACATATAAAAGCTTGTGCTTCTTGTTTATTCTTGTGATACTTTATTTTTGTCGCTTTGGTCTACGAGATTTTACTAAGTCGCATTTGTAATATTTAATTCTCTTGATAGGGATGTAAGGTATATCTTAGGTCATGGCATTTTGCGAGGATGCATGCAAGAATCTATAGTTGTTGTAGTCAAGTTTTTAGTGCCAAAGTTGCATACTAGAACCTTTGATTATATTAAATTCTCTTTCTCTTGGTGTCAAGAGTTTGTAGAGGTTCAAATACAAATTTCTAATACCTTCTACAATATTGGTTGGTTGTAATTGTTTTCACATAATTTAGCATTTGACAAAGAAAAAGATCACAATTCATCCTTAATCAGCTATTATGCCTACTAATAGAAGATTTTTTTTAACACTTGATATATGGAAGATGTTTGATATTGATTGATTTTTATTCCATGTAGTTCATTATGATAGAGGCTTGCCATGCAACAATGTGGGAGTGGCCGTCAACAAATTGTACTTTGATAATTTATGTAGCTAAAATGATTTTTTTGAAAGTTTATATTGTTATATGTGACGTGAATTGAGGCTCCACTATGAAGGTACAATGAATCATTGTCTTCTTCTATGTTTATAATAAGCATTGCTATATCAAAAAAAATTAATTCTACTTCTTCATTTTTTTTTATTTATTATTTTTTTTTTTCCTCACTATCTTTGAAATCCTTTCTATTGCTATGATGTTCACTTATGAATTTGGAATTAGTCTTCTTCATCAATAAGAATATATACACTCTCTCATCCAATGGCACCTTTGGCCATATTTATTACATTGTCTATTTCTCCTATTTATTACCATTGAGAATGTTGAAAGAAATCTAAGTTGCAATATGTTGTCCATTTCTTCAAGTCATGTTATCTTACCTCTATTGTGTCTTCTTTCAATAGGATGCTCTCTTTATTTTCTAAAAGAAATTATTTTTTTATGTTATGTTACTTAGCAAGATTGGTGTGCTTCTTTAATTAGCAACTTTTCTATAAGCTTCTCAAAACTAGACAATTTGTCAAGAAGCCCTAAATAAGGCCTTTGTATTCTTGGAGTTGGCTATTGAGTAAGATGTAGATTAGTCTTAATTTTAATACTTCTTGTCTTTATAATCATAATTGAGTTATGATTTTGCTGGTTTTTTATAAGTAATCTGCCACAAAATTTCTTTTGTCCATCTTGATTGAGTATAACTAGTTGAACAGTAACATTGTCTATACCATATTTTTGTCATTAAAAAAATTGTGTAGGACTTGCTATGCTTATGCAATGTCATGAAAATTTGCAATGTGGTGAATAATACTATCTTTTACAAATATTTTTTCCATAGTCATTGCTTTATATTTATTATATTAGTACTATTGGCATGTCAAAGCAATGGTGGGATTGATGACTTTAATAGTATTATTTGCTTATTGTAAATCTACATTTTGTAGACAAAGAAGTTTCCAAAGTTTATCTTTTATGAAGAATATATGCATCTTTATCTTCTATACCAAAAAATTATTGGCTCCTTCTAAGTTGTGTAGATCAATCATTGGCGAGGTTGATTTTATGTTCATGATGCTCAAAACATGGAGTAGCTTTTTCTTTTACCTTGGAGTTATCTACTCTTAGTTTATAGGAGAGATTTGAAGTACAATTCTTAGCTTGTTTGAACTTATTCAATGATATAGCTTCAATGGTTTCCTATAGCAATTCATTCTTGTTCTAAAACTTCTCTTTTCATTTCAAAAAATTAAAAATATTAGCTTGTTTTTTGCCATTTGGTCCTTTCTATATCTTACAAGGAAGTACTAGCATGATTTCTACCATTTAATTCAGAAACATGTTCTAATATAATATCAAAACAAAATAAAAAAATATTGAAACAGCAATAGGAAACTAAATCACATTCAAAAACAAGAGTGTAGAATGAAGCTATTGCTTGCATTATTGTGCATGATTAAGACAAGCTTATTTATATAAGCTTGTAATTTGAATTGGTCTCCATTATTTTTAAAATTTTTGCTATTTATAATGATTACCACTTTCTACTAGAAGTATAGTGCTGTTTTAATAAATATCTTCTAAGACTGCTTGCAAGTGGCCTTCAAAATTGTTGTCTATATAGCTGCCATGTTAATGTAATCAATTTTGTTCATATAGTCTGATGAGCAATCTTACTGATGTATTAGTTTGGAAAATGCGATGTATTCTAACGTTCATTGCCATACAGTGATGTTGCCGCCAAGTGCAATTTGTGACCAACTCTAAGCTCATTATAGTGGATTTACAATGGTGATGAGCTGCATGAAGGGAAGAGAGATTATAAACCTCGCTTTATTCTTTGCCTTGTTTCTTGCTCTTTTGAGTAGTCAAATCTTTCCTTTGCTTAGCTTAGATTGCTTTATTCTCGTATGTGCTTGTGACTTTGCTTTGAGAAAGATGAGTGTGGATATTTGAGGTGTTTTATTGTAACAAACATTGTGTTTCTTGTTGTTGCCATGCTTAATCAATGTATTGGTTATTACTTCAATTCATGGTATTGATTTTTAAAATATATATATTTGATTTTTTAAAAAAATATTGAAGATGTAGAATGAAAATGTAGAAATGAATAAATGATGAGATTTCGGAGTCAAATAGGAAAGTCATTATTTTAAAAATAAATAAATTTAAGAATTATTATTTTTAATTATTTAAAATTTTAAATTAATATTTCTTTTATTTTTTATTTATAATTTTTTTTATTATTTTAAAAAATAAAATATAATAATTTTACTTCAAATGCAACTAAATATTATATAATTTTATATACTTGACTTAAAAAAGACAGAAAAGAGACATAGAAATATAAAAAATAAAATTTTCAATACTTTAAATATTTTCTATTCAATTTTATACTAATGTAATATTTTTTTTTGTATGTGTGTGTGCATATATATATATATATATATATAGAATTATAGATGTTATAATAAAATTAATTTTTTAGTAAAAAAATCTAATATAATTTTTTATAGTTATTTTTTAGTATTTTATATAAGATTTGTATTTTTAATTTTTAAAACTTATTTTATATTAAAAACTCAGTATAATTTAATTTAGTGCATAAAATATATATTTATATATTATTAATAAATTAATAAATTAATAAATATTATTTTTATTTAATTTTTTATAACATTCTTAAATTGACATATAAAATAACATTATAATTTAATCAATTGAATATACATGTGATTTTTAGTTTTTTAAATTAATAATTTAGTTATTTTTATCTTTATTTTAATTGCTAGTGTTATTATTTTTTAAAGAATAAGATTAAAAAATTTAACATTATGACATTATTTCTTTCTTACACATATTTATTATTATCTTTTTTGGCATTAATGACATATTATAGTCGTACATGCATAGCAAGAGATTTTTTTAAGCTCAAATTTTTTTCAAATATTAAAAAAATATATACAATAATTACAAAGGTTCTATGTATTAGTATTAATTTTTTTGGAATGAAGCCATATTACAAAGTATCTCACCAAAGGCATAATTTTATCATACAATTAAAATATAAGCTATAATAACTTCTCTTAGAACCATAGTAGCAAGAAGAAATTTTTATAAGAGTATGAATTTTAGAAATATTTGTTGTATTTATGAAGAAAGAATATGATTATAATCTTGTAACAGAGGCTATAGGACTTTACTATAAAAAAAATAGAAATTAGATATTTTTTGTTTTAATTTAATTGTGAAGTTTAGAAAAAAAATTAGTTAATTTTTTAATATACTTTAAAGTGCATTCCTTCTTTATTAACATAAGACATGTTTTTTTCAATTCATTAATAAAGTCATAAAAATAATTTTAGTTAATTATTTATTATGATATAAGAATAAAGGATTTTTTTGTTGTATAACGGGTTTATGAAAACATATAAGATTTAGAAGAAAGAAGAAGAAAAAAATTAATTAATCAATTAATAAGAGAAAAGAATACTACAAGTACATCTATAAAATACATCTACCACATATGTTTATATGCAAAATAATCTTTTTTAGATAATGAAATTTTCCAATTTGTTTAAAAGTACAAAGCATACTTAATAGCTACACAAATGTTAGATTATAAAAATTGATGTTGTATTTATTAATAAATAAATAAATAATATGATTCAATTATTATATTATGTATATATATATATATATATATATATAAACAATTTCTGGAGAGACAAATACAAGGAATAAATAGGAGGAGATAAAAACCTTCTCTAAATAGCTGCATGCCTCATTGTTATTTCCAAGTGTTAACACCCAAGTCAGATCAAGTCACAACTTCCTTCTTGTAGCAAGGTGCAAGCTGTGTGGAAAGAAAGGTAATTTTGTTGTTGATGTTTTCTAGCATATTTGCCAATGCAAAATAGTTACAAAGATACGTATTGTGGAGGTGGTAGTTCAGCTCCAAAACAAAATGGTACATTGTATGACCAACCGGCTGTTAGGCATCATACGTCGGCTGGGCCTTAAGCGGCTACTTTAATAAATGTTAATTGAGGTGCGGTAGAAGAAGCAAGGCAAGAAAGGTGGTTAGAATCAAGGTTGCTTAGTATCACTTTCAAGATTGTCACCTATAGAGCTTTGTATATATATTCTTCATTTTTTAGGTGCTGGACTAAGGATGGTTTCTTGCTGCTCAAATATATATATATACATAATATAATAATTCACACATCTTGTGCCTTGCTATAGAAAGGAGGTTGTAATCCGATTTGACTTAGGTATTAATATCCAAAAATAACACATTAACAACTCAAGACGTAGCAATTAATATCTCAGTTACTTTGAGTTTTGGTTTAGTTTTTTTAATGAAACATGCAACCAATCAAAGAAGGTTTTTATCTTCTCTTGTTTATTCCTTGTATTTGTCTCCCCATGAACTATTTTATATAAAAGATATATATATATATATAATTCTATGTTTTTTACTTTCCATCAAATTTGAAAGAAATAATTATAGTTGTTTTTCATGTGATATTATAACAGTATTTAGTAAGGAGTATCTTTTTAATTTTTTATGGTATTTGATGTATGAAGTTATGATATTTTTGGTTGCTTACTTTATTATTACTTAAAATTAAAGACCATTCTAAGAGCCCTATTAAATACATCATGTTTGTACTTTACAAAATAAGAGCAAGAGAAATTATTTTTTAATAATGCAAAAGTAGAATTAAATTCTTTGAAATACCATACTACACAACCTTTTGTGTAAATTTTCTTTAACTTTTTCTTTTACATAATGATGGTTCCACTATATTCATTATGAGATGTAAGACATATTTTACAAATGAAGGACGAATTGTTTAATGCAATTTTTTTTACTTTTGCATTTGGCATGTAATAATAACTTGATTAAAAAATATTGTTTAAAATAACTCGTCAATTAGAAATTGATGATCTATATTATTTCATCTTTTAATATTATATATAATCCAAATATATCTTCTCTAATAAATTTTATTACATAAGAAATAGAGAAATTGAATGAATTGGCATTGAAGCATTCTACAACAATAAGATTTATAAACTATGGCAATATACATTGGTGGTTTAAATTTGCAAAGGGATTTACCAGAAACAATAATTTTGTTTACTTAAAATGTAAAATTTAATATACATATTAAATTTTTTAGTATTTTTTTAAAAAGTAAAATATAGAAATTTAAGTATATATATATTTATTTATATTGTATACATATAATATTTTTTCTATCATATAATTGTTAAAAAAAAATTATTTATATTAAATGTCTAAAAATAGTAAAATTATAAAAATAAAGAAATTGTAATAATTTTTTATTCTACAAAGAAAGAATTTCCTAATAATTATATCTTGTTTAATCTTATTAGAGATAACATTATGTTTGTTGCATTTGACAATGACAATCCTTTGGTGTAGACTATATACTCCTTAGATTCTATAATGGCAGAGTGCAATTTAGCACTTGATTTTAGAATAGTTATCTACAACTATATTTTTAAATTGTTTTTAATTATCTATATAAAATTAATTTTATTAACAATTATCTTTTAATCTTCTTAAAATAACTACTTATATTTTTTAATAATATATTTAAAATAAAATTTTATATTTAATTTTATATTTTGATGATATATCATTTTCTATAAAAATACATTTTAAATTATAATTTATAAAGTTTTTCTTATTATAAAATATATTCTTATTTTTATTAATAATAATTAAATAAAAATCTAAATAAAAAATCATTTTAAATATCTCATATCTAAAGAGAATAAATATCAAAATCTTACATATAATAATATTTTTAGATGAATTGCATAAAATGATATTATAATTGAGTTTTTATATAAATCCAACAATATTCAATATACATGATATCATGCATTACTTGAATCAAACAAAGTAAAATATGCTAACCAACCAAATTTTCTACCCAAATATTGACATTCAAAAGTTCAACAAACTAAAAAATATTAAGAAAAATATTAAAATTCACAAATTTTTAATTATTTTACATATATATATTTAAGAGAATGATAAAATGATCCAAATTTTTAATAAAAAAATCCACCCATCATCAAAATCATGAAAAAATAATTACCTTTAGATTCATTTTTCTACTACTGGATCCGCAACTAATAAAAAGAAAGCACATTCATCCACAATCATGATAATTTAATCTTCATTGCCGCCATCTACAATGATAGTTGAGATAGTCTTTAATTATAGAATACTAATTATTTGTTTAAAAGAAAAAGGAATTGACCACCCTACTTTGCCACCCTCTTCTTTATGTATCACTTCCTTACAATCTTCCTTTCTTTACATTGCTACCTTACCACCCTCCTTTCTCTGCATGGCTATTCTCTCTGTTATTACCCTTAGTCGATTAATACCAACTATCGAGTATAATATATATTATAATTATTTTATTATTTTGTATAATTCTAATAATATTTGTAATAATTTTATATGAAATTTCTTTTAGTATATGGTTATTGAAGGTTTTAAATTAGAATTAATATGTATACTAATTGATTTGTGGATTTAAGAATATTTCTTGATTTTCTTCGTGTCTATTAAAATGACTTATTTTTTAAGTGTTAATATGTCATTTTTTGGCTAAAAGATATTATATGGTTGTATTTTATTCTGTACTTCATAGATGTTGGATCCAATTACTATGGTTCTATAAGTAATAATAGAAAAGGAAATGAGAGGTAAATTTTTAGGAAAAATTGTACATGTTTTTAATTCACAAACTATTAGCTTCTATTTCAATTTTTTGGTCAAAAGTTAATTATTTTGTAATGAATTATTACATGTCATATACAAGTTTATACTTTGATTGGGATTAGGCAGGCTACTACATTTAGTTGAAAATAGACTACTGCAATTTTTAATTATCAAGTAAGTTTAATCATTTTTATCATAAAAATAATTATATAATAATATCTTATGGTGGTATATGTTGATCATGAAATAGGTTGTACCACACATCATAGATGACATCTACAATTGGATTAAATAAGTTACTAATGTACTAATAGATAGATTGTCTGGGTGTACAGATGCTTATGTCATTGAGTTGAGAGACATTTTTGGTATATTTCTATACTTTATTTGTTTTATGATTTTTGGACGATATTCATATTTGAATCAAGTCTCTATCAAAATGTGGTATGAATGATTGATTAAGAAGAGAGTGTCTTCTATTATAGCATCTTTTTAAGTATTTGTAGAAGTATATATGTGAGTTGGACTTTTATTTCTTTGATTTTTTTCCTTATTCATGCTCTTCTCCAATTATGTATTCCACATTACAAATCAATGCATATTGATTGTTGAATTAGGTTCTTTAATAGACTATTATATCAATAATTAGATTAATCAAACTTTCTTTTGTTAGAGGTTTCATCACCATCGTGATGAATTTCTAGTTTATGCTCCTTGAAAGTGGTATATTTGGTTTTTTTGGATACTCCTATTAACCTTGGGATGGCAACAAATATAGCATATTAGTGTAAGTCACTTTATTAGATTTTATTTATTGAACTGCTAGTTTAGGTGTTTATTTTTTTGGAGAGATAAGGAAAAAGAAGTTCAATTTTAGATGTGTCTACAAATTAATTTATGTATTATTCATCAAAAGGTGCAAAGTAGGATCTTATTTTAAGATTTCAAGGCTATGAATCTAAGTTTTTGAATCTTAGGCAAAGAATCTATAGATGGCTATAAGATCTTTGTCAATTGCTAAAGATACGGAGATATATGAAATTAAGGATGGTGTATGATGGAGAGCAATGGCAACTTTCTTGCAAATGCAAAGGTTAGCTTTGTCATTAACAATATATTGGATGACATTGCAAAGTTGATCAAGAATCAAGTGGTACTTTTCAGTAGGCTATTTTCTTGCACTTATAACAATTGCAATCCAAATCAAATGTTCTTTCTAAGCATTCAGTTGAACTTGTTGCTTACATGAAGCAACTTCAAGTAGAAGTTTATTTCACTGCCTCGCTTTTTATTAGAATGAAGGTGAGAATAGTCTTCCTTTATAAGAAGAGTCTTCCTTTATAAGACCTTGTAATTATTAGTTTTTGTTGTAGTTACTAATTTAGTAAAATAAAATCATAAGAAAATCTTAAATTTTATTAATTTATATATTACCAAATTCATTTAAACTTAATTTATTTTTTAAACAAAATTTAAATATCATATAAATAAAAAAATTATATATATATTATTTTGAAATATTAATATAAAGTTAGTTACATCATTTGTACTTTATTAGTATGAAATAAATTAATAATTAATATTACTTGAAGTAATAAGTATCTATAATTTTTAAAAATATTATATATAGTATTTTTTAAAATAATTTTATTAGCATATTGCTAAACTCTATTATGTTTATAAATTATTTGTAGACAATTTTGAAGAAAAAATTATCTTTATAAGAATTGTGTGGATATTATATTTCATTGACTTACAGTTGCTGCAAAAGTGCCTCCTTGCTCTTACTCCTACAATTTCAAATTGTGATGCACATCATTGTATTGGTGTTTTTGCATGTATGTCACTTCTGGTTCTATTTCTTGTTCCTTGTGGTCTTTCTTTTGGACAACTCACTTACAAATTTTTCAATCACACAATTATTGTTAGAAGTTCAAGCAATCTTTTATGTAGATTCTTTTATTGGTGAAAGGTAAAATATTGAAAGTTCGACTAACAACAACATAAAATAGACATAAACTTTCAGAAGAAAATGGAATTGTAGGTGGTATTGGAATAAACTGGTCAAGAGTGTTTACTAAGTAGTATTGATGATAAAAATCACTAATTGACAAAACATCTCTTCTTTCAAATAATTTTTTTATTTAATGCTTATATAATGGACCTAATGTCTTTGTCATTGTCTTTATGCAAGAAAAATTATGTTTATCAATTTCTACTTTTACTTATTTATATTGATTAAAGACAAGATTAAAAACATATAAAGATACATATTTCACAACATTGGTGAGGGAACCAATATTGTATTGATGAACAATACGGATTTTTTAAAAAAAATTGAGCTTTCAATTCTCTTATTATATTCTCAAAAACGTGAGAGAGAAATTTGAACTTTTCTAAGGTCATTGATAGAGGCTTTTAAGTAGGATTTTAATACTAAATGTTGACCTCTTATTTATGATGTAGTAACATTTTTGAGGTGAAGTAGATTATTTTTCCAAGATTTAATAAAAAAATTCTTGTGTAATATCCAAGTATTCTTTAAATATTCAATAGCTACATAAACAACAATAGAAATATACTTATTACAAAGATTAATCTACTCCAAATAAAAAAGCTCCAAAAAATATGTACTAATTATACTAGTTCAATTTGTAAGAAATAACAACCATCCTAATTCTATTTTATTTTTAAAAATATTTTTTGTAATTTATTAATATACTTTTTGTATATGCCAAATACAAAGTAACATGTTTGAAGTATGAAATATTAATTAAATGACATTTATTAATGCCAAATCCCTATTAGCACCTATGCAAATGTGTCAAATTTTTCCATATACTTATTGAAGTTGGATTAATATCCAACAAAAAGAAGATAATATTTTTTCTTAGAGAAAAGCAACACCAATGATAAATGAGGTATTCAAACTTATCATTCCTATAATATGTAACATTGATATTCTAAATCTATTTTTTTTGTATGTACAATCCATGATAATAGAAAAATGGTATTTTTTTGCAAGTTGAACATAATTGGAATGTACAAAAAATAAACAAGTAACTTTATTCTCTTCATCACAATAATAAATAAAATAATAATTAGCTCTTTGTAAAGTTTTCATATGATATATAATAGATGATTGTCTAGCAAGTATAATGCAATGATATTTTTGTTGTTCATTATAAATAATTTGAGTAATGACTTTGCTATTAGTATTACTCTCACGTAAAGCAACAATAATATTTTTTGGTAGGATGCCTATAGCTAGTAATTGTGAAGTTAATTCTTTTTTGGTTGGTTGCAAATAGCAAGCAAATGAATGAACTAACAGAAAAGAAGTAGCTCCATAGTTATGAAGAGCATTTTGAACAATCAAATGTCAATGAGTACTGTTATGCAAACAATAAGCATGCAAGACAAATGGACATCATGTCAGATGACTTGTACTATTTTGTTGGTGAGTATGACAATTTTGACTATACTAAATCTCTCCTCTGTCATATTCGAAATCAATATAATCTTTATCAGAGTATTATTTGTATATGGCATAGCTTTTATTGTCTATAAATTCATTAATATTATTAATCATTTCTTCTATATTCTCAAAATATCTCTCTAATGATACATACATATATCTCTCACTTTCTATTATAAAATGCAATAAAGTTATAGAATATATAATTTTTTCTTCTTTGTCTACTACACACAATTTAATATATAGATATATATATATATATATATATATATATATATTAGAATCAAATGAAGAAGTAAATTGAGTACATACATACTTATAGGACAAGTAAGAGAAGAGCAATAGAAAGATATTATTATTAGCAATTAAAAACTATTGAGAACCATTAGAAATTATATCCAAAATGATAATTCTATTTAGAGAATAGAGACACTAATAAGAAAGCACCAACATAAAATTCATCAAATAAATATATGAAGCCAGTGGAATAAAAATAATAAATAAATAAATAAATAAATAAATAGACTATTATTTTAGGAAGACATATATTAAGGATATAAAGAGTGAATCAAAGTGTTGGATTTAATCAAAGTGCATTACAACATATATATTAGGTAATGATATAATATAAAGTATTCTTTTATAAAAGATTTATCACACTAAGAATATTTTACATAGCACACTTTGATTTGTTGTCCTATTTGGATTTATTTTTAATTAACTTTTGAGAATGAATTTGAGAACTTGGATGAAGAATAAGTAAAATGACTAAGAACAAATGTTTTTTTGTCAATACCCTCTCTTATTCATGTTCTCACTCTTTTGAGAGCATTTAAAGTAGCTATCTTATAAAGAATGAAAAGAGAAAAAACAAAGATAGCGACTAGTCTTAATTGTAAGAAAGAATTTTTAATTAAAAGGTTATTGCAAAGGATGATTGTAATATGGTATAGTGAAGTTTGTTTTTAGTTCTTCAATAATCTCTTGTTCTTATATTTTCACTTCATTCTTGCACTAAGTGTGTGTTTGTGCAAACTGACTTGTGTTGGCTATTATTTTAGATTGCAATTGTTTTAGTCCACAAGATTTATAAGAAGAGATAGCCGGATACATTACTTTTATGATAAAGACTCTTTATGATTTCTAAAAGGAACCGGTTCTTCTTTTTGACCATACTATTTTGATATAATACATAGCCAATAGTTAGTTATTTTTGTATCACTTTACTTGAGTTAAAGAGTAGGATGTATATTTACATCTTTTCTACAATCAAATCCATGATATTTTGTGTATAGATTGATTTTCTACCATAGTCTTGAATTCAACAAACTTTATTAGTATTTTTCTTCTCTTGGCTATATAATAGATTCAACATTTTCTATTGAAATCATCAATGAAGGTTAAAATATATTATGCATTTTTTAACAATCAAATTTTGAATGATCTGCACTAATTGGAGTGGATCATTTGGAGAAGTCAAGTTATTTGTAACATGTTTTTTTTTTAAAATATACTCTATGTAGTGTTTGTCCATGACTCAACTTAGACATGTGTGTTTTATGTTGGAAATTTTTGGGACACTATTTACAAGGATTCAATTTGAGAGATGATACAAGCTTTTATAGTTCAAATGGCCAATATGTTTGTGCCATACTTGAATCTTATTGAAAAATATTAGCTCAGTAGTAGTTGTCTTGAGACAAAGATGCGGTATAGTGTAAAAGGTAGATTGTATGGTGAGCAAACATTTTTGCAATGAATATCTAGGAAGTTGTGATTTACTTGTAACTATCTTATATAATTTATTTTTGAGATTTCTAATTGCCAATAAGTAGATATTATAAGGACTATTTTTATCAAAGATGACACATTATTTTGAATTAAATACAATGTAGTGTTTTCCTATTTGTAAAAAAAATTATTAAAAGAAGGTTATTATTGATACTACAAATTTAAAGAACCTTAGATACTTTTTTTTTTTTTTTTCCTAAATTGACATAAATATTTTCTTTTCTATAATAAAAAATAATTTTATTTCCATTATTTTAATACTATTTTATTTATTTTGTGAATTAATATTGAGTGATAGCTTGGAATTATCAATTACATATTAACTTCCCTCTAAGTCAATGTACCAACTATTGTGGTTGGATTGTATAAAATTAAGCTCAGCCATGCATACATCTATAATTTTAGCAATACCAACCTTTAGAGTTTCTTAAGTTGGTGTTTCTTTATTATTGTTTACTTTAGCAAAGTAAGTATATGACCATCCACCTTTTGTGAGTTGGAAATTTGAATCTCCATATTCCTTAGCTTTTGCTTAAGTAATGTTATTAGGCAGTCTTGTATAAGGTGTTTGGATAATTTGCATTTGAAACACTTTTTTATTGTCTTTTGGATAATACTTGAATTTCTTCTATTTCTTGTTTCAAAATAATTTTGTATGTTAGTTTGCATAAGATAATATGGATAGTATATTTGAGATTTACTTCAAAATAGTGGATGTTGTTGATAGTACAAATTTTTGTGGTGCTAGGATTTAAAGTCACATTGCTAAAATTGAGCCATGAAAACCTCATTAAGTTTTCTTTGGCCAAAGGATTGCCATGGATCTTTTTGTAAAAGTCTTGCTTTCAAATCCACCATCTTCAATAATATATTGCCAATATTATTGATTATATTTTTTCAAAAATTTAAGAAACTAGAATAGATACTATAGAGTATAATTTCTACAAATTCTTCATCAGAATAAGAGTTGTCACAACTTACAAGTTGGCTTGCAATATCATGAATCTACTGTAAGTTTTCTCCCATGCTTTGTGCTTTAAATAAGAACTTTAATCAAAATAAATATAAATCTCCATAGGATCAAATAATAGGAATAAGGTGATCTTTGACCAAAAGTTTGAATATGGATAAAGCATCTAATCTTTTTCTTTGTCTTTTTATGAGAGTGTGGATCTAATTGCAACGTCAGATGTGTGAATGTGGCTTATTGATTCTTCTACGCCTCTTCTTCTTAATTGCAAGATGATGACACTTGTCCTATAATCACTAAGTTTATTTTTTATTGGAGATGGATGTGCACAAATCTCAATGCCCTCTTGTATATCAATATTTGTTCCATCCAAAAGCTCTATGTAGTGTAGTTGTTGATGTTGTCTAGCTTCATGCTATTTGAAAGTTTCTTTGTGATATCCATGTTGGCAAGCATTGGAATCTTACTATGTCAAATAGAAGAGAGTTGTAGATTGAAAAAGAACATAAGCTATGTTGATGCTACAATAGTGATAGTTCTATAAGAAGGAAAGAATACAAACAATAGTAAAAAGGGTTGCTTTAACTATGCTAGAGTGAGAAAGATGAGCATGGGCTCTAATATCATATTAGATTTAATCAAAGTCCATTACAACACATATATTAAATAATGGTGTAATACAAAGTATTCCTTCATAAAGAATTTATCGCACTAAGAATTTTCTACATAGCACACTCTAGCTTGTTGTCCTAATTGGACTTATCTCTAACTAACTCTTGAGGATGAATTTGATAACTTAGATGAATAATAGGTAGGATGACCAAGAATAGATGATATCTGTCATGAGGTCCACCTAAAATTGTCCTTAGTTGTTTCCTCCTAGTTTTGATAGGAGACAAATTTATTATGACCAAAATAGAAGACAATAAAAACAAGTATTTTAGGGAGCTTCATCACTCTAGAGGGCATCGACAACTCTTGGATTCCCTCTTGAACCATGGGTGCACATGGATTTTTCTCAAAAACTTCTTTGTACCATTCTCCCACTCTCACGCCCACATATGTTTAGGAATCCCTGTAGTGGGGGAAACAAGTAGCTTGACTGATTCTTGCGTCCTGAAAGTCGTAGTGGGAAGAAAGGCCAGTCCAGCAAACACATTTGTCGTGTCGTGAACACTTAAAATTGACGTGGTGCATTGATGCTGTGTACCCCATAGAAAGAAAAATTGGGATACATTGCGAAACTTGTAAAGTACAGACGGACACTGTTCAATCGCAAGACATGGTTGCACGCAAACTTATATATTTCCATTTTGAACTTTACTATTCGTAATGTCGATCAGGTAACGATGGCCTTCGTAAGCAAGCAGGGCCCAACAACCAAATATAGAAGGCCTAAACTATTCCAACCCATCTCGGATGGCTTTGTTTGTCTAATCAGCTACAGACAATTGGTCGAAATGCTCAGCTGTTCGTGGTTTACCAACGTGATTTACCTGCACGAGAACAGGACTCACCATACATACACCAGAAGAGAGAACGCTCAAGAATATTTGTAGATACAGATAATTGATATTCAAGGGACAAAACTGTGACACAAATCCTATACCTATATGTATCTCTCTCTTTCTCTCTATATATATATATAGATATCAACTACCTGATTGATCAAAATGAGGGTCGCCTGTTTTTTCTATCGTTCCTCGCAGCATTTGATTGTTGTTTTATCTCCTTCGGCTGCAAATGGGCAGGAACAGAGCTCTGCCGTGTAATATTTTCATCTTCTCTAGGTGTTGTCGAGTTAATTCTATTTTGTACATTTGCAGAATTTTGCCACCAGAACCGGGACGAATCAGGCATTCCACGCTCCATGTCAGGGTTCAAAGAAGAGATGCCTCCTCTTCTACCTTGGGTTTGAGATGAGTCCTTCTCGGAGTCTGCCTGCCGGTGTCCTACCAAACAAAGTGTTAAGATTTGTCATCCAATTCACTCTAACTAAAAACACAAGCAAAGACGACCAGACGAATAGGGCAACAAAAGAGCCCCCCCTAAGCAACGACGGTGCGAACCCAAGGAACATGTTTTTATTCAACAACGAAAGCACCACACGACCTCACAAGAATATCTCTAAACTTACCATTAGGAGCTTGGTCTGTGGAGTTCCTGCGCCTATCTTCCTTGGTAAAAAATGGCTTCAAGAAATTATTGTCGATTGCAGTAAACGTTGCAGTACTGTTTCATGTAGATCCACAAATGTCAACTTACGATTTCATGAAGCATGAGCTCACACAATTAAAACTAAATGTCATCAAATCTGAACATAATCACTGCAGCATTAATCCCATTCGCAAAGTGGGCACTGCATAAGTTGAGCAATTTGCACGTCAAACTATAAAGGCGGAGTAAACAATACCTCCTGCGCAACTCTTGAAATTTCTGGGTTAAGAGATCGACGGAATCGGGATTCCCATGCTCATTATCATAACTGGTAGTAAGACCTTCCATTTCCTCCTCGTCACCCTAGCGACAACATCCAAATGACATCACCCAAGTCAGATACCTAGATCAGTGCCATAATTATTTGTAAATCACCAGCAATTTCATATCTGAATCACACGTTCATTCTTTAATTTCAATAATATCCGTTGAATGCAGTATTCAAATTTGTGTCGAATTGATTCCCAGCCTCACTTCAGGTAAACTTTCATGGCCGTGAGCGTCGCCCACAACCTCCAATTTTTCCAACATAGTTGAAGTGGAGCCACCTATCACAAGAACCTGCATTCATCCCAAATATCAACCAGAATCCCTAGTGGTCGAACCATGAGTAGCCAGAGTAAACATACGACTTTACACAGCAGGCAACTTACTATTAAATTCGCCACTATGCTAGCAATTAATCTACAAAGGCCTTTCCAGATGGTAGTTAAAACACAAGTCTTCACATTCTTCACAACGAGAGCCAAACCTGGAGTCAATATCATATCTAAATACTAATTGGATAGATAACACTCCTCAGTTTACGATATGCCTAGAGTAAACCTCAGAACCATGAATCGAGATCGAGTTTTTGCAATCCAAACCTACTCCAATCAAACCCGGTGGGAGATTGGTGAGACGAACTCACAGTCAAAACGACAATCGCCGTAGTGGCAGTGAAAATGATTTCACCATGATTATTTGGCAAGTCATGAACGGCCTGCAATGCCAATGCAAAAGCCATAGCTCCTCTTAACCCTGTCCAACCAGAGAACAAAAAAGCAGGACATGATGCTAGCATGTTAATATACCAACTCTATCATCGCTACACTTCTGAGATGCGAAAATAGCAGGATGAACAGCATATAAAATCGGGTAGGATAATGAGACGCTAAGTTCACACAACTGCACGTATAGTTCACCAAATTGCTTGCTGATGAGACCATACCAAAAAACACCAAGATATCTCACGTCCTTTCAACGTTTCGACAAAGCTATCCGACACTTAACTAAATATGTATTAGAAGTAACTATAAGTTCTAAACAAAAAATTTACTGACCGCTAAACCAAAGAGCTTTCTGATGATTTATTGGGATCTGTCGCGATGCAGGGCGTAGCATGTTCACAAGACGGGCGCATGGAAACACATTTGCAGCCCTGAAAAATCAGCAAAAAGACTGAAAGGTCTCAGATTATGCAATGCACACAGCATGAAGTATGCAGGTGGAGTCAGTTCACTACATGTCCGTCCATTAACAAAAACATTTCAAGCATCTTATAGTGAACAAATTATCGCATCCTAACGCTATAATATAACAGATAAATTATCTTTCCAATTCCAGGCAGCTAAAATCCACAAAATACCCGTCAATTCATACCTTGCTATTACAATGAACACGATTGAGAAGAAAATGAAGCCAACATGAGACCAGCTGTGGGATTTGATAGCAATATCCATACCCATATATATGAACCTGCAGCATACACAAAGAATCACGTCCATGCCAATCATGAGAATCTACTTTTTCATCCATATACTGCAAATCAAACTGTTTCAGCCTAAAATATCATCGAGGATAACGAGTGAGAAAATGAACAGCTTCTGAAAGTGTACCTGATCTAGCCTACAATTCTACAACTAAATTCAAGAGAGGAGAACCCATACACAAAGGTTTCAGCCAACGATGAGATCAACTGAAAGAATCCTGATGTAAATGCCTGTGCACCCTCTGAAAGATTGGGGAACGTGTAATGCTTCATCAACTGCACAGAAAATAAAAGATCTAATAAATTCAACTTCAACCATCAATAGTTGGTTACAACGATCGGCATCAATTAATCAGCGCATTGAAAACTAGACAAGATAATTCGTAAGAATAAATTAAGATAAATTATGCCTTATTAAAGTAGAAATTTGCTGCAACCATAAGCAAAGATCGGGCACAGCCAGAGAAAATCTGAAGTCATTGCCTAACTCAAAGTCCCACCAAAACAGCTGCTGCTATAATTGAAAGCTTAGCGACTTACAATACCACAGAAAAGGATAGCCACAATCCCCGATAAGCCAAGACCTTCGGCAAGCATGTACCTACAAAATAAAAATTTGATCGGTCAGCATATTGCCATGAAAAGGATTACTTTACATCAGTGAAAATTTATTCAATTACAACTATCTACGGACAAATAAAGCAAAATAAGACGAGGTCGTCGAAACAACTTCAAACTTTACAGTACTGTGAATTGATACTTACGAAAAATATGGAAAGAGGACCACAAGACAGCACTCCAGATTCTGTAAGCTGCGACCCAAGTTCACACAACCAAAAAAAGATTAAAAGATAGAGAATACAAAACTCTTGAGAATCTATCCATAAATAATCTGCACAAGAATAACCGTATGCCAAACATTGTAATTGTACTGAAAATTACTTGTAAAACAGGAACTTACCCATGCACCGCTAGCCCTGAATACTTGAAGAGGTAAGTCGAGTTAAGGATATTTCATATACGCCGACATTTTCAAGCACGATATTTCACACGTGAAGGACGATGGGCGCTACTACGAACCAAACTAATTAACCCTTCCAAACTCTGACCGTAAATATAAACGCCCAAAAGCTACAGTTATCAACAATCCCCATGATATTTTTCCTTTCATGTCCCGTCCACCTTTCCAGGAAAACAAGCTACAAATTATGTCTCACACTAATGTGCACGATAGTAATAGTCACGTGCACTGACACACGTCAAAGACAGATTATTTTATTCGTATTTCAAGATAATATAATCGGAAGTCAAACAAAAAGTAGTAGTTTTCAGGTAACAGCGATGTCCTACGTATGCGGACCTACAACCTTATGACAAGTGCACACATACTCTGGTCCTCCTAAAGAAAGAAGATGCAATCCACAACGTGTAGAAAATGACAATTTGCAAAACTTTCTTAAATGTACAGAAAGGATATCAATGCACATATTAATGCTACACCAACTCCTGCATCAATGCAAGAAATAGAGACGGTCAGATACAGAAATACACTTCAAATCTGAGAAAGTTATACAAAAAAAATGCAACTCGGTCACGTGGATGAACCTGATGAAAGTGACCCCACAAATATCTCCAGAAAACTCCAGATTGCAGACATGAGACCATGTGTTTCCAGAGGATGATTTTTAACAGCCAGCAAGGTCCTGCATATATTAGTAGCATCATGTATTGGGGTCAAATGTACGTGGTTTACACATACAAGTTCATGTTGTAGACTTATACCACAACTATTGTTCCCTATTGGCAGACCACGTAGCTTCCTATTCTGACCGTGTAGAAGTAAGAATGCACTAGAAGAAAATTTTGATATGCTTTATCAGCAAATGTAACTAACCTGTACAGTGAAATAGCGACCTGCCAGCGCCAAAAACAGAGTACATTATCCAAAAGTTACCAATAAACCAACTTCTTCCAACATCTCCAAAAACAGAAACAATGATAGCAATTTAATCAAACAGAAGCATTGACGTCAGCAATCTACCTGATTCGATTACAGGGACAACTTACGAACCATATTACCGAATACAATATAATCAAATATAGATTTACGCACCGCGTCATTTAGAACAGACTCGCCAAACACAAGTGCGTAGAGATTTACATCTGTTCCAAGCTCCTGAATACGGAAATAATATTTGGTCAGTGTGGAATACATTCAGAATCTAGAACGTCAGCAAAATTTTCATACAACAGAGCAAAACGAAGCCACATTTTATTCAGGAGCTATCTAAGAATTAGTTATACAGGAGAAAGAGAGCTCTGCAGAAAGAGCAATGGCTTTGGTGGTTCTTTTGTTGAACACGTTTGATATACCAAGTCCACAGGCAAAATAAAAGCTTACTAGCAGAGAGCCAACTATCACTCTACTATATACTACTGGAATCAATGATGGTCAGATGAGGTCATTGCTGTCCGACTCTTTAGGCAAAACTGAGATGGTCATTAGTACCTGAAAGATGGCTAATACTGAGACAGGATCAGTTGCCGAAATAAGAGCACCATACATGATGCTCTCATGAAACGGCAACCTGTACATTAGAAAGAACAATCCACCAAGGTACCTGCAGAGGAATTTCAAATTAAGAAAAAAAGATAGAAATCCGAACTTCCTACGCAGGTGAAAAAGCAAAATATTCAAGGAAATACACTTACTTGCAACCAAAGAAGCACGCAAGAGGTATAAACCGACGAAATTGAAGAGCGGTTATTCATACACAAAACAAAAAGTAGTGGAGGATGAAGTAAACACTTACACTAAAATTCCTGTAACAATTGACGTAATGAAAGTTCCCAGTATCGCAAAGGTACAAATAGCCCCAAAGTTGGAGAAAAATGGTTTCTGAAAGACGAACAACATAAGTCAGAGTGTCTAATACACTGTACATTATCTATTTAATAGACACCTCGATAGTAACGGCTGGCCAGTAAAAATTCACATTGACAGACGAATATCGTATCAAAGGTCAAGAACTATACCGGTTGCAGGCTGAAGCCGGATTCAGTAAAATTTCAAGGTCAAGGATAATAATCATGTCCGAGTCCCAAAAACACTCAAGGCAATGCAAAGTCTTAAAGTCAGACACCCAAGCAGAAGACACCACGTAAGCCACGGACTACCATAAACTTCATCATTAAAGCTTCTCAAAAACACCACAAAAGATTTCACTAGAAGCTAAGCACAAAAGACATTTTTGAGATGGAATGGCAGACGTCTTGTCATAAAAACATGTAGAGTAGGGTGTGTAGGATATAAAATAATTGGTGGAAGTAAAAATAACAAAAAGAACTCCTCATGAAAATTGAACCATTGCCTGCACAGCAACAGCAACAAAGTAATCAGGTGGAAGAGACGAATACAACATAATAGAAATGTCCACCACAAAATGAGACAAGCCTGCAGCATCATCCAAGTAGACATTAGAGGGCAGAAGACCAAAAGCAGAAACGATACCTAAAATGTGCCTCAGTGTTCGACACGTTCGCAACAAAACCAACAAAAAGTCCTGGCAGACAACAAGACACATTTTGTTAGATAACACAAACATCACCTCTTGTCGAAAATTTCATATCGCTTCATTTGCAATACGAGGACGCAGGCGTGCGCAAAAATAAATAAATAAAAGCATTCAACAGCGAACAATGCACCAATTCCACCAGTTGATACACCAAAAAAGATTTGACACTGCATTCTCTCACTAAAATCAAGCACTATAAAAATAATTATCAACGCCACAAACATCCATGACAAAACACAAAATGTTGACCGTCAATTCCATTCCAAAAAAAATTAGCTTTCTATGAGGTTCAAACCGAACGTCCTCAAGATTATACAGTTTCACAGAAATGGTTTCGGAATTCAGTAAGATTCTCTTAGTTGGAATGTACATAATATGTTGTGATGTAATGTAGCATGTCAAGACCATCCTAAACATGATGAAAGTGCTTTCGTCGCCTAAACTAAGTACGCAACCAACGGTAAAAGCACGCACAAAAACATACAGTAAGTACATTAAGTACTAGAAACTACACAAAGTACAATCTCCTGATTCCCGAAGCCAAGGCTTTAAGTCGCACATGAGACACAAGTTGCGTTGCCACAAATAGATACGAGCACCTCCAGACGAAGTACTAAAAGTCTCCTCGACAACGCGGATCAAAATCCAACTTAATCCTTAGAACACGTAGCAACTTACGTAGGGCAGAGAAAAAGGTCTGTGAAATAACCTAAGAGAAGAGATGCGCTCGCTTCATTGATGTAGTAAATCTTGTGCCGTCGCAGTACATGACCTAAGACAAAGGCCAAACCGAGCATCACAATTTGCAGAAGAATGCTAGCGCTGGCAATCTGCTGTTGGTCAGATGACCCTGGCTGTGGCAGCGGAGACGAAGGCTCGGAGGTCGCCATTTCCATTTCTGTCTGCTCTCCCTCTCCTTTGCCCAGGTAAGAATACGATGCGCACTATTCTGTCTTTGAAATATTCGAAGTCATGCACTACTTTCGTCTCTGAGCTCCTCGACTTTATCTGCGGCAAGATATACCCTATCCCAATGTCACTTGGAAGCCAATCTCAAACTTCGTAAAAGCCTGACATAGATGAGAATTCTCCAACGCGCCGTATCGTTCGCCAAAGACTGCCTTCAACAAATTCTGCCGTCCAAAGCTACGATTCCCTGCTGCTGCACACGCCCACATGCACAAACGTGAAAAAACAGTTCCAACAAGACTGCAGTTTCTTCGGCTTTCAAGCATCGCCCACTCTGCCTGCGCCTTCCTAGCGAACTTGCAAAGGCCTTGTATGTCAAATTCACCAATTATTCTAAGCCGAAACTTTCACGCCAGTGCCTGCAGAAATTTCCCATCAAAATCCTAGCTACCTACTAAACAAACAAAGCAGGCGCCATTTTACGTATCGCAAAATAAATCGCAAAAACAAAAACAAAACAAAACATCACAAAAACAGAGCATGGTAACAGAATCGACATTTCTACTCCCCCACTACTACTACCACTAAAGCTCAAGCAAAAGACCGTTCCTGGACGATAGGTCATCAAGCTACCGTGCAACCTATACGCAAACTCCCCCGAATATTCCCTCCACCACAATTTCCTACATACGTCACCAACCATGCGAGCAAAAACATCGAACTACCAAAACTCAGCATTACCCGCACAAGAGCTGATCTAACACAAAATTCCAAATCCACATCAACGCGCGAGCACAAAAAACAAGTTCCATTCCAAGGAAGCAAACAAAAAAAACAAAAACAAAAACACTCCTACTCAATGCAGCGCAAGAAACTATTCCACGGCACCAAGAGAACACCAAAAATTCGGACACGGTAGAGGTTGTGTTCGTCTCACGTGAGGAGCGTTCATTAGAGACGCGCGAGAGTGGGCCAGGTCACGGCATCATCGTCGCACAAGGCAGCAATTCGGCTCTCTCTCTCTCACGCCCAAACGCTAGGGGACCGCATCGCTGAGAAAGAGTGTGTGCCCTGCACTTGTGCACTCGGCCTCCGCGTGTGTGCCTTCTTCGTCTTTTTCTCTCCCTCCCTCCGTGACCGTGAGAGTGTTAGTGAGTAGTGAGTAAGTATCGTCTTTTTCTCTCCCTCCCTCCGTGACCGTGAGAGTAGTAGTAAGTAGTGAGTAAGTAAGTAGAGAGTCCAGAGCCAACCAGCCAACTAGAGCCTGTTCCAGTTGTAGCTTTTTTTCCCCCTTATCCCCTTTCACATTGCCCTCCCTCCCTCCATAATGACAGCACCCGAAGGCTCCATGCACTTAGCCCTCTCATCTTGGACCCCTTTCACACCGTCATCCCCACGCCCCGCCTTCCCCGCTACCCCCCCACTCACACGACCGCGACCGCGACGGGTTACACACCGCGTCCATACCCCGAGTTCATTTAAAATAACGTAATAGTAAACACAAGGGGACCCCAGCCCGAAAAATAGTACAATCTTATGCTATGGTGTTTTCTTCCGGTTTTTTATTACATTACATCCTGGAAAGGTGTAAGATTGTAATCTCGTGGTTAAACGTGGAGTAGAATTGTGGGTTTTGGTCAGTGAATGGTGGTGAGAACTTAGAGTATTTGATTTGTGTTTGATAGTTTTCGGGGCTAATTTTTTTTTCAAGACCAAGGTGGTTTTTGTAATTACAAAAAAGGGGATTAAGTGAAGGTTGTGTGTGCGATTTGATTGATTAGGTGAACATATGATGATGAGATTTGATGGTGTTTTGGATGGATCTCTATACTTCATCTCCAAGTTGAAAACTTTGTACTTATTGTGAGTGATATGATTCAAGATCTAAGTATGATGACATTTAGATCTTTGACTTTAAACTATTTTTAACACGGTTTAAAGAATATGCTAATATTTTGTGAATTTTATTTTTAGAAAATATGTAAGTAAGATGTAATTAATTTACAAGAATGCAGTCATAGAAGATGTAAAGAATTATATACAAAGAAGAAAATATAGAAGAAGAAACAACTTGTTCGTTTGTTTACATTTGTATATAAAATTTTGCACGTATTTTGTTGTTACAGTTTGTTATCTATTTCTTTTTTCTTTCTTTTTTGTCCATTTATTTTAACAACAACTTATGGCTTTTAGTTACATGATTTAAAAATATATATATATATATATATATATTGCATACATGCATAATATATATGATGCTTATAATCTGTAACAGAGAAATCTAAATAATGATATCTGTGATTTCTTTGGGGAATTATTTTATTAATATCCTAATGATGGTCCTTAAAAAAGTCACTTCAATTTGATTGAAGTATGCTTCAGATTATCTCAAATAAATGCATAGATCCAAACCTTTTAGTTTCAAATTTTCAAATTTTCAAAAATAAAAGCCATTTACCAAGTAATGGTGTATTATATACTAAACATTTTGATAGTTATTTTCTAGATTGAATTAAGTAATTAATAAATAAGAAATCTTAATAACTGTTATAAATAATTTCAAAATTAGAATTTGATGTGTAACATAAATGTTTAAAAGTAGCATGTGATTCCATAATATCAATAATTTGAACCTTGTCATCTTAACAAAGAGTTGACTGATGAGTATTAAACCAATCTCTCTTTTTGTATAACAGTAAATGAATATTTACTGCACTTGATTCAGAACTGCTTAAGCATGAAATAAAAACAATTCAGGTTCTAGACATGAGATTAACAATTTAATATATTCACACATTTTTTTACTTTAAAAAAATACCAGAATGAATTTCTTTCACTTGATTATAAAATCACATCAAATCATAAGATGTTTTAACTGGACAAAATTCTTTGTAAAAAGAATGCGGTGATTTTATTTTTTCATTAATTTTATATTCTCACTAAAATATTACTCTATAAATATGATGCATGTAATATCGGCAAGAAATGGTAATCATTTAATAAGCGATTGAATTGCAAGAGACTAAAATCACAAGAATGAAATATGTCTAAATTTAGAATTGGAAATACTTCTATTTGTGAGTCAACTTTCAATAGGCAATATAATAAGGATTATAATGTGCTAATAGATCCAGATCCTTGAATTCCATATTATGCATTGGATAGAAAACAAAGGACCATAAAATTGTAAATGATTCAAAGAAAGTTCATTAGAATGAAAGATTGCATGAAGATTTAAAGAAATAAGAAATCAAACAAATAAATAATAAACAACAGAAAGAGCCAATTATGGTAGCACTGTTTTTAAAAGAAATTTAAATATAATGAAGTTGTTACCTACCTGCAATAGTGTTACCTGTTCAAGGAGCAATAAGTGAAGAGATAAGATTCTATTATTTATGCCATTGTGCTATAAAGTTAAAATATTAACATTGAAAAAAAAAAAAAAAAAAAAAAAAAAAAAATCTCTTAATTTTGTATCAATTCAAAATAATTCATGCATTTTTGTTATAACAAAAATTTAAAACTTAATTTTTTTAATACTATTTTATATATTCTTTACATTTAAAGAAATGTTAAAATAATCTCAGATTTTATTAAAACAATCCACCCATCCTAACTATCATAAAAAAATAACATCTAGATTCATTATTCTACTATTGGATTTGCAACCAATGAAAACAAACCACATTTATCATTGTTCTAATATTCATCATTATTACATCATGGAAGTCATCTAATCTTTTATCTTTCTACAAAAAAATATTATATTTTTTGTTTAAAAAGGAGCAAGAGATAGATTTGAATTTAGTATTCTTGTCACGCCTTCCATCTCTTTCTTACATCATATCACATCGTGCTTTGCCCTTAGCCTATCTTGCACCTCGTTTTTTCTATCTTTGTTTTCTTTCTCCCTCTTCTTCTCTACTTTCTTCACCTACTTGAATATGCTTACATGTCTTAAGATTTGTTAGTTGGCTTTTGGTACATGTTTTATGCCCATCAAGGTGAACAACATGCTCCCACTCTTTATATTTGAAGGTTTTTTTATATTGTCATTAACAAAGAAGTCATTGAATAATATATACCACAATATTTGTACAAAAATTTTACAACTTCCTTAGAATGTTAGACAAAATTGATGAAGGAGAACATTATATCCTTATAATTGCAAGTTGTAGTCATGTGGCATGTGTGATACTAGCAATGCACGTGGACGTCAAGGTGAAGATGGAAGATCTTACTTTAGAACAGAATTTTTTATAACAATTTTTTTTAATTTTTATGCATGCCAAATATTACATATGGTGCAAATGGAACTTGAAGTCAGATAAAGCAAATTGATTATGGATGTTGGTTTTGTTTAAAGATAGAAGGTTATAGTAGACAAAACTATTTGTTTCTATGTAGATAAATTTGAAAAATTTAAAAATTTCTAATGACTTAATTAGGAGGTTTTGTCATAGACAAATATATTTATTTAATATTTACCTAAATAATATGAATAGATAAAAGTAAATAAAAGTAAATAAATTTCATAATATCTTCTAAGAAACCTTCTTAAAAGCTTTAATGATGTAATTTCACTTTTAAACATGTTTATAGATAATCAACAAATTAAAAACTTAGCCAACAAATTAACCACATATCACATGTTTTGATAGCTTGTGATACAAGTTAATGATGTGGTGTACATATAAAAAATTTACCTTGAAAGTTAAGACATGTTTTTTGCAAATTAGACATGTGTTGGAGGTCTTATAAAAATTATTACATAACTCTTAGGTAGATAATATATATATAAAGATAAGAGTGAAGACTTCTTCACTCTTATCAACTTTTTTCTTGCTTCTAGTCTAGTTTTAAGAATCTCTATTTTTCTTGTCTTTTGGTAATATCTATATATATATATATATATATATATATATATTATTCTTATTTTATCATCTTTCTTTGAAAAAATATTTACTTGTTTATTTGAAAAGATGTTGGTGTTATCATTACATTGAAATAAGAAGGATTATGCTTATATTATAGAAAATCTAAGTTCATTACTCAATATTGTCTAAAGAAACAATGCAACTACAAAATAAGGAGTGTAGCTATTAAAAAAGATAATATGTCAAAAAATGAGTTTGTTTAGTTATAATATGGACGGTGTAGCTGTAATCTTGTATAATACCTAGTGAAAGTTTTATTCTCTTCTCAAAATCCTCTCTTTGTTTTACAATAGATGCTAATTTAGGATCTAAACATCACAAAGCTTCTACCTTGCTAGATTCAAGAACCTTTGCTTGTATCTTAAATAGAGAGTTTGTTAAAAAACATAGCATACCTTAGTAAAAAAACAATTAAATATATTCATATAGAAATTATAGATAGTTATTTGTTGTCATTTGGAGATATTATTTCTAAATGTTTTTCTATATAAATAGTAATTAATAGTCATAGTAAATTTATAATATTTAATATTATTAAATTTCCATATAATTTAGTCATTTTTGGTTTATTATGGCTAAAAAAGTATAACCTTCAAATAGATTGGATTTTTTCTAGTCTTGATTTTTTTTGAGAGTATAAATAATATTCTTATTAATTATATAAGAAGTCATAAGTCTAGTACAACCAAATTCATATTTGTAAGTATAAGAGCTTTTTTGGATGCTGTAAAAACAAAATACACCTTATGTTATTTATATGACACCTATTTTTAATAATATAAAGACTTCAAGTAGCATTCTAAGCCAATATTAAGATTTTAAAGATGTTTTAAAAAAAATAAACATATTATTTTGGAATATTATCACTATGTGTTACGGACCATATATAAGATAAGGATTTAAGATCAAAAAATGGAATTAGCTTGACGTTAAAAGAACAATTAGATACAAGGTAAGAAGGTCCTAGCTAGACCACAAGAAGTGAGTTGTATAACCTTCAAATAGATGTGGATCTCCTTAGCCTTGATTCTTATATATACTAGGACCTATGAAGCTTATTGAGAAGTTTTTATGAAGCTTGAGAACAAAGCAATCCTAAGATCTTTCTTCAATACCTTCTTAAGACCTCCTATGACCTTTTAGAACTTTCTTAGAATCTATTGGAACCTTCCAAAATCTTTTGGAACCTCCTAGAACCTTCAAGAATCTTCTTAGAACCTATTGATACCTTCTAGAACCTTATAAAATCTTCTTCAGTTGTATGTCTATTGTCATACTATAATTGCTTATAGTATATAAAAATTAATTAAAACATATAATATGTTTGTAAGTCTTGATGTAGATTAGATTAGTTAGTAAATAAATTTAAAGAAAATTGATATATGAAAATTTATTTAGAAATTTATCTATTTTGATTATAGTGTTTATATTATGTAGGATTTAGATATTCAGTATAAAGCTTAAGAGAAGGTTGGAGCCAAAAGAAGAAAATCTTAACTAATAGGAGGCTTATTGGAAGGGATGAAAGCAAGGTATGGTTGGATGAAGACAAAGAATGGAAAACTTCATTCCTATTGGTCGAAGGCCATGCCCAATGGGCTTCAAGGAGGCTGCCCAAGGCCTTATTAGGAATTAGGGTTTTTCTTTCGAAGGCATTCTAGCTTTGGAGGCTAGGGTCAGAAAGTTCAAGGTTTTGGGTATAATTTGGATGAAGAGTTTGTGTAGTTTCAAGTTTTTGTGAAAGAGATATAAGTGTTCAAAATTAAGGTGTCAAATTTGTACCTACTATCACTCTTTGAAGTATAACATATGCATACGGAGAGCAATGAAAGCTCGGCAACTAAAGTTGAAGAGAGCACTTTCTTAGCTACCACTTTACACATACTTTTTGATGAATTTTAAGTCTAGATGAAGGAGTTATATGGCATTGAAGTCAACACATGTAATTCAAAGGCAATAAGTGAGTCATTTTATTAATAGTAATGTTTGGAGCCATATCTTGAAATTTTATACGAATTTTTGGCTCAAATTTTTTATAAGTATGAGTTATTAAGTCAAAAAGCTATAAATCAAAGTTTGATGGTATTTAAATACTTATTTTGTGAGATATGAAGAAATTAGCATGTAAATATATGTAAGCTAGGGTTTAAAGCTACTATTAGGATTTTGGTGATATCTCAAGATCCGCAACGAATTTGCAATTGAATATTTTTTTGGTAGTTTTTAAAAGCATATCAATACTTTATATAAAATTTAGGATTGTTTAGACAGTTCGATTATGAGATATGAGCTGTTGAAGTTTGAAAAACATCTCTCATAAAGATATATAAGGTTTTAAGATCTTTATCATACATTTGGATGTTTTCTTGGTACTTGGCCTTGTATTTTGATGTAATTGCCCAAAAAGGGAAAATATTATATATATAAACTTGGTATTTTATATCTTAGACTTAATTAAATATTTAGTGGCAGCCAGAAGCTCAACGCTTTTTTGAGGCAAACTCTCTCTACTCCGACACCGTGAGATTACCTCCTCTTTTAGCTTCAAGGTATCTGAGAAGTAATATTGTAGCAAACTAGTGTATGTGCAAGAAATTGAAGATCTGTCGCATAATATCTGCTATATATTTCAATTATTTTTTTACATGATAAATGATTCATAGGCTCTTGTAGCCATCGATAGTGCCCCAAGCTTTCTACTTGTGACTAAGAATAAACTTCAATATCTTTATTATGGAATTGTCCTACAAACACTCATTTTGGAAATCCTTTATAGGTAAGTTCTACCTCAAACATAATTACTAATGACTTATTATTAGGTATCCTTCAACATCTTCATGATTCAAGCAACTCTTTATTTTAAGGTCGTCTTCACAAATTACTCGGTTGAGATGGTATGACCAATAAGACATCTATCTCTTAACTATCCATATGATGTAAATTAGATACGACCAAAAGAATATAAACAGGCTATGGTTGTGAACTCAAATTACTGACTTATACTATTTTAAATATTTGACAATAATTGCTTCTTCAAAGGTTGCTTCCTCCCCTTCTTTATGAGGCTAAGAACTAAAAATCTTCATGATGAAGCCATCTTATCAAGCTACTATTCTTCATTTTGCCGCTTTTGGTCTGGATAGATGTTGTTGATGGAACTTTTGAACCTTCATTTGTGCATTTATAAGATTGCCAACTGGTTCCCACATGCGATTGTTGATATCATATCCGCACCAATAGATGAGATATTCAAGCCTTCCATATCTTATCCTTGAATCAAATACCTCTTTTACCTCAAATTCAACATGATCATTGATTTCAACTATAGGAGGTGGTGGTTGTCTTTGACCTAATATGTTCAATTCTTTATATCTTTTTAAAAGTGAAACATGAAAGGCTAGATGAATCTTTATGAATGAAGGTAATTCTAAGTGACAAGTTATGTAATTAATTTTTTTCTGAATCACAAATGGTCCCAACCTTTAGTAGTCCAACTTATCACATTGCATGTTGGTTTTTATATTGTGCCAAAGAAGTCATACTTTGTCACCAATTTAAAATGGAGGATGTTTCTTCTTCAAATTATCTGCTAGTAGCTTATAACATTATTGAGCCTTTTTTAGGTGAGTCTTCATAGTTGCTTGAAGTTTGGGCATATTCGTAGTAAACTCCTCTGCTGTTGAATTTGCCAACTTTGAATGATGACCATAGTTTGAATAGAATAGTATTTGATGCGTAGATGCATAGATTGTATTGTTATATGCAAAATCTGCCAACAATAAGTAGAAAGTCCAATATTTTTTTTGATAGTTGATAGTGCACTTCAAATATTACTAAAGAATTTGATTGATCTATTCCATTTGGCCATCAGTTTGATGGTAGAAGGCAAAGAAAAGGTTGATGTCAACGTTAAGAATCTTGAAAAATATCTTCCAAAATCTTGATACAAATTGTGGTCTACGATTCGACACAATGTCATTTGGCAATCCATGGTAAAGATAGACATTGTCAATAAAGAATCTTGTCATCTCTTCACTAATAATTTACTTTTTGCAAGGTATAAAATATGCCATCTTTGTCAATTAATCAACAACTACAAAGATAGTATCAAATAAATTTGATAGTGCGAGATCTATAATGAAATCCATTGAGATAGATAATCATGATTGTCTTGGAATAGGAAGGAGTTGAAGAAGTCAATATGATCAATGTCAAGGATTCTTTGACATTGAACAAGTATCACATGATAGTACAAGTTTCTTAATGTCCTTCCACATTTTAGGCCATCAAAAGTCTATAGATAGAAGTTCCAAGGTCTTGTTGAATCCAAAATGTTTGGCTGCAAAGAAATCATGGTGTATTTGAAGAACACGGAGGCGAGTTGGTCCTTTAGGAATGAACAAATATTCTTCAAAGAACAAGAAGTTAACTTCATACTTAAATTTTGAAGACTCTTCAAAAATCTTATTCGTAAGATGCTTGATATTAAGAATAAGAAGGTCCATGTTTGAGGCTTTATAAACCTGATTAAGAAATGATAAATCTATAAGTATTCATACATTGATTGCTTAAAGATGAAATTACTCAAGTTTCAATAAGATTATTTATTGTTGATCATATGCTACCTCGCTTTCTTTTGGTTCAAAGTAAGAACATATTGATAATGCATCTCATAATCTTTATTGGCTCTTGAGTCAATATATGATACAAAAGTCAAATTGTGATAAAGATATACTCCAATGTGCTTGGCAATAATTCAATACTCAAGCTGACATGAAGTATTTAAGATTCTTGTGATTTATATATACAATCACCTAATGAGAGATGCCTTCAAGAAAGTAGCACCATTCTTGGAAAGAATCTACAATAGCAAGTAGCTATTTATTATGGATTTCATAGTTAATTTTTACCACTGAGAATTTTTTAGAATAGAATGTAATTAGATGGAATTTTCCATCTTTTATATATTGTGACAAAACTAATTCCAATGCAAAATATGAAGCATTAGTCTCCATGAAATAGGGCTTGTTAAAATCTAGATATATTGAAATTGGAGCTATTGTGAAAGCATCTTTTAAGCTTTGAAAAGCTCTCTATGCTTTAGGGCTCCAGTTTAGTTTGTCCTTGCATGTCAGTTACGTAAGTGGAGCAGCAATCTTTGGAATAATTTTTAACAAAAATCTTGTAGAAGTTTGTAAATCCAAGAAAGCATTAGATATCACATACAGTTTTTGGCTTTTCATAATTGATGATTGCTTGTATTTTCTTTGGATTCATAAAAAGGTCTTTATTAGAAATAATATATCTAATAGATTTGACTTGAGGTGCATAAAATACACACTTCTTCAGTTTTGCATATAGCCTAGCACTTTGTAGTTTTTTCAATACAAAAAGGACATATTTTTTGTGGTCTTCCGAATTCTTAGAAAAGATCAAAATATCATCTAAATACATTACAACAAAGTCATTGAGATACTTGCAAAATATATCATTCATTAAGTGTTGAAATATGACTAAAGCATTGGTAAGTCTAAAAGGCATGATATTATATTCAAAATGTCCATACCTGATGTGAAATGTTGTCTTGCATTCATCTCTCTCTTTAATGCGTACCAAGTTATATGCACCTCGTAGATCAATCTTTATAAAGATCTTTATTTTGCTAAGTTGATCAAAAAGTTTAGATATCAATGGTAATGGATATTGATTCTTTACCATGATTTTATCAAGACCGCAATAATCAACATTTATTCATAAAGATCCATCTTTCTTCTTCACAAATAATATTGGAGCACCAACTGATTACTTGGAATATCGAATAAAATTCTTAGCCAGATTTTCTTCAAGGTACTGTTCTAAAGTCGCAAGTTCATTCTGGGATAAATTATAGATGGATTCATTTGGTGATTGAGTACCTTCTTGAAGGTCAATTGTACAATTGTAAGGGCGATGCTTTGACAAGATATCCACATTTTTCTTTTCAAATATATTTACAAAATCCTTATACCCTCAGAAATTGTTCTTGTATCAATTACAGGTTCCGATTGTGGATTTGCATAGACAGCAAACATAGTACATTATTTGGTCGCCTTCATAAATGTTCTAACTCTAATAAATAAATATTGTTTAAGTTTTGGCTTGTCGGATGTTAGAAGTTTTTTCATAGACATGGAGGTTCTATGATCTAGTAGAAGAAATTCTAACTTCCAGAATATCCAATCTATCTGTGGATTATATTTTTTAAGCCATGAGAGTCCTAAAATGACTAGACTTGATGGTGATCTAATGTCCTTGAATACTACTTGGTTGCTATGGTTGTCAAAGGTTATTTCTATTAGACTGGTTTAATGAGTGATGTTTCCTGAGGACAAAGGTTGACCATCTATTACTTCTACATGTATGGCTCTGAAATTTTTGACCATAGAATTTTGTGTGATCTAAAAAATTCTTCATCAATAAATTATATAAAGGCTCTTGAGTCAAGTAATGTATGACAATCTAGTTTTATAACTCATAACTGTATAGATATAGTAAAACAACAAGAAGGGTTGGTAGAGAGTATAAGACCTTTTTTGATTTGTGATAGTCAAGAATCCAGCTACATAGTCCCTACTATGGCTAGACGCCCTCATTTTCTTGCAACTCTTTTGATGATATGGCCACACTCTTCATTTGATATATATGCTTGCATTTTTTTGAACTATATTAACCTTATGGCGAGGTTTTTTGCAATATAAGCATAGGCCAAGTTCCTTTTGATGTTTTTTTTCTTGTTCAAAAAGAAGTTTGAAGCAAACTACATCAATCTACATATCTTCTACTTCAACTGCCCATTAGAATTGGGTGGTAAAGAAGCTGCAGAATAATTGGTGTATACATGTGGTATAATTGAAGAACATTTGTCTTATTGTCATTGAATAAAATAATTATCGCACTTCACAACTTGACTAATGGTTTCATTGAGTGTTAGAGGATCTCGCATGGACAACAATAAGTCCTTGATATCGTCTATTAATTTCTAATGAAATTGGCTCATTAATGCATCTTTTCTCCAATTTATATCACATGCTAATTTTCAAAAATTTGAAGCATATATTGATGCACAATGTGTTCCTTATCGAAGGCTTTGAATTTTAGTTGCTAAAGAATGAACCTTATTATATTCACTAAATGCTTTGGCAAATGCTATCAAAAATGCTTCAAAATTGTGTAATATATGAGAATGTTTTTCAAATAATGGGACGAACGAGGATAAAGCTTAATCTAAGAGCATGGCTCCAACCAAATTAATACAAGATGTTTCAATGGAATATCATTGAGGTTAAAACAAGGTGATTAGTCGTACTTGATTTACAAAGCCATGAAATTTTGAGTGGATACTATTGAATTTTTTTGGAATACTGATCTTTGGTTCTTTTCTTGTTATTGTTTTCAGATCATTGCTTTGAGTAGATGCATCTCCCATGTTTGAAGTAGATATAGTCATTTAAGAATTTCGAATCTCTATTACAATTTGATATGGTGGTTGAGGCACTCTGGCTCCTTGACCAATATGTTTGGTCATATATAAATCTTCATTTTGTTTTGACAAAATCTCTGTCCTAATCTTCAATGCTTTAAGAGCATTAATAATAGAATCTAAGTTGATCTCTTTTGAGTCTGTTATATTGACTTTTCTACCTTATGCCATAGAAAATTAGAGAAACACATGCCTTCAAAAGAAAAAAACCTGATCTATAATATAAAAAAAGAAACCAAAAGAATATTAAAAAAAGAACAATATTAGTCTAGGAGAGGATAATCTACAATCTCTAGAATGCTATAGTACTTCTAAGAAGAAGGATAATCTACTCTTTTTTAAGAATAATTAAGCTCCTAATATTGTTTTATGGAAGTCTTGATAAACTGTTAGGGACCATATACTAGATAAGGATTCAAGACCAAGAAATAGAATTAACTTGACATTAGAATAATAATTCGATATAAGACAAGAAGGTCCTAGCTAGACCACAAGAAGTGAATTGTTGAGATTGAGGATTCTCTCAGCCTCGACTCCTATATATACTTTCTATAAGACTTAAAAAGTTTTTATAAGACTTAAGAACAAAACAAGCCTAAGATCTTTCTTTAGCAACTTCCTAAATCATATAAAGCTTCATTGAACCTTCTAGGATCTCCTATAATCTTCTAGAACTTTCTTAGAATCTACTAGAACCTTCTAAAACCTTCTTGAACTGGATGTTCATGATACTATGACTACTTAATGGACCTTTAAGAAAGAATTCAACTATCATTTGGACTAATCTATAATTTATTATAAAATGAGTTGATTGAACTTAGGGATTATATTAAAGAGAATTTGACCAAGAATTTCATATGCCATTTGAAATCTCATGCATGAGTTCTAATCTTATTTAAGAAGAAAAAAGATAGATCATTATAGATGTACATTAATTATAGATGACTCAACAAGATCGACATCTAGAATAAGAATCCTCTACCTTTAATATCTAGACTTCTTGATCAATTGAATCAAGCTAAGATCTATACAAAAATAGATCTACAATCTAATACATATATAAAAAAAAATGAATGGAAGACTATGTTTCAATTAAGGTATGGATATTTTGAATATAATATCATACTTTTTGGACTTACAAATGTACCAAAAACTTTCCAACATCTAATGAATAATGTCTTCTAAGAATTTTTGAATGATTTTGTTATTTGTTATTTAGACAATATTATAATCTATTCTAATAATAAAAAATAAGATAAACTTTATATTTTTTGAATATTATAATAATTTAGAAATGAAAGATTATATACCAAGTTAAATATATATATATATATATATATATATATATATATATATATTTTACACTATTTAAGTCAATTTTTTAGGATACATCATTTCAAATGAAAGACTCGTGATGGATCCTATAAAAGTTGAAATAATTATAGATTAGAAGATTCTAAAAATAATAAAATATATTTAATATTTTATGAAATTTGACAATTATTATTGAATTTTCATTAAGAATTCTTTTCAAATTTTAGCTTCATTTATACATTCAATTTGTAAAGACAAATTTTAATGGAATCAAGATGTAAAAGTAGTATTTAAAGCTTTAAAAACAAAACCTTTATTTTTGTACTAATCTTATATTGTATCAACTTTTTTAAGCCATTCTTTATCAAAATAAAAGCATTGAACATTGTTGTGAGTGCCATATTATCATAAATGGAAATAAATGATAAACTTCTCCTAGTAGCTTTTTATTCAAGAAAATTTTTAATAGCAAAGATCAACTACAAGATCTATAATAAAGAACTTTTTGTATATATAGATTTATTTCAAGAATGGTATCATTATTTAAAAAATACTTTTAATCCAATCATTATATGTATAATAATCACAAGAATCTTGAATATTTTATATCAACATGTATTTTGAATTGTTACCAAATTCATTAGAATACATCTTTATTAAGATTTGAATTCAAAATTATTTATTAGCCAAAAAATCAACAAGATTTATTAAAAGCTCTTTTTAGATGATTTTATCTTATATCAAAAGAAAGAAATATAATTTTTAATTAATACTAGAATTTTTTCTTAAAGCTAAAGTAATTTCATATTTGATTAATAAAATCAATACTAACTATTGATTTAACTTACTTGCAAGCAAGTTCAATCAAATTTATTCTCTTATCTTCTTGTTTGTGACATATAAAAAATTCTTTAAAATTTCATGATACTTCCAAGTTTGAATTGAAGAACAATCTACTCTATTTTGAAAGATGCTTATATATTCTAGAAGGAAAAGCACAATTATGTATTTTCCAAATTTATCACAACTTTTCAATAATAAGATATTTTAAATACATAAGTCTTTGAAATTAATATCTATAGATTTTTAATGGCTTCAAATATAGAAGGCAGTCAAAGATTTTGTACAATCATGTAATATTTTTTCAAAATCAAAAATTCCTTATTAATGACCTTATAGACTTCTTTAACTATTATCTATTATAAAACAACCAAAATCTTTTGTTTTTATGTATTTTATTATAGATTTTTTAGTCTCAAGTTCTTATAACTCTATATTTGTGTCAAGGATAAGAACTTGATAAAAAAAATAACCAAATGAGATTTTTATCAAAGGATTATGATAAAATAAAAGTAAAAAAATATATATATTCAAAAATTGAAACAACTATTGCCAAAAGACAAAAAAATAAAGACTCTTGAATCTAGATTAGAACAAGAGAAGAATTAACAAAAATTAAGAAGGCTTCGTTCTTACCTCTATATATACTATCTACCTAGGAGTTACATGGTGACGATCTATAGGAGTTCAAATATGTGTTGACTTTGTAAGCCACATATCTTAACTTGTAAGGCAAGTTTTCTATTAGTACGTCATATAATTAGCTTATTCCATAAGCTATCTATATATGTAATATATAACTAACTTGTTGACCAAGTTTTTAACCTAAAAATCAATTATAAAGTCAAAACCATGTCTATGAAACTCTAGGAAGTTTTTTTAGAAGATATTATGAAATTAATCTACTTTTATCTATTTCTATATATAAATAATTATTAGAATATATATATATATATATATATATCCATGAACTTACGTCCTTTTTTAGGAATGAGTTCCATAAGGTGCAGTCATCATATGTTGAAGAAACCTAAAATGTAACAAATTGTATTTACAACATATTGTGATCTTTGATTTCTTTGAAGATGGTTGATAGATCATTTCACCTATTTGATAATACCTTATACCAAGTTGAAAAGAACACCTTGTTCTTTGATTGTTGTTGAGGCCTTTATAACCTCCTTCAAATAAAATATTTGAAATACCATCAATAATTGTTCTTACCTCTAATAAAATCACCAAACAGCAAGAGTCTCTTCTAAAGTTGTGATATCAAATACATTATATCTTGACATCTAGTCAAGAAAGAATATGTTATTCTTGAGGATTATCATCTCAATTACGTCGTCTTGAAGGTTGAAACAATTACAATGTCTCAATTGACAAGTCAACAAATAATAGCTCTTGAGTTGAATCTGTTACTTGTTGATTCTCTATCTCTTTAGCACTATTATATAAATGGAAGCAAAAAATAATAATAGAAAATAAAATATTATCTTTTCTTAATCTTGTTTCTATTATGGAAAAGATTTGTTATTCTTCATTTAGATTTTAATAGATGTTGTTGATGAAAAGCATCCACCTTCTTTGCTATATTTACAAGATTTTTTTTGGCTCTTATGTATATTTATTAATATTATATTTTTTTTAATGAATAAGATATTCTAACCTATTTAGATACTGCTTTGACTCTAAGACTTCTTCTACCTTAAATTCTTCATTATTATTTATTTTTATAGGAAGAAGTGGTGCCTATTTTCTTCTCAGTATGTTCATTGTCTTGTATGATTTAAAAAGAGATATGTGGAATATAAGATGGTTCTTCATTAATTTTGATAGGTATAATTAATAAACAAGTCAATTGATTTATTTACAAATAAGAAAAAGTTCAAGCTTATAATAGTCCAACTTCTTACAAAAGTAAATAGTCTTGATATTATAATAAAATAACCATATTATGTCATCCACATTGAATTGATGGTTGTTCCTTATTATAGGCATTCGTATTTATTTTTTTTCATTCTTGAGTTTCTACAATTAAGCCTTCATTGTTGCATACAACTCTGACAAACAATTTGTAAAATCTACATCTGCAAGATTATCAACTCTTCAAAAGTCAAAAGCATCAAGTCATAGATGATAATTATAATTAATAAAGAAAGGTGTTTGGTGAATAGAAGAGTGAACCATATTATTATAAGAAACCTTTGCCAATAGCAAAAGCATCACATAATTGTCTTATTGATAGGTGATGATATACCTCAAATATTACTCCAAAACTTAATTAACTCACATAATCTATCTATTAGTTTGAGGATAAAAGGCCAAAGATAACTTTATAACTACTTTTAGAATCTTAAAAAGGGTTATCTAAAATCTTAATACATATTGAGTCTTCCTATTTGATATAATATCCTTGGATACTCCATTATAGCGATAGATATTTTCAAGAAAAAGCTTACTTATTTTTTTGCATGTGATAGATTTTGTACATTATAAAAAATGTGCCATTTTGGTAAAACAATCTACTATCACAAATACAAAATTATACAAACCTGAGACTAGAAGATCCATGATAAAATCCATACAAATAGAAGACTATGGTTGTTTGGATATAAAAAATTGTTGGAAAAGTCCATAAGATTGATGACAAGGAGTTTTTGACCTTGAACAAATGTCACATGACTAAACAAAATCTTTCATTGCCCTCCATACTTGTATCCACCAAAAATCTCTAGATATAAGCTCTAAAGTCTTATTGTATCTAAAATATCTAGCCATTGAAAAGTCGTGAAGTACTTGAAGAATACGTAAACATGCTTCTCTTTCTAAAATATACAAACATGCTTTGATATAGAATAGGTTGTTTTTGAATTCAAATTTGGAAGCATCATAAGATTTATAAAAAGGATTTTTGATATCATAAACAAAAAGATTAAAGGATATATTTGATTGAATTTATTTGATAAAATTGAATCAACAGTTAATATTAATTTTATTGCTTGAAGATGAAAATGCTTCCACTTTAAGAAAATTATTCTTTGTTGATTAAAAGATGTACTTTTTTCTTTTGGTGTAAGATAAAAATATCTAAAAAAATCATCTAATAAATCTTATTATTTTTTATATCAATAAGTGACCTTGAAATCAAATTTTAATAAAGACATGCTCCAACAAGCTTATGATAGTTCAAAATATGTACTAACATAAAATATTCAAGATTCTTGTGGTTAATATAAATAGTAATTAGATTAAAATTGCTTTCTAAATAATGGCACTATTCTTGAAATAAATCCATAATTATAAAAAATTCTTTGTCATAAATCTAATAATTGATCTTAGCTATTGAAATTGTTTTTGAATAAAAAGTTATTGAATGAAGTTTATCATCTATTCTCATTTAAGATAATATAGCATCCAAAGCAAAGTTTATTGGATTTTTTTTTATAAAAAATAGCTTAGAAAAATTGACACAATACAAGATTGGTGCAAAAATAAAGGCTATTTTGAAAGCTTCAAATGTTGCTTCTACTTCTTGATTCTATTGAAGTTTGACTTTATGAGCTAAATGTATAAGTGGAACTATAATTTGAGAGAAGTTCTTGATGAAGATCTAGTAATAATTAGAAAATCTTAAAAAAACATAAGATATCTCTTACTATTTTTGAGATCTTCCAATCTATAATAATTTGAACTTTCTTATGATCTATCATAAGTCCATTATTTAAAATGATGTATTGTAAGAAGCTGACCTAAGTATTGTAAAATATACACTTTTTTATCTTGGTATAAAATCTCGTATCTCTTAATTTTTGTAATATATGACAAACATGAGGTTTATATTTTTTCTATTCTTAAACTAGATTAAGATGTTATTTAAGTAATAAAAAATAAAATCATCTAAAAATTCTAAAAAAATATCATTTATTAGATATTGAAAAGCTGTTGGTGTATTAATAAGTCCAAATGGCATGGTATTGTATTCAAAATATCCATACCTTATTCAAAACATAGTCTTTCAATCATTCCCTTCTTTAATGCATACTAAATTATATGCTTCTCATAAATCTATTTTTATATAGATCTTAATTTGATTCAATTGATTTAAAATTCTAAATATTAAAGCTAGTGGATACCTATTCTTGATGGTGATTTTGTTGAGTCCTTGATAATTGACACACATCTGCAATGATCTAACTTTTTTTGTTACAAATAAAATTGGAGCTCTTCTTAGAGATTTGGAATAGCATATGAAATTTTTAGCCAAATTCTCTTCAATATATTCTTGAAATTTAGCAAATTTATTTTATAATAAATTATAGATTGGTCTAAATGGCAATTGAGCTTCTTTTTGAAGGTCAATTGAGTAGTCAAAAGAATAATATTTTAGTAGAATATATGTATTTTTCTTCTCAAATACATCTTTAAAATCTTGATATTAGCTTGGAATGTCACTTGAAGTCTTTCTACTATTAGAAATAGGTGCAACATAAATGACATAAGGTAATCTTTTTTTTGCAGTATGCAAGAAAGTTCTTACACCTACAAATACTGATTTAATTATATTATACTTTTGACTTTCTGCTCAATCAACTATTCTCTTAATTATACTCTCAAAAAAATCAAGTCTATAAGAAATCCAATCTATTTTTGGATTATATTTTTTTAATCATGGTATAGTTAAAATAACTATAATAGAAAAAAATCTATTGATTTTAAATATTACAAAGCTACTATAACCATTAGTTGTTACTTCTATAAGAAAGATTTCATGAATAATATTTTTTGAAGATAATAGATGACCATCTATGATTTCTACATGAAGAAGTTTAGTTTTCGTTACTAAAAATATGCTATATCTTTTATTAAATTCTTCATCTAAGAAACATTTTGAGACTCTTGAATTTAACAAGGTAATGACTTTGTGATGTTTACGTCCTAAAATTATATTTATTATAAAACAAAGAGAGAATTTTGAGGAGAAAATAGGACCTTCACTAGGTATTATACAAGGTTTCAGGTCCAGGGTCTCTATTATAGCTAGACAAATTTATTTTCTAACATACTATCTTCTTTGATGGCTGTACTCCTCAATTTATAGTTGCATTGATTTTTTAGACAATGTTAAGCAATGATCTTAGATTCTCTATAATATATGTATAATCTTTCTTGACAAAAATAAGTCTTTTCTTACTTAGTAAGAGGTTTGAAACGTATTGCATCAATTTGCATATCTTCTACTTTTAAATGTGTTTATTGAGAAGATAATAGCTTTGTCATTGAATTACAATAATGTTAAAGTGTACTTGTGCAATTCTCAGATCAAAATTCAAAAAATCAATTGTCATACCTCACAACAAATTCAATTGCTTGACTCAATGTTTGAGGATGAAATAAATTGAATATTAATTTTTTATCTCATATTACAATCTATAGAAAAATTTGCTAATAAATATAATATTATTCTACTTGATATTAATTTCAAGTTATTAAAATTAAGAAGTATATAATATTATTGATGGATTGCCTTCTTTCAAAATATAAATCTTATTGGTTGCAATACAAATTTTATTATTTTTTCTATACATCAATTGAAATTCTACCAAAAAAACCTCAAACTAATATAATATTAGATCTTGTTGTTCAAAAAAAGATAAAAACCATAATAATACCAAATCTAAAATGAGTTTATTAATGAATCTAACTTTTGATCTTAGAATTGTATAGCTTTGAGATTGAAGTTTAATCACAAGTTGTACTTGATTAATAAATCTTCAAAACTTAAATCTTGTGCCATCAAACTTCTTAGGCACTACAATCCTAGATTTTTTAATATTAGAAGGATGTTCTATTATAGGAGAAGACATATAATTAGATGCAAATATTGAAGCAACTCCAATCATCTCTATATCTTCGCTTTCTGCTATATTTATTGCTTTTTGTAGTGGTAATTTGAGTTGATGCATTGCAAGCATTAATTTCTTCAATTGTTCTTGCATTTGTGCCATCACACATTTCAATTCAAGAAGCTTTGCCATAATAATACTTAGAAAAAAGAAGATGTCTAATATTTCTTAAATTAAATAGAAGAGACTACTTGAGAATAAAAAAAATACCAAGAAAAATATCACTTTAGAAGAGGATAATTTGTAACTCGTAATATTCTTAGGTTTTATCAAAAAAAAGAAGATAATCCACTCTTAATCAAGAAAAGACAAAGCTTTAATATTTTAAGTGCACTCTTGTCAATCTATTAAGGATAAGAACTTGATAAAAGTAAATAAATAAGTGAGACTTTTTCGAAGAAATATGATAAAATAAAAATAGATAAGTATATATATTAAAAATAAATAAAAAAGAATGGCTATTTCCAAAAGACAAAGAAACTGGAGACTTTTGAAACTAAACTAGAAGTAAGAAAGGAGTTGACGAGAAAAAAGAAGGCTTTACTCTTGCATCTATATATATTATCTACCTAGGATCTATGTAACAACATTCTATAGGACTTTCAAAAATTTGTTGACTTTATATGATATGTACCTTAATTTATAAGGTAAATTTTTATATAGGTATCATATAATTAACTTATTTTACAAGCAACGAATATATGTGGCACATGGTTAGCTTGTTGACAAAGTTTCTAACCTATCAATCAACTATAAACATATATAAAGTCAAAACAATATCTAAAAAGCTTTAAATTTTTTTTTTAAAGATATTATAGAATTAATTTACTTTTATTTATTTCTATCTATTCATATTATTTAGGTAATAATTACAATGGATATATATTTTTGAAAAAAATTCAACTATAAATATGTATAAAGTCATGACCATATCTATAAAGTTTCAAGAAAGCTTTTTTAGAAGATATTATGAAATTAATCTATTTTTACTTACTTCTATCTAATTATATAGGTAATTACTAGAATATGTATGTATATTTGTAATAGTATATTTGTGATAACTTTTTATAATAGATTATTTCACAAAGATGGCATATTTTGTATCATTTATAAAATCTATTATAAATAAAAAATAATTAAGTTTTTCTTCAATAATATCTATTATTATCATGGATTACCTAAAGATATTATATCAAATAGAGTGACTCAATTTGTATTAAGATTTTAGAAAATTCTTTTTAAGATTTTAAATTTTAGATATAGAACTATCTTTCATTTTCTATTTTTAAACTAATAGATAAATAGAAGGTCTGAATCAAGTTTTGGAGCAATATTTAAGGTGTACCATCAACTATCAATAAGATGATTGGATAACTCTTTTACTATTGGCAAATTTTGTTTATAATAACATAGTACATTCTTCTATTCAACAAACATATTTTTTTGCTAATTATGGTCATTATCCATAATTTGATACTTTTAAATTTTTTAAAGTTAATAATCATGTGGCAAAAGATTCAAAAAATTATTTATTTGAATTATATACAATAATAAAGATACATCTAAAAGAAGCTCAAGAATGACAAAAGATCAATGCAAATGCCCATTATAAAGAATAACTTTAATTCCACATTGGCGATAAGATATAGTTACTTTGTGATAATATCAATACTATTTGTTTTTATGACAAGTTGGATTATTATAAACTTAGACTATTTTCTATATATAAATAAGTCAATCTAATTATTTATTGATTATATCTTTAAGAATCTATGAAACTCTACCATATATTTTATGTATCTTTTTTTAAGCCATATAAGACAATGAACATTCTGAAAAGAAGACAAATGCCATCGATTCTTATTGAAGTGGATAATAATCATGAATTTAAGGTGGAAGAAGCCTTAGACTCAAGGTGGTGCCAAAATAGGATAAAATATCTTGTTCATTGGTGTGAATATGATATTAGTGAATGCACATTAGAGCCAAAAAAAAATCTTACAAATATAATAAAAAAAATTACATTTTTCATCAACAACATCGATTAAAACTAAGATAAAAAGTCAAGAAATTTTTTATTATAAAATAAAAGATTTTAATAGAAATTATATTCTATCTTCTATCCTTTATTGTGAATATTTTGTATTTTGTAATACTAATGAGATGAAAAATCTATAAGCGGTAAATTCAACTCAAGAACTATCTTTTGTGGACTTATTAGATGAAACATTGTGATTGTTACAACCTTTAAAATGATGTAATTGAAATGAAGATCCTCAAGAACGACATATTCTTCCTTGAATAAATGGTGAGATATAATGCATTTGATATGACAACTTTAGAAGAGATTCTTAATATTTGATGATTTAATTAGATGTAGAAATAACTTTTGGTAGTATAATAATTTTTTTATTTGAAGAAAGTTATAAAGGCCTCAATAATGATCAAATAATAAGGTGGTTGTTTTGCCTTGGAATGGGACATTATCAATGGCTAAAATGACCTATCAACTATCTTTCAAAGAAACAACAATCAAAATATGTGACAAATATAATTTATTACATTTTAGACATTATCAACATATGATCACTACATCTCATGAAACTTGTCTCTAAAAAAGGAAATAATATGACAAAAATATATATTTACTTTAATAATTACTTACATAATATGAATAAATAGAAGTAGATAAAAATAAATTGATTTCATAATATTTTTTAGAAAAGCTTCATAAACACGATTTTACCTTTGTCTAAAAATGATTGATAGATTAGAAATTTTGCCAATAAATGAGCTATGCATTGTATATATTAGTAGGTTTTCATATGAGCTAATAATATGACATATATATAAGAAACTTATCTTCCAAGTTAAGATATGTGTCTTGTAAATTGGACATGTGTTGAAAGTCCTATTAAATATTGTCACAAAGCTTTTAAATAAATAGTATATATAAAAATAAGAATAAAGCCTTCTTCACTCTTGTAAATTCTTTTCTTACTTTTAATCTAATTTTAAGAATATCTAATTTTTATATTTTTTAACAATATTCATTATATATTTTTTAATATATATATTATTTCTATTTTATCAAATATTTTTGAAAAAAAATATACTTGTTTATTTGCCTTTATTAAGTTTTTTTCCTTCACAAACTTTTGCAATGTATATTATTCTATCACTTAATCATAAAAATTAACATTAAGATGTAGATTTTATGTTAGAAGTAGAAGTAAAATTTACATGTGTTGATTTTGGGGCTTCAATTTATTGTTGAACTTTTAATTTTTGTATGACTTCATGTAGTTGGATTATTTATTTTATATATTTATTTATCTAAGTGATTTATTATTTTTTATCTATATGATGAGTGTTGATTTGGAATATTTCAAACATTTTAGAAAAATTATAGAAGAGTTTTTGAGGATACCATGGTATAGGGAATTAAATGCTATTACATAAGAAGAAGTTTTATGTATTTATGAAGATTTTTGGTTGTTTGATTTAATATATAGTATTAAATGGAATTGTGTTAGTTGTGGTGTAGATTGGCGGAGATTTGTAGAGCTATTTGTTACCTTTTTATCTACATGCATATATTATTATAAATATATTTAAATTATGACAAAAGAGTTATGTGATTAAGATTTGATCTATATAATAACTAGAATTAGATTTTAAGTGATTAAATAAGAAGAAAGAATCAAATTGGAAGTATGTGAATTATTTTATTAGATATCATGGCTTGAAAAAGTTTATTTTTATAAATTGTTTGTACACCATAAATGCAAGTATTTTGCTCACTTAGGATATTTTCAACAAGACTTCTATTTCATGCATTTATTATTGATCACAAAAAAAAAATATATATGCATTAAGACTTTGGAAATTAAAATCTTCAATACCTTGCCAAAGACATGCAAAGCTTTCAAATAAATCCCTTATATTTCTCATTTCTTTGAATTTGTCTAATGCACTAATTTTAAATACATGGAATTATTTGTATGTAATGTTTTATTTACCTATTTATGATGGTGATTAAGTTCCAAACTTATTTTTATTAATACAATGATTATATTATTATTTTTTATATTATCAATTTTTTGGTCAATTTTGCTATTTATGAAATTCATTTATAAGTTCTTTTATTGATATAATAGGTTGTAGATAATAAATAATTACAACAAGAATGGATGAATGCTAAAATGAAAAGTTTGTACAATAGTTTTGTTTAGATGAGCAATACAAAACAAAGTACAAAGTCTTATTGAGAGATTTAAAATTACAACATTATCTGTTGAAGGCAATAAAATTGTGTATTGATAAAATAACTAATAGTAATCATGTTTTGAGATTTGTTTTAATTGTGCTAGCTATCTTGATACTTTTATTGTAGTTGCAACTATTTCTCTTTTCATGTTAAGATAATATGAGTGAAGATTAGTGTAACAAGATATAGATAAGGTAATTATATAGATAATTAGAACCATAGAAGTTTCTAGAATTGAGGTTAGGTTAGTGGAATAAGTAAGATCCACTCTGGAATATTTTAGAGAAGATTTAGGGTGGTTACTTAAGTCGGGCCTATCATAGAATCTTCTAAAAAAAGCTTAAGGTGGTTATTTAGGTAGAATCCACTATAAAATCTTCTATAAAAAGAGTTTAAGGCGGTTATTTAGATTAGGCCTACCACTTCATAACATTCTAAAAGGTCCAAGGTGATAGAAAAAAGTATAAAAAAGACTAGCTAGGGTCTTTTGGAGCATCTAGTCAAATATGGCTTTAAATCTTTTCTCTTAGTAAAATTTGGTTTTGCATCTTTCTATTCAAATCTGTTTTGTTTTGTTTTTGTTTGGACTACATAATGACTATTGACAAAATAGAACAAAATAGAAACTAAATAGAATTAAACAAAATAAAACATGAAAGACAAATTTTTTTTTATTTTTTTTTGTTTTTTTTTGTCAATAGTCATTATTTAGTCGAAGGTCAGTTGTTGTGGTTACATTAGATACTGTGCTCAGGCTATCACAAGCTACTCTTAAAAAATCAATCAAGAAGTGAGAAGACTTTATAATAGTACAATCTAGTGGAGAAATTATAATATCGAAGATATGGCAGAGCAATCCTAGATAAAGGTTCAAATACAACACCTCTTAGGCCAGATAGCTACCTTACAAGGGCAAATAGAAGCCTTGAGGACAAAAGAGTCGACATGTGCTAAGTTGAAATTGAGTAAATCTAGTACATACTCTGAAACTTCAAGACAAGAAGATTTATGTCAATGGCACTTCAACATGCGACAATATTTCAAACTATCTGGGGCAAATACCAATGAAAGAATCATATATAAAGCTAGCTATTTGAAAGATGCAGCAGCTATTTGGTGGAAGCATCAAATTCAAAGTTATAAGCTCAAGGTGGATTTTGTAATTGGGAGGAAATTGAAACCGAGTTTAAGAATCAATTTTGACCTATTAATATAGAAAAGATAGCACGTAATCAGTAGAAAAATCTTACACAAGCTAGGTCAGTGTAAGATTATGTCTCTTGATTCAAATCCCTATGTCTCCAAATTGATAATATTTTAGAAGTGGAGATGATAGATCACTTCTTACTAGGTTTGAAATCTGAAATTCAGTAGGAGGTGGAGTTAAGGAATCTACAAACATTCAAAGAGGTAATTTGGATTGCAGAAAGGTCGGTACCTAAAAAAGATGGTAGACTTTACCTTTGCATTGACTATCGAGGTCTCTATAAGCAGACTATTAAAAATGCATATCCACTTTTACGTGTGGATGAACTTCTTGACCAACTTTGAGGTACAATCATCTTTAGTAAATTGGATCTTTAGAGCGATTATTGACAAACTCCTATTGTAATAGAAGATGTGAAAAAGATAGTATTTTGTGCATTGTCATGATGTAACAAGGATAACAAGTAAAAAGGTGAAGAAAATATCATGTTTTGAGGATCTCACTTCAAAAATATTGTAGCAAATTATCTTAGAAAAATAGATATTAGTCAAAGGGTAGAAAAATTAAAAGTGCTAATGCTGCCTATTTGCAAACTATGCTTCTATTTACTTTGTAAGGCCATAAATAAGGCAAAATAAGGTAGATTAGAAAAATAAAGGATATAGGCATATGTAGGGAGGAGTTAGAAGTGCAAAATTAGTAAAAATTACCTCAAGAAGACGAAAGTTGATACCTGAAGAGGACTGGTTATGAACCTGGGTCGAAATCAGACTCTGAGGCACAAAACCGTGCTTTGACGGCGACTCAAGGACTCTTTGGCAGATCGGAGAGTGGAGTTTAATAGAAGATTGAATAAGGTTTTTAGAGGTGTTGATTTTGGGTGATTTGGATCTGTATTGACTTTGTAATAGCTTTGCAAAGTCAAGGTTTGTTTCGGATGATTTGGATTTTATGAAATAAAATAGGGTTTATGTTTTGGATGATTTCAAGAGTTATGTAATAGATCTATAGGTGGAATTTTGTGGGTTTATGGTTATAGTTGTGTTTAATATAAATCGTGAATTTGAGCTCGATTTAACGGTTGAATTGAAGGATATTGAGGTTTAAATGGATCAAGGTCTCAGAAAGTAGAATTTTAGGTCCAGTAGGGTTTTTAAAGATTTCATGCAATCTACTAGTTGGATTAGAGTGAAACTTGAGTGAGAGGATATTAGACTTGTTTTTCTATGTGTATGAGAATTTTAAGATGAATCGAACAGTTTAAAGGAGAGATATTGGCTCTCGAAAATTGGCATTAAGATTGGAGAAGGAGGCGAGCCAATACCCGAGCACATTTTTGAAGATATCGTCAATTTGGTAACTCCGATCCTTTTCATTTTTGTTGTGCTTGTTTTGAACTTAGTTTTTAAGAAGTATGAAAATTTTGAGTTAAGATCAACGATTTATTAATTAATTATTGAGGTTTAAATCTGTTGTAGGAATTACTAGGGTTTGGTTTAGGGTTTGGTTAGGATTTGGTTAGGATTTGGTTTAAGGATTGATTAGGGTTTGGATTAGGATTTGGTTTAGGATTAAGATTTGATTAGGATTTTTTTTAGGATTTAGAATTTGATTAGGATTTGATTTAGGGTTTAGGATTTGGATTAGGATTTGATTTAGGGTTTAGTTAGGGTTTTATTTAGGATTTAGGATTTAGTTTAGGATTTGATTAGGATTTGGATTAGAAATTGGTTTAAGATTTAGTTAGGATTTTATTTAGGTTTTAGAGTTTGGGTTAAGATTTGGTTAGGATTTGGTTGGGATTTGGTTTAAGGTTTGTTTAGGGTTTGATTCAGGGATTAAGATTTTATTAGGATTTAAGATTCAATTGGTTTTGGCCTAAAGTTTTAATGAAGTTCAATAGGATTTTAACTAGAATTAAATTAAGATTGAATTGAGATATATTTGAGTGATATTTGTGATCCTTTTAATATTTCTTTAAGAATTCTTATTATTTGTTTGAAATTTCTTTGAGGCTTTTTTGAATTTGATTAAGCTTACTTAGTATTATTATGGTCTAATTAGAGCATTTTTAGTATTCTATTAGAATTAGGATTTTGTTATTGCAATTTCCATTCTTCTTTCCACAGCCAGGTGCCCGGAGCATTCTCAAGCAAGACCTCACATATTACGACATATTTGGTGAACCCGACGTGAAATGCTTGAACTGGAAGGAATTTGGTTTTCTTGGATTATTTGAATTTTGGAGAAGAAATACAAGAAAGTTGGAAGAAGAGCTTTGGGTGATATGTGAATTGGAGCTTTGGAGACTATCTTAAAATATAATGGCAATATTTGGATTATCTTGGAGTATTATAAGGCTTTATAGATATGTTGAAGCATTGTGAAGTATCATAAGGTATTTATTGGAGCATTTCAAAGAATATTTTTGATCATTGTAGAATAAAATGGAAGATGTGTCATCAAGATTTTTGGATATGTCGAATATTATGGATGGATCAAATATTAGTGAGTTTTTTAAGGCTTTCTATATATTCATGGAGGAGCAACAAAGAATGCAAGAAATTGAAAAAGATATCACAAGGGCATTGGAAAGAGTCATCAATAAATTTGGGAGGTTTGAAGGATGCAACATGACTAAGTTTTTGCAAGTTTACACATGTGAGATGGAGACATGCCAAATCCCTGAGGCAAAGATGATCTCAAGCTTACATTTGACTATTGAACCTAGATTTCATAAACAAATGAAGAAATTACTTGGAGGAGGTGTAGAAACATGGTCAAAATTTCAAAAACTCTTGAAGAAAGAATTTATTGATGGAAATGAGGATAAAATTACCAGACAAAAGTTTTTGGATTGGGTAGAGTTGCAATCAAGCAAGCATATGGATCTTTATGAATTCTTAGAAGAATTTGATAGGAGATTTTATCAACTTTCATCCTTGGAGAGACGATCATTGGGTGCTTTAAAGGTAGATTTGTTTTTACATGGTCTTGATGATGCCTTGGGAGATGAGGTTCTCATGCTTCTTGAAGATGAGTCTATGGAGAGTGATTATATTAATAATTGGGAGAAGTTGAAGGAAGTAGTGGTTGTTTTAGCAAGGCATCAAGAAGAAAAAGCTAAAGAAGTTTCAATATGGCTTAAGAAATCTTCTACTTTGGCTTCTATGTCATTTTTATCAATGCAAGGGACTAATCTTAAAAAAAGAGAAATGGAAGAGCAAATAGGGGATTTTAATGGAGAAGCCAATTCTTTACAAATGAAAGAAATTGGATCTTATACCAAGGGTGGTGAAGGAGAGAAGAAAGATTCTTTTCAAACTATTACTATGGATGACCAAGGTATTCAAAAATTTGAAGGTAATGTGAAGATTAAAGATTTGGAAACTAATGACAATGCAGTTGGAAGCTATGACGATTCTATATTGAATAAGTTTGTGCAAGTTGGTGATGGCAATTTGGGTGAAAAATCTCTTGGTGATAAAAAGGTATTTTCTACATTTGAAGGAGGTGAGGATGTTTTGCCTAATTCGTTGGATTGTGTTGGAGAATTTAATGTTGAACCTTTACAAAAAATTGATTATAGATCCATTGAAGGTTATAATCATGAAAATTGTATGAATTCACAACATTATGATGTAAGAAGTGGTGGGATTATGCATGGATATGATGATAAAAGTCAAATTGCATATGGCTATGAGATCACATATGAGTTGGGTGAAAGAAGTTATGAATTTTCACATGATTATTATAAAGACGGTTATGAGATTGCATAAGGTTATGATACTAAATGTGGTTGTAAAACCATAAAGGATTATTGTGAAAGTTATGAGACTTTTCAAGAGCATGAGATTTCAAAGGAGCATGAGAATTTTCAATATTATGAGGTTATACAATGCTTTGAGACAACAAAAGATTATGATGTTTCACAAGGATGCATTCAAGAAGATATGAAGGATGTTATACAAGATTATGTGGCAAATGAAGATTATGGGACAAAAGATAAGGATGCTAAGTCATTGACTATGATTAAGTTAATTGTGAGCACTTCTCTTTTGGACCAAGGTCAAAGTTATATAGATAATACACATGTAATGAAGACACAATTGGATTTTGACAAAGATAAGGTTTATCATCAAGTATGGAATTCAAGGATTGAAAATCTAAAAATCTTTTGTTATGAGAGAAATGGATTTAAAGATTACATGGACATCATAAATGGGACTTGGAATCAAAGAAATAAAGAAAAAGATACAAAAAAGATGTATGTGGCTATAAGGAAGAGGTTTCAATTCAATCTTTTCATTTCAAATTTTGTACCTCGACAATGGTTTGGTCATATACAAAGGAAGATATTTGCAAACTACTTGTATATGAGGAGTAAATGGAAACATTGGCATTAACTATGGAGGTATAAAAAGGAGGGGGATATTCTTAGAAGATATAGATGCCTTTGATTTCAATTTTATTGAAAAAAAAAAAAAAAAAAAAAAAAAAAGATTTTGGAGAAGTATTATTGTAAAACAAGACTATGAAGGTATGAAAAGGAAGATACATTTATAAGATATAGATGCCTTTGATTTCAATTTTATTGGGAAAAAAAAAAAAAAATGGAGAAGTATCATTGTAAAGCAAGAATATGGAGGTATAAAAAGGGAGGTACATTTACAAGATACAAACGCCATTGATTTAAGTTTTATTGGAAAAAAAATTAAAAAATAATAAAAAATGAAGAAGTATCATTGTAAAGCAAGACTATGGAGGTATAAAAAAAAAGAAGTATTCTTATAACATATAGATGCCTTTGATTTAAGTTTTATTGAAAAAAAAAAAAAAAAAAAAAAAAAAAAATGATTGAGAAAGAATTATATGAGTTAGAAACATTAGAAGGTAATGAAAGATTTTTGGTATTTATCAAGAAAATGGATTGGAAGATTCTTGGAGAAAATTGCATATATTGGATTAAAGGATGATGACAATGGAAGCAAGTGAAGATACTCAAACAAAAGCAAATATAAATAATTATAGAAGACTTTGTCAAAAATATAAATCTTTCAAGACAACAAGATGACTTTGATTTGAATAGCGAATATGAATAAGAAGAATTGGATGAGGACATTGAAAATATTGTATAAATCAAACAAAGTTGGATTATTTGGTGTATACCAGAGGATGCACAAGTTCAGGGGAGGTGGATGTCATGATGTAACATGGATAACAAGTAAAAGGGTGAAGAAAATATCAGGTTTTAGGATCTCACTTCAAAAATATTGTAGCAAATTATCTTGGAAAAATAGATATTAGTCAAAGGGTAGAAAAATTAAAGGTGCTAATGCTGCCTATTTGCAAACTATGCTTCTATTTACTTTGTAAGGCCATAAATAAGGCAAAATAAGATAGATTAGAAAAATAAAGGATATAGGCATATGTAGGGAGGAGTTAGAAGTGCAAAATTAGTAAAAATTACCTCAAGAAGACGAAAGTTGATACCTGAAGAGGACTGGTTATGAACCTGGATTGAAATAAGACCCCGAGGCACAAAACCGTGCTCTGACAGCGATTCAAGGACTCTTTGGCAAATCGGAGAGTGGAGTTTAATAGAAGATTGAAAAAGATTTCTAGAAATGTTGATTTTGGGTGATTTGGATCTGTATTGACTTTGTAATAGCTTTGCAAAGTCAAGGTTTGTTTCGGATGATTTGGATTTTATGAAATAAAATAGGGTTTATGTTTTGGATGATTTCAAGAGTTATGTAATAGATCTATAGGTGGAATTTTGTAGGTTTATGGTTATAGTTGTGTTTAATATAAATCGTGAATTTGAGCTCGATCTAATGGTTGAATTGAAGGATATTGAGGTTTAAATGGATCAAGGTCTAAGAAAGTAGAATTTTAGGTCAAGTAAGGTTTTTTAAGATTTCATACAATCTACTGGTTGGATTGGAGTGAAACATGTGTGAGAGGATATTAGACTTGTTTTTCTATGTGTATGTCATGGACATACTCATGTAAGCTAGTAATTACATATACAAATAGGTAGAAGTAAATAAAAGTAGGTAAAAGTAAGTTAATTCTATAGTATTTAATATGGAAGCTTCCTAAAAGCTTCATAGACGCTGCTTTGACTTCATAGGTGTCTTTAATTGACTTTTTGGATTAAAAACGTGGTCAACAAGTTGGCCATGTGCCACACATGTTATTAGCTTGAAGATCAAGCTAACTATGTAGCCCATGCATAGAAAATCTTACCTTGTACGTCAAGGCATGTGTCCTACAAAGTCAACACATATTGGAGGTCCTATGGAATGTCGTCATATAGCCCCTAGTTAGATACTGTATATAGAGACAAGAATGAAGCCTTCTTCACTCTTGTCAACTCCTTTCTTGCTTCTAGTCTAGTTTCAAGGGTCTCTAATTTTCTTGTCTTTTGGCAATAGCCATTCTAGTTTCTCTTTCAATATACAAACTTATTTATTTATATTTTGTTACATTTCTTTGAGTGAAGGCTCACTTGTTTGGATTATTTTTTTATCGAGTTCTTCTCCTTGACAGATTGATAAGAGTACACCTACAATATCAGAGCTTTGTCTAATCTTGATTAAGAGTGGATTACCCCTTTTTCTTGATAAGATATAAGCATATTAGAAGTTGTAGATTACCCCTCTTCTAAATTGATATTGTCCTTAGTATTTTCTTTGTTCTCAAGTCCTCTCTTCTATTTGTCTTAAGCGATATTAGACATCTTCTCTTTTCTAAGTGTTATTATGGCAGAACTTGTTGAAATAAAGAATGCAATGGCACAAATGTAAGAGCAATTGAGGGAGTTAATGCTTGCGATGCATCAACTCAATTTACCACCACACGGAGCAACAAAATTGGCAAGAAGTGAAGATATAGAAATGATTGGAGCTGCTTCAACATCTGCACCAAACCATGTCTTTTTTTCTATAGTGGAACGTCCTTCAAATATTAGAGAACCAAGAATTGTCCTATCTAAGAAGTTTGATGGCACCAGATCCAAGTTTCGAGGATTTATGAATCAAGTGCAACTTGTGATTGAACTTCAATCCCAAAGCTATCCAACTCCAAGATCGCAAGTTAAGTTCATTGATATGCTTCTTTCAGGTTCAGCACTATCGTGGTTTTCATCTTTTGTTGAACAACGAGATCCAATATTGGATAATCTAGAGACTTTTCTAGCGGAGTTTCGATCCATGTATAGAAAATATGATGTAATTCGTGTTGCAACCAATAAGATCCGTATTTTACGACAAGACAATCGATCAGTAACGTTGTATGCTTCACAATTTTGACAACTTGCAACTGATATCAAATGGAATGATGCTGTACTTATTAGCCAATTTCTCTATGGATTACAATATGAGGTAAAAAAATTAATGCTCAACTTACCTGATCCTCAAACATTGAGTCAAATAATTGACTTTGCTGTGAAGATCGACAATCACCTTTTTGAATTTCGATTTGAGAATCGTACAAGTGGACCTCAACATTACTATAATTCAATGGCAACACCAACACCTCTTCAACACATACATTCAGAAGTAGAGGATATGCAAATTGATTCAGTACGTTTCAAGCCTCTTACTGAGCAAGAAAAGACTCGTCGTCGTCAAGAAGGATTATGTATATATTATGGAAAACCAAAGCACACTGCTCAACATTATCCAAAGAAACAACATAATCACAAAATGAGGAGTATGGCTATGAAAGAAAACAATATGTCAAAAAACGAGTTTTTCCAGCTACAATAGGGACCGTGCAGCTAGAACCTTATACAACATCTAGTAAAGGTCCTATTCTCTCCTTAGAGCCCTCTCTTTATTTTACATTAAATATTATTTTAGGACTTAAACATTATAAAGTCTCTGCCTTGTTAGATTCGAGAGCCTCAACGTGTTTTTTAGATGAAGAATTTACTAAAAGACATAGCATATCTTTAGTAAAGAAAACTAAACCTGTTCATGTAGAAGTCATAGATGAACGTCCATTGTCTTCTGGAGATATTACTCATGAAACTCTTCCTATAGAAGTAATAATCAATGGTCATAATAGTTTTGTAGTATTTAATATCATTAGATCTCCATCTAATCCGGTCATTTTAGGTTTATCGTGGTTAGAAAAATACAACCCTCAAATAGACTGAATTTCCCGAACTCTCACTTTCTCTAAAAGTATAACTAACAGTGTAGTTAAGCAAGTAGAGAGTCATAAGTCCAGTTCAATTAAACCCATATTTATAGGTACAAAAGCTTTCTTGCATGCTGCTATGAAAGAATCACCATAAATTATTTATGCCACACGTGTTCCTACTCGTGAAAAGACTTCAAATGGCATTCCAAGCCAATATCAAGAATTTCAAGATGTATTCGAAAAAAAGAATGCGGATACACTCTCGAAACATCGTCCCTATGATTGCTCAATTGACCTTCAAGAAAGAGCACAACCGCTATTCAGACCAATCTACAGTTTATCACAAATTGAGTTGATTGAACTAAATGAGTATATTGAAGAAAATCTAGCCAAGAATTTCATACGCCATTCTAAATCTCTGACATGAGCTCCAATTCTATTTGTGAAAAAAAAGATGGATTATTATAGATGTGTGTTGATTATCGAGGACTCAACATGATTACCATCAAGAACAGGTATCCACTACCTTTAATATCTGGACTTCTTGATCAGCTGAATCAAGCTAAGATCTATACAAAAATAGATCTTCAAAGAGCATATAATCTACTACGCATTAAAGAAGGAGATGAATGGAAGACTGCGTTTCGAACTAGGTATGGACATTTTGAATACAACGTCATGCCTTTTGAACTTACAAATGCACTAGCAGCTTTTCAACATCTAATGAATGATGTTTTTCGAGAGTTTTTGGACGATTTTATGGTATGTTATCTAGACGACATCTTGATCTATTCTAAGAATCCAAAAGAACATGAACTTCATGTTCGTCGTGTGTTACAAAAATTAAGAGATGCAGGACTCTATGCCAAGATAGAAAAGTGTGTATTCTACACTACTCAAGTCGATTTCTTAAGTTACATCATTTCAAATGATGGACTTATGATGGATCTTAAGAAAGTTCAAACTATTATAGATTAAAAGATCCCAAAAACGGTAAGAGATGTCCAATGTTTTTTGGGATTTGCAACCTACTATCGGATCTTCATCAAAGACTTCTCTCCAATTGCGGCTCGACTTATACGTTTGACTTATAAAGACAAACTCCAATGGAATCAAGAAGCGAAAGTTATTTTTGAATCTTTGAAGACAGCGTTTGTTTCTGCACCAATCTTGTATCGTGTTGATTTTTCCAAAGCATTCTTTATGGAAACAGATGCATCAAACTTTGCTCCGAGTGCGGTTTTAACACAAATGGGAACAGATGAAAAACTTCATCTAGTAGCCTTTCATTCAAAAAAATTTTCAGCAGCAGAAATCAATTATGAGATCCACAACAAAGAACTTCTTGCAATTGTGGATTCTTTTCAAGAATGGCATCATTATCTAGAAGGCGCTTCTAGTCTAGTCATTGTATATATGGATCATAAAAACCTCAAATATTTTATATCAGCAAGTGTATTAAATCGTCGTCAAGCTCGTTGGAGCATGTCTTTATCAAGATTTGAGTTCATCATCACTTATCAGCTAGGAAAACAACAAGGTTTGTCCAATGCCTTGTCTAGACGTTCTTATCTTGCACCAAAAGAAAGAGATGCAGCTTTTGAGCAACAAAGAATGGTTCTCTAGAAGTCGAAGCAATTTCATCTTCGAGCAATAAAATCAACATTGACTGTTGATTTAACTTTTCTTAAGCAAGTCCAATTAAGTATGTCTTCAAACCCTCTTGTTCATGATATCAAGAATAATTCTTCTAAATCTCATGATCCCTCTAAATTTGAATTCAAGAACAACCTACTCTATTTTGAAGGACGCCTATATGTTCCAGAAGGAGAAGCATGTTTACGTGTTTTTCAAGCTCATCACGACTTCCCAACAACAGGACATTTTGGATATAATAAGACTTTGGAGCTGATATCTAGGGATTTTTGGTGGTCTCAAATATGGAAGGCAATCAAAGATTTTGTACAATCATGTGATGTTTGCTCAAGATCAATAACTCCTCGTCATCGACCCTTTGGACTTCTTCAGCGATTATCCATTCCAGAACAACCATGGTCTTCTGTTTCTATGGACTTCATGACAAATCTTCCAATCTCAAGTTCTTATGATTCTATATTCGTGATAGTAGATCGTTTTACCAAGATGGCACATTTTGTACCATGTACAAAATCTATCACAAGTGAAGAAACAGCTAAGCTCTTTCTTGACAATATCTATCGCTATCATCGATTACTTAAGGATATTATATCAGGTAGGAGAACTCAATTTGTATCAAGATTTTGGCGGACTCTTTTCAAGATTCTTAAAGTAGATATAAAACTATCTTCGGCATTCCATCCTCAAACTGATGGATAAACGGAGCGTGTTAATCAAGTTTTGGAGTAATATTTAAGATGTACCATTAACTACCAACAAGATGATTGGACAACTCTTTTGCCATTGGCAGAGTTTGCTTAGAATAACATGGTACATTCTTCTATAAAACAAACACCTTTCTTTACTAATTATGGTTATCATCCATGACTTAATACTTTTGACTTTTAAAAAGTTGATAATCCTGCTGCGAAAGATTTGGCGATTCATTTATCAGAGCTACATGCAACGATGAAGGCGCAGTTAAAAGAGGCTCAAGAACAATAAAAGGTCAATACGGATGTCTATCGAAAGGAACAACCACCATTCCTCTTGGGTGATAAGGTATGGCTACTTCATCGTAATATCAAGACCACTCGTCCTTGTGACAAGTTGGACTATCAAAGGCTGAGACCATTTTCTATTTCTACACAAATCAATCCAATTGCATATTCTTTATATCTACCGGAGTCAATGAAAATCCATCCAATATTCCACGTGTCTCTTCTTGAACCATACAAGACAGTGGACATACCAAGAAGACGTCAAGCTCCACCTCCTCCTATAGAAATGGACAATAATGAAGAGTTTGAAGTAGAAGAAGTCTTAGATTCAAGGCGACGCCAAAATAAATTAGAATATCTTGTCCATTGGCACGGATATGGTATTAGTGAACGCACATGGCAGCCAATAAAGAATCTTGTAAATGCAACAAAGGCGGTGGAGGCTTTTCATCGACGACATCCATCAAAATCAAGATGAAAACCTTCTTTATAAAAGAAACAACATCTAGGCAAGATAACATTCTACTTTCAATTCTTGTTCGTAGCTTCATTGTAGTAGTGGCGCTCAAGAGATGGAGAACCAACAACCAGCGGATTCAACTCAAGAGCCTTCATTTGCTGCCATGCCGGACGAGACATTACGATTGTCACAACCTTCAAGACGACGCAATCGAGATAAAGATCTTCAAGAACGACATGTTCTTCCTTGAATAGATGGTGAGATACAACGCGTTTGGTATCACGATTTGAGAAGGGACTCTCGATGTTTGGTGATTTTACTAGAGGTAGGAACAACTCCTGATGGTGTTCCAAATATTCTATTCGAAGGAAGTTATGAAGGCCTAAAAAGAGTCAAATAATTGGGTGGTCTTCCCGCCCTCGTATGGGACACTACAGATGGTTGAGAGGCCCTATCAATCATCTTCATAGAGAACAAAGATCAGAGTATGTGGCAAATACAATTCGTCATATCATAGATTTTTTCAACATATGATAACCGCTTCTCATGGAACTCGTTCATAGAAGGGAGGGTAATATCACAGACATATTCATGTAAGCTAGTAATTACATATACAAATAAGTAGAAATAAGTAAACGTAGGTAAAAGCAAGTTAATTCAATAGTATTTAATATGGAAGCTTCCTAGAAGCTTCATAGATGCTGCTTTGACTTCATAGGTATCTTTAATTGACTTTTTGGATTAAAAACGTGGTCAACAAGTTGGCCATGTGCCATACATATTGTAAGCTTGAAGATCAAGTTAACTATATCGCCCACACGTAGAAAAACTTGCCTTGTAAGTCAAGGCATGTGTCCTACAATGTCAACACATATTGGAGGTCCTATAGAACGTCGCCACGGAGCCCCTAGTTAGATAGTATATATAGAGACAGGAGTAAAGCCTTCTTCACTCTTGTCAACTCCTTTCTTGCTTCTAGTCTAGTTTCAAGGATCTCTAGTTTTCTTGTCTTTTGGCAATAGCCATTCTAGTTTTTCTTTCAATATAAAAACTTATTTATTTATATTTTGTTACCTTCCTTTGAGTGAAGGCTCACTTACCTAGATTATTTTTTTATCAAGTTCTTGTCCTTGACAGTGTATGAGAATTTTGAGATGAATCGAACAGTTTAAAGGAGAGATATTGGCTCTGGAAAATTGGCATTAAGATTGGAGAAGGAGGCCAGCTAATACCCGAGTACATTTTTGAAGATATCGTGAATTTGGTAACTCTGATCTTTTTCATTTTTTTTTTGTGCTTGTTTTGAACTTAGTTTTTAAGAAGTGTAAAAAATTTGAGTTAAGATCAACAGTTCATTAATTAGTTACTGAGGTTTAAATCTATTTTAGGAATTACTAGGGTTTGGTTTAGGGTTTGGTTAGGATTTGGTTTAAGGATTGATTAGGGTTTAGATTAGGATTTTGTTTAGGATTAAGATTTGATTAGGATTTATTTTAGGATTTAGGATTTGATTAGAATTTGGTTTAGGATTTAGGATTTGGATTAGGATTTGATTTAGGATTTAGTTAGGGTTTTATTTAGGATTTAGGATTTGGTTTAGGATTTGATTAGGATTTGATTAGGATTTGGATTAGGATTTGGTTTAAGATTTAATTAGGGTTTTATTTAGGTTTTAGGATTTGGTTAGGATTTGGTTTAGAATTTGGTTGGGATTTGGTTTAAGGTTTGTTTAGGGTTTGATTCACGGCTTAGGATTTTATTATGATTAAAGATTCAATTAGTTTTGGCCTAAAGTTTTAATGAAGTTCAATAGGATTTTAACTAGAATTAAATTAAGATTGAATTGAGATATATTTGAGTGATATTTGTGATCCTTTTAATATTTCTTTAAGAATTCTTATTGTTTGTTTAAAATTTCTTTGAGGCTTTATTGAATTTGATTAAGCTTGCTTAGTATTATTATGGTCTAATTAGAGCATTATTAGTATTCTATTAGAATTAGGATTTTGTTATTGTAATTTCCATTCTTCCTTCTACAGCCAGGTGCCCGGAGCATTCTCAAGCAAGACCTCACATATTAAAACAGCGTATTATAGACATTTGAATGGTTGATTTTACTATTTGGCTTCACCAATGCTATAAATTCTTTGATAGGTCACATGAATAGATTGTTTTGAGATCTTTTGGACAAGTATATAGTCGTCTTCATTAATGATATCCTCGTATATAGTAAAATCTCTAAAGAGCATGAACAACACTTATGAAAGATGTTGTATTGACTGCAAGAAAATCACTTCTATTGTAAGCAATTAAAATATAAACTTTGGAAGTCTGAAGTTATTTTTTTGGGACATATGGTGTCCTTTAAAGGCGTACTTATGGAGCAAGATAAGGTGAAAGGAGTGGAAGATTGGCCAAATCCTAAGGATGCTTTTGAAGTTTGATTATTTTTAGGCCTTGTTGGATACAATCGTTGTCATGTTCGACGATTTGCTCACATTGCTACATCATTCACAAGCCTATTGGAGAAGGATGCCCCATTTGAATGGAAACTAGAGCAACAAAATGCCTTTGATAAGTTGAAAGATGTACTCATTACTACTTCAATATTACAACCTTATGATGTTAATCTTCTTTATACGTTTGACATTGATGCTTTTGACTTTGCTATTAGAACGGTGTCGTATTACGTGCTTTCCTGCTCGAGAACGCGTCGGGCGTCTAGCTGTAGAAGGTAGTATGGAGATTCACCGATAGTCAAGCAGTCTATCAGTTTTTGACTGCTGGAATATAAACGACTGCAACAATGTACCGTAAATCTATACGGGTGCTCTTCGACTGCTTGTCGAAGTCCTTTTTGCCCCAGCCGGTAGGTCTCTAGACGTTACAGAGAACCCCGTACAACCCAAACTGTTAACCTTCAATACTGCTTTGTACCTACGATCTTGTATCCACTGACTGTCTTGTTAGATTAACCCAATAAATTTCATTCACTCCGCATACTCAATCCTATAGACACCCTTTTAATCCTTCAATCACAGACGTAACTCGATTTCACAAAACAGTCAAGAGTATTCAAACCCACTTCATTTAAAAATCCCGATTCACCATTACAACACTGACTTCAGCAGCGATTGCCTCAGTCTTTCCAAAACTCTACGAAGAAGAAAAATCCAAATTCTATGTCTTTCCTTCCCCGACCCGAAGCATGAAGCTCCTCTCTCTAATTCCCTTGATCTTCAAAAAAAACCTCCAATGAAAACCGAACTGGTAACCTTGCAGAAGCTTGAAAACTAGCTCCCCCCTCGATTTCCCTCAAAAAAAACCCACCTCAAAACTATATCCCCCCTAACCTTATCCTCTGAATTTCTTCAATCTTCCGTCTTAGATCCGGAATTGGCTCCCACCTCAAGCTTGGATCCAAAATTGGCTCTCACCTCAACTTGGATTCGAAATTGGCTCTCGCCGCCAAGCTTTCTCCTCCGTTTTTACCTTTAAGAAATCCATTTACCGAAAACAACGTTCTCTGAGACGGCACAGAGAACAGGACAGCCTGAAACAGAATCGAACCCCGTAATCAGGACCACATTGAGTCGCCCGACCAATTCAGGTCCTATATTGGTAAAGATGCCCGTAGTAACCTGGATGTTCTCGTAATTGGGTCAAATTGGTCTTCGCATCAGATTGGCTAAGACCCGTAGTAAGAACTGGATTTCCTGTAACTAGACTGCATTGGGTTGCCCCACCAATACAGGTCTCATATTGGGTAAGAGGACCCGGATTAGATTATCGAAATTGGATCCAATTGGCTCCTCGAACCCGTCGTGTGAATTGGTCCTTCTCTTCCTGCTGACTCCCGTTATTGGAATCGAATGGGGCATTTCAGTATGCCCCGGCTGACTGTAACGGAGTCACTGAACTTGACCACTCAATATTTGTACTGGAGTTGGTCGATGTTCCCAATATTCGAGGTAACTGAATATTAATAAAATTCCCCTTTTTTTTTATTTTCACTATATACTCGTGTCACAACACGACATCCACCCCTTCTGAACCTGTGCATCCTCCGGTATGCACCAATTTACCCAATTGCTATTTGATTCAGAATATATCCCCTACGTCTTTGTCCAGTTCGTCGTCGTCACCTTCATTATCCATATCACTTTCATCTTCTTGCAGCGGAATCTCTGTACCTTCATTAAGGTCTTCCATATTCATCTCCGCGTGTCTTCGTTTAAATATTTTTACTCGCTTCCCTGCAATTGGTATTTTCAATTTTTTACCATCTAACTCCCGTAATGAGTAAGTCGCATTATCATGAACAGTTGTTACAACATATGGTCCAAACCAACGTTTTGAAAATTTCCGCAAAGTACTATGTTGATTATCCAGACTATTGTCATAAACAAGTACCCAGTCACCTTCCTCGATTGCTTTTGGTCTCAATCGATGTTGCTTATCGAATCGCGCCTTGTTTTGTAACCTTGCTCTTTTTAACCTTTCCAATGCTATCTGGACATCTTCCGTTCTTTGCTCCAATTGTCGAATCCTAATAGCCAGAAGTTCTTCTCTTGTCAATCCATCTTCCCATGGTAGCATACTCCAAGTAAGTACCTTTTCTTCAATCGGCATAATTGGTTTTTGACCTGTCATAAGTTCTACTGGCATATATCCTGTCACCGAACTATGTGTTGTTCGATCAGCCCATAATGCAAATGACAAAAGCCGTGGCCATTCTTTAACCTTCCCATTACAAGCTTTAACCAATGCTTTCACAATCGGCGGGTGACCGCGTTCGCTTTTCGCATTCCCTTCCGGATTATAAGCAGTAGTCAGTGATAGTTTAACTCCACATCTTTCAAAGAACTTACGAGCTTCTTGTGCATTTAATTCTCCACGATCTGCAGTGATTTTTCCTACGCATCGGTAACGGCAAATGACATCTTCAAGCAAAAACCTACAAATCCCCTCTGTAGATTTTGTCCTCAATGCTCTTCCTTCTACTTGATTTGATAAATCTTCACGAGCTAAAACCAAATATCTCATCTGCCATAACCCAACTGGCATAATAACCAAATCAACAACCCATTTAAAATGAATAGCCAGAGGATACGTAGGATGAAGACCATCTCGATGTCGGATATTAGAATACGATTGACAGATTTGACATGACTCTACAAATGAGAGCACATCTCGATACATATTTTTCCACCAATATCGTTCCTTGAGTTTAGCAAAAGTAGCCCAGATTCCTCTATGCCCTGCCCATAAACTATCATGAAACTCCTTTAATAATTTTAGTTTTTCTTCCCTTTTGCCTATCACTCGTTGTGGCATCCCAATTCCTTTCTTCGGTCTCTTCCATAAGAATCCATCTCGAAGTAAAAATCCATATGCTTTTTTTCTTATTTGTTTGAATTTTTCTGTAGACCAATTCCCCTGCTTAGACAAGGTATTCAAATAATGACCAATATCCAATAATTCTCCTTCATAAGCTTCTTCAAGAAATAGCTTGTCTTCTCTGTTGAGATTTGATATTGAATAGAATTTCAATCCGACATCATCAATGTCTTCAACCATTTCGTCCTCCCTCTCGTATCTTGCTCGAGATAGCATGTCTGCTACTAAATTGTCCTTTCCAGTGATATGCTTAAATTCTGGATTTAGTGACTTAATATAAGCAATCCATCTCAACATTGCAATATCTGGCGTTGAACAGTTAATAATCATTCCAAGCAATGGCAAGCAATCTGTTTCAATTACTACTACTGCCCCAATCAAATAGTCCTTTTCAGCTTTCATAGCCGAAACAACTCTCCAAAGTTCTCTTTTGACTTGCGAATATGCACGCTGATGAATACTTAAAACTTTAGCCCCAAATCGAACTGCAAATCTACTCCCATTCGAATCATCTTGACCCACCGCCCATCCAACGGCAATTCAACTAGCGTCTACAGTAAGAATCACTGGTCTATTGCACTTATAATCAACCTTCCTCAATATTGGAGGTGACATCAATAATTTCTTCAATCTTTGCATTGCCTGAATATGCCTTTCTTCCCATTCAAATCGGTAACCCTTGCGTAATAGTTCATATAATGGATCCGCTATGTGAGCAAAATGAGGGATCCAGATTCGATAAAATACACATGCACCCAAAAACCTGCGAACCTCTATTAAAGAACCACAATCCTCTTTCATCCTTCCAATTGCATCAACTTTAGTCGGATCTGGTTTTCTTCCGTAAGATCCGCATAAATGTCCAACAATTACAACCTCTCACACTCCAAATACGGACTTCATACCCGATAATGTAAGATGAACTTCTCCAAGCCGAGTTAAAATCTTTTCACAATCTTGTATATGATCAACAACATATCTGCTACACCTCCTCGTATCTAAAGTTTCATCCTTGTCTCCTTTTCTGCACCCCTTTATAGGAACATCATCCAGAAAAGGCATAGTCTTTTCCGGGATAAAATCTCTCAATACCTTATTCATCCCATTCATCATATGCGCAACTGAGTTGGTCGCGCCTTGAGGAAGAGTGCACATTCTAACCAATCCAAGCGGTGTCCTCATCGTTGTCATATCTCTACTTCCTTCGGCAAGTTGAAATTGATCATAACCTGAATACAAATCACCCATTGAATAGATCGCCCTTCCAGCAAACGCCTCAGCAAATTCATCCACAATAGGTCCAATTCCTGCATTCCTGACAGTTACAGCATTCACCGGCTGCATATCTTGAATAAACCGCAGTGACCCATTCTTCTTAGGTACCATAAACCATCGACTAGAATACGACGCAAATGAAGGTTCTAATATTTTCATCTTTATCTTTTCTTTCAATAGTTCCACCAATTTAGGTAAATGTGCCCTCGATACTGGAATCGGTCTTAGATTCCAAGGTACATGCGGTACAGTGAAGATAACCATAGGTGTTATAATATTTGGATCCATACACCCAATTTCATGAGATTCGAAAGCAAACGATCTACCTTGTTTAGCCAACATCTTTTTGAAGCAAGTAATTTCCTCCGGCAATAAAGAACCATCAGAACCAATCTTCAATTCTTCAAAAGTCTCTTCAGTAAACTGATGTCCAATACTCATTGGATCTCTTAAACTTGCTTCTTTTGATGCTTCTCCCATTTGTTCTTTAGAATCCTCTGGTAATGGTCCGGCAACAGGCTTTACCTTCTTATCTGCCGTTTTATATCTCGTCTCTACTGTGACTTCTGGTGCTTGAAAAGATTCAAGCATGGTATAAACCTCTCTCGAATGAATCTCAACAATCTTATCATTATCCCCTAACCCAATAGATGTAATCAATTCCAATGAATCTTCCAGCCCATTTTCTTCATAAACACCCAAAATCCTCTCATCATCTTGCAATGTACCTATCTTGCGTAACTGTCCTTCAATATCATATAATCTTTTTCTTTCTTTTCTTTTAAAATCATCAACTTTCTTATACATAATATTTCCATTCTCCAATATACCAATAAAACTCGCATCAAAGGCACCTTCATCTCGCGAGAGTACCTCCTCTTTTGTACCTCCATAATCTCGCTTTACAGTGGTACCTCCCCAAAATCCTTAAATCCTTCAACAATCTTTGGCAATGGTTTCTCCCTCAACCTATCTCGATTCCGTTCATGGTTAGGAGGTACTATTAGAAATTGTACAGCTTTCCTCCCATCTTTGCTCCGTACCCTTGCATAAGCAGAACCATCGTCAAGTACCTTTGTTTCCATCCGTGTTGCCGTGATATAAGGTTGTCCTAAAATCAACGGATAAGACGTTGTATCTTGAACGAAGAAATGTTGCTCCGTCGCAACATCCCCAATCCGAATTTTGACATCTGGACAAGCTCCATATAATTCGCCTCGTGTGTTATTAGTTGCTTGTATTGCCCATCCATGTTCCATATCAATTGGCCATTTTTGCTTCTTATAAAGATCTTTAGACATGAGATTTATTTCAGAACCATGGTCCACCAAGACAACTATTGGTTCTTCTATATCTCCTACCTTCACCAATACCTCGGTAGTTGCCCTTGCCCAATGCTTTCGAGTATAATGGCTCAAAGTTTCCATTTCCTTGTCACTAGAATCTTCAAAACGTACTCGCTGATTATACCCATTCTTTTCATTTGTTGGTTGCTTGTAACCAATATCAACCTCTTCTTCATCTCTACATATTCTTGCATCAATAGCATGACTCATTCCAGTTTCGCTCATTAATTACCTCTTTCGCTTAATGCTGTCAATGATAACATCATAAAACTCCTTCTTTGTAATTTCCAAGACTTCTTTCAATGTGAATTCCACCTTAGCGTTTAATATACGTTCTTCCAACACCCCTTTCAAATTTGTTGCCGCTTCAATGTCAGAAAGTAGCTTATAAGCAATTGATTTGCCCTTATCTTTTGTCTCCGTTGTTTTTTCTCCCAATGATGCTGAGGTATCCTTTACAGGCAATTCTTGTGAAGCTGCCTCCTGAGCCTTGTCTCCTCGAGTTTGCCTCTTAAAAGAATTTTCTTCTCTAGTATCATCAAAATTTCCTCGTCTTTTTTCTTCCATCAAAGCTTCATGTTGGCTCTTAGCAATATATGCATGAACTGAAAGAGACTCAACAGGATCCTCCTAACCTGTTCTTCCTCGTATTGTAGCTGCAGTTCTCAATAACGCTTCTCGAGGTAATTTCCCTTCTTGCATTGTAGAAACGGCAGAAGCCCAAAACTCACTAGTTTCCGTACTTCCACCAATTTCATCATCTACTCTAGCACCATAACTTGCACTTTCTCGTGCTACTGTTTCATGCCCTTTTAAGTAATCTTGAACCAATGCTCTCATTCCTCCCTTGCCAAAATTGGTTTGAAGAAGATCCTCCCTATCTTTCAATGCTATCTTCCCATCTTTCCAGCAAATAATTCCCTGCCGTATCATATTATTAAATTCATTGCAATCTTTTCTAGTGTGTGAAGCATCATCACACCAAATGCATCTTTGTACATATCCTTGTTTTGAAACATTCTTCGAATTGTTTATAGAAGTATTCTCTTCAAGTCTTGCCAATTTGATTTGAAGATCTCGCATTCCTCGTATAATTTCTTCCATACCCATATCTGCTTTCTTTGATAAGGATGTCGAAGGTTGAACTGTAGGCATTGTCGGTGGTGTTGTACGTACTGGAGCTTTGGGTGCTTGTACTGTTTTCGGAATATTGCTCCTATCCTTCCTCCTTTCTTTTTTTGTAAGCAACTTCACCGCATCTTCAATGTTCTTCCACTTCGTTGTCAATCCTTCATCTTCTTCTTTGTCTTCAAGAAGGGGTTCTAATTTCTCTTGCAATTCTCCATCAGCAGCTTGAGGAAATAGATCAACTTTGTTCGGCTCCAATGTCAATTTTTCTACCTTCGATAATTGAGAGTACTACCTCTCAAATTCCCTTAGTAGCTCTGTTGCTTGTAAATTCTTATTGGGCCGTTCAATCCATCCCAGAAACAGCTTCTTAGTAACGCAATCAGCATCTTCCAAGAAATATTCGTCTTTCAATGCATGTGAAAAATCCTCCCATGAATTCCCACAACGATCCGTAATCGATGTAATGTGGACCCTTATCTCCAGTATCGTGGCAAGTCCAAATAGTGCAACCATTTTCTTCTCAGAAACCCGATTTAATTCCATTTCACGAACATAACATCTTAAATACCTTGAAATATTCCTCCCATCAAATTGATCAATTTTATTGACCACTGCTTGCAATGCTTTGGTTGCCAAAGCTTCCTTCCGATCATTACTTTGTTGTTGCTGCATTGACAATGAGAAGGCTTGAAACAAACTAGCAATAGACAGATCCATGTGCATACCTTGTCCTTTAGAAGACTCCCCACCAGAAACTTCTCCCAAAAATCCTTCAAAATTTTTATTTTCGTTTTCCATAAAAATAAAGATAAAATCAACCAAAATCTAATACCTTCTACCTCAAGCTTTCACGTCGGGTTCACCACTTATGTCGTATTACGTGCTTTCCTGCTCGAGAACGCGTCGGGCGTCTAGCTGTAGAAGGTAGTATGGAGATTCACCGATAGTCAAGCAGTCTATCAGTTTTTGACTGCTGGAATATAAACGACTGCAACAATGTACCATAAATCTATACGGGTGCTCTTCGACTGCTTGTCGAAGTCCTTTTTGCCCCAGCCGGTAGGTCTCTAGACGTTACAGAGAACCCCGTACAACCCAAATTGTTAACCTTCAATACTACTTTGTACCTACGATCTTGTATCCACTGACTGTCTTGTTAGATTAACCCAATAAATTTCATTCACTCCGCATACTCAATCCTATAGACACCCTTTTAATCCTTCAATCACAGACGTAACTCGATTTCACAAAACAGTCAAGAGTATTCAAACCCACTTCATTTAAAAATCCCGATTCACCATTACAACACTGACTTCAGCAGCGATTGCCTCAGTCTTTCCAAAACTCTACGAAGAAGAAAAATCCAAATTCTATGTCTTTCCTTCCCCGACCCGAAGCATGAAGCTCCTCTCTCTAATTCCCTTGATCTTCAAAAAAAACCTCCAATGAAAACCGAACTGGTAACCTTGCAGAAGCTTGAAAACTAGCTCCCCCCTCGATTTCCCTCAAAAAAAACCCACCTCAAAACTATATCCCCCCTAAGCTTATCCTTTGAATTTCTTCAATCTTCCGTCTTAGATCCGGAATTGGCTCCCACCTCAAGCTTGGATCGAAAATTGGCTCTCATCTCAACTTGGATTCGAAATTGGCTCTCGCCGCCAAGCCTTCTCTTCCGTTTTTACCTTTAAGAAATCCATTTACCGAAAACAACGTTCCCTGAGACGGCACAGAGAACAGGACAGCCTGAAACAGAATCGAACCCCGTAATCAGGACCACATTGAGTCGCCCGACCAATTCAGGTCCTATATTGGTAAAGATGCCCGTAGTAACCTGGATGTTCTCGTAATTGGGTCAAATTGGTCTTCGCATCAGATTGGCTAAGACCCGTAGTAAGAACTGGATTTCCTGTAACTAGACTGCATTGGGTTGCCCCACCAATACAGGTCTCATATTGGGTAATAGGACCCGGATTGGATTATCGAAATTGGATCCAATTGGCTCCTCGAACCCGTCATGTGAATTGGTCCTTCTCTTCCTGCTGACTCCCGTTATTGGAATCAAACGGGGCATTTCTGTATGCCCCGGCTGACTGTAACGGAGTCACTGAACTTGACCACTCAGTATTTGTACTGGAGTTGGTCGATGTTCCCAATATTCGAGGTAACTGAATATTAATAAAATTTCCCTTTCTTTTTATTTTCACTGTATACTCGTGTCACAACACGACAACGGTCTTTCAACAAGACTTAGGTAGGGGCCTTCAACTTGTAGTGTATGAATCATGCAAGCTCAAAAAGACAAAGCGTAATTATTCTATTTATGATTGAGAGTAATTAGCGATTGTACACGCTACAAAGATATGGCAACACTATCTATTGGAGAGGCTTATAGTTGTTTGGATTGACCATCGATCCTTGCTACATGATTTGCATCTAAAAAATATAAAATTGTAGCATCATCGTTGAGAAGAACAGTTGTAGCTGTTTGATATCTAGCTTGAGTACAAGCAAGGGTGACAACATACTATGCCAAACAATTTATTGTGGAGACCAAACTTGAAGGACAAATCAAAAGTCGAGGTAGAAATTGCTACCATTAGTAATATCATTTTAGATCCAATCAAAGAGGTAGAATTGAAAGAAACTACGCAACAAGATGCTTATTTCAAAATGGTTAGCAGTCAGTTAAAGGTGGGCGATATATAATATCATGATTGCATGCTTAGTGATGGCTTGTTTTATTTCAAGAAGCGATTTATATATCCAAGAATGTAAAATTTGAGACACACGTATTTTAAGAGAGACATAGCATTCCAATATCTGGACATTTGGGATGAGAAAAGATCTTAAAACAGATCTCAAGGACATGGTTTTGGGCAGGTTTGAGTTAAGATGTTTGAGCCCCTGTAAGCTCTTGCAAGTCATGTCAACGTAACAAAGTACACAACACAACGTCTCTTAGATTATTGCAATCAATTTCGCTACCTACAATACATTGGAAATAGATGACTATGGATCTCATTACATGTTTGTCGCATACATCTCATAATTATACCGTAATTACCATCTTTGTGGATTGATTCTTGAAGCAACTTCACTTGGCCACAGTGTAATTAGATATTCATGCCTCAATGCTTGCACAAGTCTTCTTAGATACCGTCTTTCATCACTATGGATTACCTTGTCATTGTTTCAGATTGGAATCCACACTTTATAAGAAGTTTTTGGCAAGATTTATTTAAGCTACTAGATATACGACTTGCCATATCTACAACCTTCCATCTCCAAACACATGGACAAACACAGCATGCAAATCGGACCTTAGAAGATATATTGGAGACATTTGTGGGGATTCATGATAATAATTGGGATGAATACTTGATGCCCTTAGAGTTTGCTTACAATAATAGTATTCAAGCAAGTATCAGTCATTCACCATTTCTTCTAAATATCGATCAACATCTAATTACGCCAATAACTTTTTATTGTCCCATCAACACCAACAACCCGATAATGTAGGAATTTATACAATGGCTTACAAGAGGCATGGTACTACCTCCTTACTATACAAAAGTGACAAAAGTAATATACAGATAACTATTGACAATACAAGATCTTTTGGGAGGGTAATTTAATATTACTCTCCAATGCTAACTTGCCACTTGCTACATCAACTCAAATCCATAAACTAACACCTTGGAGGGTTGGACCTTCCAGCATTTGAGTAGTGATTTTTGATGTCTCATATTGCCTCGAGCTTCTGCCACATATTTGGATCCATCTAGTCTTTCATGTTTCATAACTAAAAGAATTTCATATCAAACTAAAGTGCTTTCTGGATCGACATCAATCACCACCACCACTAATTGTAATTGATGACCAATAAGAATATGAAGTGGACAGCATTTTGGAACATCGCTACCTTTGCCACGGCAGTGGACGTGCACAACTTTAGTACAAAGTTCTTTGGAAAGGTTATCCCATTCACAATGCAACATGGAAACTTGTACAAAACCTCATCCATTGTCAAGAGACAATTCAAAGATACCATTGAGATCAAAACAAGACTATTCCATATTAGTAGAAGGGAATTAACTGTAACAAGGTATAGATAAGATAATTATATAGATAATTAGAACCATGAAAGTTTCTAGAATTGAAGTTAGATTAATGGACTAAGTAAAATCTACTGTGGAATATTTTAGAAAAGATTTAGGATAGTTACTTAAGTAGGGTCTATCATTGAATCTTCTAAAAAAAGCTTAGGGTGGTTATATAGATAGGATCCACCACAAATCCTTCTAGAAAAGAGTTTAAGGCGGTCATTTAGGTATGACCTACCACCTAAGAACATTCTAGAAGGTCTAGGGTGGTAGGACAAGATATAAATAGGAGTAGCTAGGGCCTTTTGAGGCATCTGGTCAAGTATGGCTTCAGACCCTTTTCTCTTAGTAAAGTTTGATTTTGCATCTTTTTGTTCAGATCTATTCTATTTTATTTTGTTTTATTTTTGTTTACTCATTTTTATCTTTCATATCTAATTCTGTTTAATTCTGTTGAGTTTTGTTCTAGTTTTTTTTGTCTTATTTTGTAATAAGGCCTTACATTATTGTGGATTAGAAGGATTTTGAGTTTCTAAGATTGTTTGGTCTTGTTTCAATTAAAGTTAGATTTCTTTGTCATACAAAAATAGATCTCTATAAAATATAATTTTTTTTTAAACATTTAAAATATATCCTTCTCAATACAAGAATGCATACATCAACTATTTATAATATTATATTATATTTGAAGATAATACATGAATCTACACATGTAAATAAGTCTAAATGTGCCAAATAAATGTAAACATTTAAAAAAATTACAAGAATTAAAAAAAAAAAAAAAAAAAAAAAAAAAAAAAAAAAAACATCTTAGACAATTATGATCATGAATCCTCCTTCATATCACTCAATAACCTCATCTTTTACAACTTGTATATAAGCTAGTTTTTTTTTAAAATAAGAATCTATTCATAGCTATTATGTACTTTATTATATCTTTGATGTACTTATAAAAAGTTGTAAAGATACAATAATTTGAGGAAGACAAATGCGCACATTGTGGCTGCAACTTTTACAATTTTTGCATAGAAAGATAGTTACTAATACTTCAACAACTTTGAATTGTGAAGGTTTATATTAGATAGACAATTTTATACCAAATTATCTTATATAGTTAGATGCTTTGTACTATTAGCCCTTTAGATGACTAACTATTAAATTTTTTTAACCTCACAATTGTCAATGCGAGCTCCAATAGTTGAATATGCATTCTTTCTTATTAATAAGAGGAGTAGCAACTTCAATGTTTAAGCAACAATATTAAAATCAATGTGAAGATCTTTAAAAGATATAAATACATTCAATGGTAGTAATGGAGATATTAAAGCAAAAGTATTCACCAAATAATATTAAGAATGAAAATATTCTACTATTAAAATATATCCATTATATAGAATATTTTGAATCTTATGCTTACATGATATTTCTAATGTCTTTCTCAATGTGCTTATGCAAGAGTTAACATTCATTAGCACATTTTACAATTAAATTGCTCAAAGATAATGTTAAGTGCATAGATAGGCAATTCTTTTATAATATTTGAGCAAAATAAATAATATATTGATAACATATAGAAGTTATTTTAAAACTTTTTTGGCCAATAATTTCTCTTATTGTATTTTCAAAAAAGTAAAAGAGACAAATTTATATCTCTAATAAATCTTTAATAGATAATTTTAAATATGATAAGAGAATTGAATGTTGACTTTCAACTTAAGATGTAGTTATATTTTTAAAATAAAGATAATTATTTATCTAAGCTTGAACAAAACATATTTTCTGTAGTATCCAAGTATTTTACAAATACTCAATAACTACTTAGGCAATTATGGAAGTATACTTGGTGGAAATGATAACCCACTCAATATTATAAAGTCTTCAAAGGAGCATTTATTACATTGGTCTAATTTGTAAGAAATAAAGACCAACCTACTTCCAACTCATAGCCAAACTATTTCTTGTAGTATGTCAAGATGTTTTCTATAATATGCTTTATGCAAAAGAAGATAGTAAAAGTAAAAACATATTTTTAATGGTATTTATTAATGTCAATCAAACCTAATGCAGATGAATTGGATATTTTTATATAATTTGACAAAATGAATTCAGACCCAACAAAAAAATGACTCTATATCTTCTTGGAAAAAACAAACAACAACAATGATACAGGTATTAAAATTGCTTAAACATTATATAATATAAATTAATTGTAGTTGATTATCCAATGGTTGTATAATAATAAAAAAAATTCTATAGTAATCTCTAAATGTATAGTGCAAATGCAGTAGTATATATATATATATATATATATATATGCAGCAATAAAATTTGTAAATTTTAATTTTGTGAATTCATTAATAAAATTATCTATAAATATGCACAAAAATTCATAAAATTGATTAAAATATGAAAAAATGTCAATTTAAATTACTATATATATATATATATATTTGTATTTCTGGTACTAATTTTTGATGTAAAAATATAATAAAAACTAATTACATATTAATGCAATTAGTTCAAAACAGATCAGTAAATAAGATGTGAATAATCATTACAATGACTTTGCAAACAATGTTCAGTTACATTAATATAATATTCAATATCAACTCTAACTTACACTTAAACACAATACCAGTTTCAAGTATTATATGAAACTAGACAAGTAATTAATAAATCTAAGGTTATTTACACACAATGTTTATGACAGTACCAATACTAATAATAACAACATATATTCAAGTGACATTTGAAAACCAATCAAACCTCTCTCAGCCACTTAATAAAATTTATATTCAAATTAAAATTTTCAAATTTTGTAAGTTAACAAAGACACGACAGTAGCCTAAATAAAATAATAATTAAACATACTTTGTATGAATAAATTCACATATGACTTGTAAGTTATTAAAAAAAAAAAAAGATCAAGCTACTTATAAGGCAACACATTTTCAACTACACATATAAGTATCTCTAAACACAATAAAACATCTAAAAACCAACTGAATATATGTACCCATAATTAAAAATTTAATTCAGAATATTCAGATTTGTAAAACTTCAAATTTTGTGGTTCATGTGTCCAATTATTATATAACAAACATCAAAGAGATAAATCTTAAGCATTATCAAGGCAATGTGCACAGCAAAAAACCTGCTTAAATACAGAAAAAAAACAAACAAACAAACAAACAAACAAAACAAGAAGAAAAAAACCGACAACACATCCTTAGATAGCGAAAAAAAGAAAATAAAAAAACAATACAAAAATCAACTGGAAACAGAATAAACTTACAGCTCACAAGAAAATATCAAGATCAAGGCTCCTCCAGATTCAAGGTATATAATATCAAGTTCAGAATACTTGATGATATATAAAAATAAATATATATATATATGAAAGCTAAGGATGAAGGTCTTATAAAAAACATGAATGAAATCCAAAAGTCCAGGTGTAATACCCTAAACCAAATTTTGGGGTCACAACTCTGACACCTCTTGGAGGTATCTAAAATAAAGGACAAACTCAACCAACTTCATGGACATTGAAATCACACCCTGCAGGTAAGACATGTGATTTCCAATACCAAACATCACAAAAACTGTTGCATTTTAGATGATAATAATCTTACCCATCCATGTGGAGCTTGGATGGATTTGAGAGAACAAAATATGTATGATCCACAGTACAAGTATGAATGGAACATGACTTCAAGAACAATAATGTTGTTCATGTTTGTAACATGGAAGCTGTACAAGTAGTGCATACAACACCAACAGATTCCAACTCTCTGCAAAAATCCACCAGGCCATGAGATCCACATCAGCCAGAGGAATTGATCCAATAGCAAATGACAGGATGGGTGCTAACAACCACACTGACTCAAACTTAGCTAAAAAGTAAAATAAAACTGAGGATTGCAGTTGGAAATGCCTGGCAAACAACATGACATGCACAGGAGAGAAAGGGAGGGATTGATTCAGGAAAGTGCAAATAAGATACTGCGAGGATTGTTTCTGTAAAGAATCTAAAAGAAGGAATGAAAGAAATACAGAGATAGAGAAAGAAATTGGTGGGCATGATGCATGGGACTTCCTTGCATCACCATCATCACCATCATCATCACCATCATCATCATCTGATGCTAAACCCTACTTCCCTGCAAACTTGGGCGGACCTCCATCCATGTTCAGAAAAAGAGAAAGAGAAAGAAAAGTGAAAGACAAGAGGAAAAAGAACAGAGCAGAGAAGAGAAAAGCCAATCTCATTGGCTCCCACACGCGCGTCCTGCTCACCCATTGGCTGGAGCCACGACGACCCCACACCCTCTGTCCACGCTGTCATTCCCATGGCGCCAAATCCCTCGCGTCTGTCCGTCCGTCCGGGTACCGACGGGCAGGAGCAGCGCAAACGGAGGCGACGACAGACGTTCATCGCGACTCTCTGGTTGTGGTGGCGACTGGTGTTCTCGGGAAACTTCCAGAACTTCAACTCCACGCTGCTCGTGGAGGGATTTCGTCCATCTGGTTGGAACGGTGCCCGCGCTCTGTGAGTGCTCCCAGTGGGGCGTCCCTGTGTCCTCCCCGATGCTGTCATCCGAGGGTCGACGAATGTCGTCCACGGCGATGAACGCAGCGGGGCCGGCGTTAGGGCGTCCGTCGGGCTTTGCTCCTCCGCCTCCAAAGCCTGGCGAAGAAGGCCTCACCCTCGGCAAAATCAAGCAGCGATTGCAGACCCCGCGTGCCGACTCCGACCACGCTGCGATCGGGCGGGTCCTCTCCGATGCTGTCCATGGCGTCGCGTGGAATGGCTGGATTTGGATTGCTGGTGCTCTTTGCCTGCTTCGCCATTGCCGCTTCGCTCTCTGACACGGTACGCCTCTGCTCTTGCATTCCGGCTCGTTTGATTTCGTGTGCTGTCGGTTTTGCTCACGATTTTTGGCGCTGATACTGGTGCTGGGCCGGTTTCCCCCTCGGCGTGGGCGGATCGTTCGAGTGGTCCGTGAAGCTCGTAGATGATGAGCTGGTATCTTTGGTTTCGTTGTCCTGTCCTTCCGACGCGATGTTTCGGAGGGGCTGAGAGTTTGAGTGAGATTGTGGGGCGGTGATGCGGGAGAGTTGCATGGTCGTGCTGCGTGTATTGTCATCGAGGTGCGATTTGTTTCCCGCGCGAGTGAAGAATGCAGCTGCATCGCTATCTGTCAGTGATTTACTTTTGCCAATTGGGTTTACTCGAGCGTTGCTTCTTGCCCGCATTGCGGGAAGGTTCTGGTAGTACTATTTGCGTCAGTTTCTTCTGTTCTTCGAGTCTTTTTATTTTATTTTATTTCGGTTTTGTTTGGTTTGGTTTTGTTTTGTTTTGTTTTGTTTTGTTTTTTTTTTTTCTTGAGTAATCCCCCCGCCCCCATCTTCTGGTATAGGCGATTGGACAGTGCCTTCTTGAGTCTCATTATTCCGTCTTTCTGTCGAAAGAGGTAGATATACTTGTCCCTCGTCTGTGGTGCGGTGTTCCTGGGTTTTCCGCTTCCATCATACGAAGGTGCGTCTCGGTAACGCTTTGATTTATTTTACAGAAAATTGTTCTTTTTGTTTTCGGTTTCCCACAGTGCCGGGGACTTTTTCCTCATACTCACAGATCGTGAAGTGCGTGCGCTGTTGGTTGTCACGTACCTGAACGTCTGTGGTAGCCCATGTGCGGAGGTCTTGTCTGTCAGGCCTGACGCTGATGGATCAGTCATGGCCGCCGTTGTGGTGGTCGGATTGTGTGGCAGTTGCTTCTACCTATGGTTTCAATAAGAGGGCGATCCGTGGGTTCGATCTTGGGCTGAGGCGTAGTTAGGTCGGTAGTTGGTGCGACTAGATACCGTGTCGCTACAGGTACACAAATGTTTGCACGTTTTGGTCTGAATTCGGCACGATTCGCTTGGACAAGGACGGCTTCGAAACGACAATCCGGGGTTGAAATACTCGACACTTCATTTCAGAAAGCTCGCTGTATGGGATTGGCGTATTCGTGCTGTCGGAATTCTGGATTACTCAGCCTGTGGAAGTACTGTGCTGATGCATTTTTTGTGACTCGTGCAACCGTGAAGGAATAGTTTAGCCACTTGCCCTTTCATTCGAAAGGTTCAACCAGTGATTAGGGATGGGCCTTGTTCCTGAATTGGCATTTGCCGGTGGTTGAGGATCGAGTGTGGGGACTGAAATGTCCGAATGCAGTCAAAACGTCGTGGTTTCAAATGCACAAGCTTTCTCTTGTGTGGCAGGTGTTTTATGAGAACTTCGACGAGGACTTCGAAGGGCGATGGGTCGTCTCTCAAAATAGCGACTACGGAGGTATTCATCGCCGTGGTTCTTTCTGTTTGTATTGATTCAGTTTGAACAGAAAACGCTTTGTCCAGACAGAGTGGTGATATGGTCGGAGCGCTGTGGTTGCGTGCGACAAGCAATCAAAGGGGGCTGAACTTATCTGTATTTCAGGTACATGGAAGCATGCCAAGAGCGACGGTCACGATGATTACGGACTGTTGGTCAGCGAGAAAGCTAAGAAGTATGGCATAGCCGTCGATTTGCCTGAGAAGGTTGATCCGAAGGATGGATCTCTTGTTCTTCAGTACGACCTGAGGCTTCAGAATGGACTTGAGTGCGGTGGTGCCTACTTGAAGTTTCTTCAACCTCAGGTGAGATTCGGGAGAGATCTTGGCCGATGGTAGGGCTTGCCAAATCAGGCAGAGCGTCCAACTGGTCTTCCATGGCGTTTGGGTTGTACTTAGGTGTGGACTGAGTTTTTCACTTCACAAAGATGTGCTCAGTGTGGGAAGCGTTTCTCCGTACTTTACAGGAAGCAGGGTGGACGGCCAACGACTTCAACAACGAGTCCCCCTACTCCATAATGTTTGGTCCGGACAAGTGTGGGGCCACTAACAAGGTTCACTTCATCTTCCGGCACAAGAACCCAACCACCGGGAAATACGTGGAGCACCATTTGAAGAATCCCCCTGTTCCCGCTGGCGACAAGCTGTCTCATGTCTACACAGCCATTATCTATCCTAACAACACTCTCAGAATCTTGATTGATGGCGAGGAGAAGAAAACGGCTGATCTGCTGTCTGAAGAGTTTGAACCAACAGTCATCCCCGCAAAGACGATTCCCGACCCAGAAGATAAGAAGCCTGAGGATTGGGACGATCGTGCCAAAATTCCCGACCCTGATGCCACCAAGCCTGATGACTGGGATGAGGACGCTCCTAGAGAGATCGAAGACGAGGAAGCCGAGAAGCCTGAGGTATGGGTTATTTTTGTGGACGAAGAGGTTTATTGACTATATCGATGGAATGGTGCTCGTGTGCTAGGATTTGTAGATTCATATCGATGAGATACAGAGCAACTCAAGCTGTTGCGCGTGTTGACTCGTGCTCTCCCGTGGTGGTTGCAATGCAGGGATGGTTGGATGACGAGCCTGATGAAGTTGACGATCCCGAAGCTGTGAAGCCCGAGGACTGGGACGATGAGGAAGATGGCGAATGGGAACCTCCCAAGATCACCAACCCCAAATGTGAGGAGGGTCCTGGTTGTGGTGAGTGGAAGCGTCCCTTGAAGGCAAACCCTGCTTACAAGGGCAAGTGGAGGGCACCAATGATCGACAACCCAGCTTACCAGGGCATCTGGGCACCTAGGCAGATTCCCAACCCTGAGTACTTCGAGCTGGAAAAGCTCAACTTGGAAGCAGTGGCTGCCATTGGTATCGAGATCTGGACCATGCAGGATGGTATCTTCTTCGACAACATTCTAGTCGCACACGACGAAGCGGTCGCTGAGGAGTACAGGAAGACCACTTGGGAACCAAAGCACACGGTCGAGAAGGAGAAAGAGGCAGCTGAGGCGAAGAAGTCTGACGATAAGGCTGATAAGACCAGCGTAGACAACATCAAGGTTTGTGTAAACATTTCTCTTGAGTGAGGGTTGCCGGGAAATTCGAAAGCGATTTTTGGTTTCGACGGTGAGATGAACACGTTGAAGATTACTGTTGGATTGTATGATGGACGTTCTGATTAGGTTGTGTGTGTTGGCTTGCCTTTCCTTCATCAGGAGAAGGTCTTCGAGGCTCTGAATAAGATTGCAGAGGTTCCATTCCTTGCCAAGTACAAGGAGCAGATCGATGTAAGTCCTTCAATCCTGCCGTGTCATTATTTGTGCCTGTCGCGAGTTTTCTTTTTCGATTGCTCGAGCAGATTCTTTTGGCACCGCCGATTTTATGCTTAGGACGTAGCCTCAAGGGTTCTGAAGCGCATGTTTGTCTTTCTTATCGACAGGCTGTACTTGACAAGGCTGAGAGCAATCCCAACGTCACCCTTGGTGTTTTGGCAACCATCCCCGTGCTTCTCTTCACGATGTTGTTCAGTCTTTGCCTCGGAAAGAAGAAATCACCACCCGCTGTACGTTGCTTTACAGACCTGCTTTCATGTGTGTGTGTGTGTGTGTGTGTGTGTTCATCTGTATCGCAGCTGTGCAAATTTCAGTACACAAATACGTCGGAATGATGTCGGCTCCTAATTTTTCTGTGTCAAAGAGTCTCCTTGTCCTTTCCTCTGTGTAGTGCTTGCACAGTCAATAGATGATAAACAGAGAGTTTACGACGGTAGCCTTGTGTCCATGTCCTTCGTGTTTTAACATTTTAACTTTGATGTATCTGAGGAGCTTTTGAGTGCAACTTGTTCAGGTCACGACTGGGGCCATTAAGAAGGAGGATCTTGTGACCGCCGATGATGTGTCCGTGCCTAAGGGGGAACAAGTAGAGGAAGCAGAGCAAGAGCAAGCAGGAGAGATAGAGAAGGAGGGGGTTAGTGCCCGCCGCAGGCCCCGCAGAGAGACATAGGTAGGACTTCCACGGAAATCGCAATTGATAGGTGTGTAATCACAGCGAGCAGCCTATTCACACTCCGGTACCAGGGCGAGGTTAGCTGCCGAGATCCTTGCGGGGGTTCTTGTGCACATGACCATCTGTAGAATTATGTGCACTGTGCTCCCACACTTGCTAGTCTACGAGGTTAGTCTTGGTTATTAGACTTGGATTACATCAGATTATTATTATACTTCGTTGTATTTTTTTATTTGAAAAAAAGAGAAATGCTTTCAACATCTTTGCAACGAGGTATTGTTCATGGGTTGATCTGCGCGTTTTTTCTTTTGTTAAATGGTGAAGGGTTTTGGTAGGTAATATTGGTGAGCGAGGGGTCACTGTCGTTGTGAATGGGTGTGAGAACGAAGATGGTGGTCATCGTTAGGGAACAGTTGAAGTGCATTGTGTGGTCTTTACAGTTCCTTTCTCGTATTTCGTTTTGTTTTTTTGGAAACTGTTTGTACTATTTTTTGGTTCCGAGATTTTTTTTTTTTGTAGAGTTGGGTGGGTTTTGTCCAATCGGGTTGTTGTGATTACCTGCAAGTTGAGATTTTGCATTTTAGTTTTCTGGATTTTGGCGTTGTAGTTCTCGGGCACAGTTGATCAATACCAAGGTATAGCTGTAGCCGGTGTAGGAGTTGGCATGAAGTTGAAGTTGGCATGAACACTTCATGATTGTGCATCCCACGTTGCAGTTCGTATGGTTGCAGTTTGAGAGTTTAGTCCCTAAATAGCATATTGTTTTTGTTGAGAATGTTTAGAAAGACACAAGAGTAGCCAGAAATAATGTGCACACAAAATACACAAACCTCTTGATCAATACACAGTTTATAGGAGAGAGAGGTTCTTGATCAATACACAGTTCATAGGAGAGAGAGGTTCAAAAACCATGTATTGACGTGGTTGTTTCATTTGTATACAAAGAGAAGGGGAGAAAAACAGTTTCTCCCTATTAGAGTAGCTATAGTATTTATTGTAATTATAGTGAATGTTATAGAGAGTGCTGGTTACATTTGTTGCCCTCAATACTCTTCCTCGCTCATCATAATATTTTTATAACATAAAATTTGCATAGAATTATGATTTATACTTTTTTGTAATTTTGTAAGTTCAACTGTTGTTGCCTCATTAAAACCTTATCTAGGAAAATCTTTTTGTATTCAATGGCAAGAACCATAGATGAAGAAAAAAGAATACATCATCATTTTTCTTAATTATTTAAAGAGTTCATTAACTTTCTTGTCCAAAAAAATCAAGTTGTAGCATGCCAATGCCATAAGTTGGCAATGGTTGCATAAAAGGAGAGCTTTGGTGAGGAGATCAACAAGGTTATTTGTAAATTCAATTTTTTTGAACTTAAGTGTTTGATTAATAACCAACTCATGGATATGACTAAAATATTTTTGATCAATATGCTTTGTTCTATTGCCTTTAATAAAACCAACTTGCATTTGTGCAACATAAGCACTACTATCTCATGCAAGATAGTTGGAGAATCATCATTTGAAAGTTCACATGTTGTTTGAATGAGTTTATTAATTGAACGCAACCAAATACGTTTTGTAGATGCTTTATATGAGGCAATAATTTTTGCTTGGTTGGATGAATATCCAATTATTGTTTGTTTCATCGATTTCTTTGGTATTGCAATTATATTTGATTTCACTGATTTCCATTATTTTATTGTTCCATATCTTAAGAATACATAGCATATTTAAAATTTAGTCATTGGAATATCAAATTATTTCCAACATTACAATATCCAATTAATTTTGAATCTATAGTTCGTCTATAATATATTCCTAAGTCTTCAATGCCTTTTAACTAACATATTAAGTGTTTGATGCCATTCCATTATCGTAGTGTTGGATGTGCTTTGTGTCTTGGAAGAATACTAACTGCAAATACAATATCCAATGTTATAGATGTGGCTAAATATAAAAGTGCTCCAACCGTCGCAAGGTATGGATACTGATCTTTTAATATTTCTTCCTCCTCGCATAGATGGTATGGATTGTCACCATCACAACCACCTCCAACTATTGGTGTTGACAATAAATATGCATCAATCATATTGAATCTCCACAAGATTTGTCTAATATATGCGAGTTGGTAGAAAAAAATGCTACCATTTGTGAGTTGATTAATTTGATGACCAATATAAAAAGTAATTTTTCCTAACATTTTTCATCTCAAACTCACAAATAAGTAGATTAGTAGCTAAATCAGATGGAAATCTATCATCCACTAGGTTAAGATCATCAACATATATAACAATAATCATATAACCAATTTTATCTTGTTTGATAAATAAACAATGGATGAGTGGATCACTTACAAACTTATTTGTAATTAAATAATCTCAGAGATGTTGATACTACATGTATCTAGATTGTTTTAAACCATATAAAGTCTTATATAATTTAATACCATGATATTGCCCTAGAGTAAGTGCATTTGGAATTCTTTCCAAACTAAGTGGAATTTTCATATAAATATCTATGTCAAGAGAACCATAAAGATATGCAATTATCACAACTATGAGAGACATCTTAAAAGTGGCATGGACTATCATTCCAATAATATATTGGATTGTAATCAAATCCATGACTGAAAAATATGTAGATTCATAATCAATGCCAAACCGTTGGATAAATCCTTGGGTAATACGACGAGCTTTATAGCACATTATTTAACCCTTAGTATCTTGCTTATATACTAATACCATCTTATATTCCACAAAGTGAAATGTAAAAGTATCCACAATTGGACCAAAGGCTTTCCTCTTATATAAAGAGGCATACTCTTTCTTGATGGTATTTTTCTATTTTATTCAATCAAAGCGATGCATCGCTTTCTGGATGGTTTGAGGTTCAAGATCCTCTTTCTTATAAGAAGAGCTTTTACAATCATGCATGCAAATGATTCATCTATTATAATAGATGGTCTATCCCAAATGTTGTTTGTAGCATAATATAGAATAGACAAGTTTTTATTGAACTTGGTTTATATCAAGAATTTCTATTGCATCAGATGAAGATATAATTTGCATGGACATATCATCATTAATTGATAGTCCCATAGGTTGAATAGGAATTTCCAAAGAAACAATACCAAAATCAATGCATGTTATAGCATTCTTCTTATACGGTTGCTTATTTAGTCCATGAGTCTTTTTAGTTTTAGATGTTATAATCTAGGATATATTAGTTAGTGGTATTACAATCTAAGTAGGTGTATTTTGAGCCTCACTATTGGAAGTTCTTGTAATCCAAGGTGTATCATTGAAGCTATTAGGTGTTTCATTTGCAATCCATTTTAGGTACAAAATCTTCGCAATTTCAATTTCAGCTAAAGATTTTTTAGGATCAAGATTCATTATAAACATTTCGGGTCTTGAAATACAATACAAGTTTGGTCATAGGCAATGGCAGTTTGGCAACATGAATGTGAAGGTAGGAGGGAGAAGCAGCAGTTGGTAGGGTGCATAAGTAGCAAGCAAGGTGTATACAAGTTTCATTAGAAACTTTTGTAATAGCAAAAAATACCAAAACAAAAGAAAATGACAAACATAATAATAACACAATAATCCATGACACTCAAAATATTCACTAAAAGTTTGGACAAAATATTGTTGAAGCCTTTACATAAATTTGGTTGGATATATATCCATTTCAAGCAATAACATAGTATTGACTTTCTTTCGCAACAAATGTTGCTCAAATGACAATCCCAAATAACTGCAATAACGATCAATTAATAAACTCATTCAAACAACATGTGAACTTTCAAATGATGATTCTCCAACTATCTTGCATGAGATAGTAGTGCTTATGTTGCACAAATGCAAGTTGGTTTTATTAAAGGCAATAGAACAAAGCATATTGATCAAAAATATTTTAGTCATATCCATGAGTTGGTTATTAATCAAACACTTAAGTTCAAAAAAATTGAATTTACAAATAACCTTGTTGATCTCCTCACCAAAGCTCTCCTTTTATGCAACCATTGCCAACTTATGGCATTGGCATGCTACAACTTGATTTTTTTGGACAAGAAAGTTAATGAACTCTTTAAATAATTAAGAAAAATGATGATGTATTCTTTTTTCTTCATCTATGGTTCTTGCCATTGAATACAAAAAGATTTTCCTAGATAAGGTTTTAATGAGGCAACAACAGTTGAACTTACAAAATTACAAAAAAGTATAAATCATAATTCTATGCAAATTTTATGTTATAAAAATATTATGATGAGCGAGGAAGAGTATTGAGGGCAACAAATGTAACCAGCACTCTCTATAACATTCACTATAATTACAATAAATACTATAGCTACTCTAATAGGGAGAAACTGTTTTTCTCCCCTTCTCTTTGTATACAAATGAAACAACCACGTCAATACATGGTTTTTGAACCTCTCTCTCCTATGAACTGTGTATTGATCAAGAACCTCTCTCTCCTATAAACTGTGTATTGATCAAGAGGTTTGTGTATTTTGTGTGCACATTATTTCTGGCTACTCTTGTGTCTTTCTAAACATTCTCAACAAAAACAATATGCTATTTAGGGACTAAACTCTCAAACTGCAACCATACGAACTGCAACGTGGGATGCACAATCATGAAGTGTTCATGCCAACTTCAACTTCATGCCAACTCCTACACCGGCTACAGCTATACCTTGGTATTGATCAACTGTGCCCGAGAACTACAACGCCAAAATCCAGAAAACTAAAATGCAAAATCTCAACTTGCAGGTAATCACAACAACCCGATTGGACAAAACCCACCCAACTCTACAAAAAAAAAAAATCTCGGAACCAAAAAATAGTACAAACAGTTTCCAAAAAAACAAAACGAAATACGAGAAAGGAACTGTAAAGACCACACAATGCACTTCAACTGTTCCCTAACGATGACCACCATCTTCGTTCTCACACCCATTCACAACGACAGTGACCCCTCGCTCACCAATATTACCTACCAAAACCCTTCACCATTTAACAAAAGAAAAAACGCGCAGATCAACCCATGAACAATACCTCGTTGCAAAGATGTTGAAAGCATTTCTCTTTTTTTCAAATAAAAAAATACAACGAAGTATAATAATAATCTGATGTAATCCAAGTCTAATAACCAAGACTAACCTCGTAGACTAGCAAGTGTGGGAGCACAGTGCACATAATTCTACAGATGGTCATGTGCACAAGAACCCCCGCAAGGATCTCGGCAGCTAACCTCGCCCTGGTACCGGAGTGTGAATAGGCTGCTCGCTGTGATTACACACCTATCAATTGCGATTTCCGTGGAAGTCCTACCTATGTCTCTCTGCGGGGCCTGCGGCGGGCACTAACCCCCTCCTTCTCTATCTCTCCTGCTTGCTCTTGCTCTGCTTCCTCTACTTGTTCCCCCTTAGGCACGGACACATCATCGGCGGTCACAAGATCCTCCTTCTTAATGGCCCCAGTCGTGACCTGAACAAGTTGCACTCAAAAGCTCCTCAGATACATCAAAGTTAAAATGTTAAAACACGAAGGACATGGACACAAGGCTACCGTCGTAAACTCTCTGTTTATCATCTATTGACTGTGCAAGCACTACACAGAGGAAAGGACAAGGAGACTCTTTGACACAGAAAAATTAGGAGCCGACATCATTCCGACGTATTTGTGTACTGAAATTTGCACAGCTGCGATACAGATGAACACACACACACACACACACACACACATGAAAGCAGGTCTGTAAAGCAACGTACAGCGGGTGGTGATTTCTTCTTTCCGAGGCAAAGACTGAACAACATCGTGAAGAGAAGCACGGGGATGGTTGCCAAAACACCAAGGGTGACGTTGGGATTGCTCTCAGCCTTGTCAAGTACAGCCTGTCGATAAGAAAGACAAACATGCGCTTCAGAACCCTTGAGGCTACGTCCTAAGCATAAAATCGGCGGTGCCAAAAGAATCTGCTCGAGCAATCGAAAAAGAAAACTCGCGACAGGCACAAATAATGACACGGCAGGATTGAAGGTCTTACATCGATCTGCTCCTTGTACTTGGCAAGGAATGGAACCTCTGCAATCTTATTCAGAGCCTCGAAGACCTTCTCCTGATGAAGGAAAGGCAAGCCAACACACACAACCTAATCAGAACGTCCATCATACAATCCAACAGTAATCTTCAACGTGTTCATCTCACCGTCGAAACCAAAAATCGCTTTCGAATTTCCCGGCAACCCTCACTCAAGAGAAATGTTTACACAAACCTTGATGTTGTCTACGCTGGTCTTATCAGCCTTATCGTCAGACTTCTTCGCCTCAGCTGCCTCTTTCTCCTTCTCGACCGTGTGCTTTGGTTCCCAAGTGGTCTTCCTGTACTCCTCAGCGACCGCTTCGTCGTGTGCGACTAGAATGTTGTCGAAGAAGATACCATCCTGCATGGTCCAGATCTCGATACCAATGGCAGCCACTGCTTCCAAGTTGAGCTTTTCCAGCTCGAAGTACTCAGGGTTGGGAATCTGCCTAGGTGCCCAGATGCCCTGGTAAGCTGGGTTGTCGATCATTGGTGCCCTCCACTTGCCCTTGTAAGCAGGGTTTGCCTTCAAGGGACGCTTCCACTCACCACAACCAGGACCCTCCTCACATTTGGGGTTGGTGATCTTGGGAGGTTCCCATTCGCCATCTTCCTCATCGTCCCAGTCCTCGGGCTTCACAGCTTCGGGATCGTCAACTTCATCAGGCTCGTCATCCAACCATCCCTGCATTGCAACCACCACGGGAGAGCACGAGTCAACACGCGCAACAGCTTGAGTTGCTCTGTATCTCATCGATATGAATCTACAAATCCTAGCACACGAGCACCATTCCATCGATATAGTCAATAAACCTCTTCGTCCACAAAAATAACCCATACCTCAGGCTTCTCGGCTTCCTCGTCTTCGATCTCTCTAGGAGCGTCCTCATCCCAGTCATCAGGCTTGGTGGCATCAGGGTCGGGAATTTTGGCACGATCGTCCCAATCCTCAGGCTTCTTATCTTCTGGGTCGGGAATCGTCTTTGCGGGGATGACTGTTGGTTCAAACTCTTCAGACAGCAGATCAGCCGTTTTCTTCTCCTCGCCATCAATCAAGATTCTGAGAGTGTTGTTAGGATAGATAATGGCTGTGTAGACATGAGACAGCTTGTCGCCAGCGGGAACAGGGGGATTCTTCAAATGGTGCTCCACGTATTTCCCGGTGGTTGGGTTCTTGTGCCGGAAGATGAAGTGAACCTTGTTAGTGGCCCCACACTTGTCCGGACCAAACATTATGGAGTAGGGGGACTCGTTGTTGAAGTCGTTGGCCGTCCACCCTGCTTCCTGTAAAGTACGGAGAAACGCTTCCCACACTGAGCACATCTTTGTGAAGTGAAAAACTCAGTCCACACCTAAGTACAACCCAAACGCCATGGAAGACCAGTTGGACGCTCTGCCTGATTTGGCAAGCCCTACCATCGGCCAAGATCTCTCCCGAATCTCACCTGAGGTTGAAGAAACTTCAAGTAGGCACCACCGCACTCAAGTCCATTCTGAAGCCTCAGGTCGTACTGAAGAACAAGAGATCCATCCTTCGGATCAACCTTCTCAGGCAAATCGACGGCTATGCCATACTTCTTAGCTTTCTCGCTGACCAACAGTCCGTAATCATCGTGACCGTCGCTCTTGGCATGCTTCCATGTACCTGAAATACAGATAAGTTCAGCCCCCTTTGATTGCTTGTCGCACGCAACCACAGCGCTCCGACCATATCACCACTCTGTCTGGACAAAGCGTTTTCTGTTCAAACTGAATCAATACAAACAGAAAGAACCACGGCGATGAATACCTCCGTAGTCGCTATTTTGAGAGACGACCCATCGCCCTTCGAAGTCCTCGTCGAAGTTCTCATAAAACACCTGCCACACAAGAGAAAGCTTGTGCATTTGAAACCACGACGTTTTGACTGCATTCGGACATTTCAGTCCCCACACTCGATCCTCAACCACCGGCAAATGCCAATTCAGGAACAAGGCCCATCCCTAATCACTGGTTGAACCTTTCGAATGAAAGGGCAAGTGGCTAAACTATTCCTTCACGGTTGCACGAGTCACAAAAAATGCATCAGCACAGTACTTCCACAGGCTGAGTAATCCAGAATTCCGACAGCACGAATACGCCAATCCCATACAGCGAGCTTTCTGAAATGAAGTGTCGAGTATTTCAACCCCGGATTGTCGTTTCGAAGCCGTCCTTGTCCAAGCGAATCGTGCCGAATTCAGACCAAAACGTGCAAACATTTGTGTACCTGTAGCGACACGGTATCTAGTCGCACCAACTACCGACCTAACTACGCCTCAGCCCAAGATCGAACCCACGGATCGCCCTCTTATTGAAACCATAGGTAGAAGCAACTGCCACACAATCCGACCACCACAACGGCGGCCATGACTGATCCATCAGCGTCAGGCCTGACAGACAAGACCTCCGCACATGGGCTACCACAGACGTTCAGGTACGTGACAACCAACAGCGCACGCACTTCACGATCTGTGAGTATGAGGAAAAAGTCCCCGGCACTGTGGGAAACCGAAAACAAAAAGAACAATTTTCTGTAAAATAAATCAAAGCGTTACCGAGACGCACCTTCGTATGATGGAAGCGGAAAACCCAGGAACACCGCACCACAGACGAGGGACAAGTATATCTACCTCTTTCGACAGAAAGACGGAATAATGAGACTCAAGAAGGCACTGTCCAATCGCCTATACCAGAAGATGGGGGCGGGGGGATTACTCAAGAAAAAAAAAAACAAAACAAAACAAAACAAAACAAAACCAAACCAAACAAAACCGAAATAAAATAAAATAAAAAGACTCGAAGAACAGAAGAAACTGACGCAAATAGTACTACCAGAACCTTCCCGCAATGCGGGCAAGAAGCAACGCTCGAGTAAACCCAATTGGCAAAAGTAAATCACTGACAGATAGCGATGCAGCTGCATTCTTCACTCGCGCGGGAAACAAATCGCACCTCGATGACAATACACGCAGCACGACCATGCAACTCTCCCGCATCACCGCCCCACAATCTCACTCAAACTCTCAGCCCCTCCGAAACATCGCGTCGGAAGGACAGGACAACGAAACCAAAGATACCAGCTCATCATCTACGAGCTTCACGGACCACTCGAACGATCCGCCCACGCCGAGGGGGAAACCGGCCCAGCACCAGTATCAGCGCCAAAAATCGTGAGCAAAACCGACAGCACACGAAATCAAACGAGCCGGAATGCAAGAGCAGAGGCGTACCGTGTCAGAGAGCGAAGCGGCAATGGCGAAGCAGGCAAAGAGCACCAGCAATCCAAATCCAGCCATTCCACGCGACGCCATGGACAGCATCGGAGAGGACCCGCCCGATCGCAGCGTGGTCGGAGTCGGCACGCGGGGTCTGCAATCGCTGCTTGATTTTGCCGAGGGTGAGGCCTTCTTCGCCAGGCTTTGGAGGCGGAGGAGCAAAGCCCGACGGACGCCCTAACGCCGGCCCCGCTGCGTTCATCGCCGTGGACGACATTCGTCGACCCTCGGATGACAGCATCGGGGAGGACACAGGGACGCCCCACTGGGAGCACTCACAGAGCGCGGGCACCGTTCCAACCAGATGGACGAAATCCCTCCACGAGCAGCGTGGAGTTGAAGTTCTGGAAGTTTCCCGAGAACACCAGTCGCCACCACAACCAGAGAGTCGCGATGAACGTCTGTCGTCGCCTCCGTTTGCGCTGCTCCTGCCCGTCGGTACCCGGACGGACGGACAGACGCGAGGGATTTGGCGCCATGGGAATGACAGCGTGGACAGAGGGTGTGGGGTCGTCGTGGCTCCAGCCAATGGGTGAGCAGGACGCGCGTGTGGGAGCCAATGAGATTGGCTTTTCTCTTCTCTGCTCTGTTCTTTTTCCTCTTGTCTTTCACTTTTCTTTCTCTTTCTCTTTTTCTGAACATGGATGGAGGTCCGCCCAAGTTTGCAGGGAAGTAGGGTTTAGCATCAGATGATGATGATGGTGATGATGATGGTGATGATGGTGATGCAAGGAAGTCCCATGCATCATGCCCACCAATTTCTTTCTCTATCTCTGTATTTCTTTCATTCCTTCTTTTAGATTCTTTACAGAAACAATCCTCGCAGTATCTTATTTGCACTTTCCTGAATCAATCCCTCCCTTTCTCTCCTGTGCATGTCATGTTGTTTGCCAGGCATTTCCAACTGCAATCCTCAGTTTTATTTTACTTTTTAGCTAAGTTTGAGTCAGTGTGGTTGTTAGCACCCATCCTGTCATTTGCTATTGGATCAATTCCTCTGGCTGATGTGGATCTCATGGCCTGGTGGATTTTTGCAGAGAGTTGGAATCTGTTGGTGTTGTATGCACTACTTGTACAGCTTCCATGTTACAAACATGAACAACATTATTGTTCTTGAAGTCATGTTCCATTCATACTTGTACTGTGGATCATACATATTTTGTTCTCTCAAATCCATCCAAGCTCCACATGGATGGGTAAGATTATTATCATCTAAAATGCAACAGTTTTTGTGATGTTTGGTATTGGAAATCACATGTCTTACCTGCAGGGTGTGATTTCAATGTCCATGAAGTTGGTTGAGTTTGTCCTTTATTTTAGATACCTCCAAGAGGTGTCAGAGTTGTGAACCAAGAATAATGTTGTTTACTTATTTAGAGTTCATTTGTTTATGTTAATATTTGAATATTTTTATCTTTTGATTTTGAATTTTTTGAGTATGAATATTTCTCATCAGTAATCTGGGGTGGACCAGTTTTCAGGTATATAGTTCGATCTTCATTTTGATCATTCCTCCTTTGGTCACAATGGATGTGGTCTCTTTGGTTTTTGACGTATGAGAATGTATTGTTTGTTTGCCTACTTATTGTAAGCAACCATGTTGCTGTGAGCATTTCTTGGGGAACTGTTTTGATTTATCTTTGAGATGTTGGTACTAAATGAATTTACAAATTATGATTTTGAAAGATACCAAACATTGTAGTACCAAAAGCTTTTCTTTATTGATTTTAATGTGTGGTTCTATCCTTATACAAGTCAGTAAAATACATGTGATATACTTGACACTTACTTCATTTACATTCTTATCAATCTTTGATGGCACATTAGAAATTTACAAGATGAAACTGATAATTAAATAAACACACAGACAATTCACAAATTATTTGTTTGCTTTTTTATTTCTAGTGTATTGCATATAGTATTGTACCCTACAAAAGTAACATTATATGGGAACATTAGTATTTAGTTGGACTCATTCTGCAAGGTTTGATACTATCCATTTTTGCAAGTGAGGTTGTGTTTTTTTTTTTTTTTTTTTTTTTTTTTTGGTCTTCTTTATTAAATATCAATATATCTAGGAACTTGACTTGATTAGTGTTGTTGAAAGTTATGAAAGTTGCAAATTTGTGAGCACTTCTAAATGTTTTATACCAATTTAATTGTGAAGTGTTATATAAAAATTGGGGTTGTTTGAAGGAGTCTCTTATCATAGAAGTTTTTAGGCACCTCAATCCCTTTTGACACACTTCTAGAATGTTTTGGACAAATTTCATGCGGATTGGAGAGCAGGGTTTAGGGTTTTAGATTTATTCGGCTGCCAAAACTACGATAAATTTATTTTTAATTTATTCTGTTTTTGGATAAATACTGGAGTTGCGTGATGAGCTGCCATATTCATCCTAATTGTAGAAGCAAACTTTTTAGTCAATTTAATTCGTATGAAGGTCATGTGGGGGGTAGCAGTATCAATTGGAGATATAGCATTAATAATTCTCTTTATATATCACAAGAACACCGAAGTTGAAGAGTTTATGAAATTTTGTAGATATTTAGAACTAAAAGGATAGTTTACAATTTATATAAATTTGAGATTAAAGTTTGGGATAATGTTTTTAACAGACATACATATATTGAATAATCATCCTTCTTTTGTGGTTTTCTAATACAATCTTATTCAGTGACTTGTCTTATTTTTATTATGAATTGCTCGCCATACACAATTTAAATAGAAAATTATTTTCAATCCTTGAGTATTGGAGCCTCAGTTTAATTTCATATGTCTCTCTCTCTATGTATGTGTCTATATATATATATATATATAGCTTAATACACGTGAACATGCAGACACATACAAGAAGAAGAAAAAGATAGTGCTAGTCTACTCAAGCTATCACACAGTCGTTTTGAACAACTTTTGGACTTTCTCATCATGGAATTTTAATAAACATAACACGAAGGCAACCTTCTCAAATCAGAGTTTACAGTAGAACACAATTCGTTGATAACAATCCACAATAATTCCAAGTCACATTCAATATTTCAAGAATCTTTCTTAAGGTATCACTCATACATTGACGAAAACCAAAGTGCCGGATGAAAACACACACATTCTTACTTAGGCCCGAGCCCAAGTTCAGGATTGACACACAAGATAGGGTAGAAAATTCGCAAGTGATGGAAAGATTCTAGACCTAGAAAGATTTGATGGACCTAACTACTTCGAGCATTTCGATAAAACAAAACAATAAAGTGAAAAGAAAAAATAAAATAAAAAAATGATGTGCTCGGAAGGCGTCGCCGTTCACTGCTTAACTGGAAGCAGATATTACAGTGAAGTCTCTTTTTCAGATGATTCTGATCCTGGTAGTAGTGCTACGACTGATCCGTGTTGTTTAGGTAATTCCACAGAGAGCGGGAATTCTTGATTCGAATGTTTGAACGAAGTTTCGATGTGAATAGTATCCGCGCAATGTCCACCCTGTCAAACAACCAAATGTGTGCAAGATTGTGTCCGAAGCAGTTCATTTGAAGAGACGTACAATTGCTTATCTTCTCCACAGCACTGCTGATGGAAACACTGAAATGCTCAGGTGATGGTTTAACTTGAAGTAAGATTTGAGAAACTACCGGAGTTGGATGCCCGCTTGTCCAAGCACGTTTGGGAAATGGTGAGACTCGGCAGTCTTCTCACTCTTAGAAAATGTTGTGATGGAGACGAGAATCATGGTCACGAGCTCTCTTCCTGGCAAGGCCTTGCTCGTGTGCAAGTAAAGGAGGCAAGACGCGTCCACGTCCCTTGAGCGATGGGTCTCGTGGGGCCTGTGTCGCGTTTCTAGACGCGCGTTTAGGTGGCTCCTCTGCTTTCTCATCCATTGCTCCAAGCTGCTTCAGCGCATCGATTATCATGGCTTCCTCGTCGACCTTCTCCTGTGCGACGATCGCACTGCGTTTCACAGTATAGTAGGTCTTCTCAGCATTGAATGCACGGCTTGCACCAATGATCAAATCCTTGAGCCTCTTGTAGCGCCTCTCTACGCTGATTCCCCTCCTTCGCATCGTCTTCGTCATTTCGTACCGCAGGCTCTCTTCTTCCTCGCTGTCGCAGTTTTTATCCAGCGCAAAGCGAATCATGTTTTTAATGGCTTCACAATACGCTTGATGTTCACTCGTGCATACAGTCGCCTCACACGTAAGGTCGTCCAGTTCCGCATGCCCGGATGCAATCGTTCGCTCCACTATGTACACTTCCGACAGGAGAAAGGAAGCCATTGAGGGCCAATTGATTTTACTCGAGAGAACGAACTTCAGACGACCGCCAGTTTCAAGCTATTTCGTAGCAATCTGCACGGCGGTCCTGCTTCAAAAATTTCAGGTGCTCAGAACCACTCCACGCTCAAATAAAAACTTCCACGGTCATTCACGAACTATAGTGACAAGTCCACTTAGTCAAGGGGGGCTGTTATTAACTTGCAAACGCTAATCATCACCTTCCATTTAATTGCACACTAGCATACGTCTCTTCGCAAGCTCTAGTATAACATACAAGAAAAAGCACTAATTAAACGGAGATTCTGGGAGAACAGCATTCGCGTGAAAACAATATACTTTTCCGGAACACTGTGAGGAAATAAATCTATACCCTGCTCTAACAATCCAAGTGGTTGTGATCTCGGAGTTGGATGCAAAACAGGAAGCGCACACGGCATCTTCTGAATGCAACGAAACTAATTCATCCAACTCTAGGTAACAAAACCTCTGGAGATCGATTGAAACCTTGCTTCCACACACACACACCACACGCAACTTGTACTTGCAATCTATGGCTTCCACTCCCAACATTGTATGGAGCCTCCGGTGTTTCGCCATACAACCTACTCATTTCCCTAAACCAAATACAGGAGATGCATCGGTTGATTTCCTTGAGTGAAGTGCCGAAATAAATAGCTCCATGCACGTACTATGGCATCAATTATGACACTGTCTATCCACATACAGATCCATCAATATGTCCATTTCGGGAGTGTTTGCCGAGCTATGCCGTCTCTTTCACTTCTGGGAAACGGAGACAGCCATGAAAAAGACGGCATGCGGAAAGGAAAAGGCAATAAATACCAAGCAGCCAAATCCGATTGCCCATGTCTCTCATGCTTCTCCATAAAGTGAGCTTAGTATGGTATAACTGTTGTTGCAGTTCCTACATGTGGAAGATAGCGTCTTACGTGTTTCAATCGTAAATGGTTGATCGTATCCTGCAATTTAGGTGTACTTTCATGGATGCAAATTTTGAACGAGTTTACATAGTCAGGTGATGTGTGTATGCATGCGTTACAGTAATTAAATCTTCACTTACCGCCTTCTAACAATTTGTTATCATATTGTGTGTAATCCTTCATTGCCCTAGCTTGACAGACTTTATGACCCTTGCAACTTTCACACTACAATTAGGGATACTGCCAGCATGGTTGGAGAATTGTATCAAGTTTTATTTGAGTTCAACTCGCAACTATTTGAAAGGTATAGGAAATGCAACTTACATCCAGATTGTAACACAACTCGACTCCAGTCCTTTGTTCCAGACGACGTAGATTAGTTGAATTCGGATATCGCTAACCTAGTCGACTACGGCAGCTAGCAGTAAGACTGCTTTACGCACCAAGACTGACTATCACCAAATTTCAAGAGCAAGTAAGATGATACATCAATTGACACAATATGTGACACGAAACTCAAAAAGCACTGAGGGGGCCTGTCATGCGGTAGTTTGTACAAAACCTGCTACAATCATGTTCCTCTGTACTTCAGATTTGTCACTGCTGACAACCAGGTAAAATTCAGTGCTGGTCATGCAAGCCTGCATGCTGGGCCTCATATAACCAGGTTAAAGACAAGCTCCACGAGGATTCCAAAAAGAGAAAACCATGGAACTTGCAACTCACAGCAAAGCTTCCGGCTACTCACAATTGTTTTAAATCTCAAACGTAACAAATTACTAATTCATACAACATAGCATCGCCAATCCAAAACACTGAATCACAGTTCAAGGTTGCAAATTACCATTTTGCTCTCCAAGGCAATATGAGTTACCAAATTGCTTTGAATCATCTCACTCATTACCGCTTAAGTATGGTGTTCCAACTCTATACAGTTAGTATCCAGTGTAATATGTTCTATTTCTATACACGTTACTTTGCAGCTGGCGTAGGACGGATGCCAGCATCCGCTCTTATTCGAAAGTGATATGTTTGAACTAAGTAGTTTTAAACCTAGTGTTCTGTCCCTGTACTTAGTTCAGGTGCTGAAGTGGGGCTTGGAGTTGTGCGAGTGACGGCAGAGTGGCTACTCGGCGACCCTCCTGAAGAATGGCCAGAATCAGGGCGATCAGGAGGATGATCGGGTGGGTGATGGGTAGTGCCAGAAGGCTGCCCAGGAAGAGAGCTGGCCGCATCTGACCGATCAGTTCCTGTCTCTACAGACATCCTTTCTAACGCCCGTGCCATCCCTGCACTCATCTCTCGTGCCCGTGCACCAAGGTCTTGCATGATACCACCACGAGTTCGCAACCTTTCACGGAATCCCTTCGTACTCTTACTCAGGGACTCCTTGTACCTGCAATTCACATGTATATCAGTTTCACAATGTATCTATGATGACTAAAAATGGTCAGGAAACAACTAAAAGAGAATAAATCGACCAGTAGATCACTTCGTCAACATACAAAATAAGATAGAAGCACCGAAACAGCACAAATTGCCATTTCAAACTTTAACTGACGTGTACCTTGAAGATGCTGCGACCAAACGAGATGCAAAGGTATCTAGAGACTCTGATGAAGAAGTTGCATGCTCCTCCGACTCAAGGCTCCGTGATCTGTCCAAAAGTGTGATGATTTTTATAAAAAGAAATTAAAATCTTAACATATTAACTAATATGCAGAAGTGCCTGGTTTCTGATAAAACCGATTTTCCACAGAAGACGAAACTTATCATTTCTTTCACAATCGTTGCGTGTTTATTATTTGCAATGGTATTATCCCTTGTAACTTAAACTGCAACTTTGATGTATACACGTAAGAAGCCACTGGTCCACAAGGGTATCGCAAATACAGAAGACAGGTAACCATTCAGCAACAATGGCATATCTGCAAGTCCAAGCATACCTAATGGTTGGAGAGTTAGCTGAGCTACCGTCCCTATTGGGAGCAGAATAATGAGGAAATGAGAAGACGGCTCCTAGAGATGCCTCGCCATTTGTACTTTGAGGAGGGGATACAACTGGCGAACTGGATGCAGGGGAAGACGATGCTCCTGCAGGTGCACCAGACACAACAACAAAATGCGGATGACCTTGGGCAGTAGTGGATGGCCGAAAGCGAATATGTTCTCTCCGGCCCATTGCTGCCGCCGCCAAATGCTGCATAATGCAACCTTCGTCCCCGTAGGGTGCAAACTGCATGAACAAAAGAAGATACGAATGAAAGTTTAAAATTGGCTGGCATATGCTACTCCAATATATATATACAATCCTCTGGCACACTCGCAACCAAGATGAGAATTTGTACCGAATAGCTTTTCAAATTCATGTGAAGGATCATAATTATCCTCTGCTTTCGCGGAAAATTTGGTAGAAATCCAGTATATTCTACTTACTCGTTCGAACTCATACTCCTCAGCTGGGGATCGACGGTAAATGTGAGAGGCCTGCATCTTATTCCGGCGTAATGTCCGTTCTTGCCCAACTGCTTTCAGCAGCTCTTGGCTGCAACAAGTGAAACGTCCATCTTAATTGAAGAGATGAAAAAAATTAAAAACCTAATGCTGATAGAGATTCACGGGAGTGATTGTTTTTCGAATTATGATTATGATGCAAACTAATGTCAACACTGCAAAAGGAGTACCTGTCAGGATCTTTCAAACTAAGTGGTTGCAAGCACATTGGACACTCCGTACTCCGCTGCGACCTGCACATGGTCAGCGAGGGCAGTCACATGGTCAAAAAATGCGGAAAAAAAGTTGAAAATTTAATAAAAAAACGCTATTTCAAAAAAATTGCTTCAAACAAGAGATCGATAGATGGTTGGCTCTCAAAAAATCACGAAAATATTTTCAGAATGCCTAACCCTAACACGGTTAGGGCAACAAAAGAATCCGATTGGATAATTCGAACCAAGGGACACGGTGAGGAATTCATGTGATTTATAGAACCAGCAGCTGGAAAATAAGCCATTATTCAAAAGTCATAACGATCAAACTCCACTGCCAGCCCAGCATCAATCGGGAAAAATCACATAGCTCGTGATGCCTGATAGAGCACAGCACTCACCATTCAAGAATGCATTGCAGATGATAGTCGTGCTTGCAGCTAGTGACCTGTAACAATAAACAAACAATCAAACGGCGCTTGATTACACAAAAATATCCTCGAGTGAAGACGTTCGCCATCTCAAGGACAAATCTAAATCCATATAGCAACAAGCTGAAAACCAAGATCATTTAAACGCAGCACCAAAGTTCGAGTTCACGCATAATGAGTTCAACGAATAAGCAAGAAAAATTGCCATACAGTTCAGAAAAAGGAGACTGGTCCAAATTCTACCAACATCAAAAACGAAACCACATCTAAACGTCGAAGGGTTGGTTTTTCACTTACGGTGGCAGGATCATCTTCACAAAAAGTTTCAAGGCAGATGCTGCACGCATCTTCGCACGGGTCTTGGGTACCGCCCTCTACAAAGTCCACAGCAGATGACATCGAAGCTTCGGCTTCACCTCCTACCCTGGTCAATTCCCCTAAATGCTAGAACACCCTGTTCTTTTCTTCCCAATTCCTCAACAGAAAGTATAAGTCAAAACCTAACCACAAGCCTACGTCAAACAATAAAAACCAAAAAAACGAATACCTCCTCTCCACTCCCAGCGAGACTACAATCTACCTAAACAAATAACCAACACCGAGGGCCGCACTCAATCAACAACTAATCGATCCTAATCCCACCTTGCAACGCCACTCCAAGCTACTCCCTAAACGCCTAATCACAGCACAAGCAAGCAGCTGCGCTATATGTAACACTCTAACGGGAATCCCCTACAGAAACGCGTGAGCCCCGACAGCTCGGGGGGGGGGGGAGAGGGCAAGGCCTCGGCAGTCTGTGGAGAACAAGGGTTGGAGACGAGAACCAAGAAAACTCGAACGAAGGAAACAAAAATGATGAAGGAAAATAAAAATAAAAATAAACGACTGGAGCAAGAGAGAGACGACACCCTAACCTCACCACCCACGGACAGCATCCATCCATATGCATCACCCATCCATCAATACATTCATCAAATAATTCATCTATTTAACGAATGAATGAAGCGCTATTTTGGATTCATTCAATGGTCGGATGTGAACATTCTTGATAAGGGAGGAGTATATTTAAAGAAATGTCCACCTCATCACCCAGCGTCGTGGAGGAAGCCCTGACTTTGTGGAATTGCCAAATATAGCAGTGGTTGTAGGGTTGGCAATGTGCAAACAGCGGTTCCATGATATTGTTTCCACGAGGGGAGGGAGATATTTGTATGGGAGTGGCCCAATTTGAAATCTCTGGCAGGGCTGACCCCCTCGATAAGCTCCCCCCTAAACCCGTGATGAGGACCCGCGGATCTGATCATGGGTTCGATCCCTCGGTCCAGCGCGGAGGAGGTGGAGTATTCAGGCTTTAGCCTGTGTGATGGATGTTCTTTGTTTTCATCGAGGTCATTCATCCATTTTCCATCTCTTTGCTTCTGTGGTGTGTTGGTGAGTGTAGTGTATGTGCATACACTGCAAGGGGACGTTCGAATGACTTTGTGGATGAATGTCTTCGTTGCCACTAGTCATCTTCCGCTTGAATCCATTCATCCTCGTGCCTTAGGATGTTTTAATGTTTGTGCTGAAGAATCTAGATTATATATGTATTTTTGGTTTTGGTTTTGGTTCTGGTTTTTTTTTTTTTTTTTTCTTTTTTCTTTTTTCCCATGCAGGGAGGAGTGTGGGATTAAGACTTTGATTTTAAAGTTGGTACCATAATTCCAAACTCATTTTTTCAGGTCATCTTTAAAGTGTAACTCTTTACATATATTTTTGGCAAAATTTAAAGAAGTATTTTATTATTTGATTGGTGATCTTTTATCCTTATTCTGTACAATTTTGGGTTTAATGTTTTAAAATATGAGCTTATCTGTGCTTATTATTAATTAGAGAAGTGGTACCTAATTTTAAATCTTAATAAATATATGCAATTAATAAGATGACATAGGTACATATGTCTTATTTTGTATATTTTGTATAAGTTTTTCAGGTCTTAAATTTCAGGTCTACATAACAATTTTTTTTACTGCTTCTTACAATGTATTTTTAAATCAAAGATTCCTAAATTTTTTAATTAAAAAATAACTTAGAATATTTTATACAATATTTAAAGTATTTAAGCAAAAAAAATATATTCTATTTATATTGCTAAATTGAATAAGACCTGAAAAACTTGAATTGAGGATATAAGTTTTATTCAATTTAACTTATTCGATTTAGTCTTATTCAATTTAGTTTTTTAGGTAGCGATATATTATATTTAATTGCATTATTTCTCAATATGCATTTAAATATATATATATATATATATATATATATATTAGCATTTGAAAAGAAATAAAACAACATAGAATTTGATTTTCATTTTCATTTTATAATATTTAAAATTAAAAAACAATAAATATATTAAGGAAGAAAAAAATTCTACTTTTTCTTGCTGATACAATATGTTGTTGTTAAAGAAGTACCAAAAAAATTAGAATATGTAATTTAATATTATAAATATGATGCTATTAAATACATAAGATCACAATTTGAAATCTATATAATTCATCAACTTCTTAAATTGTAAAACTTAAATTTATTATGTTAATAACATGCATCCAAACTAAGTATATATTACACAACTACTACGTTTGTCTTGAAAAGTTTTATTTGATATTATTACATAAATTACTCATGCTTTTACTATTTGGTAGAATAATTTTTAAAAAAACTCTTGATATTTGATGATATTGTTAAAAATATACAGTTAATTTAGATTTTTTAAATGTTTTATTTGAAGGTTATTATGATAGAGCTTGATTATAATTTTAATTGGATATTGCTATTAAGTCTTTAATGTTTTTATTACAGTCTTATTATCCTTTGTTGAAGTTGTTTCTAAAAAAACATATTCTTATACTATCTAAGTTAATACAATTAAAAATAAATCAATAATATTTACTTAAAAAAATATCATTGAAGTTTTTTAGACACAAGTTGGATCTACAAGAGTCCTTGACTGCTCTATGTGACTATCAAGACTTATTCTCAAATATTTATAGATTTTAAAAAGTACTATGCAAGTCTCCTGCAACTTAGACAATTGGTGAGTAAGTGTGATATTCTTTGAAAAAACTTCTAGATTGTCTTTTGGCTACCTATTACATAAAGAGGTTCAATTAAAATGATCATTGATCTTGTCAAAAACTTTCTAATATTTTCAAACTTAGTTAAGAAAATTCTAGTTTCTTTGAACTTAATAATATCCATTTTAGTAATCTGTACATTAAATATATATAGTGTTTAGTTTAATTTAATTTAAGTTTCAAAAATAAAGTGTATAAATTGTTTTTTGAATCTATTTATAGATTTATGTCCTTAGTATCATGTGTTGATTATTAATTAGTTTCATAATTAAAAAAGATATACAATCTATTTTGTAAACATGTACAAATTTCAATAATAATTTGAGTGTAGTTATAATTCTTCAGACATACAAGAATACATAAAATAACTCTCATTATTATTATTATTATTTTGAAATTTATATATCCTTATATAAAAATTAAAATAAATGTTAATATTGTGTATATGACAAGGAAAGTTAAAATTTACCATGCCAATAATAAAAAGATGAATTACTTTTATGATGAAATAATTATCAGTCTAGAAAAATACATAAGAAAAATACCACCTGTTAGTAATTTTTCAAACTTTAAGAATATGCTTTAAAATTTATAATACCTCACTTTTATTAAATATTGTGCTATTACAAATATGTGTTTCAATAAACTACTTCCAATCAAAACTGCAATAATTTGAGGTAGTATCATTAATATATATATATATATATATATATATATAAATGCACTTATGCACAATTAATTATAATAACCACAGTAAAAAGATACAGTAAGAAGCACTTTGTTCACACAAAAAATTCATTTCAAAACACATGTTTTTGAAATACAGGAAAAAAATAAAACCAAAAAATAAATAATTTTTTTTGCATTTATTCCCAGCTGCATACATACGCATAACAGAAATACTATATTATATTATTATTATGATTACATGATGTAGTGAAAGATTATGCTGGATATATATTAAAATTACAATCTTGCAAATCCAGTTAGGAACATTTCTATTCGCAGTCCTTGTCGTTGCGATACACGAAGTGTCCGCCGTTGCCGTCGCCGTCGCTGAATAAGGTACGCAGTTTCGCGATTGTCGGAAGCGGAGCTGTAACATTCTGCCGCTCTGTGCGACACTTGCAGTAGTACGTGGGCGACGCCTACTCCGCCCCCCCTTGACTGCGATTTTGTGTGATGCTTCGGCGTCAGATCGTCGGCGCAGAGAGGAGGGAGCTAGCAGTGTTGTGTCAGAGCCGGGCAATGGTGGCAGAGCAGGTCTCAAGTTAGAGACTTGGTTTCTCATAGAGGACGCAACCTTGATCACCGTAACGATCCTTACTAGCCGCCTGGACTACGGTAAGCAGCGACCCTGTTGGGTATTGATGATGGCACATTGGTGGAAGTCTAGCCATACTGTCAAGGTTGCAGGTGGTGACACATTTGTCTGATGTGGGGAAGGGCAGATTTGCGGTATTGAAGGGGGTTTCGATTTCTAGTGTTTGGTGCACGCTGATCTCGGGAGTTTGCACGATCGCTGACGTGGGAATTGGTCGATTGTTACATGCAGTGCAGGGGGTGGAATCGATGGGGTTCGGGTGCAGCAGATGGGTGTCCAATCCTCCACTGACACTCCGAATCTCCAACTGTATGGTGTGAGGTACATACGTCGCAATGTCATGCTTGCGACACTGTTATCGTCTCTAGCTATTTTACTGCGTTTTGGAGGGCCGCACAGCCATGGCTGTGGACTAATTGCTGTAGGAGTCCAACTTTCCCGACGTGATCACAGTATGTTGGATTCTGATGAGTGGCAGGTTCTACTCAGGTGCACGGATACGCTTATGCGGCGCCACCTGCTTCAAGTCCTCCGTCGCGATTTCCTGTGGCCTGTCTGTGGTAGCTTGCAACATCAAGCCTGTACAGCTACTCTTTCTTGTCACTGCCAGTTGCAAAAGTGCAGGCTGTACCGCGAACACTGAACGGCGGCAGTCCGCGCCAGAGCTAGGGGCGAAGCTTTCAACATCGTTCCTGATTAACAGAGGCCAACCGTTTCCAAACTCGGATTTTAAGAGGTACGCTTTGATTTGATAACATGTTCATTGCATGGGTCCAAGTCCACTGCTCTCCATTCCCCGACCATTTGTGCTAGCATGTCGTCTTAACGCACACAGCTTGGTTTCTTACTGCACTCATTTCAGTCCTGAGAAAGCGTTGCGGCGAGTCGCTTGTGTCGAGATCAAGGGACTTTTTTTTTGTTTCGCGAGTGACTACTTAAGGTCAATTGAGGAAGATTTGTAAGGGTGTGTGTGCCGCCTTCACGGTGGCGTGGACATCGTGACCTAATTCAGTGCTATGCAAAAGGATCCCACTGCTGCATCTGAGCACTTTCCATTTAGTTGAAATGAAAATTTATTGCCACCAATTGCAGTGCAACGCTGCTATAGATGTGCTTGCCTGGTGTGTGCGCTACGACAACAGGCCAATCAAGTGAAATCGACAGTGATGCACAAGGAGCGGATCAGTCCATCAGAGAACCTGCAGCTTAGAAGCTCTCTTTCTGTAACTGGAGTTCCTGTCGACTCTTAGTTCAGTACGAGGCACCTAAGTATTTACCTTGGGGCGTGCATCAGTACATGAAGATTTCGAGCTAGCGTAGGAGGAGAGGCAGAAGTAGATGCTAAGGCTTAGCCATTCTTGAGTGCAGGTTTATCCTTATAGACAAGGGTTTCAAAGTGCAGAAATGTGAAGGTACAATTGACGACAATGCTGCGGGGGCTTAGCGGCAGGTGTGTGTCTTGTCGTTTGACGTTGTTCAGTGATGCAGCGTCCAGATGTGCTCGAGTCTAACTGTGCTTCCAGATAGGTAGATGACTGTCTTGAAGAGATTGGTATATTTGATCAATTTAAGTTGATCTCATGGCCACATGCTTCAGGTGGACGCGGCAAGTAGCCGTTACTACGATGTCCACAATCTTTTGCCTGTCAGTTCTTTCCCAGGTTTTCTACCATTTCCCAACTTCGTTGTTCGCTCGCGATGCGAATCAGACACCGTCCTTAAATGTTAACGAGTTTCAACTGGGTCAAGAGGGCCGCACTAGCACACAACACATCCAACCCACAAGACGTGCGCTTTTGCACGCTGAACACCACTCTATTGAGAGTCATAGCCATGGCGTTAAATTGGAGCTGCAGAGGATCGAATCACCTTGTGGGCTTCAAAAGTTTCGGGATGATGGGTTCAGAGATCATCAGAGACTCCGATGCGCTGTCCATAGAAGCTTGTTTAGGGCTCAAGAAGTTAGGAAGAAACCCCGCATTCATGACAACACAGGGTCCAAGGCTGGTGGCAGCCCAACTGGGAGCACAACTGCAGGTTCGGATCACTAACCCCTACACATCTCACAAGCTGCTGAAAGCTTTATTACATTTGACACAAATAATGCTTATCTCGTTTGATTGAGGTGCGAGTAATTCTCTCAGGAAATTCATTGAAATGAGTAACTCCTACGATCACTCTGACAGTTATCTCATCGCTAGGCACCAGTTGATGCAGCCAATTGCCACCATTTTGGCTGAGGTGGCACGTTGTTATGTTGTGCAGTAGGGTTTACAGCTCCCGTGGCCGCGGCGAGGGGTGAGTACTTAGCTACAGTGAGATTGGGAACTCCCGAGCGTGTCTTCTCCGTTATCGTCGACACAGGCAGCGACCTGACATGGGTTCAGTGCTCTCCGTGCGGGAAATGTTATTCGCAGAATGACGCGTTGTTTCTTCCCAACACGTCGACATCCTTCACCAAGGTACATCGCCGAATTTGTAGCGCAGCCAATTTCTCAAACTTTACATGCTTTCTTCTACTTGTGGAATCTATTGGATGCCGTCCACGTAAACCTCACGAAGATCGTATTGCTTTGGCAGCTGGCCTGCGGCAGTGCACTGTGCAACGGCCTGCCGTTTCCCATGTGTAACCAGACGACTTGCGTCTACTGGTATTCTTACGGAGACGGATCACTCACAACCGGGGACTTCGTATATGACACCATCACCATGGACGGCATCAACGGACAGAAGCAACAGGTTGATGAGTTGTGAGATTCAGGTCTAGTGGGCCACCGTCTTTACGATTGTCGGATCTGATGCAGCACGAAAATGCGTTGGGTGTAATTAATGAGTGTTGTGTTTCAGGTTCCGAATTTTGCATTCGGTTGCGGACATGACAACGAGGGGTCGTTCGCAGGTGCAGATGGAATCTTGGGCTTGGGTCAAGGTCCCTTGTCATTCCATTCGCAGCTGAAATCGGTTTACAATGGGAAATTTTCGTACTGCCTAGTGGATTGGTTAGCCCCACCGACACAAACCAGCCCGCTGCTCTTCGGCGACGCTGCCGTGCCCATCCTCCCTGACGTCAAGTACCTCCCTATCCTCGCAAACCCCAAGGTCCCTACATATTACTACGTAAAGCTGAACGGGATCAGCGTGGGTGACAATCTGCTCAATATTTCCTCTACCGTCTTCGACATTGACAGCGTCGGTGGGGCCGGGACCATCTTCGATTCCGGCACAACGGTGACACAGTTGGCTGAGGCAGCGTATAAGGAGGTTCTAGCAGCCATGAATGCATCCACAATGGCCTACTCGCGCAAGATAGATGACATTTCACGGCTCGATCTCTGCCTTTCGGGATTCCCGAAGGACCAGCTCCCTACTGTCCCGGCTATGACGTTCCACTTCGAAGGGGGCGACATGGTGCTGCCTCCTTCCAACTACTTCATCTACCTTGAGAGCAGCCAGTCCTATTGCTTCGCCATGACTTCTTCCCCGGATGTGAACATCATCGGCAGTGTACAGCAACAAAACTTCCAAGTCTACTACGACACAGCTGGCCGCAAACTGGGCTTCGTCCCCAAAGACTGTGTTGGCCGGCGGTGAAGCACCACATCACTGACATTTTTCGGGAATCTATCAAATGAAGGTTCCATCTCCATAAATATTTTTTAGCTCTACAGTTGCAGTGCCTTGATCGACACTCCCTTTGATTCGCCACATAACTTATGTACTAGAACAACATCCAACTAGTTTTTCCCTGTATGGAATCCATTTACGTTCAACCTGGCTCAACCTTGAAGATTATCGACACACAAGCAAGTCGTTTTCTCATTCAACAAACTCGACTTCGGCAAATTACGTTAAATAACTTTCGGTACATACTTCTTCGTTTCTACACAAGATAAGACTACACTTCATAGATGACTGAACTCTATGCCTACCGCTCTTGTCAACCGTGTAAGGATTCTTTGGGATGTTCTGATCTGAAATGATCTGTGTTAGAATGCAATAAGCACCAACTTGCATCCTCCGGTAGTCTTCGCTAAAATCTTGCACATTGAACGCTATGCAAATCTGAACATGTGCGTTGCCTTCGTTTTAATTAGCAGACATTTACGGAGGACAAAGATGAATAGATGACCTATGTCACTCACGTAATTGTCTTGAAAAATGACACTTAAATGTCATGATCATAGATTTGTATAAGTTGTAGAATGAGACATATTAAATAAAATATCTGATATTGTTGTGTAGATTGGTTACTAGAAGGCAATGTTAGATGATCAATTGGATACAAACACAAAACATGTAAATACAAGGTTGTGTATTGTAATAGTATTCATATATAATATTGAGTATCTTATGTTTGGGAAGTGTAGTGATGTTAAGTTACAAATGGAAGTGATCACATAGATTTAGATTTAGATAGTGTGGTAATAAGAAATCCAAAATTAATAAGCTTCAACCTATTGAGCTTAAGAGTGTTGTGTTTTATTATTTGGAGATGTAAGTTAGAAATTATAGATTCTCTATAAAATTATGGATTAATTGCAAATTGAGTGTTTCAAAAAATTTAAATTATATCTTTCATTAGTTTTTAAGATAAAACAAGAAAATGATTTACTAGTATTTAAATAAGATGTGGATAATATAGACAACTTATAAGACCACTTTAAAACTTGTAGTAAAGAAGTTATAATTAAATAAATATTGGAATTGAGCTAAGAATTAAATACTTTCTTTGGTTTTTTAGATAAGTAGGAGATAACTATTAAATCTTATATAGGATGCAAAAATATAAGGTATTTTTTTAAAAAATATTATTAAAAAAAAATTGTTGGTGTTTAATATAAGATGTTAATCTAAATATCTTTAATATAATCTTGAGAGATTTTGAAGTAACTTGAGATTTTTTTTATAGAGTGATTAAACTCTATTATAAAGTTTAGTATTTCTTGGTACTAAAAATAAACTTTATGGTAATTTGTGATTCTTAGAGATTATCATAATTATAGTAAGAAATATTTAAGTAATACCTTGAAGAAAAATATAACATCTAGCTAAAGAACTATTTGGTTGGATATACAAATTTACTTGTAAAATCCTTGTCCAATACCTCTAAAACTAATATAATCAATCTTGTAAGTTGTTATAATTTAATTATTATAGATTTATTTTGAATTACACATATTTTAAATGAATATTTCTAAAAAATACTATAAATTTTATACTAATTAGTGTAATTTTTTAAAAATAAATTATTGTGATTAAAAAAATTATTACACTAATTTTTAAAAATTACTATAAAGTTTATTTTAAGTACCAAGAAATTACACTAATTTTTTAATTTTTTTTATAATATTTAAATTTAAATTTATACTAAATAATTATATTTATATTAATAAATCAATTTAAATTACAAATGTTCATTAAATTTAATGTATATTTGATTCAAAGTATTTTATAAAAGTTTTTTATTACACATAAAAGTATAAAAAATGAAGTATAATATATTACAATAGAATATTTTAAAAAATATACCATAAATATTTTTTAAATCATCAAAAAAGTTTTAAGAAAATAGTGAAGAATATATATTTATATATATATATATATATATATTGTTTTTTTTATTCAAAAGTATGAATCAATAAATAATTTTCTTGGAATATAGAAAAAAATTGTTTTAAATGTAATTAAATTTAAGATCTATTTGTAAAGATTGATTTTTTAATATATTGCCAAAAGAATCTTAAAATAAATAAAAGTAATAATTTTTTAATAGAAGAGATTCAACCAAAGATTTTAATAGGAACAACTCAAATTACTACATAGTTATGAAAAGAAATAAACCTTAGATTGATACACACACACACACACACACACACACATATATATATATATATATATATATATAAATAATAGGCTCAATCAATGAGAATCGAGTAAAATTTGTGCAGTACCTCGTATTTAGTAAGGATTTCACGCATGTCCAAAGTGTGGAAATGAACTCGTCATGAATAGGATGAGTTCATTCGTTCCCTCATTCATCCAAAAAGGATGAGTGCTGCGAAAGGGCGCGCGAGACGAAGCGCGTTGGGGACTCTCATTAAGCGGACAAGCACAACAAGCACGCGTCGTCCTCCGCAGCCCATTCTGCCTCACTTGTATGACGTGGCACCCCATTTCGCCCTCGGATTGTGTCCATCGACGGTCGAGAGGTCGTCTTCCTCGTGTCGAGTCCCGTTGCGCGCATCAGGGCCTTAGTAGTTTTGCAGGCAGGAGAGCTCGACTTCATAGCCAGAGCCAGAGCACGCACGGGGACTCGTTTTCGAGAGCTGGGGGAATTCATACTCTTAGAGTCGAGGCCGTTCGGGCGTCGCAGCGATGGCAGTGAACAAGTACCTGTTGGTGTCGCTGCCGCTGCAGGGATCGTCGAACCAGACCTGGGAGAGTCTGCAGAGCGGTGTCTCTCGTGCTGCGTTTGACACGCCCACGTACAAGGTGATGGGCCCGGTGGGGGGAGGGGGAGAGTGTAGTGGATGCGAGGGTTCTCTTAGGCGTGGCGTGTTTGATGATTTTCCGGGAATCATGGATCCGGAGGTTGAGAGAGAGAGAGAGAGAGAGAGAGAGAGAGAGTGTGTGATTGAGTTGCCTGTGAGGGTTGTTTGGATTGCGTGTGTGCATTTGGTTGGGTGGTGTGAGGTGAGGTGCTGATCGTGTATAGTTGGTTGGTGAGAGCAGTTCCATATTCCTGAGCTGCGAGTAGGGACGCTGGACTCGTTGCTGACGCTCAGCGACGATCTGACTAAGGTGCGATTTCCTTGACGAATCAGAGCCAGTTGAGTGACTTGGGTGGTGACGATTGATGTTGTTGTGGTGGTTGAACTGCGTATGAACATGAGAATGACCTAGAAATGCATGGGTTACAAGTTATCGAGTCGTTCAAGTTTTTTTTTTTTTTTTTTTTTTTGTTTTTTTTTTGTTTTTTTTTGTTTTTTGTTTTGTTTTGTTTTTTTTTGACGAGTCGTACTTGTTACCCTAATTGATATTAATGGGGATGTTACTGGAGAGGGGAATTACGTGTCGCGAAATATAGTGGTTATGTGTTGGATATGAACGTAGTTGCTTTATGTGTATGGCCGGATTGCAGGCCAATCAAGTGGTGGAGACGGTGACTCAGAAGGTGCGAAGGCAAATAGACGACTTGGAGCGGGCATCCAATTCCGACAACAGCAGCGCTCTTTCTGTGGATGGAGTTCCCATCGACTCTTACATCACCAGGTACTGGGGATATGAGAGTTTAGGGAATGCAGGTAGAGTGCATGAACTCGATACCGAAGAGTTAGTGTGGGAAGTAGGATTACATGGTAATTAACAGGAACTATAGATGACGAGTGGTGGTTTTGATGGCGTGCAGGTTTAGCTGGGACGAGGCGAAGTATCCAACCATGACACCGTTGAGAGAGATTGTGGACACAATCCAGGAAAGCGTGTCGAAGCTGGAAGATGATCTGAAGGTATTTTGTTTTTTTTCTGTAATTGTTTGTTTTTTTAAAGAAAAATCATGGCCATTTGTGAATTTGTATCGAAGGGAGCTTCGTGTTATCTTGTGGAGACGCTTGGATTTCTTTTGTAACAAGGGGAGGAACAGTATCCCTCACAGGTGTGGTGTATGCGCAGGTAAGGGTTTCGGAATACAGTAATGTGAAGACCCAATTGACGACAATGTTGCGGAAGCAGGGTGGCAGGTGTGTGTGTGTGTTTGTGTGAGTGTGTATGTCGGCTCTGGTTGCATGGTGATGCTGATGAGTTGTTCACAGGTGTGTGCGTGTTTAAAGTTGCATCTAGAAATATACATGTTGAAGTGGTTGATTGGAACGTTTGATGTTCGATGGATTTCCGTTGTGCTGCGGAACTGATGGTCAGCATGGACAGCATGGCAGTGCGGGATCTTTCGAATGTCGTGAAACCCGAAGATATTGTGAACACGGAGCATTTGACGACACTTTTGGTGGTGGTGTCGAAGTATTCGCAGAAGGACTGGCTGGCAAGCTATGAGACATTGTCCACTTTTGTGGTAGGTGGAGTGGGTACTGCAGTTTAAAGTAACCTTTCATCTTTCATTACTGTATTGTAGTAGATGGCATGTGGTTTCTTAATACTTGATGTATGTTGTGCGGATATTGTGGTTGGCATTTTCATGCAGATGCTCACTGTGATGTGTAATTGATGAAGGTTCCACGGTCGTCTAAGAGGCTGACGGAGGATAACGAATACGCCCTTTTTACAGTGACCTTATTCCGGAAGGTGGCGGACAACTTTAAGACCGCTGGAAGGGAGAGGGGTTTTCTGGTGAGTGATTTTGTTTGTGTAGATGTTGCGACGATGGGAGCGGAAACAACGAATGTGTTAGTTTTATATGCGGGTGTCTGATTGGTTGGGCGACGGTGGAGCAGGTTCGGGACTTTGAGCTGGACCCAGAGGGGCAGTCATCGAAGCAGGAGGAGATGGCTAAGTTACAGAAGGACCAAGACGAGCTTCGTCAATCTCTTCAACAGTGGTGTTATGCTGTGTATGGGGAGGTAAGTATCGTTGTGGATGTGGGTTCTAGGGGTGGCTGCTAACTTGGTGGAGATGGAGTGTTTGACCAGATCAAATTACATACGAATGACGAGCGGTGCTCGTGGTTGTTGTGGTGAACAGGTCTTTAGTGCTTGGATGCACGTGTGTGCTATTCGACTGTTCACAGAGAGTATCTTGAGATACGGACTTCCACCAAAGTTCCTGGTGAGCATCCTGGTGGATGGAACTATTCGGTTGGTTGCTTTGGCGTGGCTTCTATATTTGCATTGGTGTGGTGCTACCTAGTACTGACAATGTTTCTGGACTCATGTTGTAATCGTCGTAGGCCGCTGTACTCGCTCCAAGCTCGAAGACCGAGAAGAAAGTCCGTGGAGTGTGTGAGAAGCTATCCAGCGGGACAAACAGGTACGTGTGATGGTTCAACGTAAGAGGCAGAGAGTATTGTTTGGTTTGAATTCTGTAAGTAAATGTTGGTGTTGAACTAGGAACGTACTGACCAAGAGTGAACCAAGAGGAAGAGAGTGTGACTGGTGGCGTGCAAGACGACTATTGCATTGCTGGGATTGATCCCGAGATACCTGGTAGATGTGCATATGGTCGTTCTAGGTGCAGACGTGATCACATGATTTATTTGGGATGCTTATAGCGCGAGAGTTGGTAACTGATTCGCAGGCTTGTCCGATTTTTTGCAGTTTGTTCTGGCATTCCGAAGATGATGCGGGAATGATGGGACTCGCTGGTGGAGACTCAGAAGTGCATCCATATGTGTCATTGACAGTGAATTTATCGGGATAGGAGAATGTTTGTTTGTTGATTTTAGTGTTGATCTGCATAATTGCACTCATACGATATTGCAATTATATTCGAAATAAATGAATACTTCATTTTTGACACTACATACCAATTTTCAGTTAGCACTTCACTAAATTATTTAATAAATTTACTTCGTTTTTTTCCCTGTTAATGTAATGCATGGTTGATTGTAATTGTCTTTAGAAATGCAACGAATGAAATAGCTTCTTGGTGTTGTAATAACGTGGTGATTTGTATGCTTCTTTCGTCTGCGGTTTTACTCTTGCTCTGCATTTTGATAATCAATGTATTTAATCGTCTTGTGCATTTCTCATAGAAGCTCATGTCACAATGTCACATGTTAAAAAGTATTCCTTAAGCATTTTCAATTGTTGCTTGGGTGGGAGGTATGTGAGGAGGTTTTTGTACAAAACCTCTTCCAATAGTTAGTGTTACAAGTCACTAGAAGCTTGGACAACAAGATTTTAATTTTTTAAGTACATATAATTCAAAGAATGTTATCTTGGCATGTAAATGCATGTAGGACTCGAACAATACTTTGAAAGAATAGTGAACAAATTCAAATGTTTCATTTATTGAGAATCTTCAAGTATGTGAAGTAGAATCATTTATTAAACTTGCATTGTTTTAGTTATTATCATTTTGAAAGTCATAAAGATCTCATTATTAATAAGTACAAATTTATATCCTAACAAAATCTTGAACCATAAATTTAGAATACAATGGAACTTTTATTACAACCAAAACAATCCATAATTACTTGATTTTTATATGTGCAACATGACTATGATAAGTAGATAGGCTTTCATATGAGCAGGTTTATAAAATTATGTTCAAAAAGTATCTGAACATTTATTTGAACAAAATTTTAAAATCTTTATCACTAAATATCACGTGAAATTTGCAAGATTTTGTTAAAATTAGTTGATTTTACTACTTTATGTAAAGATACGAACTTTGATGTAAAATGCAACATTTTTTTTGTATTATTATGTTTATTGATATGAATCTTATTTACAATAGATAAAAGAATTTTTAATGTTTAAATTCTCACAAGCTAATGACTCATTTTAATATTATATAGATAGTTGTTTCAATATTTGTAATTTTATCAAGAATAAACAAGACTTGTGCCAAGGACATAAATCTCGAAAAAAGAAAATCTCAATATATTCATATATCACTCAAAAAGACTAAAAAATCATTTAAAAATGATAGAGTATAAAACTAGAATGGCTATTGCCAAAAACAAAAAGACTAAAAAGTCTTGGAATAAGACTAAGGACTAAAAAGGCATTGACAAGAGTGAAGAAGGCTTCACTCTTGCCTCCATATACACTCTTAATTAAAAGCTTCATGGTGATGTCCTATAGGACCTTTAAAATGTGTTGACTTTGCAAGATACATATCTTAATTTGCAAGATAAGTTTTGTATATGTGCACCATATAGTTAGTTTGTTCTGCAAACTACCAGTATGTGGTTAATTTGTTGACCAAGTTTCTAACTTAGTAAGCAATTACAAACACTTGTAAAGTCAAAGCAACATCTATGAAGCTTTTAGGAAGCTTTCTTAGAAAATATTATAAAATAAATATATTTTTATTTATTTCTATTTAATTATATAAGTAAATATTAGAATAAGTATGTTTTTTCGTGACATTAACTTCTTTTTTAGCAAAGAGTTTGATAAAAAATGATCATCATCTTTCATGGATCTTGCAATTCTTCATTTTGGTCTGATAGATGTCGTTGATAAAAAAAAACATCAACTTTCTTTGTTGTATTTGCAAAATTCTTGGCTAGCTTCTGTGTGTGTTCACTAATATCATATCCGCACCAATAAATAAGATATTCTAACTTATTTTAGCATCGCCTTGAATCTAAGACTTCTTCTATTTCAAACTCTTAATTATTATCCACTTTTATAGGAGTTGATGGCATTTGTCTTTTTCTTGAGATATTCATTGTCTTATATGGCTCAAGAAGAGACATATAGAATACATGATGGATCTTTATAGACTCTAGTAGATGTAATCAATGAACAATATGATTGATTTGTTCACAAATAGAAAAAGGTCCAAGCCTATGATAGTTCAATTTGTTATAAAAAAGAATAGTCTTCATAATGCAATGAAATAACCATACTTTGTGACCCACATTGAATTGTGGTTGTTCCTTGCAATAGGCATTCACATTGATCTTTTGTCATTCTTAAGCTTTTCTTAACTATGCCTTCATTGTTATATGTAGCTCTGACAAACTTTTGCTACAAGATTATCAATTTTTAAAAAGTCAAAAGTATTAAGTTGTGGATAATAACCATAATTGGCAAAAAAAGGTGTTTATTAAGTAGAAGAATATACCAAATTATTGTATATATACGCTACTAATGGCAAAAGAGTTGTTCAATCAACTTGATAATAATTAATAATACACTTCAAATATTGCTCCAAAACATGATTCACCTATTCTATTTACCCATCACTTTCAAGATGGAAAGCTAAAAAGGCTTTATATTCATCTTTAGAATCTTAAAAATTAATTTTTAAAATCTTGATACAAATTGAGTTCTTTTATTTGATATAATATCTTTAGATAATCCATGATAGCAATAAATGTTGTAAAAAAAAAGCTTAGCCATTTCTTCACATAAGATAAATTTTGTATATGGTAAAAATGTACCAACTTAATAAAATGATCTATTATCAGGAATATAGAATCATGTAAATCTAAGAATAAAAGATCAGTAATAAAATCTATAGAAATAGAAGACCATTGCTGTCTTCGAATTGGTAGTGGTTGAAAAAGTCTATAAGGTCAATAGCGAGGAGTTTTGGATTTTGAACAAATATCACATAATTGTATAATGTCTTTGATTGCCTTTCACATTTGAGGTCACTAAAAATCTATTGATATTATTTCTAAAGACTTGTTGTATCCAAAATTTCCAACTATTGGAAAGTCATGATGAGCTTGAAGAAGACATAATTGTGCCTTGCCTTTTAAAATGCATGATTATTTTTCAAAATAAAGTAAGTTATTATTGAACTTAAACTTGGAAGTATCATGAGACTTAGAAGAGATATTTTTGATATCATAAATAAGAGGATTAGAGGATATATTTGATTTAATTTACTTTAAAAAAATTGAATCAATAGTAAATATTGATTTTATTGCTCAAAAGTAAAAATACTCTGGCTTTAAGAAAATTCTTCTTTATTAATCAAAAGATGTATCTCATTTTTTTTGTATAAGATAAAAATGTATAGAAAGAGCATCCAACAAATCATGTTGTTTTCAGAGTCAATAAATGATCTTGAATCAAATCTTGATAAAAACATGATCCAACGAGCTTGGCAACGATTCAAAATAAGTGCTAATATGAAATACTTGATATTCTTGTGATTTGTATAGATGATGGTTGGACTTGAGGCATCTTTTAAATAATGATGCTATTCTTCAAATAAATCTAAAATTACAAAGAATTCTTTGTTGTGGATGTCATAATTAATCCTGCTTATCAAAAATTTCTTGGAATAAAAAACTATTAAATGGAACTTGTCATGTACTCCAATTTGTGAAAATATTCCATCTAAGGCAAAGTCTGATGCATCTATTTTTATAAAAAATTCTTTGAAGAAGTTAATTCAATATTAGATCGATACAAAATAAAGTCTTTATTTAAAGCATCAAATAATACTTTAGCTTCTTTACTCTACTAAAGTTTGTCTTTACAAGTCAAACATATAAATAAGGCAAGAACTTGAAAAAAATTCTTGATAAAGATGTGATAGTAATTGACAAAGTCTAAAAAATACTGCACATCCCATATTGTTTTTAGAATCTTTCAATCTATGATAGTCTAGACTTCTTTTGGATCCATCAATAGTCATTTGTTGGAAATGATGTATCCTAGGAAGTCAACTTGAGTAGTGTGGAATATATACTTTTTCATCTTTGTATATAATCATCTATCTGTAAGTTTTTGTAACATATGAAAAATATGAGCTTCATGTTTTTTTGTATTGTTGGAATAGATTAAGATGTTTAAATAATAGATGACAAAATTATCAAGAAATTCACAAAAGACATCATTCATTAAATATTAAAAAGCAGCTAGTACATTTGTGACCCCAAAAGATATGACATTGTATTCAAAATGCCCATATCTAGTTCAAAATGTAATTTTTTATTCATCTCCATCTTTAATACATACCAGATTATAAGCTCCTTGTAGATCTATTATTGTAGAATTCTTTGCTTGATTCAATTGATCAAAAAGTCTTCAAGTTAAAAATAGAAGATACCTATTTTTGATGGTAATCTTGTTAAGTCTTCAATAGTTTATGCACATCCGTAGAAATCTTTTTTTTTTTTTTTTTTTTTTTTTTTAATATATAAATTAGATAGGAGCTCATGCTAGAAATTTTCAATGGCATATGAAGTTTTTAGCAAAATTTTTATTAATGTACTCCTTTAATGTAACCTATTCATTTTGTAATAGTTGTAGGTCGGTTTGAATGGTGGTTGAGCTCTTTCTTGGATATCAATTGAACAATCATAAATACTTTGAAAGCATATTTGCATTCTTTTTTTTAAAAACATCTTAAAAATCTTGGTATTTGCTAGGAATACTACTTGACAACTTTTCACCATTAAAAATGGGTATGGCATATATAGCAAAAGATGACTCTTCTTTTGTGGTATGCATAAAAGTTCTTGCTCATATCAATAAAAATTTGGATATACTAAACTTGTATATTTCTACTTGACTAATTGGATTTTAAATTAAACTATCAAAAAAATTAAGGTTATAAAAAATCCAATCTATTTGAAGATTATATTTTTCTAAACACAATAATCCTAAATTAATTAGATTGAAGGGAGATCTTATCACATTAAATATTACTATACTATTATGATCTTTAATTGCTACATCTAAAAAACAAATTTCATAGAAAATATTTTCAAAAGATAAGAAACGACCATCTATGACTTCTATATGTATAGGTTAAGTTTTCTTGACTAAAGATATTTCTTGTTTTTTGACAAAGTCTTTATCTATAAAATAGGCTGAGGATCCTAAATCTAATAATATAAAGACTTTGTAATTTTTAAGTCCTAAATACACATTTATTGTAAAGTAAGGTGAGGGATCTCAAGAAAGAATAGGACCTTTATTTGATGTTGGATATGATTCCCTAATATACATGGTCCCTATTATAGCTAAAAAAATTGGTTTTTTAACATGTTGTCTTTTTTGGCAATCATGCTTCTGATTTTGTGATTGTAATGCTTCTTTGGATAATGTTAAGGCATGTACTTAGCTTTTCCACAATATAAGAAAAAACCTTCTTGATAATGTTGAGTCTTTTTTTATTTCATGAAGGATTTAAAATGCATCGTATTAATTTGCATTGGTTTTGGCCTTGATGAATAAGTTTTGAAAAACTTAGTTGTTACCATCATTATTTAACTTTTCTTCTCCAAACAAGTCTTTTTTCTTGACGCCTTTCAAATAATCAATTGTTGCATGCAATGGCTTAAGTAATAAATTATTCTTTAGATTTTTCTTTCAATATTATTAATAAAAAATCTTTGATGTTTATCTTCAATCCATATTAAAATTGATTGATAAAGACTTTGCCATTTCAGTCCATATCACAAAGTAGGTTTTCAAATTCAATAGCATATATGGTGGTTGACTATGAACCTTATTATAAAGATAAGAGATTAGTGTCTATTACTTGTTCTTAATGACTATCTTTGAATGTAGTTGTAAACACTTCTAAGAATGAATTCAAATCATATAGAAGTTACAAATTCTTTTTTATCAAAAATGCAAACCAAGAGAGAGCACTTCTTGATAGAAGTGGACCTATGAATCCAACTTGAGTAAGTCCATCAAAATATTAGAAAGAATGCAATCTTAGATAGAATTTGACTTAATGCAAAAATATTCAAAATATTGATTTTGTTCCATCAAAATTTTAAGGCATATTAATTCTTATTTCTATTATACTTATAGAAACAAAACTTCTTAGATTTGGTTGTAAGGACAATCTACTTCCTTCCTTCACATGCACAACTTCTTGATATAGACTCTATACTTCTTCTATAGGTATAGGAATAGTACCTCCATGATTCATGTTGCAAATATATGAGATTTTCACTCTTAAAGTATTGATAAGCTTATGGAGATTAGCAATACTTCTAAATCTATTCTTACTTCTATTGAAAGTAGCATCTATAATCTATACTTTCATAAACAACTCAAATAAGTTCAAAATATTCAATTAAAAGAAGATAATCTACAACCTCTAATATCAAATGAATTTTTTTATAAAAATAGATAGTCCACTCCCTTTAAAAAAAATTAGTATTCAAAAACAAGATTATTTGTTTAAAAGTGGGTAGTTTCCAAACTTTCAAAATACAACAATAGAAGTGTGGTGATTCATTCATCTCTAAAATAAGATGAGAATAGTAAGTTAGAACTCTTGTCAAACTATCAAATGTATGAATCACGAAAAAAAAAAAAAAAAAAAAACTCAATATACTCTTTTGTCACTCAAAAAGATTAAAAAATCTCTTGAAAATGATATAGTATTAAACTAGAATAGCTATTGGCAAAGATAAGAAGATTAGGAAGTCTTGAAATAAGACTAAGGACTAGAAAGGCATTGACAAGAGTAAAGAAGGCTTCATTCTTGTCTCCAAATATATTCTTAATTAGGAGCTATTGTCAAGGACAAGAACTCGATGAAAAACAATTCAGACAAGTGAGCCTTCACTCAAAGAGAGGTAACAAAATATAAATAAACAAGTATATATATTAAAAGAGAAATTGGAATGGCTATTGCCAAAAGACAAGAAAACTAGAGACCCTTGAAACTAGATTAGAAGCAAGAAAGGAGTTGACAAGAGTGAAGAAGCCTTCACTCTTGTCTCTATATATACTATCTAACTAGGAGCTACGTGGTGACGTTCTATAGGACCTCCAATATGTGTTGACTTTGTAGGACACATGCCTTGACTTACAAGGCAAGTTTTTCTATGTGTGAGCCACATAGTTAGCTTGATCTTCAAGCTAACAATATATGTGGCACATGGCCAACTTGTTGACCACGTTTCTAATCCAAAAAGTCAATTAAAGACACCTATGAAGTCAAAGCATCGTCTAGGAAGTTTCTAAGAAGCTTCCATATTAAATATTATAGAATTAACTTACTTTTATCTACTTTTATTCACTTCTATCTATTTCTATATGTAATTATTAGCTTACATGATTATGGCCGTGACATTACCCCCCCTTCTAGAGACGAGTTCCACGAGGAGCGGTCATCATATGTTGAGGAAATCTATGATGCAACAAATTGTATTCGCCACATACTCTGATCTCTGTTCTCTTCGAAGATGATTGATAGGGCCTCTCAACCATCGGTAGAGTCCCATACCAGGGCGGGAAGACCACCCAGTTATTTGATCATTGTTGAGGCCTTCGTAACTTCCGTCGAATAGAATATTTGGAACACCATCAGGAGTTGTTCCTACCTCTAGCAAAATCACCAAACATCGAGAGTCCCTTCTCAAATCGTGATACCAAACGCGTTGTATCTCACCATCTATTCGAGGAAGAACATGCCGTTCTTGAAGATCTTTATCTCGATTGCGTCGTCTTGAAGGTTGTGACAATCGTAATGTCTCGTCCGGCATGGCAGCAAATGAAGGCTCTTGAGTTGAATCCGCTGGTTGTTGGTTCTCCATCTCTTGAGCGCCACTACTACAATGAAGCTACGAACAAGAATTGAAAGTAGAATGTTATCTTGCCTAGATGTTGTTTCTTTTATAAAGAAGGTTTTGATCTTGATTTTGATGGATGTCGTCGATGAAAAGCCTCCACCGCCTTTGTTGCATTTACAAGATTCTTTATTGGCTGCCATGTGCGTTCACTAATACCATATCCGTGCCAATGGACAAGATATTCTAATTTATTTTGGCGTCGCCTTGAATCTAAGACTTCTTCTACTTCAAACTCTTCATTATTGTCCATTTCTATAGGAGGAGGTGGAGCTTGACGTCTTCTTGGTATGTCCACTGTCTTGTATGGTTCAAGAAGAGACACGTGGAATATTGGATGGATTTTCATTGACTCCGGTAGATATAAAGAATATGCAATTGGATTGATTTGTGTAGAAATAGAAAATGGTCTCAGCCTTTGATAGTCCAACTTGTCACAAGGACGAGTGGTCTTGATATTACGATGAAGTAGCCATACCTTATCACCCAAGAGGAATGGTGGTTGTTCCTTTCGATAGACATCCGCATTGACCTTTTGTTGTTCTTGAGTCTCTTTTAACTGCGCCTTCATCGTTGCATGTAGCTCTGATAAATGAATCGCCAAATCTTTCGCAGCAGGATTATCAACTTTTTAAAAGTCAAAAGTATTAAGTCATGGATGATAACCATAATTAGCAAAGAAAGGTGTTTGTTTTATAGAAGAATGTACCATGTTATTCTAAGCAAACTCTGCCAATGGCAAAAGAGTTGTCCAATCATCTTGTTGGTAATTAATGGTACATCTTAAATATTGCTCCAAAACTTGATTAACACACTTCGTTTATCCATCAGTTTGAGGATGGAATGCCGAAGATAGTTTTATACCCACTTTAAGAATCTTGAAAAGAGTCCGCCAAAATCTTGATACAAATTGAGTTCCCCTATTTGATATAATATCCTTGGGTAATCCATGATAGCGATAGATATTGTCAAGAAAGAGCTTAGCTGTTTCTTCACTTGTGATAGATTTTGTACATGGTACAAAATGTGCCACTTTGGTAAAACGATCTACTATCACGAATATAGAGTCATAAGAACCTGAGATTGGAAGATCCGTGATGAAGTCCATAGAAACAGAAGACCATGGTTGTTCTAGAATGGGTAATGGCTGAAGAAGTCCAAAAGGTCCATGACGAGGAGTTTTCGATCTTGAGCAAACTTCACATGATTGTACAAAATCTTTAACTGCCTTCCAGATTTGAGGCCACTAAAAATCCCTAGATATCAGCTCCAAAGTCTTATTATATCCAAAATGTCCTACTGCTGGGAAGTCGTGACGAGCTTGAAGAACACGTAAACGAGCTTTTCCTTTTGGAACATATAGGCATCCTTCGAAATAGAGTAGGTTGTTTTTGAATTCAAATTTAGATGGATCATGAGATTTAGAAGAATTGTTCTTGATATCATGAACAAAAAGGTCTGAAGACATACTTAACTGGACTTGCTTAAGGAAAGTTAAATCAACAGTCAATGTTGATTTTATTGCTCAAAGATGAAATTATTTCTGCTTCAAGAGAATCGTTCTTTGTTGCTCAAAAGCTGCATCTCCTTCTTTTGGTGCAAGATAAGAACGTCTAGACAAGGCATCAGACAAACCTTGTTGTTTTTATGGCCGATAAGTGATGATGAACCCGAATCTTAATAAAGACATGCTCTATCGAGCTTCGCGACGATTTAATACACGTACTGACATAAAATATTCGAGGTTTTTGTGATCCGTATACACGATGACTGGACTAGAAGCGCCTTCTAGATACTGACGCCATTCTTGAAAAGAATCCACAATTGCAAGAAGTTCTTTGTTGTGGATCTCATAATTATTTTCTGCTGCTGAGAATTTTCTTGAATGAAAGGCTACTGGATGAAGTTTGTCATCTGTTCCCATTTGTGATAAAACCGCACCCAGAGCAAAGTCTCATGCATCTGTTTCCATAAAGAATGCTTTGGAAAAATCAACATGATACAAGATTGATGTAGAAACAAACGTTGTCTTCAAAGATTCAAAAGCAACTTCCGCTTCTTGATTCCATTGGAGTTTGTCTTTACAAGTCAAACGTGTAAGTGGAGCTGCAACTCGAGAGAAGTCTTTGATGAAGATTCGATAGTAGTTGGTAAATCCCAAAAAATATTAGACATCTCTTACTGTTTTTGGGATCTTCCAGTCTATAATAGTTTGAACTTTCTTAGGATCCATCATAAGTCCATCATTTGAAATGATGTAACCTAAGAAATCGACTTGAGTAGTGTTGAATACACACTTTTCTATCTTGGCATAGAGTCCTGCATCTCTTAATTTTTGTAACACACGACGAACATGAAGTTCATGTTCTTTTGGATTCTTAGAATAGATCAAGATGTCGTCTAGATAACATACCACAAAATCGTCCAAAAACTCTCGAAAAATATCATTCATTAGATGTTGAAAAGCTGTTGGTGCATTTGTAAGTCCAAAAGGCATGACATTGTATTCAAAATGTCCATACCTAGTTCGAAACGCAGTCTTCCATTCATCTCCTTCTTTGATGCGTACTAGATTGTATGCTCCTCGAAAATCTATTTTTGTATAGATCTTAACTTGATTCAGTTGATCAAGAAGTCTGGATATTAAAGGTAGTGGATACCTGTTTTTGATGGTAATCTTGTTGACTCCTCGATAATCAACACACATCCGCAATGATCCATCTTTTTTCTTTACAAATAGAATTGGAGCTCCTGCCAGAGATTTAGAATGGCGTATGAAATTCTTGGCTAGATTTTCTTCAATATACTCCTTGAGTTCAGCCAACTCATTTTGTGATAAACTATAGATTAGTCCGAATGGCGGTTGTGCTCCTTCTTGAAGGTCAATTGAGCAATCATAGGGACGATGTTTCGAGAGTGTATCCGCATTCTTTTTTTCGAATACATCTTGAAATTCTTGATATTGGCTTGGAATGCCATTTGAAGTCTTTTCACTAGTAGAAATGGGTGTAGCATAAATAATGTATGGTGATTCTTTCATAACAGCATGCAAGAAAGCTTTTGTACCTATAAATATGGATTTAATTGAACTGGACTTATGACTCTCTACTTGCTTAACTACACTGTTAGTTATACTTTTAGAGAAAGTGAGAGTTCGGAAAATTCAGTCTATTTGAGGGTTGTATTTTTCTAACCACGATAAACCTAAAATGACCGGATTAGATGGAGATCTAATGATATTAAATACTACAAAACTATTATGACCATTGATTATTACTTCTGTAGGAAGGGTTTCATGAGTAATATCTCTAGAAGATAATAGACGACCATCTATGACTTCTACATGAACAGGTTTAGTTTTCTTTACTAAAGATATGCTATGTCTTTTAGTAAATTCTTCATCTAAAAAACACGTTGAGGCTCCTGAATCTAATAAGGTAGAGACTTTGTAATGTTTACGTCGTAAAATAACATTTAATGTAAAACCAGGATAGGGCTCTGAGGAGAGAATAGGACCTTTACTAGAAGTTGTGCAAGGTTCCAGCCGCACGGTCCCTATTGTAGCTGGACAAACTTGTTTTCCGACATATTATCTTCTTTCACAGCCATACTCCTCATTTTGTGATTGCGTCGTTTCTTTGGACAATGCTGAGCAGTGTGCTTTGGTTCTCTACAATATAAACATAATCCTTCTTGACGATGACGAGTCTTTTCTTGCTCAGTAAGAGGTTTGAAACGTATTGCATCAATTTGCATATCCTCTACTTCCGAATGTATGTGTTGAAGAGATGTTGGTATTGCCATTGAATTATGGTAATGTTGAAGTCTACTTGTATGGTTTTCAGATCGGAATTCAAAAAGGCGATTGTCGCACTTCACAGCAAAGGCAATTACTTGACTCAATGTTTGAGGATCAGGTAAGTTGAGCATTAATTTTTTTACCTCATATTGTAATCCGTAGAGAAATTGGCTAATAAGTGCAGCATCATCGCACTTGATATCAGTTGCAAGTTGTCAAAATTGTGAAGCATATAATGTTACTGATCGATTGCTTTGTCGTAAAATACGGATCTTATTGGTTGCAACACGAATTGCATCATATTCTCCATACATGGATCGAAACTCCGCCAAAAAAGCCTCTAGATTATTCAATATTGGATCTCATCATTCAAAAAAAGATGAAAACCACGATAGTGCCGAACCTTAAAGAAGCGTACCAATGAATCTAACTTATGATCCTGGAGTTGGATAGCTTTGGAGTTGAAGTTCAATCACAAGTTACACTTGATTGATAAATCCTTGAAACTTGGATTTGGTGCCATCAAACTTCTCGGGTAGGGCAATTCTTGGTTCTCTAACATTTGAAGGGCGTTCCACCATAGGAGAAAGGACATGATTTGGTGCAGATGTTGAAGCAGCTCCAACCATTTCTATATCTTCACTTCTTGCCAATCTTGTTGCTCCTTGTGGTGGTAAATTGAGTTGATGCATTGTAAGTATTTACTCCCTCAATTGCTCTTGTACTTGAGCCATTGCACTCTTCATTTCAAGAAGTCTTGCCATGATAACACTTAGAAGAGAGAAGATGTCTAATATCGCTTAAGACAAATAGAAGAGAGGACTTGGAGACAAAGAAAATACTAAGGACAATATCAGTTTAGAAGAGGGTAATCCGCAACTTCTAATACGCTTATATCTTATTAAGAAAAAGGGGTAATCCACTCTTAATCAAGATTAGACAAAGCTCTGATATTGTAGGTGTACTCTTGTCAATCTGTCAAGGACAAGAACTCGATGAAAAATAATTCAGACAAGTGAGCCTTCACTCAAAGAGAGGTAACAAAATATAAATAAACAAGTATATATATTGAAAGAGAAACTGGAATGGCTATTGCCAAAAGACAAGAAAACTAGAGACCCTTGAAACTAGACTAAAAGCAAGAAAGGAGTTGACAAGAGTGAAGAAGCCTTCACTCTTGTCTCTATATATACTATCTAACTAGGAGCTACGTGGCGACGTTCTATAGGACCTCCAATATGTGTTGACTTTGTAGGACTCATGCCTTGACTTACAAGGCAAGTTTTTCTATGTGTGAGCCACATAGTTAGCTTGATCTTCAAGCTAACAATATATGTGGCACATGGCCAACTTGTTGACCACGTTTCTAATCCAAAAAGTCAATTAAAGACACCTATGAAGTCAAAGCATCATCTAGGAAGTTTCTAGGAAGCTTCTATATTAAATATTATAGAATTAACTTACTTTTATCTACTTTTACTTACTTCTACCTATTTCTATATGTAATTATTAGCTTATAAATTATGGCCATGACAGCTATGTGATAATGTTTTATAGGGTCTCCAAAATGTGTTGACTTCGCAAGACATATATCTTAACTTGTAAGATAAATTTTTTATATGTAAACCACATAATTAGCTTATTTTATAAGCTACTAATACATGATTAACTTGTTGATGAAGTTTTTAACCTACCAATCAATTTTAAACACATGTAAAATCAAAGCAATGTTTATGAAGCTGTTAAAAAGCTTCTTTAGAAAATATTATAAAATAAATCTAATTTTACTTATTTCTATTTAATTATATAAATAAATATTAAAATAAATATATATGTCTATAACAACTTATGATTGTAGAATATGATAAGTTTAATATATGTTATTTTCTTTTAGTTTTTTTATATTAAAAATAATATTTATTTATTTAATAGTTATATATATATTTATACATATAATAGGATTTTTTTCTTACTATCATAGAAATTTTTATTTTTAATTAAAAAAAAGAATAATAAAATTCTTTATTTTTTTCTATTTATTTATTTTAAGCTTAAAAATTAAATACATACAGAATATCACAATAATGTAATTCATATTTTTTTATTAAATTTTTATAAATTTAAATTTATTAAATGTGATTTTTTTTTCAAATTTATTAGAATATTTGATCTTAAAAATAGTTATTAAATTACAAATATAAATAATTTTATCTCAAATAAAATTTTAAATTATTTTTATAAATACTTTTTGACCAAAAGATTCAATATTTTGTATTAAAATTGAAGTTACTATTAATATTTCTTTAATAAATTATAATTGTAGAATTTATCTCATGTCAAAGATAAGAATTCAATAGAAACAAATAAATAAGTGGAATTTTTTTTTAAGAAAATACAACAAAATAAGAATAAGAAAGTCAATACATTAAAAAGTAACTTAAATAGCTATTGCTAAAAGATAAGAACATTGGAGATGCTTAAAATTAGACTAGAAGTAAGAAAAAAATTGACAAGAGTGAAGAAGGCTTCACTCTTTTCTTCGTATATACTATCTAACTAAAAGCTATGTGGTAATGTTTTATAGGACCTTCAACACTTATCTAAGTTGTGAGATACATGTCTTAATTTACAAGATAAGTTTCTTACATGTATGCCACATAGTTAGCTTGTACTACAAGCTATCAACACATATGACACATGGCTAATTTTTTGGCCAAGTTTTCAACCTACTAATCATCTTTAAATATGGATGAAAATGAAACATAACTATGAAGCTTCTAGGAAGCTCTTCTATAAGATATTATCAAATTAATCTACTTTAATCTATGTTTATCTATTCATATTATTTAGGTTATTATTAGAATAAATATTTATGTCAATGATACTTCAAAGGCTTTATTAATATACTATATAAGTCAAAAAGAAAAATTTGCAAAACAATAACCACCAAAGAAATTAAAATTCAATATAAAAGAATGGTTTTTTATAATTTATGTATAAATAGAAAAAAATCAAACTTTTTCTTTGATTTCATTTGCTTAAAATTTCTTATTAAGTTTCTTTTATAAATATATATACACTTAAGCTACATGCACACTTCAAATTGTAATATATACACCTCCAAATAATAAAGACCTCTAATTGAATAATTATTGTTATGTGAATATTAACATTTACAATGACTTCAAGGAATTAAAAAGACAAGCAACCTCCTTATAGTAGTTCTATTAGCTAGTCAATGGATAAGGTTTTTAGGTGTAGGTTTTTTTAAAACAAAAATTTGAATTTTGTCTCTCTAGTTCTATAACATGTCTTAGACTTCCTTGTTGACTCCGTATTCTTGTAAGGTCCCATGCTTCATTTTTTTAGCTTATCAACTAACAAATAGATAATAATATATTTTTTTATTTTTTATTTTTTATTTTTTTTTCCTTCTCAACCTATTGTTCACATTTCATTTTTTTTTCCAGCTTCACCATTATATTCACTTTGAAACTCTTGTAGAGCTTTGGCAATCACTGCTTAGACCTCCATAAGCTCATTTGTTACTCTACAAAAATATTTTGTCTTCTAGATGTTTTATATTCTTTTGATCCTATGGTTTAGTTTTCTATACATTATGAAAGTTCAATGAAAAAAAGAAGACTGTTGGGCTATTTAACTTTTATCATTAAATACCTCTAATATTATTTTACTTTGGTGATTTGTCACATAATAATATTTGCTTTACAAGTTTATTGCATAATACAACTATTCATGAATTAGATTATTTTTTTATGGTAAATTCATTTTTTGTGTGGATAGATACTATATTCAAATAATATTTTGGAATAATATTATAATGCTTTTCTAAAACATGCTCCAAATAGAAAATGATTCTTTCATACAAGTAAGGTGATAAAGTGTTAGGGACATATTCCTTAGAACTTTTTAGAGAGAAGTTTCTAGAACCTTCTAGAAAACAAGCCTCTGGAACCTTTTAGAAGAGAAGCCTCTGGAACCTTTTAGAGAGAAGTTTCTAGAAGCTTCTAGAAGGGAAGTCTCTGGAACCTTCTAGAAGAGAAGTTTCTAGAAGCTTCTAGAAAGGAATCCCCTGGAACTTTCTAGAAGCTTCCTAGTTAATAGAAGTAGCTCGAGAAGTTTCTAGAACCTTCTAGAAAGGAAGCCTCTAGAACCTTTTAGAAGCTTCCTAGTTAATAGAAGTAGTTCGAGAAGCTTCCTAAGTAGGAGTATATATAGGGATCGAGGCTGAAGAGTTCTTCAGTCTCGACAACACATCTCTTGGAGTTCTAGCTCACCTTTCTGGTGTTGTTCTTGTACTCATCTGTTTAATCTAGTTCTGCCACTTCTTCTTGAACTTCTTGTTAGATTTCAAGTCTGTATTTTGTGTCCGTGACAGTTTGTCGAGACTACACTAACTTGAGATATCAGAGCTAGTTCTTTCTTAGTAGAGTGTGGATTACCCCTCTACTTGAAGGTATACTAGCATTTTTTAGAGGTTGCGGATTACCCTCCTTTAAACTGATACTTCTTCTGTTACAATATTGGAGTCTTATTCTTCTTGGAGAGAGTGGATTACCTCTCTTCTTGAAATTCTTAAGGCATTTTATAGGTTGTGGATTACCCTCCTATAAACCAATATTGCCTCTTATAGGGTCATTTTTGTCCTTCTTTTAGAATGGCCGGAGGTCAAGACATTAGTATGACAAAAAGTTCGGAGTCTAAGTTAGATGCTATTATGAATGCCCTTGCTACGTTATCACAAAGAACTGCAGAGATTGAAGGAGTGGTGGCAAGGCTTGATAATGATGGAGTATCTGGGATAGCACAATCTAAACTACAGCAGCCTCAAATTTCGGCACTTGGAGAAACAACTTTATCTCAGGTTCGACAAGAACCACTAGTTCTACAACATAAGGAGCCTCGAGTTAGCCTTCTAGATAAGTTTGATGGAACACGTTCTAAGTTTCGAGGATTCATCAATCAAATCAGGTTGATAACAGTTTTACAGCCCGAACGATATCCAACGGAGGAGTCACGTATTGGGCTTGTTGGAACCTTACTTACGGGACAAGCTCTATCATGGTTTGCTCCTTTGTTTGAGAAACGATCATCCATATTAAACAACTTCAAAACCTTTTTGGAAGCATTTGCGGAAGCATTTGGTGAACACGATAAGGTTCGATGGACTACAATAAAGATCTGGTCGCTACGACAAGGGATGCGTTCTACATCAGTCTATGCTTCGGATTTCAGGCAATTAGTATGCGACATCAATTGGGATGAAGAAGCGTTAATGAGTCAATTCTATTGGGATTTAAGAGATGATGTGAAGGATTTGCTGTTAACTCTCCTGATCCACGAATGCTCAATGAAGCCATTAGCCAAGCTGTGAAGTGCGATAATCGCCTATTCCAACATCGCCAAGACCAACGCTCAAGACAACATACAATTCGCCATACTCCAACTATGTCGGCAAGCGGTGTGAATTCACATTCAGAGGTGGAAGACATGCAAATTGATGCGGTATGTATCAAATCTCTTACTATAGAAGAAAAAAAGCGACGTATGGAGGAAAATTTATGCTTGTATTGCGGTGGAGAAGGCCACAAAGTCGGAAACTGCCTCAAAAAGCAAAATCGAGGCATAGTCAAGACTAGGAGAGTATTTATTTAGGAAAACGAGGATGCCCAGCCATAGTAGGAACCGTGCGACTGGACAATGAAATATCCCAACAACAATCAGGTTCCTTTCTTTCTGCCCAACCTGCACTTTGTTTTACAATCTTTCTGTTTATCGGCCCTCAAAAACTGAGAACCTTAGCACTACTAGATTCAAGAGCATCTGCTTGTTTTTTAGACGAAGAATTTGCAAAGCGTCATAAGATCCCTTTAGTACAAAAATCAAAACCTGTTCATGTTGAGGTCATAGATGGGCGACCTTTATTGTCTGGTAGCATCACCCATGAATCAAAACCTATAGAAGTAACGTTTAAAGACCATAGTAGTCATATTATTTTTAATATTATTAGAACCCCATCAAATCCTATTATTCTTGGTCTTTCTTGGTTGGAAAAACATAATCCATTGATAGATTGGAGGTTGCGGAAGATGACTTTTTCCACAAAACCACCCAAGAAAAAACCTAGTAAAAAACCTCGAAAAAAGAAATCCTTATTCATTGGAGCAAGAGCATTTATAAGATCATCTAAGGAAGGCACTCCATTTGTCATTTATGCGGCTCCAACTACCGAGGAGAAGATCTCAACAGCAAGTATACCGGAGCAATATAAAAATTTTGAAGACGTGTTTCAAAAGAAGAACGCCGACATACTACCGGAACACCGACCATATAATTGTGCCATAGACTTGCAAGAACGAGCACAACCACCTTTTGGCCCAATCTACAATCTATCGCAAACGGAGTTGGCAGAGTTGTAAAAGTACAGCGACAAGAATCTAGCCAAGAACTTCATTTGTCATTCAAAATCATCAGCTGGAGCACCAATCTTATTTGTGAAGAAGAAAGATGGATCATTACGGATGTGTGTGGACTATCGAGGCCTCAACAAGGTAACAAAGAAAAATTGTTACCCATTACCCTTCATTTCTAGTCTCTTAGAATAACTTGGACGTGCGAAGATCTTTACAAAAATTGATCTAAGGGGAGCTTATAATCTCGTAGGAATCAAGGAAGGAGATGAGTGGAAGACAGCATTCCGTACAAGATATGGTCATTTCGAATATAATGTCATGCCTTTTGGTCTTACCAATGCTCGAGCGGTTTTCCAACATATGATGAATGACATCTTTCGAGAACACCTCGACGATTTTGTTGTCATCTACTTGGACGATATTCTAATATTCTCTAAAAATGAGGAAGAGCATGAGGAGCATGTTCGTTTGGTCTTGGAGAAACTACGCAAGCAAGGACTGTATGCCAAATTAGAAAAGTGTTTATTTCACCAAACGGAGATGGAATTTTTGGGGTTCATTGCGACTACAGAAGGTTTGAAGATGGACCCCAAGAAAGTAGAAGCAATCATGTCTTGGGAGGTTCCGAAGACGGTTAGAGACGTACAATGCTTTCTTGGTTTTGCTAACTTCTATCGGATCTTCATCAAGAATTATTCTCAAGTTACTGCTCCTCTCACTCGATTAACATGCAAGGATAAGTTAGAATGGGGACCTTTGGCGGAGAAGGCATTTCAAGATTTGAAGTCAGCATTTACTACAGCTCCAATTTTGGTACATCTAGACTTTACAAAGGCCTTCTATTTAGAAACTGATGCTTCAGATTTTGCTTTGGGAGCTGTGCTTTCACAAATGAGTGAAGATAAGAAGCTCCATCTAGTTGCATTCTATTCTCGAAAGTTCTCTGTTGCTGAAATCAATTATGAGATCCACGATAAGGAACTTCTTGCTATAGTGGATTCTTTCGAAGAATGGCGTCACTTTCTTGAAGGAGCTGCACATCCAGTAACTGTATATACGGATCACAAGAATTTGGAGTATTTCATGACGGCTCGAGTTTTAAATCGGCGTCAAGCTCGGTGGAATATGTCGCTATCTAGATTCGATTTTGTTATCACTTATCGACCTAGAAGGCAGCAAGGACTATCCGATGCTTTATCAAGGAGATCGTATCTTGCACCAAAGGTTGGAGAAGTAGCGTTTGATCAACAATGTACAACGTTATTGAAGCCAAAGAGATTTCAACTTTGTGCTATTATTGTATCATTTAATGTTGACTTCCTAAACCAGGTACGTGCTATGACCATTAAAGATTCAGTAGCCATTGATATCAAGCAACGTACCAATGACGACAAGTTCAAGGTGGAGGGAGATCTTTTATACTTTGAAGAGCGATTGTACATTCCAAAAGGACCAGCACGACTCCGAGTTCTTCAATCTTGCCATGATTTTTCAGCTGCGGGACATTTTGGATTCAACAAGACCTTGGAGCTTATTTCTCGAGATTTTTGGTGGCTCCAAATGTAGAAGGATGTGAAAGATTTTGTCCTCTCTTGTGACATCTGTTCAAGATCTAAGAATCCTTGACATCGCCCTTATGGACTTCTACAGCCATTGCCAATTCCACGTCGACCATTGTCTTCAATTTCTATGGACTTCATCACGGACTTGCCATCATCAAACTCATTTGACAGCATCTTTGTTGTGGTAGATCGGCTTACAAAGATGGCACACTTTGTTCCTTGTAAGAAGACATCGTCCAGTGAAGTCACAGCAAGACTCTTTCTCGATAATGTGTATCGATATCATGGACTACCAGATGATATCATATCAGATCGAGGTACCCAGTTCGTGTCAAAGTTTTGGAGATCTCTCTTTGGGATATTGAAGGTGGATATCAAGCTTTCTTCAGCTTTTCATCCTCAAACTGATGGCCAAACGAAACGGGTGAACCAAGTCTTGGAGCAGTACTTACGATGCAGCATCAACTATCAGCAAGACCATTGGACTGCATATCTACCGCTAGCCGAGTTTGCATATAACAACACCCTCGATGCGTCGACTCAACAAATACCATTCTTTTCCAACTATGGATATCATCCGAAGCTTGATTTATTGAGTCCGTCAACAAATAACAATCCAGCAGCTGAAGGATTTACGAAGCAACTATCAGAGCTTCAAACTATATTGAAGCTTCAATTACAATCCGCTCAAGAATCCTATAAGACGTCTGCAGATAGATTTCGGAATCCAGCACCTACTTTCAAAGTTGGAGACAAAGCTTGGCTTCTTCGACAAAATATCAAGACCAAGCGACCATGTGATAAGTTGGACTATCGATGATTGGGACCATTTATCATCCAGAAGCAAATTAATCCAGTGGCATACCAACTGGAGTTACCGGCTTCTATGAAGGTACATCCAGTCTTTCATGTTTCTCTGTTGGAACCTTATCGAGAGTCATCTTTTCCTGGAAGAGTGCAATGTCCGCTACCTAGTATTGAAATCGAGAACCACGAAGAATACGAGGTTGAAAAGGTATTGGATTCACGGCGAAGGTGGGGAAAGTTAGAATATCTTTTTCATTGGTGCGACTATGACATTAATGAGCGAACGTGGGAGCCAGTTGAAAATCTTGCGAATGCGCCACAAAAGGTACAGGAGTTTCATCAACGACATCCCGATAAACCTAAATCAATTCGATGATAGCTTCTTTCTGACGCTTGTTCTCCCAACAATATAAGCAAAGGGGAGTGCACCAGCAAAATTCATAGTTGATGTAGTTATTTTCTCCAAGATAGATCGTAGTTTGGTCTTCTGATATGGATAGCCAAGAGATAGATACTATGCCAGTCAGAGTATCGCAACCGAGTAGCTCACGAAGGTGACCCCGAGATGAAGAACTACATGTACCACGACGACGACGGAGGATACCGAGTAACCGATCACTGGTGATTGTATTTGAGATCGAGCCTGCTTACGATGGTCAGCCAAAAGGCGAGTTTGGAGGACAATTTCACAATGAGGACACGGAAGTTCATGCTTGGTCAGAAGTTGAAGGCGTGGGCCATTACCGTTGGCTTCAAGGGTTGATGAACCACTTGCCTCGTGAACAACAGTTGGAGTTCATAGCAGAAGTTATGCGACAGATCTTCATTTTCTTGCGTTGGTACTGATCAACAACATTGCTTCTCAGAGACCTCGAAGCTAAAGGAGGGGGTGATGTTAGGGACATATTCCTTAGAACTTTCTAGAGAGAAGTTTCTAGAACCTTCTAGAAAACAAGCCTCTGGAACCTTCAAGAAGAGAAGCCTCTGGAACCTTTTAGAGAGAAGTTTCTAGAAGCTTCTAGAAGGGAAGTCTCTGGAACCTTCTAGAAGAGAAGTTTCTAGAAGCTTCTAGAAAGGAATCCCCTGGAACTTTCTAGAAGCTTCCTAGTTAATAGAAGTAGCTCGAGAAGTTTCTAGAACCTTCTAGAAAGGAAGCCTCTAGAACCTTTTAGAAGCTTCCTAGTTAATAGAAGTAGCTCGAGAAGCTTCCTAAGTAGGAGTATATATAGGGATCGAGGCTGAAGAGTTCTTCAGTCTCGACAACACATCTCTTGGAGTTCTAGCTCACCTTTCTGGTGTTGTTCTTGTACTCATCTGTTTAATCTAGTTCTGCCACTTCTTCTTGAACTTCTTGTTAGATTTCAAGTCTGTATTTTGTGTCCGTGATATAAAGTCAAAATCCTCTTTTTATTACCTTTTGCAATAAGCATTATTATAGTACTGATTATAATATGCTCTTTCACATATAATGATATCAAAAGAAAGAAAATTTGAACTTAATCCACTAAAAGATTCAATGTCTTTCTACACGTATTGTTAGTAAAACTTTGCACTACTCTAAAGAATCTCATGCCTAATAACTTGGCAGATCCTAGTCTTGTTCCTTCATGCTTCTTACCATTATAAATAGTTAGACTAACTTAGGGCATATGTAAACAAACAAAGTATTACAATTGTGCTTCACTAAAATGTCTAGCACAAAAGAATTCTACAAAAGAAAACCATAAAAATATACCAACAAAGATTCATGAAGTAGATTGTGAACAATAAAAGCAAAGTCCGTTCTTCTAATTTGGCTATAGCAATATACTCAAGCAATTTTTTCTTTGCAATCTCTTGCTAAATTACTTAATTTTATAAAGTGAAAAATTATTCCAAAACTCTTCTTTTTTATTGGAATAAGGATTTGAAGAAGAAGTCTAGGACTTGTTGCAAGACTAGGAAGACAAAATTCAAATTTTTCTCTAAAAACCTTGCATATTGATTGGCTAGTGGGATTGTTGCAAAAGGGTTGTCAACCATTGATTCCTTGATTCTTTGATGTAGATAATAGTCTCTATACAACAACAATTAGCCAATTAAAAGCCTCTATTTTTTGGGGGTGTACTTGTAGTTTGAACCATATATATATACATATATATAAATATATATATAACCTCATCAATTCATTTAAAAGAAACTTGACTTTCATAAAATCATTACAATATTTATAAGTAAGAGAAAAAACCTCTATTCCATTCATTGATCACTATTTTATAATCATAAAAATAATAAAATAAGTTCTATTATAACTTTTTATATAATTTTAACAAAAAATAATAATCAAATGATTTATAATTTTATGTTTTATATATTATTACAATTTACAAATAATATTACAAAAAAATACACTCAAAATTGACATTTCAAATTTTGATGGTAAAGTACCTTCAATAAAATTTATCAAATTTCCCAACATGAGAACTATTGCAGACCCAAACAGAATTTTCGCAAACATTATTACTGTGAACTTAAGAATATTAAATCTAACTGAAATCCATATGCAAGTGACTCCGAGACAGAGAGGACGAATGAATGAAAAACGTATACCCCATGTATTCATCCATCTAAGACGTGCACGCAGGCGGAGGGAGGGAGGAGGGGAGATGCGCGGCGGCGACGATGGTCGGGACGACGTGAGCCAAGTCGTCAAGGCTGCGAGTGCGCGATCGAAGAAACATTCCCGATGTGCACAATCTCGCATTGAAAACCCAGATTGCGGTACCCAACTATGGCCACGCAGCACGCGCACGTGCCGCCCTCCTCCACAGCCCAGATGTCGCCGCACGCAGCCCCCACTATTCGATTACAACAACAGATGCACTACCCGAATCACGCCCCACATCAGCAGCAGCAGGTACAAATCTCTCTTCGATCCCACCAACTGTTCTGTCACGTCTCGAATGCGTCACCTCGCTCCCAATTATCGCCCAATCCCATCGAAGATTTGGGACGTGACACGCTCTTCAGTGCTTTTGATGCCCCTCGCGGCTCCGACAGGCTCGCTGTGCCGTCAGCTCTACTATTTCTCGCCACACCCATGGCCGGGTCGGGTCGGGTTGGATTGAGTTGAGTTGGCGTGCCTCACCCAGCTGCTGATGTTGGTGGACGATCATTGGAGTTACAAATGAGCTGTGGTGGATGAACATGGTATTATTTTTTGGTGTGGTTGAGATTGTTGTGACGCGCACAATCAGTTGATTGTTAGTGCCGTGATCGACCTTTTTGTTGCCAACCTGGGTCTAGGTCAAGGGTCATGAAGAGACCAAAGAATGAGATTTTTAGTAATGGCGGGGATGACAGTTTGGTGATCAGGTTGCGTGGATTGACACGCACCCGATTCATTTTTTTCGTAATTGTTGAGTGTGATAGGTGTGGGATGATCCATGAGTTCGTGTTTCCGACGGTGTCTCGATTAGCGAGCTTCTCTGGGGTTTGTCCGAAAGTGAAGAAATTCGTCATTTTAGACTCTATGGGATTAGGGTGGAGGTTTCTGTGTGATTAGAATGGGAAAGACAATTTTAATAGTTGGTAAATGGTTTCAACATGCGGAGTGGTCAGAATTGAAAGAAGAGAGTAATTAAATACATTCCGTTTCTAGTTGTGATCGTAACCACAACCCTGCATACCTTGGCACCTGGTAGTTACCGATCGTGTAGAAATACACTCTTGGGCACAACTATTTATCTTGTGGTGTAGTTGATAATCTCTACCTTACCATTAGAACGTCTGTCGATGTCACTCTAATGAGTGCTGATGCAGCTGCAGCTCCACTATCAGCAAATTCAGAAGCAGCAGCTGGCCCAGTTTTGGGCTCAGCAAACACAAGAGATGGAGGAAGTCAATGGTATGTCCCTATGCATGCGTGGATCAGAATACTTAATCTTGTGAATTCACGAGATATTGAACTCCAAGGTTATCTCAAATGAATAAACTTAATCAATGTAAAAGCTTACAAAACCTACGAATAGACGAAGTAATGCACGTAGTATATCTCATTTGGTAACCTGATTATCAGTTGAGCTGCGACAGGTTGAAATGGTCTTTTTATTTATGTTTGTAATACTGATTTTTTAAGGCTGCGGTGAAACTAATTGGTGAAGATCTGTACAGTAATCTCAAGCGTCTTGTATGAGAATAATCTCTAAATTTGGGGCCAATCTGGGTCACATTAAATGTTACTTGTTACTTTTTTGACATTCACTGTCCTGTGTTCTTCAGATTCCAAGACTCATCAGCTTCCACTGGCGCGCATAAAGAAGATCATGAAGTCTGATGAAGATGTCAAGGTCCTCGTTCCTTCGTCGTATTTTCTCTTCTGCATATTGATTAGGGGATATAGCTTCCAGTTTCTCAATTCACAAGTATTAGATCTATCCCGTTTTGTTAGAATTGAAGTGTCATGTGTCCAGTGAGTACATCAGGAGATGGATTATGATATTGTCTACCGTTTTCTGTATCGCTATTACTGATTCGCTTCAAAAAATCTATGGTTAAATGACTTTGCTGAGATGTGGATCATGTTTTTCAAGCAGATGATCGCAACAGAAGCTCCAGTGCTATTTTCTAAAGCTTGCGAGATGTTTATATTGGAATTGACGCTTCGGTCTTGGATTCACACTGAAGAGAATAAGAGACGGACACTACAGAGAAACGATATTGCTGGCGCCATCACTAGGGGCGACATTTTTGACTTTCTTGTAGACATTGTTCCACGTGACGAGCTAAAGGTGCATTTCTTGAAACCACCAACTATTTTGGAGACCGGTATCTCAATGTTCAATATCGATCTTGTAACTCAAGTTCATTATTTTTGGTTCTCATCCTTTTTACTTGTTTTTTTTACATGTTTTATGGTTTTTATTAGTGAAAATGTTTTTGTCCAATTTGTTCTCATATCATGCTTAGACTGCATTGTTAACTTAGTGCAGACAGTCCACAAATTCACCCTTTACAAGCTCTTCCTTTGACTTTCTCAGCAATTCCACATACTAAACAATTTGTGTTCCAGGAAGAGGATTTGGGTGTACCATGGTCTGGAGTTCCAGCCGATGGCGTGCAATATGGAGGGATGTACTATCCTCCCATGCCTGGGCAGCCAATACATCCAATGAGAGCTCCTGTAAGTTACTACACCTTTTCAACATTAGTGGATCTTAGTCTCAACCATATGATTGAGCTGTAGAATACCTTGGAATCGGAGGAATTACGAAGATCACCCAAGGTTTGAAGAGTTCGTATAGCTGATTATGGACGCGAGTTTTAATTTCTTGGTTGAGCTGAAGTTAATCTTGAATGTGTATTGGCTAAGATTACTGATCACAGTTATGATGCAGAGGATGATGGTCGGCCAACCAGCCGTTCCACCAAATCCACAAATGATGTATCAATCACCACTGGTAATTGCAGGCTTTAGAATTCCCTTGCCAAGTTCGTAACTTTCATAGCTACTTCTAATTATGGGCGTGATCTACAAAAGAGCTGTTCACTTAATTTTACATGTGAGGAATGATTGGGTGTATCCACAGACAGTGTCTGACTGGTTTCAAGGCTTGCAAACTCTACCTTGCAGTATCTAGATCTATGATCATAGGCTCTAAATTATATTTCACCACTTTCTGAGCTTATAATGGGCAAAATACCTGTCGTAACCTTGTGAGTTTTGTATTCCAAAGTTTGCTGTTTGATTTTTGACGTTTCTGCTCTTTCAGGCTGTGCTTGCGCCAGAGCAGCAGCAGCAACCACAGCAGCAACTGTATTAATCTGTAGAGTATACAATAGCCTCTTGTACGCTTTGCGATGAAGCAAAAGAGCTCTCGCATCAAGTGACCAGCGTTACATGGAGCGGAATTCATCGTATTGATGTTATTTACTATTATACGGCCGGAGAAGTCACAGCAAGCAGGTGCATCCTCGTCTTAATGGTACTGTTGTGTTGGCATTTTGCTTCATTTTGAGGATCCTGGACAACAAAGCTCTGAAGAGTGACAAATGGTTCTTAGTGCCTCTTTTCCTAGCAGAGGTTGAATTTGGTTTAGCACTATAGCCCTCGTAGTGGATATCATGCTAACTTTGTGAATATGGAGATCAGTCCTAGTTAAGTATTAGCGATCGCTGGAAATTCTCTGAAGGTTCAAGACACAGATATCTGTTGTCTTAGCATCACTGTCTCTTTTCATCGCCTTAGCTCTTTTCTTTTACATTTCTGTATCAGTAGTCCTTATGGCTTCTAGTCTGCAGTTTCGGTGGGATCAGTATTTAACCTTATTCTGTCATACATTAGAGCTCTATTTTAGACATCATCTTTCAACTGAACTCACATCAGGTGGTTGGTATGTTCACATATTCTAAGTTTTATGTACTGGTATTCAACACATTTGGGTGCGTGTGTTTGAATAGATGTGGAACGAATTTGAATTACCTACGCTTTATTAATTGTCGAAATTCAAACAAGCACATCATGAACTAATCTTTTATTATTGGAACTGCCAATATGATCAAGAGAAATAATCGTAGAGCACGTTCCGAAATGAATGGGCTTGAGACTTGTGCGCGAACAAATCTCATAGAAGGAAGAGTATTCTCAGAGGCACTTAATAGCTTTATGTCTACTTGGATTTTTAATTATGGGTCTTCCTAGGAAAATTATTGGGTGTACGAGAGCAAGATTTATAAATGGAGTGGATTCCATGGTGATGCCTCTGACGATCCTTTTTTCTACAGTTTTACGTAAAATTAAAATTCCAGTCCTCACGTGACTCCACAACTTTCTCATGCGTATCATGGCATAACGAAAATGTAATTGCCTTCGCATTGTGCGACCATCTTTCACAAGTACAAGCTGTTTCTACAGTGGACCATCCAAGTCTTTTGACCGTGTATATACATACATCTATACATACGCACGTAAGTATGTATATATGTATACATAGATTGATTTGCCACTTCTGAATAGGTTTGCAAGTGATCCAAAAATTCATTTGTTTTGGACAGTTAGGTTAATTCCGACATGCAACTGGGACGAAATAATGATTTTTAGAAATTTTTTTTTCTGCTGCCATTTGCTGTGATCGGTTACAAATGTCTTAAAATTTACTGGCTTACCAGTTATGGAGGTATATCTTATAGGATTGTTGAACCAATCGAACTGTGAATGATTGTGAAGTTGGATAGGTATAACCAGAATGAGGTTTTTTGAATAAAATGCATTTTTCATTAGTTATTGTGTATTTTTTTTATTTAATTAGTTAGTGTATATATGATGAAAATATCCGTCAAATATTCTTTCAGCTATATTACCGAAGCTGGCGCGCAGATGTTTGCAATTTGACATCAGTATGATTCTGCTTAAATGATTTAGGTCAGAAGAACATGTTCGTTTCGTCACGGTTGTTGATATTTCTATTCAATGCAACAGAAAATGAAAGACTCTCTTCATTCAGCTGATTAGAAGAACCATCTTCTCCAACAGCGGAAGGCAGATTTTGTTTAGGGCCACATTTGAGGGGGAGGCAACACAGGGAGTCTGGATATATTCTCAGATTCTCTGCTGTCATAGGAATTCGCACTGTCAAAACAGTTACTTGGGGCACTTCAATGCACCAGGGAAAATACATGGTGCTCATCAAAGCGGTGAGTCTCATAATATACAAAATATCTGCTAACCTCTGGTGCCAACAAGACACCTTCCCTCAAGGGGAGGAGCTAAAATCTACGTAATCGAATCCTCTTTTAGCGACATTGCAGAAATTGCCTCAAGCAGTGATATCGTAGTGTAGCTCTTCTCGTCTCGCATCAGAAGATTCATGCTACGGAAGGTCTGTAGGATAATCACGGAGATTGTTTAAGAGGTGGCAACAGCGAGCGATTGGCTAGATAAGCTCATGTCCAAGCGGCCTTACTTTTCTACATCTGGAGCCGTGCCCACCTCTTCCCCACGTGGTCACTACCAATGCTGACTAATTGATGGTGGTAAGCGGTGTTCGAGAGTCTCGGAACGGAGACTCTACCGATTGGAACACTTTACTTGGTCTATCAATACCGCCGGCGGTATTCTTAGCTCGGAACTCGTTGACCAGAGTATCAAACAGTGGAGTGCACAGGCCGTTAATTGAAGACAGAGTGGGGACATGAATTGCTCTTTTCCGTGGAGTTGTGCACGTAGGTTTGTCACCCTGCATGGAACGGGTATCTACTCGTTAATCACACAGAATGTTTAAGACACAATATACAATGAAGAAGACAACCGCACAAACCTTTGGTTGAACACGAATTGAAATGAATAACTCGAAACAGAAGGCATTAGCTTACGATGTATTCATCTTTCAGATAGTGATGAGTATGGTTCTGGACAACAGATAATCTTGAGTCATGCATGCTCTGAAGTTCAGTTGCAGCTCCTTCCTGTGACTTCATGACCGATAGCATCCTGGACGCTGCTTCGTGGTCTCCAGTGCAGATATCTAAGACAGCAGGAAGGATCACAAAAATGAGTATGTCTAACGGCAACTACAGCTCCGAGATAGACGATTCAGGTCAATCTCACGGAAGTGAAAAATCGACCCTTTCTGTCCTGCTACATACACTTGGAGGTAACACTAGGTGGTCCGAAAATTATACGAAGATGATACTTTTCAGGACAAACGAGTAGGACTGTACCATCAACGTATGTCACAGTGTTTCTATTTTCTTTCTCGATCTCCAAACATGCGGTTTCCTCGAGCCCTTGAAGATTGTGTAGAAGATCTGTATTCGCTTTCAAACCCTCCCTGACATTCCGATGGACAAATTAACCAGATGAGTTCACAAGTGACAGCCACATGTAAAATCTCAGTGTAAAGACTGTTCTGGCTTATCAGAGAAGTAGAAACACTAACCCAAGAATCAAATTGACGACGACGGAGTGGGACTTCACTACATCGTTCACTTCCTTGTAAGTCGACACCCATTTATTTCCAGATGTTGCTGTGTGCTTGGTGCTGCAATGACACGCACACGTAAGAGGAGACTTCGTACCCAATCAGATACTGCAAAACATATATGCACATTCAATTGCAATGAAGCCGAACAACGGAACAAGAGGCTGACTTACCAAGTTTCAAGAATTTCCTCCATCCGAGACACCTTTGTGGCTAACACGGCTGCTTCTTGGGCAGAGGAGGCGTCGGATGTGGCTATGAAGGCGTCCAACCTTCCATTAGCGGCAACAGCTTCTTTCTGGATCTTGCCAACGGCTTCTTGCGCCACATGGGCATGTTGACTCCAGTTATCCCTCAGCTTATGAACTCGCGTACGAACCTGTTACAAAGTTACCGTAACAATCAGATATGATAATATAAAAACCAGCGTCCACAAATACCAGACCATCGAACCAACACATCACCCAGTGGCACAGTTTACATAGTTTCAGTGCTTACAAGATTGGTCCGTTCTGACAAGGAGCTTGCCAACATTGCTGTAATGCTTTCCAGAAGCTGAGTATGTTCTCTCTTAGCGTGTTCCTGCTCAAGACAACGTGGCTTCAAAAAGACCGTACAGTGCCATAGTTCTAGATAAGACGATATGAAGTACTCAAGCGTATTTGAGGGAATAAGGGGTACATCGAAACATCACAATCCCTCCTTGTTGGCTTGACAGCAAAACCATGCTAGTACAATAAATAAACATGGCCACTGACACCCCTTAGAAGATGAGATAAGGACAACCGACCTCGTAGGCCTCGGCGAGGTTGTGGAGCTCTTCATCATGGTTGGCACTGCAGAAATTCACGTGCTCTCGGAAATTTACGGCATCAGTCTCCATTGTGGACAAGGACGCAACCAACGTGTGCGTGATATCCTTGGCGGCTTTGAGGCTCTTTAGGGCCACCTGAGAGGATCAGTACACAAGAATCAGAAAATAGCACGGATGGTATTGAGGCATTAAAATATACCCACGTGAGAAAATTGAATTGCCAAACTTCCGGACATCGCTTACCTCACGCTGTTTTTGGGCGAAATCGGCAACTTCTTGCCGCTGGGTAGAGAGATTTTCTTGCAGATCGTGAAGAACGCTATGCGCGTCAGCGACGGCGCTAACCAGCAACTGTTACAGTCAAAGGAGCCAACATGAGGGAAAGTCTAAATTAAACCGATATATCTTAAGGGGCAAGAACGTCGAGATGATAACTTATGAATCTCGACAACCAGAAAGTAGTCGGAGAGTTCCACCTGCTCAATCAGTGCCGGATGGGCTGCCACAGTAGAATCTAGGGACTTGACCGTGGATGTAGACAAAGCCTCGTGAGCATGCACAGCTGTGTGAACCGACTGCAACTGGCACAGGTACAAGTCTTTTAATCCTTGAAGCTTATTCTTCAGCTCTTCCAGAGCCTGCAGACAGGAGAATGATTATTAGAATGAAGGTTCCAGATCCCGAGAAACGGTTTGCGCAGGGCAGTTATATGGTTATGCAATGAATTACCTGGTCCTTGACATTCAGAAACGACTGAAGCTGCTCTTCCAGTGACTGCAATTGCTGATGTTGAATATCTACACCAGCTACTACCAAGGTGCGTAGTTCTTTCATGTGTTCTGTCAAACCGCTGTGAAAGGCATCCACCAGTTTGTGGTTTCTGATCTCCAGCACTTCCTTCCGTTCTGCTCACGAGACAACATACGTAATTCACTCAGGCGCGCACTTTCATAGCTAGCGGACGGTACATACAAACGGGAAAACGTGGTATGTGAGAACAACTGAAGCTCTGTCGGCTACGGAGCCTTGACATGCAATGCTAGGGACTTTACCTATCTTTGCGAACAAGCCAGTGACATCCTGAACAGCAGCGTCCAGCTCCTTTCTTAGTTCTCCAGCTCGGTCAACGAGGGCATTCTCAGACTCTCTCAACTTAGTTATGACATAGTCACGTTCCCTGATTGCACTAATCGCCTGCTTCAAGTGGTCTGTTGACTCATTCAAGTTGTGTTGCGTGTACTCGAGCGATTTCTGCACAATCGAAAATCACTTGTCAATGTAGCTCAGAATTTACAACGTATCGGTCGATTAACTTAAGGATAAAGCCAAGGTTACGTGTTCCCAACCTGGGTTTCATTCAGCTTGATGAGAAGATCTGAATACAGTTGTTGCTGGGAGTCGTTCAGGAGCTGTAGGTCTTCGATTTGCTGCAAGATAATAACGAATACTCAGGAAATTGGCGACATGTCAGTGGACGCTGAATGATTCATAAATTGAACCGACCATGGAGTGTCCCAGGAGATACCTTGTCTTTAGACTCAGCTTCAAATTCCATGCGTTCAATCTTATCCACCATCGCCTGGAACAAGGATGGAAGCATATTAGTCTTCGGAAGAAGTTGGACACTACGGGCAGAAACGTACAGTCCAACTTCCGATAGAACCCATCAAATTGACACGAACGCAAGGCATGCGTATGTGACGGACCTTTTTCTCAGCTTCCTCCTCAAAGTAACGTTCACGTGGAATATATATGCCGTTCCTTTCGCGAGCAGAGTAGACCTCTGATACATGAAAATAACTCATTCCTCAGACGGATCATTTAATGATTTAAGGACTAGCGCGGCGATGTTATTAGAATTGAGAATCTCACATGTTCGTGTTTGAATTTGGTACCTGCTTTGAGTCTCTCTATCTCCCCATACAAGTCTTTGATAAGAGCAGACTTCATTGTTTTTTGATTCACCTGAAAGAATAAGGGCCGATAGTGATCGGTGCTTAATTGCCGATGGGGAATTTGATTGATAGTAACAGGTACAACACCCTGAGACAGACGTAGGGTTAAAAATGAAACCCACCTCAGGTTTGTTTTTAATGCTCTTGGCCCGATATGCATAATCCAACGTACTGAGTGTTTCGTCCAGACATTGAACAGATGGAGATACAGTGGCGATGATGCATGTCTTTGTTCTCCCTCCCAAAGAATCTCGGAGCAGTCTTGTCAGCTTGCTATCTCTGTAAACATTAACGACAAGAGAATTAAGCTCTAGGAGAGGGAACTCTGTACTGGACGAGAGAGGTTATATGGCCGCTGACATAAGATTCACCTGTAGGGTACATGCCCTAGATGTTCGACAAGGGCAGTAATGACACGTCCAAGAGTAAGAAGACTTTTGTTAATTTCTCCAGCTTCTCGAGCCCGATTCTGAAGGGACAATAATCACAGTGAGTGAAATTCGAGGTGTGGACTGTTCTCAAAGGAAATCTTCAGAATGAACCACCAAGAGAAACTTACATCTTTGGCACCAGATCTAGAGATATTTTCAGATCCGGCCAGATCCACCAAGTTTAACTTTCCACATTTCATTAGCTCCTCGCCTTCTGGAGTGGTTTCCTTGATATGAATTATGATCGAAAATATGGAATGAGAACGACTGCAGAGGATACAGAACACCTCATGAGATTCGGAGACACTGCAAAGGACTCGGTCGAAATCTTGGGTGGTTTTCTTACTCAGGCACTTTCGACTGCTAACACTACAGGTATTGAAATCTTTCTGGAAATGTTGGGTGTACAGGGCAAACGTACCTGGATTGTTTGTTCAGCAGCGTCTCAGCAGTCTGGCGCTTGGCCGAACCCCTATCAAGCAGAGTGTAAATCTCATTAGCGCTAGTAACAATTTCCTCTTCTAAACCTCTGACGAGGACTCCACCTCTTCCATCCTCCATCAAAGCTAGTGGCTTCTTGACCTTCTCATCTATTACCACCTTTGAGTACTCTTCAGGCGCCAATAAATCGGTAAGCTCCTCATTGTAGAGCTCCAAGTATGTGACTTTGACACTATACTCTTGATTGTCCCTATCCAGTGTCTCAAAAATTTGTTGAACAGCACGAGGAATTACACCAGCGTCGGCAGGAAGATCCCCATTCTGTAAGACATTATTCGTCTTAGACAAGTATATATTTCCCACTTCAATTCAACATAAGCTCATCAATCAAGTTGGCCTTTCCGCAAGACACTCGAAATCAAGCGGATGAGGTAGACGGTAGCGCAGCAAGTTCAAAAGACTTCGCAAACCAGGACAACCCAATACCTTGGATTTTCTTCCCGATCCTTCCATGGTGTAGGTTTTCCCTGTCCCAGTCTGGCCATAGGCAAATATCGTGCAGTTAAAACCGTCCAGGACCTCGTTCACGATGGGCACTACAGCTTGGTCATATAGGTCAACTTGTCTGGAATTTGGCCCAAACACCTGATGAATCAAAAAACAACAGTATCTGAGAGATCGGAAGAAGTATACTATCGACAATCAGAAGAAAGCAACTCCAACGAGATATGTGCCACCTGAGGATGGTTTTCGGAGAATGAGATGGAGAGAGAGCGTGGCGGGGGAAGTACGGATACTTCAGTCGGCCGAAGATACCCAAAGTTCGATTGATGTATCTATGAATTTCATGGCAAGAATGCAAATAGGGAGCGGATCAAATGAGGTGAAATTGGCATTCCGTGTGTTCTGCAACTTGCACCCAAGGATGTCTTGGACGAATGGAGCAACGGACTGAATATTCATGGGTAAGAGACACCCTCCGACATAGAAAGAAAGTGCTGTGCTCGTATGGATGTTATCAAACCTTGTCAAAGGTAAACGTCCTATCAATTTGCTTGCTGGCGATATTCTGACACACAGTCACCTCTCGACGGGAGTCATTGCAAGAAATGACCTGAGGAGTCTTGGCCCTTTTCTCCTCTTCATTGAAGGGCCTACAGAAAAGAAGTTCAAATACTCAGCAAACCGGTTTAGCGACAGAAAAAACAATAATTAAAACTGGACGTTGACTCAGAGAAAGGACACTACCTGCAACGAAGCAGAACTTGAACAGCTACGCCTTTGTCTTTTTCCGCTCGGGCAGCCATAGTGTCTGCTGGGACCTTGGCTACTGTCCGAGTGGACCGTGGGGAAAACGGAGTCAGATCGCGAGCCAGGGTTTCTAGAAGCTCAAATGAGCAGGCGATTAAAATCTTATTCTACAGAGGACCCTCAGAATCAAATTCCCATTCTCCAGTGCCTCTCAATGTGGAAGGATAGGATCATTCAAGAACTTAGTTCGACGTGTGGAGTTAACACCTAGGATGTGTCATCTGACCGAGTTCAAGTCTGAGGGAAAGAAGTGTAGCGAGCACCTGAGCACCCAACCCTACTAAGGAGACACTCTTTCCGATTCAAGAGGAACGTCCATAGATCACAGGTTGGATCACATAAAAAGGTAGAAGCCGCTGCAACCAACACAAGCCTCAGACGTCAAGTGCAAAGAACCGCATCCACTTCCCTCTACTGTTTCATGGATCAACAGTCTAAAAAGAAACCGGGACAGGACAATGTTAATCCTACGAGGTTCTTTCTGAAACACCAATCGACCGTTTGCGGGGCTTCAGCAGCGAACGAGAAACATGCAATGCAATGGACTTCCTGCGTCTGTCCAGGCGATCAAGCAAAGACAAGGATCAAAACCCTGCAACCTACTTAGTATTCAGCTTCAAATCCCAGACACGGGGCTTAAGTCCCGGCCTCTCCACAATTGGTCAGCTACAACGAAACAACTCTAGTGTTTTTGTACGCAGCAGAGATGGCTAACAAAAAACAGAGCAATCGAGAAGCGAACCAAGATTGAAGTGGACAAGAGATGCAATGCAAGATAGAAGAGAAGGTGAGCAGCACAAGCTACATGAGGGGGGGGGGAGGGGGGATGTGTGACTGCCGCCTAGGAAGAAGAGGGAGGAGCTCAAAGACATTTCTGTTGGAGCTTAAAGACCGTCTCAGGGACACCATCACCATTTCACTCGCCTCCTCCTTTGCCTTTCAAACCCAATTCCCGCTCATGCGGCTTCAACCCTGTCACGTCTACAAGTTTTTGAACATGGCCCCACAAATTTCCATCTACGAAATGGAGGACAGGTTCTACGCCCTCGCGTGTACTCCTGAGTATTCGGATTAAGATCCCTACAATCTTCACGGAGCGGAAGATTGCAGGTGGCAAACTCTCAGTGGAACCCACCCACTGCGGATTTGTGTGTAATTCCAATTTGAATTTTAGGGGTCCGTTGGAAGCGCTGCAGTTGTTTTATTTCGGTACCGTTGATGAGAAAAACAGAACCTGTATACTTGAGTTCGTCGTCTCTCACTCGCTTAGGGATTCTGAACCAACTTTTTTGTCTCTTCTTCTACAGCGAGCGATGCGCGAAATTGAGTGGTGCTTGAATATATAATTTTTTGAATGTTGTTTTATTTATTCATTATTATTTTTTTTTCCAGGAGCCGACCTGCGAAAAAGTTCCAGTGACCGTTACGAACCCCAATCCACAACGGACCTGCCCGACGAAACCTAACTCCATCCACCGATGTAAGAAATTTCAAATCAATAGGAACTGATCGTTGCCCTCGTAGGTCGCTCACAATCCCTCTCCCTCCCCAACCACCTTTGGCGGGATTTCCGAGGCCCGTTGCAAATTTTTAATCTGACTGACACAGACTGGGGCTCCTTGTTATATGAACGAGTATTGAGGGGACAACGCAAAGCCAAATGGTCTTTCGGCATGAGAAGGCTCTTAGGTATAAGAAATAAAGAAATATATATATATATATATATATATATACATACACATAGGTAGATAGATAGGTAGACAGATAGAGGAGAATGTTAAATAGACCCCAAATTTTATTAAATTTACCCACCCATCCTTCTTTTCATGATATACATACACATAGATAGATAGATAGGTAGACAGATAGAGGAGAATGTTAAATAGACCCCAAATTTTATTAAATTTACCCACCCATCCTTCTTTTCATGAAAGAAAAAAAATCACATTTAGATTCATTTCTTCACTATCGGATCTGAAACCAAAAAAAAACCAACCACATTCATCATGATATATAAAATTATATATGAAAATCATATTTTTTTAATATGTAAATCTATTTAGTAAAAATGGCATTAATTGATGTCTACCATACTTCATTCCTTCCAAAGGGGTCCATCTATTAGTCTATCCCAAATAGGCTTGTGATTGTTGAGTACATTGAATATATTTGGTGCTCTCCATAAGATTTATTGTAGATTACAATAAATACTATAGCTACAATATTTGGAATGTAGTGGGAAGAAATTGTTTATTTTCTTTCTTTCTTTTTGTATACACAAGACAACTACATCAATATACTCTTGTTTTTGTATGTATATGTAATATTACTTCTAATTACTCTTGTATCTCTTTAAACATTTTCAACACATTATTAGGATGATTGCTCTTATATATTAATCTTAGTTCTTAAAAAATTTTGTATATCTTGTCTTTCCATTTTTTCTTATTTTTTTCTACCTTGCTATTGCTGAACCTTGTTGTTGCTCAATCCTACTACTGTTGAATCTTATTGCTGTTGAACTTTATTGCTGTTGAATTCTATTGTTGTTGTATCCTATTATCGATGCATCTTACTGCTATTGTGCCCTACTTGTTGCCAAATTACCTTCAAACTGCAGTGCCTTACTGTTGACTATTGCACCCTACCAAACTCTTGCATCTTATCATTAAATTATTGCACCTTATCACCAATTATGATACCTTTGTCTCGAACTACTACAACTAGTTGTTGATTGCCACTACTACCATAATCCTTAGCAAATTGTAGAATAGATATTAGTTCGTTTTTGTAAGATATTAGTAAAATAGATTAATAGTCCATAGAATAGTCAATTTAGGAGGACAGATGGTTTATTTAGTTATTAAAAGTAATTATTATAGGATTACGATTAGGATCTCGAAATCAGAAGGAATTATATAGGAGTTGTAGAAGTTTGTCAGGGTGCCAGACTGTGAGAGTCATGAGTCGGGGTTAAGCTTGGTACTACCTCTTTGTTTTTTTGTTTTCTTTGTTGTTGAAGAATAATGGATAGTTTTTGAATACTGAGAAGTGAGTCTGTGGAATAAATCAGAGATTGATTTATGAGTTATTGATTATGTAATTGGAGTATTATGTGATTGAATTATATATGAAGTTATTGGAAGATTGATTATAAATGGAAGATTATGATTGTTGTTTATCAAGAGTTGTGTGTGTTTTGGACAGAGGAAGTCTGTGATTACAGAAATTCTGTAAATCCAAATTGGTTGGAGTGAAGTCTGTTATTCCTGGTGTTGGATGGAATTTATGAGTTTTGAGTAGTCTTTTAAGAGTGCAGGTTTGCACATTGTCGTTATCTATTGATGAAGGAGTATTGTTATTGGAAAGAAGCATTGTAGTGTTTCTTGGTGTTTTAGTGGTTTGGAATACAGTTAATCGTGTGACCCTAACAAGTAAAGCTCATGCGCTTAGTCTTTCCCTGTGTTCAAATTCCCCTATTCAGGTTTATTCTGAAAGAAATTTGTAGAATAAGTAAAACAACAATTACATTTTGGCGCCACTGCCGAGGATTGACAATAGCATTGAGTGTTAGGAATCAACTACCGAATGAACAGATGGGAAATAAGAAGCAATTTCAGCAGTATATAATGAAAGATTATGGTTATTAAGAATGAAAACATTGTAGTAAAGAAAACACGCCAGTCAAAAGAAAGACAAGAGAGAATGCAAGCAAGAGAATCGTTGCAAAATGATCAAGAACACAAGTTAAAAAGGAGGCATCAATAAAGTTGGATTAAGCTATGGTTGCATGTCTGTCGATATATCTGAGCATACCCAGAAGCTAACAGATCTCTAATATTTCAAACATATATATCGTTAAGAAAATTGCCAAGAGCACTCATAGGAAATTTTGTCAACAATCTAGCGTATCTCTTGAGCTCATTAAGTACAAGTGGAAGAAACACAGAAGAATTGGGTACTCTATTGGGTACCTTCCCAATAGCGGAAACTGCCGATTCTCTAAAAATTGGTTCTATAGAATGGCATAAATTGCTTGCCAATAAGAGCCAATTCAGCATATTTCAAAATCCATTGTTTTTACCTCCAATTCAATCAATAAACTTATTCAAGGATAATAATAATAAATTGAGGAGGTTGAAAAGTCTGAAAAAGACAATTGGAAAAGGTAGTGGTAATTTTAATAAGAGATTATGCGGCACATTGTCCTCTTCAATGGCGACGAGTGGTCTAGTAGTTCCAATAGCAGTACAAATGGGTGACATGAGTGATCGCACAATGAACGTGGCTCTATTACCTATTTTTAGGGGCTTTTTGAGTACGGATTCCGATCAATATTTGTCTCAGTTTTTGACAGTATGTGTAGTCAATAATGAAAGAACTGAAGATATTTGGTTACGATGGTTGCCACCAACTTTAAAGGACATGGTATTTGAATGGTACAACTGCCAACCAGTGGGTCAATTTTCAAATTGGGAAGCATTGAAGAATACATTTTTAATCCATTTTTGGCCAATAGATTTTGAAGATTGTCTTTGAGAGAGGTTAATGAACATCAAAATGATCTTAAAGGAGGCGGTGGAATTGTATTATGGCCGAGTGGCTGATATACTCAATAAGTGGCCAAATCACCAAATACCGGAGGCATTTATTTTATCCATATTAATTAATGGTTTGCAACCACCAGAGTTAAAAATGTTTGTAAAGGAAGTTCAACCTGTTATGGTGTGTGCATCCTTTAATAGAGCCAAGGTTTGGGAGGAATGCCATTATGATCATTTTTTAACTGCGAGAGCTATGATGATTCTAGTTCAAGGCAGTTATCAAAATTTGACTTGGAACGGATCCATAGGTAGTTATCCACGGAGGTTAGAAATAGTCGCCAATTCTAGTGCCAATATTCATGGGCGAGTTAATGTCACCCCATTGCAAGCTATACCACCGAATGTGACAACAACATATCCTCCCTATTTTCCATATCAACAACAAGTGTTAATTGCAGTAGAGTTAGCAATAATACAAGCCCCAAAAGATTCTAATGAAGCCTTATTGTTAAACATGACAAAGAAAATGGAGGAAATGGCATTCAATATGGCCAAGGATAAGGAAAAGAGAAAAAAGCCTACCAATACTAGGACCAATGTTTGGTGTAGTAATTGTATGGGCCATGGTCATTTGGTAATAGAATGCCCTTCACCTTTATAAATGATGGGTCAATATACATTTTATGGAGGAAAGCACTTAACAGCTAATTGTTGGAATTTGCAAAGGCAACAATAATTTAGTAATCAGACCATGATCTCACCAACTCACTGGAACGTCAATCAAGTTCAATCAAAAAATACGTTTAGATGGAATGGAAAGCAATCTAATCGATAAAATCAAGCATTCAATAACTTTCAAAGTTCCAATTTTAATCAGAGGTCTACATCAAACCCCCAGCACTACGAAAAGGAGCAATAGAGATATCAGCAATATGCTCCTCCAACGTCATCAAATCAAATTCTTTTCGTTCCAACAAGACAACCAGGATCATTTCCTAATCCTACATGGAACAAGCCTAATAGGTATATATCGATGGAGACACCCAATATGCCTGACGGGGGTACAAGAAGATCACTTCGTTATTTTCGTTGCAGACAAATTGGTCATTATGTGAGTGAATGTCCCAATCCTAGAGCTAGTGACGATTATGTGCTAATTTGTCAGAATTGCAAGCAGTCAGGGCATACTTATCAGAAATGTAATGCTCCATTCAATTTTAATAATCGGGATCAACAGATCCAAAATCAAGGAAAAATAGAGGAGATAAATCAAGGTCCTTAAGTTTCTCTGGTAAATCGGATGGAATGTGTCCAAGCCATTCTTACCAAGAGTCAACAAAAGGGAAAAAGACCAATTCAGCATTTGGGTGAGCCTGATGTGAAGGGCCAATTTGACCCAATTATGTGGACATCCAATCCAAGTCATGTTACGGGCCTCTTACCTAGTATGAGACTTGACTTAGTTGGACAACCCAATGAAGTCCCAATTACAGAGTCTTCGGTTCGATTTCAATTTGTTTTGTTTCTATACAGTTTTGAGAAACGTCCTTTCCATTGAAAGATCTTCTAAGAGGTGTGAATTGCAAAGAAGCTTCGTCTGCTGTTCCAATTTTGAGTCCAGGGCAGAAGAATATCTTACCTCACGGAGTTAAACTCCAAGCAATGAAAAGAAAGAGGGCATTGAGCATTACCCTAAATATGGAACCCTATGACATATTGAAGGATCTGGATACTATTTGACCTTCTATTTCTATGAAGCAACTTCTAGTGATCGCATCAGAGTGTTGTTCTACATTGAATTTATCCCTAACACCACATTGACAACGTAATTAGGAAGTATGTAAAGTCAATTAGAACCCTGATCCAAGTACACCAACCATCGATGTTTCGATTGACGGTGTCATGATCTCTGGTATTCAAGTGGATAGTCGTTTCAGTGTCAATTTAATGAATGCTGATATAATGGATGCTTTAGATTTGGAACACTTAATATCTACGACATTGATATTATGGATGGCAGATCATAGCCTGGTTAAACCAATGGATATTTTACAGAGTGTTCAAACTATAATTATTGGTATTGCATATGCAATTGACTATATCATCTTTTGGCTATAACGTTCAACTTTATCATATCAAATTTTATTGGGATGACCCTGACTTTATCAGGTGAAGGCCAAGAATGATTGCGATCGGGATACTTTGACAATTGGTAAGGGCAGCGACAAAATGGTATTACAAATGTACCTAATTTTCTATCACGGGGAATCTCAATTGCCAGCATCTGAATTGACATCAGACAATGAGCTTAGCTCCGATGATGATGCAGTCGTACTGATTATGGAGGCGCCCGTAGAGGCAGCGCAATATCCTGGAGTGGTATACCAATGTGGAGGTCCGGGGGAGTACTTGATATACTCGATGGATTCGATAAGCTTTGATTATGTTAGTATTAATTGGATGATCAAGTATGATGTGCACCATGTTAGTGCCATAGACACAAGATTCAGTACTTTATACATGTTGGACTTATTGACTGATTTTCAACCAACATAGGAGTTGAAACAAAACATCATCGTTGCACCTTTATGTCAAACTATTAACTTGGTAACCACAGCAGAGCCTTAGACAATTAAGGTCTACGAAGATATTAAGGACCAAGAGTTGACTTGTTGGATAAAATTTTTCTTGCATCATAAGTCCGCTTTTGCTTGGACTTATGCTGATTTAAAGGATATTCTCGTTGACATCTATGAGCATCATATCATTTTAGAGGAGAACGCTAAATTGGTATGACAAAGACAACATCACCTTAATCTTAAATATTCTTTCATGGTCAAGGAGGAATTGGACAAGCTTCTTGCGGTTGGTTTTATTTACTCAGTACCAAATAGCGAGTGGATTTCTTCAATTGTCATGGTGCCAAAAAAGAATGGAAAAATCTAAATTTGTTAAGATTTCCAGAAACTTGATGTGGCCACCAAGAAAGATTACTTCCTATTACCTTTCACGGGTAGTATGGATAACGTGTTGTTAGTATCACCAGGTAGTAAAAGAATAGGAGTGGGGCACTAGTTAAAGTCATTCTGTGGTGTTGTTTTGGATTAGTTGGAGTGCCATTTTCTTATGTTTCTTGTGTATTCGAGAGTAGTAGTTCCAGTTAAGAGCTTGACAAAGGGAGCGTCATGGCAATTGAAAGTGAAAAGAGAACTACGGACTAAGAGGACAGTAGCAAACGAGATTTAGAAGACAGTAAGAAGGTGTTATTAGAGCAAAACCAACGAATTGAAGAGCAAGAACAGATGATTAAAGAAATTGGGGAATCCAAGCTGGTATTGGAGTGGAAATGGATTCACCAATATGAGTCTTGGACAAAAGAAAAAGAACATATCTTACGGATTGTAGAAGGATAACGGGATGAATTATTCTAGAATCGTAAGATATGGGATTTGGAACGAGAAAAATACAAATGCCAATTGCAGGTGGAAGGAGACAAGGCAAAGTTATTGATGAAAGAAAAAGAGGCATTGAGTGACCATTCCAGATGCGAAACAGAGAAGTTGAGGTCCAAAATTAAAGTTTTACAAGCTAAGGTGGTGAAATTGATGGAAGAGTTAACAGTGAGGAGCTGATCACAAGTGTCAATTGAAGATGTTCCAGAATAGATGAGTCAACAGCAATATCAATTGGAACTTTGAGATGCCTAGATCTTAAAACTGGAGGCTCAAGTCCATGTATTGGATGCGTATAATGAAGATCTATCAAACTAATTGAAGAAAGAGCCAATGGATGGATTGGAAGAAGAGGAAGATTTATAATTGGAACTAGATTCAACAAAACATATATTCGATAATACAGCAAATGATTAATTGGGTGGGCTAGAAGAACTAATAACTTTGTAAAGTTTTGTTAAGTAGTTTTTAGATAGGAATCAATTGTGTATTTCCAAGGATGCTGCACAAATAGAAGTGGGGCTATTTAGAATAGATATTAGTTCGTTTTTGTAAGATATTAGTAAAATAGATTAATAGTCCATAGAATAGTCAATTTAGGAGGATAGATGGTTGATTTAGTTATTAAAAGTAGTTATTATAGGATTACGATTAGGATCTGGAAATCAAGAGGAATTATATAGGAGTTGTAGAAGTTTGTCGGGTTGCCAGACTGTGAGAGTCATGAGTCGGGATTAAGCTTGGTGCTACCTCTTTGTTTTTTTGTTTTCTTTGTTATTGAAGAATAATGAATAGTTTTTGAATACTGAGAAGTGAGTCTGTGGAATAAATCAGAGATTGATTTATGAGTTATTGATTATGTAATTGGAGTATTATGTGATTGAATTATATATGAAGTTATTGGAAGATTGATTATAAATGGAAGATTATGATTGTTGTTTATCAAGAGTTGTGTGTGTTTTGGACAGAGGAAGTCTGTGATTACAGAAATTCTGCAAATCCAGATTGTTTGGAGTGAAGTCTGTTATTCCTGGTGTTGGATGGAATTTATGAGTTTTGAGTAGTCTTTTAAGAGTGCAGGGTTGCATATTATCATTATCTATTGATGAAGGAGTATTGTTATTGGAAAGAAGCATTGTAGTGTTTCTTGGTGTTTTAGTGGTTTGGAATACAGTTAATCGTGTGATCCTAACAAGTAAAGCTCATGCGCTTAGTCTTTCCCTATGTTCGAATTTACCTATACAAGTTTATTGTGAAAGGAATTTATAGAATAAGTAAAACGACAATTATACAAATCCTTATTTTTTATAAAAAAAAGAAAAAAACTCTTCAAATATTTAATATTTTTGATTTTAAGTTCAAATTTATCATTTTATTTGGATTTATATTTCAAGGTATATTTTTCTCAACCTTTTTTACTTGATCTTGTATTTTTATTACTAATTTATTTATAATAAGTGCTTCAACATCTTCAACTATTTTTATTATGTTTCCAACTATTACCACTACATCTCAATATTTTCAAGTTCTTCTATTTCCACCATTGGCTGCTGATGGAAATATTTATCTATTATAGATAAAAATGGCAAAAATAAATTTATTTAAAAAATAATTCTTAGATATAATTTTGTTTATAGAAACTATTATTGTGAGTACTTCTATTTTTCTTCCTATTTATTGAAAAGTACTTCTTTTCTTTTGTTGTCATCTTGTACCTACATTGCAATATGAATATTTGAAAATGAAAGATTCAACCAAGCTCTGGAAGGATTTTAAATCTAAGTTTGATCATCAAAAGACCATTTTTCTTTTGCATATATGTCATGATTAGATATATTTATGTAACTTAGATTTTTTAAAATTTAAATGCTTTCAATAGTGAAATATATCATTTTGTTTCACAACTATGGTTATTTGGATAAAGAATCTTTAAAAGAGAAATGATTGAAAAAAATCTCTCTACATTTATTCTTGCATTTTTGTGCTTACACAATAATATAAGAATATGAAATCTTAGAGTCATATTGATTTCATATCCTATATACTTCTTGTGGAGAAATAAAATAAACTACTCTTACTTAATGTAGAAGCTTGTCATATTGGAACCATGGTTTTAGAATCTCATGCATTTAATATTTCAAAGTCTAAGAAAAAAATTATGTAAAAATAGGAAAGGTACTCATAAATACTAAGGTAGTCATGGTTGTGATCATTTCCACCGATATAGAAAGAATAAATGTTCTACTACTAATTACAATAAAAAATAAAAATCAGAGATGTATTCTTGCTATAAATGTGGAATGATTAGACATTTAGTACATATATATTATATTTTAAAATAATTTGTTAAAATATTCCAAAAAAATTAAAAACTTTGAGGTAAAACTTGTGAAGTTCATACCATAGATGCATCTATGGATTCAATTAGTATTGATGATTTAGAGGCTTATATTAATAAAAAAAATTCTAATAATAAGTCAAATAATGCATTAATTGATTCTATAACAATAAATACTATCTTATAGGATAGACATTTTTTTATTAAAAAAGCTTCAACTTGGTAAACTAAAAATTTGATCGCAATGGTTGGAGTATATGTATTTTGTTTCTAAAAAAGAATAGCAATGGCAAAATTGCTTGCAAATTCCATTATAAAATATAAACATATAATATTTTCACTTTAAACACCTCAAAGTTTGATAAACTATCAAGATGTGTGTGCCAATGGTTATTACATCTCAATTGCTAATCTAGATAGGTGGGAGGTTTTGATTCTTATATAAAACCATAAAATAGTTGAAAAACCCTTTGCTACAATAAATGATTTATATCAAACTATAATCTGATTTTTTATTATATTTAATTTTGTATCATGTATCACAAAGAATCGTGCTTTTCTCTAACATAGATAATTAGGATATCTAAGATCTAAATTATTTTGAAAGATAATTCCATGTATAATTGACATAATTTAAGATATGTAGATATAGATTCTATGAAATTATGTCATGCATGTATACAAGGCAAGATGATTGCTTGGCCATTAATTTAAAAAATTCCATGAGAATTACCACCAATCTTTAAAAGATTGCATGGTGATATTTATGGTCCTATTAATCCAATATCTAGACCATTTTTTTTATTTTTGGTCTTTGTTGATACATTAAGTAAATAATCACATATTTCATTATTATCAATTGAAAACATCATATTTTCCAGTCTTATATCTATACTTGTTTTCAAGTACATTTTTCTAATTATCCTATCAAAACATTGCATATAAAAAATATAAAAGTATTTGTACCAAAGCCTTTTAAGACTATTTTATTACAATAGGGATCCAAAAAATCCTAATAGGTTTCATTTATGTAAGAAAAATATAATTTGAATTTTAATTCAAAAGTACTTAAAGCGAATAAAATTATTCAAAAATATCATTTTTAGTAACCTCAATTATACACAAATTCCAATTGCCTTACTAATTTCATAATTAAATAATTTCAATTTCTCTTTGTAAGCCTTAATCCTAGTCAGTGAGTTTCAGCAAGTTGTAACTCTTAATCCGATTGGCTTTTTGATGTAAGATTTTGCATTCAAATGTAATTTTAAGTCTTTTATACGTTCAAAAAAAAATTCAATCCAATTCAAATAATAAATTATAAGAAAAAATATAAATAACTTTACTAATGTCACTTGGCTACCAACTCAAAAGTTGATACAAATGTCATTGTAGTAATTTCTCCTTCTCTTGCTATTAATTTCAATTGAAGATTTTTGTATAGCTTGATCTTTAAGTCTTCTAATATTATATCAAATTTTATTTTGTTCCAACTAATAGATCTTTAGATATTATAGAAATCCTACCTAATTTTAATTTGTCAACTTTCAATATCCTCTTGTATCAAAAACCATATATCTCTCAATGAAATTATTAGATTAATAAAAAATTTTACACACACTTAGCACATCTAATTAAATTTTAAATTAAAAATGTGATACCAAGTATACAAACTAACTAAGAATACTAGCTTTAATTGTATTGCATAAATTCAAAATCACTAATACAAACTCTAACTTTGAACAACAATTGCAAAATTATTCCAAATTCTATGAAAATAAGTCTTATATTTTTGGAATAAACTTGAAGCTAGCTCTCCAATTCCAATTGCTGAATTCCAAATGTTTCCAAATTTTTTCTTCGGTAGTTGTTTTAGTGGTTGGAGATTTGATTTTGATCTTGTCCTCTAAATGGTCAACCATGTTTAAATATCTTAAATTATTATTGAAATAAGATAATTAGATATTAATTAAAATTTTATTTTTAATTATATTTTTACCATATATTATAATATAAAATCTTATACAATTTATTATCTAACAATTTCTTCTTCAGGAAAATTTACCTACATCTATATAAGGTCATGCAATTTTGCATGTTGTAGCATTAATATGCCTCTATCCTTCTTTTTTTGAAATTATTACACTATAATAATTCATTTTAGGTCATGTTTCAAATGTAAATTACCTTTGGATGTTTGCTTGATGTACTTGGATTTTAATATCAGAATTTCAACAATATACCATTAGAACTCATCAATAAGAGGGCATATATTTTGGTTTTGATTCACCAAGTATTATTTGTATTATTGATCCATCAATTAGCACATTATTATGTGCATCTTTTCAAAATTGTTGCTTGAAAAAGAATATATTTTTATTTCTTCAAAAAAGAGTATGTAATAAAAAAAAAATATACTACTTGTATTTGAAGCACCAAAAATATCTATAATAAATCTTGATCTTAGAACAACTTTGGTTGAAACTCAAATTGCTAAGATTTTGTTTTTAAAATAGATTACAATTAAAATACCTGATGACTTCAATGATGTGCCTTGAATTATAAGAATTTTTATTAATGAAGCTCAAAATATATTTGCTTAAATTGTAATACCACTAACTAATATATCTCAGATTATGAAATTAAAAATTAAAAGGATTTGTAGACCAGATAAGCAACCATGTAAGAAGAAGGCTATAATATGTATTGATTTTAGTATTATTTCTATGGAATTTCCTACTTAACCTACAAGACCATCAATTAATGATGATATGTCTATGTAAATTATATCTTCACTTCATGCAATAAAAAAACTTGCTATTAGAAGAAATAAATTTAATTAAATATAGAATTATCTATTTTATATTATATTTCAAATGATATTTGGGATAGACTATCTAATAAAATAGATGAATCATTTGTATGTATGATTATAAAAGCTCTTTTTTATAAAGAAGAGGATCTTGAACTTCAAACCATCAAAAAAATAATGCATTTCTTTGATTGGTTAAAATGAAAAACTTCCATTAAAGAAGAACATGTTTCTTTGCATAAGAGAAAAGTCTTTGGTTCAATTTTAGACACTCTTTTATATTTAGCTCCATGTATAAGATCAAATATTACATTTGCTGTTAGTATTTTTATAAGATATAATGCATGTCAAATATTACAACATTAGAATGACATTAAACTTTTATTACGTTATTTAAAGATATTTAAGACTTGGGATTATATTACACATAATGTACAGATCTAAAATTGATTAGATATCATAATATAGGATACAAATTTGATATTGCAACAACAAAATCTCAAATAGACTATATATTCTTAAAACATGAAATTATAATATCATAGAAATTTGTAAAACAAACTATAAGTATAACTTTCTTCAACCATGTAAAAATTATTGCTTTATATGAAGTATCTTGGGAAAGTATTTGGTTGCAATCAATTGATAAAATTATTCAAATTATCTGTGGACTTTCATATAATGATTCTCCAACTATTTTGTATGAAGACAATAAGACTTTTATTGCATAGATAGAAGTTGATTTTATTATAAGCAACATGACAAAGCATGTTGATCCAAAGTATTTCAGTTATACCCATGACTTGATTATTGATTAAGCACTTAAGATCAAAAAAATTGAATCTACAAATAATCTTGCTGATCTCCTCACCAAAGCTCTTCTTTTGTGCAACCATTGCTACCTTACTTATAGCATTGGCATGTAGCAACTTATTCCTTTTGAGCAAGAAAGTTAATGAGCTCTTTAAATAATTAAGAAAAATGATGTTGTACTTTTTTTTTTTCATCTACCATTTTTTCCTTGAATACAATAAGATTTTTTAAAATGAGATTTTAATGAAGTAGTAACTATTGATCATGTGAGATAATAAAAAAATATAGATTATAATTCTATGAAAATTTTATATTATATAAATATCATGACAAACAAAGAAGAATATTGGCAATATTAAATGTATTCAATACTTTTTTATAATATTTACTATAATTTATAATAAATATTATAACTATGGTATTTGAAATGTAGTAGAAAGAAACTATTTATCTTCTTGTTTTTTCTTTGTATATAAGAGACAACTACAAAAATATACTTTTGTTTGTATATATGTCAAGGACATAAACTTCAAAGAATTAAAATATCAATATACTCTTGTATCACTCAAAAAGACTAAAAAATCACTCAAAGATGATATAATAACAAATTAGAATTACTATTACCAAAGACAAGAAGAATTAGAACGTCTTGAGATAAGACTAAAGACTAAAAAGGCGTTGACAAGAAAGAGGAAGGCTTCACTCTTGCTTCCATATATATATATATTCTTAATTAAGATGTACATAGCGATATTCTATAGGTTCTCCAAAACATGTTGACTTTACAAGACTCATATGTATGCCACATAGTTAACTTGTTCCGCAAGCTATCAATATATGATTAATTTTTTGATCAAATTTCTAACCTACTAATTAACTATAAATATATGTCAAATTAAAGCAATATCTATGAAGCTTCTAAAAAACTTTTCTACAAGATATTATGAAATTAGTCTATTTTTTATTTACTTCTATTTAATCATATAGGTAAATATTATAATAAATATGTATATTTGTGATATTATCTCCCCTTTTAGGAAAAAATTCCACGAGAAGTAGTGATCATATGTTGAAAAAATTTAAGAAGCAACAAATTGTATTTGCTACATATTTTGATCTTTGTTTTATTCAAAGATGGTTCATAGGTCTTTTTAGCCATTAATAGTATATCATACTAATGCAAGAAGATCACTTTATTATTTGATTATTATTGAAGCTTTTATAACTTCTTTCAAATAAAAAATTTGGAACACCGTCACGAGTTGTTCGTACCTCAAATAAAATCACCAAACATTGGAAGTTTCTTTCAAGGTTGTAATATCAAATATGTTGTATCTCGCCATCTATTTGAAGAAGGACATGCTGTTCTTTAGGATCTTCATCTCAATTATGTCGTCTTGAAGGTTGTAATAATTACAATGAATTATATAATAAGTTAGCAAGTCATAGCTTTTGAATTAAAATTGCTGGTTATTGGTTCTCTATTTCTTTAATGTTAAAAATATATAAAAGTTACAAACAAAAGCAGTATATAAAATGCTATTTTTTCTAGATCTTATTTCTTTTATAGCAAAGATTTTCTATTCTTTATCTTATTTTTTTATAGATGTAGTCAATAAAAATCTTCAATCTTCTTTATTACATTTGCAAGATTCTTTATTGGCTTCCATATGCATTCACTAATATCATATTCATACCAATGAATAAGATATTCTAATCAATTTTGGTGCTGCCTTGAATCCAAGAATTTTTCTACCTTGAACTTTTGATTATTATCTACTTCTATAAGAAGTGGTGGTATTTGTCTTCTCTCTAAAATATTCATTGTCTTATATGGTTTAAGAAGAAATATATAAAATATGAGATGGATCTTTATAGATTCCAATAGATGTAACAAATAAGAAATAGAATTAACTTATTCATTAATAAAAAAAAGTCCAAGCGTATGATAGTCCAATTTGTCACAATGATGAGTAGTCTTGATATTGTAATAAAGTAGCTATATCTTGTCACTTATATTGAATTATAGTTATTTCTTGCAATAGGCATCCATATTAATCTTTTATCATTCTTAAGCTTCTTTTAATTGTGCCTCCATTGTTACATGTAGCTCTAAAAAATAATTTGCTAAATCTTTTGTTGAAAGTTTATTAATTTTTGAAAAGTCAAAAGTATCAAGTTGTAGATGATGTCCATAATTAGTAAAGAAAGATTTTTTTGAATAGAAGAATATATTAAATTATTATATGCAAACTTTACTAATGATAAAAGAGTTGTCTAATTAGTTTAATTATGATTGATGATACATCTTAAATACTATTCGAAAACTTGATTCATCCCTTCTATTTGCCCATCAATTTGAAGATAAAAAGCTAAAGAGAGCTTTATATCTATCTTAAAAATCTTAAAAAAGGTCCTTCAAAATCTTGATATAAATTTAGTCCTTCTATTCAATATAATATCCTAGGACAATCCATAATAGCAATAGATATTGTTAAAAAAAAAGCTTAGCCATTTGTTTACTTGCAATAGATTTTGTACATGGTATAAAATGTGCCATCTTAATAAAAAGATTTATTATTACAAATATAAAAAAATACAAACCTAAGATTGAAAGATCTAAGATAAAATCCATACAAATAAAAGACCATAGTTGTTTTGGAATAGATAATAGTTGTAGAAGTCAATAAGATTGATAATAAGGAATTTTGATCTTGAACAAATATCACATGATTGTACAAAGTCTTTGACTACCAGTTATATTTGATGCCACTAAAAATCTCTTAATATTAGCTCCAAAGTCTTTTTGTATCCAAAATATTTGGCTCTTAGAAAGTCATGACGAGCTTAAAGAATACATAATTGTGCTTTGCCTTATAAAATACATAAGTATCTCTTAGAGTAGAGTAGAGTAGATTATTTTTGAATTCAAACTTAAAAGTATTATGAAACTTAGAAGTATTATTCTTGATATTATAAACAAGAGGAACAGAAGACATACTTGATTGAATTTGCTAAACAAAAGTTAAATCAACAGTCAATGTTGATTTTATTGCTCAATGATGGAAATGCTTTAGCTTCAAGAGAAATATTTTTTGTTGATCAAAAGCTGCATGTTCTTCTTTTGATACAAGATGAGAATATCTAGAAATGGCATTTGATAAACCTTATTATTTTCTAAGTCTTTATGTAATCTTTAAATCAAATCTTAATAAAGACATACTCCAATGGACTTGACGACGATTCAAAATACATGTCAATATGAAGTATTAGAAGTTTTTATAATATATATATATTTAATTAGACTAAAAGTGTCTTCTAGTTAATGATGTTATTCTTGAAATGAATCCATAATTGTAAGGAATTCTTTGTTGTAGATCTTGTAGTTAATCTCAACTATTAAAAATTACTTGGAATGAAAAGCTATCGGATAGAGCTTATTATTTGATCTTATTTGTAATAAAACAACATCCATAGTAAAGTTTGATGTATGTGTTTGCATAAAGAATGCTTTAAAAAAATTGACACGATATAAAATTAGTGCAAAAATAAATATTATCTTTAAAGCTTTAAAAGATATTTAAGCTTCTTTATTCTACTCAAGTTTGTCTTTATATGTTAAACATGAAAGAGAAGCCACAATTTGAGAAAAGTTCTTTATGAAGATTTGATAGTAATTAGCAAATCTTAAAAAATATTACATATCTTTGACTATTTTTGAAACCTTTCAATCCATGATAGTTTGGACTTTCTTAAGATTCATCATTAATCCTTCATTGGAAATGATATATCTAAAGAAATCAACTTGAATTGTATGGAATACATACTTTTTTTTTAATTTTTGTATATAATCTTATATCTTATAATTTTTGTAACATACAATAAACGTAAAATTTATATTCTTTTATGTTCTTACAGTAGATTAGAATGTTTTCTAAATAATTGACAATAAAATCATCAAAAAACTCTCAAAAGACATCATTCATAAAATATTAAATATTAGCTAATACATTTGTGAGTCCAAAAGGTATGACATTATATTTAAAATATCCATATTTAATTTAAAAAATAGTCTTTGATTCATCTCTTTTTTTGATACAAATTAGATTATATGCTCTTTGTAGATCTATTTTTATATAGATCTTTGCTTGATTGAATTAGTAAAAAAATCCTAAAATCAAAGATAGAAGATACCTATTTTTGTTGGTGATCTTGTTAAGTTCTTAATAGTATATGCACATCTACAAAGATTCATCTTTTTTCTTTACAAATAAGATAGGAGCTCCTGCTAGAGATTTCAAATGGTATATGAAATTTTTAACTAAGTTCTTGTCAATATATTCTTGTAGTACAACCAATTCATTTTGCAATAAGTTGTAGATTGATTTAGACAAAATATAAATAGAAAATTATGCATATTAAAAAATAAACTAAAATGACTATTGCCAAAAGATAAGAAAACTAAAGTCTCTTGAAACTAGATAAAAATAAGAAAAGAATTGATAAGTATGAAAAAGGCTTAACTGTTGTCTCTATATATACTATCTATTTAGGATCTGGGTAGTGACATTCTATATGACATCCAAAAATGCATTGACTTTTCATCACATGTATCTTAACCTACAAGGCAAATTTTTTATATGGGCACAATATGATTAGCTTATTCGACAAGCTTCTAACACATGTAATACATAAATAGCTTATTGCCTAAATTTCTAACCTATCAATCAACTACATATACATGTAAAGTCAAAACAATGTCTAAAAAACTTCTAAGAAGCTTTTCTAAAAGATATTATGAAATTAATCTACTTTTATCTACTTCTACATATTCATATTACTTAAGTAGTAATTACAATAGATATATATCTGAGACATTACATGCCCTTCTAGGAACGAGTTCCATGAGAAGCAGTGATCACATATCGAAGAAGTCTAAGATGCAAGAAATTATATTTGACACGTATTTTGATCTTTGTTCCTTTTGAAGGTAGTTGATAGATTCTCTTAGCCATTGGTAATATTCTATACTAAGAAAAAAAGACCACTTTTTTTTTAATCATTATTAAAACCTTTATAACTTCTTTCAAACAAAGCAAGTGTAATACCATCAAGCGTCGTTTCTACCTCTAATAAAATTATCAAATATTAAAAATATCTTTTCGAGTTGTAATATCAAATGTATTACATTTTATGATCTATTTAAAGAATAGTATGTCATTCTCCAAGATCATCATTTCTATTATGTCATCTTGAAGGATGTGATAATGGTAATGTCTCATTCCATAAGTCAATAAATAATGGCTCTTGAGTTGAATCAGCTAGCTATTGGTTCTCTATCTTCTTGAAGCCAAAATTATATAAAAATTACAAATAAAGATAGAAGGTAGAATGTAATCTTTTCTAAATTGTGTTTCTTTTATAGCAAAGATTTACTATCCTTCAACTTGGTTTTCATGGATGTTATTGATAAAAAAACTTTAATCTTTTCTATTGCATTTGTAAGATTTTTTGTTGGCTCTCATGTACATTTGCTAATATCGTATCCGTACAAATGAATAAGATATTTAAAACATTGTAGAAGCACCTTGAGTTTAAAACTTCTTCTATCTCAAATTCTTGATTATTACCTACTTCTATTGGAGGCTATGGTATTTATCTTCTTTACAGAATATTCATTGTCTTATATGGCTCTATAAGAGATAGTGAAATATAAGATGGATTTTTATAGACTTTAATAGATATGATTAATAAGCAATTTGATTAACTTATTCATAAATAAGAAATGGTCAAAGTCTAAGATAATCCAACTTATCACAAAGGCAAATAGTTTTAATATTATGACGGAGTATCCATATCTTATTACCAATGTGAAAATAAATTTGTTACTTACAATAAGTTGCAGTGTTGTTCTTTTGTTGTTCTTGAGCTTTTTTAGTGTCATGGACATACATGCCAGTAATTACATGTATAAATAGATAGAAGTAAGTAAAAGTATGTAAAAATAAGTTAATTCTATAGTATTTGATATCGAAGCTTCTTAGAAGCTTCATAGATGCTGCTTTGACTTTATAGGTGTCTTTAATTGACTTTTTGGATTAGAAACGTGGTCAAAAAGTTGGCCACGTGCCACACATGTTGTTAGCTTGAAGACCAAGCTAACTTTATGGCCCACACATAGAAAAACTTGCCTTGTAAGTCAAGGCATGTATCCTACAAAGTCAACACATATTGGAGGTCCTATAGAATGTTGCCACATAGCCCCTAGTAAGATAGTATATATAGAGACAAGAATGAAGCCTTCTTTACTCTTGTCAACTCCTTTCTTGCTTCTAGTCTAGTTTCAAGGGTCTCTAGTTTTTTTGGCTTTTGACAATAGCCATTCCAGTTTCTTTCTTAATTTACATATCAAGTTATTTTGATTTTGTCATCTTTCTTTGAGAGAAGTCTCACTTATTTATTTATCTTTATTATGTTCTAGTCCTTGACAGATTCACAAGAGTACACTTACAATATCAGAGCTTTGTCTAATCTTAATTAAGAGTGAATTATCCTTTTTTTTTTATTAGACATAAGAATATTAGAAGTTGCGGATTACCCTCTTCTAAACCGATATTGTCCTTAGTATTTTCTTTGTTCTCAAGTCCTCTCTTCTATTTATCTTCAGTGATATTAGACATCTTCTCTTTTTTAAGTATTATCATGGCAGAACTTATTGAAATGAAGAATGCAATGGCACAAATGTAAGAACAATTGAGGGAGTTAATACTTGAGATGTATCAACTCAATTTACCACCACAAGGAGCAATAAGATTGATAGAAAGTGAAGATATAGAAATGATTGGAGCTGCTTCAACATCTGCACCAAATCATGTTCCTTTTCCTATGGTGGAACAACCTTCTAGTGTTAGAGAACCAAGAAATGTCCTACCCTAGAAGTTTGATGGTACTAGATCAAAGTTTAGAGGATTTATCAATCAGGTACAACTTGTGATTGAACTTCAACTCCAAAGCTATCCAATTCCAAGATCTCAAGTTAGATTCATTGGTATGCTTCTTTCAGGTTCAACATTATCATGGTTTTCATCTTTTCTTGAACGACGAGATCCAATATTGGATAATCTAGAGGTTTTTTTGGTAGAATTTTAATCCATGTATGGAGAAATTGATGCTATTCGTGTTGCAACCAATAAGATCCATATTTTATGACAAAGCAATCGATCAGTAATATTGTATGCTTCACAATTTTGACAACTTGCAACTGATATCAAGTGAGATGATGCTACACTTATAAGCCAATTTTTTTACGTATTATAATATGAAGTAAAAAAATTAATGTTCAACTTATTTGATCCTCAAACATTGAGTGAAGCAATTGACTTTGCTATGAAGTGTGACAATCACCTTTTTGAATTTCGATCTAAGAACCATACAAGTGGATCTCAACGTTACTATAATTCAATAGCAACACCAACATCTCTTTAACATATACATTTGGAAGTAGAGGATATGCAAATTGATGCAGTATGTTTCAAACCTCTTACTGAGCAAAAAAAGACTCGTCGTCGTCAAGAAGGATTGTGCTTATATTGTGTTGAACCTAAGCACACTGCTCAACATTGCCCAAAGAAGTGACATTGTCATATTAGGTGCTATCTAGCTAAAGAATGCACTGGGCGTCTAGCTGTAGAAGATAAAATAATGTTTTGTAAGTATCCTAGTAGTTTAGTGGGTTTCAACCATTTAAATATAAACTATTTTGAATTTCAATGTAAAATCTTAATCTCAATACAAAGTACTTAGAAATACTATTTTTAATAATTTTTAGATATTATAAGTACAAATTATTTTATTATTTGTTAGTTTTATTTTTATTTTTATTTTTATTTTTATTATTAGTTTTTTTTATTATTATTTTTTTATTTTTTTAATTTTTAAACCTTAACCCTAGATAGCAAGCTTCGACAAGCTGTAATTCTCAATCTGAACTTTCGATTGTTGTAAAACTTCTACTACTAGTGTCTTTGCAAGTCTTCTAAATGCTCAAGAAGTTTTAATCCAATTCAACTTATAAATTGCAAGAAAATATCGTAAATCCATACTGATGTCCCTTGACCGCTGCCTAGAAAGTTGATGATGAACTTTGACTTGCAATTTCTCCTTTTTTAATTGTTAATTCTCATTCAAACTTTGTATGTAGCTCCGCCTTTAAGTCTTCAACTTATCATGTTAAAATTCACCTTATTCTAGTTGGTAGATCTCTAGATATTATAGAAACCCTAAACAACCCCAATATGCCAACTTCTAATACCTCTTTATACTAATGATCAAATATCTTCTATCCATACCATTAGATTAACACAAATTTTTGCAAGCACTTAGCATACTCAACCATCTAGACACTTCTAAAATTTCAACTACAGATATTTTTCCAATTTTATAAAAAAGTCATGAGTACTAGCTTTAACTTTATTGCAAAAAAAATCCAAATCACAATACAAACACTGACTTTGAGCAATGATTGCCAAGTCCTTCCAAATCCTATGAAACTCAGTCTTACACCTTTCGAAGGAGCTTGAAGCTAGCTCTTCGATCCCAAAATCTCAATCTCCAAATGCCCTCTTTCCTTTTCCTTTCTTTCTCTTTAACTCCGTGAGGTCCCCTATTCTTCCACCTTGGACTCGGAATTGGAACAACATACCACGCTTCTATAGAATTCCTGCCTCTAAGAGGATCTTTTCATGGAAAGGACATTTTCTCAAAATAGCATAGAAAATGGAATAGCTTGAAATGAAATTAAAGCCTCCATAATCGGGACTTCATTGGGTTGCCCAACCAAGTCAGGTCTCATACTGGGTAAGAGGCCCGTAACAAGACCTGGATTGGATGTTCCCATAATTGGATCAAATTGGCCCTTTCCATCAAGCTCATCTAAATGCTGAATTGGTCCTTTTTTCTTTTGTTGACTCCTGGTAAGAATGGCTTGGACACATTCCACCTGATTTACTGGAGAATCTTGAGGACCTCAATTTATCTCCTCCATTTTTTTCTTAGCTTTGGATCTACTGATCCCGATTATTGAAATTGAACGGAGAATTACATTGCTGATAAGTATGCTCCAATTGCTTGCTATTGTCACACATTGGCACATAATTGTCACTAGCTTTGAGATTAAGACATTCACTAGCATAATGACTAATCTTTCTGCAACGAAAACAACGAAGTGGTCTTCTTATACCCCCATCAGGCATATTGGATGTCTCCACCGGTATATACCTACTAGGCTTGTTCCATGTAGGATTAGAAAATGATCCTGGTTGTCCTGTTGGGATGGAGGATACTTGATTCGATGACGCCACTAGAGCATACGATGTTATCACGTTCGGTGGTATAGCTTGCAATGGAGTGGCATTAATTGGCCCTTGAATATTAGCCCTGGAATTGGCCACTGTTTCTAACATCCAAGATGACTAAATATTAATAAAATCTTTTTCATTTATATTTTTACCATATACTCATATTACAACACAACAACGCAACTATGAAATGAGGAGTACAGTGATCAAAGAAGATAGCATGTTGAAAAATGAATTTATCTAGCTATAATAGGGACCGTGCGGCAAGAACCTTGTACAACCCATAGTGAAGGTCCTATCCTCTCCTGAGAATCCTTTCTATGTTTTACGATAAAAGACATAACATATTTTTAGTAAAGAAAATTGAACCTGTTTATATAGAAGTTATAGATGGTCGTCCATTGTCTTCAAGAGATTTTACTCATGAAATCTTTCCTATAGAAGTAGCAATTAATAGTCATAGTAGCTTTGTAATATTTAATATCATTAGATCTCCTTCTAATCTAGTCATTTTAGGTTTATTATGGCTAAAAAAATATAACCTTAAAATAGATTAAATTTCTCGTAGTCTTGACTTTTCTGAAAGTATAACTAAGAGTGTAATTAATCAAGTAGAAAGTCATAAGTCTAGTATAATTAAACCTATATATGTAGGTGCAAGTGCTTTCTTGCATGTTGTAAAAGAAGGATCACCTTGTATCGTTTATGCCACACTTATTTCTACTAGCGGAAAGACTTCAAGTGGCATTTCAAGCCAATATCAAGATTTTCAAGATGTATTTGAGAAAAAGAATGCAGATACTCTTCAAGAACATCGTTCCTATGACTGCTTAATTGACCTTCAAGAAGGAGCACAACCACCATTTGGACCAATCTATAATTTATCTCAAAATGAGTTAGTTGAATTCAAAGAGTATATTAAAGAAAATTTGGCCAAGAACTTCATACGCCATTCCAAATCTCCGGTAGGAGCTCCTATTTTATTTGTGAAGAAAAAAGATGGATCATTGCAAATGTGTGTTGATTATTGAGGACTCAACAAAATCACTATCAAAAATAGGTACCAACTACCTTTAATATCTGGACTTCTTAATCAGTTGAATCAAGCTAAGATCTATACAAAAATAGATCTATGAAGAGCATACAATTTGATATACATCAAAGAAAGAGATGAATGGAAGACTGCATTTCGAACAAGTTATGGACATTGTGAATACAACTTCATGCCTTTTGGACTTACAAATACACCAGCAGCATTCCAACATCTAATGAATGATGTCTTTTGGAAGTTTTTAGATGATTTTGTTGTCTGTTACTTAGATGACATCTTAATCTATTCTAAGAACTCAAAAGAACATGAACTTCATGTTCACCAAGTATTACAAAAACTAAGAGGTGCAGGACTCTATGCCAAGATAGAAAAGTGTGTATTTCACACTACTCAAGTCGACCTTTTAAGATACATCATTTCAAATGATGGACTTATGATGAATCCTAAGAAAATTCAAAGTATTATGGATTAGAAGATGCCAAAAACAGTAAGAGATGTCCAATACTTTTTAGAATTTGCCAACTACTATCGGATCTTCATCAAAGATTTCTCTCAAGTTGTAGCTCCACTTACACGTTTGACTTACAAAGACAAACTTCAATGGAATCAAGAAGCAGACGTAGCATTTGAAGCTTTGAAGACAACCTTTGTTTCTGCACCAATCTTGTATCGCGTTGATTTTTTTAAGCCATTTTTTATGGAAACAGATGCATCAGACTTTGCTTTGGCTGTCGTATTGTCACAAATGAGAACAAATGATAAACTTCACCCAATAGCTTTTCATTCCAAAGAATTTTCAGTAGCCAAGATCAACTATGAGATCTATGACAAAGAACTTCTTCCAATCGTGGATTCGTTTCAAAAATGGCACCATTATCTAGAAGGTGCTTCTAACCCAGTCACTGTATATACGGATCACAAGAACCTTGAATATTTTATGTCAGTACATGTTTTGAATCATCGTCAAGTCCATTAGAGTATGTCTTTATCAAGATTAGAATTCAAGATCACTTATCAACTAAGAAAACAACAAGGTTTGTCAGATGTACTCTCTAAACGATGTTACTTTGCACCAAAGGAAGGAGATGCTGCTTTTGATCAACAACGAACAATTCTCTTGAAGCCAAAGCATCTTCATCTTCGAGCAATGAAATCAACACTAACTGTTGATTCAACTTTCATTAAGCAAGTTCAGTCAAGTATGTCTTCTGATCCTCTTATTCATGATATTAAGGAAAATCCTTCAAAGTCTCATGATACTTCCAAGTTTGAATTCAAGAAGAATCTACTATATTTTGAGGTACACCTATATGTTCTAGAAGGTGAAGCTTGATTATGAATTTTTCAAGCTTGTTATGACTTTCCAGCAACAAGACATTTCGGGTACAATAAAACTTTTGGAACTAATATCCAGGGACTTTTGGTGGCCCTAAATGTGGAAAGCAGTCAAAGATTTTGTACAATCTTGTGATGTTTGCTCGAGATCAAAAACTCCTTATCATTGATCTTACTGACTTCTTCAGCCATTACCCATTCCAAAACAACCATGGTCTTCTATTTCTATGGATTTCATCATGGATCTTCCAATCTCAAGTTCTTATGACTCTATATTCGTGATAGTAGATTGTTTTACCAAGATGGAATATTTTGTACTATGTACAAAATCTATCACAGGTGAAGAAACAGCCAAGCTCTTTCTTGACAATATCTATTGCTATCATGGATTACCTAAGGATATTATATTGGATAGGAGATCTCAATTTGTATCAAGATTTTTGCGGATTCTTTTCAAGATTTTAAAAGTGGATATAAAACTATCTTTGATATTCCATCCTCAAACTGATGGACAAACGGAGTGTGTTAATCAAGTTTTGGAGCAGTATTTAAGATGTACCATTAACTACCAACAAGTTGATCGAACAACTTTTTTGCCATTGGCAGAGTTTGCTTACAATGACACGATACATTCTTCTACAAAATGAACACCTTTCTTTGCCAATTATGGTTATCATCCATGACTTGATACTTTTGACTTTTCAAAAGTTGATAATCCTGCTGCAAAAGATTTGGCAATTCATTTGTTAGAGCTACATGCAATGATAATGGCACAATTAAAAGAAGCTCAAGAACAACAAAAAGTCAATGCGGATGTCTATCGAAAGGAACAATGATCATTCTACATGGGTGATAAGGTATGATTATTTCGTCACAATATGAAGACCACTCGTCCTTGTAACAAGTTGGACTATTGTAGAATTGGACCATTTCTTATTTTTGTACAAATCAATCTATTTGCATATCATTTGCACCTACTGGAGTCAATAAAAATCCATCCAGTATTCCATGTGTCTCTTCTTGAACCATACAAGATAGTGGACATACCAACTAGAAGACAAGCTCTACCTCCTTCTATAGAAGTGGACAATAATGAAGAGTTTGAAGTGGAAGAAGTCTTAGATTCAAGGCGGCCCCAAAATAAATTGGAATATCTTATCCATTGGCGTGAATATGATATTAGTGAATGCACATGGGAGTTAGTAAAGAATCTTACAAATACAACAAAGGCAGTGGAGGCTTTTCATCAACGACATCCATCAAAATCAAGATGAAAACCTTCTTTATAAAAGAAACAAGATCTAGGCAAGATAACATTCTACTTTCAATCCTTGTTTGTAGCTTCTGTGTAGTTGTGATGCTCAAGAGATGGAGAATCAACAACCAGCGGATTCAACTTAAGAGCCTTCATTTATTGACTTACCAGACAAGACATTAGGATTGTCACAACCTTCAAGACGATGCAATCGAGATGAAGATCTTCAAGAACAACTTATTTTTTTTCAAATAGATGGCGAGATACAATACATTTGGTATCACGACCTTCGAAGGGACTCCCAATGTTTGCTGATTTTATTAGAGGTAGGAACAACTCCTGATGGTATTCCAAATATTTTATTTGAAGGAAGTTATGAAAGCTTCAACAATGATCAAATAACTAGGTGGTCTTCCCGCCCTGGTATGGGATACTACTAATAGTTGAGAGGCCCTATCAATCATCTTCGAAGAGAACAAAGATCAGAATATGTGGCGAATACAATTCGTCGCATCATAGATTTCCTCAACATATGATTACCGCTCCTCGTGGAACTCGTCCCTACAAGGAGGAGTAATGTCATGGACATACAAGCCAATAATTACATGTATAAATAGATAGAAGTAAGTAAAAGTAGGTAAAAATAAATTAATTCTATAGTATTTGGTATGGAAGCTTCTTAAAAACTTCATAGATGCTGCTTTAACTTTATAGGTGTCTTTAATTAACTTTTTGGAATTAGAAACGTTGTCAACAAATTGGCCATGTGCCACACATGTTGTTAGCTTGAAGACCAAGCTAACTATGTGGCTTACACGTAGAAAAACTTGCCTTGTAAGTCAAGGCATGTGTCCTATAAAGTCAATACATATTGGAGGTTCTATAGAACGTTGCCACGTAGCCTCTAGTAAGATAGTATATATAAAGACAAGAGTGAAGCCTTCTTCACTCTTGTCAACTACTTTCTTACTTTCAGTCTAGTTTCAAGGGTCTCTAGTTTTTTTGGCTTTTGGCAATAACCATTCCAGTTTCTTTCTTAATATACATATTAAGGTATTTCTATTTTGTCATCTTTCTTTGAGAGAAGTCTCACTTGTTTATTTGTCTTTATCATGTTCTTGTCCTTGACATTTAATTGGACCTTCATTGTTGTATGTAGCTCATATAAATGATTTGCCAAATCTTCTGCTATAAGATTATCAACTTTTGAAAAGTCAAAAATATCAAGTCATAGATGATAATCATAATTAGTAAAAAAAGATATTTATTGCATAAAAGAATGTATTGTGTTATAATAAATAAACTCTTCTAAGAAAAAGCTTAGTTGTTTCTTTACTTATGATAGCTTTTGTATATGATACAAACTGTGCCATCTTCATGAAATAATTTACTATCATGAATATAAAGTGATAAAAACTAGAGACTAGAAGATTTGTAATAAAATCTATAGAAATAAAAGACCATGGTTGTTATAAAATGGATAATGGTTAGAGAAGTCCATAGGATTAATGATAAGGAATTTTTGACCTTGAATAAATATATCATGATTAGACAAAGTCTTTCACTATCTTTCATATTTGTGGCCACCAAAAATCTCTAGGTATAAGTTCTAAAGTCTTATTGTATCCAAAATATATAGCCATTAGAAAGTCATGATGTGCTTGAAAAATACATAAATGTACTTCTCTTTCTGAAATATATAAGTAACTTTCAAAATAAAATAGATTAATTTTGAGTTCAAACTTAGAAGCATCATGAGACTTAAAAGAAGGGCTCTTGATATCATGAATAAAAAGATTAGAGGACATATTTGATTGAATTTATTTGAAAAGGATTGAATCAATAATCAATATTGATTTTATTACTTAAAGATGAAAATGCTCCATCTTCAAGAGAATTGTTCTTTGTTGATTAAAAGATGCGTCTTTTTTTTAGTACAAAATAAGAATATCTAGAAAGGGTGTTTGACAAATCTTGTTGTTTTTTAGGTTGATAAGTGATTTTAAAATCAAATCTTGACAAAGACATATTCAAATGGGCTTAGTGACAGTTCAAAATACATGCAAAAATAAAATATTCAAGATTCTTGTAGTTGAAATAAATAGTGACTTGATTAGAAGTACCTTTTAAATAATAGTACCAAACTTAAAATGAATCTACAATTGCAAGAAGTTCTTTGTTGTGAATCTTGTAGTTCATCTTGACTAGTGAAAATTTTCTTGAATAAAAAGCTATTAGGTGAAGTTTATCATGTATTTCTATTTGTAGTAATATAGCATCCAAAACAAAGTTTGATATATTTTTTTCTATAAAAAATTGCTTAAAAAAATTGATGCAATACAAGATTGATGTAGAAATAAAGGCTATCTTTAAAGCTTCAAATGCTATTTTTGCTTCTTGATTTCATTAAAGTTTGACTTTAGAAGTCAAAGTTGAAAGTAGAACTATAACTTGAAAGAAGTTTTTGATGAAGATCTAATAGTAATTAGCAAATTCCAAAAAATATTAGACATTTTTTTTTTTATCATTTTTGGATATTCAAATATATTTTAAAAATCTTAACATTAGTTTGGAATACTACTTGAAGTCTTTCTACCATTAGAAAAATATACAATATAAATGACACAAGGTAATCTTTCTTTTGCAGCATACAAGAAAGCTCTTATACCTACAAATATATGTTTAATTGTAGTAGACTTATGATTTTCTAATTGATCAATTATACTTTTAGTTATATGTTTAAAAAAATCAAGACTACAAGAAATCTAATTTATTTTTGGATTATATTTTTTTAGCCATGATAAACTTATAATGATTGGAATAGAGGAAGATCTAATAATATTAAATATTATAAAGCTACTATTACCATTAGTTGTTACTTTTATAGGAAGGATATCATGAATAACATTTTTTGAAGACAATAGATGACTATTTATGACTTGTACATGAACACATTTAGTTTTCTTTACTAAAAGTATGCTATATCTTTTAGCAAATTTTTCATCTAAAAAATATTTTGAGGCTCTCAAATCTAATAAGATAAAGACTTTGTGATATTTAGGTCTTAAAATAATATTTATTATAAAAAAAAGAGAGGTTTCTAAGAAGTAAATAGAACCTTCACTATGTGTTGTAGAAGGTTCCATTCTTGTAGTCCCTATTATAGCTAGACAAACTCATTTTTCAATATACTATCTTCTTTGATGGCCGTAATTCTCAATTTGTAATTGTGTCACTTCTTTACATAATGTTGAGCATTGTGTTTAGATTGTTTATAATACAAGCATAATCATTCCTCATGATGACAAGTCTTTTCTTTTTCAGTAAGCAATTTGAAACATACTGCATTAGTTTGCATATCTTCTACTTCCAAATATGTGAGTTGAGAAGATATTGTCACGGATACAAAATACAGACAAGAAAACTAGACAAGAAGTTCAAGAAGAACTGGATTAATCAGATGAGTACAAGAACAACACCAGAAAGGTGAGCTAGAATTCCAAGAGATGTGTTGTCGAGACTGAAGAACCCTTCAGCCTCGACTCCTATATATACTACTGAATAGGAAGCTTTTCGAGCTACTTCCGCTAACTAGGATGCTTCTCCAACAACTTCTACTAATTAGGAAACTTCTCGAGCAACTTCCTAGAATCTATCAGAATATTCTAGAACCTTCTAAGAGAATCTTTAGGGAATATTCTAAGAATCTTCTAGAACCTTCTAAAAGAATCTTTAGAGAATCTTTAGAGAATATTCTAGAAGAATATTCGAAGAATCTTCCAATGTATGTCCATGACATCACCTCCTCTTCTAACTTCGAGGTCTCCGAGAAGCAATGTTGTTATCAGTCAATACCAACGTAAGAAAATGAAAATTTGTCGCATCACATCTGCTATGAATTCCAATTGTTGTTCGCGAGGCAAATGATTCATCGGCCCTTAGAGCCAACGGTAGTGACCAACACCTTCAATCTCTGACCAAGCGTGGACTTCTGTGTCTTCATTGTGAAACTGCCCTCCAAACACACCTTCTGGCTGACCGTCGTAGGCAGGCTAGACCTCAAATACAATTACTAGCGATCTGTTGCTCGGTATCCTCCGACGTCGTCGTGGTGCAGGCGGTTCTTCATCTCGCGGTCGTCTTCGTGAGCTAGTCGCTTGAGATGACATAACAAGTGTAGTATCTTGACTATCCATGTCCAAAGACTAAAATGATGAGAGCAAACTATAGTTGCTAACAAAGTTCTACACTATTGAACTATGGGTTTTGGAGGTGCCCTCCCCCCTTTTTATGCTACTTGATGAGCAAGCTTCAGCAAGAAGCTATCGTTGAATCGACTTAGGTTTATGAGGATATCGTTGATGAAATTCTTGTACCTTTTTTGGTGCATTGGCAAGATTTTCGGCACGCTCCCACGTTCGTTCATTGATGTCGTATCCACTCCAATGCACTAAATACTCCAATTTTCTCCTATTACGCCGTGAATCTAGTACCTTTTCCACCTCGTATTCCTCATGGTTTTCAATTTCGATACTTGGTGGCGGACTTTGTACTCTTTGGAGAAAAGCTGACTCTCGATAAGGTTCCAACAAAGACACGTAAAAGACTGGATGTACCTTCATAGTAGCTGGTAACTCCAGACGATATGCCACCGGATTGATCTGCTTCCCGATAATAAATGGCCCTAATCTCCGATAGTCCAATTTGTCACATGGCCGCTTGGTCTTGATATTCCTTCGAAGAAGCCATACTTTACTTCCAACTTTAAAAGTAGGCGCCTCATTTCGATATTTATCTGCAGATGCCTTGTAACTCTCTTGGGCAGATTGCAATTGAAGCTTCAACGTCGCTTGAAGCTCCGATAGTTGCTTCACAAATCCTTCAGCTGCTGGATTGTTATTTGCTGAAGAACTCAATAAATCGAGCTTGGGGTGGTATCTGTAGTTGGAGAAGAATGGTGTTTGTTGAGTTGACGCATAAAGAGTGTTGTTGTATGCGAACTCAGCAAGCGGTAGATATGCAGTCCAATCATCTTATTGATAGTTGATGCTGCATCGTAAATATTGCTCCAAAACTTGATTCACCCGCTCCGTTTGACCGTCAGTTTGAGGATGAAAAGCCGAAGAGAGCTTAATATCCACCTTCAATATCTCAAAGAGGGACCTCCAAAACTTGGATACAAACTGAGTACCTCGATCCGACACGATATCATCTGGTAGGCCATGATAACGATATATGTTATTAAGAAAGAGTCTTGCGGTGTCTTCACTTGACGATGTTTTCTTGCAAGGCACGAAATGCGCCATCTTGGTAAATCAATCTACCACAACAAAGATGCTGTCAAATGAATTCGATGGCGGTAGGTCCGTAATGAAGTCCATAGAAACTGAAGACCATGGTCGGTGCGGAATAGGCAATGGCTGGAGAAGTCCATACGGACGATGTCGAGGGATCTTGGATCTTGAACAAACATCACAAGAAAGGACAAATTCCTTCACATCCTTCCACATTTGGGGCCACCAAAAATCTCGTGAAATGAGCTCCAAAGTCTTGTTGAATCCAAAATGTCCCGCAGCTGGAAAGTCGTGGCGAGATTGAAGTACTCGGAGTCGAGTTGGTCCTTTTGGGATATACAACCGCTCCTCAAAATACAGAAGATCTCCCTCCACCTTAAACTTGTCATTATCGACACGTTGTTTGATGTCAAGAGCTATAGAATCCTCAATGGTCGCAGTACGTACCTCGCTGAGGAAGCCGTCATCGATGGTTGCAATAGTAGCAAAAATCTTGAATTTTTCTGGTTTCAACAATGTTGTACATTGTTGATCAAACGCTGTTTCTCCAGCCTTTGGCGCAAGATACGATCTCCTCGATAATGCGTCAGATAATTCTTGCTGTTTTCCAGGGCGATAGGTGATAATAAAGTCAAATCGTGATAGAGACATATTCCATCGAGCTTGACGACGATTCAAAATTTGAGCTGTCATGAAGTACTCCAAATTCTTGTGGTCCGTATAAACAGTCATTGGATGTGCAGCTCCTTCGAGGAAGTGACGCCACTCTTGGAAGGCATCCACTATAGCAAGCAGCTCTTTGTCGTGGATCTCGTAGTTGATCTCAGCAGCAGAGAACTTCCGTGAATAGAACGCAACTGGGTGAAGCTTCTTGTCTATGCCCATCTGTGAAAGCACAGCTCCCAAAGCAAAATCTGAAGCATCGGTGTCTAAATAGAAAGCCTTTGCAAAGTCAGGGTGTACCAAGATTGGAGCCGTAGTGAATGCCGTCTTGAGATCTTGAAATGCTTTTGCTGCTTGTGATCCCCATTCGAGCTTGTCTTTGCTTGTTAGACGCGTGAGTGGTGCAGCAACTTGAGAATAATTCTTTATGAAGATCCGATAGAAGTTAGCAAATCCAAGAAAACACTGAACATCTCTAACCGTCTTCGGAACTTCCCAAGATATAATTGCTTCTACCTTTTTTGGATCCATCTTCAAGCCCTCTGTAGTCGCAATGAAGCCCAAAAATTCCATCTCATTCTGGTGAAATTGACACTTCTCCAACTTAGCGTAGAGTCCTCGTTCGCGTAGTTTTTCAAGAACTAAACAAACGTGCTTCTCATGTTCTTCTTCATTCTTGGAAAATATCAAAATATCATCCAAATAGATGACAACAAAGTCATCGAGGTACTCCCGAAAGATGTCGTTCATCATATGCTAAAAGACCGCTGGAGCATTGGTAAGACCAAAAGGCATGACATTGTACTCAAAATGGCCATACCTTGTACGAAAGGCTGTCTTCCATTCATCTCCTTCTTTGATTCGCACAAGGTTGTAGGCTCCTCTTAAATCAATCTTTGTAAAAATCCTTGCACGTCCAAGTTGATCTAAGAGGCCGGAGATCAAAGGTAAGGGATAGCAATTTTTCTTGGTCACCTTGTTGAGTCCTCGGTAGTCCACGCACATCCGCAGTGAGCCATCCTTTTTCTTCACGAATAGGATTGGTGCTCCAGCTGGCGACTTTGAATGTCGAATAAAATTCTTGGCTAGATTCTCATCGATGTACTTCCGTAATTCTGCCAACTCCGTCTGCGATAGGTTGTATATTGGACCAAAAGGTGGTTGCGCTCCTTCCTCCAAGTCTATGGCGCAATCATATGGTCGATGTTCCGGCAGTATATCGGCGTTCTTCTTCTGAAACACGTCTTCAAAATCCCTATATTGCTCTGGTATATTCGATGTTGAGATATTCTCGCCGCTAGTTGGAGCTGCATAAATGACAAATGGTGCGCCTTCCTTGGACGATCTTAGGAACGCTCTCGCTCCAATAAACATGGATTTCTTCATGTAGGTTCTACCAACAGGTTTATTATTATTTTTTTCAGGAAATGTTATCCTTCGTAGCCTCCAATCAATGGACGGATTATGATCTTCTAACCAAGAAAGACCAAGGATAACAGGGCTTGATGGGGTTCTAATAATATTAAAAACAACGTGACTACTATGGTCCTTAAACACCACTTCTATAGGTTCTGATTCGTGGGTAACGTTGCCTGACAGTAAGGGTCGTCCATCTATCACCTCTACGTGAACAGGTTTGGACTTCTGTACTAAACGGATCTTGTGGCGTTTAGCAAACTCTTCATCTAAAAAACAAGTAGATGCCCCCGAATCCAATAAAGCTAAAGTTTTTTGTTTTTGAGGGCCTAAAAACAAAGGAATTGTAAAGCAACGGGCAGGTTGGACAGAGAAGGAAGAACCTGATTGTTGTCGTGATATTAGATTGTCCAGCCGCACGGTTCCTACTGTGGCTGGGCGTCGTCATTTTTCGGAATCATCGCACTTGTAGTCTTGACAGGGTGCCAATTTTGCTTCTTTGGGTAATTTCCAACCTTGTGACCTTCTTCTCCACAGTACAAACATAACCCTTCCTTCATACGCCGTTTCTTCTCTGTTGGAGTAAGAGATCGGGCACGCGCCGTGTCGATGTGCATGTCTGTTGCCTCCGAATGTGAGTTTAAGCTATTTGCAGACATAGTCACGTCGTAACGAGTCATTTGGTGTCTTGGACGTTGGTCTTGGCGACGTTGGAATAGGCGGTTGTCACACTTTACAGCTTGGCTAATAGCTTCGTTGAGCATTTGAGGATCAGGAAGAGATAACAGCAAGTCCTTCACATCATCCTTCAAGCCCCAATAAAATTGACTCACCAACGCCTCTTCACCCCAATTAATGTCACTTGCCAATTGTCTGAAATCCGAGGCATAGACTGATGCAGAGCGTGTTCCTTGTCGTAGCGATCGGATCTTTGTTGTAGCCCATCTAACTTTATCATGCTCGCCAAATGCTTCTGCAAACGCCTCCAAGAACGTTTCAAAGTTGCTCAGGATTGGCGATCGCTTCTCGAACAAGGGAGTAAACCAAGACAGAGCTTGTGCTGTAAGCAAGGTTCCAACAAGCCCAACACGCGCTTCCTCCGTTGGATAACGTTCGGGCTGTAAAATTGTTATCAACCTGATTTGGTTGACAAAACCTCGAAACTTAGAACGAGTTCCATCAAACTTATCCGGAAGACTAACTCGAGGCTCCTTTCATTGTAGGACTACTCGATCTTGTTGAACTGAAGATAGAACTGCTTCTTCTGGCGCAGAAGTTTGAGGCTGATATGCTTTAGATGGCGCTATCCCAGATGCTCCATTGTTATGGAGTCCTACCATGACTCCTTCGATCTCTGTTGTCCTATGTGACAACGAGGCAAGAGCATTTATGATGGCGTCTAGTTTGGATTCCAAACTTTCAGCCATATTAACGTCTTAACCTTCGGCTAACCTTCAGAAAGAAGAAAAAAGAGTTTTGACAAGAGGACAATATTGGTTCAGAGGAGAGTACTCCGCAACCTCTAAAACGCCTTAAGACTCCAAGATGAGGGGTAATCCACTCTCTCCAAGAAGAATAAGGCTCCAATATTGAGAAAGGAGAGATATCAGTTTAGAGGAGGGTAATCCGCAACCTCTAAAACACTAGCACACCTTCAAGAAGAGGGGTAATCCACTCTCTAACAAGAAGGAACTAGCTCTAATACCAGTGAAAATGCAGTCTCGACAAACTGTCACGGATACAAAATACAGACAAGAAAACTAGACAAGAAGTTCAAGAAGAACTGGATTAATCAGATGAGTACAAGAACAACACCAGAAAAGTGAGCTAGAATTCCAAGAGATGTGTTGTCGAGACTGAAGAACCCTTCAGCCTCGACTCCTATATATACTACTGAATAGGAAGCTTTTCGAGCTACTTCCGCTAACTAGGACGCTTCTCCTACAACTTCTACTAATTAGGAAACTTCTCGAGCAACTTTCTAGAATCTATCAGAATATTCTAGAACCTTCTAAGAATATTCTAGAACCTTCTAAGAGAATCTTTAGGGAATATTCTAAGAATCTTCTAGAACCTTCTAAAAGAATCTTTAGAGAATCTTTAGAGAATATTCTAGAAGAATATTCGAAGAATCTTCCAATGTATGTCCATGACAGATATTAGCATTGTCATTGAATTACAGTAATATTAAGGTGTACTTGTGCAACTCTCAGATCAAAATTCAAAAAGTTGATTGTCACACCTCAGAGCAAAGTCAATTGCTTGATTTAATATTTGAAGATCAAGTAAGTTAAGCATTAATTTTTTTATTTCATATTATAATTTACAGAAAAATTGGCTAACAAGTGCAATATAATCTCATTTGATATGAATTACAAGTTGTCAAAATTGTGAAGCATGTAATGTTACTAATTCATTGTCTTATGATAAAATATGGATCTTATTAGTTGTAATACAAATTGCATCATGTTCTCTAATAATGAATCAGAATTCTGCCAAAAAAGCTTTTAAATTATCTAATATTAGATCTTATCATTCAAAAAAAGATAAAAACTATGATAATATTGAACCTAAAAAGAATATTTTAATGAATTTAACTTACGATCCTAGAATTGGATAGCTTTGGATTGAAATTCAATCACAAATTGTACATGATTGATAAATCCCCAAAACTTGGATCTTATGTCATTAAACTTCTCAAAAAATGCCACCATTGATTTTTTAAGATTGGAAGGATGTTCCACTATAGAAGAAGAGACATGATTTGGTATAGATGTTGAAATAATTTCAATCATCTTTATATTTTTGCTCCTTGTTATTCTTATTACTCTTTGTGATGATAAATTGAGTTGATACATAATAAGTATTAATTCCTTAGATTGTTCTTGTATTTGTGCCATTGCATTCTCCATTTCAAAAAACTTGGCCATTATAATACTTAAAGAAGGAAAGATATTTAATATTATTAAAAATAAATAAAAGATAAGACTTGAAAATAAAGAAAAAATACTAAAAATAATATTAGTTTAGAAGAGGATGATTTTCAACTCTTAATATGCTTAAGTCTTATCAAGAAAAATGACTAATGTATTTTTAATCAAAAAAAGAAAAAACTTTAATATTATAAGTATATTCTTGTCAATTTGTTAAGAACAAGAACTCAATGAAAGTAAATAAATAAATAAGATTCTTTCAAAGAAATATTTCTTTTTATATATATAAAATAGAAATAAAGAAATATGTATATAAAAAAAGAAACTAAAATGGCTATTGCCAAAAGACAAGGAAACTAAAGACTCTTGAAATTAGATTAGAAGTAAGAAAAGAATTGAGAAGAGTGAAGAAGACTTTACTCTTGCCTCTACATACAGTATCTACCTAAGATATATGTGGCAATGTTCTATAGGACCTCCAAAAACGTATTGACTATTCATAACATGTATCTTAACTTGCAAGGCAAGTTTTCTATATAGACACCACATAGTTAGCTTATTCTACAAGCTACCAATACATGTAGTTTATGATTAGTTTGATGACTAAGTTTCTAACCTATCAATCAACTACAAATACATGTAAAATCAAAACAACATCTAAGAAGCTTTTAGAAAGCTTTTTTAGAAAGTATTATAAAATTAATCTACTTTTACCTACTTCTATTTATTCATATTACCTAAATAATAATTATAGTAGATATATATCTATGAAAGCTCTTTCTTGTAGATCAATTGTATAATCATAAGATCAATGCTTTGAAAGAATATCTACATTTTGTTTTTCAAAAATATCTTGGAAATCTTGATATTAGTTAGGAATATCTTTTGACATCTTTTCATTATCAAAAATGGATGTGGCATATATAATAAAATTTGGCTCTTTTTTAGCCATATGCATAAAATCTCTTGCACTTATTGATAAGAGTTTGGATGTATTAGGCTTATCTATTTCTACTTCACTATAAAATTTTGGATTAAATTAAAAAAAAATTTAAGATCACAATAAATCTAATCTATTTGAAGGTAATATTTTTTTAACTATAATAATTCTAAAATAATTGGATTAAAAGGAGATCTTATCAATTTTTATATTTTTATACTATTATGATCTTTAATTTCTATATTAAAAGGAAAATATATATTATACATTACATCTTTAGAAGACAATAAACAACCATCTACGACTTCTACTTGTACGAGTTTATTTTTTTTGACTAAAAATATTTCTTATTTTTTTAATAAAGTCTTTGTCTATGAAACAAGTTGAATTTTTTAAATCTAATAATGCAAAGACTTTGTGATTTTTAGGTCTTAAACATATATTTATTGCAAAATAAGGTGAGAGATTTGAGGAGAAAATAGGACCTTTAGTAGGTGTTGCATATGATTCCTGGCGCATGGTGTCGTATTGTAATACGACTATATGGTGAAAGATGATAATATAGATCTTATTATAGAAGAGCCAAGTTAAAAGATAAAATAGAAAAATATGGATAAGATAGGGAGGTAGTAAAATTTTTTAGTAGTAATACTACCTTTTTAAAAAAGTGACTTCTATTTACTTTGTAGAGCCATAAATAAGGCAAAACAAAGTAGATTGAAAAAATAAATGATACAAGCATCTTTAGGAAGAAGTTAAGAGTAAATTATAGCAAAAATTATTTAGAAAAACTAGATATTGATACCCAAAGAGGGTTGGTTATGAACCAAGGTCAAAATCAGATCCCAAGGAACAAAATCGAGTCTTGACGACGACTTCGGGTCTCTTTTGAAGATCAAAGAGTGGGATTAGAGAACAAACTTAATAGGATTTCAATGAGCATTAGTTTTGGATGGTTTGGATTTGTATTGACTTTGTAAGAGCTTTGCAAAGTCAAGGTTAGTTTTGAATGACTTGGATTTTGTGAAATAAAATAGGATTTATATTTTGGATGATTTCAAGAGTTTTGTAATAGATTTATAGGTGAAATTTTAGTAGGTTAATGGTTATAGTTGTTTTCAATATGTATTGTGAATTTGAGCTTGATCTAATGGTTGAATTGAGGATTATTGAGGTTTAAGTGAGTCAAGGTCTCAGAAAGTAGAATTTTAGGTCCAATGAGGATTTTTAAGATTTTTTGCAATCTACTAGTTAGATTGGAGTGAAATTTATGTGAGAGAATATTAGACTTGTTTTTCTATATATATGAGAATTTTGAGATCAATCGAATAGTGAAAAATAGAGATATTGGCTCTAAGAGATTGGCATCAAGATTGGAGAAGGAAGTCGTCCAATACCCAAACACGTTTTTGAGGTTATCGCCTATTTGGTAATTTCGATCATTTTCAAAATTTTTGTGCTTGTTTTCAACTTAGTTTTTAAGAAGTGTGAAAAATTTGAGTTAAGATTAACGGTTCATTCATTAGTTATTGAGATTTAATTCTATTATAGAAATTACTAGGGTTTGGTTAGGATTTAATTTATGGTTAGGATTTGGTTAGGATTTGATTTAAGATTAGGATTTGATAAGGATTTATTTAAGATTTGATTTAAGACTAGGGTTTGATTAAGATTTGATTTAGAATATAGAATTTAGGGCTTGATTTAAGATTTAAGGTTTGGTTAGGATTTGATCAAGATTTGATTTAGGATTTAAGATTTTATTTGAGTTTTTTTAGGATTTAAGATTTAATTAGTTTTTGGCCTAAAGTTTAAATAAAGTCCAATAAGATTTCAACTAGGATTAAATTAAGATTGAATTGAGATGTATTTGAGATATGTTTGTAATCATTCTAATATTTCTTTAAGATTTCTTATTGTTTCTTTGGAATTCTTTTGAGGTTTTTCTAAATTTGATTCAAGCTTATTTAGCATTATTAGTGCTCTATTAGAATTAGAAATTTTTTGTTGAAATTTCCATTCTACCTTCCATAACTAGGTGCCCACAGCATTCTCAAGCAAGACTTCACGTATTACGACAACGGTTCCTATTATAGCTGAAAAAACTCATTTTTTGATACATTATCTTCTTTGGCAATCGTGCTTCTCATTTTATGATTGCGTTACTTTTTTAGACAATGTTGAGTAGTATGCTTAATTTCTCCATAATTATATATGAAAATTTATATATATATATATATAGATATATATATATATATATCTATATAACACAACAAATGTATTGAAATTTAGAAATCATTATTTTATTACAAATTTTTTACTATTTCAATCCATGAGATAGCTTACAACATTTGCAAACATTGTACTTATATCTACAGTGATGGAATGACACATTCTTTATTTTATGATTTAACCATACTTTGTATTCACTACTTATAATAAAGTCAAATCACCTCTTATTAAACATTATGAATTATCAATTGATATGCCATTTACTTATTAATTAGAATTAAGACACTTCATTGTCAATGCAATCATTCTATCTATTTACAAAGATGTAGAAGTCCTTGGCAATGAAACCTCAATACTTGTCATATTAATTTGTAGTTTTACTTGTACCTCATGATGATTTACAAGAATGTAAAAAAGAAAGTACTCTTCTTATACTATTTTATAGAGTCTATATATATATAATAAAATAAAGAGGCTAAAATCTTTGACACTTGTCTACTTGTCATGTAGAATTTTAAAAGTTTAAATTAATAAATTTTGGAAGAATTTATGTTTTAATAAAGTTACAATATACAAATAGTCTTTCTAATTTGCTGTATCAAGTCACCACTCCTTGTCCAAAACTCTTATTTTACTGACTCAAGACAATGTACTCTTTATCATTGTAATTTTGTAAAATTAATTTTATATATAACCACATACATTAATTAGTGTATTACTGTTCTTATTATACTTGTTTATATTTTTATTTATTTTATTTTATTTTTACAATAGAAACAACAAATAGTGAGTGCAAAATACATTGTTTAAGATACATATTAAGATATTGCATTGAGGAAATTATAGCAATATTAGAAAATTTAAAGTAATTATTTCTAACACATTTAAGTTTTTTAAATATTATGCAATATTAGAATGTTTTAGATTATGTGTTCTTCAAAAAAAATATTAATTTTGAATTTTAAACAGATCAATTAAATATCTACAATTATTTCTTTTATGTAATATTGTAAATTTAAGAATCTAATGAAAGACTACCATGGACTTAATCACTCAAAATTGCAAACAGTACAAAAAAGAACCGTTTGTGTCCTTTCAACAAAAAGAAGAATTAGAAAATTCCATAAAAATTCAATAATGTTTACAATCAAAAAGATCACATACTAATATATTATATTTGATAAATGAAAATCATATCTATTCACACATGTAGCAAAGCCGATTTTTATTATTACAATTCTCTAATAAAAATTTAACCTTGAATAAAAGCAGTGATAAATTTTTCCTGACCTATATTTTTTCCTTTAATGAAAAATTGTACAGTATTGATTTTCAAATAGATTTTAAATTCATAGTTAGTGTGCGGCTTCGACCACGAACGGACGATAACGTTGGGGGGTTTCACGACAGCGTCGACGAATCGCACGGTCAACATCGTCATCGTTCGTCGACGTCGACGAAAAGGAACCTTCGTCGTCGTCTTCGTCCACTGCTGGGCGTCCTCTCCGTCAATTTCGAGGGCAGTGGCGGTGGCCCCTGCGGTTGGGCCTACGGTGGCCGCTCTTGTGTCGGTAGGATGGTTTGCAGTGTTCATGGGGTGGTTTGCCACAGCGGCGTCGGCGTCTACGACGGCGGGACTTACTCACGGGCTTGCGGGAGCTTCGTTTGGATCTGCGACGCGAGGTGCGGCGGCGGCGGCGTTTGGGAAAGTCTCTGGATGCAGCTTTCTGCTGCGTCGCAAGTGTATAGCTGGAGCCTTTCTTCTGGAGCTGTTCCGTCTGCACCAGCCCATCCAAGGTGGACAGCAGCATCCGTTTGTTGACTGCGTCTACTTTTTTGTTGTGGTGCGACTCTAAATGCTTGCAAATTTCGATCAGACTGGTACCGTCACGCTTGCGTATGTGGATCACAGCGTCCCGGATCATGGTGCTTGTCGGGAACACCATGGTGTCCAATCGAGGTCGAGTTTTTGCAAACCCGAGTAGGGTCTTCTGTCAGTGTAGAATGTCACGTCGTTCACGCTTGATAGGGACCCATAAAACTGTGACGCACCACTTGTTTCTAGAGTAGTTCCACCTCAACCATCTCGAGAAGTGCTCAATTCGTTTCAGCGTGTAGATTTCAGAATGAACTTTGAACTTCTTGCACTCATAGTTGATCACGTCCCTTCACGATGAACCGTCACATCCTTTCACCAAACACGAATTCTTAACATGAAAGCAAATGTTCAAATCTCACAAGTAATAACATTGTTTGAAGTTACAGGAATTAAACTGTACCGAGCTGATTCAGAGGAGCATAATCACCTTAATGCCATATACGATTTTAAAGTTACGCAATTTTGTTGCCTGGTCGAGTCCTCGCTCGATACATTGTACAGCTTAGTAGTGCAATGATTTTACATCTATTGACAAGATTTGTGCTCAAGATCCTTGATTTGAAATCAGAGTGGTCGAGGAGATCGAGTTGGAGCCGCCCAAGAAGTCCACCTGAATTGTTCCTTAGACCCCAAAATTTTCAATCTGCATACCCGCCGCCGCCGCACCGCCCCCCTTTGCCGACTGTAACCCAACTCAGGACACCAAGTCTCAAGCAGAAACGGAAGATTCCAGAAACACAAGTTCTGATCATGATCGGTTGTAGAGTAGTACCACTGTGATTGAAAAGCATGTGAAGAGAGGGATACGAGTCCGGCGCAAAACCACACAAATAGCGTACTTTTTGACGTTCGATTGGCTCTCCGAAATTATTATATTGAGAAACAGGAGCCATAATAGAGCCAAACGTAGATACACTACTGTCCTCCCAATTAGGGATTCTTCAACTCTACGAAAATTTAAAACTACGAAAAAGTGCGACCTAATTTGAGACTTCCCACAAGACGGACACAGAAATTTACGTTAAATACGTTTATAGACCTGAAAGGTGTCCAACGATAGTCATAAACTTGAATCTGCTGACGAAGAGGCTACACCACTCGATTGTTTGAATTGGACAATGATGATGCTCATATTATCACACCCTTCTTGCTGGCGCGTGCTTGGGGACAGGCAGTTATCCAGTATATCCTCACATATAGACGATAAAGTATTGGCCTAGCAAAAGTACACAAGCGAAATAGAGTCAGCCATATCCTTGGTTGAAGTATACAACACAGAAATTATATACAAGCTGAGCATCTTGGACAAGGAAAGAAACGCAATTGGACTTTTAAGATTTGGATACAAGAAAACGTGAAAGCTACGTAATATCAAATATGTAACTTCACAGAAAATAGAATGGGTACTTACGGTAGTTAATCTTTTCCTAACAAAATCCACAACTTGCTGACTAGACATAACATCCCTGCACACAAATCCATCATTCGGAGGTCATCCTCAAAATAAATAAATAAAACATATAAATACTGGGCACACTGTTACCCTGCAGGTACCGATAGTCCTCGGAACAAAATTAGAAACATACAACACTCTTAAGCACCCACATAAAAGAGGTTGCATTTGATAACGTAAGTTTCGCCCGAAGCATTGTTAAACGAATGCCTCAAGACAAATGACAATCACTGTCCATTAAGAAGTAAAAAGGAATACTATCTCACCATATTCCGTCACAGGCAAGGACGATGAACTCAACATCAGGTCCCAGATCCTCCTATACCAAAACCCAAATACCACTTATGAGTATGGTCTGAACTGCACATAAAATTGTTTTGAATACTACGATTAATCTAGAAATGATGTAATATATTGACTGGTCAATGAGACAATTGGCGAAGCATGAATAGATGGAATTCACCTCTCGGATATCTGGACAGCAAGTGACTATCTGCTTGTCAGGTGCCAAATTTGTTTGATACTTGAATTCCATGTCCCCTACATACGCAACTTTAGTTATGATGAAGATATAATGTATTCCTCACAATTATTATTCTAGTGAAAAAAAGAAAATTCTTTTTCAAAACAAAAGATACCACAAGTAGCAAAACAGAAAAATGAGCAGAAACATAGGTTCACTCTGTAATTCAATAGACATACCAATTGCTCGTGTGAGATTTAGGCTACCATTCACACGTCCACCATGAATAAATCCTCCTGCCTTGTTAATCCTTTCCTTCTCAAGCTCTAGCTCAGGTTTATGATCTACCGACAGATTCACAGCCTGCACAGTTACAGCGGAATCTAAAGGGTTTATGTTGAGTGATACGAATATTATTCACCATTCACTCCTATGCAAAGATGACACGAATATTTTGTATTTTGAAATATCAAACAAAAACTTTAAATTCCGAAAACAATATTGAAAAAACTGAAAGCTAGGGTAGTGATAACCTGGCCACGTCGGGACATGATGCATCGTGAGTCTCCTGCATTTGCAACGAAAAGCTTATTACTTCGAATCAGAGCCACCACTGCAGTGCTGCCAGAGCTGGGACCCAGGTAATCTTTATGGTCACCCTGCAGCAACCACTAAATTTCATGAAGGATGCAACCTTGGAAAGTTAAAGAAAAGTAGATAATACATAATCAGGTAAATTCTTACAGGTAACACGTATCTGCTAACTTCAATAAATTAATTATGCAGAGAAATTTCAAAAACACAAGTTCAAAAGAATATTTACATAAGTACTATCACTTTCGTCATTCCCCTGTCCGTCTCGTAGGGCGCTCATTTTACTCTTTTCATCCAGAAGCTGAAGATCTCTCCATCCTCTTTCTCCTTTCATCATCTCATCCATCCTGCCAATCAGGGCAATGTGCCGTCATTAACTCTCCCAAACTGGACTAGATATGAAAACCATAATGATAGTATCAGTTGTTGGTACATGAGAAGTAAGCACCGTTCCTTGTACACCAGGTCTGAAGCAATACTGCTGACATCCGAAACACTGCTAAAGTAACTAAACCTTCTAGTATGAGACGTAGATAATCAAAATGCATTTCACATAAAAACTCAAGAGCATGCGGAAGTGGGGTAAAACACCACTGGAGAATCTCAGGTGAGGATCATCCTTACGTACAACTATTTCAAAAAGATATATTGGGCTAAAAACACTAAAAAACTAAAAAACTAAAAAAACTAAAAATAAAAAACTAAAACCTAAAGAGTAGAAAGTAAAACTACATAACATTACATACCGCAAGAAAGAATGTTCCAAACTTGCACCCAAGTTGCCCCTAGCATATGCGTCAGATTTCAAAACCTGTCTGTGCAAGTTCTTTGCGCAAAATTTTGACACCAATTTCCCTGCACATGAATAAAGTTGCGTTTCGAGATCATGACAAGACAAGTCAATCCTACCGCTTCACGACATGGTTGAATGTTTACTCATTGATACCGGATCTAACTCTAAAGTATTGCGTGTCCTCATTAGAGTTTCGTTTGTCTTTGAAGGTCTGTAAAAGGTATGATATGCATGTTCAGAAATTTTCCAATCCTGTACACAGATTCGAAAATTCCAAAGGCAAAGAGAGCATATGAAGCTCTCACTACACACCTCCATGTCCATCAAAAATGCCGAATATTGACGTAGATGTGTTATCCACGTCCAAAATAGCAGTGTGCTGCACATCATAAGGCAGACGTAAGTGGCTGTAGAGTATTAAAATACGGTGTATTATCAGTATCAAATCTATGAATCTGCATACGAATTCCAGCAATGAATCCCACGAAGTATTTGTCCCCCTAACTCCTCTAGAGAGAAAAAAACAATGTAAAACATTATTAAAATAAGTACACCATATATTAATCCTGCTAATACTTGAATCAATCTAATAAAATGTACCCATTAATAATAAATCGGTTAATTACATTCAAATTCAATTTTAATTGAAATGAACTGATTTGCACAGGGTTCCCTCTTCATTGAGTAGGAAGGCACGTACTGCGTCTTCCATGCTTTCGCGCCATCCCTGCATGGCAGATAGGCCAAACCGCAACTCCGCATTTTCACCATCTTCAGATGTCTTGTCAGTCTTCGGAGAGCTCAGATAAATCCCCATCTTCCTAAAAAGATATGAAAAGATACGAGGTGAGCGCTAACTATTCCTCTAGCCCACTGATTCGATCCCATAACCATTCGCAATACATCCAAACTCTTCAAATATTTAGTACACCTACAATAACCCTAACAGATATTTGCAACTTCTACGCATAGAAAATCAGCACACTGCTGAAACACACATGCAGCAATTCAGAATCATGTAAGATAAGTCCTAATAAGCACATATCTTGACTTCGTAACTGCAGTCTGACTGTGCCACCCCCAAATCCATATTCTACGTAAGCATTATGACACATCCCAAATCCCACGTATCTGAGCAGGAAAGACGTCATCTCACGATGTAGCAGTCTCCTTCATACAATGCATTTCCAACAAGTCACGTCCCTGATTTACGACCACGTGCACAGTACCAGCACAGCCCTTCCGCTGCGCACTTCACGATCATTACAACATCTAGATACCTATTCTCTACCATAACCTATTCCTCATGTACGGCAGATGAGCCCCTTTCCAATCCCTACGCACTTGTCCACAACTATCGCCCTTCTGCCACTCAGTACTTACTCCAAGACGGTGATTCTTGTAACGTATCCCCTAAGACCTCATCGACCTCACTCATCAATATATTACGCCCATGTCTTCCATAATCATCCTGATTCTCAAGACCCCACAGACCTAGCACCCCGCGCCTGCTACGCCAGGAGACGATCCGGACTGAAACTGGCAGACCTTTCACAAGAAGCCACAGTACTAAGTCCCAGTCCAGAAATCCTCGAGCATTCAATTCCACTTCCTGATGCATGCCGCGAAACCGTACGCCAATCAAGTGCGTTCACACTCCGACCATACACAAAACTACAACCACCACTCGAATTTCACACATTGTGCCCTCGCTACCAGCCATCACGCAGCGAGCGATCGTCAACCACAATTCTGCACCCCACTCGCACGCACATTCTGCTGATCCACCTATCGCCTAGCAACTTCATGCGGTTGCTCCAAGCTGATACCATCCCTTACTCAACTACGCCCCAAACCAGCTCCATCGATGCACCAATGCCGGCCAAATCACAGGTCATAACAACTATAATAAAATAAAATAAACAGTGACGCCGTACTAGGGTTTGAATTCCCACGCCTTTGGAGGACTCAACTGCTCCCGACAGTTAGGTACCTTGATGAATTACGCAATCAATCTGCTCAAACCCTCCTCCCCTCTCCTACCTCGCTTCGCCTCGCCTCGACTTTCGTGGCCTTTCCTCGACCAATTCAGAACTCAAAAGGCGACGGCGGACGACAGCCCGAGACGGCATCCATGCCGACGTTGACGACAACGACGACGAACGAAAAGGAAAGCAAGCGTCGGAAGCGGAGGCATGAGAGAGTGTGGACAAAACCAGATGATCACAGCACAAATCCTGCTGCGGGAGCAGACCACGTGAGGCGCTGTCGCGATGGCCTCGGGGAATCACGACCGACGATAGCAGCACTGAATGAAAGCAGGAGGGAAAGCAGAAGCCAGAGGTGATGTCGAGTCGGAGAGGTGGGAGCGTCGGTGCGGAGTGCGGGAGCCGTGGCGCAGGTGCGGTGCGGACGAGACGAAATGGGCAAGAGAGGAAAGCGGAGGAATGCCGAGTCCAGAGCATCCACGACGACGAGACACGAACCCTTCGTCCTCATCCCGGGTTGGGACACGAACTCTTCTCGGCCATCCTCGTCGCTCCCAATGAAAACCCGCGCTACCGGCTGAAGCAGTCGACTGGGGTATCACCCGCGGTTCAGTCGCGGGTTCCGCAGTGTTGAGAATGTTAAGAAAGACACAAGAGTAATAATAAGTCATACACACACACAAGAGTAGTAGTAAGTTATACACACAAGAGGGTTTCTAAGGAGAGAGAGCTTTACACACACAAATCTATTAATCTGGTTGTGTCTCGTATACAAGAAGAGAAAAGAGGAGAGGATAAACAGTACTTCTCTATTAGACTCTAAATACTATAGCTATGGTAATTACTGTAGTCTACAATAAATATTATGGAGAACACCGGCTACATTTAATGATCTCAACACTCCTCCTCGCTCATCATAATATTTACATAATATAAAATTTGTATAGAATTATGATCTATACTTTTCTGTGATCTTGCAAGATCAACAATTGTTGCCTCATTAAAACCTTATCTAGGAAAACCTTATTTTATTTAAGGACAAAACCATAGATGAAGGAAAAAGAGTACAACATCATTTTCTTTAATTATTTAAAGAGCTCATTAACTTTCTTATTCAAGAAAAGCAAGTCGTCGCATACCAATGCCATAAGTAAGTCGACGATGGTTGCTTAATGGAAGAGCTTTGGTGAAGAGATTAACAAGGTTATTTGTAGATTCAATTTTCTTAATTATAAGTACTTGATCAGTAATCAAGTCATGAGTATAACTAAAATACTTTGGATCAATATGCTTTGTTCTGTCGCCTTTAATGAAATCAACTTGCATCTGTGCAATACAAGCACTATTATCTTCATGCAAGATAGTTGGAGAATCATCATATAAAAATCCACAGGTTGTTTGAATGAATTTATCAATTAATCACAACCAAATACATTCTCGAGATGCTTCATGTAAGGCAATAATTTCTGCATGGTTGGATGAGGTTGCAGTTATTGTTTGTTTCACTGATTTCCATGATATTGCAGCTCCATGTCTTAAAAATACATATCCTGTTTGAGATTTAGCTGTTGCAATATCAGATTTATATCCTGTATCACAATATCCAACCAATTTTAGATCTACAGATTTTGTGTAGTATAATCCCAAGTCTTTAGTATCTTTTAAATAATGTAATAAATATTTGATGCCATTCTAATGTCATAATGTTAGACGTGCACTATGTCTTGCAAGAACACTAACTGCAAATGCAATATCTAGTCTTGTAGATGTAGCTAAATACAAAAGTGCTCCAACCGTTGCAAGGTATGGATATTGATCTCTCAATATTTCCTCCTCCTCCTCGCATGGACAGTATGGATCATGACCATCACGACCATGTCCAACCATTGGTGTGGACAATGGATAAGCATCAATCATATTAAATCTTTGCAAGATTCGTCTAATATACGTTAGTTGGTAGAAAAAAATGCTACCATCAGTAAGATGCATAATCTGAAGACCAATGCAGAAAGTTATTTTTCCTAGCATTTTCATCTCAAATTCACATATAAGTAGGTTTGTAGCTGTAATACATGCAAATGTAGTGCCCACTAGGTTAAGATCATCAACATATACAGCGATGATCACAAAACCAGTTTTATCTCGTTTGATAAATAAACAAGGGATTATTGGATCACTTATAAAATTATTTGTAATTAAATAATCTTGAAGACGTTGATACTACATTCGTTCAAATTATTTTAAACCATACAAGGCCTTACAAAATTTAATACCACGATATTTTCTTGGAGCAGGTTGATTTGGAGTTCCTGTTTCTAAGCCAGGTAGAACTTTCATATAAATATTTGCATGAAGAGAACCATATAGATATGCAGTAACTACATCCATCAAATGCATCTCAAGGGTGGCATAAACTGCCATTCCAATAATATATCGAAATGTAATTGAATCCATGACTAGAGAATATGTGGATTCATAATCAATGCCAAATCGTTGAGTAAATCCTTGAGCAACAAGATGAGCTTTATAGCGGATTATTTGGCCTTGAGCATCTTGTTTGCATATTAATACCATTTTATATCCCACAGGGCGAGATCTAAGAGTGTCTACAATTGGACCAAAGACTTTCCTCTTATGCAAAGAGGCATATTCCTCCTCAATAGCAGTTTTCTATTTTGACCAATCTGAGCGACGCATTGCCTCTTCGATGGTTTGAGGTTCAAGATCATCTTTCTCGCAAGAAAGGGCTTCTATAATCATATATGCAAATGATTCATCTATCGTAATAGATGGTCTGTCCCAAATATCATCTGTAGCACAATACAGAATAGATAATTCTTTACTCAACTTTTTCTTATTCCTTCCAATTCCAAGATTATTTTTCATAGGAATTGAAGGTACATTATGTATGGATATATCATCATGAATTGATAGTCCTGCAAGATGAGTGGCAATTTCTTGAGAAATAATACTAGAATTAGTTAATTTTATAGCTTTCTTCTTACGTGGTTGCTTATCTAGTCCACGAGTTCTTTTAGTTGTTGTTATAACTTGAGGTATTGTAGTCAATAGCACTACAAATGAAGCAGGTGCATTCTGAGCCTCATTAATAGGAACTCTTATAATTCTAGGTACATCATTGAAGCCATCAGGTGTTTAATCCGCGATGCGTTTTAAATGTAAAATCTTAGCAACTTCAGTTTCTACCAAAGATGTCTTAGGATCGGGATTCATTGTAAATGTTTCTGGTGCTTCAAATATGAGTACTTTATTTCTTTGTTGATTGGATACTCTTCTTTGAAGAGATGGAAATACATTTTCTTCAAAACGACAATTTTGCAAACGTGCACGTAATAATGTGCTAGTTGATGGATCAACAATACGAATAATGCTTGGTGAATCAAAACCAACATATATGCCTTCTTGTCGATGAGCTCTAATGGTACGCCATTGAAGTTCTGATACTGGAATCCAAGCATGGCAACTAAATACTCATAAGTGAGATATATTTGGAACACGACTCAAAATGAGCTCATGTGGTGAAACAATTTCAAGAGAAGAAGGGCGGAGGCGTATTAATGCTACAACATGTAAAACTGCTTGACCCCACATAGATGCAGGTAGATTTGCGTGAAGGAGGAGTGGCCAGGTAATGAGTTGTATATGCTTTATAAATGACTCTGCAAGTCCATTTTGAGCATGTTCATATGGAACACAATATGTCAACTCGATTCTTGTTGCAATACAATAGTCTTCAAAAGACTTTGATGTAAATTCTTTTGCATTATCCATACGCAATGTTTTTATAGGATAATCAAGAAAATGTGCCTGAAAGTAAATAAGCATAGATATAAGATTGGCAAACACCATGTTTCAAGTTGATAATAATGAAACATGTGATTGTTTACTTGATGCATCAATAAGGACCAAAAAATAATAAAATAGTCCTCATACTGGATTAATAGGACCACAAATATCACCATGCAAACTTTCAAGCATTGGTGGTAATTCTTGTGGAAGTTTCCAAATTGAAGGCCGAGTAATCATTTTACCTTATATGCATGCACGACATAATTCCATAGAGTCTATATCTACAGGCTTTAAATTATGCCCAGTTATACATAGAATGATCTTTCTAAATAATGTGGATTCTAGATGTCCCAATCGTCCATGCCAGAGAGAAACATGACTCTGTGAGATAGATGATGCAAAATTAAATATAATAGGAGGCCGAATCACAATTCGGTATAAACCATTTTCTGTAGCAAAAGCTTTTTCAACAACTTTATGGTTCTTCACATGAACCAAAACCTCTTTTCTATTTAAAGTGGTGGTCGAGAGGTGATAACCATTAATACGCACATCTCGATAGTTGATCAGACTCCGAGGTGCTGAGGGTGCAAACATCACATATTTACATTTTATAATGGAACCCGCAAGTAATTTTATCATCATTGTGCCCTCTTGGAAACAAAATGAATTTGCTCCAACAATGGTCATCATATTTTTAGTTTGCCAAGTTGAAGATTTTTCAATAAAAAATCATCTATCTCGTAAGATAGTAAATGATATTGCAGAATCAATAAGCGCATCATTTGATTCATCATTAGAGGTTCTATCATTCATATAAGCTTCTAAGTCATCAACACCAATTGAATCCATGGAGACATCCATGGTATGAACTTTATGAGCCTCAGCTCGTAATTTCTTATTTTCTTGGAATATTTTAATAAAATATTCTGAAGTAAGGTATGCATGTACTAAATATCCAATCATTCCACATTTATGGCAAGAACGCATCTTTGATTTTTGTTTTCTACTATAATTAATAGTAGAACGTTTATTCTTTCTATATGGGTAGAAATGGTCTTGACTATGACTACCCTGATACTTATGAGCACGTTTTCCATGTTTATATAATTTCTTCTTAGACTTTGAAATATTAAGTGCATGAGATTCTAGAACTGTAGTTCCAATAGGATGAGCTTTCGCATTGCGTAACAGTAGCTCATTTTGCTTCTCCGTAAGAAGTAGATAAGACATGAGATCAAAATGATTCTGAAATTTCATGTTCCTATATTGTTGTGCAAGCATAGCAGATGCAGGAAGAAATGTAGAGAGAGTTTTTTCAATCATTTCTTCTTCGAAAATGCTTTGTCCATATAATCATAATTATGAGACAATACTATACATTTCACTATTGAAAGCATTTAAATTTGGAAAATCCAAGATATGTAAATGTGTCCAATTATGACGAGCATGTGGAAGAAAAATGGTCTTTTGATGATCAAACCTAGATTTAAGATTCTTCCAAAGTTATGTAAGGTCTTCCATTTCCAAATATTGATGTTGTAATGTAGGTATAAGATGACGACAAAGGAGAAGAAGTGCTTTCCAACGAATAGCAGGAGATATAGAAATACTTGTTGTAAGAGATTCTTCAAACATAATAGCATCCGAGAGTTGTTCTGCAAATAAATTTGCTTTTGCTATTTTTGCCTATAATAGATAATTGCTTCCATCCACAGTCAATAGTGGAAATAAAAGAACTTAAAAATGTTGGGATGCATTGGTAATAGTTGGAACCATAGTAGAAGCAGTTGAAGATGTTGAAGCACTCATTATAAATAAATCTATAAAGAAAATACAAGATCAAGTAGAAAAGTTGAGTAAAATGTATCTTAAAATATAAAGTCAAATAAAATGATAAACTTAAACTTGAAAAAATATATATATATATATATATATATATATATATATATATATATATATATTTTAAGGAGAGAGTTGTAGATTAAGGCAGCAGAACAGCAATAAGATGGCAGTAGCAGGCAGCGGTAGGTGCAATAGGATGGCAGCGGCGGGCAGCAGTGGCGGACAGCAGTGGCAGGCAACGGCGCCGGGCAGCGACGGACAGTGGTGACGGCGATGGCGGGCGGCAGCATCAACGGCGACAAGGTAGCAATGACGGGTTTGACGGCAGTTTGGCGATAGGCGCAAGGCGCAATAGGGAGCAAACAGAGGGTGGAGTTAGGCTGGATCAAGTATTCAGAGCAATCAAGGGAGGGAGTGGAACAAGTGTTCTAAGCAAGCAGCTAATGTGTGAGAGACCAACAAAAAGAACAAGATCATGAAGCAGATATTAAGCAAGGATAGCAACAGGTTTGAAGAGTCAAAGACTAGAGCAAAAGATTGTGATAGTGTGTAGAAGAGAATTGTGTTGTTAACGTGTTGAAAATGTTAAGAAAGACACAAGAGTAATAGTAAGTCATACACACATATAAGAGTAGTAGTAAGTCATATACACAAGAGGATTTTTAAGGAGAGAGAGCTTCACACACACAAATCTATTAATCTGGTTGTGTCTCATATACAAGAAGAAAAAAGAGGAGAGGATAAACAGTACTTCTCCACTAGACTCTAAATACTGTAGCTATGGTAATTACTATAGTCTATAGTAAATATTATGGAGAGCGCCGGCTACATTTAATGATTTCAACACACAGAACATCCCTCTGGAGAGGGGCTTTTACCTTGGAATTTTATCCATCTGCTTTATTTCATACATCCATCTTATTTCATCTATCTGCATACTACGGCCTGGCTGTTCATGCTGGAGCCCACATGTCCAAACTAGCTTGATTGGCATTCTAGTTCTCAGAAAATGTACAACATAATATAATTTTATTATATTTAGACATTATTAGTTTATAAATTTCATGTATTTTTTCTTATAAAGGTTTTGAAGTATCTTGTGAGGTCTTTGTATTGGCTTCTATTCTTTTTTATTATTTTGATTTATGAATTGACATATAATATTAATTTGATATTCTTGTAATGCCTATATGAATTGTATTGTGCAAATCAATGGTTTATTGTCATAGAGTTTTTTCCAAAAGTCGTATTAAATTACTTGTAAAGTTAATAATATGTGTTATACAAAAATAATATAATTTTTATATTTCAACTATTTATATTTTATTAATGATTTTTATTATTACTTCTAAGTTATTGAAAATAATATATATATATTTAAAATTCCACAAATCAATCTTAATTAGTAGATATAAAAAATTATTTTAATAAAATTAAAATAAAATTTTTAAATTTTTAATATTTATATAATTTATTAAAAATAATTGAGTATTATGATTTTTTTCTTATAAGACTTTAATGATCTAAAGAACCTGTAGATTATTTAAGTCTTGTAAGACAAATAAAATCATTAAAATAGAATCTTAATACTTATTGGTAAGAATTATCTTAATTGATTTATTAATTTTAATCTTTGTTTTATATTTTGTAATATTTCTTATTTAATTCTTGGAATCAATACCTTAAATAGTCTTTTAATTCATATTTTATTTATTAAAAAATTATACATTATAGTTAATAGATAAAAGGCTTAAAAATAATAATAATTTCTTTTTAGATATTTATGTAATTAATAGGATTTTAAATAATTTAATTTTTTTGAAGCTATAAAAAACTACCAAAAAGTACTAGAATATCTTTAGTTTGATATTAGTATTTTAATAATATTAAAAGAATTTTAGAGATGTATTTTAAATTATTTAATATTATTTAAAATACCTAATTAGGTTTTTTATAAAGATAAATTAATCAACTTTTGAAGGACATTATAATCAATTTGAAAAAGACTTGAAGAAATTTTATTGTTTTTGACTTAACTAGATGTTAATAAATTCTAAAAAAAGATCAAATTCTAAAATATAATTATTTTATTAAGAAAAAATATTGAACTTATAAATTAGTAAGAAATTGGATACATTAGTTTTATATGGATTACAATACATTGAAAATATGTAGAAGGATAAAATAAAGTTTTTCAGGCAAAACATACAAAATTTACTTTTCAATGTTAAGGACATGAATCTCAAAGAAATAGAAGATTAATATATATACTTATTTCATTCAAAAAGACTAGATAACCACTTAAAGATGGTATAGCATTAAAGTAAAATGACTATTGCCAATGATAAGAAGACTAAAAAAATCTTGAGATAAGACTAAAGACTAAAAATACATTGATAAGAGTGAAGAAGACATTATTCTTCCTTCCATATATACTATCTAATTAGGAGCTACGTGGCCACGTTCTGTAGGATCTTTGACATAAGTCCAACTTGCAAGATACATATATAACTTATTAAATAAGTTTTCTATATGTAAGCTATAAAGTTGGCTTATTCCATAAGCTACCAATATATGCAATATATAGCCAATTTATTGGTTAATTTTTTAACTTATCAATCAATTACAAATATGTATTAGGTCAAATACGTGTTTATGAAGATTTTAAGAATTTTGTCACAAGATAATATTAAATCTAACTACATTTATTTTCTACTTAATACTTCTTATCTAAGTAAATATATATATCCATGACATTATCTCTTCTTCTAAGGTCGAATTTTACAAAGATTAGTAATTATATGTTAAAGAAGTCTAAGATGCAGCAAATTATGTTTGTCACATATTCTAATCTTTTTTCTTAGAAGGTGGTTGATAGGTCTTCTTAATCATTAGTAATATTTCATATTATGATGAAAAGACCACTCTATTATTTTATCATTGTTGAAGCTTTTGTAACTCCCTTCAAATAGAACATTTGAAATATTATTGAGAGTGGTTTCTACATCCAATAATATTACCAAGCATTAGAAGTATCTTTCAAGGTTGTGATACCAATTACATTATATTTTACTATCTATTTGAAGAAAAATATGTTATTTTTGAGGATCTTCATTTCTATTGTATTGTCTTGAAGGTTGTAATAGTTATAATATTTCATTTGATTATTCAATAAATAATAGCTCTTAAATTGAATCTATTGATTCTTGATTCTTCATATCTTTAATGCAATAAATACATAAAAACTACAAACAAAGATAGAAGGTAGAATATAATCTTTTTTAAACGACGTTTCTTCAATAACATAGATTTGTTATTCTTTATGTTGATTTTGATAGATGTCATCTTTGAAAAGCATCAACTTTATTTCCTATATTTATAATATATTTAATTGACTCTAATTTTTATTCTTTAATATCATATTCATACTAATAAATAAGATATTCTAACCTATTTTGGCACCTCATTGAATCTAAGACTTCTTCTACCTCAAATTCTTAATTATTATCTATTCTATAGGAGTCAATGATATTTGTCTTCTTTTCAAGATATTTATTATTTTATATGGCTTAAGACAAGTGTAATAGGATATATATAAGATAATTATATAGATAATTAGAACCATAGAAGTTTCTATAATTGAGATTAGATTAGAGGGCCAAGTAGGATCCACTGTAAAATATTCTAGAAAGAATTTAGGATAGTTATTCAAATAGAACCTATCATAGAACCTTCTAAAAAAAAGAATTTAAAGTGGTTATTTAAGTGGATTCCACCACTTATGAACATTCTAGAAAATTTAGGGTGGTATGATAAGATATAAATAGGACTGATCAAGATCTTTTTGGATATCTAGTCAAGTACGGCTTTAAGTCCTTTCTCTTAGTAAAGTTTGGTTCTACATCTTTTTGTTTAGTTCTATTCTGTTCTATTTCTGTTTGTTCAATTTTGTCTTTCATGTCCTATTCTATTTAGTTCCGTTCAATTTTATTTTGGTCTATTTTGTCCTATTTTGTAAACAAACCTTATGTTATTGTAGATTAGAAGGATCTTCGATTTTTGAGATAGTTAAGTCTTGTTTGAATAAGACTATCATGGACATATATATTTATCTAGATAAGAAATATTAGATAGAATATAAATATAGGTAGATTTAATAGTATATTATGGCAAAGCTTTTTAGAAGCTTTATAGACATGTATTTGATTTTATAAATATTTGTAATTGATTAATAGATTAAGAACTTGGCCAATAAGCTAACCATGTATTGTACATGTTGGTAGCTTGTAATATAAGCAAATAATATGTTGTGCACATATGAAACTTATCTTTTAAGTTAAAATATGTATCTTGAAAAGTCAACATGTGTTAAAGGGCCTATAAAATATTGTCACATAGATCCTAGTTAAATAATATATATGGAGATAAAATGAAGCTTTTTTTATTCTTATGAATACTTTTTTAATTCTTAGTCTTATTTTAAGAATTTTTAGTATCCTTGTCTTTAGTAATAGCCATTCTAATTCAATATATTACCATCTTTGAATAACTTTCTAATATTTATGAATGACAAAAGAGTGTATTGAGTTTTTTTCTTTAAGATTCATGTCCTTGATAATTTGATAAGAGACTTAACTTATTATTTTTTTTATTTAGGAAGTAAGTAGATTATTTTACTTCTATTATTATATTTTTAAAAATTATGGACTACTTATTTTTAAACTAATTTATAGTTTTTAATACTAATTTTTTCCTTCAACAAAGTAAATAATCCATCTTTATAGAAATTTTTATTTTATATTAAAGGTTATAGATTACTTTTATTTAATTTAATTTTTTGAATTTATTTAAATTTTCTATAGAAGAAAAAATTATGGATGCTATTTTTGGTAGAGGTGAGAATAAATTTGTAACTATTACAGATCTTGAAAAGCTCATTAATATTCTTAGGATAGAAATATCATAAATTTTTAACATAAATTATAGAAGTATTATTTCTACATCCATAGAAAAAGTCAACAATAAAAATCAAAGTCTGTGCTAAGAAGTTATGCAATTCAAAGAAAGAAATAGATCAAATATCAAGGATATAAACTAGAAGAAAATACATAAACTTGTAGAATCTATATCAAAAGAAAAGTGACAAAATAGAAGAAAGTATGTATATTCAAAGAAAAATTGGAATGACTATTACCAAAGACTAAAAAATATAAGACTCTTGAAACTAGATTAAAAGTAAGAAATGAATTGATAAGAGTGAGGAATGCTTTGTTCTTGCTTCTATATATTCTACTTAACTAAGAACTATTTAAAAATATGCTATAGGACCTCTGATACTCATCCAACTTGCAGAACATAAGTCTAATTTATAAGGCAAGTTTCCTAAGTCTATGCCATATGTCCAACTTGTACTACAAGTGATCAACATGTCAACACATGGCCTCTTTGTTGGCCAAGTTTTCAACCTATCAATCACATATAGACATGTATAAAGGCAAAGTAGCTTCTAAAAAGCTTTTCACCAAATATTGTCATATTTATCTACTTTGACTTCTACTTATTCTTATTATTTAGATAATTATCAGGATAAATATGTATGTCCTTGACATTATCTCCCCTTCTAAAAACAAGTTCTATGAAGAGCGGTGATTATATGTTGATGAAGTCCAATATGCATCGAACTGTATTTGCCACATACTTTAATCTTTGTTCCCTTTGAAGGTAGTTGATAGGTTCCTTCAACCATCGATAATGTCCCATACCAGGACAAGAAGACCACCTTGATATTTGATCATTATAGAGGCCTTTATAACTTTCTTCAAATGAAACATTAGTAATACCATTAAGAGTGGTTTCTACCTCCAAAAATATTACTAAACATCGAGAGTCTCTTCAAAGGTTGTGGTAACAAATGTGTTGTAACTTGCCATTTATTTGAAGAAGAATATGTCATTCTTATAGAACTTCATTTCGATTTTGCTATCTCAAAGGTTATAAAAGTTACAATGTCTTGTTTGATAGCTCAGTAAATGATAGCTTTTGAGTTGAATCTGCTAGTTGTTGGTTCTCCATTTCCTAAGTACTAAAAAATCCAAAGAAATAATAATACAAGATAGAATGAAACCTCCATTGGACTTGCTTTGCTTTATAGCAAAGAATTTCTTAATTCTTCATCTTAATTTTGATAGATGTCATTGATGAAAAGCTTTAACTTTGGTTGATGTATTTGCTAGATCCCTAGATGGCCTCCATGTACATTCATTAATGTCATATCCATGCCAATGTACTAAATATTCTAACCTATTTTGGTACGGCCTTGAATCTAAGACTTCTTCCACTTCAAATTCTTCATTATTGTCCACTTCTATTGGAAGTGGTGGCATTTGTCTCCTTCCTTGTATATCTATTATCTTGTATGGCTCAAGTAAAGACAAATGAAACATAAGATGGATTTTCATACACTATAATAGGTGTAATCGATAAGCAACTGAATTCATCGATTTATAAATGGAAAATTGTCCAAGCCTACAATAATCCAACTTGTCACAAGGACAAATAGTTTTAATATTATGACAAAGTAACCATACCTTATCTTCCACATAGAATTGAGGTTGTTCCTTACAATAGACATCTATATTGGCTTTTTGTAGTTCTTGAGCTTCTTTTAATTGTGCCTTTATTGTTACATTTAGCTATAACAATTGATTTGCCACATCTTTCACCATAGGATTATCAACTTTTGAAAAGTCATAAGTGTTAAATCATAGATGATAACTATAATTGGCAAAGAAAGATATTTATCGAGTAGAAGAATGTATTGAATTATTGTAAGTAAACTCTGTCAATGGCAAAAGAATTATCCAATCAACTTATTGATAGTTAATGGTACACCTCAAATATTGCTGTAAAACTTGATTTATTTGTTCTGTTTATCCATTAGTTTGAGGATAAAAAGCCAAAGATAGTTTTATATCCACCTTCAATATTTTGAAAAGAATTCTCCAAAATCTTGATAAAAACTATATTCCTTTGTTTGATATAATATTCTTTGATAATCTATGATAATAATAGATATTATTAAGGAAGTATTTAGCTGTTCCTTCACCTATGATAGATTTTGTACATGGTACAAAATATGCTATCTTGGTGAAATGATCTACAATCACAAATATAAAATCATATGAACTTGAAATTAAAAATCCATGATAAAATTCATAGAAATAGAAGACCATAGTTGTTCTGATATAGGTAATGGTTGGAGAAGTCTATAAGGTCAATGACAAGGAGTTTTTGATCTTGAACAAATATCACATGTCTGCACAAATTCTTTAATAGGTTTTCATATTTGAAAACACTAAAAATCATTGGATATAAGCTCCAAAGTCTTATTATATCCAAAATGCCTTATTGCAAGGAAAATATTACAAGCTTCAAGAATATGTAATCGTCCTTCTCTCTTTGGAATATATAAGTATTCTTTGAAATAGAGTAGGTTCTCTTTAAAATCAAACTTAGAAGTATCTTGAGACTTGGAAGAATTATTTTTAATATCATGAACAAGAAGGTCTGAGGACATACTTGCTTGGATCTACTTGAAAAAAGTCAAATCAATAGTCAATGTTGATTTCATTGTTTGAAGATGAAATTATTCTGGCTTCAATAAAATTATCTTTTATTATTCAAAAACTACTTCTCTTTCTTTTGATATAAGATAAGAATATGTAGAAAGGGCATCAGACAAATGTTGTTGTTTTCTTGGCTAATCAGTGATATTGAATTTAGATCTTGACAAAGACATGCTCTAACGAGCTTGGAAAAAATTCAAAACATGTGTTAATATGAAATACTTGAGGTTCTTATGATCCATATATATGGTGACTAAACTTGAAGCACCTTCTAAATAATGATGCCATTCTTGAAAAGAATCCACAATTACAAGAAATTTCTTGTCATGGATCTCATAATTAATTTAGGCTGCTGAAAATTTTCTTGAATAAAAAGCTACTGGATGAAGTTTGTCATCTATTCCTATTTGTGATAAGATTACATCCAAGACAAAGTCAGATGCATCTGTCTCCATAAAAAATACTTTAGAAAAGTTGACACAATGCAGAATTGGTGTAAAAGTAAAAGCTTTCTTTAAAGCTTCAAATGATGCTTTTATTTCTTTACTCCATTTGAATTTATCTTTATAAGTTAAATATGTAAGTGAAGTTGTAACTTGAGAAAAGTTCTTGATGAAGATTTGATAGTAATTAACAAATCTCAAAAAGCATTGTATATCTCTTATTATTTTTGAAATCTTTTAATTTATGATTTTGTGAATTTTTTTAGGATCCATCATTAGACCATTATTTGAAATGATGTATACTAAGAAGTGAAGTTGAGTAGTGTGGAGTATATACTTTTCCATCTTGGCATATAATCATGTATCTCCAAGTTTTTGTAACACATGACAAACATAATTTTTATGTTCTTCTGCGTTCTTAGAGTAGATTAGAATGTTGTCTAAGTAACAGCCAACAAAATCATTTAGAAACTCACAAAAAATATTATTCATAAGATGTTGAAAAGTAGTTGGTGTATTCGTGAGTCCAAAAGGCATAAAATTATATTCAAAGTATCCATACCTTGTTCAAAATATAGTCTTCTATTCATCTCATTTTTTAATGTGGACCAAATTATACGCTCCTGGTAGATCTATTTTTGTATAGATCTTATCTTGATTTAATTGATCAATAAATCCAAATATCAAAGGCAGAGGATATCTATTCTTGATGGTAATCGTATTGAGTCCTTGATAATCAACATACATTTGCAATGATCCATCTTTTTTCTTCACAAATAAAAAAAGACCTCCTATAGGAGATTTTGAATGGAGTATGAAATTTTTGGCCAAGTTTTTATCGATATACTTCTTGAATTCAGCTAATTCATTTTGTGATAAACTATAGATTGGACCAAACGGTGACTGAGTTCTTTCTTTAAGATTGATTGAATAATCATATAGATGATGCTCTGAGAGAATATCTACATTCTACTTTTCAAAAAAATCTTGAAAAACTTGATATTGACTTCGAATTTTACTTGAAATCTTTCCATCAATGGTATGGCATGAATGATAAAGACGATCCTTCTTCTTTTACAGCATACAAAAAAGCTTTTGCAACTACAAGTACAAGTTTGGCTATACTAGACTCATAGCTTTCTATTGGATTAGAGAAATTCTTAATTATGTTTGAAGAAAAGTCAAATTTAAGAGAAATCCAATCTATCACAAGATTATATTTTTCTAGCCATTTTAAACCTAAAATTACTGGATTAGAGGGAGATCTAGTTATATTAAAAATTATGTAACTATTATGAGCATTTATTACTACATCTATATGAATTATTTTATAAGTAATATCTCCAAAAGATAACGGATGACCGTCTATGACTTCTACATGTATGGATTTATTTTTTTGTACCAACTGTATATTATGACTTTTAACAAATTCTTCATCTAAAAAACAAGCTGAGGCTCTTGAATCTATTAAAGGAGAGGCTTTTTGATTATTAGATCCTAAATACACATCTATTGTAAAACAGAGAGAGGATTCTAAGAAAAAAATAGGACCTTCATTAGAGATTGTACAAGATTTTAGTCCCACGTTCCCTATTATAGCTAGAAAAATTTGTTTTTCAACACGTTTTCATCTTTGACAATAGTACTCTTCATTTTGTAGTTGCGTCATTTCTTTGAACAATATTGAGCAATGTGGTTAGTTTCTCTAGAATATAAACATAGTCTTTTTTGATAACAATGAGTCTTTTCTTATTTAGTAAGAGGTTTAAAATGTACTGCATCAATTTGCATGTCTTCTACTTTCAAATGTTTAGATTGAAAAGCCATTAGTGTCATTATTGAATTATAATGATGTTGAGGTTTCCTTGTGTAATTCTCAGATCAAAATTCAAAAAGTCAATTATTTGCATAAAATACAATACTCAAGAATCAAAGAAAAGAAAATTCTAAAAACAATATCAATTTAGAAGAGGATAATTTGTAACTTCTAATATGCTTATGTCTTATAAAAAAAAAAAGATAATCTATTATTAATCAAAAAAAGATAGAGCTCTAATATTGTATGTGTACTCTTGTCAATCTTTCAAAGACACAAACTAGGAGAAGATATATGAATTTGTGGAATCTATATCAAAAAAAAAGTGACAAAATAGAAGAAAGTATGTATATTCAAAGAAAAATTGGAATAACTATTGCCAAAGACTAGAAAATATAAGATTCTTGAAACTAGACTAAAAGTAAGAAAGGAGTTGACAAGAGTGAAGAAGGCCTTACTCTTGCCTCTATATATACTACTCAACTAAGAATTATGTGGAAATATGCTATAAGACGTCTAATACGTGTTCAACTTGCAGGACACATGTCTAATTTGCAAAGCAAGTTTTCTAGGTGTGTGCCATATGTCCAACTTGTACTACAAGTGGTCAACATGTCGACACATGGCTTCTTCATTGGCCAAGTTTTTAACCTACCAATCACTTATAGACATATATAAAGGCAAAGTATTATCTATAAAGCTTCTAAGAAGCTTTGTACAAGATATTATCATATTTATTTACTTTTATTTACTTATATTTATTCTTATTATTTAGATAATTACCAAGATAAATATATATATTTGTGACATCAAGTTTATAACTAAATCCAAAGAATCTTATTACTATAAATTTTAAAAAATAAAGATAAATATGTGAGAGAAGTTTGATGGAACATGATCAAAGTTTTGAATGTTTTTACAACAAGTTAAGCTCTATTTAAGATTACATCATTTTCAATATCTTATTAGATTTAGTTAAGTTAAATTCATAAGAATATTTTTTTCTAAAAGCATCCTTTCTTAGTTTGTACCTTTAATAAAAAAAGATTCATAACTACTCTATGATTTGAATTCATTCTTGGAAGTGTTTACAACTACATTTGAAAAAAGTGATTAAAAAAAATAACAAAGATTAAATTTATATTCTTATGATAAAGATTATGTTTAATTACCACATATGATGTTGAATTCCAAAATCTTACTTATAATATGGATTGAAATGATAAAGCCCTTATTAATCAATTTTGATATAGATTGAAAGATAATATCAAATATTTATTATTGACAATGTCAAAAGCAGATTCAATAGAGCAATTTATCACTTAAGCTATGCATATGACAATCAATTCTTTAAAAAATGCCAAGAACAAAGATTTGGTTGAAGAGGTACAAATCAAGTCATGGAGATATTTTCTAAATTTTTGGAAGTTTATTCCTCTATGCCAGAGCTTATGTAAATTCACATGGTATGTTTTAAATTTCTTGTTGAGCAAAAAAAGACTTGTTTTTGTCTAGAATATTTGTACCTATATTGTAGAAAATCTAAGTAGATTACTCAATACTATCCAAAAATACAATGCATTTATAAAATAAAGAATATGGTTGCCAAAAAAGATGAAATGTCAAAAAATAAGTTTTTTCAACTACAATAGGAACCATATGATTGGAATCTTGTGTATTATCTAGTAAAAATTCTATTTTTTTTTTCCAATTTTTTTATCTTATTTTATAATAGAAGTTTTTTTAGGATTAAAAAATTACAAAGTCTTAACCTTGTTAGATTCAAGAGCCTCATTCTATTTTATAGACAAATACATTGTCAAATAATAAAAAATATTTTTAGTTAAAAACTCCAAACTTATATATGTCAAAATAATAGATGGTCATTTTTTGTCTTTAAGAAATGTTACACATGAAAGTATTTCTTTAGATTTAATAATTAGTGGTTATAAAAATTTAATAATATATAATATAATATTTTTTAATCCAATTATTTTAAGACTATCATAGGCAAAAAGTTTAATCTTCAAACAAACTAGATTTTTTGTAATCTTAATTTTTTCTAAATTTTAGTCCAAAATTTTGTTAGGCAAGTCGAAACTTATAAGACCAATATATCCAAACTAATATTTATAGATGCAAGAGCTTTCATGCATGCTACAAAAGAAATGTCAATTTTTACTATATATAATATATTTATTATTGATGGAGAAAAGATATCAAGTGGCATTCCAAGCCAATATTAAGATTATCAAAATATTTTTGAAAATAAAAATAAAAATATTCTTTCAAAGCATTGTCCATATGATTGTTTCATTGATCTTCAAAAAGGAGATCAATCACTATTTAAACCAATCTATAGCTTATCATAAAATAAGTTAATTGTATTCAAAGAATACATTGATGAGAATTTGAGTAAAAACTTTATATGCCATTCTAAATCTTTAGCCAAAGCTTCTAACTTATTTGTACAGAAAAAAGAAAGATCTTTGTAGATATATGTAGATTATCAAAGACTCAACAAGATCACCATCAACAATAGGTATTATTTATTTTTAATTTTAAGGCTCTTTAGTTAATTAAATTAAATAAAAATCTATAAAAAAATAAATCTATGTGTCAAAGACATGAACTAAAAGATGATGCATAAACCAATGAAATGTGTGTCAAAGAAAGAGTAACAAAATAGAAGTAAAGAAGTTCATATATTAAAAAGAAGCTAGAATGGCTTATTGCCAAAAGAAAAGAAAACTTAAGACTCTTGAAACTAGACTAGAAGTAAGAAAAGAATTGACAAAAGTAAAGAGAGCTTCATTCTTGTCTCTATATATACTATCTTACTAGGGACTACATGGCAATGTTCTATAGGACCTTCAATATGTGTTGACTTTGTAGGATACATGCCTTGACTTACAAGGCAAGTTTTTTTTTACGTGTGGACCACATAGTTACCTTGGTCTACAAGCTAACAACATGTGTGGTACATAGCCAACTTGTTGACCACGTTTCTAATCCAAAAAGTCAATTAAAGACACCTATAAAGTCAAAGAAATGTCTATGAAATTTCTAAAAAGCTTCCATAGAAGATATTATAGAATTAACTTATTTTTATCTACTTCTATTTACTTCTACTTATTTATACAAGTAGTTATTGGCTTACATGCATATGTCCGTGATATTACCTCCCTTTCTAAGGACGAACTCCATGAGGAGCGGTCATCATATGTTGAAAAAATCTATGTTGTGACAAATTGTATTTGCCACATACTCAGATCTTTGTTCTCTTCAAAGATGGTTGATAGGGCCTCTCAACCATCGATAGTGTCCTATATCAGGTTGAGAAGATGACCATATTATCTGATTGTTGTAGAGGCCTTTATAACTTCTTTCAAATATAATATTTGAAGCACCATCAAGAGTTGTTCCTACCTCTAATAAAATTACAAAACATTGGGAGTGTCTTCCAAGGTCGTGATACCAAATGCATTGTATCTTACTATCTATTTGAGAAAAAATATGACATTCTTGAGGATCTTCATCTTGATTACATTATCTTGAAGGTTGTGACAATTGTAATGTTTCATTTAGTAGATCAGCAAACAAAGGCTCTTTAGTCGAACCTACTGGTTGTTGATTCTCCATCTGCTTAGCGTCACAACTATAAAGAAGCTACAAACAAGGATTGAAAGTAAAATTTTATCTTGCCTAGATCTTGTTTCTTTTGTAATGAAGATTTTTATCTTGATTTTGATGAATGACATTGATGAAAAGCCTCTACCGCCTTTGCTGTATTTATAAGATTTTTTATTCGCTTCCATGTACATTCACTAATATCATATCCATGCCAAATGAAAAGATATTCTAATTTATTTTGGCGTCGTCTTGAATCTAGGACTTCTTCCACTTTGAACTTTTTATTATTATTCACTTCTATATGAGGAGGTGAAACTTGTCTTTTTCTTAGTATGTCTACTATCTTGTACAGTTCAAAAAGAGACACGTAGAATATTGGATGGATTTTCATTGACTCCGATAGGTATAAACGATATGCAACTAGATTGATTTATACAGAAATAAGAAATGGTCCAACTCTACAATAGTCCAACTTGTCACAAGGACGAGTGGTCTTGATATTACGACAAAGTAACTATACCTTATCACCCATATAGAATAGTGATTGTTTCTTTTGATAGACATCTGCATTGATCTTTTGTTGTTCTTAAGCTTCTATTAACTGCACCTTCATTATTGCATGTAGTTCCAACAAATGATTTGTAAAATCTTCTGTTGCAAGATTATCAACTTTTGAAAAGACAAAAGTATCAAGTCATAGATGATAACCATAATTGACAAAGAAAGGTATTTATTTTATAGAAAAATATATGATGTTATTATAAGCAAACTTTATTAATGATAAAAGAGTTGTGCAATCATCTTGTTGGTAGTTGATGGTACATCTTAAATACTGCTCCAAAACTTGATTAATATGCTCCATTTGTCCATTAGTTTGAAGACAGAATGCTGAAGACAGTTTTATATCTACTTTTAGAATTTTGAAAAGAGTCCGCCAAAATCTTGATACTAACTGAGTTCTCCTATCCAATATAATATCTTTGGATAATCCATGATAGTGATAGATGTTGTCAAAAAAGAGCTTAGCTATTTCTTCACATGTAATACATTTTGTACATAGTACAAAATGTGCCATCTTAGTAAAATGACGTACTATTTCAAATATAAACTCATAAGAATCTGAGATTGGAAGATCCGTGATGAAATCCATAGAAACAGAAGACCATGGTTGTTGCAGAATAGGTAATGGTTGAAGAAGTTTGTAAGGTCAATGACAAAGAGTTTTTGATCTTGAAAAAATGTTGCATGACTGAACAAAATCTTTCACACCCTTCTACATTTGTAGCCACTAAAAATCTCTAGATATAAGCTCCACAGTCTTGTTATATCCAAAATATCATGCTGTTGAAAAGTTGTGATGTGCTTGAAGAACACATAATTGTACTTCTCTTTTTAGAACATATAATTGACCTTTAAAATAGAGTAGGTTGTTTTTAAATTCAAACTTAGAAGTATCTTAGGACTTAGAAGAAAGATTCTTAATATTATGAACAAGAAAATCAAAAGACATACTTGATTGGATTTGTTTCACAAGAGTCAAATTAACAGTCAACGTTGATTTTATTACTCCAAGATGAAAATGCTTTGGCTTCAAGAGAATTGTTCTTTACAGATCAAAAGATGCATCTCCTTCTTTTGGTACAAGATAAGAACATCTAAAAAGGACGTCCGACAAACCTTGTTGTTTTTTGGATCGATATATGAACTTGAAATCAAATCTTGATAAAAACATGTTCCAACGGGCTTAACGACAATTTAAAATACGTGTTGACATGAAGTACTCAAAATTCTTGTGATCTGTATATATGATGACTGCATTAGAAGTACCTTCTAAATGATGACACCATTCTTGAAATGAATCCACAATTACAAGAAGCTCTTTATCGTGGATTTCATAGTTAATCTTGGCTATTGAAAATTTTCTAGAATGAAAAGCTATTGGATGAAGTTTATCATTTGCTTCTATTTGTGATAATACAACACCCAAAGCAAAGTCTGATGCATGTGTTTCCATAACAAATGCCTTAGAAAAGTTGATGCAAAATAAGATTGGTGCAAAAATAAAAGGCTAACTTCGAAGTTTCAAAAGATGCTTCAGCTTCTTTATTCCACTCAAGTTTGTCTTTGCAAGTCAAACGTGTAAGTGGAACTACAACTCAAGAGAAGTCTTTGATGAAGATCTGATAATAGTTGGCAAAGCTCAAAAAATATTGAACATCTTTTATTGTTTTTGAAATCTTCCAATCCATAATTGTTTGAACTTTCTTAGGATCTATCATAAGTCAATTATTTGAAATGATACATCCTAAAAAGTCGACTTGAATAGTATAGAATAAATACTTTTCTATCTTGGCATAGAGTCTCGCATCTGTTAATTTTTGTAACACACAATGAACATGAAGTTCATATTCATCTATGTTCTTAAAATAGATCAAAATATCATCCAGATAATAAACAAAAAAATCATCTAAAAACTCTCAAAAAATATCATTCATTAGATGTTGAAAAGCTGTTGGTGCATTTGTAAGTCCAAAAGGCATGATATTGTATTCAAAATACCCATACCTAGTTTGAAATACAGTCTTCCATTTATCTCTTTCTTTAATACATACTAGATTATATGCTCTCCGTAGATCTATTTTTGTATAGATCTTAGCTTGATTCAGTTGATTGAAAAGTCAAGATATGAAAGATAGAGAGTACTTATTTTTGATGGTGATCTTGTTGAGTCCTTGATAATCAACACACATCTGCAATGACCCATCTTTCTTCTTCACAAATAAGGTTAGAGCTCTTGTTGGTGATTTGGAATGGCATATGAAATTCTTGGCCAAATTCTCTTCAATATATTCCTTGAATTCAGCCAATTTATTTTGTGATAAACTATAGATTGGTCCAAATGGCGGTTGTACTCCTTCTTAAAGGTCGATTGAATAGTCATAGAGACAATGTTTTAGAAGAGTATCTATATTCTTCTTCTCAAATATATCTTAAAATTCTTAATATTGGTTAGAAATGCCACTTAAAGTCTTTGCATCATTAGAAATAGGTGTGGTGTAAATGACAGAAGGTGATTCTTTTTTTGTAGCATCCAAGAAAGCTCTTACACCTACAAATATAGGTTTAATTGTACTAGATTAATAACTTTCTACTCAATTAATTTCACTCTTAATTATGCTTTCAAAAAAGTCAAAGATACAAGAAATCCAATCTATACAAAGATTATACTTTTATAACCATGATAAAGCTAAAATGACTAAATTAAAAGAAGATCTAATTTATATTAAAAACTACGCAACTATTATGACCATTTATTGCTACATCTATAGGAAGTGTTTCATGAATAACATCTCTAGAAGAAAACAGATCATCATTAATGACTTCTACATGAACATGTTTGATTTTTTGTACTAACAATATTTTATCACTTTTAACAAATTCTACATCTAAGAAATAAGCTGAGGCTCTTGAATCTATTAAAGCAAAGGCTTTATAATTATTAAGTCTTAAATGCACATCTATTATAAAACAAGGAGAAAGTTTTGAGGCAAGGATAAGACCTTAGAAATTGTATAAGATTCCAATCGTACGGTCCCTATTGTAGCTTGACAAATTTATTTTTCAATACATTATCTTCTTTGATAGATGTGCTCTTCATTTTATAATTTTGTCGCTTCTTTGGACAATGTTGACTAATGTGTTTAGATTCTTCACAATATAAGCTTAATCCTTCTTGATGATGACGAGTCTTTTCTTGCTCGATGAGAGATTTAAAACATACTGCATCAATTTGCATATCCTTTGCTTTTGAATGTATGTATTGAGGAGATGTTGATATTTCCATTAAATTATAGTAATGTTGAGGCCCATTTCTATGACTCTCAGGTCGGGGTTCGGAAGGTTGATTGTTGCATTTCATAACAAAGTCAATTGCTTGACTCAATGTTTGAAGATTAGATAAGTTGACCATCAATTTCTTTACTTCATAATATAATCCATAGAAAAATTAGTTAATAAAAGCAACATCATCCTACTTAATATCAGTTATAAGTTCTCAAAATTGTGAAGCATATAATATTACAAATCGATTGCCTTGTCACAAAATACAAATCTTGTTGGTTGTAACACAAATTGCATCATGTTCTCCATACATGGGCCAAAATTTTGCCAAAAATGCCTCCAAATTTTCCAATACTCAATCTCATTGTTCAAGAAAAGATGAAAATCATAATAGTTTTGAACCTAAAAGAAGTGTACTAATAAATCTAACTTGTGATCTTGGAGTTGGATACCTTTGACGTTGAAGTTCAATCATAAGTTATATTTGATTAATAAATCCTCAAAATTTAGATCTTGTACCATCAAACTTCTGAAGCAAAACAATTCTTGGTTCTCTAATACTTGAAAGATGTTCTCCTGTGGGTGGAGGGACATGATTTGGTACAGATGTTGAAGTAGCTCTAATCATCTCTATATCCTCACTTCCTGCCATTCTTATTGATTCTTGTGGTGGTAAGTTAAATTGATGTATTGCAAGCATCAACTTCTTCAATTGCTCTTGCATTTGTGCCATTACACTTTTCATTTCAACAAGCTCTGCTTTAATAATACTCAGAAAAAATATCTAATACCACTCAACACAAGTAGAAGAAAGGACTTGAGAACAAAGAAAATACTAAAAATAATATCAATTTAGAAGAGGATAATCTGCAACTTCTAATATGCTTATGTCTTATCATGAAAAAGAAGTAATTCACTCTTAATCAAGATAAGAAAAAGCTCTGATATTGTAAGTGTACTCTTGTCAATTTGTCAAGGACCTGAATTAAAAGATGATGTATAAATCAATAAAATCCATATCAAAGAAAGACTAATAAAATAGAAGTAAGGAAGTACGTATATTAAAAAGAAGCTAGAATGGCTTATTGCCAAAAGACAAGAAAACTTGAGACTCTTAAAACTAGACTAGAAACAAGAAAGGAGTTGATAAAAGTGAAGAGGGCTTCACTCTTGTCTCTATATATACTATCTAACTAGTGACTACATGGCAATGTTCTATAGGACCTCCAATATGTGTTGACTTTATAGGATACATGCCTTAACTTACAAAGCAAGTTTTTCTATATGTGGGCCATATAATTAGCTTGGTCTTCAAACTAACAACAAGTGTGGCACATGGCTAACTTATTGATCACGTTTCTAACCCAAAAAGTCAATTAAAGACACATATGAAGTTAAAACAATGTTTATGAAGTTTCTAAAAAGCTTCCATAGAAGATATTATAGAATTAACTTACTTTTACTTACTTCTACTTATTTCTATCTATTTATACAAGTAATTACTGGCTTATATGTATATGTCTGTGACATTATGAGAAGCATATAGCTTGGTAGATATTAAAAAAAGGATGATTGAAAAATTATATTTTAAACTAGATATGAACATTTTAAATATAATGTCATGCTGTTTAGAATAATGAAAGCACCAACTGCTTTCCAACATCTAATGAATGATATTTTTTGTGATTTTTTAAATGATTTTGTTATCTATTATTTAGATAAAAACTTAATCTATTTTAAAAGCTTAAAAGAGCATAAAATTCATATTTATTGTATGTAATAAAAACAAAGAAATATAAGATTATATACCAAGATAAAAAAATATATATTTTTGCACTATTCAAGTTGACTTCTTAAGATACATTATTTCAAATGATGGTCTTATGATGGATCCTAAGAAGGTTCAGACTAACATAGATTAGAACATTCCAAAAACAATTAGAGATGTATAATATTTTTTGAAATTTGCAAATTATTACTAGATTTTTATTTTTATTTTTTTTCAAATTATGGCTCTTCTTATATGTTTGACAAGTAAAGATAAAACTTAAATAGAGTAAAGTAGTTGAATCATTTTTTGAAGCCTTGAAGATAGCATTTATTTTTACACCAATTTTGAATCATATCAACTTCTCTAAAGCATTCTTTATAGAAATAAATGGATCATATTATGCTATGGATACCATTTTGTCACAAATTTTAAGAATAGTTTTATTATTTAGAAGGTGCCTTGAGTCTAATCACCATATATATAAATCATATGATCCTTGGATATTTTATGTTAGTATATATTTTGAATCATTACCAAGTTCATTGGAGCATGTCTTTATCAAGATTTGATTTTAAGATCACTTATTGATTTAAAAAATAATAAGATTTATTTAATATATTTTTTAAATATTCTTATCTTTTATAAAAAAAAATAGAGCTTTAGAATAACAAAAAATATTTTTTTTGAAGCTTTTTGAAGCTAGAGCATTTTTATTTTCAAGTAATGAAATCAGCATTGATTATTGATTTAAACTTTTTCAAGTAAGTTTAATTAAGTATGTCATCTAATTTTCTTATTTATAATACTAAAAATAATTCTTCTAAATCTTGTCATTTTTTAAAAATTAAATTTAAAAATAATCTATTCCAAATGGTGAAGTACAATTATATGTTTTTTTAAGTTGATCACAACTTTCTAGCAATTGGATATTTTGGATATAATAAAACTTTGAGGCTAATATAGAGAATTTTTTGGTGGCTTCAAATATGAAAGGCAATTAAAGACTTTATACAATCATGCAATAATTTTGTTCAAAATTAAAAACTCCTTGTTATCAACCTTATAAACTTTTTCAACTATTATCTATTTGAGAACAATTATAGTCTTTTGTTTCTATAAATTTTATTATGAATTTTCCAATCTTAGGTTTGTATGATTCTATATTTGTGATAATTGATCATTTTAGTAAAATAACATACTTTATATAATGTACAAAAAGCCATTACAAGTAAAAAAACAACTAAGTTATCCATCACAAACAGCTAAGAAAGAATCGAGGGTTCTCAATCTTCCCACTGTAAAGTACGGAAGCACCAAGTGGTAAGAACCACTGCCGACAATTAGCAGCCCTTGTCTAACACTGTGGCACTAATCAGCAAGTCAAAATGCGGAGACAAATTACCAACCATTTGAAAAAAAAACAAGTGCAAGCGAACCTAAGTGCAGCCACAAAAATCAAGAATTACTCAGAAGGAAGGAAAAAATTACAGGAGAGGCTAGACGACTCCGTAACTAGCGGAAGTACGAACGGTCAAGTTGAAGGCTCTATGGATGTCCTAGATCGCACGTCTCGTCGCCGCGTTGTAATCGATTTAACTCAGCAACACCATCGCCAATCTAGAGCAAAGAATTCTCGATTCAACATTTGCCACTCCTTCTTATCAAATATTGCCCTGCTCAACACAGCACAAGTTGTTGCCACACCACTTTTGCAAAACAAGGAATCAAAATCATCCAGCTCAAGGTCAACGACATTTGGTGTTGCAACAATGCTCGATCTACCAAGTCACTCACAACTTTACAGGAGAGGGTAGAAATTCCTAGCTGCAACTCCGGACCACACGGAGCTCTTTTCGTATGCAAGGAAGAAAAAAATAAAAAAAAATAACAACGCCGAAACAACCTCGGTCCGATGCAGAAAGCACACACCGCAACAACAGCTGCTTCAGTTGCGGCAGGATTGACACTTCCTCCCGTAACAGGAACGAGAAAAAAAAACAAATAAAAAATCACCCCAGGAATTAAAAACAAGGGAGTGTTGCACTGCAGCACTTCAACAGAACAAAAAAGAAAAAAGAAAAAAACACTCATGAACTCAGACTGCGGCACTGCCGCAGCCACGCAACTACGCCAAAAAACAAAAGCAGGAGCAAGGACTTCTTGGACAAGGCTGGGATGTCACACCAAAAAAAAAAAAAAAAAAAAAAATGAAGTAGGAAGTGCTGCCGCAACACCCCCACGATGCGAAGGAAAATAGCAGAACCGTTCCGGAGCGCTCGGAGCTCATGAAGCGTGAAGAGAGGAAAAAAAACCAAAATCAAAGAGATGGAATCCGGGGCGGCCCGAACTCCTATCGGCAGAGAGGCTGCGGTAGACCAGTGGCAGCCTCTCTCTTTTGTCATCTTCTCCTTTTTTTCTTTCTCCTTTTCCTTTTCTTCATCTCTTTTTCTTTTTCTTCTTCCTTCTTCTTTTTTCCTCTTCTTTCTTTTTTCATCTTCTCTTCTCTATTCTTATTTCTACTTCTTTATATATATATATATAGTATTTTTATCATTATTTTATTTAAATATATATATATATATATATATATATATATGTTTTAAGAATTATTTATATATATATATCAATGAGGACCATTTCCATTAGACCATCATTTAATATTAGCTACAAAAAATTTATTCATCATGAAAATTTGTCTTAATAAATTCTATCTTAGGCTACATATTTGCTATTAGCATTCTATTTTCTATTTTTTCCTAAAATTTCTACTACTAATTCAAAAAATCTATGATTTTAAATTTAATAAGTACCTTTTTTATACTAAATATTCAAGTAAGTTAATGTAGTGACTCACATTAGGCCAAAATCAAATACATAAAAGACCTATTGGTCTATTAAAATATTATAGTTGGTAGAATTAGTTATTACATACTTTAGAGACAAATGTGAATAAAGTACGACTAAGAATAGTCATGTTATTATTTTTAACTAATTGTACAATTCTTCTATATAAATTTTGATATTTTTGAATAAATTTAGTTGTAATATCAAATAAAAATGTTATATTTGTAGCCAATAGCACCTCACTTGAAAGATTTATATTTGTTGCCTTTGAGTGATTTTCATCAAATATGACAATAGCTTTAGTTGCAAGCTTTGCTTATAATTTAGCTAAATCTTCTTGTGTTGAAGGCTTTATGACTCCTTGAGCTTGCTGTAATAACGGCATAGTATCACGGATATATATACATATTCTAATATATACCTATATGATTAGGTAGAAGTAGATAAAAGTAGATAAAATAGATTGATTTTATAATATCTTTTAGAAAAGCTTCTTTGAAGCTTTATAGATTCTCCTTTGACTTTACATGTATTTATAATTGATTGATAGGTTAGAAACTTGATCAACAAGTTAATCTTGTATTAGTAGCTTGTGGAAGAAGCTAAATATGTGGTATATATATAGAAAACTTACCTTGCAAGTTAAAATATGTGTCTTGCAAAGTCAATATGTTTTGGAGGTCCTATAAAACATTGCCATATAGTTCTTGATTAAGAATATATATGGAGGCAGGAGTGGAGTCTTCTTCACTCTTTTCAATGCTTTTCTAGTCTTTAATCTTGTTTTTAGATTTTTTAGTTTTTTATTTTTTGGCAATAGCTATTCTAAATCAATATTATATCATCCTTGAATGACTTTCTAATTTTTTTTAGTGACTCAAGCATGTATTGAGGATTTTTTTTTCTTTGAGATTCTTATCTTTGATAATTTAAAAAGAGTACTAATTTTTTGTTTTTATTTTGTTTTAGAAGTGAATGGATTATTTCACTTCTATTGTTATACTTAGAAGATTACAAAATATCCACCTTTAAACAAACAATCTTATTTTTTAACACTAATCTTTTCCTTAAAGAGAGTGGATTATCCTTCTTTGTAGAAATTTTCATTTGATATTAGAGGTTGCAGTTTATCCTTATCTAATTTAATTTTTTGAATTTTTTTTAGTTGTCTATGAAGGAAAGATTATGGATGCTACTCTCAACAAAAGTGAGAATAGATTTGCAACTATTACAACTCTTCATAAATTTATCAACATTCTAAGAATAAAAATCTCATGTATTTCTAACATAAATCATAGAAGTACTATTCCTACACCTATAGAAGAAGTTTGAAGTCTAAGATAAGAAGTTGTATGATTGGAGGAAGTAAGTAAATCAACCTCATAACCAAATTCAATGAGTTTTTCTTCTACAAGTATGATGGAGACAAGGATTAGTATGCTTAAGAAATTTGATGGAACAAGATCAAAATTTCAATGATTTTTGCAATAAGTCAAGCTCTATTTAAGATTGTATCTCTTCCAATACTCCGATGGATTTACTCAAGTTAGTTTCATATGCATGCTTATATTAAGAAGTACTATCTTTTGATTTGTACCTTTAATGAAAAAAAAATTATAATTCTTTTATGATTTTAATTCATTCTTACAAGTGTTTATGGCCATATTTGAAAAAAGTGATTACAAAAGAATAGAAAAGACCAAGTTCTTAATTTTATGAAAAAAATCATGGTCAGCCACTATATATACTATTGAATTTCAAAACCTCACTTGTAATGTGGATTAGAATGACAAAGCTCTTATCAATCAATTTCAATATAGTATTCTATAACATGAAGTCTTGCTTGAGAATATACTAGGCACCTAGTTGTGGAAGGTAGAATAGAAATTGCAATAACAAAAATCTTAACTTTAATAGAATATTAAATAATTCTAATTAAAATTTAATAATACTAAATAAGTTCTAATAAAATTCAAAAGAAATCTTAAAGAAATTACAAAAGAAACAATAAAAAATCTTAAAAGAGTCCAAAAAAAAATCTATAATAAACCTTAAAAGAATCTTTAAAAAATCCTATAAAAATATTAGAATAATCACAAATATATCTTAATTAAATCTCATTCAAGTCCTAATTTAATCCTAGTTGAAATCCTAATAGACTTCAATTAATCTTTGGGCCAAATCCTAAATCCTAAATCCTAAAAAAATCCTAATTAAATCCCAAAATCCTAGTCTATTTTTAAATCCTAATCAAATCTTAATCAAATCCTAAATCCTAAGTCAATCCTAATCATAAACTAAAACCTAATCAAAACCTAACCAATTCAACCTAATCCTAGAATGATTTAGAACCTCAATATCTATCAACTAAACTATTGATTTTACTTAAATTTTAATATATTTTTTAATAATTAAGTTAGCAACAAGTATATAAAATTTGAAGATAATTTCTTATCAAATAAAAGAAATATCCTAAAATCCGCTCAGGTGTTGGCTAGCCTCCTACTCTAATCTAAATATTAAACTTCAAATGCCAATATCTTCTTTTCAAACCGTTTAATTGTTTTAAAATTTTACATATATGTAAAAAATCAAGTTTCTTATCCTCACATATAAAGTTCACTCCAATCCAATTAGTAGATTGCTGAAGATCTTAGAAATTCTAATTACCCTTCAAAGTCCAATTTTTAAGACTTTAATATACTTGAAATTCAATAACCTTTAATTCAATTGTTTGATTAATTTCAAACTTATAACATATACTTTAAACAAATATTTATATAAGTCTTTAAAATTTGAATTATAGATCTACTACCAAACTCATGAAATTTTCTACAACATAATATCCTTTTTATTTCACAAATTTTAAAATCATCCAAAACAATTGTGACTTTGCAAAGCTTTTACAAAGTCATTACATAGTCAAATCACTTAAACTTAATACTTAAAGAACTTCTATCAAGTTTGCTTTCAAATTCCACTCTTTGATCTACCAAAAAATCCCAAAGTTGCCATAGGTACTGGGTTTTGTGTCTTAAGGCCAAATTTCAATCTAAGTTGATAATCGGTCTTCTTTGGATATTAAATTTTGCCTTTTTGAGTTAGTTTTTATTCAAATCAACTCCTAACTTCTTCTTACATATGTTCATATCCTTTATTTTCTAATCTATCTTATTTTATCTTATTTATGGTCTTACAAAGTAAGTAGAAGCCTACTTCGTAAAAAAAATAGCATTTATACCTTTAATTTTACTTTTTTTTAGATTATTGTCTATCTTGTAAGATAATTTTTTGTAATATTTGAAGTAAGATCTTCTATAATATAATAATTTTTTCATCTTTTTTACTTATTAGTCATATTATGTCATGACAATGGATTGAAGGATAATATCAAAGATTTATTATTGATAATGTCAAAGGCAAAATCTTTAGAACAATGTATTGTTTAAGCTATTATATGTGACAATAAATTATTTAAAAGACATCAAGGATACAAATTTGGTTGGAGAAGAATAAATCAAATAATGACTATAACTTCTATGTTTTTAGAAATTTATTCATGAAGGCTAAAACCAATGCAAATTAATTTGTTACATTTCAAATCCCTCAAGGAGCAGGAAAAGACTTAACAACATTAAGAGGGATTTTGCTTACATTATGAAGAAGCTAAATATACTTTCGAATATTATCCAAAGAAACAATGTAAACACAAAATAAGAAGTATGGTTGCCAAAAAAGATAATATGTTGAAAAACAAATTTCTTCAATTATAATAGAAATCATGTAATTAGAATCTTATATAATTTTTAGTAAAGATTTTATTTTCTCTATAGATTCTTCACCTTATTTTATAATAGAAATTTATTTAGAATCAAAAAATTACAAATTTTTAGCTTTGTTAGATTTAGAAGCCTCAACCTATTTTATAGACAAAGATTTTGTCAAAAAACAAAAAGTATTGTTAATCAAAAAAACTAAACGTATACATGTAGAATTCATAAATGATTATTTGCTATCTTTTGGAGATGTTAAACATGAGATTTTTTCTTTATATATAAAAATTAAAGATTATAATAGTATATTAATATTTAATATAATAAGATCTTTATCTAATCTAATTATTTTAGAATTATCTAGGTTAAAAAAGTATAATGCTCAAATAAATTGGATTTCTTGTAACCTAATTTTTTCTAACAAATTGATCCAAAATTCACTTAGTTAAATACAAATACATAAGTCTAGTACATCCAAACTCTTATTAGTAGGTATAAAAACTTTCATGTATACCACAAAAGAAGGGTTATCTTTTGTTTTATATGCCACACCTATTTCTAATGGTGAAAAGACATTAAGTGGTATTCTTAATCAATATCAAGTTTTTGAAGATATTTTTGAGAAGAAGAATGCAAATATTCTTTCAAAGCATCAAACTTATGTTATTCCATTGATCTTCACAAAGAACCTCAACTACCATTTGGACTAGTCTACAGCCTATCTTAAAATGAGTTGGCTACATTTAAAGAGTATATTGATAAGAACTTGACTGAGAATTTCATATGCCATTTATTTATAAAGAAAAAAGATAGATCTTTGCAAATGTGTGTAGACTATTAAGGACTCAAAAAAATCACTATCAAGAATAGATATCTTCTATCTTAGATTTTAGGACTTTTTGATGAATTGAATCAAACAAAAATCTATACAAAAATAGATCTATGAAGAATATATAATTTGATATACATGAAAGAAAGAGATGAATGGAAAATTTTATTTTAAACCAAGTATAGGCATTTTGAATATAATGTCATGGCTTTTGGACTCACAAATGCACTAGCTACTTTTCAACATTTAATGAATGATATTTTTTGTGAATTTCTTGATGATTTTGTTGTCTATTATTTAGACAATATCTTAATCTATTCTAAGAACACAAAAGAACACAAAATTCATATTTGTCATGTGTCACAAAAACTTAGAGATGCAGGATTATATGCCAAATTAGAAAAATATATATTCTACAATATTTAAGTTGACTTCCTAGGATACATCATTTCCAACAAAAGACTAATGATAGATCTAAAAAAGATCCAAATTATTATGAATTGGAAGATTTTAAAAATAGTAAGAAACATGCAATACTTTTTAGGCTTTGCTAATTACTATTGAATTGTCATCAAGAATTTTTTTTTTAAGTTATAGTTTTACTTATACGTTTGACTTATAAAAAAAATTAAAATAGATTAAAGAAGCCAAAGCATCATTTGATGCTTTAAAAAAAGGATTTATTTTTTTATCAAATTTATATTGTGTTGACTTCTTTAAGGTATTTTTTTATAGAAAAAAATGCATAAGACTTTACCTTGGATGTAGTGTTATCACAAATGAGAGTAGATAATAAACTCTATCTAGTAGCTTTTAATTCTAGAAATTTTTCAGCAGCCAAGTTTAATTATAAAATCTACAACAAAAAGCTCCTTATAATCATGGATTTATTTCAAGAATAGCATCATTATTTAGAAGACACCTTGAATCTAGTTACCATGTATGTAGATTACAAAAACCTCAAGTACTTCATGTTGGCACGTGTTTTAAATTGTTGTTAAGCTTATTGGAGTATATCTTTATTAAGATTTGATTTCAAGATCACTTATCGACTAGAAAAATAACTAAGTTTGTTGGATGTCCTTTTTAGATATTCTTATCTTACACCAAAAGAAGAAAATGTATCTTTTGATCAACAAAGAATAATTTTCTTAAAGCCGGAGTATTTTCATCTTTTAGCAATAAAATCAACATTGATTATTGATTCAATATTTTTTGAGCGAATTCAATCAAGTATGTCCTTTGATTCTCTTGTCTATGATATTAAAAATAATTCTTTTAAGTCTCATGATACTTCTAAGTTGAAGTTCAAGAAAAACCTATTTTATTTCAAAAGGTGATTGTACATTCTAAAAGATAGGGCACAATTATGCATTCTTCAAACTTGTCATGACTTTTGAGAAGTTAGATATTTTGAATATAATAAGAATTTGGAATTAATATCAAAAGATTTTTAGTGGCTTCAAATGTAGAAGGTAGTCAAAGACTTTGTATAATCATGTGATATTTATTCAAGATCCAAAACTCCTTGCCATTCACTTTATAGACTTCTTTAGCCATTACCTATTCTAGAACAACCATGATCTTCCATTTCTATAGATTTTATCACAAATCTTCTAATCTCACATTTATATGATAATATATTTATAGTAGTAGATTATTTTATCAAGATAGTATATTTTGTACTATATACAAAATCTATCACAAGTGAAGAAATGACTAAGTTTTTTTTTAACAACATCTATTGCTATCACAGATTATTTAAAAATATCATATTGAATAGGAAGATTCAATTTATATCAAGATTTTGAAAAACCTTTTTTAAGATTTTAAAAGTAGATATAAAGCTTTATTTTATTTTTCATCCTCAAATTTATGGAAAAAATAGAATGGATGAATGAAATTTTGGAGTAATACTTGACGTATACCATTAACTATTATGAAATTGATTGATAAATTCTTTTATCATTGGCAAAGTTTACATATAATAATTTAATATATTCTTCTACTCAATAAATATTTTTTTTTACTAATTATAGTTATCATCTATGATTTGATATTTTTGACTTTTTAAAAGTTAATAATCTTGCAACAATAGATTTGGCAAATCATTTGTTAGGTTACATGCAACAATGAAGGTGCACTTAAAGAGAGCTCAAGAACAATAAAAGATTAATGCAAATGCCTATTGGAAGGAACAATCACAATTCAACATAGGTAATAAGATATAATTACTTTGTTGCAATATCAAGATTACTCATCCTTGTGATAAGTTAGACTATTATAGGCTTGGATCTTTTCTTATTAATGAATAAGATAATTTTGTTGATTATCAATTATATCTACCAAAGTCTATGAAAATTCATTTCATATTTCACGTATGTCTTCTAGAGCCATATAAGAAAATGAATATCTTGGAAAGAAGACAAATGTGACTTCCTTCTATAGAAGTGGATAATAATGAAGATTTTGAGGCAGAAGAAGTCTTAGATTCAAGGTAGTGCCAAAATAGGTTGGAACATCTTATTCATGGATGTAGATATGATATTAGTAAATGCACATTGAAGCCAGCAAAGAATCTTACAAATACAACAAAGAGAATTGAAGCTTTTTATCAATGACATCCATCAAAATTAAGATAAAGAATAGTAAATCTTTGTTATAAAAGAAACAAGATCTAAAGAAGATAATATTCTGCCTTCTGTCCTTCTTTGTAGTTTCTATGTATTTGTGATGTTAAAGAAATGGAAAATCAACATTAATAGATTTAACTCAAGAGCTTTCACTTGCTGACTTATTAGATAAGATATTATAATTATCACAACCTTCAAGATGATATAATCAAGATGAAGATCTTCAAGAATAACATGTCTTTCTTTAAATAGATGGCGAAATACAACATGTTTGGTATTATGACCTTAGAAGAGATTTCCAATGTTTGGTAATTTTATTAGAGACAAAAATAACTCTTAATAGTCTTTCAAATATTTTATTTGTAGGAAGTTAAAAAGGCCTCAACAACAACCAAATAACAAGATCATGTTCTAGCCTTGGTATAGGACACTACTCATAGCTAAGAAGACCTATTAACTATCTTCAAAGATACTAATAGTCAAATATCATCTATCTGTTCCATCAGATTAATACAAAATTTTGTACGCACTCGGCATATTCAACCCTCTAGACACCTCTTAATTTCAACCACAGAAGTTTCTCAAATTTCACAAAACAGTCAAGAGTACCAGCTGTTATTTTATTACAAAAATTTCAATTCACCAATACAAACACTAACTTTCAGCAACAATTGCTAAAGTCCTCCCAAACCCTATGAACCCAATTCACTAATACAAACATTGACTTTTAGCAATAATTACTAAATTCCTCTCAAATCCTATGAACCCAATTCTACACCTTTTGAAGGAGCTTGAAGCTAGCTCTCCGACCCTAAAATCCTGATCTCTGAATACCCCTTTCCTTATCCACTCCTCCCTTTTAACTCCATGTGATCTCTTTTTCTCCCGCCCTGGATTCCAAATTCGAACAGCCGATGGCGCTTTCCCAAAATTCTTATTTCTAAGAGAATCTTTTTATGAAAAGGATGTTTTTCCTAAAATGGCATAGAGAACAAAACAACTTGAAATGGAACCAAAGCCTCCATATTTGCGACCTCATTAGATTGCTCAACCAAATCAGGTCTCATACTGAGTAAGAGGCCTATACCAGGACTTGGATTGGATGTCCCTGTAATTAGATCAAATTGGCCCTTTACATTAGACTCACCCGAATATGAAATTGGTCCTTTTCTCTTTTGTTGACTCTTAGTAAGAACGACTCAGATTCAATCTACCTGATTTACTAGAGAATCTTAAGGATTTTAATTTATCTCTTCAATTTTTCCTTGGCTTTGGATCTGTTGATCCTGTTTATTGAAATTTGATAGAGCATTATATTGTTGATAAGTATGCCTCAACTGCTTGCAATTCCTTCACACTGGCATGTAATCATTACTAGCTTTGAGATTCGAACATTCACTAGCATAATAATGAACATGTCTTCAACAGAAACGACGAAGTGGTCTTCCTGCACCCCCATCATGCATATTGGATGTCTCCACTAGTATACACCTACTAAGCTTGTTCTATGTAGGATTAGAAAATGATCCTGGTTGTCCTGTTGGTAAGGAGGATACTTGATTCGATGACGCTGGTGGGATAACATTAACTAACCCTGAATATTGGCACTGGAATTGGCCACTATTTTTAATATCCAAGATGACTAAATATTAATAATATCTTTTTCATTTATATTTTCACCATATAGTCATATTACAACATGACATCCACTCCTTCTAAACCTATGCATCCTCTGATATGTACTAAATAATCGAGTTGTTGTTTGATTCATAATACGTTCTCCAAGTCTTCGTCCAAATCTTCTTCATCACTTTTGCTATCCACGTCAAATTCATCTTCCTATTGAGGAATATCTATATCTTCATCAAGGTCTTCTATATTTATTTCTGTGTATTATTGTTTAAATATTTTTACTCGCTTCCTTGTAATTAGTATTTTTAACCTTATTCCATCTAACTCCCACAATGAATAAGTTGTATTATCATGAACAGTTGTTACCACATACGGTCCAAACCATCGCTTAGAAAACTTCCTTAAAGCACTATGTTGATTGTCTAAGCTACTATCATAGACCAAAATCCAATCACCTTCTTCAATTGCTTTAGGCCTCAATCGATGTTATTTATCAAATCGTGTCTTGTTTTGTAACCTCACTTTTTTAAACCTTTCTAATACTATTTGCACATCTTTTGATCTTTGCTTTAATTGTTAAATTCTAATTGCTAGAAGTTCTTCTCTTATCAATCCATCTTCCCATGGTAGTACACTCCAAGTAGATACTTTTTTTTTCAATTGGCATAATTAATTTTTGATATGTCATAAGCTCAATAGACATATATCCCATTACTGAGCTATGAGTTGTTCGATCAGTCCATAATGTAAATGATAAAAGTTGTGGCCATTCTCTAACCTTCCCATTACAAGCTTTAACTAATGCTTTCACAATCGGTGGATGATGATGCTCACTTTATGCATTTCCTTCAAGTTTATAAGTAGTAGTCAGTGATAGTTTAATTCTACATCTTTCAAAGAATTCACGAGCTTCTTGTGCATTTAATTCTCTACAATCTGTAGTGATTTTTTCTATACATCCATAGCAGCAAATAATTTCTCTTTCTTATTGCCTATCACTCTTTGTGGCATTCCAATTCCTTTCTTTAGTCTCATTCATAAGAATCTTTCTTGAAGCAAAAATCCATATGCTTTTTTTTTTATTTGTTTAAATTTTTTTATAGACCAATTTTCTTGCTTAGTCAAGGTATTCAAATAATGATCAATATCCAATAACTCTCCTTCATAATTTTCTTCAAGAAATAGCTTATCTTCTTTGTTAAGATTTGATACTGAATAGAATTTTGACCCAACATCATCAATGTCTTCAACCATTTTGTCTTCTCATTCATATCTTATTTGAGATAGCATATCTACTACTAAATTATCTTTTCCAGCAAGATACTTAAATTTCGAATTTAATGACTTAATATAAGTAATCCATCTTAACATTGCAATGTCTGGCATTGAATAATTAGTAATCATTCCAAGCAATGGCAAGCAATCCATTTCAATTAATATTGTTGCACCAATCAAATAATCCCTTTCAGCTTTCATAGCCGAAACAACTCTCCAAAGTTCTCTTTTGATTTGCAAATATGCACGTTGACGAGTACTTAAAACTTTAGCTCTAAATCGAACTGTAAATCTATTTCCACTTGAATCATCTTGACCCATAGCCCATCCAATAGCAATAGGATTGATATCCACAGTAAGAATTACTTGTCTATTACAGTCATAATCAATTTTTCTTAAAATTGGAGGTGTCACCAATAACACTTTTAGCTTCTGCATTGCTTTAGTATGCTTTCTTTTCCATTTAAACCGATAACTCTTACGTAATAATTCATACAATGGATCCGCTACATGAGCATAATGAATAATCCATATACAATAAAATACACAAGCCCTTAAAAACTTACGTACTTTCGTTAAAAAGTCACATGAATCTTTCATTCTTCCAATTGCATTAACTTTACTTGGATCTAGCTTTCTTCTATAAAACCCATACAAATACCCAATAATAAGAACTTCTTGTATTTCAAATATAGATTTTACTCCTGAAAGTGTAAGATGAACCTCTTCAAGTGGAGTTAAAATCTTTTCACAATCTTATATATGATCAACAACATATTTGCGACACCCCCCTTTCATCTAAAGTTTCATCTTTTTCTCCTTCTTTACATCCTTTGATAGGAACATCATCTAAAAAGGACATAGTTTTTTCAAAAATGAAGTCTCTTAATACCTTATTCATTCTATTTATCATATATGCAACTAAATTAGTAGCACCCTGAGGGAGAGTACACATTTTAAGTAATCCAAGTGGCATTCTCATTGTTGTTAGATCTCTACTCCCATGCATAAGTTGAAATTGATCATAATCCGAATATAAATCATCCATTGAATAAATTGCTCTTCCGACAAATGTTTCTGTAAACTCGTCTACTAAAGTTCCTATACCTATATTTCTTATAGTTATTGCATTCATTGGTTGCATATCTTAAATAAAATGTAACAATCCATTTTTCTTAGGCACCGTAAACCAACGACTAGAATATAGAGCAAAAGAAGGCTCCAAAACTTTCATTTGCATCTTTTCTTTCAATAATTCTACCAATTTAGGTAAATGTGTCCTTGGCACGGGAATTGGCTTTAAGTTCTAAGGCACATGAGGTACTGTAACGATAACCATAGGAGCAACAACATTAGGATCTACACATCCTATTTCATGAGACCCAAAGGCAAATGATTTATCTCTTTTTGCAAGCATTTTTTAAAAATATTCAATTTCTATTGGAAATAAAGAACCATCACATCCAATCTTCAATTCTTCAAAAGTCTCCTTTGTAAACTAATGTCTAATCTTCTTTGGATCTCTTAAATTCTCTTCTTTTGATGTTTCTTCTATTTTTTCTTTAGAATCCTTTGGTAAAGGTCCGGCAACAGGTTTTACTTTTTTATCTACTGTTTTATATTTTGTCTCTATAATAACTTCGGGTGCTTGAAAAGTTTCAAGTATAGAATAAACCTCCCTCCAATGAATTTCCACAATCTTATCATTATCTCCTAATCTAATAGATGTGATTAATTCTAAAGAATCCTCCAATCCATTTTCTTCATAAACACCTAAAATCTTCTCATCATCTTCTAATGTCCCTAACTTGCATAATTTCCTTTCAATACTATGTAAGCTTTTTCTTTCTTTTCTTTTAAAATCATCAACTTTCTTATACATAATAATTATATTTTCAAAAATACCAATAAAACTCACATCAAAGGTACCTTCATCTCGCAAGAGTACCTCCTCTTTTGTACCTCCATAATCTTGCTTTATAGTGGTACTTTTCCAAAATCCTTAAATCCTTCAACAACCCTTGGCAATGGTTTCTCCCTCAACCTATCTCGATTCCGTTCATAATTAGGAGGTACTGTTAGAAACTATTCAGCTTTCCTTCCATCTTCACTATGTACCTTTGTATAAGCAGAACCATTGTTAAATACTTTTGTTTCCATCCGTATTGCCATAATATAAGGTTGTCCTAAAATCAATGGATAAGACATTGTAACTTAAACAAAGAAATGTTATTTTGTTGCAACATCTCTAATCCAAATTTTGACATCTAGACAAGCTCCATATAATTTGCCTCGTGTGTTATTAGCTGCTCATATTACCCATCCATGTTCCATATCAATTCGCCATTTTCGCTTCTTATAAAGATCCTTAAATATAAGATTTATTTCAGAACCATAGTCAACTAAAGTAACAATTGGTTCTTCTATATGTCCTACTTTCACCAATACTTCAGTAGTTGCCCTTGTTCAATGTTTCCGAGTATAATGGCTTGAAGCTCCCATTTTCTTATCACTATAATCTTCAAAACGTACTCATTGATTATATCCATTCTTTTCATTTGTTGATTGCTTGTAACCATTATCAACCTCTTCTTCATCTTTATATAATCCTACATCATTAGTATGACTCATTCTAGCTTTGCCCATTAATTGCTTCTTTCGCTTAATGTTGTCAATGATAACATCATGAAACTCTTTCTTTGTAATTTTTAAAATCTCTTTCAATATGAATTCCACTTTAGTATTTAATATACGTTCTTTCAACACCCCTTTTAAATTTGTTGTTGCTTCAATATCAAAAAGTAGCTTATAAGCAATTGATTTACTTTTAACTTTTATCTCCTTTGTTTTTTCTTTCAATGATGTTGAAGTATCCTTTATAGGTAATTCTTGTGAAACCACCTCACAAGCCTCATTTCTTCGAGTTTGCCTCTTAAAAGAATTTCCTTCTCTTGTATCATTAAAATTTCCTCGTCTCTTTTCTTCCATCAAGGCTTTATGTTGATTCTTAGCAATATATGCATGAACTGAAAGAAATTCAATAGGATCTTCTCAACCTATTGCACCTCGTATTGCAGCTGCAGTCCTCAATAATGCTTTCGGAGGCATTTTTTCTTTTTGCATTGTGAAAATAGCAAAAGCCCAAAATTCAGTAGTTTCTATACCTCCGCCAAAGTCATCATCTATTCTAGCACCATAACTTGCACTCTCTCGTGTTGCTATTCCATATTCTATTAAGTAATCTTAAACTAATGCTTTCATATCTCCTTTGCCAAAATTGATTTGAAGGAGATCCTCTGTATCCTTTAATGCGATCTTTCCATCTTTCCAGTAAATAACTCTTTGTTGTATCATATTATTATATTCATTACAATCCTTCCTAGTATGTGAAGTGCCATCACATCAGATACATCTTTGTATATACCCTTGTTTTGAAATATTCTTTAATTTATTTGTAGAAGTATATTCTTTGAGTCTTGTCAATTTGATTTAAAGATCTCACATTCCACATATAATTTCTTCAATTCCCATGTCTCTTTTTTTTTATAAAGATGTCGAAGGTTGAACAATAGGTGTTGTCGGTCATGTTGTATGTACTGGAATTTTAGGTGCTTGTACTGCTTTTGGAATATTACTCCTATCCTTCTTCTTTTTTCTTTTTGCAAGCAAACCTACCGCATTTTCAATATTTTTCTACTTTGTTGCCAATCCTTCATCTTTTTCTTTGTCTTCAAGAAGCAACTCCAATTTTCCTTGTAATTCTCTATGAGCAGCTTGAAGAAATAACTCAACCTTCTTCGGCTCTAATGTCAATTTTTCTACCTTCGATAATTGAGAATACTGCCTCTCAAATTTCCTTAGTAGCTCTGTTGCTTGCAAATTCTTATTAGATTGCTCAATCCATTCTAGAAATAATTTCTTAGTAATACGATCAGTATCTTCTAAGAAATATTCATCTTTTAATGCATGTAAAAAAATCTCCCATGAATTTCCATAATGCTCCATAATTGAGGTAATATGTTCTCTTATCTCTGGTATTATGGTTAGTCCAAATAATTCAACCATCTTCTTCTCAAAAATTCGATTTAATTCCATTTCCCGAACATAACATCTTAAATACTTTGAAATATCCCTTCCATCAAACTAGTCAATTTTATTGACCATTGCTTGCAAAGCTTTGGTTGCTAAAGCTTCTTTGTGATCATTGCTTTGCTGTTGCTGTATAGATAATGATAAGGCTTAAAACATACTAGCAATGGATGGATCTATATACATATCTTGTCTTTTAGAAGGAACTCCACTAGAAGCTCGACTTCAAGCTCCTCCCAAAGATCCTTCAAAATTTTTATTCTCGTTCTCTATAAAATAAAACAAAAATAAACAAAATCTAATACCTTCTACCTCAAGCTTTGACATCATGTTCACCACTTATATCGTATCACGTGTTATCTTGCTTGAAAATACACCGGGCATCTAGCTGTGGAAGATAAAATAATGTTTTGTAAATATTCAAGTAGACTAGTGGATTTCAACCATCTAAATACAAACTATTTTGGATTTCAATGTAAAAACTTAATTCCAATACAAAGTGCTTAGAAACACTATTTTTAATAACTTCAAGATATTATAAGTATAAAATCTTTTGTTATTTGTTATTTATTAGTTTTTATTTTTTATTTTTTTATTTCATTTTATTTTTATTTTATTTTTATTTTATTTTATTTTATTTTATTTTTAACCCTAACTCTAGACAACGAGCTTCAACAAGCTCTAATTCTCAATCTCACCATTCGATTGTTGTAAATTTCTACCACTAGTGTCTTTGCAAGCCTTCTAAATGCTCAAGAAGTTTCAATCCAATCTAACTTACAAGTTGCAAGGAAATGTCGTTAATCCACATTGATGTATCTTGACTGCCGCTTAAAAGTCCTCGACTTACCATGCTAAAAGTCACCTTATTCCAGTCAATAGATCTCCAGATATTATAGAAACCCTAAACAACCCCAATCTCCTAACTTTCGATACATCTTAACACTAATGGTCAAATATCCTCTATTTGTTTTGTCATATTAACACAAACTTTTGCATGCACTCAACATACTCAACCCTCTAGACACCTCTAAATTTCAACTACAAAAGTTTTTCAAATTTCACAAAATAGTCAAGAATACCAGCTGTTATTTTATTGCAAAAATTCCAATTCACCAATACAAACAGAGATTTTCAGCAACGATTACAAAAGTCCTCCCAAACCCTATGAACCCAATTCACCAATACAAATACTAACTTTTAGCAACAATTGCTAAAGTCCTCCCAAACCCTATGAATCCAATTCACCAATACAAACACTGACTTTCAGCAATGATTGCTAAAGTCCTCCCAAACTCTATGAACTCAATTCTCTCCTCCCTTTTAACTCCATGTAGTCTCTTTTTTTCTTGCCCTGGACTCCAAATTCAAACAACCGACTATGCTTCTCCAAAATTCTTGTTTCTAAGAGGATCTTTCCATGGAAAGGACGTTTCCCTTGAAACAGCATAGAGAATTATGTTTCAATTAAAATTATTGATTGGCTTCAAATTAAAATCAAAGAAATCAAGGGAAGAAGTATATATCTTATAGATGATCAAGAAAATATATTGAGTGAGATGTATGAAGAAAAAACCTTGACATTGTCAAATATATAAATCTTAAGAGAGAGATTCAAAGTGACAAAGCTAAGATATGATGTTATCTTTGGTATGCCATGGCTAGAGATAGAAAATAAGAAAGTTGATTGAATAGTAAGGACAATCTCTTTTTAAGATGGAGGACACAAAATAACTCTTTGTACTTTTACATCAAGTGAAGAAAAGAGACAACTTGCAACCAAAGACTTAGTTATAGCAACGATTTTTATGAAGAAGCAATTATAGCATGAACAACTAGTATATGTGGTGGTTTCAAATCTTGAGTGAGTGGTGGGAAAGACAACCAAAGGGATAGAATAGGCAGAGCAATTCATACAAAAATATCAAGAGATCTTTTCAATTGACCTATCTAATGGCATACCTCTTGATTGAGGTGCCTCCTTTCAAATAGAACTATTATTTGAAGCCAAACCAACAAATCAACTAATTTATTGCCTAGCACCAAAAGAACTTGAAAAACTATGGAAGACATTAGATGAACTCTTGGCAAAAGGCCTCATTTAAGAAATCACATCACCATGGAGACTACATGTATTTTTTGTACCTAAGAAAGATGGTGGACTTCACCTTTGCATCAACTATTGAAGTCTCAATAAGTAAACTATTAAAAATACATATCCACTTCCATGCATGGATGATCTTCTTGATCAACTTTGAGGTGTGACCATCTTTAATAAACTAGATCTTTCGAGCAGCTATTGGCAAACACCTATTACAAGAGAAGATGTGAAAAAGATGGCATTTTGTATGCCCTATGGACATTTCAAATGGTTGGTTTTATCCTTTAGTTTCACCAATGCTCCAGCTTCTTTTATAGGTCACATGAATAGATTATTTTGAGACCTTTTGGACATATATGTAGTCATTTTTATTGATGATATCCTTGTATATAGTAAAATCCCTGAAGAGCATGAGTAATACCTACGAGAGATATTAGGCTGATTGTAAGATAATCACTTTTATTGTAAGCAATCAAAATGTAAACTTTAGAAGTCACAAGTCACTTTTTTGGGACATGTGATGTCCTTTGAAGGCATGTGTATGGAACAAGATAAGGTGAAAGCACTAGAGGATTGGCCAACCCCCAAGGATGCTTTTGAAGTTCACTCATTTTTAGACCTTGCTAGATACTATTATCATTTTATTTAGTAATTTGCTCATATTGCTGCCTCATTGATAAATCTATTGGAAAAAGGTGCCTTATTTGAATGGAAATTGGAGCAAAAAAATGTCTTTGATAAGGTGAAAGAGGCATTCATTATTACTCCAATATTACAACTATATGAACATAATCTCTTTTGTATGCTTAATATTGCTGCTTTCGACTTTATTATTGGTGCAGTCCTTCAACAAGACTTTTGTAGGAGCCTTCAATCTATGGCGTATGAATTATGTAAGCTTAGAAGGAGACCGGACTTGACAAAAAAATTGAAAGATAAGGCAAAAGTCGCTACTATTAGTAGTATCATTTCAGATCTAACCAAAGAGGGAAAATAAAAGGAAGCTATGCAACGAGATACTTATTTCAAGATGATTAGCAATCATGTGAAGGTAGGCAATATATAATATTAAGATTACACTTTTAATAATAGCTTGCTTTATTTTAAGAAGAAAATTTATGTATCTAATAATACTAAACTCCAAACTCGCATATTTTAAGAGGAACATGACATCCTAATATTTGAACATCTGGAATAAGAAAAGACCTTAGAATAGATCTCAAGGACATGATTTTGGACAAGTTTGGATTGTGATGTTTGAGCCTTTGTAAGCTCCTACAAGTCATGTCAATATAACAAAGCACACAATACAAAGTCTCTTAGATTATTGTACCTAATTCTGCTACATACAGCTTGTTAGAAGTAAATGACTATAGATCTCATTATGTGTTTGCCGCAGACGCCTCATAATTATATCCTGATTATTATCTTTGTAGATCGACTCTTAAAGCAACTTCACTTAGCCGTGGTATGCTCAAATAATGATGCTTCAATGCTTATATAAGTCTTTTTTGATATTGTCTTTTATTACTATGGATTACCTTGTATCATCATTTTAGATTGAGATCCACACTTCACAAAAGTTTTTGGCAAGCGTTGTTTAAACTATTAGGTATACAACTTGCTATGTCTACAACCTTCTATCTCCAAACCAACGAGCAAATAGAGCATATAAATCAGACCTTAGAAGATATGCTATAGGTATTTGTAGCGATTCATCATAATAATTGGGATAAATACTTGATGTCCTTAGAATTTACTTATAATGATAATATTCAAGCAAGTACCACTCATTCACCATTTTTCTTTAATACTCATCAACATCCAATTATGTCAGCAACTCTCCATTGTTCCATCGACACCAATAACCTAACAACTGAGGGATTTATACAACAGCTTACAATGGCCTTAGAAGAAGCATAGCATCTCTTCTTTACTGCACAAAATTGATAGAAGTAATATGTGAATAACTATTGGCAACATAAGATTTTTTTTTTTTTTTTTTGAAAGAAGGGAGGGAGGAGGGAAGATAATCAAGTATTACTCTCCAATACCAACTTGCCACTTGCTATATCAATCCAAATCCATAAACTAGCACCTTAGTGGCTTGACCTTTTCACATTTCTATAGTAATTTTTGATGTTGCATACTGCCTTGAGCTTCTGCCACATATTTGGTTCTATCCAGCCTTTCATATTTTGTAACTAAAGAAATTTTATATTGAGCTAAACCACTTTTTTTATTGATACAAACCAATACTACCACCAATTATAGTTGATAATCAATAAGAATATGAAGTGGAAAATATTTTGGAGCATTGTTAACTTTGTTGTGGCACAACTTCAGTACAAAGTTCTTTGAAAAGGTTATTCCATTCACGATGTAATATTGGAACTTGTATAAAATCTCATCCATTACCAAGAGATAATTTAGAGATACCATCGAAGGTAAAATGACGATGTCATATATTAGTAGAGGAGAATTAACTATAGCAGGGTATAGAAAAGATAATTATATAGATAGTTAGAACCATGGAAGTTTTTAGAATTGGAGTCAGGTTAATTGACTACATAGGATCTATCGTAGAATATTCTAGAAGAGTTTAGAGCAATTATTTAGATAGAATCTACTACTTAAAAACATTCTAAAAAATCTAAAATAGTAAAATAAAGTATAAATAGGACCAGCCAGGGCTTTTTAGGGCATCTAGTCAAGTATGGCTTTAGATTCTTATTTTTAGTAAAGTTTGGTTTTGTATCTTTTTCTTCAATTCTATTCTATTTTATTTCTATCTGCTCAGTTTGTCTTTCATATCTTATTCTCTATAGTTCCATTCAATTCTATTTTGGTCTATTTTGTCTTATTTTGTGATGAAGTTTTATGTTGCTATGGAATAGAAATATCTTAGGTTTTTTTGAGATAGTCTGGTCTTGTTTCATATATGATTTCAATCATATTACTATCATATACTCTAAATTCACTTGCTTTAAGTGACTCTTTATGCTAATGCTAAAAAATCAAAGCATATCTTTAAAATATTAGGCTTTGTAATAGAAGACTTTTTACTTTGATACTAAGAGATTAGAATATGATATAAATGGTTGTATAAGAGGGGTTGCTACCACATCCTTAGAATTTTAAGTCACTCTATAGTTATTCTTTTATCAAGGATATATTATTAAGAGTTATATTATTGTACTCCTTCTTTCTTTTTTAATGAACTTAAAGAAACATCTATTCAATTTAAAGAATTAAGAAAAAAAAATAATAAAATCTATAATTGTAATTAGAATCATCTGTCACGGACATATACATTTACTCCAATAGTTACTTATTGTCACGGATATATATATTTATCTCAATAGTTATTTATATGATTTGGTAGAAGTAGATAAATATAAATTATTTTCATAAAGTCTTCTAGAAAAGCTTCTTAGAAGCTTTATAAAAGCAGTTTTGATTTTAGATGTATTTGTAGGTTAGAAACTTTGCCAACAAGTTAATCATGTGTTGGTAGCTTTTGGAATAACTTAACTCCTTGTAGTAGCTTGTAGAACAAGTTAACTATATGGTGCATACATAGATAACTTTCCTTCTAAGTTAAGATATGTGTCTTGTAAAGTCAACACCTTTTAGAAGTCTTAAAGGACATTGCCACATAGCTCCTAATTAAGAATATAAATAGAGGCAAGAGTGAAGCCTTCTTCACTCTTGTCAATGCCGTTCTAGTCCTTAGTCTTGTTTCAAGACTTTCTAATCTTCTTGTTTTTTGCAAAAGCCATTCCAATTCAATATTATATCATCTTTGAGTGAATTTCTAGTTCCTTTCAGTAACACAAGAGTGTATTGAGGATTTTCTTTCTTCAAGTTTCATGTCTTTGATACCATTATAAGAAATTAATTCAAAAGATCATCTCATTTCATCAAGATTTTAATATATTTTATATGTAAAATCAAACAACTTAGCTCTAAATTCATTTACAAAAGCTACTAAAAATTTAACAACTCCAAAATATAATGAATAAGGCAATGAAAACAAGGTCTCAAAGCACCATCTCTTTTAAAGCATAGACTTAATAGGCCACCACATAACATAGCTTTATTCAATCTATGCACTACATATAATTTTAAATGGTTATTAATTCTTTTATTAGATAATATAATCTATCAATGTCATTTTTATCCATGCTATTATTTTCTTATATAAAAACTAATTTGGAAATGCACTCGGCATCTAGTTGTAGAGGATAAATTGTATTTCCAAAAAAGAAAGAATCTAAATATTCAAATAAATTTTTAAACAAATTTTAATTGAACCTCAACAATTATAATTAAAACTTAATCAAATCATAAAAAATCTTAAAGAAATCCTAAAAGAATAAATAGAAATTTTTTTAAAAAATTTTAAAAAATTTTAAAAGAATATTTGAAGAAATTATAAAGAAATCTAAAAAATTCACAAAGCAAAAAAAATTAATTATTAAAAAAAATCTAAAAATTTCATAAATAATCCTATAAATTTTTTTAAAAAAATCCTAAAGAAATCATCAAAAAATCCGAAAAAATCCATAAGTAAATCCTAAAAAAATCTTAAAAAATCCTTAAAAATCCTAAATTAATCCTAATAAATTATTTTAAAAATTACAATAAAATCTAATAAAATTCTAAAATATCCTACAATCTCTAATAAAATCTTAACCAAAATCTTCAAAAATCCTAATGAAACTCTAAATAAATCCTAAATTTTTTTTAAACAGTCCTAAAGTTATCTTATAAATATTAATAAAATCCTAATAGTTATCTTATAAATATTAATGAACCATTGACTTGTATTAAAAATTGAAATAAATGTTGAAATCTGAGTTCAAAATTGGCTCAAAAAGATTTGTTGCAATCCAACAAGTAGATTACTTAAGATCAAAGAAATCCTTTGTGACACTTGAAATCAAAATTTTAATATTCTAATCAATTTAGATTTTAATAAATTTTAATCTAAATATTAAATTAAATTTTAATTTTCAAAAAAATTAAAATAGATAAATATATAAGCCCACAAATTTTCATTGGTCAATTTACTAGAATAATTACAAAATAACTAAAAATATAAACTTTCGTTTATTTTTCAAAAATCTAAACTACTCAAAAAATTTCACTTTAAAAAGCTTTGAAAAATTTAACATTAATCCAAATCACTCAAAATTAAATTTAAATAAAATCTTAGCAAACCTCTTTTTCAATCTTATTTTCTAATCAATAAAAAAACCCCAATATTATTGTAGGTCTGTATTTTTGTACTTTAGGATTTGATTTCATTTTAAATTCATTACTAATCTATTTTGGATATTAATATTTAGTTCTTTTAAGTAATTTTTTTCTACAAGCTATGATATAATATTTTCTTCTTTCTTTCATCCATTAACCATGTTAAAATAAAAAATCGTATGAATTTCTAAATACACCATATATCTTTGACTTCCTCTTCTATACTTCTCTTTGCCCTTGCTGCAGAATCCTTGCAATTTTGTGCTCTCTATTTACTTTTAATTATTAAAACTTGTAATTAAATATTTACCATAATATTCTCTTGTAGCATGTAAGCAATATGAAAGCAATGAGAGCAAGTTGATATTAATGCTAAGTAATACTATAATCTTCTTTTTTTTTTTTAATTCAAAGATAGTTACAATGGTTTCTATATTTCAAGTGTAGTACTTAAGATGATGTTCAAAAGCCAAAAAATATGCTTAATTGACATAATCAAATTACATAAGCTCATTTTTGTTGTATCTCATATAAACAAGTAAACAATCAAGTATGCTCACTCAACCAGAATGGTATTATAAACTTTTGCTTAATATGTTTAATAATTCATGTTTAGAGTAATAAAATAAATATTATTATAAATATTTTTTAAATCTTTAAGATGAAGGCCAAACTATTAGTAGGATTTTCATCTTCAATATGATTGGTCTCTAATGCTTAGAGATATTTCATCTTTTTAGAAAGCTCAATAGCATTATGCACCTATATATGTTTATACAATATAATGTTGCATTGATGTACATAAGTAATGTCATAATTGGAGTAGCAATTGATGATTCCTTTGATGCTTGCAATATTTTCTAAGACAAGATGATGTCTTAAGAGAATTAGAGAAAAGATTGAATTAATATTGTGAATTGGAGAGATCAAAGTATGAGTGGAAATATTTAAGTGCAATATTCTAAAGATCAAAGTTTTTTATAGATTGCAATGATAAAAGTATATCATGGCACTTTGGATCAATAATAGTATTGCTTAAGTATATTTGTAAGTACAAATATGTATTAAGCCTTAATGTATAAGTTCACAATATTTGGCAAATTATTGAATATACAAGCAATCAAATTTGGAGTTAATTTTTTGTATATTTAAATATTATATTATTGTAGAGTTTTAAAATATTTATAATATAGATATGAAAAGTTTCATTAATTAAGTACAATCTTACAGTGGTGAATAATCAGGTTTATATAGCACAAGTCTTAGATAATGTTTAAAGACTTAGATAATGTTTCAAGTCTTAAATAAAATTTAAAGATGTTTTAAATATAAAAAACTTGAATGATGGATGAAGTTTATATGTTAGATTGTATAGGTTGGATTCTTAATTTAGATTATTAAAAAATAAAATTTGATATAATTATTATATTCAATATGAAATATTTACATTCTTTTTCTAAGTATATGTTTAAATTATAATTATTTCATTGATATAATGATTAATTAAAAAACACAAAGGATTGGAAAAATAAGCAAACATTCATAATAGGAAATGAAAATTTTACCATGATATTTTTATATGTGTTTAGTGGTATACCATATCTATAACATAATTTCAATAGTTGGTGTTATAAGATAATTATTAAAAGATGAGTGGTGCTATGAAAAAATATTTTATTCTAATATTTATTAAAATATAAATCAATCTTGTATATTCAAAACATATTTAAGAATTGATATTTAAATTATTTTAATTAATATTTATATTATCTTTGTGTAAATTTTTTTGATAATCTAATAATATTTTAAGAATCAATGATCACTTGAATAAGTAAAAGAATATATTTAACAATCAAATGATAGTTATTTTTTAAGATATGAACATCACTCTTAATAATTTTTTATAGATATTTAGACATTAAAAATAAATATTTATTTATTATTTTATTTATATATATAAATATTTTTTATATATAAAATAATGAAAGATAATAAAAAATTATTTAAAGAATCAAAAATTTAATGAAAGAATATTTAAATAAAATTTTATTCATATAATTAAAGAAAAATTATATATTTATCAAATATTCACCATGGCCTATCTTAGAGAGTTTTTTACATATTATGTTTTAATAATATAGAAGTTTTTATTTGCTTATTGTACATTAGTATTAACAATTGTTATAGAATTTTATAATAAATTTGTGGAGGATATTGGAATTATATTTTTTAAAATAAATTAATATACAAAATGTACTTATTTAATTCTATTATTAAAATTAAGAAATTAAAATATTATTAAAAAATAAAGTATTTTTTGAATAAAAATCAATGTGCAAGTATTTATAAACCACTTGGAAATGTTATTAAAGTATTTGAAGATTTGAGAGCTTGTTGTGATATTAGAAGTGAATATAATTTTTTTTAATAAACTTTATTATAAAATATTAAGCATATATATGTTAATAAAATATTGTACACAAAAAAATTGGTATGAATTAAGTATCTTTTAATTAAAAAATTAAAAAATGCTTAAAAAATTATTGTAAGACTTAAAGACTTGTTATAATGTGAAAAATTATTTACTTTCAAAAAAGTGCTCTAAAAGTTGGGAGACATTAATACCAATACTTTTTGATATTTTTACTTAAGAAGAAGTTAAACATATTAGTAAAGAAATTTATAAAAGATTGAAATATGGAAGTAAAAACATACAATTTAAAGATTAAAGATTAAAAAACTATTTAATAATAAGATTGAAGAACTTTTAGTGTGTAGAAGATAGAAGATTGAGCTCTTTGGAAATATCAAGTATTATCAAAATTTTAAAGCTTGTAAAAGTTATAAACATTGGTGCTTTTAAAGAATTTTATAAATCAAGTGGTTTTGACTTCCAAATATAATAAGAATAATAGATGTTAATTTGGATACAATACTTATGTCAAAATTAGGTATCTTTGCAAGATCAAGAAGTCTAAACTTAATCAAATATTATTATATTACAAAAAGTAATATAAATAAAAATGGAAAATTTTTAATAGTGAAATCTTAAATAAAAAATTATCTTTGGTGATGAAGTTAATAGAAAGAAGTTTAAGAAGGAGGCTAAAAGATTAATGCCATATTATTTTTTTTATTGATGCTACTTATCAAATTTCAAGAAAGATGTATTATTTGCATGATATGCAAATTTCTCATTGAGATTTTAAATCAGACAATATACTACTCAATATTTTAGATGATGATAAATCTAATAATTTTTTTCAATGTTTTATTGTAAAGTTGATTGATTTTGGTTGGTTATAAATCAATGTAGGTAGAAATTTAAAATTTTAAAAAAATAATCACAAATATGAAATTTTAAGATATATAATTATTGAAGTATTAAAAATTATACCAAAATTAATAAAGATATGTGCTTTTATAGCAGACGTATATTCTTTTGCAATGACATATTTTAAAATTCTTTCTAAAAAAGTTCTATTTGATGATATAAACAATACAAGAAAATTATAAAAAGAATTTAAAAAGATGAACAACCAAAGTTACTTTTAAATTATGAAGATCTTAATAAATTAATCTAAGAATGTTCAATTTTGAAACATTTTTAAAGAAAAAAATTTGAAAATATTTGTAAGAGATTCACAAAATTGAAAAAATAAAATACTTACTGGAAATTGATACAACAAAAATATTTTATTTTGAATTATTTAAGGAAGAAATTGAAGAAAGGAGTAAATCAAAGAATGTGCATATTAACGTTACATTGATAAATCTTATATCAAAGATTTTGTTTGATATACATATTGAGTTGATTTATTTGATTTAAAGTTCTACATATTTAAACATGTGTTTTGAAATGATGCTTTATTGTTAAAATATAAACATATTTTTAGATTATTTAATTAAAAATTAATACAGAGATTATAACTTATATTAACTTTATGATTTTATTATTTAATTAAAGCGATGATTATGGAGAAAAATTAATGAATCTAGAAAAAAAATTATCAAATATCAAACAATTTTATAAAGAAAAAAATAAATACATTATGTTTTATTTGTATAGATGGAATATAAAAGACTATATTAGTAAAGACCACATTTGATGAAAAAAAGACAAATGTATAATATTTTATGTTTGATTGATAGTATTTTAAAACTTTTGAATCTACTTAATTTTCAATTAAAACCAAATAATTTAGAAGAAGCATAAGAAATGTTGAAATGATTTTTTATGAATAAATTTTTTATATTAGTCTTTAATGATGTAAAGAATAAGAGCCATATTAATAATGTGGTGCCTATGAATGTTCAACATTCATACAAAGGTAGCATATTAATTGTGACAATATATTATTTGAAGGTGGTAAAAGACTATCTTTCAAATATTTCTAAATTTGACATTGAATAACTTGATTAAGATGCAAATTTGAAGTTGTGTATAACTTGTACTTATAAGGGTGATGATACATTGTCTAAAAAACTTATAGAGGTTGATAAGTAGATTGTAAGATCTTATAGTTGAATATACCTAAATTTAAAAGTTGTGGGCTTATTTTCACGAGGACAAAAGAGATTAAGATGTTAGAAAAGAACTTTGCAAAAGTTAAAGAAAGAAAGAGATTCAATTAGAGATAAAAAAGATACAAATCATAAGCTATGATTTTTTTTTAAAATAAGATTTGATACCTTAAAAGTTAAAGAGAAGATCATTTTTTGGACATATGTTGTACGTTTTGCAATAATATGCATGGAAAGGGTATAATAAAAAAAATTATATTATAAATATAGACTAATAGAGAAAATAGAATTAAAAATTAAAATACAAATATAGCTTCAAATATCTTATTTTATTAATCAATGATAAATTTAAACTTAATAATAAAAATATATAATTAATTATAAGATATTGATCAAAGCATTGTTGAATAAATAAATAAATATAGAGATAAAAATTTAGAATATAAATATAATACTAGTAAATAGATTAATAAAAATAATAATACTTTAAAGTAGTAATATAATAATTTAAATAGAATTATTGATAAAAAAAATTTAATTAAATTAAGAAAAAATATGGATACTTGAATATTTCTTTAAAAAAATTATATTTTTTTGTATTAAAATATAAAATAATTTAAAATTTTTTATATTTTAAGAATTTGATGATGCTTCAAAAAATAGTTTATAATTTTTTTATATTATTGAATAATTAAAAGGTATCATACTTAATAATAAAACGTAGAATGTTCTAAAAACATTTATCATCAAAAGATTACACTTTTGCTTTAAAAAAAAATACTTATATACAATATTGGTAGAAAATTAAGTGAAGATATATTTGAATAATATAAATTTTTGGTAGTAAATACCAAAAATTTTAATAATTTTTATTAAAAAACATAATATATTTTAATTATCTTAAAATATTTTTATGTTAATAAATTTACTATCTACAATATGCAACCAATATTTTTAGAAAGTATTTGAAGTGTCAACAATATTAGACTCTAATGGAATTTGATAGAGATAATATACTATCAATTACTTTATTTATAATTAGTACATTATTAAGACTTATTTCAAATATATATATATATATATATATATATATATATATATATATATATTCAATTTAAAGTATTTCTAAAAGCTCTTAAAAACTTAAATTTTCAACAAAATTGAACTTAAAAAATTATATAAATTTTAAAATAATACAAGTTAAATAAAAAAAATCTATTTTTTAAAAAATAAATTTTACTTCTTTAGATCCTCTTATTTAACAAGCTTAACATGCTTCTCAAATAAATTAACAAATATTTTTTCTTTGACAATACTTTCTTTGAGTGGTAGCTCAAGCTTGACAAGCTTGTTAAATAAATTGGCAAATAATTTTTCTTTGACAATATTTAATTTCAGTAATTAGTCAAGCTTTATAAGTTTTCTAAATAAATTGGCAAAATTTTCTTCTTTGACAAGAATTTCTTAATTTATTTCTCAAGCTTGACAAGGTTATCAAATAATTTGACAAATATTTCTTCTTTGAAAAGACATTATTTGACTAATTGCTTAAGTTTAATAAAAATAATTGTTGAATTGGAAATTATTCTTTATTTAAAATATTCAATTTGGATGGTGTGTTAAGATTAATAAGCTTTCTAAATAAAATCTCAAAGCTTTTCTTTCTTAAAAACACTTTATTTGGGTAGTTAGTCAAACTTAAGAAGCTTATCAAATAAATTGGTAAATCTTTTTTCTTTGACTACACTTGATTTAAATAGTTGCATAAACTTGATAAGCTTTCCAAATAATTTGAAAAATCTTTCTAACTTGACAAGAATTTATTTGATTGATTTTTTAAGTTTAATAAGCTTGCCAAATAAAAGAAAAAAAAACTTTATTCTTGAATAATACTTAATTTTAAATGTTGGTTTAAGCTTTACAAGCATCTCAAATACATTAACAAATCTATCTTCTATGACGACATTTTATTTGAGTGGTTACTTAAGCTTTATAAGATTGCCAAATGAATTGGAAAATCTTTCTTATTTGATAACACTTGATTTAAGTTACTTAAACCTATCAATATATATATATATATATATATATATATATATATATATATATATCTAAATATTGATAGGTTTAATTACAAATTAGATTTGAAGATTTTTTAATATTTTAAAATTCTTTTTAGAAATTTATTACTATCTCAAGTTTATTATTAATATGATAACATTTCAAGGTTGAAAGGATAATAGATTAAAAACATATCTTTTAAAAAATATATTATTATTATTTTATCTTATTTTAACTTGGTGATTTATTGAAAAAAAATTAAAAATTAAGTTTTTTTAAAAATAGTTAAGATGTAATATTATTCACTTTGTAAAAATTTGAAAAATGTTCTAAAAACTAAATTTTTGACTTTTATGGTGTTTTCTTTTGACATTGATTTAATTTGGAAAATTCATAAAATTTCTATTAAAAAAATATTATTTAAAAAAATCATATATTTTAAGTAATATAATTTTATATCTTTCATGAGTATATTTATTTTTTTCTAATATTTAAAACTAAAATAGAATTAAATTTAAATTTTACTACATTATAATATAAATTTTATTTGAAAAAATAATATTGTGATATAATTTATTCAATTGAGATTTATATTTTCTTAGATATTTTAATTTTTATAATTAAAAAGTAAGAAACTAATAAAATATAATTATTTTGAAAAAATATAATTAATACATCATAATTCCAAATTTTCATAATTTTGAGGTTTTTTTATATCAATAGATTTATAGATTTTTTCAAACTTAAAAACTTTGATAGAAAAAATTTAATAAATTTATTCTCAAATGTCTTAAATTATTAAAAGATTTAAACTTGAAATGGTTTTTAAATAGTTAAAAAATTTCTTTGAAATCTTAAAACTATATTATTAATAAATTTTATTACTTTAGCATAGTATTTGAAATAGAAAATTTTTAAGTAGACATTTTTCTTTTATTGTGTTGAGAAACTCTTCTATGCTACGCCTTTATAAAAAATAGTTAGTTTTGATTTTAAACAAGATTTTCTGAAATTTAATTTAAAATTGATGAATAATAAGAATATTAAAAACATATTGAGTTATTATTTATCATTTTAAAATTTTAATTTAATTTTTTTGTAAAGACAAGAATTAAAAACTAAGATAATATGGACTCATAGAAATTTTATTTTAAAAAAATCAAAATTTGATATAAAATTAATAAATGTAGTATGAATTATGATTTTAATTAAAAAATAGCTATTTATTGCAAGGATGTATAGTACTAAAAGATGTCTATACAATAAAAATGAGGTATTTACTTAGTGGTTCTCTTTAAATATAACCAAAATATTCTTTTTTAAACAACTAAACATATTGTATATTTTAAACTTTAAAAAATTGAAAAAAAAATTCTAATTTTTTATTTTATAATTTTTATTTTATATAATTTCCATAGATTAGTAACATTATCAGATAAATTTAAATGTCAAAATCCCCTTAAAACTACTTAATTTTTCATATTTCTCAAGTATCACTTCTTTTTGAAATTAATTTTGAATATTTTTTTTGAAATGTAACACTTTAAAATATTTAGTATAATAAAATTAATAACTCTATAAAAAATATATATTAAAATCAATTAATACTTTATATTTTTTTGAAAATTATAGCAATGTGAAAGAAAGTAGAATTTAATCTCTTAAAAATAATCAAGATTTTCGTATAATTTTATTTAGCATTGTAATTTAAATTTTAATATATATATATATATATATATATATATATTTTAAAGACCTGAATTTTTTTATTTTTTATTTTTTTTTGTTAAAGTCATTATCTTTTAAACTAAAATTTTAATATCCTGGTTTTTATTCTTAAATTAAAATTTTGTATTTATATCTTTTTAAGGTTAAGTAAAAAGCTAATAGAATTATATTAATTTTATTGGAAGTAAATGTTGGATTTTAATGTTAGCAATTGATTTTATATTCTACAAAATCAAATGTTATTAAAAAAATATTTTGAAAATTTTAAAACAAATAGTAGATTTTTATTAGAAGTAAAGATTAACAGAAATATAAAACAACATCCAAAAATAACTAAATGTGAAGTACAAATCAATTTTTTTTTCATATGTTATTTTATTTTATTTTATTTTATATACCATTTTTTATTAATAAAATCTCATAGCCCAAATCTTTAATATGTATCTTTTATTTTTTCCTTGAAATTATTCTTTTTTCTAGAAAAAATTCTTACTTAGATAAATTTTTAAATTTTAATTATTTAAGATTATCTATGTAATGATTTTTTTATGAAAATAAGTTCTATTTATTTAAACCAATTTTTTTGGTGATAAGACATTGTAACAAAGAACTGAAATCTAATTTTTTAGATTACATTATTTACATGCACTTATGAATTGTTTTATTTACTCAATTTCTAGTCAATTTTGAATTTAGCTATTAAGCAAGTTATAACCAATTCTTAGTATAGAATCCATAGATTTGTAAATAAGATTGTATAATTTATCTTAATAAATTTTGGTAGATACTTTAATTTGCTTGATAAAAACAAATATTTATATATTTATATTTTATGCAACTTATATAGAAATTATGTAATATAAATAGTAATATATAAATTTTTTAAGTAAAATTATAATAGATTTTTTAAAAAAATTAAAATATGTGAAAGAAAGTACAAAGAATCTAATCATAAATAACCATTCAAAATTATTATAAAGAAAATTATTTTTTAAAGATAAAATCATATATTTTTAAATTTTATCTTAATATCATTAATAAAAAAATAAATATTAGTTAAAATAATTGTAATGACTCAAATTTTAATTATTATATTTTTTATTTTAAATATTGATTTATTTATTCATTTATTCTTAGCTTAAATATTAAGATTAAATAGATTTTTATTTATATAATAAATTATATATCAAAATAATATTATATATGTTATTAAGTTGAGATGTCTTAAATTTTTTAGAATGCTCACTTCTATGATAAAAAAATTATCAAACCCAATGTCCATCTTTTTAGTTGCATACAAAAGTCTCAACTACTTTGATTTATAAACTTTTCTTTACTTTGATTTATAAACCTCCTTCACTTATGCATTTTATAATTTTAAGACTTATCATATTTAATGATAGTTTTAAATTATGAAACTTTCTATCTTCTATTCAACACAAGTCTTTGAACTTTTATAGTAGATGCTTTATTAATCTATAATATTTTAAATCTTCTTATTTATTTGCATGGATCAATTTATCATATAGAAATTTATCATCGTCTTCCACTTTATTACATGTTGTATCCTAAAAAATAATAAATATTATGTCCTCAATATTTTTAGAATAATACTTTAAAATCATATTACTTGCTACATTACAACCACATTTCAAATTCTAAAGTAATTTCCTAAAAATATATTTGTTGTACAATTGAAAGATAGATTTTTCACACCAATTTGATTTTTCACAATTTTTTACCAAAAAATAAGATTTATTTAAAATAAGAAACTTCTGAATTAATGAGAGTCCAAACTCCAATTCATGATTGTTGCAAGTTATTAGATCATCAAAAACCTCTATAACATGTTTAATTTTCTTGCAAAAATTTATACATTTCTTTCTTTTTAACAAGTCTTTTTTCTTCAACAAAATCTTAAATTCTCCAACATAGACTTGAGATCCATTTGAAGAATTTTCAAAAATACCTTACGATTTTGATAATTTGTAAATTTTTTTTCATGATCATATTGTTCTATGATGCTTGAAAATCTTGATATGAAAAAACCATTTAAATATCTCTAAACCATTAATATGTACTTGTATATGTATTACTTCATTAATTCCAAATAATAAGCCATGATAAATTATTAACAAGTATTCCAATTTTAGCCTATTATTACCTAAAAATAATTATACATTAGATTTTTTTGTATTTCAAGAATATTTATTAAACACTCTTTTATCTACATTGCTCCAAAAAGCATATAATCTTCTACCTTATATATTAAATCTATAATTCTAAGACTAAATCTTCAATTCTAATTAATCCTAAAATTAATACTTAATCTCTTATTATATTTTAATATCTTAAATTTAACCTACTACTTTAATATGAACTTGTAATGATTTTTACCTCAGAAAATCTACTTTATAAACTTAGATATGTTGCTGAAATAATTTTTTGACAAGATGCAAATATGCTCCAAAACATTTATAATAAAAATTCAACACCATAATATAAAGTTCTTTATATGTGCATGTCTTCTTTTGATTGAATATAAAAACCAACTTAAATTCCAAAAACATCCAACCAAACTATACCTTGTATATCCATCAACCTACTACAATATAAGTATTTATTAAAAAATTTAATCAAATTAACTTCTAATCACTTTTATTTCTTTCTTTTTTTTTTGTTTATATCACTTGAAATATCTAAAATAGGATATTTTTTAAAGTTAAATTAAATTTTCCTAAATTCCTATAAACTTTCTTAAATTAAAATTTAAACTTACAAATTATATATATTATACCTACTTAATTAGAAAATAATATCCATAATTAAGAGACCTAATAGTATTAATTGTACTAATTCATCACCATAGTCTTTTTATTTGCAACTTATGATAGAAAAATAAAATAAATAAATAAATAAACAAAGATAATAGAAGTATTGATCACTACACCAATTCAAAGTTCTTTCTTTATAAATGTCTCTATTAGTTCTTCTATCTATTACCACCATTAACTAAAAATATATCAAGTAATTTCTAAAATAACCAATGATTTTAGCAATCTTGAGGCAAGGCAAGCAACTGTGGGCAAGGTTGCATCCACAATGTTGTGAACAATCCTATAACAATACTCAACAACACACAAAAATAACACCTTCAAATTACAAAATCAGATTCAATCCACATAGAATTCATTTCCAATTGCATTATTAATATCACATATTTGAGACCTAGGCTTAATTATGGATATTCAAATACCATCAATTGTTTGTTGTGCCTCTATGCATTATTTTTAAGGCACAGCATCATTAAAACAATGACAAATACGCCAAGTTTTGAAGGCAAATTGCATCATTAGTTTTCTAATTGAAAAACTAATTTAATTAAGTTGTATTTTTCTTTAATATTATTTCATGCATTAGAATTAAAAATGAATTTTTATTTTAATTTTAATATTCTGTTATAGTAAGGTATATTGGAATCTCAGAATGATAATCAAGAAGGAGTGGATGAACTTGCAAGGGGGAGGCATGTTGTTTTGTTCAGCCTACAACAAAAAAATCACTACTCTAATATAGTACCAATACAATCAATCAATTGAAAAACCCAAAGAATTACAATACCATCAACACTTCTTAATTAGACATAACAACAACAATTTAAAGGAGAAATCTCATTCTTTCAAATATATATATATATATATATATATGTATATATAGATAAATATAAAAGATGAGGTAAAGAAGAGTTCCTAACATGACATACAGCATAGAACAAATATAAAAATAAATAAAATTAGAAATAAATATGGATATTATACTATATAAAATGCTGGTCCAATTAGGCAGCAAATGGCATCTTTAAAAGGGCAATTATTGAGGTAACTTAGAGAAGCTTGCCCACAAGGCATTTGGATATAGACAAAAAGTACAAGGTTTTTCCACCAAATATAAAATAAATTATATATATTGATACATGTATATCATATCATTGCAAAATAGAAGCAAATCATCATTATTAGTGTATTTTTTACTTTACAATACAAAAATCTAAAAATATAATTTTATATAAATAATCAAAGATCTTGTTATATTATTATACTATTATTATACTCTTAAGTTAAATCTGTTGGCTATTATTATACTTTTAGTATATATAATAATATAAAAATATATTCAAGCATATCTTAATATATATAATATATATATATATATATTAACATAATTTAAAATATATTAAAGCAGAAATAAAAATTTTACAATTAATAAAATTTGTCTAATACAATGTACCATGTAATATTATATCATTTGACAATTTTATTGCAATATGTAAAATACTATACACATAATAAAGTGAAAAAAGAGTTATTTAAAAGAAATTTTGATTTCAGATGAATAATATTGTTGATAGAAAGTTGATATAAAATTTTAAAAATTAATACTTTTTAACATTTGTAATTATTTATGTTTCTATGAAGAAATATACTATTAAGAAATACATCTTTAGTTTAATAAATTATGTAAATGGCTTAAATATCAAGAATTGAAGACATTACATTGAAAATAAACAAAATCTTTCATTGAAAATCTTCACAATTGATATTGATTGAATATAGTATAAATAATATATTTTTAAAATAACTAATTGATTTACCTTTGTTATGGTTTTTTTATAGACTATATAACCATATTTTTAATATATAATAGTTCATTATATTTTTGATGTTTCTATTTGCTTGAAGAAGTTGGCACAAACCCACCAACTAAAAATCTATAATATATTATTTTATTTCACTTTATAGAATAAAAATACAATTAACATTAAACCATTAAATATGTTTGTATTTATATATTCAAATTTTAAAAATTTCTAGTAAATTCAAATAAACTTACAAGACCAACATTCAAAATTGCACTATAAAAACTACAATTCTTACAAAAATCTTTCACAATTGTATCAATATTTCAAACCATGAATTTGGTTAAAATATCCTCAAGTATTTATCAAGTTCCGTCTTATTTGTACATGTGTTTTAAATTAAACTGAAAAAATTATTTGTGAACTTTAATTAACAATTTGATAACAATGTTCTTTCAAAGCATTTTTTTAATATAAATATTTTGTTGCACAAAACTGTTCTACCTTCTTTAGCATGTGTACTTTGTATTCATTATTATATATATTCTGATAATATATTATTTTATTAATTTATTGAAAAATATTTATTTTACAAATTTTTCTCTAATTACTTATTTTTTTGATTTTGGCTTTTAATCTTGTTTACGTGTCTTAATTTTATCCTATATCCCTATTCTCCTAATGCCACCTTGTTTAGCATACAAGAACACAGCAATTAATTTATGTTGTAATATACAAAGGGACCATCGATTCAAAAGTCACAAAAACTTCAAAGGTTTAATTAAACGGCAAAAGAAAACTGTGAAAATAAATTTAAAAAAACATTTCAAAAACATAAATATTTTAAAATTACAACATAGAAGATAAGAACACTGAGAAACATACTTTGATAACATGCCTAGAATGAATGACTGTCTAGAATGCTGTAGTGCAAAATACGAGTATGCAAGCTTTGCAAGAATTGCAAGTTGATAAACAACGTAAACAAGATGGTGTTGTAAAACACCAGGTGTTGCGGTACACCTTGTTCGCCTGCGGCTGGAGCACAATTTCCACAGAGAATTAGTGGAATGGATTAACTCTCTGTAGATCACTTTCGTCGTCTCTTAGGATTCTTCTTGTGATGTCTCTGCCTGCGGCTATGGTGACGCTTTCGGCTTTTGTGGCGCCGGCGTTGATGATGGCGACGACGTGATCCTCCACGATGTTTACGACGATGGTGACGACGAGAGGGCACTTGCGCTTCGTCTTCGGGATTGGCTTTTGCCGCCGAGGCTAGTTTGAAGTTTGCGCCATATTTTTCCACTTGTCCTTTCTCCACTAGACCTTTTAGAGCAGTTGTGAGCATTTTATTCTTGATGTCAATTTTCCCTGTATAAGTGGACACAAGTTGTTTGCGGATCTGTGCTAAGCTAGCGCCATTTCGCATCTTTAGATGCGACATGGCGTCTCGTACTAACGCTTGTCTGGCTGCCATATTGAAGATGACAAAGAGCAGCCAAGAATCTTGGTGCAGGAAGTGTCTTCTCTCAAGTGTTCAATGTCTTACACTGTCAATCATCTCTTAATTCTATTAAAACAGTGTGGCTTTCTCCTTTGCGAACAACGGCATTTAAACCTTTTGGTGCAGCAAAACGTCGATTCGCTCATTGGTGAATCGAAGCGACTTACACTTCTAGCCTTCTCGATTCTTTGATGCCCTTACAGTGATTGTGTTCATCTCAAGGAAAAACATTGGATGATTCTTAAGTATTGTTTCAAATCCACCAATAGATTAACATACGAACAGAAGCTGGAGTCCTTGAGGAAAGGACGCGGCCGCAAGTGGACAGTTCTGACGTTTCACTAATATTGTCCTTCAAGTTAATCCGTGGAGTCATGTCTGTTCAGGTTAGTTCACTGAGTACACAGTTGTGGCTGAACGTTGCTGATTTGAAACATGACTGAACCGATGCGCTAGATCAGCTACAAAATCTAGTTTTATGTAACGATCAAATGACCACGAATCAAATGGTTTTAGTACTGATCATTGAATGGCAGCTACTCTCTGGACTGAATGTCGTGTTATTACCGTTATATCCTCAAGCAGTAACCATCTAGAATTGGATGCCGCCAAATTAACATTAATTCTTAGTAAATTTCTAGTCAGTCATGGCGAAATAGCTGCAGCGACACCTCATTGAAATAAGAAGTACGATCTAGTATGTTTCCTCACATAAATCTACACTTTCTTCCTGAAGTTGGGGACCGTACTCGTTACGAACGCCTAAATTCTCAGGATAGACTTCACATTGCAAGCAATATTCTTAACGGTTGTCTTGAGCCGTAGCTTTGACGACACTAAAGAAAATATTACTGCTACTCCTTAAGCTTCTCCATTGTTATGATTCATGAATGTTTCAAAAAGTAAAGTACACAATGCAAATCGTGCTGAAAGTTTCACAACCGTCGACTTCAGTAGTTTCATGCTACAGTGACAGACACTGCAGTTGAATAGTAAATGTGCATCGCCAATACTTCAACTCTGCAGATTGCACATGTTCAATATAGTGCAATGTAGTGTGCGATGAACACGATTGAGGACTCCGCTAATTAATGACTATTGATTGAACTTGACAAGACAGAGAGTGATGCTTCTTCGATAACATACAGTGGTTACGGTCAGAGTTTACGGTCCGAAGGTTGTATTCTAATATTCACGAGTAAGTCCTTCAAGGTTGGTTTTCAGTCACGATCGCCTCTAGACCCTGAAAACCGTGGAATCCGTCTCATCATGTAGGAATTTGCATGCAAGTGTGGTCATCAGTCGAAGTAGACGATTAGGATTTTTACCAAACCTCCAATCAAGTGAAATTGTTCAACTGTTAACAAAACAACATCCAGACTACTTTGTCTCTTCCACAACTTTCTTTCATCACTTTGTGACTCTTAAGGGCCACTTTTTTTTTTTTTTATTTTTTATTCTTTCTTTTTTGGGACAATTGATTAGTTGTCAAGAATTCTTTTATGGTATTACAATCGAACTCTAACCTTCCTTTTAAGAAATAAGTTGGTAGAATTTTAGAATTACATTGTATGGTTGTTCTAAGTAGAACAAATTCTAGACAGAAGGATTTATAGGATGTAATATGTCTTTTTGTAATAGTAATCACACCAGCCACTTAATAAGAGTCAACTTCTTCAAAGACCACTTTTGATAAATTGAGAGCAATGTTTATAATCATGAGCACCTTAGTTGCTAACTTCTAAAAGATGAAGGACCGGATAATTATTATTCTTACTAAAACAATTAATTAGCCATGTATCCTTCTTATTAGAAGGTTATGTATTAATCTTCTCCAACTATAGGCAATCCTTAAGAAGAAACATGAATATTTTATCATTTAAAATAAATTTAATTTGAAAATTGTTCATATTGAAATGAAGATGCCAAGAGGTTCTTATATTAAAAAGTATCTCAAGAAAATTGAGCATCAAATGATGGACCTATATAGTATATGAAAAGAAGTATCTAATAGAGAATTGATACAAATTATACTAAAAAATCTCCAAAAAATTTGGTTAGCATTTTGATTTGTTTATGGTGAGATAACTAAGATTCTTTTACAAATTTAAAAGAGCTGATCCAAGCTGAGGACTTTTGGGGGAGACATATTATTAACAGTAAGGAGTAATCTTTGATTTTTTTTTAATATTAAGTATTAAATTAGACTATGGTAAGTCTTGGCAAAGAAGATACCATAGCCAAGGAATAGGTATTAGTTATGAAAGGCCAAAAGCATTGAAGAGAGGCCAAGTATGTGAAAATTACACCTATTGCAAAAAAAATCATCATTCTACTTAAGATTGCTACACCAAAGGTATACATAAAGAAATCAAATCTATGTTTATTTTTTAGCTAAAAATTCATTATTCCACTTAAGATTGCTACATCAAAGGTATAGATAAAGAAATCAAAACTATGCTTATTGCTTAGTAAAAAAGTATTTTGGATATATCCTCTTTATTTGATAATAAATAGACTATAGAAAATACTTAATTTTATCAAGATACTTTTATATAAGATTGATCAAGATAAAATCATTTTTTTTATTAAATTATTAATCTTTTATTTACTCAAAGTCTTTAATTTCTTAATATTCAAGAATCAAAACCATTTGCTCTAGATTTATTTATACAAGCTTCAAATTCAATCAAACCATCATTGGATTCAAATGAATTATGACTAATAAACAATTTAAGATGAGTAAGATGAACTTAATTGAGGAATGTCTTAAAGACTTGACCAACTTCCTTCAAAATCAACTTTAATTTGTATAAATATATTGAATATAAAACGTATTTATTTTTTAAAGAATTAAATTTGTATTTAGCTCCTCAAGCTAATTCAATTAATGACATAAAGATGTTCTTCAAGATTCTAAGTATATTATTGCCACAAAAGAAAAAATGTATATTTAATAATATAGTGGTACTTAAAACCTAATTGAATTACTATCAAAGAAAAAAACTCTATTGGCTAGAAGGATTCTTAGCGAAGAATGAATTTACACAAATGCCATCAAATTTGAGGAATTATTCATATTTAAAAGAAGCATACAATAAAAACGACTTGAATATGATGAAATATTTTTATCAATAGTTAAATAGTCAATAATAAGATTAAAAGCATAAGAAACATTATTAAGATAGTCAATTTTACATATTGACGTAGTAATTGCATTTTTCAACAAAATATTCAAAGAAACAATATACATGGCACAATTGTCTAGATTTTTAAAATTATGATATTCTCATCTTATATGCAAGCTTAATAGGTCAATCTATAGACTCAAGAGAAGTCCTAGAACATAGAATGAAGAAGTGAAATTTTTCTTGCAATCTATAGGCTGTAAAAAAAACTCACTTGATCTAAATCATTACTTGAGGCAACAAAAACAACAACTAGTCATAATTTTGCTACTTATAGATGAATTACTTTTTTTAAGTAATAATAATAGATTCATTCATTTTTAAAAAATTTAGTTCAAGCTTAAGTACAAAATGAAGGATCTTAGAATTTTAAAATATTATCTAAGAATCAAATTCTTGTTTATACAAAAATAAAAATACTATTGTATCAAAAATATTATACAAGTCAAGTAGTTTCATATTATAGACTAAAAAATTATTGAATTAAAATAACTTTGATTTAAAAGGATTGATTTTTTCATTCAACATTGATACAATAGAGATAGATCCAATTTTGTATTTTTTGTAAGTAAAGAGACCTATCTATCTCATCAATACTATGCCTAATATATCTTTTCTAGTTAATATTATAAATTGATTAATGTATAAATCTTAATAAGGCTATTTTTATACAAATATGTATATTCTTTGGTATATTTAGGATATAATTGATTTAAAAATCTTATATCAATGAGGAAATAATTTTATGTTAGAAAAATTCATTGACTTTGAATAAAAAAATTCTTGTCCAAACAAAAGAAGGTCAAGTTGTAACTATATATTTTAGCTATCAATGGAGCTTGTTACTTAATTTTAAAGATAAGAATTGGATGAAAGCAAATAAACAAGTAAGATTCTTTCAAAGAAATATAAAAAAATAAAAATAGAAAAGTATGTATATTAAAAAAAAAAACTAAAATGGCTTTTGCCAAAAGACAATGAAATTAGAGACTATCAAAATTAGACTAGAAGCAAAAAAGGAATTAACAAGAATGAAGAAGGCTTCACTCTTAGCTCTAAATATATTATCTATCTAGGATCTATGTGGTGACATTCTATAGGACCTCTAAAAATGTGTTGACTTTGCATGACATGTATTTTATCTTATAAGATGAGTTTTTTATATAAAAACCACATAATTAGCTTGTTGACTAAGTTTCTAACCTATTAATCAACTCTAAACTTATCTAAAGTCAAAATAACATCTAAAAGGCTCTTTGGAAGCTTTTCTAGAAGGTATTATGAAATTAATCTATTTTTATCTATTTCTACCTATTTATATTATTTAGATAATAATTAAAATAGATATATATCTATGACAATACTTTCTTCTTTTTGGGACGAGTTCTAAAAGGGGAGGTGACAACATATTGAAGAAGTCTAAGATAAGGCGAATTATATTTGCTATGCATCTTGATCTTCTTAGTCATCGATAATGTTCTATTTTAAAGAGAGAAGACTATCTTGTCATATGATCATTGTTGAAACCTTCATAACTTCTTTCAAACAAAACATTTGTAATACCATTAAGAATTGTTCCTACCTCCAATAATATTACTAAATATCAAGAGTCTCTTTCTAAGTCGTGACATCAAATACATTGTATCCTGCCATAAATTCAAGAAAGAACATGTCATTCTTAAAAATCTTCATCTCTATTACATCATCTTTAAGGTTGTGATAATCATAATATTTTGTCCAATAATTAGCAAATGGTGGCTCTTAAGTTGAATCAGTTGGCTATTAATTTTCTATCTCCTTAATGCCACAATTATATAGAAAGTAAAAACAAGGATAGAAGGTAGAATGCAATCTTTCCTAAATTTTGTTTCTTTTATAGCAAAGATTTTCTATCTTTTATCTTAATTTTGATAGATGTCATTGATAAAAAGCTTTGACCTTCTCTACTACATTTGTAAGATTTTTTGCTGGCTCCCATGTACATTTGCTAATATTGTATATGTGCCAATGAATAAGATATTTCAACCTATGTCAATGCCACCTTGAATTTAAGACTCCTTCTGTTTCAAATTTTTGATTATTATCCACTTTTATAAAAAGCGGTCATATTTGTCTTCTTTTCAAGATATTCATTATCTTATATGGCTTTAAACAAGACATATAAAATATAGGATAGATTTTCATAGAATTTGGTAGATATAATCCATAATCAATTAGATTAACTTGTTCACAAATAGGAAATGGTCCAAGTCTATGATAATTTAACTTATCATAATGACAAATAATTTTAATATTATGACAAAGTAACTATATCTTATCACCAACATGGAAATAAAGTTGTTTCTTATGATAAGCATGTGCATTGTTCTTTTGTTGTTCTTGAACCTCTTTGTCATGCCTTCATTATTGTCTGTAATTTAGATAAATAATTTATCAAATCTTCTATTAAAGAATTATAAACTTTTAAAAAATTAAAAGCATCAAGTTATGGATGATAATCATAATCAGAAAAGAAAGATATTTGTTGCATAGAAGAATATATCATGTTATTATAAGCAAATTCTACCAATAACAAAAGAGTTGTCCAATCATCTTATTGGTAATTAATGGTACACCTCAAATACTACTTTAAAACTTGATTTATATACTTTATTTGTCCATCAGTTTGAGGATAGAAAATCAAAGATAGTTTTATATCGATTTTTAAAATCTTAAAAAGAGTTCTCTAAAATCTCAATACAAACTAAATTCTCTTATCCAATATAAAATCTTTAACTAATCCATAATAGTGATAGATGTTGTTAAGAAAAAATTTAGTTGTTTATTTACTTATGATAGCTTTTGTAAATAATACAAAATATGCCATCTTGTTGAAACAATCTACTATCATAGATATAAAGTCATAAGAACCTCAAACTGGAAGATCTATGATAAAATCTATAGAGATAGAAGACCATAGTTATTTTTGAATAGGTAATGGATAGATAAGTCTATAAAAACAATAATAAGGAGTTTTTTACCTTGAACAAATGTCATATGATTGGACAAAGTCTTTCACTACCTTCCACATTTGTAGCCATTAAAAATCTTAAGATATAAGTTCTAAAGTCTTATTGTATCCAAAATCTTTAATTATTGGAAAGTCATGATGTGCTTGAAGAATACATAAATGTGCTTCTCCTTCTAGAATTTATGGGTGTCTTTTGAAATAGAATAGGTGGTTTTTGAATTCAAATTTGAAAGCATCATGAGACTTAGAAGAAGGATTTTTGATATCATGAATAAAAAGATTAAAAGACATACTTGATTGAATTTATTTGACAAAGGTTGAATCAATAGTCAATATTAATTTTATTGCTCAAAGATGATAATGTATTTGTAAAGTGATGCACTTAATTTAAGTGCATCAAAGATATTTAGAAGATAATTAATTTTATTTATAAGAAGAGTAAAAAGAATATAATACTAATATATTTAAAAATTTGAATCAAGTTTAGAATATGAAATTATTGTCTTGAATGGATTATTTGAACTTGAAGATATTTTCTTTTAAAATAAATACCTAGTTCTATAGTGGTTCTAGATAGATATTGAGAGAAGATTAGAAATAGGAATTTTTAGCATCAAGGATTTTAATTTCTTAGAAAGAGGGGAAGTAGGGTGTTGGAGTTGAAAGGAGTGAAAAGGTGGAGTTGCTGGAATTTTGGAGGATAGAATGAGATTTAAGCCTAGTTCGAGGTTTTGAAGGCCACTTACAAAATTTTCATCTTTTTGTTCTGAAATTTAGAAATAAATTAGATTTTATTTTTAACTTTCTAATAAGCTATAGCAAACAAGAAATGGAGCTATGAGGAGGGAGAACCATGTGAATTTGTAAAAAAAAGTTGCTAAAATTTTTAAGCAATAAAATCCAAGACTAATTAGGTATTTCTTGTATTTTTTTCTTCTTATTTTGAAATTTTAATAGAAGTTAGATCACATTGTTAGCTTTTCAACAAGCTATAGCATACAAAAAATGAAGCTATAAAGAAAGAGAACCATGCAAATTTGTGAAAGAAGGAAGTCGCCGGAGTTTTTAGGCAATGAGATTTAAGACCATTTAGAGATTTCTATGCCATTTATTGGATTTTTTTACTTTTCATTCTAAGAATTTGGAAGAAATTAGAGCTCATTGTTAGCTTTCCAATAAGCTTTAGCATGCAAAAAGAAGAGCTATAATAATGGAGATCCAAGCTCATTTGTATGAGAAGAAGAATTGTTATGGGAGAAATCCAAGCTAATTTATAAACTGGGATTTTGAGGCAGCAACTGCAACAAGCAATCAATTTTTTTTCTCGTTAATTTGGCTCTTATTTTCTCGATATTTTATTTATGGATTTTAATAATTTGAAGTTTATAGCTTGAGTTAAGTTCAACAAGCTAAACTTTGCCTAGATTGGATTAATAATAAGTGAATTATAGGTATTTTAATAAGATGAGGTTTAGATTTAAAATTTGAGTTAGGAATTGGATACATCTTAGTATAAGAAAGAAATTAGTCTAAATTTTGTACTTAACTTTTGGCTAACCTTTTATATTTGACTTTATTTGGATAAAATTGTACTTCTTATAACCACTTGTAATCAAGGACCTTATGTTCTTTCAAAGAAGCTCACCTTTTTAACATTGACTTCAAGAAAATCATTTTTTGTTGATCAAAAGATGAATCTCTTTCTTTTTATGTAAAATAAAAACATCTAGAAAAGGCATCTGATAAACCTTATTATTTTTTGACTTGATAAGTAATCTTAAAATCAAATCTTGACAAACAAATGCTCCAATAGCCTTGGCGATAATTCAAAATATGTATTGATATAAAGTATTTAAAATTCTTGTAATTGATATAAGTAGTGATTGGATTGAAAACATCTTCTAGATAATGGTGCCATTCTTGAGACAAATCCACAAATCTATAATTCTTTGTTGTAAATCTTATAGTTGATCTTAGTACTAAAAAGTTTTTTGAATGAAAAGCTATTAGGTGAAATTTATCATTTGTCTCTATTTGTGATAATATAGCATCCAAAGCAAAGTTCTATGCATTTTTTGTCATAAAAAATGGCTTAAAAAAATTGACACGATACAAGATTAGTTCAAAAATAAATTTTATTTTTAAAGCTTCAAATGTTGCTTCCACTTCTTGATTTGTCTTTACAAGTCAAATATAAAAGTAGAGCTGCAACTTAAAAGAAATTCTTGATGAAGATTCAATAGTAGTTGGCATATTCTAAAAAATATTAAACATCTCTTACCATTTTTGAGATCTTCCAATCTATAATAATTTGAACTTTCTTAGGATCCATCATAAGTCTATCATTTAAAATGATATATCCTAAAAAGTCAACTTGAGTAGTATAAAATAAATACTTTTTAAACTTGGCATAGAATCCTATATCTTATAGTTTTTGTAATACATGACAAATATGAAGTTTATATTCTTTTATATTCTTAAAATAGATCAAGATATTATTTAGGTAATAGATAATAAAATCATCTAAAAATACTCAAAAAATATCATTTATTAGATATTAAAAAGCTACTAGTATATTTATAAGTCCAAAAGATATGATGTTATATTAAAAAAATTTATATTTTATTTGAGATGCAATCTTTTATTTATGTCTTTTAACTTTTTAAGCCATTATATACTCCTTATAGATCTATTTTTGTATAGATCTTAGCTTGACTCAATTGATAAAAAAGTCAAGATATCAAAAGTAGCAAGTACCTATTTTTGATGATGATTTTATTGACTTCTCAAAAATCAATACACATCTATAATAATCCATCTATTTTCTTTATAAATAAAATATGAGCTCTTATTAGAGATTTGAAATGGCGTATAAAGTTCTTAGCTAAAATTTCTTCAATATACTCCTTAAGTTCAGTCAAGTCATTTTGAGATAAATTATAAATTGGTCCAAATGGTAGTTGAGCTCTTAATTGAAGATTAATTGATCAATCATAGGGACGATGTTTTAATAGAATATTTGTATTTTATTCTCAAATATATCTTTAAAATCTTAATATTGACTTGAAATGCCACTTGAAGTCTTTCTTCTATTAGAAATAAATGTAGTATAAATGACACAAAATAATCATTTTTTTGCAACATGCAAGAAAATACTTAGACCTACAAATATAAGCTTATTTGTACTACACTTATGACTTTTTACTTGATCAATTATACTCTTAGTTATACTTTTAAAAAAATCAAGACTATAAGAAATCTAATCTATTTTTGGATTATATTTTTTTAGCCATGATAAACCTAAAATGATTGGATTAGAAAGAAATCTAATGATATTAAATAGTACAAAGCTACTATGACCATTAGTTGTTACTTCTATAAGAAGAATTTAATGAGTAATATTTTCTAAAGATAATCAACAACTATATATGACTTCTATATGAATAGGTTAAGTTTTCTTTACTAAAGATATGCTATGTCTTTTAGCAAATTCTTCATCTAAAAAACATGCCAAGGCTTGTGAATCTAAAAAGGCATAGGCTTTGTGATATTTAGGTCTTAAAATAATATTTATTATAAAACAAGAAGACGGTTTTGAATAAAGAATACAACCTTCACTTGATATTGTATAAGATTCCACTTACATGGTCCTTATAATTTGTTTTTTGTCATACTATCTTTTTTAATGACCATACTCTTTATTTTGTGGTTGTGTTGCTTCTTTGGATAATGTTGAAGAGTGTGCTTAGATTTTTTATAATACAAGTACAATTCTTCTTAATGATGATAAGTCTTTTCTTGTTGTCATAGACATATACATTTACATCAATAGTTACTTATATGATTAAATAGTAGTATGTAAATATAAATGTGGTTTTGACTTTAGATGTATTTGTAGAATATAAACTTGGCCAATAAGTTAACCAAGTATTGATAGCTTATAGAACAAGTTAACTCCATATAGTAGCTTGTAGAATAAACTAACCATGTGGTACATACATAGATAATTTGCCTTGCAAGTTAAGACATGTGGTTAGCAAAGTCAACAGTTTTTGGACGTCCTATAGGCTATTGCTACGTAGCTCCTAATTAAGAGTATATATAGGAGAAAAAGTGAAGCCTTTTTCACTCTTATCAACGCCTTTTTAGTCTTAGTCTTATTTCAAGATTTTTTAGTCTTTTTATTTTTTAGCAATAGCCATTCTAGTTTAATATTGCATCATCTTTTGAGTGATTTTTTAGCTCTCTTTAGTGACATAAGAAGGTATTGAGGATTTTCATTGAGATTCATGTCCTTAATAATTTAACAAGAATACTAACATATTATTTTTGTCTTGTTTTAGAAGTGAGTGGATTATCTCACTTCTATTATTATATTTTAAAGATTACAAACTATCCACCTTTAAACAAAAAATCATATTTTTTAACATTGATCTTTTTCTTAAAAAGAGTGGATTATCCCTCTTTGTGGAAATTTTTATTAGAGGTTATGGATTATCCTCCTCTAATTTAATTTTTTTGATTTATTTAAGTTTTTTATAGAAGGAAAGATAATGGATGCTACTCCTAATAGAAGTGAGAATAGATTTACAACTATTGCAAATCTTCACAAGCTTGTCAACACTCTTAGGGCAAAAATTTCATGCATTACCAATATCAATCATGGGAACACTACTTCTATACCTATGGAAGAAGTTCAGAGTCTACATCAAGAAGTTATGTAGTTGAGGGAAAAAAGTCTATCAACCTCACAACCAAATTTAGGGGTCTTGCTTCTACAAGCTTAAGAAAGGTAAGAATTAGTATACCTAAGAAGTTTGATGGAATAACATCAAATTTTCGAGGGTTTTTACAATAAGTTAAGTTCTACTTAAGGTTACACCTTTTCTAATATGTAGATGGATTTACTCAAGTCGGCTTCATAGGTGCACTTCTATCAAGAAGTGTTTTTTTTTTATTTGCATCTTTGATGGAAAAAAAATTATAACTTATTTATGATTTAAATTCATTCTTAGAAGTATTTACAGCCACATTTAGAAAAAGTGGTCAAGAATAAGTAGTAGAGTTCAAAATCTTATTTTTATGACAAGGATCATAATCAACCACCTCATATGCTGTTGAATTCCAAAATCTTGCTTACGACATGGATTGGAATGACAAAGCACTTATCAATCAATTTTGATATGGATTGAAGGATAGCATCAAAGATTTGTTATTAAAAATGCGGAAAGAAAAATCTTTAAAATAATTTATTACTCAAGCCATTGCATGCAACAAATGATTATTTGAAAGGTATCAAGAACAAAGACTTGGCTGGAGAGAAACAAGTCAAGTAATGGTAACAACTCCCAAGTTTTTTGAAACGTATTCATCAAGGTCAAAATCAATACAAATTGATTCAATACATTTTAAACCTCTCACAGAGCAGAAAAAGACTCAATGTTATCAAGAAGATTTGTTTTATATTGTGGAAAAGCTAAAAAAAAATGTTCAACATTGTCCAAAGAAGTAACACAATTACAAAATGAAGAACACATTTACCAAAGAAAATAATATATCAGTGTCGTACTATAATTGCTAATAGTATGTAAAAATTAATTAAGACATATAATATATTTATAAGTCTTGATGTAGATTAGAGTAGTTAATAAATAAATTTAAAGAGAATTGATATAAGAAAATTTGTTTGGAGATTTATTTATTTTGATTATAGTATTTATATTATATAGGATTTTGGATGAATTTTTTGCTCAAAATTTCTATAAGTGTAAGTTATTAGGTTAAGAAGCTATAGATCAAAGTTTCATGGTATTTGAGTACTTATTTTGTGAGATATGAAGAAAATAGCATGCAAGTATATGTAAGCTAGGGTTAGAAGCTACTGTTAAGATTTTGGTGATATCTCAAGATCCATAACGAATTTACAGTTGAATTTTTTGTAGTATTTTTTGAAAGTATATCAATACTTTATGTAAAATTTAGGATTGTTTGGATAGTCCAATTATAAGATATGAGCTACTGAAGTTCGAGAAATATTTCTCATAAAGAAATATAAGGATTTAAGATACTTTATCATACATTTGGATGTTTTCTTAGTACTTGGGCTTATGTATTGATGTAATTGCCCTAAAAAAGTATATATTATATATATAAACTTGGTACTTTTATATCTTAGACTTGATTGAGGATTTAGTGGTAGTCAGAAGGCCAGCACTTTCTTGAAGCAAACTCTCTTTACTCCAACATCCGAAAATGAGTTTTTCCAACTAGAATAGAGACCATGTGGTTGGAATCATTTGCAACACATAGTGAAGGTCATATTCTTTTTTCAGATCCCTCACCTTGTTTTATAATAGATGTGTATTTAGGACCTAAAAATCACAAAGTCTTTGCCTTATTAGATTTAGGAGCCTCAACCTATTTTATAAATGAAGTTTTTGTCAAAAATCAAAATATACTTTTAGTCAAGAAAACTAAACTTATACATGTAGAAATCATAGATGGTCATTTGTTGTCTTCTAAAAATGTTATCTATGAGATTGTTCTTTTAGATGTAATAATTAAAGATTTTAATATGATAGAAGTATTTAATGTAATAAGATTTCCTTTCAATCTGATTATTTTAGGATTATCATGGCTAAAAAAATATAACCCTCAAATAGATTGGATTTTTTGTAATCTTAATTTTTTTGGTAGTATAATCCAACATTGCCTTAGTGAACTAGAAGTACATAAGTCTAGTACATCCAAACTTTTACTTGTAGGTGCGACAACTTTTATGCATGCCACAAAAGAAGGATCATCTTTTGTCATATATGCTACACTCATTTCTAATAGTAGAAAAATGTCAAATTTATATGCTTTGAGAACTTGGCAAAGAACTTCATATGCCATTCTAAATCTCTAGCTAGGGCTCCTATCTTATTTATAAACAAGAAAGATAAATTTCTACAGATGTATATGGATTATCGAGGATTCAATAAGAGCACCATCAAAAATAGATATCTTTTGCCTTTAATTTCAAGACCTCTTGACCAATTCAATGAAGCAAAGATCTATACCAAAATAGATCTATAAAGAGCATATAACTTAGTTTGTATCAAAGAAAGGGATGAATGGAAGATTGCTTTTCAAACCAGATATGGATATTTTGAATATAATGTCATGCCTTTAGGACTCACAAATACATCGGCTACTTTTCAACATCTTATGAAAGATGTCTTTTGTGAGTTTTTAGATGATTTTATCATTTGCTATTTAGACGACATTCTAATCTACTCTAAGAAATCAAAAGAACATGAACTTCATATTTGTCACATGTTACAGAAACTTAGAGATGTAAGATTATATGCCAAGTTGAAAAAATATATATTCTATACTACCAAGTTGACTTTTTAGAGTACATTATTTCTAACAAAGGCCTTATGATGGATCCTAAAAAGGTCCAAATTATCAAAGATTGGAAGATTCTAAGAACAATATAAAATGTATAATACTTTTTGAGCTTTATCAATTATCACTAAATTTTTATTAAGAACTTTTTTCAAGTTACAACTCTACTTATATGTTTGACTTGTAAAGACAAACTTGAGTGAAATAAAGAAGTTGAAGCATTATTTATCACTTTGAAGAAGAAATTTATTTCTACACCAACTTTGTATTACATCGACTTTTCTAAGGCATTCTTTATAGAAACAAATGTATTAGACTTTGTCTTGGATGCAATATTGTTAGAAATAAGAACAGATAACAAATTCCGTCAAATAGCTTTCTATTCTAAGAAATTTTCAACAACCAAGATTAATTATGAGATCCACGACAAATAACTTCTTGCAATTAAGGATTCATTTCAAGAATAGGATCATTATCTAGAAGGTGCTTCAAGTTTAGTTATAATATATACAAATTACAAGGATCTTGAGTATTTCATATTAGCATGTGTTTTGAATTGTTGCAAAGCTCATTAGAGCATGTCATTATTAAGATTTGATTTTAAGATCACATATTGACCTAGAAAATAATAAGATTTATCAGATGTTCTTTCTCAACGCTCTTATCTTACATTAAAAGAAGGAGACATATCTTTTGATAAATAAAAAATAATGTTCTTGAAAGCAAAGCATTTTCATCTTCGAGCAATGAAATGAACATTGATTGTTGATTTGACCTTTGTCAAACAAATCCAATCAAGTATGTCCTTTGATCTTCTTATTCATAATATCAAGAATCTTTCTTTTAAGTCTCATGATGTTTCAAAGTTCAAGTTTAAGCACAACCTTCTTTATTTCAAAGGATCCATATATGTTTCAAAAAGAGAAGCTTGTTTATGTTTTCTTCAAGCATGTCATGACTTTCTAACAGTAGGATATTTTAGATACAATAAGACTTTAGAGCTTATATCAAGAGATTTTTGTTGGCTGCAAATGTGGAAGGCAGTTAAAAACTTTGTCTAGTCATGTGACATTTGTTCAAGATGAAAAATTCCTTGTTATCAATTCTATGGAGTTCTCCAACCATTGCATATATCTGAACAACCATGGTCTTCCATTTCTATGGATTTTATTACAGATCTTTCAAGTTCAAGTTCATATGACTCTATATTCATAATCCTAGGTTGCTTCACCATAATGGCACATTTTGTACTATGTACAAAATCTATTTTAGGTGAAAAAACATGTAAGCTTTTTATTGATAATATCTATCGCTATCATAGATTGCCAAAGAATATTATATCAAATAGGGAGATTCAATTTGTATCAAGATTTTAGAGAATCCTATTCAAGATTTTAAAGATAAATATAAAACTTTCTTTGACTTTTCATCCTCAAATTGATGGGCAAATAAAACGAGTGAATCAAGTTCTAGAGCAGTATTTGAGATGTACCATCAATTATCATCAAGATGATTGGACAATTCTTTTGTTATTGGTAGAGTTTGCATACAATAAATTTATACATTCTTCTACTCAACAAATACCTTTCTTTGCCAATTATGGTTATCATCCACAACTTGATATTTTTGACTTTTCAAAAGTTGATAATCTGGCAGCAGAAGATTTAGTAAATCATTTGTCAAAGTTACATGCAACAATGAAGATACAATTAAAAGAAGCTCAAGAACAACAAAAGACCAATGCAGATGCCTATCACAAAGAGCAACTACAATTCAATATAGGAGACAAGGTATGATTACTTTGTCATAATATTAAGACTATTTATCTTTGTGATAAATTGGACTATTATAGGTTGTGATCTTTTCTTATTTGTAAACAAAAAAATCTTGTTGCTTTTCAATTACATCTAATGGAGTCTATAAAGATCCATCATATATTTTACATGTCCCTTCTTGAACCATATAAGATAGTGAATATCTTGGGAAGAAGAAAAATATCACCTCCTCCTATAGAAGTAGATAATAATCAAGAGTTCGAGGTAGAAGAAGTCTTAGATTCAAGGCGGCGCCAAAATAGGTTGGAATATCTCATTCATTGGTGTAGATATGATATTAGCAAATGCACATGGAAGCCAACAAAGAATCCTACAAATACAACAAAGAAGGTTGAAGCCTTTCATTGCTGACATCCATTAAAACCAAGATGAAGACTTGCAAAGATCCATGAAAGATGATAATCACTCTTTGTGGAATTTATCCCTAAAAGGAGGGATAATATCATGGACATATACATTTACAATAATAGTTACTTATATGATTAGATAGAAATAGATAAATATAGATTAATTTCATAAAGTCTTTTAGAAAAGCTTCTTAGAAGCTTTATAGATGCGATTTGACTTTAGATATATTTGTAGAATAGAAACTTAGCCAACAAATTAACCACGTAGTAGTAGCTTATAGAATAAGTTAATTCTATGTATTAGCTTGTAGAACAAGTTAATTATGTGGCGCATATATAGATAACTTGCCTTGCAAGTTAAGACATGTGGCTAGTAAAAGCAATATGTTATAGAGGTCCTATAGAACATTGCCACATAGCTCCTAATTAAGAGTATTTATGGAGGCAAGAGTAAAGCGTTCTTCACTCTTTTTAATGCCTTTTTAATCTTAGTCTTATCTCAAGACTTTCTAACCTGCTTATTTTTGGCAATAGCTATTCTAATTTAATATTGCATCACCTTTTGAGTGACTTTCTGGTTCCTTCCATTGACACAAGAATGTATTGAGGATTTTCTTTCTTTGATATTCATATCCTTGATACTTGCTCAGTAAAAAGTTTAAAATATATTACATCAATTTGTATATTCTCTACTTCCAAATGTGTGTGTTGAAAAGACATTGGTGTTTTCATTGAATTATAGTAACATTGAGGTACATTTATGTGACTCTCCAATTGAAATTTAAAAAATAAATTATCATATCTCATAATAAAGTTAATTACTTAATTCAATATTTGAAGATCAAGTAAGTTGAGTATTGATTTTTTTACCTCATATTATAATTTATAGAAAAATTGATTAATAAGTGCAACATCATTTCATTTGATATTAGTTGCAAGTTATTGAAATTGTGAAAAATATAATGCTATCGATTAATTGCTTTGTTATAAAATATGAATCTTATTGATTGTAAGACGAATTGCATCATGTTCTTTGCCAAAAAAGCCTCTAAATTATTCAATATTGGATCTCATCATTTAAAAAAAGATAAAAACCAAAATAATACTGAATCTAAAAGGAGTGTATTAATGAATCTAATTTACAATCTTGGAGTTGGATAGCTTTGGAGTTGAAGTTCAATCACCAGTTGTACTTCATTGATAAATCCTCAAAAGTTAGATCTTATGCCATCAAACTTTTTGAGCAATGCGACCTTTGGTTTTTTAACATTAGAAGGATATTCCACCATATGACAAGGAACATGAATTGGTGCAAATGTTGAAGCAATTTCAATCATCTTTATAACTTTGCTCTTTGCTATTTTTATTACTTTTTAAGGCAATAAATTGAATTGATGCATTACAAACATTAATTCTCTCAATTGCTCTTGTATTTGTATCATTAATCTCTTCATTTTAAGAAGCTCTGCTATAATAAAACTTTAAAAAAAAAGATATCTAATATCGCTCAAAATAAATAGAAGAAAAGATTTGAAAATAATATATATATATATATATATATATATATATATATATTGAGGACAATATTAGTTTAGAAGAAGGTAATCTGCAACTCCTAATATGCTTAAGCCTTATTAAGAAAAAAAAGTAATCCATTCTTAATCAAGAAAAGCTAAAGCTCTGATATTGTAAGTATACTCTTATCAATCTATGAAGGATAAGAATTCAATAAAATAAAATAAACAAGTGAGACTCTTTCAAAGAAATATTATAAAATATAAATAGAAAAGTATATATATTAAAAAAAAAAAAAACTGGAATGGCTATTGCTAAAACACAAAGAGACTCTTGTAAGTAGATTAAAAGCAAGAAAGGAGTTGATAAGAGTAAAGAAGACTTTATTCTTGCCTCTATATATACTATCTACCTAGTATCTATGTAGTGATATTCTATAAGACCTCCAAAAATGTATTGACTTTACATGATATGTATTTTAACTTACAAGGCAAATTTTTTATGTGTGCGCCATGTAGTTTGCTTGTTCTGCAAGCTATCAATACATATGGCATGTAGTTAGCTTGTTGATCAAGTTTCTAACCTAATAATCAACTACAAATATATGTAAAATTAAAAAAAACATCTAAAAAGCTTTTAAGAAGCTTTTCTAGAAGATATTATGAAATTAATCTATTTTTATTTATATCTATGTATTCATATTACCTAAGTAATAATTATAGTAGATATATATTTGTGACACTTAAAACAAAAAGAAACAATGTATTATCTCTATATCTACTACAAAAGCTATGTATCAAGTATTTTTAGAAAAAATATTTTAAAAAATCTATTTAAAATGTCTTATTGAAGAATTACAACAAGTTCATATTCTAAATATTTAATTAAGCTGCAATAATGCAAATATTGCCAAAGATTACTTAAAGGTATTTACACCATTGCAATAAGATCTCTATCTTTATTGCAATAACATAAGTGTAATTAAACTATATAAAAATTATGTATTTCATGCCAAGACAAAGTACTTGAAAATATTACATCATTTTGTTAAAAAAAAGTACTTGAGGAAGAAATTACAATCAATTACATCAGATCAAAGTTTCAAATTGCAAATATATTTATCAAGGTACTTTTCAAATACAAGTTAGAGAAAAATAAAGCTCAATCAAACTTCAATATATATTTTTAATTAAAATATAATAGTTCTATAATTGCTATCCACATAAAATTCAATAATCACAATAAATCTTTTTTGGCTAAAAATAGAAGTAGTCTAATTACTTTACTTTAATTCTTACTTAATATTATTTAAGATTAGTACATATAGTTTTTTTACTACAACCTTTCTACTAATAAGTAATATTCAAGAAGAGGTGTTCAAATATAGTGATAAAATTAAAATCAATTAAATTTAATTAACTATTGATTTCTACTATATTCATTATTTTGTAGTCAATACTAATTTAGTATTTATTTTAAAATTAAATAAAATGATAATGATTCCTAGTTTAGTTGCCGCTGTTTGTTTAAATCACTTGGATGATCAAATAAGTATTTTGTTCTCTATTCCAAGATTACTTGATTTCTTCCATTTCTTTTTTTCACCACTTTGTGACTCTCAAGGATTGCTTCTTTTTTGTGTATATACTTCCTTTGCTAGGATTATTAATTAGTTGTCAAGAATTCCTTCACCATTGGAATGTTGATTTTTTCTTTTTGTCTTTTCTTTTCATCCTCAAAATAAGTAGAAAAATCATTAAAATTTTGATTAATATGTTTTAATAATAAATCAACATTTTTTTTAGTTACAAGGATGTCTTTGTAGCAATTAAATAAAGATATGCATGTGTGAAATTTTTTGGATAAGTTATTTCAAATTTAATAATGAATAGAAGATACATGATACTCATTTAAAGTATTGTTGTTATCATTTGGAAATTTTGCTATAAACAATACAGCATAAAAACAAGATGGTTTTAAGTTTTGACATTCAATATATGTGTTTAATCTATTTTACATATCTGCAGATATAATATTTGATTTATGTTAAAAATAAATACATAAAAAAATATTTTTTAAAATTAAGAATTACACATGTGAAAGAATTTATCATTAATATTTATTAGAAAGAAATAGAAAAAAATAGCTAATGTGTGTGTAGATAGCTGGACAAACCTTGACGTGGTGCTACAGACCAGGAATCCTATCGTCGATGACACCTGCAACGATGTTTGTTTTGCTTCTATATTTCCTATGCTTTTAATAATAGCAATAAAATATTCTACTTATGCTTATATTCTGTAGATGTGAGAATTTCGAATACAAATTCATTACCGGTAACTTATAGTCTAAAGTTGCAGGATCGTGTCATTGGAGACCAAAAACTCCGACGCTCTAGTTTGTTGCGGAGCTCATACGCTCCTGCAAGCTCGACATTGCCACCCATTTTAGAATGGCACGAGTGGTTTGGTAAGGTCTTCCTAGTGCTTAAACAACTATACTGTCACAAATAATTGGACAATTCAAGAAAATCACTGTATTTCCAAGTTTGCTCCTGAAAGAGCCGATACTTTTCTTTTGAGGAATATGTTGGATTCCAGTCTAAAAGCTTGTTGTGTTGTTTTTTTCTCAAATATAAATCAATCAAAAATTTTGTTGACCAAATCATTATAGAATCATTTCCTGGATCCCCAAAAAACTAGCTACTATTTATTTTTAATTAAATTAATCGGAATTATTTCAGGTAAGGAGGATATGCCATCGTTTGACGATCATTTTCTTCCAAAACCAAGGAGCAAAACATGGAAGACATTCATTCATTCACAAATATATATATATATATATATATATATATATATATTATTTATTTATTTATTTATGTAGTTATATAGTATTTTGTTCCATATGGTTCAGATCCAAACCAGAATTATCAACCACCAGCACTGCAGTTTGATGGAGAGAATTTCACAGGCTCAAGAAGTGGATGAATGAATATATTGAATGGTTCTCATCCATCGAATGGTTCTCATCCATCCCTGTGGAAGGCTCGTTCGTTCCAGGCATAAAGGAAAAACAGTTTCTGGAACGAGATGTCGTCACTCGTGACGACATCTCTGACGTGAGCCCCTGGCATTTAAGTAGCACCCCCATTCTTAAATGCATTTCCTATTTTGGATTTGGTCAGCATTAAACTCATTTCCAGTCCTTCCCTTCTCTTTCATGCAGTGTCAGGGGTTTTCCTTTGTCGGGCTATGGAACGTTTATATAGGTTTTGGTAACGATTAAATAGGAAACGAAAATAAATTAAGAATTTCAAAAATTGCCAAGGAAAATGACGATGGCGGGACAGGAGAAACTCGAAATAGCCCCCCCCCCCCCGGTCAGAGGAGGACGACGAGTATTGCTGAAGGTTTAGATCCAGGGCTATCAGGCCTCTTTGTCCATAGCTACTGCAGGAACCTATGCCGTGAATCCAGAGCTGCACAGAATCCAAGTCTGGAGCTCAGCTTTCGCGTTTTCTAATTATAGATTTTTTCTTATTTTTCTAAACTCTCAGACAAGAATTGCGAGAATCTGACGTGCGAATACTGCTCCGAGGTTTGTCGTCCCTCTCGGATCCAAATCCAACGAACTTCGAAGAATGCTGGTGCTCGCTCAAAGTTACGTCGAACCTTGACCGCCTTCTTGCGCCATTTGCGGCAGGGCATTTGGCTCCTCCTGGAGCGAAAATCCACCGCATCACGCTGGCAACGAGGGCGATTCCATTGCGAGGGCTGGCGCTGATCAGTTAGAAACGATCGCGATGCAGCTCAACACAACGAGATATTCCTCTGTGCCACCTTCCCGGGAAGACATACTTAGCAACGCGAACGCAGGCTGTTGTAATTTATGATATAAACTATTGCCGAATTGTAAAGAATTGATTACGATCTTTGACCGAAGGCGCATACTTCGAGTATGCAAGCTTAGACTTCGCTGCCCGAGGTATGGTCTATCCTGTTCCACTGCGGCTCAGTTAGTTCATTGCACATGCACAAGAAGCGTCGTTTTAATGTCGGGTGGTTTGCAAACTTCGCATTGCAACCGTCAACAGCTAGCTTATTTGAATGTCTCTTTCAAAAAAGAATAAGGTTTCCAGGAGCCATCTCTAGAACAGCAACTGCAAACAATTTTGTGAACAATCAGTCGAACTGATCAATAGAGAAGGCCTTCCTCAAAGTATGCTGGTAGCTTTCAATATAGTGGAGGTATTCAAGAGCCAACTTCGAAAAATTGCAACTTAGAATGCTAAAAGAGAGAAAACTATTCGTTACTATTATTATCGTATTACTGCTTCAAATGATCAAAATCGGTTTGAGCTTGAAGTGCTAAACATTCACAATTTACATAGTATTTAAGATCTTAATTTTGCTTAAAACTGCGTGATTATATAGAATTGGCTTGAAATGAATTAAAATTAACAAAATTCAATAGTATATTTTGCATGACAATATATTGATTAAGCAAAAAAATATTATGTAATGATAATGGCTGCATTTTTTAAAAGAAATCAAAAACATTTCAATTTTTAATTTTTAACTTCAGAGAAAGTAGAATAAATTACATTATAAAAATAAAAAATAAAAAAATAAAAACTAGCAAAAACCAAAAAAGTCATAGAAATATGTTTCTTAAAGAATATATTCAATCTTATTTATATTACATATTTTTAAATCCATAAATTAGAGATATCTCAAACTATTGAAAAATAATTAAATTTACTCAAGCAGTTGTTTTATATAGTCATCTAAAAAAGCTCAATATAAGTGAGGATCCTATTTCTTTCAATACATATTCATAACAATCCATAGGTTATCCATAGAATTTGTGTGTATTGTGATCCCCATTATCAACATTTTGGGTAATTTAAATTTAAAAAATCAAATCAAATCGAATCAACACAAAGAGCAATAATTCACAAAGCCAATCATGATAACAACAAAATTCATTTCAAAGCAACTTTGAATAGTTATGCATTGATTTTTCTTTGATAAAATTTTATTATTTTTTTCTCATAGTATAACATTAGATATTAGCAAAACTTACATTTTTAGTTTGTCATAAAAGCAGCAAAATTGGTTGGAATAAAAATAAATTCTCACAATTTTAAATAAGAAAACGAAAAACCATAATTACAAAAGACTTATATTAAGTGTATAATAATTACTGAGTTATTGTATTAAGCGTAATAATTTTAATTTATTACTTTTATCCTTTTGTTTTTCCCCTTAAAGGTATATGTTTCCTATCTTGTTAACTTGATGTTAATAACAATAATAATTAGTAATGAACCAAACTCTCTTTTTAACAAGTCTCATTCAAAGAAGGTGGAAAATGTCATTAAGATCTGGTTTCCAACAATATCAGTAATCACGGTAGAGAATGCCACATTTTTGTATCGAGATAAATGATCTTTGATGGACACTAATATCAAGGGCATCAAGCAATCTTTTTAAAGGAGACCACTTTTTTAAAGCACTAAGATACTCAAATTTGACTGAATTATTTGTTGATTGATTGATTAATAATAATGCATGGGTATGTGTGTAAATCATAAGGTGTGCTTTTGTAGGGTTCAATTAAATGTCATAGAAAAGTTGTGAACATTCTTTAGCAAACAAATATACATATATATATATATATATACATACATATGTGTGTGTGTAAATATGTACATAAGGTTAATGGAAGCATTCTTAAAGTAAAGTTTTTGAAAAAAATATTAAACACCTTATATTGTAACTACCAAAAATATTATAAGCCTAATATTTTCAAATCTTGTTATATATTTGACATACTATTATAAAAATTTATGTAAATTCCCACATATGCAAATATATATATATATATATATATATATATTTAATTAAGAAGAGGAAGGAGAAAAATAAATGAAAGAAAAAAAAGGTGCCACTCAAGCATCTACCTTTTGCTTATAATGGGTGCTCAATTGCCCATCTCATAATGAAAAATAATGTATTGTGTTTTGGTACTTGCCCTTGTAGCATGACAATCATAAGGCCTCCATATTTTGTTAATTTTGTAAAAGGCTCTTCAATAAATAGGTTAAGTTGGGTATTGATAACCATGTGGTTGGTGGACCATAATATTTGGCCACCTTATCATATAAAATAGCAACACTCACTTCTTGTACTAGCTCATGCACACATTGGTTAATGAATAAACAAGGACCATCCATACTCATTCTACCATTTGTGCTATATGTATAATTTTGATAAAGGAGGATATCTTTAATGTATTAGATCCATTTGAGTAGAATAGCAAACCCTTAAACAAGTCACAAGAGATTTTGGTAGTAGGTTTAAGTTTGTTTACATTTGAATGTGGTGTAGTGTGTGCAACCAATGCTTTGTTTTTTTAAAAGAGAGGATGAAAATAATTGTTCCCAAATTGTGTAACCAGCAACTTACTTACAGAACTCAGTTCAGAACTACTTATTTAGAAAAAGTGAAAATGACAAAATTTTCATTAGTATAAATACAATATTTCATCAAAATCAAATCATTCAATCATTCAAGTGGGTGCAAGTGGCTATTTAAATGTTTACAATAATTGAAACAAAATGTCTCAACAGATTCAGGTGTCTACTCTGAAGGATTTGGGTTATGAGTTTTTCAAGTTGGTCAACTTGATTTTATATATATATATATATATATATATATTAAATATTTGTGGGGCAGGATTTTGCTCAATAAAGGTGACCCATGTTTGATTGGAAGGAATATCTCGAGGCTTGTTATTCTGTTCATAATCTTCATCACAAAAGCTATTTTTATTTATTTTTATTTATGTTTATTACTCATGGGAATTTGATACTATGTGAATTTTGGCTCTATGGACAATTCAAAACTATTTTTGAGAACTCATTGATCATTTTATTAGGTTGTAACATTTTCAAAACTTTTCAGATCATTCATTCCTTAAACTTTTAACCCTTCTTTCTCATAAGTAAAAAAAGTTTATTTATTTCTTCAAATCCAAAGCTTATTGTAAACATGCAGGCATAATAATTCTACATGTACCAGCTTTGTAGCATGCAAACTGGCATGGGCTTATAGCATTTTGGGGGTGGGGACCTTTTGTTTTTAAGTATTTTGTGTGTGGGTTAAGGAGGGAGTAGTGACTTTGTGAGAAGTATTTTTAAGAGAAATGGAACAATAAAAGATAACAGTATCAATGTTAATTTATTGAAATTTCTTACTAAAAGGAAGGAATAGGAATGGGAATAGGAATAAGAATGGAAAGGCTTTAGTGGGTCCCTTGCTTCCTCTTGATGAGATGGGGATGTGGGAATGGGTAGGATTTTGTGGAGATTTGAGGAGCATCATCTCCTCCAATCCCTCACTCCATATATATATATATATATATAGATATAATAAAATGAATGATATACACACAGACATACTTTATGTGAATGTTCTCACTTCTATTTCTTCCTTGTTGCTGTTGCTGCTTGAATTTGATGTGGGGGGGGGGGGAGGTTTGTCAAAGTTCAAAAGGGTTTGACAAAAGAAACATAAGAAAAACCCACTCATTCTCAACAGCAGCAGCAGCTGCTTCGTTCCTACCTTCCTTCCTTTTCCATCTCCCTTTCTTTCATTCTTACTTTACTCTCTTTCAGTCTCTCTTTTCCACATACATGATCTTTACACATGTGTGTCTGCAATGTGTGTGTATGTGTGTGTGTGTGTGTAATTGCAGGTAGCGTTGGAGTGGGCACAGTGAGTTGGGTTATGGAGCGGGTAAGGTGGGTGGATGCTGTGAAGAGAGGGTGCCATGGAAACAACATCCTGTAGAGCTGAGCCTTGCCCTTTGAATGGAGGAGAGGGAGGTGGAAGTCACCAAAGGAGAAGAGAATAGACAGGCAAGGAGAGGCAAAGACAAAAGGGTGCAGAGATGGGGGATGGGGTGGGGCTTTAATTGTGGTTTTGAGGAGAGGAGAGGAGAGGAGTTGAGAGAAGAGTGGTGGTGGATTAGTGCTTGAAAATTCTTGTGCCATCCCAGACCCTGCACTCAAACCTTTCAAGTGTGTGTGTGTGTTTGTGTGAGTGTGTGTGTGTGTATGTGGAGGGAGCCATGAGGGGCTCTATGGTGTAATTGTTGGCTGATAGAAGTGCCCAATTCTCCAAATCAGGTTTACAAGAAGACAATCACTGGTGGTGCTGCTGGGAGTGCAGCTTTATTATTACTCTACACTGCTGCACAAAAGTTCTAGTCAGAGAGAAGTTGTAGAGACATACAGAGAAAGTTCTATTGTGGAGTATTCTCTCTTCACGAACACATACACTTACACTTGGAGAGGGAAGAGATTTTTATTGTATTTTATTTTATGTTTTCTTTGTTGCTAGTTTTCTTTTTTCTTCTTCTGCTTGTGTGTTTCATGAAACTGGCAACACAGGTAGTTGTTTTAAAATATGTGTATGTGTGTTTTTTTATGTTTTGGTCAGTGAGCTGAGCTGTGCAGCATCTACTGGGTTTCTGAGAGGCAGTCCTTCATGTAGTAATGGAGATAGTTGCCCAGAAATGGGAAAACTGAACATAGAAGTAAAACAAAAATGAAATGAAGGAAAGTAGAACATCCAATAAGGAAGCAATATATGTTACTTCTGCCTTAAGATTATCTAAATTTTTGTGTACTGCTGTGGCTCAGAAGGAGCATTATTACTATTATTAATATTGTCATCATGACTGTATAATTATATTGCTCACATCATCACATTGATTTTGTGCTTTCAGGGAGTAAAAACGGTTGAAGTCCTCAAGGAATGGGAGAAGAAGCAGAAAAGGGTTGATTCTCAAGACATGATGAACAAGCTCAAGATCTGATATGTTACTAGGATTTGATGAGCAAAGCATGTACCCACATAAGCAGCTCAGCAAGTTATCTACAATTACAGTTCCAGAGAACATGATGAATGCAGCTTATTTCAAAAATTAGTGTGCAGGATTAAAAACGTGGGTCTGATTGTGTCAGGTGCCTAGTTTTGCTGGCTGCAGGAATTGGACATCATTTGATTGTCTCATTTAAGACTGACTAAATATCTCATTGGCCGAGTCCAAAGGTACGTCGTGTTTGAAGCCGAAATCGATGATTCTGTAATGAGAGCATGGTCAAGTGTTTCTACAAGTGAACATGCAGGCTCAGATAACATGATTTCTGACGAGTGAGCACCAAACCAGGTATTATTATTGTTCTTACTTCTGCTGTGTGAGGGAGAAAGAACGAGTTTTCTCATTGGTCTAACGTTGCATGCTCGAGCCTGGTACTGGCGCCGAAACGAGGTCGTTGCTGCTCAAATCTCCCACTTAAACCCCCCAAATCTCTGGTCTGCATCCTTGATTCTATTGTCTTTTTCCTTTTGCTTGTTGGTGGTGGTGGGAAAGGAGAGTTTTTTTTGCTTGTAAGTGGGTGTGAGTATTTGTCTCTTGTAGCTGACTACCTGAATCATGTTGAAGTGGTGATCTTGGAGAGCAGATTTAGCCTTAGGGTGATAATGGGTGAAGGCCAAGATGAGCCCAGAGTAACCTGCTGATGAGCACTACAGCAGACCTGTACATGACACATTTATTTTGCTAGGCGTTGGAGTTGTACTCCTGGTAAACCGTGGCTGGCATGGCTGCCTCCCACCTCTTTAATGATGAGTTGTGGCAATGGCTTTCTACTCTCGCTCTCTCTCTCTCTATTCTCCTACTGTCGATGGACACTATATATACTCTCACTGTCCGGCCCTTGTCTTCCATTGTTCCATGGATGCAGCAGTTAAACTTGCACAGCTCTGAGTACTCTTCGTTTGTTTAGGTTTCAATATCTTCAGCTGTGGGTCCGTCACCTAGACTCGTCGCGTGTTTCCATAAGCCAGAGCCACTGATTCCGAGCATTAAGAATGGCTGATATGTGCTCTCAGACTGCTATTTCTCGTTGTGAAGGTGTATGATTTCATTTTTTTGTTTCCTTGTCTTTTTGTTTGCGTCTCAGTAGAAACAGTCTGTCGTTGAGATAATAAAATTGTCTACGTTCAAGACATGACCGTTTCATGATAGAAACCAGTGATGAATTCGTACCTAATGCAGATACCATCTAAGAAAATTCTGGTTAATGATATGCTTAATTCCGTAGGGAAGTCATGGAGAGGTTCGTGTGTGTCCGCAAAGGATCGCCACAGGGTGGCTTTTGCATTCCGTGAGTCCTGTCTGACAAAATGATCTACTTGAGGATTGAATGCAGTGATTTGAAGGGAGAGAATTGCAAAGTGCTGTATTGGTGATCGAAGTATTTACAAGGCTGGCAGTCGCATTGGGAATGTCCATGACGATCTGTCAACATTTCAGGTTATGTTGACGGGTCGTGATGGGCACTCTCACTGTCTCATGCTGATGATGATTCGTGGGTGCTGTTACGTTGTGGTCTACTCCGAGAATGACAACGTTCTGAGGAAGTGATCAACTTGGTCACAGTCTCAGATACGCTTCTGACTTCAATAAAGAAATAAACAAGCAGTAAGTATCTCTCATCTTGAGATCCTGCTCAAAGAATGCAATCTAACTCGGAGCTCAATTCCATAGTCGATTTGAGGATTTTAGACGTTGATTGATCACAGACCAGCCGCTAAAAACACTTACGCTGTGTTCTTGGGGATATGGTAATGCATTGTAACATGCTCATCGATTTCTCCGAAACATAGTTGTCTTCTAATATTTGATTGTGGAGATTTCATACGTGAAAGATACAATATCTCTCCGCAGATGATCTCTCTGCCAGGCATGTTGCACGATCACAGCCGACCCTCCAACCAGTTCTGGAGGACTTCAAAGGGGGCATCTAAACCTGACGACAAACAAATTGTGGTATGGGCATTCATGTTATCACCCCAAACAGCAACTCCAGGAAACTAGGAAACTTCATTACATGCTAATACTTACTGATACCACCCTCCCACATTATCCAAGTTATGTATAGAAACTATGCGGAACTACGCACAACAAACTGTCGGTGCAAAAACGCCACAATTCAAACTGTCAGAAGAATTCATGTGACCATCAAGTTGTGTACATGGCACGTCCACACCCATTTGAACATCTACATGAAAACCAGATCCGGAACGTTCGCCTCACGATGGCAACTAGGAGCGGCGGACTGACCAGCGGTCGAAGTGTCGTGTTGTCAAGATTGCGGTGCAAACCTTCAAGTCTGGAAGAAAAGGAGTGTTGATCTGAACCAGCCTGCATAGACGTGCGGTGGGTTCTTCTAGATCGCTACACTGATTTACATCTGGTACCGTAGCAGACGAATACAGTTTATCTGCATGTCCTGTGGGCTGAACCCATCTTCCTATTTGGAGTGGAACCTGCAGAAAGACTCCGTAATTGGCGACTTTCGTGTCCAGTACTGCAATGCGATTGGTGCAAGTCCAGCTCTTCAGGAAAGTTTCTTCATGACAACTGAACATGAATTCAATGCAATGCATAGAATGTCGTGAACGGAAAGAGAAGATTTTGATGATACTAGCAGCCCATTCATGGAGCTCCAGCAGTTTGTACTTTTCGACATGCCAACACTTATTTTCCGTGTCTAGTATTATCAAAGATAAAATTAATAGCCCTATTTTAGTTTATGTGAATGGCTTGTTTGTCACAGTTGAAGAAGGTTTTGTATTGAGTTTCAGTTCTTACATCAATGCATTTAAATGAGCTCAATTGTAAAAGCAGACAATGCAATTGGAATTTAGTTTTCTTTTTTCTTTAAAAAAAATTACTTGCTTGTGTGTCCTAATGAAACGAACATAAATGCAGACAGAGATGAAAAGAAGAAAGAAGAAATATGATGTGAATGATCATATGTCAAGGGATTAAAGGTGTTGTGATTGAGATGCTGTTAGGTTTTCACCTACATAATTGAATGATAAAAGGCATTGAGAAAGTTGACAAAACACAATTAATGAGGAGAATCTGAAATTTGCAACAATACGGTTCCGCACGGAACAACTTCCAGAGAAGAAAAAACCAAATACATCAGAAGGCAAAAATCAAATTTCTTTCAGGGACTATGCCTCCAGAAACTAGCAAGGCCGCCGTAGGGGGGGTTGCCACCCCACCTTAATTCCCACATTCGTTGCAGGTATGAATTAGACTCCACACAATAACAGATGGGACATCTTTAACACTATCCACTTCAAGGCATATCTTGAACTATAGATTTTAAAATGAAGTAGATACAATTAAGTTATAGTTCGAAATAAATCCACATATAACATTAATAATATTATTATTTTTTGTCAGTGTGCATAATATCGTAGTCAAAATACTTAAATATAAATTTATAGATTTTTTTTTCTTATAAGGTTAAAGATTAATATCTACTTCAAAATTTTAAAAAATAGAATAAAATATTTTATATAAAAATATTTTATATTTTTAAAATTAATATTTTTAAAAAATAAATTAAAAAATAATAAAATAGAAATAATATGTTTTGAATTCAATATTATTTAGATATAAATTTAGAATGATAAAAATTTTAAAAATAAATCTAAAAATAATTTAAAAGACTTTGGAGGTGATAATTTGTTTAACCATAATAATAAAAATAATAAGTATTAAAAATATTATATAAATATATATTTATATACATACCATACATAATTTTAGTTTTATTAGAAAAATCAATTAAATCATTGAATTACATTAATACTTTAGAAAAATCTTTAAATATTTTTTATTAGTTTTATTTTACAAAAATTAAAAAAATATCTACACAAAATAACAATATCAATATTAATTCATCAACTAGCAATGCAATTAATAAGAACATTGATTTTATTCAACAAAATAAGTATTTTGAGCTATTTTATAATAATAAAAGAATTGATGTTAAGATAGTAAATATTAATTTAAAAAAATACTTATATATGCAATATTTTAAGTATTATAGAGAAAGAAGCATAATTTAAGAGTATCCTAATGTATAATAATAAGTATGTATATAAATATATTAATAAAAATTATGATTTATGAAAGATAATTATAATTTGATATACTAACATAATATTAATTTTTTATTTTTTATATTTATAAATATTTATAAGTTCTACAAAATTTGATAAAATTAACTAAAAATATAATTTTGAATATATTATTAAGTAGTTTATTTAATTTAGAAAATATATATTTTAAATATGCATCAATATATGAATAAAAAATTATTAAAAATTTTATAATTTACAAAAGATATTACAAGATATTTTAAACTTGCATAATAAATGTAAATTTTTATTAATATTAATTATTATATGATTCTAAATTAATACAAAGAATAATCTGATAAATGTTATAATTTCATTATGAAAGGCTTCTACATATCCTTGAGCTAGGTAAACACCCTCACAAAAAAATACATTTTTATTCAATTATCAATAAAATAATTAAAAGATAATAAATTATTTTCTTTTTATTTTTATACCATAAATAATCTTAGAAATACTTTAAAAAAATATTAAATCATTAAAAATTTTAAAATATTAATATCAAATAAGATCAAGCTATGAGATATAATAAGTTTATTGCAAGATCTTGAATGTGAATAAAGTTTTTGAATAAAATGAAAGTCAAAATCTTATTATATTGTATTAAACAACAATCAATTAAGTAGAAAGTCAAATTAAATATAAATATTATATAATAAAAACTTTAAAAGTAGTTAAATTATAAATATATATATATATATATATATATATACACACACATATACATATTCATGTATCTATTATATAAGATAGCTTGGATAAAACATAAAAAATAAAAAATAAAAAAATAATAAAAAAAAAAAAATCTTTTGATTAGTCATAAAGAAGAAATTGTAGAAAACTTAAAGAACATGAAAATGAACATAGAAATTAGGGAATATGAGGATAAGGAAAGCAAAGAATATAAGAACCAAAGAACATGAGAACAAAGAAACTAGAGAACGTAGAAAGCAAGGAATAAGGAAATATAGGAAAATGGGAATGAAAGAACGTGGAAACATGGAAATCAAAGAACATAGGATTAGAAAAATATGGATTAACTAGGTAATAATTGGATGTGCCAAAGATTGTAATATACAATAACATAAGTTTCTTTTAGTTATATATATAATAAAATTTTCATAACAAGCTTATTTCATGTAAGCCTAGAATAGAGCTAGAAATAAAACTAAGTGTATAATCTTTGCCATAGGACTCAAAGTAGAACTATTGAAGTTAAATGTTGGCATTGAAATAATGGCCTTCTTCTTCTCAATGACTTATTCTTCTTTTATTTTTAAATGATAGTAAAAAGAGAAGAAACTACAAAGATATTAGAAGCATGGTATTTACAAGAGAGAATAAAAGAATAATGGTTTAATTATAAAAGAGTATAGGCTGTTTCAGCTTTGATTTTAATTTTACATATGAATATTCAATCTTCAATGAAAATTTCTTCTTTATATCATTTGTATTTTTGGTTTTATTTCATTACATAATAATAGTGGAGAAAAAAAAAATCTAAAGGTTTTTTGTAGTTATAGGTTGATATAATACAAATCTTGTTAGATTTATGGTTGCAAGTAGCAAGACTTGCAAAATCATTAGAATACCTATTTTGAATGATATTGTTATGGTTTTAGGATCCCTCTCTTAAGTAAATACTCTCTGATATCCTCAAAATTATTTAGTAGAAGCTTACTCCTTGTAGCAATTTACTCTCTAAGCCATCTTTATTTACAAAACTCTAAAGATTATTATTTTTATTATTTTTATTATTTATTTTTTGTTATAAGGTATGATTTTCAACATGAAAATACTGCAAATAATTAGCTATATTGAATTTATTTTGAGCTTAATATAAAAGAAAAATAAATAAAAATATTAATAACAAAAATTGTACAAATAAGAATCTTTCATTTTAAATAGATTTGTATATAATTCTTTCTATGGCATCTATAAATCTCTTAACAGTCTTTGATAAGAAAACCATAACTACTCAAATGTTAGTAAGTTAGATTCTCAATAAATTTATAGAAATTTCATAATCTTCTTTCAAAATTTCATCTTCATATCAAAATATTATCATAGCTCTATATATCTATCTTTGATACATCAACTAAGCCTTGGTTTCCAAAAATCTTCTAATTTACATAAAATGATCAGATTGTAATAAAACCTCTTCAACACCTTATTTATTTGCAAAAGATTATTTTTCTCAAAATTTAGGATCTAGTATCTTTTGATCTAACCATTTATTTTTAATTTTTTTTAAAATAAGATAATACATATTTTTTTAGTTTTAGCATAAAAAAATTGTTGGAAGATTTATTTTTAATCCTTTGGAATCTTAGAAATCCAAGTATGTAATTTAAACCCTTAATTACAAATGTCTAAGTACTATCTTCTTTACATCTCAAAAATCCAAAACTCAAATTCTACCAAAATTAGTTTATGGCTTTTGTAACTTGATAACACACACTTAAAAAAATGTAAGCTAAAAACTTATCACATTACTTCTTGCCATCAAATTGAAAAATCTCACTTTAATGTCCAATATCTCTTTTATTTTAATTTAAAATTTATCAAGCTATAGATATAAAATGTAGGTAAAAAAATTCTTTTTTATTATAGTCATAAATATTTTATTATTTTCTATACCTTCCATGTATATCTGCTTGAAAGTTAGGTTTTTTGATATTCAATGAGATGCATTAATATGATTTTAATTGGATTAAAAATAATAATAAAAAAAGAGAATGCAGTCGCAATATAAATAGTAGTCCTATGACATCAATTATGTTGTCACCTTAAGTTTGTTGGCTCAATGGTTAAGTTTTCCTATGTTCTATTGGATATGCTAATTTATATTATTTATTTGGAGCTAAAAGATTAGTTTGCAACTTTGAAGCTCCTGGTTGGTATTGGATTTTTTATATGGTAATATATGGAAAATTTTCTTTTTAAATTTTAAATTTATAGTAGTCTAGATATGGCCTTATTTAATATAAAGGTTCTATGGTGATGGTAGAGTATCTTCAAAGGTAGACGTTAATAAGAACTTTAATATTTAAGTACATGTTTGGAACTTGTAATGGTCTAAATTTAAAACTTATAATATACTTTTTTTAAAGCTTTAGAGGTTATAAATACTTAGAAGAGCCATTAAAAGTAGAGTGCATCTTTAAATATGTATGTGTATATATATATATGTATATAAAAGTGAATAAGTGAGTGCATAAGTGAAAGTAAAAGTATATTTATACTATAAGTACTAATAAAGATATTTATCTAATTAATTATAAAGACTCTTATCTAATTACATATTATAATGTAAAAATTTAATAATATTTTGTCTTTATGAAAAGAGAATCATTTGTTTATATGTAGTCACATAATTTTTTATTTAAAACCAATTTTTAAAGAAAATATTAGAGATTCATACAAGGTAAGAAAGATTGATATAATTGTAAAACACTTACATAGTATATGTTTTTTTATTTAAGAGAAATATAAATTTTTTGGTAGAATTTATTTTTTAGAGATTTGATTTGATGCATGATATATTTTTGGTTATTAATATATTTTAGATTCGAAATGTATTTTTCTTGTATTATAGAACGTCAAAATTGGTCTCAAGCTTGGCATATAAAAATTTATTGTGTAATTTGCAAAGCATTTGCTAACTTTAATAGTATTGCTCTTTGACAATAGAATGTTAGAAATATGAATATTGAATGTAAGCAATGCAAGACAAATTTATTGCTTTTAGAAAAAAAATCAATATTTTTGTAATATAATCTATTGTTTTCTATATGTTCTAAAATAAAAAAGATAGTATTATCACTACTTGAAGTAGAAACTCTACTAACAATAATGAACTAGACTTCTTCTATATTTTGTAAGGCCATTTAAAAATGAAACTTAATACTAGCATTGACATCTTTGGATGCCAATGTTGATGAATTAGTAAATTGCACTGTTTGTTTTTATTTTTTGTAAGTTTATAGAATACATATTAGGCGATTTCTTAGCTTACTTAAAATTCTAGCAACATGTAACATTATTGTATTTAAGCATCAACATATAACTTAGAGATGCCACTTTTAATTACAATCAAAATTTTATACAATGGATTTTAAATATTAGAAATGATATTATAAATACTATCTAAAAGAAGAAGGTATAAAACTTCATTGGATTCCCATTATTCTTCACTTGCAATTTTTTCGAAATTAAAAAATACTAATAAGACTTATTATAGTTAAAGCGTCCAAATAAAAGTCAATACTTTGAAGATATCAACTATTTGATACAATGTCATATACTTGTATTCAAAAATAAAGTTGTTTATAAAATTAATGATAGCATTATTTATTCTCTATTAGGCAAGAATCATCTATTTAAAAGTATCAAAATTTTGGAAGGAATAGAAGATGTTGCATCTTCCATCATTATTGAAATTGAGCATATTGCATTGTATTTAATTGAATCTTTAAATACCTTAGAATTTTATGGTGTTGTAAACTACCAAACATAATTTAAATTTGGTTTTTTAATTATTCTCTTATGCAATCTGAATTAGTCAGTTAGATTATGTAATGGAACAAGGCTTATTGTATCAAAGTTAATGCAATGTATACTAAAGGCTAAAATCATTATTGAGAACTACATCAGCATGAGTGTATTCTTTCTATGTATTGTTATTACTCTTACTTACATTGATTAGCATTTTATATTACAATAATTTTAATTTTTAGTCCATGTGGCCTATACTATGACTATTAATAAAATTTAAGGCTAAAAAATAAATTACATTGGTATATATCTTTCAAACCATGTATTTTTTCATACACAATTCTTTGTGGCTATTTCTTGACATATCAATAGTTATGAGATCAAAGTTTTAAATAAAGGTGGATATGATAGACATATGCATAATATTATATATAAGAAGATATTAAAAATGTAATAATTAATAATATACAAATTATATATTAGAGAGATTTGCATCATGTTTTTATCACAATCATTATTCATATTGAAGAGGCATTAGCAACCTTTGCTACATTCTCTCTTGAAGTGTGTGATTGTTGCAATTATTGCTATCTTTCAAAATTTTATGTTTGCATTTTCTTGCTACTTTAACTACTAATGCTAATGTTTGTAGTACACTCATTATTACTTCATTGCTAGCACATTGTGACTGCATTTAAATAATTAAAATGTGACTAATTTATTATAAAATTTCAATGTATTGTACAAAGAATCTAGATTCTATATAGCATGTGAGTGATATCAAGGTGAACAATGAACTGTAGGCAAATAATGATTAGTTTAGTAGGGATAGATATAGAAGAGACAATTGAGCAAAGATAAGCAAAATCAAAAGCATTGGAAAGGTTGATAGTAGTCTTATAAGAGAATCTAAAGAATTATAATACATTAGAGGCACAAATTCACATCGTCAACATTCCAACCTTTCTATCTCTATTTTATTCAAGGATAAATGGAAAAATATAAATTTAAGAATAACTTCTTTTATTTCATATCAATATTAGATCATAAACATGGACATTATTTGATTTCAAATTTAACCTTAAAAAAATTGTAATTGAACTATAGAACTACCTCAAATTAACTATGTAAAAAAATAAAGTATGGATGTTACAATAGAAGTGATAAACCTTTTTTTGACTTTAGCTTTTACATTCTATATTGACTTATATATTAAGTGTGTATTATATTTTACATATTAATTATTTAAAGATTTTTAATTTTTTTATATAATTTTTAATATATTATATACTAACTTTTAAAAATGATTTGTTCTTTGCTTCTATTTATGCAGTTTTTTTATTTTTGTATTGACAATGCTAAAAATTTTACTTTTGATTTTAAATTTTAAAAATTAATTTTAAAATATATATATATATTTTATTTGTTTGTGCTTGTATTTGGATTTGATTTTAAATCAATAACTACTTTTAGAAAGATTTGTTTGTAATTATGTTTTCAAGTGTATTGTTTGTTTTTTATTAAATTTTTTATTATACAATCTTATATGATTTTAACTTAAGAGCTAACTTTAGCAAGGTTTTAGCAAGTATATTTCATAATGAAGCATTTAGATTATATCTATTTCATATAGAATTTAGATCTTTATTGAAGTTTTTATGTGAGAACCTAATTGATTATGTACCAATCCATATTCAACTATTATTAATATTTGTTCCAAAAAAACTTCAAAAAAGTGATAAAATAATGTCTAAGTTAAAATTTTAATTACATCTTTTATGATTGTGCATTCCAATAACAAATATCCAAAAAAAGACTAAATTAAGTTTTAAAATGCTCCTAAACTGGGTGTTACGACTAAAAACATAATTGCTTAGACTAAAACATTAAGTCTAAAAAGTGTTAAGTGAATGGCTACAACTTCAACACAACACAACTTGAAAGAGACAATTGAAACTTCCACAGAGACATCCATATTCTTTGGAAACACTTCCACAGAAATGCAAACTTGTGCATTACGCACAGAACGAACACTAGTATAATCGTATATATATATATATACACACACACACACACAATTGCGCACACATTTGTACACACCAGAGTGATCTGTGCAGCATTGTAGAGCTTGTCAGAGAAGTCGTAGTTAGTGTGCAAGTTCAAACAAACACACAGCACGTGAGAATGAGAAGGATGGATAAATGGTGTTGACCCACATGCGGCATATGTTTTGAGAGCCAACAACTCAGATGTGGCAACAAACCAGATGAGCAATAATGCAAAAAAAAAAAAAAAAAAAAAAAAAACACCACAGAAATCCCACAGAAAACCCTTTTGTTTTGTGGGTCCTTCAGCAGCTGTGCATGGTCTTGCCCTTCCAATTCAGGGTTTTCGGTGTAGCTTTTACACATAAAAGTTTATTAGATGTTTCAATGCGGCGCTAGCTATTGTCTTAAACGATGAAGGCTTTATGTAACCGAGTTCAAATTTGGAACATCAGTTGCAGATTGTTCTCAAATGGTGGAGTAGAGTGTGGCCATCAGTGGATATGGAATTGTAGCCCTATGTTGCTCGGTTGCTGCAGCGGATCGCAAGACTTAGTAGAAAGCATGTTCTCCACTGACAAGGGGTCTGCATAAACAAATCAGTAGCTTGGAAGATGTGTTTTGTGATTTTGTGGCCAACGTTGAAGTGTCTGTTATAGGGCTTACTGAAGGGCAAGGAATGCTGGAGCTAAATGTCCCGCAGATGATGTTTTTTTAGTTCTAAGCCGAACTTTTTCCTGTGATAGCTGCCTTTACATGCATCCTATCACTTGGCAATGCATGGTATTTGTGTTATGTGTTATTTCTTTGCATTGGGACGGCAGTGCACTTCGTATGTTTATATCTCTCCATTAGAAGGTTGTAGAATTTTGTAGCTAGATTTCAGCAGGGAGAAAAGCAGGGCAGTTGTTTAGCAAACTTCTCATTAGAAGATGTATGGTTCCCCGTGGGAATTTCAGTCCTCCAAAAGTGTTAAGCGCCAATATCGAATCAAACGTCGAATTCTATGGCGTTTCATGATCAGGTTTATTGTAGGAATAAAATAACAAAACATATATTGGACTGACGAGACCAGAACGAGTCTACGCATTACATAAAGAGTACGAAGCTTATTCTCAAAAGTTTATGCTATCACGCCCTCTTACTCTGTAACAGTAGAAACACCGAATTACAAGAAATCCTAGCAGAAATTGTTAATTCTAATATGAGTAATAGACTAAAACTATGAAGGTTCACTTGGTTGTTGTTGTGTTTGCTTCGTTGTTCTTGATAGCTGAGAAACCTGTGGTGATCACTATTACTGTAGAAGAGAGGTTGTTATGGATGGTGTTAGTCTTCTTGTCTTGTTGGTTCCGTAGAGGAGATGTTATATCTCCTTATCTAGACAATTGAGGGATACCAACGGAGGAGGTGTCGAATGTATATAATTCATATTGTTTGGTATCTTCTACGCCTGTTGTTGATTCTGCATGGAATATGTGTGCGAGCCCAAGGTTGTTCATCCGAAATATTGATTCCGAGGTTTAGGAAACGGCAAAATTTAGGAATGAGGAGTACAAAGAAATTCAGAGGCAGAATTTCGATATAGAAATTGAGAAGAGGTAGATAACTTTATTGCAGAGAAGGAGATTCTTCAAGATGCTTTGGAGGAGATCAAAAAAGAAGCCCTTGGTCTCTGTTCAGTTTCGAAGGAGCAATTGGACAGCGTGATCATTCCTCATTTGCTCATGAATCTGGCTTGGTCAAATGAAGTTTACAAGGTACAAAGGAATATAAGAAGAGTATGTCAATTTTGGCAAGATTTCTTGTTGGAATAGGAGCCGTGGTTGTTGAGTCAAAAGAGTTACATGGAACATTTAGCTGCTGTTTTTGCTGAAGATTTGCAGAGAGTAAATGCAAGTTGTTAAGTAATCTTCAATATAGAGTTGGATATTTCTTAGTGGCTCAATGCTTGAATATCAGTGGATTTGATAATGTCATGGTAGTTGCATAGTTGCAATTTGTTTCTAAATTTTTGAAATAATTTTTTTCCCAAAGGTGTGGTGAAGAAATCTGCATTTTGTTCTATAGATGGAACAAATTTGAGTTGTATATGGCCGCTTGTGATCCTTTCTCGAGAAAATTGGTAATATGTTATGATATGTTTTGTAACTTGATTTCTATTTGGATTTGTTCCCATTTTCATGCTAGCCTCATTGTTGCACTAAATGATAGCATGTCAATTAAATTCTAGACAAAGGTCTTTACTCAATTTTTGTAGCGAAGACACTTCTTTGGTTGTTGTAGAAAGAACCACGTATTTAACTTTTGAGGAACTAAAGGTGACTATTTGTTGTTTCTTTGACATCCACATGATGGATGCTTAATCAAGACTAAAAAAAAAATCAATTATTGACTTTCCACCTTCAAGATCACTTGTCCTATCAGCATGAACATAAACAAATATGTGAAAGTGAACATTGTTTTTGTAACAAATTCTAAAATATTAAATACTTATCAAGTATCAAAATATGTATTTTATTTCAAGTTAAACTACATATAGATTATAATCTCTTTGTCCTTTTGTGAATCCTTGACCTTAAAGAAAAGTATCTATTTTCTTGTACCATTGCTTTAGTGCTTGTTAAAGTCCATATAATATTTTGTAAAGACAATATACAAGATGTTCTTTACTTACAACTTAAAAACGTTGAAGTTATGTAATAAATACTTCATGTTTTAGATCTTTATATAAAAATATTGTCTTGGTATCCATATAATATAGTAGCTAGTTTTTTTGTGCAACAAGTCCTAATAGCAACCAAATTGTATCCTATTTTACTACATATACAAAGGTATCTTCATAATCTATGCCTACTTATTGTTTAAATCTTCTAACTGTATGGCATATTTTATATTTTTATAAGATTCCATCATTTTTTAAATTTGGCTTTAAATACCTATTTATGTACTAATACAAGTTTTTTTAGGTGGTAGATTAGTAAGTATCCACATACCATTTTTATAAATTGAAGATATCTCATCTTATATAACTTTATACCATTTTGGCTATATAATGGCATCTTAAAAATTTGATGGCTCCAATAGTAATTTATATAGGCCAACAAAGTTCTTTTACCTAACTTAGTAGATGCCTTATACATCTAGTTTAAATTTTACTATGGATTGATAAAAAAGAAAGATTAGTGTTACTTATAGTTTTGGCCTAATATAGTAGTAGAGACATTCATCAAAAGTTGTTGTAGACAATCAAAAATTGAGGTTGTCAATTGCATAGTGGTAGGAAGCGAGGTCAAGAAAAATAGTTTATATTGCTATGGAATGGTCTTTAGTTGAAGAATTAGTGAGGATCTTTAATATCTAGCTCGCTAATAAATATTATATTAGATTGTCAATGGATTATGATTTTTGTGATGAAAAATGTGGTAATGATGATGTTAATGGCCAATATTTGCTATGATTGAGTGAAGATTTGAGCATGTTAGAAAATTTGTGTTCTTCAAAAACCATGTCTTGAGTAATTATAAGTTGTCATAGTAAAGAAATCCAAACTTAATTGGCCTTAGTTTTTGAATTGAATCCAAGGTAGATGCCTTTAATAGAATGGAAGATGAATTTATTGCCTCCTCTTTGGTCAACATAGGTAATACACTTGAAGACACAAAGTTAACTTAGGTCTAACTTAATTCCACTAAATAATTTTTTTAGTGAGGTATGTTTGTTGGATTTTGTTGGTGAATAATTCATTAGCTGGATTGTTATATGTATTGCTTCAGCCTATCATTATAGAAAAAATCTTATTAAATACAATCTAATTTTTCTAATTAGCAACCTTGTTTTATTGGAGGGAAAGAGAAGTGTGTCTGGATAATGGTGATGTCACAAAAGATGTGATGTTATTTAAGATATTATATGAATTCATGACTAGTAAATTCCTTACCTCTATTAGATTGTAGTTGAAATAGTGGATGATTGCTTTATTACTTTATCATTAAATGAAAGGTTCTGAAATTTGCAAAAGTATTAGCTTTAGAATTAATAAAACATATCTAGAATTTTTTGGTCTAGTCATTTGTAAACAATAAGAATTAATGAGACTTACCTAGAAATTGGATTGAAAGTAGACCACAAAGGTTAGTGTTGATAATAGCAAATAGGTTAGTCATGCAATGAGAAGAATGCTTTAAAAAGTACTAGTAGATTTGTTTTTATTTAAGACAAGTTATGCATGATTGAGGTATTATAGATAATGAAAGTATGTCAATTACAAGATCTTCCTTGTTTATCAAGCTAAGGCTCTCAAAATTGATATAACCCAATTATTTATGTAATAGATAAGATAAGTTCATTAAGGTTTGAGTTTCATAAGTCAGTGAAAGTTCTTCATGTTGATTAAAAATGGTGAGTAATTTATATAATCTAGTTGTATTGTCTTCGTAGTTCAAAGTAAGTAGAATAAAGGGTTTAGTCGAAGTTAATATAATACAAGAAGAATGGTCAAAAACTACAATATGATCATCATTAATAAGCTTTCTAATAGATAGAATATTACAATGAAGCCCTAAATTATATTTAACAACTTTAAGTATTTTTATTTCTCTCAAAGAAAGAAATACATGTATTGAGTCTTGTTCCTTGATAACATGAATATTGCTTCTTGTCAAGATTATAAAAAATGAAGTAGAAAGTATTAAATATTAAAAAGAATTTTTATCTCCTAAAAAGTGGACCAATGCACCAAAATCTACTATCTATTTGGAAACATTGCCATGGATTGTAAGTTTATCAAGGGTAGTTTTCAATAGTTCTTCAAAGTATTATTATTCATCCAGAAACGGATCCAAATGCTCTGTTATATTTAAATTTATATGATCAAGAGAAGGGCAAAGAGGTCCATACATGACAATTGATTAGATGGAATAAAATTCTTGTTTTGAGATGCATAGATTTGATGTGGTGGTCTAAAAAATTGAGATGGTGTAGTATATAGAGGTGTGGATGCAAGACAATACTTGGAAGTATATCCATGATTACCATAGCATGTACAAAAGAAGGTATCATGATTTATATGGTCAAGTTGAAAAGCTCCACAAGATTGGTTGTATGGAGGTATACAATAATATTATATGAAAATGGTGCATTCATTCTGAATTTGATGAGCAAGGAGATTGAAGCATTAAAATAATGTACTGAGAATCTTGTGTACAATAATGGTATTGGTCTATGGCTAGCTGATATAAGTGAATTCTCATTGGATGTTGTAGACTCTTGTTATGAAGATTATGACATCTATATTGTTGGACATTTGCAAGTTCTTCCACTTATTAAATATAACCATTGTATTGGCAATGGTATTCATATGGTACATATTAGCAAGTCTGTTCCATGCAAGGTGTGGATTGAAGATGTCTTCTATAAATATGTGTAGCTTGGATTGTAGAAAAAACTCAATGCTTGAAGATGTTTGTTGTTGTTTTAGTCAAAGCTTTTTACCATCTTAAAGAGGTTTGCTAATTGCAAATATCATCAATAGAAGAATAGCAGGTTTGCTAGTATTGACAAAATCAATACCTCGATTTGATGAACTTGTTGTTCTTGAAGTAGTATTATCTTGAGTTGGTGTAGATGTAGGTGCTTCTCCTACTATGTCTTGAAGGCCGTTTGTGAGAAATATGCTAAGGAATATTGACCTCTAAAGTCCGAAGTTTGAAGATCTACTATACATGACTTCTTTAGAAACTTCAATATCCATTGTGCCTATTGAGATCAAACATAGGAGAATAGTTTGCTTAATATTATACAAAGAGAAAGAGATTTTGTAAGCTAACTATGGTATCAAATAAAATAAATTGCTGATGCATAGACCAGTACTAGGAGATAAGAGATCCAAGACCTAGCTTGCTCTCATACCATGTAGAAATAAAATAACAAAACATATATTGAATTGACAAGATTAGAATGGATCTATGCATTATGTATAGAGTACAAGGGTTATTCTCAAGATAGATGAATGGATAGTATTTTTCATCTACAAGGGTTTATGCTATCATTTATAGCTGATTTATGTTTCTTTGAATAAAATGCCTTCTTTTTATTTTGTATTGCATGGTATTTGTTTCGTTTCTATTTTTACACATTTTTGTCTTGTAGTGGTTCCTATGTAAAGTACATTTGTTTTGTATTAGTTGAGTTCTTCCACGGCATTTCAACAAGAATGTACTTTCTGGGGGTATTGCAGGTATGCTCTGTAAAGATAGAGCGGTCTTCTGAATATGCATTTGAAAGAAAGCTGCCCCATGCTCATGGAGACGCAGATGAAGGTGGCAATGCCTCAATCTTAGGAACAAGGCTTGTTTCCTTGATCTTCATCGTGAAGTTGTCAAAGCCAAGGCTTCACAAAATGTGGAGGTATTTCATTCAACAGTCAATTACGTAGTGGTTAAGAGACCAAAGATGCAGTGTTCAATCATGTCGTATGAATTTTCTGAATGGTGGTATCAAACATAGGATTCTTGAGGCAACTAAGATTTCCAATTACAACGTTAACCAAAGTGCACAATTAATTGAGGGTGTACTTTTGCACCAATATTGAAATGACATAATAAACACCCTTGTTTAACATCTCTTTCTATCAAGATCCTCAAAGTGGAGATTAAAAATAATAATAGTAAATAAATAAAATCCTTGATTCAATATCAAAATGGGTACATTCTGCAGGTTTGTGTACTTGACAGTTCATTTGGCCCTGGTTGCAGACCTCGTGTTCGGTTTCCTTCATGAGCACAAAGCAGACTTAGACGTGACAAGCTACGTCAATGAAGTGCACAAAATGTTCCGTAGGAGTTGTCTGCGTTGATCTGGAAGGAGGCGTGATCGGAAAAAGGTGACTGGCATAACGTAATAGAATTCAGCAAGATGCTAAGATTAAGGACCACAACAACGACAACTCTAGGCGACTCATGTGACGGGTAACCCATATTTGCATCCAACATGTTCTCTGTGATGTTTCGGGAAAAGTGATGCTGTCAACAGCAATTATTTCTCTTGACAGCATTGCATGTTCAGCAATCATGAATACATGCCACGAATAATTTCATTTGCAAAGTATGATATACACGAATCCAAGCTACCTAGTAACTGGAGGGAACTGGATGGAACTAGTTTATATTTCTAGAAAACTATAAAAAGAACATGTGGTGTCATGTATGCCTGGTTGTGACGTTAAATCTGCAGCTGTGAAGTCCATACGTTTATAATCTTAGGAACTATCTTCGTTGCTCACTCTGCAAATCGGTCGAATTCTTTTCCCAAAAGCTTTGAGGTTCGTCTTCAAGATGGAGGAACCAAAGAAATGACACAGGTGGTGACTTTTGATTACGTGCGAAGAAGGTGGCAAGTAGGGAGGGAAGAAAATATCTGTGACACATTTCGTTTCAGTGTATCTTCCTCCTCACACCTTTTGGCCAGAATAAGGTTGCATAAGTGTGAGTAAGTAATTCCAGTGATTTCTGAGTTCTTCAGATTTAAGCATTATCGAGCCTCACTTTTATTTTTCTGGGGAACATACGCATTTCCAGTCACTTGCAATAAGTGGCTGTATCACGAGATACACTTTCCAACCTGTAATACCATTACTATGTCATTTGGCAGATGTTGCTCAGAGCTCTTAAATATCTTTGCCGCAACGGAAAAAGCTTGTAGAAGAGACAGCATTTTTACTCTCGTATACTTCGCAACAGTCCACCACATGAAGCTTGCAACTCCCACAGCCCCAGCGCTTTGCTGTTGGTAACAATGCCAAGGAAAGTATACATGATGAGCTCGGGATAGTCCAAACCACAGGAAAGAAAACCACGTGCTACCTTCTCCGGACCTAACAGACATTTTGTACTAAACCCTGGCTAAGCACCACTGCCAATTATGTGACCGAAATTCATAAAAGGCGCGGTGTTCTCGTACAATGGTGTAGGCCCAATGGCGACCTCATTGACGGAATTTTGAGTCAGCAGATTCTTCAGCAACAGTAGCCCCCAATCTACAAGCTTCACAAACCTGAGCACAAGGACAAGTACAAAGTACCACTGTAGGGTTTCATCAGTGGGATTGGATATACAGTCCTCTAATGGAATGAAACAGGAAATTTGATCCCCCTCTAGTCCAGGTTCTTGTGACTGGCTCTGCCGACTTCTGCATGAAAAGGCATTCTCGTACAGGAGGATTAGATGGCGTCAATCCAATTGTGCAGACTGTAATTTCAATAAGCTATTCGAGATGCGTATTTAAAGCGATAATGCGCAAGCCCATTTCATCCGCACCTTCCTCTCGCTCTCTTGCTCTCTCGTCAGAATCTACATCCAGGCAAATGGCAAGTTAGACCTGCAAAGCCCACTCAGATCTGTGTACCACAACAACGAGACTTCAAACTAGAGTATGTTCCCGCTGCCAAGTCTGAAACATGACATCACTCACCACACGGGATTACACAGATGGAGCTCGACCGCCTCATCGAAACACTGAACAACTGGTTCACTATGAACTGCATCCCCAGCTTGAGAGTCCTCGGCAAGAGGGATGAAAAGTAATTTTAAGGTCTGGTTATTTAGTCTCTCTTTTCAGAAGCAGGTGAGAAATCTCTTGCACCCCAACTGCCCAAAAGAGTAACCACGCCCCATGACCTCGAAACAACGCTAGTCTCCTTGGCATACAAAAAGCGATACCGCACGCGTTGCGACCAAGAGCAAGGACTCGGAGGAGGAGGTAACAGCAGCAGCCACGGAAGTGTCCAGGTTTAGAGTTTAGAGTGAACTGATAATCTTCAAATGTACAAATGTGGAGCCTTTCAACTTTCACTTGCTTAGAAATATATATATATATATATATATATATGTATTTTAACAAATAAATAAATAAAGGGAATATTAAATAGACCCAACTTTTTAGTTAATCAACCTACCTATGATGTAGAATATGGTAATCATGATGAATGTGTTTGGTTTTCATTGGTTTTAGATCCAATAGTGGAGAAATGAATCAAGAGGTGATTTTTCCTTTTTTCCTAATGGTTAAGATGAGTGGGTAAATTTCAAGCCTAGATCTATTTCGCATTCCTATATATACATACATACAGAAGAAGGAAGAAAAAACAAAAAAACAAAACAAAACAAAACAATTCAGAATAGAGAGATTTAAACAATTCTCGAATAATCTCTTTTGGCATTATTCCTGAAGCAATCACAAAACAAGTGATGAAAACAAGCATCCACTGAACAATTACAGATGCCTCGGAAGATTCCATGTTGATCTCTTTCAACTTCCTTCAATTTCCATCTCTGATGACTCGGTAGATGTAGCGGGAATCTCTCCAAGCACAATTGATGACTTCAACCAACCACAACTTTGTGTTTTTTGAATTTTGAAAGTAAAGTATCAAAAGTTCATTAAGTTTTTTTCTTTCGTTTTTGTTTGCTTATCTCTTATTTTTTGATGCAGAATTGGTGGGAGAACAATACTATTTTACACACATTTTCGAAGTAAAGATGGTTTGTTCTTGTAGTATAATTTGAAATTGCTTTCGCTCTTTGTCAGCTAATTTGATGCATGATACATGTGGCCCACAGAGTTTAGTAACCCTAATTGAGATTGTTTGAAGCCAAAGTGTCACAAATCCCAATGCAGGGGGGAGCACAACACAGTTACAGGAGGCACCATTTTTCTCTCTCTTTGTGGGTCCATCAATTTGGGACTTTGGTCGGAAGACTTCAATTTTTATTTTTTTAAAATATACAATTACTTCAGAAAAGAAAAGGAACAAATGAAAAATTATATATATATATATATATACATATATACACACAAGAAAAAGGAAACAAAGATGTATTGTGAGGGAATAAGAATAACTGTATGTGAGGTTTTTGAGGTTGGAATTGCTATTTCCATGGGGAAAAAAGGGGGGGGAGGGAAAAAGAGAGGAAGTTTTCAAATTATTTATTCATTTATTTATTTGAATACAAAAAAAAGTTGTATGGATGTAATAAAATCGTTGAAAACATTCTACAAATCAAAAGTCATGAATTTGATAGCAACTGTCAGTTTGAAGCATAAAATTGACTGATTGTTACATCTCAGTTAAAAGAGTCTCAAAACAAATTAAAAAAAAACAAAGAAAAAGTGTATTTTATTCATAAAAATTACTTGGTTGTTATAAGAACAAGAGTATAAATAGAAAAATGCTTCAATAAATATGGATCTAAATATTGTGTATGCTATATTCTAAATCAAGACAATTTAAAGAACATAAAACAACACCAAAAGTTTGATACCACACCACTAATAAAAAGCAAGAAAAGAAAAGAAGAAAAGAAAAACTTGTCATACACTTTGTACTTCAAAAGAATGAAACTTTACTTGGAATGCCAACCTCTAACTATCAAAGATGTCACAAAATCCATTGACATGGCTTACTACAAAGATTTAAAGTACATATTTTGTACAAATTGAGTTTCTAATTTCTTTTTCTTTTTAAAAACATACATTGCCTCATTCTCATCTCAATCATATATATTGTTTTTTTTTAGCATTAAAGCTTTTCTTCAATAAGCATTGGCATTGATTTTTATCTTGTGGTTTATTTTGTATGTAGTCAATGTAAATTTTATGTTACCTTGGTTCAATCTTTCATAAAGAGTCCACACAAAACTTCCTCTTAAAGAACTTTATTTTGATGTGCATTACATAAATATACATGCATTAAAGTCAATTTGAAACAAAGCACCCTATTATTAAGCAACCGTGCTATCATCACATCTTTTCCGTTTTGTTTTTTTGTTTTGTTTTGTTTTTTTGTTTTTTTTTTTTTTTCTAAACCAAGTGTCAACCTCGGTGTTATAAATAAGTCAACTCTTATTAACTTATGACTCTTTGAAGGGTACAAATTTCAAATACTTTGACTTAGATGATTTATATATTTAATTAACTATAAACTTTAAGAATTCATAACTCACATCCCAAGAGACATGAAGGCAAAGTTTCTCTTTTCAAGGTTTAGGGCTCTTGGGTGTGGTTTTCAAGGGGCGAAGGAGCCTTCCGACACTAATCCCAATAAAGACGTTGGAAAAAGTGAAAATATGAATAAATAAATAAATATTTATTTATTTATTTTTAATGAAATTTATTCTATTCCGTTACTTTGACTCGTTCCTCATGCGCTCATGCCGAGCTGGCACATGTGTTTAAGAATTGGCCAGTTTATATATGAACTATATTTTGTAACTATTAGTATCCTAGTAAAGATAGTTTTCAAATTTTGTATTCATACATGCGTGAATGAGAAAAATATAAAAATGGCTTTGCTAATCACTCTAGACATTTGAAGTTCCAAACATTTTGGTTTTGTTTTTGGTATTTCTGTTCTTTTATTCTTTAATGTTTTAAATTTTGGCTAAATGTTTTGGAATATGATGTGAAATTGAGTCATTAATGTGCAAGACCAATGGCAGGTAAATGAATTCTGATTATGGTTTTTGTTAGCATTTATCGAAATTTGGCGTCTGCAATAATATATGTTTTTATGTGCATTTATGTTTGTCATTATGGTTGAAACATAAAAGTTAGCAGTATAAGAAGATGTGATATATATTTTTCTTGCAAAAGATGATTGATACTTGATATGATGGTAACAATGAATTTCCCAGTTAAACTGAAAGTTGTGAATTTTAGATAATTATATTTTATGTTATGTGCTTAGTTTGTCAAAAATTTAATATCTAGTATGAAAAAACTGCTTGACAATAACATGAAATGTATATATATATATATATGTATCAATGATGATTTGGTATTACAACTTGCAATGACAAATAATGAATAAACTAACAAAATTCAACATAGAGAGGATTTGTTTTGGGGAAATTTGAGACGAATGTTATTTGGGCTCATACATTTGCATTTACATCATGGGAGATATGTATTTATTTATATGTGCATACTTACAAAAAGATAAAAAATCAACCATGTTTATTCAATTGTGTATATATAGGAATGTAGCTTAAAAAATCACAAAAATAATAATATGACAAGTGTTTTTTCTTCATTAAAAACAAGCAAGACCAATTAGAAAGCCATTGGTTGTTAGTAAAAAAACACAATCTTTTAACAAAACTTAATTAACTATCTTGAAAGAAGTGGAAATATAACATCTACATGTCACAATTGCATAATTTTGCAACAGTAAGTTGTGCAAACAACATTACCATATATGATTTAATGGCCCTTTCATTCCTAAGCTCTAGGTCAAGTAAACGTGAAGCAATTGAAGCAAATTTCATGCTTGGAACCCCTAGAAGTTGGTTTAAACTAAGGCTTGGAGGACAAGAGTGTCTTGGATAATGTGGTATTCTTTGATACAATTGAAGTTGATTGGGATTTCAATTCACTACTCCTTTCGATGCAAATTTCGGATAAAAAAGAAGATAAAATCACTACTTTAATCAATCAATCCACTTGGTGATATCATTCAATCAACATAGGCAATTCAAGTTTTGTCATTAAATATTTACCTTCTCTGTACAACCTTAGGCAATTACAATAGCTAAAATAGCAAAGCAGCAAAAAGCAATATGTATGATGATAAACACAAACTCTTGACTAAGTCCACCCAAATACAAAAAAAATAAAAAAATAAAAAAAGCAAGAATTATTATTAACCGTCAAAGAATGGCAAGTGGCATCAATATCAGGCTGGCAAATTTGTACCAGAGATGTTGGCGGTTCGAACCCTAACTGTGAGAAAATTCCTTCCTTACCTGAAGGCAACTGACATATAGACACCCTCTCTGCTGCTTCAAAAACTTAAAAAATGAGAGATAAAAGGAACTGGTGCTTTTTCTTAATATTAAATTCAAGAGTGGGTTTTTTTTTAGAAACATGGATTAAGCCATCAACAAAGAGGGCGAGACAAAAGAGAAGTTTGTGGGGCCTTTACTCGCGACCGAAACTCTCGAGCCGCGACGCGCCGCGCCGCGACCTAACGCGACGCGTTGTCACGCAATAGGGGGTGAGTGTCGCGTGTATGCGCGTCAGCGCGCCCAGTAGGATCCGCAACGACCGCGGTGCCGCTCCGATTGAGTGCTTCGGGGATTGAAGCAACCCCACCTCCTCCGATTGCACAGCGCGGGAGCACAGTCCGGCATAGCCCGGGAGCTAAATATAAGCCAAACAACGCAGCACCCAAAAAGATGCGAGGAGGGCAACAACGATCCATCCTCACCTGGGTCCTGTCGGGTCGAGTGCCGCGTGGGGGCCCAGCGCCTCTCGCACCCTCTCAAACTATGCTCTGTGCAACACGACGGGTTGACTCCATCAGGCTCCGTGGACGAAATTCGTCGACGCTGCTAGGGGTAGAATACAAAGTCAAGAGCTGGGTCGGGTAACGCCAGGAATCGTGGCATCTCTCCCCGGTAGATTGCCACTTCGGAATCCTGGATATCGGAGAATTATTACACAGTTTAGAACGCGGATCGAAACGATCAAAAGACGTGGGGATGGTTCCAGGTTGCGGGTGCGACGAGCTCCAAGGGTGAAGGGTGGTGCTGCGTGGCGCTGGGACTGGGACTGGGACTCGGAAGGATGTTTTCTTTCAGGGGGGACCAGCTCTGATCACTTATGGGGAGCGCCGAGAGTTAATCTCGAGGTCAGTGAGAGTTTTGTGGACAGGTTGGGCGCGAAGCGTAGCAGTCGAAGTGTCAAACCCCGCCATCCATGTCGGTGTGGGGTTGCTGCTGCTGCTGCACCGTCGTCGACTGCGCAGGTCAGCTCTCGAGCCTTGAGATGTAGGAACTATCAGCAGTAGTAGCAAGCATCGTGATTAGTAGTGAAGTCGCGGTTGCCGTCGTCGTCTTCGTCTTCGTGGTTACGTGACTGGGCTAGACCGAGTTCAGTAAGTGCTGGGGTGCTTGCCTGGTGCGCTGACTGGTGTGGATCCTCGCGGGAATGAGAGGTTGTCTAGAGGTTGAGTGTTGCGGAGTGGTGGAAAAGACTAGGTAATAAATGCGTCTCCTCCATTAGCGCGGGTAATGCATTGTAGGGAGGCCGGAGTTTGACCTTCGAAAGCGGACTCAATTTCATGAAGAACACGGTTCGTAATGTAGTGAATGTTACGGGCAGATTGAAGTTTTCTGTGTTTTTTTCGATACTGTTAACGATTCTCTTCGATTCGTGTGTACGAGAGGCATAGAAATACGCTGCAGTGAGTAGTAGCGTGCGCATTAGACTTCCGAAGGCGTGATTGGAGGGCATTCGTACAATTTCTACGTCCTGTGTCTATTATCCCGCGATCCTCTCCTTTCTTGAACTTGCTTCGGTACGCCGAAGAGGCTAAAATTCTGTGGTGGCTTATCGAACGCTTTGGCTGCACATTGGTTGGAATGGAGTCGTTCGCAGGAGAAGTGGGTTCGTCATTGACCTTGGCTGTGCAGCAGTGCGTGCACGCGATCTCTTATCTTCTAGTATCGATGAACCCATCTCTATGATGCTCAGGAAAGAGCGGGATCGACGAATCAAAAAATAATTCCTCCTTTTGGTATTTCGAAAATATCGCCGAATTCTTGTCGGCTTTAGCATTAATGTCGTTTGTCCAGACAACGGTGGTTAAGTTGTCGGCTTGCGATATAATATCACTGAATCGCTGCCTTAAGTGACGAGGAAGCCTGCGCCTTAGAACCCCGCCGTAGATTCTCCTCCTCCCAGGGTTTTGCAAGTAGTTTTGAATTCAGAGTTTTGGAGATCAAGATTGCTTTGTAAGATGCAGTGGCTTCGTTTCATCATTGTCGGCAAGGAGGGTGGTGGCAGACTGGTCCACTATCATAGCTGATCGACTTTGTCGGGGACTGCAACCTTTTGACTTCGTCCATTAGGAGAGATTCGTCGCAAGTAGGCGCATTGAAGAGTGGCCCTCTACGCTCCGCTCTTTTGAAATTATAGCTCTGCAATCTCATTCTATCACTCGTGATGTTCACGTCAGACACCCCGAATTGCGATAATTCCATGACGGGGTTATTAGGCTGCCTCGAGTTCGTTTTCGGGTTGGTTTAGTGAGCTTCATTCCGTCCAGGACCCGCGAAATTTTCTAGATTATCGGGTACTTAAGATTAGTCTCAGGAATAGTGTGTGCTTTCAAGCCTTAGGGTTGGTTGAGTGGCTCATAAAAATTCTAGCACGGTTGTTGGATGCCACCGAACTTCAAATCTCATTTTCTCTGGAGTTAACAATGCAATGATTCCTGAATCAATGAAAATCGACGAGCGTGAGTGGGATATTGTGACAGTACCTTGACCATGAACTCTGAACTCAACTTCAGTTCGGAAGCGCGCCGCTCTCGAGCTCCATGGCGGATTCCTGCAGCCTCCCAATTGATGTTGTGATGAGGTTTTAGGAGTGTTTGCCTGGGTGGGAGTTTTGAGCGGTTCTAAATTAAGGCTTCTCAGTGAGAATTTTTCTGTTCAGTAGTGCCACATTGAAATTGTATCCGTGAGTCTTTGTCTGTATCTCTATTTTAGTCTCATTCCTAATTTTTTTTTTTTTTTTTTTTTTTTTTTTTTGTTTCTTCTTCTTCTTCTCTCTCCGTGTGTGTGTGTGTGTGTCTCGTTAATTTGTTTTTTGAAGTTTAGTGAGGAATGCAAGAGCACCCTGTGAGGTATGAGCCAAACGGCTGGCAAGGCTCATGTAAGTGAGAGTTTAGTTATCGACAAGAAATCACGGAGAATTGAGAAGAATCTCAAACACGGAGAGTTTAAGCATGTTCACTTGACGAACAATATTCACATCAAGCGCCACTTTCACTTGCTCTTGCAGAGAGCGCACAGCGGTCTTATGGTGGATGGCCAGCGGACGCCGTTACCACAATTACCTCACATGAGGGAGTTGACAGCTCTGCGGAAGGCACGAGCCTTGAAAGATCCGGGGAGTAATTCCTCTGTCTCCTCTGGCAGTAAGAAGGCGAAATTAAAAACCTTGATTGGCGATCCTCACCAAGATGCGCAAGCGCTCGCTATCGAGCTGTCGGGAAAACTTGCGAAGTCAGCAAAACTTCCTTCCCAGGGCGATGGTGGGAGCCTTCAAGTATCGATACAACGAAAAATTCAAGCAGATAAAAGTGTCAACATAGACAAACAGCCCAAAAGGGGCGTGTCAAAGAAAATGGCATCCAAGGAAGCTCCGTCTCCAGGCAATGACCAGAAAGATGGCGTGCGGAATCCAGTGAAGGTGGATGTCAGAGAGAGAATTAAACAAATTGAGCAGTCTTTTGCTGGATCCACATCGGGGACTTATTCCGGGGAGTTGCGAAAGGAGGAACTTCTCAAGCAACTGAAAACTCGGGAGCGATTGCCGGGAGAAGTAGAGAAAGACCTGGAGAACATTCCTAGGTCAGACGAGAGATGGGAATCTGGGCCTGCCCGACGAGAAGAGCTTGCGAGGAGAGTAATCGATGAGCGCGGCTTCTCTATGTCTTCTCTGTCACAGCTTCTGGGGAATCATGTCGGAAGTAGTCGGAGCGGGTTTAACTTCTTGGGCACGTTGGGTGATAAAGAGCGTCGTAGCGATCGCGGTGGCGAGAGTGCGTTCGAGACTGATGCGGACGACGCCAATCTCGTGAAGAGGGAGACGACGCGACCGAAGCCTGCAACCTTGAATCCTGCATCGCCGACACATTTGGGCTCAGCGTCGCGTGGGAAAGAGGACCTTAAGAAGCCAAAGCCTGGAATCGCTCGTGGCCGGCGGAAGCTCAGGCCAAGAGAGAGGAATACCCATTTAACTCGAGTCAGGACTGGTAAAGCTGCAGCGGGCTCAAAGAATGGAGTTCCGCTTCGTGGCGCTGTTGTCATAGACGATGAGCTCGATGTCTCTGAACTCCCACCGCAAACCGAATTTACAGTTCCGTGGGATTCGTCTCGGATACACAGACATGGCGATAGAGCTTATATTGACGTGACTGATTTGGCACGGGCGGTTTCAGAGTCGAGAAGGCGTCACGGATCTGATTCTCTATTGAGTGGGCAGAATCCCCCGGATGAGCAGTCCATTTCTTCGCTGGATTCAGACGCGAACGCATTGCCATTCATAATCGGCGAGGAAACACTTGATAGCGATGGTGGGGGGTATTACATTGACACGATGAGGTCTCGAGAGGTTCCGCAGAAGCAATGGCAGAGGAATCGTCGGGTATTGCTTCAAAATGCCGTCAAGGATGTTCCAGTTGTAGAAGCAGCCTCCACGAGCGGGTCGAAAGTAGAGGCACCATCAGATGGGAATCGAACGCTGACACTCAAGTATAGACCCAAGAATTTCAAGGACATTGTGGGTCAACCCATGGTCGTGAAGAGCCTGTCGAGCGCGATCATGAAACGGAAAGTGGCCCCGGTGTATCTGTTCATGGGTCCCCGTGGGACGGGCAAGACCTCGGCTGCTAGAGTGTTGGCAGCAGGGTTGAATTGCGAGTCGTTGGACTATTCAACACGCCCGTGTGGACTTTGCCGGGAGTGTGCGACAATGGTGCTTAACCGGAACACAGACGTGCGACAGATTGAGGCAGCCTCGAATGTGGACATGGCGAGTCTGAAAGCTATGATGGGCAGCTTGAAGCCACACGCTCGCTACAAGGTGATCATCGTCGAGGGGTGCGATTTGCTGAATACCGACATATGGAATGCGTTTTTGACATTATTGGAAGAGCCCCCGAAAGATGTGGTGTTTGTCCTCAATACCACGGATGCGGAGCGCATCCCGGCGACTGCAACTTCGCGATGCCAGAAGTTCCATTTCTCCAAAGTGAGTGAAGCAGATATCGTAAAAAGGCTTGAATACTTGGCTGAGAAGGAGGGTTTGCACGTCGAGGCGGGCGCGTTGTCGCTAATTGCGGCGAGATCAGACGGGTCGCTTCGAGATGCTGTAATCCTTCTCGATCAAGTATGCCTTTTGGACAAGAATGTGTCGGTGGATTTAGTTCGAGAGGTTGGTGGCCTTCCCCCGGTGAACAAGAATTTGGATTTGCTGGACTTTGCTCTCTCAGCCGACACTATCAACACAGTTAAGACCTTGCGAGAAGTGCTGGCCTCCAGTGTAGAACCTCTCAGGCTCGTCTCTCAATTGGGCGGCTTAATTACTGACATTCTCGCTGGCAGCCTCGAAGTGGACCGAGGCAGTCGGAAAGATGGATCCTTCTTCAATCGGAATTTCTGTAAGTGTTTTTTTCTTTTTTCTTTTCTTTTCCTGAAGTTGTTTTTTCAGTTCCATTTCATCATCTCATGTTGAATGCATACTTCAACACTCGGCGGTTTATTACTGTTGTTGTTACATACGTACGTTTTTGTCAACAAGCAATTCTGTCGTTCATTGCAGCTGCGAAGGTAGAGCAACATCGGCTACGACAAGCGCTCAAGGTTCTGTCGGAAGCTGAACTGCAATTGCGAGGAGCAGGCGATAAAGCAACCTGGCTGACAGCCGCGCTTTTGCAGTTTGCACCCGATAGGTCATTTCTTCCCTCCGAAGCAAGTACGGATGTGGCACTAACAAGCGCGAGACCATCCACCAGTCTCCCCGTTTCCAAGACAGAGCATCTATCGATGAACGAACCCGAGTATCAGGCTCAAGTTACAGAATCTATAAGGACAGTTCAAACTCCCCAACCAGACAAGCGAAGGCCGAAGAAATCCTCTGCCAAGGTTCCAGAAGAGGACGGTGGGATGTCCTTGTCGGAGCAGAAATTGGAAGAAGCTTGGGGTAGGGGGCCAGCTCAACAAAAGTCGATGGATAAGCATGTCGGAGAGACTTCAGAACCACTCAGACGTGCGTCAGAGACGACGTTAGGGTTTCAGATATTTCGAGACGATGAATTGGTGGAGCTTTGGAGGGCAGTGCTCTGGAACATCACGTCGAGGAATTTGAGGCAGCTACTACAGACTCATGGGCAACTTGTTGCAGGAGGCGTCGCCAGTGGTAAGTTGCGAATGAAAGTTAATTGCGTCACCTGCTTTCGTTTCTGTGAGAGATTCCTTGGATTTAGGGTTTAGTGGTTGTGACATGTAATTTTAACCCGCTCTTTCGCTCTGAAACTCCAGATGGGTCATTGGCTGTTGTGTCATTGGAGTTCGACCATCCGCGTGATAAGTACAAAGCGGAGCGGTCATGGAGGACCATCTCCTCTACCTTTCAAGCCGTGCTCAACACTGATGTTGAGCTTCAAATTAGTTTGAGCAACAACCCTCTCGACAATGCTGCGCTTGCACGTGCTGGTGAACCTCTGGCCGACGCACAGCCGGGTCCATCCACTCATCACGAGGACTTGGAGATCGTGACTGAGGATTCTAATGCTGAGCAACCTGGACCATCTACTCAACAACCGCATAAAAACAAGGGTGTTGTAGATGATGATTCCATCGCTCATGGTGCCCATGTGCAGGATGCGCAGGGAGCGCATTCACCTAGTCATCAGAGACGAGCCACTAAAACCCGAAGGCATCGTCAAGTATCCTCTACCACAGAGGGGTTAGAGATTCAACCGGATATTCAGCAGCAGTCAGAGCCAGAGGGCATTACTCCTCGCCGGTCGCCACCGATTCGGAGACGGGGAGGGAGACGATCCGGGGATGCAAAGGCAGCAAGCTCTAAAGGAACCAAGACAGCCATTCATGTGCGGGAGATAAGGGTGGCTTCAAAAGATTCCAGCAGTTTCGGTAGCGTAGGTGGTGGCAGAAGACCTCCCAAAGACGAGAAACCATTGAGCACCACGTTCGAGGATCGTCTAGGCGAGGTTGAAGATCTACATCCAGCTCAGAGAAACAGCTCGCAGCAGCAAAATGACAGCGAAGCGCCAGCAAGACCTGACATCCGCAATAGCACGTAAGCGTATGCTCTCTCAATCGATTGCCGTAATCTCAAATAGACTGCATGAGTTAAAAACTAAGCATTCACCATACGTGCCTCAACATTGTAAATGAATCTCTGTTTGAAACACAGGGTCGATGCTCAGCGTGGATTACCGAGAGAAAGTTCCTTGTGCTGCAGGAGAGCATCACCTCAGCACGGCGTTTTGATGGTAAGTTGCTCAACTAAGAGTGATCAAGTTCTCAACCATCGCTTTCCGGTCAGTCTTCTGGATGCATTTGTATGGCGACACTGACAATTTCCCTTTGCTTGTGCTTCATCAGCGGAAGTCCAGGGTGAAGAGCTTGCACAAGGCGAAAGGGAACACTCTGTTTCTCAGACTAGTCCCTTGCGCCAAATCCAAAGTAGCAGGGAATCCCACACCAGCTCCCGTGGCCCCTTGACTAACTCGCAGCTGCTTGCTCCTTCATGAAGTATACCTCTTCGAAATTCAAGCTTCGGAGCGACAAATCCCCAGCAGCCAAATCCCACGGTCCGGGATCCTATAGGCGCTTCCAGTGCATCGATCACATGCTTCGATGCTACACTTCCAATTTGCATCAATCTGGCCACCTCGCGGCTGCTAGCAGCCGTGATTCATGTGACGGAGGACGAAGTTGTGCTCTTTTGGAGAGAAGAAGCCCGCTCGGATATGGAAAACGGAACTTGATTGCACAGGATGGCGCGTTTTAAATATTTAATTTTTTTTTTTCGTTTTTCTGCGGGGACAATATGGCACCCCCCCCCCTTTAAATTTTATTATTATTATTATCATTATGGTTAACGCCCTCATACATGGGCATCAAGTCTCGAGTCAGACTTGGTGACAACACCGCTTGTACAATATTGCAGCAGCGGATAGGTAAGCTTCATTCTTAAGCAACAGACAAAGTCTTTAATAACGCCTTCCATGGAAGCAGTGGATCTCATGGATACCATCTCTCATGTGGTGCTTAAGCGTAGCATCGAAGTTCCCGAGTTCATGGTTGTGGTGGGGAGACTTCAAGCGTAGGAACGATATTCTTTTGGAACAAGGCTAAACTTCGCAAGGAGAAACAGGCCAGTGGCCGTTGTAGTTTACCTCGTCAATCGGTAAATGAAGGATGATCAGCAAGTTCTCAGGAACAGCATTTCTCGGAATCACAAGAGGGAACATCAGAATCCGCAAAGCTGCATTGATTGCTACGATCGATTCAAGGAACAGTGATGCGGTGAGCTGGCGGTTACATCGCAAGTTCTCTCCACGCTCATGAGCTTCAACGCCGCAGTAGCGGAACAGCTCACATTTGTTGCAGAAAATAGTATTGTCATGGGTAGGGACAGCAACGCTACGTAAGTAGACATCTTAGACACATGTTTCTGTACACTGGTAGGAGAAATTCAAAGCTCTAATCAATTTGCACGACTGCTCTACCCTTGATTGTGATGCTCCCCTTCTTTCACAACATCCAACGTCATGCGCATCCATCTTAAGTTAATTCTGTGTATCGACACAATTACTAAAATAAAGGTAACTAAACCTGAACTTAAGATAACATTCCGAACAATTCCACACTGAAAATATTGCGGTTTGACGCCCACAAGCTTCGTCTTCACAAGCAAACTGGCAACAAGAAATGAATCTGGAGTAGAAAATGCAAAACTTCGCGCTGAAGATTCGGTGTTATTTGGAAGAGTCAAATATTTCCTGCGAATGTTATCGTGGCACGCAAATAACCGCTTTTGATGGGCGACGTGGGTGTGGTGAATGTGCGGAGGAATTACGCAGATACTTTATGGCGTTACTTTAAGGCAGTCTACGGTTAAAGCAAAAGGGCAGGAAAAGGCAAAAGTGGGGGCGGGAGGGAAGCAGGCCGGCCGCTGCCGCAAGCCATGGGAAGAGTGAGGGCGGGTTGCAGTCTGGCTTTCGTGACCTCGAACCCCCGGACTCACCGCCGCATAGCTGCGCTCGGCCACCGAGTCGCGGATTCCTGTTTGGATCGTAAAGTTGCAGCTGCTCGTGCGCGGCCTCGTGATGCCGCTGGTTCCCGCCTGGCTGTTCCCGAATCGGTTACCAATTGAGGTCGGGAGTCGGATTTCCGTCTCCGGTGCAGGGCTGTCGTAGGGTTTGGTATTCGGGTGCTCTGTCGCTCGGGTGCCCAGGTGGGGTGGAATGATTACAGATTTTTGTGGCTGAGGCGAGCTCGTGTTGCTTGCTGCCAGTGCTGATTGAGCTGCTGCTGGTGTCATCGACGATGTCGTCGTGTGAAGCATTGGGTTTACGTTGTGGATTGTGAGGGAAAGAGCTGGCGAGGACGTTGATTTTTGTGCGGAGGCTTAAAGAGGACTTTTCTCTATCTTTTCTTCTCCTTCTTCATCCTTTTCTGGGAGAGGATGGATGGTACTTCGGGTCTGCAGAGTCTCGGCTCAGAAAGGGAGACATGGATTGACGAAGAGGTGGAGGCGCTGCTGGATGTGTGGGGTGATACTTACATTCATGTGAAGCGAGAGAATTTGGGGAAGCGGCACTGGGAAACGGTGGTGCGGGAGGTGAACGCACGGCTGACGCACCAGCGAGAGCAGCCGCAGATGAAGAACAAGATTGACTCGCTGAAGAAGCGATACAAGCGCGAGAAGCTGAGCAAGGGGGAGAGCGACCGGAATTTGATCACGTGGAAGTGGTACGACCGGTGCGACATGTTGTGGGGTACTTCGACGCGGGAGATGAGCAGCGTTGGCATGGGCTTGGTGAGAGGGGCGCACCAACATCAGCACCGTGTGGAGGCCGCCCATGCTCATTCGGTGGACATAATGCAGCACCAGGATAGCAGCCGGTTGGTTCCATTACAAGCCGCGATGCAGCCTGAAGTGCATCTGAATGACGATCGCCATGGCCTGAACTTGAAGAATGTTGCGGCGTCGAGGATCGGCGATTGCCATGAGGAACATTGTCCCCCGAATGCCGATCAGACTCTTCCCTCTCCGTGCTCCCAGTGCCGTGGCAATCCTGGTGAGGGTCACGGTAGAGAGAATGTGAAACGGAGGAAGCTAGGGGCGGGCATCACAGCTGCGAATCTAGCAAAGATTGTCCAGGGCTTTGCGGATACTTACGCCCGAGTGGAGCAGGCCAAGATGGAGATGAACATGGTCATGGAACTGCGACGGCTGGAGTTTATGGAAAGGGTGGAGCTGAAGCGACAGGAGTGCGAGGAAAAGTACTTGGAGAGAAAGCTTAAGATGGAGGAGCGGCGGCTGGAGCTGCAGCAGAAGTTGACGGACCGGAAGCTGGAGATGCAGGAGAAGCACATGGAGAGACGGGAGAGTCTGAAGTTGGAGATAATGCGGCTGCGGCTGCAGGTGGCGGGGCAACCGAAAAAGACACCCGTGGTGGAGCAGCAGGCGGTACAGACATGCGAGAAGTTCAGCAGCTCCAACATCACGACTTGCACTTGAATTCCCGGTCGCTTCCATGCGCGTAGAAATCGCTCAACTCCACGATTTCATCGTCGACTTGTTAATGTATAGTACTATCGTTGTACAGAACGGCAATCCAACGCTTGTAGATAGGCTCAGGTTAGGGTGCGTACTGTTCTGTCTCCCTCGCTGTCTCTTCCAGCAACATCCCACTGGGGTCGGAGCAGAAGAATATTAGAACAGGGGCTCTTTACAGGCTCAAGTTCCTTTACAACAGCTTGCACATGGTTGGTGTTGCTTGCCCACGTCCGGGAAGTGGGTGGCCTATACAAAGATGTTCAGGTAAAGAATGTAGCATTGATCCGCTCGTATACGGGAACAGCTCTTCTTTCACCAATTGGGTTCAGTTTCCCTTGTGATGTTTGGTGTCTGGCTGGCACTTCGCATTTGATTTGATCACTGTCAAACACTAATGATCGCTTCATGTCTGGTTCACCCATGGAGGCTTGAGCAATGGCTTTTGTACATAAACATGTTTGGAGCATGGCTGTATGTTAAGTGTGCATTGCAGATTGGAGCTACACATGGAGCTCAGCCATGAACCCAAGCTGCGGCGTTGGTGATGTTTGCTGCAAGTTCTCTAAGGGGACGTGGTGTTACTGATTCGTTGGGGTTGCACATCTTGCCAATAAAGAGCTTCACTTTTACGGTACTTGTAGCTCCTGTCATGTGGGTTAATTGTGTACTTGATCTAGCGTGGGGCAAGCATGTACCTTGTTTTTCACCGTAGAAGCAGAACATCATAAAAAGACAATTTGTTCGAGGCTTCAAAGTCCGTCTGGTAGCATTGTGAATGGCATGGTTGTGTCGATTTTCTATGCTGCATATGGTTCACAGTGGACAGTTTGACAGTATACTCCACAGTGGGTAGTGTGTTTAATATGTTCTTTATGCTTGACACTTCTCTTCTTTTTAGGAATTGAATTCATCAGCTTTTAGTGGATGGAAATTTTGTTTTTCGGTTTCATTGCTATGCTTGTAATAGTTTCTAATTTATCTAGAACTCATGTTAGAAGTGTCAATTACTTGTTTGTATATGTATGAATATTGTGTAATAATACATTTTTAAACAATGTTGCATGGATAATATTAAAAGACTTTTATTAGATAAATTTATGCACAGGGATATCAAAGTCTTGTATTTAGCTTGTTAAGTTATACAAAATCTTCAAGTGCCTTTTTAATGCAACTCATAATTTGAATTCATCCAAGAGTTTTTGTATTCCACAGTTTTTATTTTGTATTTGTTTTTCAGTTCTTAGGTAAATAACAAAAAGAGATTTTTGAATATTAATAATACTAATAATATTAACAATAATCACATGATTGTCAAACAATCATTCTTTCAAAAATTAACAGAAATAAGTTATTGAACCCAAATAACAACAATAATAACAAAAAAAATAACATCCTCAAATGAAAAAAAATTGTGAAAAACCACAACCTTCACAAGTAAATGTCAATTCAACAAATTCTTATATAAACATTCAAAACATGTTTCAACTCCTTTATATCATTTTCAGGATAGAAATATTAAGAATACAATTTCATACTTAATTTCAGTTTAAAATTGATCTAAATGTGTCTACTTTTGTGTCTTTTCTTATAAATAGAAAAATATTTGGATTACAAAACTGAAGTAACTTCGAATAAGCTACAACTATTTGATGTTGGTCATAGTTATGTTTAATTGTACAGGTTTATTTTTTATTCTATTTATTCTTAACTCACTTTAATTTTTAACTTATTTTATTTTCCTTATCTCTTCATTAGTTCAGTGCATACTATCTTCTTTTGTTCACCTGATCCAATCTTAGGTGGTTATCTACATGCATTATATAATATATAGATATAAATTTATTTTTGAGATACTTTTAAGCTTAAAAACTAGATGTTAAAAGTATTCATCTTGTTAAATTTACATATCTTTAGGAATATCAATTTAGGTGTCACATCTACATTAAAAAATATAGATAAATCAAAGAAAATATAAAATTAAGAAAAGCCTTAAAATATCTTATATTTTTAGGGTGTTATTAATGCTGTCACAAATTTTGCTATTGCCACCACTATTTTTCATCCACAATATTTTTTATATAATTTGAAAAAGAAAAAGAAAACATATTGAAATATTAATAGTATTTTTTATTGGAAAAAAAAAATAAAGAAACATGTTGAGTGGGTTGCAACTTGTGGTGGTAGTAGCAAAAATTATAGACATGTGATGGATGGTAGATTGTAGTGGTAGTAACAATATCCTATTTTTATAGCTTGAGGAGTTGAATTTACTCACACTTCCTAATACTTGGTTGCAAACTTTATGTATTGAAGTTGTTGCTCCTATTTTAATATATTTTAATTCAAATTAATTGATTGTTGAATATAAACAATGATAAAATGTCAAAAATAATTATCTACAGATGTACCTTTTTTTTGAAAGCTATCTCCAAATTGGTAATGAGTTGTAAATGTATTTTCTTTAAATGGTACTCAATAGTATGTCTTAGGGTGTTTTCTTTGAAGAAACATGTGACAATCTTTTTATGGTTGAATTGGACATTATTACTCTTCCAAATTACACAAGAAGAATTATGACAAAAAAATAGAATTAAACTTATGACAAAGGTGCAGATGTTGCATTTAGTAGTTGCAGATATTACTCAATCACAACTTTCTTTTCTTATTTGCACAACATTCAACTAGCATGTTACATAAAAGCAAAATAAGTGGAAAATTCTTATTTTTTGAAACTTGGAAATGAAAATGACAACTTTGAGATATGACTTCACTAGTTCAAGAGGTTTCAGAAACCCCCCCTACCCACTTGCTTAATCATCAGTGCAGCCTTTGGATTTAGGGTTTCGGTTTAGGGTTTTGGTTTTAGGGTTTCCACAAGGTGTCCCGCAATCATCCGCTCTGGTCTCACTGCTACTTGAACTCAACTCAACTGACGCATCCGTTGCTATTTTTTTTTTCTTGGAGATGCAGCCCAACCAATCGACTCGCAGAAGCTGCACAGAATCAACACACGGATCTACCACAAAACTTGCTGCGGCAGCTCCACCGTGAAAGCGCTGTGAGCATGAGGAGCAGAAGAAGCACAGAGAATGATCTCGTCGAAATCCTTCTTTGCAGCTCACAAACCCACAGCGGAAACAATGAGCTCTAAGATGTTGAGGTACGACTATTTCTGAAGCTTTTGCTCGTGTTTAGTATTCATGTTTGTCCAGAGCAGGGCTGACTTGCTGCTTCAGAAGGAACATGGACTGCTTCAAATCGAATAGCACCACTAGTGAGTTAATATTTTATAAAATTTATCCCACAAATGTTCTATGCACATCAATGAGTGGGAATGGGATTTGCGGGGCGCCTGTAGCTCAGTGGATAGAGCGTCTGTTTCCTAAGCAGAAAGTCGTAGGTTCGACCCCTACCTGGCGCGTCCCTTGGAACTTCACAGCCTTTTCCATCGATCTCATTTCAGCGTTGTTCTTCCCATCGTTATCTTACAGGTTTTGTGTTTGCAGAAAAGTAATGGGAGAAATATAAGTGTACAAATTTAGATGTGATTTTTCCATTTCACAGCGGATTTTAGCTGGCTCATCATAAAGAAGACAAAGAATCTGCTAAGAATTATTTCTTTTACCAAATCACTTTATAATCGTTACTGTCTTTTAGTGATCAGATGCTTTCCAGACTCACCTGAAGTTCTAGGGATAAGAGGATTATCGCATGAACAGCGGGAAAGAAACCAAATGGCATATGTGAGCGTAGAATTACTGAACTGAGAGTTTACTAGAAACCTCAAAAGAAATTTAGAGATGTCGTCCCCAAGTTAACAGGGATTACAGAGATGTAAGCGTATACTGCTCTCTTCACTATGAATGTAAAAGTACTCCTGGGTCATTTTGTGACACTACAGTAGATTCAATGGGAGTCAATTGTTTCTCCGACTCTGGTTTGACATCAAAAGCGAGAGTGAAGATTTCACTATAATGATCTACAAAATGAACTTCTAGACCCTCCTTCACATGAGCTGGAAGCTCGAGATAATCTCGTTTATTTCCAGACGGGAAGATTACCATCTTGACCCCACTTCTTCTTGCTGCAACAGTCTTCTCCTTGACCTTTTAAAATCCAACAAAAAAACAGTAAGTTAAAAGCTGGACAAACCCCAAAGTTGAAAAAATAATAAAGGAGTTACGATTCAACAACCAAGAATTAAAAATTGACGAGTTGATAAAAAAACTCATCACCCCCAACTGTTCAGGAAACGAATTAGGAGAAAAACACAAAACAGCCAATCGATGGACATGAAGTTGTAAGGATATAAGGTGTCATACCCCTCCAATTGGTAAAACACGTCCTGTTAGAGTAACTTCGCCTGTCATTGCTACATCATTCTTCACAGGCATATTCATAGCCAGAGAGAGCATCGATGTAATCATAGTGCATCCTGCACTAGGTCCGTCCTTTGGGGTGGCCCCAGCGGGAACATGTAGATGCATCCTTGAATTGGCAAAAAAGTTGTTTTCTGGTTCTTTTTCCCTCAAAATTTGACGAGCAAGTGTGTGGGCAATTGATGCACTTTCCTTCATTACATCTCCCAATTGTCCCGTCATTTGTAGTGTACCTTTTCCTTCCCCCTGCTCTACTAGGCTCGTTTCTACATACAACGTGGATCCTCCCATAGCTGTCCAAGCTAGCCCCATCACAACACCCACAGGAGTCTGCTCATAGAGACGATCACTTTGGAAAATTGGAGGACCCACATAGTCAGGAAGATTGGTTTCATTAATAAGCAGCTTCTCCACTGGTTCAACTGGACCATCTTCCTTCACGTCCTTGGGCTCCTGAAAAATTCAGACGTAACATCACTAGTTGTACCGCAGCATCCATGCAACATCATTTGAGTTTCCACCTATTTATATGTAAAACCGTTTCATAAATTCTTCGGGACATTTATAGTGTCGACCATACTCTCTGCAAGAATGCTGGGTCAACACTTAGAGATTTTACAATGACTTCAAGATCAAGTTCAAGTCTACAACTCACACGGAAGTTCTTATTGAATAATAAAATACCCACAGAAGTAACTCCCGCTCTCCAATTCAGAAACACACACCGATTATCAGTCATTACTGTAACAAATGTAAAATCGTTCGAAATGGGCACTCACCTCAACTAGTACAACATCCGAGCTTGTCTTCTCAGCGCTTCCTTCCTGTTCCATTTCAGTCGCAGTTCCAGTGAGAACTGGCACTTCTTCAATTGTGAGAGGTACCTCCTTACCTGTACCTAGTGCTTCCAATTCCTTCCTAACCAGTTTCAAAGCAACCTGCAAATCAAGTAAAAGTTGATTATTACTCCGCTTCAAAGTACCAAATATTCATGCACAGCACAATTCTTCCTCGTAAGATCGTAGCTGATACCACAAAAAATGGACATCAAATCTCCTTGCAATCAGGATTCTGGCATTTAAAACTGAATTTTGTTTTTGCATTAAATTGTTCGTCAGATTAAGTTGGTTACAGAGCCTCCACAATACCTACACCTGATGGCAGGAATCCTAGCTGGAAAATGACTAACGAGAAACACTCTTGACCTATTATCATATGATCACATGGAGCATGTGAAAGTTAACAAATGAGGCAACATTACCTTGCGATATATCCTCTCTATGTGTTTCTGAAGATTTCGTACTCCGGCTTCCCGACAGTACGTTTCAATCAGCGTATGTAATGCTCCATCACTCAAGTCCACCTGGATAGAACTCATCATAAGAATTTGCATATTTGAGTCTTTCGAAAGAAAGAATACTTTGCCTTATACATGATTTAGTAAGCTACGACATAACCTGCTGATAGCAGGTCAAAAATGGTTTTAAGTACAGCTCTGAATGTAAGTCATAATAATACCTGCTCAGCCTCGACACCTGAACCTTCACGTGCTGCTTTCTCTAAATATCCACGGGCTATATGAGTTTTTTCAGCAGTAATGTAGCCCACAAGGCGGATAACTTCCATTCGGTCCAATAGAGGACCTGGAATATTTTCCACTAGATTGGCAGTACATACGAAAAGAACCTACATCAAGAGGAAAAGGTCAGGAGGCAGAACTGAGTGATATTAAGTTTAAGTGAATACTGTATTCACTCTTAAGAGAGTATCATTCACACAATAGGGCTGTAATTACACCAAGAACCTCAAATTCAATGACGGATCCAGATAATTCAGGGTGTGCGCTCAAAATTTTGAGTCTTCAAGTTCCTAAACGAACGCATATGGTGTTAAATACCAAATACATTCATACAACTCTATATACTACTTCTATGTTCATTTCAATGTAGGAAAAATACGACATTTCAATGAGGAACCAAATCAATTACCTTTGACAAATCAATTGGTACATCAAGATAATGATCCAAAAAGTTGGCATTTTGTTCAGGATCTAAAAGCTCCAGAAGTGCACTGGCAGGATCTCCAGAATGCCCACGCCCCAGCTGGTAACACACGAAGGGAAAGACATGGCCCTTAGATTGTTTCAAATTGAAAAGTGTAGATTGAAATATGCAACTATCAAAAACCATGCGCTACTAAACATTCTGACATACAATAAACATTAAGTGCTATGTAGCAACAAATGAAATTAAACATGCTTGCAAGAGATTTCAGTACCTTGTCGATTTCATCAATCAACACCAACGGATTAGAAGTACCAGTAGCTTTCAGACACTGTACCATCTTCCCGGGCATAGCTCCAACATATGTTCGACGATGCCCCTGCATAATCAAGACATATTGTAAATAAACTTCTGTATATACACCTAGTTCAACAAGATCAAGGAGACAAAAACACAGAATAAAATTTACCTTGATCTCAGCAACATCACCCAATCCTCCAACAGAGAATCTGTAGAATTGACGATTGAGAGCATGGGCTATGGACCGCCCAATGCTCGTCTTGCCAACACCTGGTGGCCCTGCTAAACAGATAATTTTCCCTGCAAATATTCGACGGCCACATACAATTACGTCAACTGCATACAAAAGTTAGATTAACATAGATACAAGTCAGAACATAGGAGGTGATGAATCACCACTTTGACCAAAATACGATAATACCGAATAACTCGCATCTAGACGTAATTATAAAAACCATGTTAAGGCGTACATATACACGAACCTACTCATCAAAGCGCTTGGCTTGCATTATGTTGCAGATTATTCCGCTGAGGCAACTCTTATGCCATCTTTGTTCATAGAAATGAACGAGAACAAGTAAAACTGAGAAGTTAGCCAAAAAGAATGCAATACAAAATAAAGGCCATGTAGAAAAACATACCTTGAGTTTTCCCTCGTAATCGACCAACAGCTATAAATTCAAGAATGCGCTCCTTCACATCCTCCAGGCCGTAGTGCTCCTCATCTAAAATCTTCTGTGCTCGGTTGACATCAAAATTCTCCTCACTGCATGCAACATCAACATAAAGTGCCAACATACTTTTAACTACCCTCAACATGGTCAAAATGTTAATGCAATCATCGACAATGCTTCTCTACTGCCTAAAACATAAATTATATGCTAACCGAAAAAATCTTCCACAAACCCGCTGCTTGGTCTGTTAAAAAAAATCATCCTCAGAGAAACAAACCTGAAATGACCCCATGGTAAAGACGTGAGCCAATCAAGATAATTGCGAGTAACATTGAATTCGCTGGAACTAGACTCTAGTCCTTGCAGCTTGTTTAACTCTTCATCAATCACTTGCAGGACATGAGGAGGACAGTCTTTTCGACGCGGCTCCAATCTCTCCCGGAACTTGGCTGAACCATCATGATTAATGTGAGTAAACCCAGAAGAAGCCAACAAAAGATGGTAGATCACAAAAAGATGCACTAAAAGCTATTTGATTGAACTAAAAATCTACGTAATAAAAAATGGATCGCCCAAAGATAACCTGGATGAAACCATTTGATTACATTATGGACATATACAACACAAGCAGTTGACGATAAAATTATGTGCATCAAGAGACAGAAAAGTTGAGATGTAAACAGACCTGTCAGTGCCGTTTTGTCATCAGTCTCCAATCCCAGCTCCTGTTTCATCAGTTACACATGCTATTCAATACGGGGAGTATGTCTACTGGGAAGTATATTATTTACAACACAGGAAAAAACTTACGTAGAAAGTGATAATTCTTGACTGTTGACGTAGATGCATCACGCCATATCTACAATATACTTTAAATATTGCCCTACCTTTTTGATGGCTTTCAACTGCTCCATCAAGAAATACTTCCGCTGATCCCCGGTCATTTTCTCCTCTACTCCTTTTGCGATCGATTGCTGCAACGAACAGTTGATGAAACTTTCTGAGTATACTCCGCAAAAATTCTCACTTAACTTCAAATCTCATTAAGTGCTCGTGGATTAGAATTCAAACCTATGAACAATTGCAACTATTGAGAACATTCCCGTTCAAAAAAATCACCTGAAGCTTGCTAAGTTCGAACTCTTTCTTTAGCAGAACAAGCGTCAAATGTAATCGTCTCAGAACCTGGGCATATACAGTAGAGCCAGCAACACAAATGTAAAATACTTGTAGTTTACACTACATCTTCATAACGCTGATAGCTGAAACAGTAACTACTGGACTTTCATCACCTTCTTGACACCGAGCAAAGATTTTAGAACAACAATTCAGAAGAAATGTATGACATAACTAACACAAATAGTCAATCTTGCATTTCGATAATACTTCAGCACATTTTGTTAAGTGCTGAAATGACACACCCCAAGAAAAAACAAGTATGTTCTCCGAAGAATATCTCATACACTACTGAGTTCCAACAAAAACACAAGATATTTAAAATGAACATTCCGCTTCCCACTCTGCAACAAAATAACATTGTCGGTAATACGCAGAAAAGATATAAAGAATAAGATGCTTACATCGAGCTCTTCAAGAACCTCTTGCAACACGGGCTCATCTGCAGTTGTAAGCGCAGCTCCGAAGTCTGCCAATTTTGAGGCATTAAATTCGCCCATGTGCTGCTCAAGCCAATCATTTGAGTCACTCTTACAATCCTCATAAAATTGAAAGTACGACGGTCGAAACGATATATTTTTTGCGAACTCTAACATTCAGATATGTCGCAAAGATACCTTCTCCCAGATATAATGTGGCTAAGATATTACATACATATGTAAACAGACCTTTGATCGAGGTCTTCACAGCAAAAAGATATTCAAAGAAACGAGAGGGAATGGCAACAAGTTCTGACCGAAAGGTTCGTACCTGCACAAACATCTGAATGTGTTCCTTATACAGAGGGTTTAGCCTCATAAGGTCCTTCATCGTTGTGACAACTTCCAGGATAGTGGCTTTTAATTCATCTTGAGTTGAATCATAAGGTTTATCCTGTAATGCTGTCAGTAAGTTTGAGTTCAAATATTCTAGATCTGAAAAGGATCGATTCCAAATTTCATGAGACTCAAGGGGTGAACTGTGTGCTAAATAAGCGATTTCCAGGATTGCTGATGTCTAGTGACAACCTTCATATATAAATCAGCTTCACGGTTCTACGAACTATTGAAAACAAGAAAGTCCGTAGTTTTTAAATAGATCTATTTAAAAACAATCAAATCTGAATATCCCCAAATGTAATAGTTCAACAATCCCCAAAAAATCTCAAGGCAGACATGACAGAGGCAAGAGGTTAAGGTCACGTACTCTAAGATGGTCGACGCCCACTGACAGCGGCTCAGTATCCAGCTTCAACCAAATCAAATCCACATTTAACACACATCAAAACAGTATAAAGAAACACTTGCAAGGATGAATGATCAGAATAAATAGTAAGTGCAACCATACATTGAAAAGACTCTTCAAAGGAAATTGTAGCATACCATGCCAGTAATTCGAAGACGACGATGCCCCATGAGAAGAATTTGAGTAGCACCTTCTCCATCAAGAGGTCTCATCACATTTGTTATCTGTCAACAATAAACAACACAATCAAGAAAACTGAACCCTTCAAATTTTAAAGCACTTTTCATCGCAGAGGTCTTAACTAGGTTGATATTTTAGAAGGCGATAATTTCATCCCACGATTATTTGAAAATTCTAAATGAAAGAATCAAGTTGATTAAACATGACGAAAACTAACCACCAGAATCTAATCAGTAATAATAAAGAGGAAACTTAAGGGCAACCTATGAACATGTGCACAAGTAAATAAGACTCAGAGAATTTTTTACGCCATTTAAATAAACCATTCAGACTCGACACAGATTACACATTGGCTAATATTCACCTGTGCAAATGTGCCGTATTCATGAAGCCGTTTGAAAAGCTCTTCTCCACGAAGTATTTCGCCTTCTCCCCCCTCAGCTGTAGACAACACCTGAGAGCCATCTGTTCTAGCTTTCTGATCTTTAAGCAAGAATGTTCCAACCCAGGGTGTTCCAGCAGATTTTAACTCCGAAAGCTTATCTGCAAGCTTTTGATCCTGTAGGAGGAACCGTGTGTCCAACGTAATGAGTATGACTTTTGCATCGACTTTCAAATTCCTGAAATTTCATTAAACTTAAGGTAGAGTATCAGATCATGAAAGCTTTGTAATTTCGAAATACCTTGATAGACACGGGGACATAGAATCCGGGAAATAATGGCCTCCTTGTTAATGGAACAGCTACCACCTGCAATGTTCAACAAGTATGAGAGCCTTACGCAAGCATGAATAGACTTCATCACTCGACAGACATAAGCTATTAATCAAGGACAAAACGTCCTACAAACTAGCACTATAGATTAAACCAACTAATTCATATTAGCTATACACTAAACCAGAAGCCATGAGAAAAGAGGTGCACATAATGCATTGACACTATAGCATTGAATGAATAAACTTCTATGTATATGAAAACTTCTCGTAAAAAGTTTCGAAATATCAGGTCTAAATCCTTTATTGTCGAATACAGGTTTACGATCTGAAATGAAACAAGGACAGACAAATGGCAACCATTTAACTTCAACTCAAATTACAGTTGGATTTCGATTCAACCACAACCAATACGCGGAAAAGAGGGACCTACGTACCCGGTCAGGCCGAGGGCCTAGAGCAGGAACAATGGCACCATGTTGAGATCTATTATTCAACTCCGCTGCGCCGCTACCCTCTTTCTCTCCAGTACTCTCTTTCGGATCATCTCTGGGCTCTTTCAACTTCTCACCTGGTCCAAGAGTACGAGCAGGCAAACGCATTTTTACGTTCACAGACAGATCAATTAGCGCAGACAAAACAAGCATTTCGAATTGCAGAACACGCTAGTGTGTAATCGACTACAGAGCGTCCTGAGTTTTGACTAACCTACAGTTCATAGAGTCAACATGTGCTGTTAACAAATAAGATGCGACACAAACTGATTCCTTTAAGGCACAGATATACCGCACTGAAAAACCACAAACCGTTACTCGGAAATGTCACACGCAGCACACGTCCCGTACTTTCTAATCGAATTAACAGTCACAGATATACTATGCATGGACCCCTTATCTTCAAAGGATTCCTAACATCTGATCACTAAGTCATTAAACCCTGCATAAACCCTACATGATTAACGAAAGCGGTGGGTGACACGATTCGTCATTGGCAGACCTAATACTGCTTATCGTCGAGGATATAGGGTTTCAAAGTAGAGGACGTAGGCCGTCCAACACTGGATGCCTTTTATCAATAATCTCCAATCAAGCTGATCTTTAAGTATCGACGGCAAATCAAAATTTTGGCGCACAAGCTGAACTCTAAACGTGATAGTAAGTCCTTGAACAACTTGCAATGTTGCATTATTGAAGATTCCAATAATGTCTTAAGTCCTACAAAAATTCCCAACAGAGCGCATTTCTCTCCTGGCAAAAACCCCTCGTATAATTCTCTTTCGAAACGCTAGCTAAAACTAATCCGTAACACTTAGCAGAGAATGTAAAACTCCAAATCTTTCCTGTGGCCACTTACCACTCACTTCGGTTTTCCCAGTCTCTCCGACTACCTCATTCTCACCGGACTCCTCTTTCAAAGCTCCATCTTCACGCGCTGCATCCAGAATGCCACCTTCCCCTTCCTTCCCATCCTTCCCTGATCCATCGGAGCCTTCACCATGTCCCGACCCCGAAGCCGACGAGGACAAAAAGCGAGACCACAAGGGACTCGCTGTGGCACGCGACCGCGGCACCATCGAGTCCCAAAGCACTAACAGAGGCGCTCGGTCCGCCCTCTGTAACCCCTGGGAGCTCCATTCCCTGACACAGGGGAGGGGCACTACTCTTCTCAACCCATTCACTCGCCTTATAGCGGCGGGTGCAATTGCTGCCAGCATAGGTCTCCTTCCAAAAATTCCCCCACCACTCTTCCTACTGTAAACTCCACACTAATGATCCCCTCTTCTCTGCTCCTCCCCACCCCAATTCAAGCCCTCAAAACCGACAATCCGATCCTCTAAATACCTGAAACTCCAACTCCCGTAACCTAAAATCTCCCCTTCCTCACTCTCAAAAACAATCCCAAATCAAGAAAACCACTCCAACCTCACTTCAGAGGAAGCCTAAATCCCACTTTCTTGGCTTCAAAAACCCCTTTCCCTGGCTCAAAAACCAACTGCTGCTCCCTGATAACCCCTCTGGAACTCTCCAAAGCGCCGCGACCGACGATACCCCACGCAAGCCAAACAGAGAAATTTGGAGCGATCGCCAGAACCATACAGACGCCCCGAAGAAAGAGACTGCTGGAGACACTCGGTGGCCGAGAAGAAGAAGACAAGGAAGGCGCTGGAAGTCTCGAATGCTCTGTTTCGGCCCCCTCTCATTCATCTGAAGGGGTAACTGGACGAACGTCGTTCATTAGTAACTAAGTACGGCCATGCCGATCATCGCTGGTCCATCACAATTATAGTAAAAGAAACTCTGCAAGGGAAGGTCTACAAGCTACGAATTCGTGCAATCTCGTGAATGCAACCTCTGTCTCGTTTAGTTCACTAGTCTTGGAAGGTGATGCACTTCCACAGGGTTTCTATTGATAGCATCCTGAGGTTCGAAAACCCCTAATTACAAGGTCAGCAAACGTGGAAAACAAGCTGCGTTGGAACCAATGAACAAGGACGGTTGTTGATTACGTCTTAAAGCAAAATTAGAGTACACAAATGTATGTCTCCACTCGGATCTGAGTAGAGAGAGCTCACCAAAATAAGTTTCAGAACTTGCAGGTTTTCCATGTCTTTCACAGTGCCTGCTTGATTGATAGAGTGGGTGGCTTTCTGCGAAGCAAAAACTTGGAATGCGTCTTTGACCATGAGTCGCAAGCTAAAGCATCGAAACATTGTCTTTTGAATGTCCTGGCGTTGATGGTGGACAAGGTTGGTGTGGAACCGAGACTGAGTTCTCTCTCCGCTTGAGTGCCAGAATATCCACATCTGCTTAGAAGTTCTCACTTCATTGCTGCCCGGAGATGTGGCTCTTGCCTCTATGGATGTTTGGGGTAAGTTTAACTTCTAACATGTTCTCACTTGACGCATTTTATGTATTTGAATCAAGCGTGCACTGCTATCTACCTTCAAACTTTCAGCTCTGATTCTATGCACTACCATTTTGGTATGGCTTCTTCAGTCTCGCTGAGAGCACGTTCTCTCATTCTGATCGTGTATATTTCTGTTTTTCAGATTGTAGGGTGTTGATGAGGTAACGGCACAAATTTCCGGGCAATTGGTCTGCTTTATGCGATTGAACCAGAGAAAACCTGTACGCATTGTGTATGTACACGGCAAGAATCGATTAGTAAATAATGAAAAAAGGGGGAAGAAATTGAAACATGAAGAATCACTTCCACAGAGTGCTGAATTCTGAACCTCCCGCTCTCTGCAGGGATTCTCTAGCCAATAGAGGTGCAAACTTGGACTATTTGGAGATGCGGGGTATTATTCCCCGTACCTCTCGCATGCTAAGCGAGCACTCTACCATCTGAACTACATCCCCGTGTTAAATCAGTAGCTGGACCCAGCTTGGTAGTTCCATATTTGCGTTCACAATTTATATACATCTTTAACACTCCGTTCTCTTCACTACTTACGCTCACCCAACTGTTTCATGCTCCCACCCCTGATGTGCGTGTCACGCCGGCGTATTTCTTGTTGCTTACTGATCTTCAAAATACATTTCTGACTGAAAATTTTATGGAGATGAATCAATCTTGATTGAAAACTTAGCAACAATGAACCCAATTTCAACCGAGGCATATATATGTATATATAGAAACACAGGAAGAGAGACGAGATCAACTTAACCGAGGCGCGGGTTTCGGGAGCTTCTGACATTGTGGTTGTGACAATATAGATGTGAAATGTATCTTCCACGTCAGTGTAGCAAAGTCCCTTTAAAATAACCAGGCTGAGCTTACTCTGATAAATGTTACCTCCATCCTTTAATAATATAATTTTTAGCGAAGTGAGTGGCTGTAACAGAGAGCTACAAAAGTTTGTTCTAAATGGACAGGAATCGCAATGCTTAGCCGCAGTAAATCTCGCATATCTGTACCAACTGTGCTTTGCAGGGGTAGAACTCATGAGATAAATTTCAAACTATTCGACATTAGACTAATTCATTGAGCCGATGATAGTAGAGAGTAACAACTGAACGTATGGTATTGAATATTCATTCTTTGACAAGAGAAGTTTTCTCACTTTTCTTTTTAAGGGGAAAGTAGGAGGCTAATACTCGTTTCGCCGAGGTGGTTTTGACTAATGTGTGCCCTGACGTTTCTCTCAAGGGTAACTCCCACACCAGATTCCTCATGTTGTTGCTCCCTAAACCAGCGAGTTGGTGAAGATCTGACGGAATCCAACAGAAGTCGACCTCTCTGCCTGGAGACGAAGTGGTACACAGAGTTTAGCCAACAGAGCACCACTTCTTTTGGCCAATAGCTTTTCTTTCTTCTTGCTTTTCACGACACACATCTTACAAGCAAACCGAGGCATCAGGGTTCATGTTCTAGAGTGAAAATATCTCTCATGTAACCTTCGAGCACAGCCAACAAAACAAGTTGATGGTTTATGCCATGGTTGGAAACATCTGATATAACTATTCACACAAGAGAGTTCTTGATCCCAACAATAGCACAAACTTTTCTGACAGACTTTCCGGATTCTACTGCATGTAATGAATTAAGCTCTTGTGTGGCACCATTTTTTCAGCCAGTTTTTGTAAACTTATGTAACATCAAAATGGATGTTTGATTCAGAGTTGACCTGGCAAGTGAAAGGCCCATCTCTGATGCTTTTAGTGGGCATGTGATCCGCGCTGTGTTGGCAACAAAGAGTTGTTACAAATGGCGGCTTGCTTTGAACCCGACACTTGGCTAGTTTATTGACTAACTGTGAAGATACCGTGACCGGAATCCGTGATATAGGGTTGGGATCCAGGCGGTTTCTTGTCGGAGGATTGAGGATTAGAGTTCGAAACAATTTGTGATTAACTTAGGCCATTTTATTTTTTTTTGTGCGTCAGGTTTGTCTAGGTGGGATTTGTGTTTGCATTGCTTACAGGTCCTTTCGGCGACCCTGTCTCTGCTTTCATTCTTTGAACGTTTCGCTTGTAGTACACAGCTTTTAAGGAATTTGAGTTGCGTGCCTTGACTGTTGTGCTCTTTTTGGAATCACAGTTTTTGTAGTTGTTGGACTGAATCACTCTTGTCACATCGATCGGTGTTTTGCGTATTTTTCCGTGTTGCTGCTTATTTAGAAATCGAATATTTCAGGACGATATGGAAGAGTTCAATTACCACGTCTGCAGTTAGAAATCGCAGGCTCTCGCCGCGAGTTGCCGCTCCATCGCACCTGCGTAGCTCTAGTAACCTGGTTTGCGTTGCAGTCGCATCCGACGCACCCCTGCTAATTTCTTGGCTTGGAAACTCCATTCCCATTCCCGCGTCTAGTTGGCGGTGGAAAAGCCAAGCCCAGTGAGGAGGTTCTTTTTTTTCAGAAGACAACCATTTTTTCTTCTTTAGCGTCGATTGCGGCTGCGGTGTTTCGAAGAGTGCAATATCAATGGTTGAGGACGTGCTTTCTTGAATAGTTATTGAATACGATGAAAGTAGAAAAAAACGAGGTAGATGGATCATTTCTGAGGTTTCAAGAAGAGTTGATACTGGATTGGAAGTTTTATATGCTGATGTGAGTGAGATTAATGCGACTGAGTTACGATTGTATTTTTTTCCTGGCAGTGAGAAGGTCATGGCAACTGAAACGATTGTCACAGGTAGTCAGTTTCACTCTCCTTGATTTCGTTGTCTACACCCTGTTCTGTCATTGTAAGTTCCAGGGTTTTGAGAGCTGCTTCAGGAAGTTTCATGTAGAAGATTGTGCTGCAATTTTCTCCTTATTCTCATCGTCCACTTCAAGTTCATAACTGCTTGTTAGTTATGTCTTCTGTCATTGCCGGGATAATAAATGTTTTAGGAAATGGTCTTCGTGGAAGTTTAGGATACTCTTAATCTCTTTGCAAACTGATGTACCCCTTATTTCTTCATCAAGATCTGTGTATTAAGTTAGAAATTTCGTACATCGCTTGATTAATGCACCTCTTCGCGCAACATCACTTTCTTCGAAACAATTTAAACAACTGCGCGGAGTTTATCTTGTTAGTTGTGAAGGTGAATTGTGTTAGTAATTGATGAACTTGTGCAGGTGATCAAATGCAAGAGTCATCTTCATCAGAGCTTTTCGAGTGTGACTTTTGTGATGTAGAGGAGGTGAAGCGTCTTTCACATGCTTTACTCGTCGCTCTTGCGGCAGCTTGTGTGGAAAAGACCTCAGGCACACTTAGCCAACGGGTGGCTGTGTTACCGGGTGTCAAGAAAGAAATGCTTGAGTATCTGAATCAGCAAAGCCAGACTTATGCCAATAGCAGCTCAAGCTTACAGCGCAGCAATTCCTTACAGGTACACCACCACACTCCCAACTATCTGATTATTTCAACATAGTAAGAGTCTATGTTAATTCTGTTCTTAGACCTGCTACCTTGCAATTTTTGGCAACTATTTATGTTCCATGGATTTCATGCATTTGGAATGTCCTATCATAGGCAGCCTGCGTATGATGGTTCTCTGTTGTAGAACAGAACGGCCCTTCCGAACAACCTTTCTGCTAGACTGCAATTATGTCCTGTAATTTTGGAGTTCCACAATATCAGAGTGACTTGCATGTCCAAGGGCTTGCTTGGTTAGTTTTCATTTTCTCAAGTTACTTAATGTGCTCTTCTGAAAGCATGTGTTTGTTTCCCAGGTCACATATCCAACACATATTGTGAAGGATATGCTTGAAACTTTCATCAAATCAAAGAGAAACATGTTTTCTCGTGTCTCGGGTATTGTCATTGATGCACACAAGGGTGAAAAAATTGATGACTTTGTTCATGAGCTGGATCAGACAGACATGTGGTTGGCTGGTCGGAGAGAGGTTTGCATCTTGTTTTATCATTCCAACAATAACAATATTAGATAGTCCCTGTCTTTGAACCAAATTTTCCAGCTCTTACAATGATAGTTCAACAAATTTATTAATAATGTCACTGCATATGATTGCAAACGGCTAGGGGTGAGTTTCTCAATCACATTCTTGTTTTTTGATCTTATTCATCAGGTTCTAGCCAAAGCATTGTTGAAGAGAATTGATCAAAAGAAGACATACCACTGTGGGATGAGATTTGAGATTGAGGATGAACTCGATAAGCACAAAACCAGCTGTGTCCTGAGGCCAATAACATGCCCCAACGAGGGTTGTGGTGATGTCTTCTCTGCTTTACATGTAGATGCACATGATGCTTCATGCGTTTACAAACTCCTCCCATGTTTCCTTGAATGCGAGTCTTCGGTGCAGCGCAAGGAGATGGAGAATCATTGTGCAACAGTATGCCCAATGAAGAAGATCAAATGCCCTTATCATACGGTTGGGTGCCCTCATGTTATGGCTCAGGTTCACTCTTCACTAGTCTGACAAAGTCGCCTGCTTAGATAAGTTTTTAATTATCTCAATGTAACAAAGTAATGTTTGAATTTTTGTATGCTCTGTGAGTGATATAAGTTGTTCGGATTTGGAAAACTTGCTCGATATACTCACAAATCCTGTATCCTGTGGCAGGGTTTATTGGAAAGCCATTGTACAGAATATGTGGGGCAGCACTTGCTGGAGACTTTACAACATGTACAGAACCATGATGTAGCCCTTCAAGCTCATGCGCAGAGCCTTCTCTTTGTAGAAAAGGTGAACTACTCTCTACTTCAATTCAATTTTCTAACACGGGCGAGTACTGGGTTCATCAGCAACACAAGGCTTGCAACTGACATCAAAAGCTTTAGGTGTATTTGGACCTCTTAGCTGAAGATTTCGTCCAAAGTTTTCAGAATTCAGTAACAATTCCCCTTTCATTCGTCTGTAACTCTCTTTCCTGGAATTTTTGATGTATTAGAATTGCATAGTACTCTGTGTTTTCTTTGGATGATTCTAAGGGATTGTGCCAATACAGGCCGTACAACTAGCCCAAAGATCAGAGGCCGTTAGTGTAGGGAATATGAATGTCACGGTAAAGGAACAAGAGAACAGAGTGAAGTTGCTGGAAGTTGAAGTGAAGAAGCTCAAGGAAAATCTGAAAGCAACCGATGTTTCTGCCGAAGTACTGCAACTGATGCGTGAGCTTCGGAACTTGCAGAAACAAGTTGAGAGCCTAAGTTCCTCCTCTCAATCCGCACGCTGACGTGAGATGTCATTGCAAGACCTGCTCATATACGAATTGTCTTTTCACTTCTCAGCTTTGTGGATACTTCTCCTGCAGTATGTGGAAGTAGTGTTTGTTGGCAAGGCTACTTACACTTGCTGGACTTTCTGTAGCAGGGTACTTCATACTCTTTAGTATCAGGGGTAACTTTCTGCATGATTCTGTAGAACGCTTCACAAGGGATTATGTTACTCATGAGGTGGATTGTCAAGGTATTCCTTGTATCCTTGGGTTCTATTAGGGTAAATTAAAATGTCTTTCAGTTTGTCAAAATTTTAAAAATTAGTTAATTAAAATTATAAAAAGGAGAAGAGCTTTGGTAACATTGAATGCAGGTGAAAGATCATATATGTTAGTTTACAAGTTTGGAAGTAAAAGTTCATGTATGTTAGTTTACAAGTTTGGAAGTAAAAGATCATGTATATTAGTTTACAAGTTTGGAAGTAAAGGATTAATAATATTTGTATCACTCCAAGTAATTCCTTAGACTTAGTTATATAGGAGCTCAACTTCAACCTACATGCCTTGAATAAATTGTTGATAGAACATGCAAACCTGATCATGTATATAAAAGCCCATTTGTATTCTCATGAATTTCAAATTTTCACACAATATATATTCTTAGCAAAAGCTTTACAATAGTGTTACATTGAATTTACCATTCTTTTAAGAAATCACATAATAATTCATTTTCTAATTTTCTATGAGATTTTATAGGTGTCAAAGTTGTATGATAAATATTGGAAATGTAAATCAAATAAAACATTAATTAAGAATATATACATTAGTTTGTATATTATTTTTATAAAATGTGTGTATTATGTTTAATTTAAAATAATATATAATTTATATTTATAGGAAATGTCAAAATAATCTAGGATTTTATTAAGTTGATCCTCTCATTTTAACTATTGTAAAAAATAAATAAATAAATAAAAACCTTTGGATTCATTTCTCTATTATTAGGTTTTTAACAAATGAAAATCAACCACATTCATCATTATTCTAATTCTAATTATTATTATTGTTACAATCATAGTAGCCACTTGATTTCTTGCCTCTTACAAAAAAAATCCTATTTTTTTGTTTAAAAGGGAGCAAGAGACAAATCTTGATTTAGTATTCTTGCCACACCTTTTATTTTCCTCTAATATTGTGTTATGTTGCACTCTATCCTTGGCCTATGTTGCGCCTTGCTTTTCTTGCCTTGTCAACCTTGCGGCTGTATTTCTAAATTTTCATGTTAATATGTTTACACAATATACTATGCATGTTGAATAAAGTATTTTAAAAAGAACCATTGTAGTTTGTGATATGGGTTGTAATTCCAAACATGAATAGCTAAAATCCAATTCTAAGGACAAAAAAGGCATCTCATTTCATTATGCTTATTTAATACTTTTTATACCTATTTTGTCTCTATCCATTGATGTCAAAGTTCATCAATACAATAGGAGTATTTGTAGAAATAACTTAGATTGGTAAGGCTTTCAACCTCATAATCTACTTACTTGCAAGCTACATAAGTTCTTCTTTCTTAATGTAGCAATGGAATGACTTTATGAAAATCAAGCGCAATTCAATTCTATTTCAATGCATTTATGGGAGAGTGTTGGTAATATGTATTTGTTTCCTTTCAAGTCTTTTGAATCCTTAGAAGTGAAATTAATTATTCTTAGATAGCTAGTTAGACATTAATTCTATGTATAAAATACAATTCATGAACTTGTTTAATATCAACTGATTAAATAATGATAAAGAATCAATTGTTACTAGATTGTCAACAGATTGGTATTTGATGTTTGATACAAGATAGTGGTTATAACAGGTTTTTGATTGATTTTTGTCTATTTGACTTGCGGCCAAAGCAAGGGTGGTAGAGAAACTGCAAAAAAGCACTAAAATTATGAAATTTGTAAAAAACCTCAAAAAACCTCTTAAAGTGGTAGCCACCATGCAAGAACTATCTAAAGAGATGATAAAAGTATCCTTTCAAGATATGCAATTTGTATATAGAGTGGCTTTAATTATAGTTTTTCTACTTTGATTACAAATTTTTTCTACAAAAAATATTTATTTTTCATCTTAAGCTTTAAAAATCACTTTAAATCATCATAATTAACCATGTTGAGATTTTGAGATTGGTTTGTATAAACATTTGCAACATATTGATATCATTGAAGAGATGCTTAATAATGAGTTGGATTTTGCCTTTGATAATGAAGACATAAATGAAGAAAAAGAGGAAGAATTTATTAAGGTGTTGGAGGAGCTTATTATCAAGACTTTGATAAAATTACCAACCACTAGAATACAAAAAAATGAATCAAACAACCTATGCAATTGGAGTGTATGCTTGCAAAAAGATATATTATATGAATCTTTTTTTTCTTTCTTTAAAAATGCAACTTGTTTTTTATCTTTGATATAATAGTATTATCAAAGTTTATTTTCAAATTTATATATGATGTTTTATATAGATATAGTATTAAAATTATTTGTCTTATTTTAAAAGAAAGTTTTATATGGAATAATTTTTACTAAAATATAATTTTTCTTGGCATAATGCATCCAAAAGATGATTTGACTTAAAAAACATCTAATTGTGGTTGCCAAAATGCAATCAAGATATTGTAATAGTAACTTGTTGAATATTACAAAATTAATTCACTTCTCAAAATTGAAACAATTAATAATATAAACTTTCATTACAAATACATGAAGAATCAAATATAGGAGGGGACAATGACACAAATCTTGATGTCTTATGAGCTCCATGATGAAATACTTGGCGTTATTTTATATGCATTATTATAAAGAATCCAAAAGTACATGTACTAAATTGCCAATGACATGAATTTCAAAGAATTAAAATATCAATATACTCTTATATCACTCAAAAAGACTAGAAAATCAAACAAAGATGATATAGTATTAAACTAAAATGGCTATTGCAAAAGATAAGAAGACTAAAAAGTCTTGAAATAAGAGTAAAGACTAAGAAAGCATTGACAAGAGTGAAGAAAGCTTAACTCTTGTGTCCATATATATTCTTAACCAAGAATTGTGTGGCGATATCCTATAGGTTGGCAAGATACATATCTTAACTTGTAAGTCAAGTTTTCTATATGTGTGCTACATAATTAACTTATTTAGCAAAGCTATCAACATGCGATTAATTTATTGACTAAGTTTCTAACCTATGAATCAATTATAAAGATATGTAAAGTCAAAGCTATATCTATGAAGCTTCTAAGAAGTTTTTTTAGAAAATGTTATAAAATAAATTTATTTTTACTTACTTTTATTTAATCATATATGTAAATATTAAAATATATATATATATATATATATATATATATATATATATATATGGTATTATATTCCCTTCTAGAAACAAGTTCTACAAAGAGCAATTATCATATATTGAAGAAATCTAAGATGCAAAAAATTATTTTTGCTACATACTTTGATCTTTGTTCTTTTTCAAGATGGTTGATAGATCCTCTCAGCTATCAATAAAGTCTCATACCAGGATAGGAAGTCCACCTTATTATTTGGTCATTGTTGTCAAGAAAAAATTTAGTCATTTCTTTACATGTGATAGATTCTATACATAATACAAAAAGTACCATCTTGGTAAAATAATCTACTATCATAAATATAAAATCATATAAAATTCAAACTAAAAGATCTATGATAAAATCTATAGGAATAAAAGACAATGGTTGTTCCAAAATAGGTAATTGTTAGAGAAGTCCGTAATGTTGATGACAAGGAGTTTTTAATCTTGAAAAAAATTTACATGATTATACAAAGTCTTTAACCACCTTCCATATTTGAAGCTGCTAAAAATCTCTTGATATTAACTCCAAAGTCTTATTGTATCCAAAATGTTCAGTTGTTGGAAAGTCATGATGAACTTGAAGAACTCATAATTGCACTTTTCTTTCTAGAATATATGATTACTTCTCAATATATAATAAATTATTCTTAAATTTAAATTAAGAAATATTATGAGATTTAAAAAAATATTCTTTATATCATAAATAAGAGGATTAGAGAGCATATTTGATTGAATTTTCTTGACAAAAGTTGAATCAATAGTTAATGTTGATTTTATTGCTCAAAGCTGAAAATGCTTTAGCTTCAAAGAAATTATTTTTTATTGATCAAAAGCTCCATTTTCTTCTTTTGGTGTAAGATAAAAATGACTAGAAAGGATGTCTGATAAACCTTATTATTTTTTAAATCAATAAGTAATCTTAAAATCAAATCTTGATAATGATATACTCCAACCAACTTGGAAACCATTTTAAACATGTGCTAGCATGAAGTACTTAAGATTCTTATGATTTTTATACTTAATGATTAGATTATAGATGCCTTTTAGATAATGGCACCATTCTTGAAATGAGTCCATGATTGCAAGAAGCTCTTTTTCATGGATCTTATAATTAATCTTAGCTCCTAAAAATTTCTTGGAATAAAAAACTATTGAGTAGAGCTTGTTATTTGTTCCTATTTGTAACGAAAGAATACTTATCGCAAAGTTTAATGCATTTGTTTCTATGAAGAATGTCTTTAAAAAGTTGATGTAATATAAAATTTATGCAAAAATAAATGTTGTCTTTAAGGCTTCAAAAGATACTTCAGCTTCTTTGCTCCACTTAAGTTTGTCTTTACATATCAAATATGTAAAAAGAATTGCAACTTGAAAAAAGTTCTTAATAGAGATCTGATAATAATTAGTAAATTTCAAAAAATATTGCACATCTATGATTATTTTTGAAATCTTCCAATTTATGATGGTTTGGATTTTTTTAAGTTCCATCATAAGACCATTGTTTAAAATTATGTATTGTAAAAATTCAACTTGAATAGAATAAAATACACACTTTTTTATATTAGTGTATAATCTTATATCTTTTAGTTTTTGTGATACATAACAAATATGAAGTTTATATTCTTTTGTATTCTTAGATTAGATTAAGATGTCATTTAAATAATAAATAATAAAATTATTAAGAAACTCACAAAAGACATCATTCAATAGATACTAAAAATTGGTGCATTTATGATTTCAAATGCATGATAATATATTCAAAATATCCATACTTGATTCAAAATGTAGTTTTTTATTTATCTTTATTTTTAATATATATCAAATTATATGCTCATTATAGATTTATTTTTGTATAAATCTTTGCTGATTTAATTTATTAAAAAAATCTTGAAATCAAGGATAGAAGGTTCCTATTTTTAATAGTGATCTTATTGAGTCCTTAATAGTCTACACAGATCTGCAAAGATCCATCTTTTTTCTTCACAAACAAGATAAGAGCCCTCGCTAGAGATTTAGAGTGGTGTATTAAGTTCTTAACCAAATTTTCATCAATATATTTCTTAAATGTATGCAACGTATTTTGTAATAGGCTATAGATTGATTCAAATGATGATTGAGCTTCTTCTTGAAGATCAATGGAGCAATCATAAGGACAATACTTTCAAAGAATATATACATTTTTCTTTTCAAAGACATCTTGATTATTTTGATATTGGCTTAGAATGCCACTTGAAATCTTTTTTCCATCAACAATAGATATAGCAATTATAACAAAAGTTGAAACTTTTTTTATAGCATGCATGAAAGTTCTTGTACATACTAATAATTTTTTGAATTTATTGATTTTATGGCTTTCTACTTGTCTAATGGAATCTTGAAATAAACTATGAAAAAAATTGAAATTATAAGAAATCCAATCAATTTAGAAATTATACCTCTTTAATCATGATAATTTTAAAATAATTAAATTAGAAAGAAATTTAATCACATGAAATATTACTAAATTATTATGACTATTAGTTGTTACATTTAAAATAAAAATTTCATGTGTAACACCTTTAAAAGATAATAAATGACCATCTATTACTTCCACATGCTTAGGTTTGGTTTTCTTAACTAACAATATTTCTTGTTTTTTGATAAGTCTTTATCTATAAAATAGGTTGAAGGTTTTGAATCTAGCAAGGTTAAGACTTTGTAATTTTTTAGTCCTAAACAAACTCCTATTGTGAAATAAGGTGAGAGATCTAAAAAAAATATGACCTTTATTATATATTATACAAGATTTTAATTACATAATTTTTATTATAATTTAAAAAACTTATTTTTTGACATATTATCTTCTTTGGCAACTATACTCTTCATTTTGTGATTATATTACTTCTTTGGATAATATTGAGTAGTATGCTTGGATTCTCTATAATATAAGTATAAATCTTTTTATCAATGAAGAATCTTTTTTTGCTAAATAAGAAGTTTAAAACATATCATATCAATTTGTATTGATTCAAGCCTTGATGAATAAGTTTTTAAAAACTTAATAGTTGTCATTATTACTTGACTTGTTCTTTTTTAGCCAAATCTTTGTTCTTGATGCCTTTCAAATAATTAATTATCGTATGGGATGGCTTAAGTAATAAATTATTCTAAAGATTTTACTTTTGACATTATCAATAATAAATCTTTAATTTTGTCCTTCAACCCTTATCAAGACTGATTGATAAGGGCTTTGTCATTTCAATCCATGTTACAAGTAAGGTTTTGAAATTCAACGGCATATATGGTGGTTGATAGTGATCTTTGTTGTAAAGATAAGAGCTTTGTTTTTTCTATTCTTTTTAAATCATTTTCTTTAAATGTGGCTGCAAATACTTTTAGGAATGAATTCAAATCATAAATGAATTATGAATTCTTTTCTATCAAAGGTAAAAATTAAGAAAAAATACTTCTAAATAAAAATATGCCTATAAATCCAACTTGAGTAAATCCATCAAGATATTAAAAGGAATGCAACCTCAGATAGAGCTTGACTTGTTGCAAAAATTCTTAAAATTTTGATCTTGTTCTATCAAACTTCTTGGACATACTAATCTTTGTTTCCATTATACTTGTAGAAACAAAATCTCTGAGATTTGGTTATAAGATCAATCTACTTGCTTCTTTCAACTATACAATTTTTTAATACAAACTATAAACTTCTTCTATAGGCATAGGATTAGTATTTCCTTAATTGATACTAGTCATACTTAAAATTTCCATCTTAAGAGTGTTGACAAGTTTGTGAAGATCTACAATAGTTATAAATCTATTACCATTTTTTATCAAATATAGCATCTATAATTTTTTCTTTTATTTCAAAAAACTTAACAAATCCACAAGTCAAATTAGAAGAGGATAATTCATGACTTCTAATGACAAATGAAAATTTCTACAAAGAAGGATAATTTTCTCTTATTAAGAAAAAAATCAGTATTAGAAAACCAAATAATTTGTTTAAAAGTATATAATCTGCAATCTTTAAAACATAACAATAGAAATAGGATAATCTACTTACTTCTAAAATAAGACAAGAATAATGAATTAGAATTCTTATCAAACTCTCAAGTATATGAACCTCAAAGAATTAAAATATCAATATACTCTTGTGTCACTCAAGAAGACTAAAAAATCAATCAAAGATGATATAATATTAAATTAGAATGGCTATTGCCAAAGATAAGAAGATGAAAAAATCTTAAAATAAGACTAAAGACTGAAAAGGTATTGATAAGAGTAAAGAAGGCTTTAATCTTGCCTCTATATATATTCTTAACTATGAGCTATATAGTAATATTTTATAGGACTTTCAAAATGTGTTGATTTTGTAAGACATATATTTTATTTTATAAGTTAATTTTTCTATATGTGTGTGACATAATTAGCTTATTTTGCAAACTATCAATATGTGGTTAATTTTTTGACTAAGTTTTTAACCTACCAATCAACTACAAATACATGTAAAGTTAAAGTAGCATCTATAAAGCTTCTAGGAAGCTTTTCTAAAAAATATTATGAAATAATTCTAATTTATTCTACTTCTACTTCATCACATAATTAAATATTAGAATTTATATATATATATATATATATATATATATATATATAAATAGCATAAAGATCAATATTAATTGTAATTATTTTAAAGATTGGCATGTCACAATTTATTTTACAAATAATTTCAATATATTTTTGTATGTTGTAGCAACAAAAAAAAATGTATCATGTAGAACTTACCAAAAAAGGATAAATTAAAAACATAATGCACTTTTTTTTGACATTACTTCTTTAGAAAAAATGATATTTTTTATTGTTCTATTAAAAATTAATCTCTCTATTTAACATAGTTTTGTCTTTATCATTGTAGTTTTACTCAAGAAGATTTTGGTTTCAAAGATTAGCTCATCTTGGCAATTGAAAAACTATTGTAGGAATTGTATTTGAAAAATATATTTTTTCTATTAATAAATACAATAATTTGAAACATTTTTATTTTGGCATCAAATATTGAAGGCAATAGGATTGTGTGCTAAGAAAAAAACTAAGAGCAATCTAAGAGCAATCATGATTTGAAGTATTTTCAACTATGGTGGCTATGTTGATAATTTTGTTTTAGTTTCAATTTTTTTATATTAAGACAATTTAAAAAAGAATTGTAGTTAAATTTATTTTTTGTATAAAATTGCATCTCTATAAAATATAATTTCTTCTCAAATATTTGTAAATCCATCTTCTTAGTATATTTATTGACTTTTTGTAATATTATGTTATATTTAAAGATAGTATATGATTTTATACATGTAAGTAAGTTTGAATGAGCTAAATAAATATACATATTTGTAACATTACAATCATAATCATAAATCCTTCCTCACATCACTTACTTGTATATCAACTATTTTCTTTATTAAATAAATATATGTACATAATCATTATATATTTTATTACATTTTCATTGCACTTATAGATAGTTGTGAAAATAATATAATTTAGATAAGATAAGTGCACACATTATGGCCACGCTCTTTGCAATTTTTACTAAGCCAAATATTTGCTACTACTTCAACAATTTTGAATTGTGAGGATGTACATTGTATACACAAATTAACACCAAATTGTTTTATACAATTAGGTGTTCTATATAATCGGCCTTTTGAACAACTAACTATTGGATTTTCTAACCTCTCAGTTGTCTATGCAAGGTCCAATAGCTGAATACACACTCTTTTTTGTTGGTAGAAGGTAGCAACTTAAATATTTAATTAATAGCATTAAAGTCAAGGTGAAGATCTTTAGAAGATGTAGACTCATTTTGAGGTTTTTATGGAGATATTAAAGCTGCAATATTTACCAAATAATATTAAAAAAAAAAACCTTGTATCATCAAAATACCTCTATTATGTAACATATTTTAAATCTTATACTTATATTGTATTTTCAATAACTTTGTCAATATGCATGTATAGAAGTTAATATCCAATAGCTCTTTTGAAGATTTAAACTTCTCAAAGATAAGGTTGAGTGCATATATAGCCACTCATTTTATAACATGCAATATATATATATCTTGATAATATACACGAGTTTTTTTGAACTTTCTTGTGTACTAATTTTTCTTTTTGTATTCTCAAAAAAGGGAGAGCAAAAAATTTGTATCACTTGTAAATCTTTGATGAAAAATTTTAAATACAATTTGATATCATATTAGTCTAATTTGTAAGAAATGAAGACTAACTTGCTTCCAACTCAGTAGTAAAATATTCCTTATATTTTTCCAAGACTTTTTTTTAAATGTGTCATATAAAAAGTAAGATATTAAAAGTATAAAAAATATTTTTAATGATATTTAATAATATCAAATCTTAATAAAATTCAATGAAAATGGATCAATTATTTTTACACAATTATATAAGTTGGATCAAGGTTCAAAATAAGAGTAATTTTGTTTCTTTTTAGAAAAAAGCAATAACAATTGTGAAAGAGTTATTAAAATTAGTTATTTCTACTATATGTAATATAAGCATCTTGAATCAATTTTTTTATGTATACAATATATAATAATATAAATAGAATATTTCTTTACTAATTGAATACATTTAATATATAAAAAAATAGAATTTATCTTATTTTTTTCATCGTATTGATAAATTAATTGATATGGACTATTACATAGAGTTTTCATAAATAAAACCAAAGAAATATGATCATCAAGAATGATTTGTTGAAATCTTTGGCATTCAATATAAATAGTATGTGCAATAACTCGACTTTTAGGATTTCTCTCATATAAGGCAATCATAATACTCTTTGGTGGTATTTCTATTGCAAGCATCAAAGTAGTCATTTTGTTCTCTACTGATTAAAGTTGTTGTATATTTGAATATTATATAAGAGATGTTGAAGGATTGTAGTTGTATCTACTATTTTATACTATTAAATGCTATTGTATAATACCTTGGATATATTGTGCATGCAATACAAATGGACATCCAATTAATCAACTTGTAATATTTCATTGATAAATGAGATTATTTTGCTTAATAATTCTCCTTTGTTATAATTAAAATCAATGCAATTTGTATCAAACCGTTACTTGCAAACAATATAATCTTGAGTACATATAAACTCATCTATATTCTCTTTTATATCTTCAAAAGAATCAAAAATCCTCTTTGGTGGGTGAGACATATTCAATACAATATTTATTAGAAAATCAAAATAATCTAAGAGTAGATCTCTCTTTCTCTCTAAACATTAAATACAATATTAAACATATTACAATAGTATAATATAGAGTTAACAACAAATAAACTTAATACATAAGAAGATATATTTTTAACAATGTAGAATAAATGAATAAGACTATTAATTCTAGCTATTGATAGTTAGTCATTATTATCTAAAATATGACTATCATTGTATTAATTTTATTTTTAAAAAACTATTACTATATCATTTCAAATGCAAATCATAGTAACAATGATGTAGACAAGGCCAACATTTTATATATTTTGTGATAGTAGATGAGTTGATTTTATAAAATCCTTGATTATTTTAATATTATTTTATATATAATCTAAATTTTAAATATAAATTTAATATATATATATATATATAAATAATAAAAATAATAAAATAATAATAAAAAATAATTTCAATTTTCATGATAGCAAAGACCATCATGTGGTATTAAAAAAAAGCATCAAGGATATTCATATATTTATTTAATCTATCTATCTATCTATCTATCTATCTATATATATATATATATATATATATATATATATATATATAGTATAATTAAATTTAAATTTGATACTTTTCTATGACTATTATTTCATGAAAAAAAAAAATTATTATTATTAATAGGATTTCTTTTAATTTATTTTATATTATTTTATTAATCTATTTTGTAATGAATTTTGGAAATATAACCAATAAATAAGTTTAAGTTATGTGATATTTTAAATTATTATTTAAAAATTATAAAGTTTAGATTTTTTTTGCATGTATTTGGAATCAAGACATAGATTTTAAAGTCTATAAGTTCATTTTGGTGATATTTCATGGCTTAAAATAATATATTTAAAAATAATATTCTAAAATTATATTTATAATAATTAAAATAGAATTTAAATTTTAAAATTTGAATAAAAAATATTAATATATAATATAAGTATCAAGAATTTTTATAATATTTTTTGTAAAACAAGACCTTAAAGAAGTAGATTATTATGGACATCAAATAAGAGGAATTTAGAAATATTTTTAGAATATTCTATTAGATTCTAAAAGGTTTCAAAAGACTCTTCGAATATCTTAATAGAGGATTCTAAAATATTCTTAAAATATTCTAAATAGATTTTTGAAAAAAATTAGAAGAATTAAGGAAGATGTGTAAGAAGCTTCTTATAGTTGTTTCATCTTCAAGCAACATGAAAACTTCTTAATTAGCTTTCTAGAGTTGTTTTGTCTTCAAGCAACATGAGAACTTCTTGAAAAGCTATTTAAAATTGCTTCATCTTCAAACAACATAGAAACTTCTTGAAAAGCTTCCGAGAATTATTTTGTCTTCAAGCAATATAGAAACTTTTTGAAAAGCTTCCTAATACCTTGTATATATTGAAGTTGAATTTGAAGGAATCTTCAATCTTAATAATACATCTTTTAGAACTCTAATTCACTTCTTTTAGTATTGATCTTGTACTCATCTGGTGTAATTAAGTTTTTGCCAGCTTTCTTATTAAAATTCTTCAATTCAACTTCTTGTTTGATCTCTTGTATAGTATATCCATGACAATTTGTCAAGATTTCCATCTTATCAATACTAGAACTTGATCCTTCTTAATAGAAAGTAAATTATCCCTCTTCTTGAAACATCTAAGTATTTTAGAGATTACAAAGTACGCTCTTATAAACTAGTATTATTTAAAAACTCTTTTTTTCTCTTTTAGGATGGCTAGACATGAAGATGTAAGTATGGTTGAATCTTTCAAGTCTATGTTAGATGTTATTATTACCACGTTGAATGCTTTATCTTATAAAAATATTAAAATTGAAGGATTTTTGGTAAGGCTTTATAGTAATAGAAGACTTAGAACACTTCGACTTGTCATGCAACTACTTTTTTAAGCTTTTAATTCCAAAGAGGAAGTGGCATCTATACCTCAATAAGAAAATTTACCTATTCAACAATTTGAAAAACTTTGGATTAGTCTTCTAGAAAAGTTTATAGCATAAGATTTAAATTTTGACGATTTATTAATTAAATTTGATTGGCAATTTTTCTATAATCTATGCACTATCCAATAGAGGAATTATAAATTGATTTAGTTGAAACCTTGTTCACATGACAAGCCTTATCTTAGTTTATTCCTTTATTTGAGAAGATACCTCTAATTTAGAATAATTTTAAAGCTTTTTTAGGAGCATTTATAGAGGCATTTGGAGAACATCACAAAGTCCAATAGGTGACAAAAAAATATTTGCTCATTAAATCAAAAGTCACACTCTACATTAGTTTATGTAAATGATTTTAGACAATTAGCTTTTGACATCAATTGAAATGAAGAAGCTTTCATAAGCTAATTCTATTAGAAACTAATGGATAATGTGAAAGATCTATTATTATCATCATTATCTTATCTTCAAAAATTTAATGAAGCTATCAACCAAGCTTTGAAGTGCATTAATTAATTATTTCAACATTGTCAAGATCAATGCTCTTGAACTTTGAGAAAGCAATACATTGAAAATTCGTACTTTGTTGTTTTAATAAAAATAATATTTCTATATTTTAGAGTTGAGGATATACAAATTGATGTAATATGATTTAAGCTTCTTATAACTAAAGAAAAGAAGTGTTCATTTGAAGAAGGCCTATACTTGTATTATAGTAAAGAAGGTGTGAGCTCTCAATTATACTCTAAAATTTAAATTTTTGTTATTTTCCTATTTTATGATAATTGAACATGTTAGATTATGATTTATATAAGTGGAATTTAGTTTTATAGAATTTTTAGGATTAAAACCCTTGATGATATAAATTATAGCCTAATTCTTTGAATTAAGTTAATTAGGACTAAAGTGATAAGAGTTAGAAAATTAGAATAGCAACTTAGTTAGTTTAATAATTTAGAGGTTATTAGTCATTACTATGGGGGTTGACTAAAAGCCTATGAGTGCACCTATAATCATTCACATGATTTAGGAGTTGGAATTATAATTCTCTAAATGATTTAGTGAAGTTAGCAATGATAATTTTGAATTTTTCTCCAAATTTGACAAATTCAAGTAGCATGATGATTCTTCTAATTAATGGGAGTCTTTTTAATGCAATGGTGGCACCAGATTTACCCCATAGAGTGAAGAAAACAAGATCAGCATCTTCTCCTTCAAAATACAAATGAAGCAAAGAAATTCTCATTTTGAAAAATTTTACAAAAAATTGCCAAGATCCCTATAAGTAAAAACTTTTGTGAAAATTATAATTGAGCATGGATTGAGGCATGCGAGTAGTCAATCTTAGCTTAAAAAGGTATTTCGAACACAATGGTGAAGTTAGATTTACCAAAAAATGCTTTCTTAACTACATACAAGAGCCATCAGCCTTAGTAATGAGATTGACTCTTGGAAGAATGAAGGCCGTAGATCTAGATTAGGGATCTTAAAAATCAAGGGTGAAAATGTAGCCACCCTTCTACAAGCCTTCACTCAATTGTATAAAAGGGGCTTGGTTTTCCAAGCCTTCTCTCTCCTCTTTTGAGTGAAAGGCGAAGCTATACCAAAATTTGGCCAAAATCCTAATCTTAATTTTGTTTAGACTTAAAATCTCATTGTGAACCTTGTGATTGTGTGTGTATGGATTTTGAACAAAGCAAGCCTAAGATCCTTCTTTAGCAACTTCCTAAATCATCCAAAGCCTCCTAGAACCTTCTAGGATCTCCTATGACCTTCTAGAACTTTCTTAGAATCTAGTGGAACCTTCTAGAACCTTCTTAGAACCCACTAGAACCTTCTGGAACCTCCTAAAATCTCTTAGAACCTTCTAGAGCATTCTTAGATCCTACTTGAACCTTCTAGAACCTTCTAGTACCTTTTAGAACCTTCTTCAATTATATGTCCATGACAATTAGAACTCTTTTATTCAACTTTTTGTTTGGTTTTTTATATAATATATCTATAACATAGATAATAAGATAATGTGGATTTATAATTAAAAGGTTAGATTTTATTAATCTTATCAGAAAAGAAAGATTCTATCTTTTGCTTCTTATAATAGTTGTATGTAGGCCATACTTATTTTAAGATCTATGTATTGTAAATGAAATGATCTAATCCAATTTTAAGAATGTATACTTAGAAATGGAATTGTTATAAGATGATAAAGAATAAAATAAAATACCTTTATAATAAAAATGATAAAATAATTAAGTATATTATTTGTTATTATTATTCTTTAATATTTAAATGTACTTCGATAAAAACTATAGAATAAATTTAAAGATTTTTTTTGCAATGATGTTGATTATCAATTGACTCAAAAACATCAAAATAAGAGACCAACAAAAAGGAAGATATTAGATTTTAGAATCTTTTTCTTTGATGAAATTCTTCAAGAATCAAACAAAATACTTACTAATTTTCTATTGATATTATTGTAAGAAAAGAATTGAAATGAAAATGCTACAAATCAAATGTTTATAGAGCATATGACATGAAATTGTGACAAATTAAAATGACTAGTAGAAGAACTTGTACGAAAGTTGAATGATGAATAATATTTCATATATTTGGATATCTTTGTTTCAATAGATAATGATCTTAAAAAAATTATTTTTTGAAGGAAAAAAAAAGTAGAAAATCATTTGTTTAAAATATAATAATAACAAAGTTCCAAAATAATATAAATATTTTTTTGTATATTATTTTTTTTAGAATTTTTGTACAACTTTTAAATGGTAGATAAATTATACATTCTATGTTTGAAATTTTATTCCATCTTAATGAATATTTACTTTGAAATATTATAAATAAGACATAATATGAAAATATACTAAAAAAAGATTATTCTTATCATTTGAAATGATATACCAATACAATAGTACTATTATGTTGAAATAATCAATAGAACTTTTAAAGATATTTATTATATAAGGCTTTTATTTTTAAAAGTTTTTTTATAATATAATATTTATACTTAATATATCTAAGAATAATTTCCATTTATATATTAAAAATGAATAAACAATTGGAGTGTATTAAGAAATATGTTGATTCTTCCAAAATGTATAAAAGTAGGTCCAACTTCAAATGATTTGATTCAAGTTGTCTATTCTAGTGTCATGGACATATACATTTATCTCAATAGTTACTTATATAATTACGTAGAAATAGATAAATATAGATTAATTTCATAAAGTCTTCTAGAAAAGCTTCTTAAAAGCTTCATTAAATGTGGTTTTGACTTTAAATGTGTTTGTAGGTTAGAAACTTGGCCAACAAGTTAACCACATGTTGGTAGCTTATGAAACAAGTTAACTCCATGTAATAGCTTGTGGAACAAGCTAACTATGTGGTGCATACATAGATAACTTGCCTTGCAAGTTTAGATGTGTGGCTAGCAAAGTCAACATGTTTCGGAGGTCCTATAGTACATTGCCAAGTAGCTCCTAATTAAGAGTACATATGGAGGCACTTTTGTCAATGCTTTTCTAGTCCTTAGTTTTATTTCAAGACTTTCTAGTCTGCTTATTTTTGGCAATAGTCATTCCAGTTCAATATTATATCATCTTTGAGTGATTTTCTAGGTCCTTTCAATGACACAAGAGTACATTGAGGATTTTCTTTCTTCGAGATTTATATCCTTGACATCTAGAGTATATGAAGATAAGACATTTGGTGATGAATGTTTTACCAACATGTCTATTTTATCTGCATAAATACATGATGTTGATGATCTAAACATATCTCCTAGAGAGATCTTTTGAAATTTCAAGTATTTAACTTAGCACAAATACATCAATTATGGAAGATAGTACCAACAATGGTAATTTTTATTTAACTATATATTTGAATAGCTTAAATCTATCTAGATTGCCACCATTTAATTTGGAGATAAAACTTGGATATTCTATTATATTGTTGCAAAATATTGCTTTGCATTAAAGACTTTGTAATAGATTATGCTTGGTTATTTTGTAGCAAATTGATTGGATTGTAGAGGCAAGATTGTTATTTGAAGACAATAAGAAATGATTGATTTTTTTTTTCTAATGATCACATTATGTCCATCATCTATAAGTATTTTGTTCAAGTTGTAGCAAAGGTAGTTTCTAATAAAGATAGGATTTGCAATGACCATTAACAAAACTCAAGGATACATATTAAAGAATATATGAATAGATTTTAGAACCTTCATATTTATATATAGACATTTGTATTTTGTCCTTTTACAATACACTTCTTTAAATATGATCAAGATCATATATCCTAAAAATAATGAAGACAAAAATATCATCATAGATATATTTTTTTTCAAAATTCTTTCAACTTAGTTATTTAAGTTTTTATAATAAATAAAATTATATTTTTTAATTAAAATAAATAAGTATAAATTATTCCATTATTCTATATATATATATATATATATTATCAATATTATTTATAAAAGTGGTCAATTTTTAACTTAACAACCACAAATTAAACTTTTACAACTTTTTTATAGCCAATAGCATGGATTTCTACTAGTGTATATATATATATATATATATAAATATATTAATATATACTTTTTATTACACATGTATATTATAATTTAAAGATATCATTTTTGTTTTATAATTTTCAAACTATTATTTTTAACATAATAAAAGTTAGACATTTTTTACATGTATTTAATATCAATATATAGATTTCAAAGTCTATAAGTATATTTTGGTGATATTTTATGACTTGAAACAATGTGTTTGAAAACAAGCCTCTGAAATCATATTCATAATAATTGAAATAACATTTAGAACTTAAAATCGAATAAAAAAATTAAAATAAAATGCACAAATAGTATAAAAATTTGCATTTTCAATTTTTTTTCTTTCTAAAATTACATCGAAAATCAAAACACTAACACCAGCAAAAGTTTTCAAAGAAGTGCAATAACGTCACACCCTCACTCGAAACCATCGTGCTTTGGTCGCGAATCAAAAGAACGCTGGATGAACAAGACAAGAACCCAAGTCCACGCTGGACGCAGGTCCACCCATTCGTCATTTCCGACGTGGCAGAATTGGTCTAGGTGGCGCATGGAGGTGGCAGCCAATAGCCACGAGAGCACGGTTAGGGCTTCGCTCTCTCTGTCTCTGTCTCTCCTTGTCACGTACCAGTGCTGTCGGTGCTCTTGAACGAAGCCCATGACTGAAGCTTTCAGACAGCTTCACGGTTGTTGCCGAACCGTCGAATGCCGCGCACGCATCGATCTCCGTGGCTTCAGGAGCACGCTTAATCTGCACACGAAGTGATACACACTGTATTGTGGTAGCGAGTAGGTTGTGCGGTGAGGAATTGGAAGGCGCTTGTTGAGCCTCGGAATTGGAGGAAGGAGGAGGGGGTTGGCTGTCATTGTGGTCGAGGAGCTTCTTTTGTGGCGAAACGATCGGAGATTTGAGGGCGGCTGTGCGTGCGAGAGAGGTGTTTTAGGTGTTGAGGGCGGGAGACTTTGTGAGAATTTTGAGGAGGAAGGAATTTTGAGGAGTCGGAAAGCTAGGGTTGTGACCGAGGTGACGCGGAGGAATTTTGGATAACCTGGTGCTGTTCTTGAGCATTGAGCAGAGTCGAGAGGGAGGAAAAGAGAATTAGTTTTGGTGAGGGGCGAAACAACAGTGAGCGGTGAGAGCGATACAGGGATTGCTTATTGGCGAAGTTTGCCGTTTGCAGAGAGGGTTGGAAACCGAGAAAGAGGAAGAGAAAAGTGAAGCCGTTGAACAGAAGGGAGAGCTGCCGCGGGTTGTGTTGTTCATGCAAAGAGGAAAGAGCCGGAGAGAAAACTGCGAGAGAGACCATCGTCATTGTTACTAGAGTGCCTTCTGGTGCTGTGAAACTGACTTTGTTAATCTTCGTGTGTGCAAGTCATCTTTGAGAGTGGTAAGGATGCCGCTGACGAGGGAGGATCTTTTAGGGAGAGCCTCTTGTTTCTGTGACATCATCTCTGTGTACGCTTCGATTATGCTCGTAATTAGGACGCATTTCATCAGAGTTTTCATGTTCGCTATCAGGGCGAAGCTCTGCTATCCTACGCATTCTGCGTATATTGAGCCGCTGCGGACGGACGAGGTAACCGCGGTGGAGCTCGATCCTCTCCTGTGGCGTCCGCCATGCTTAGCAACATCCGATTTCGTTACGGACTTAGGAATACAGTGCTCTGTACTTCCATTGTGCGTGTCGGAATTATGCTTTAGGTCATGTTCCGATGTGATTATGTTTGTGGGAGGGTGGCCGGGTATTGCAGAGTATGAATGTAGCATGTGCTTGTGCAGGGATGAGGAAAGCAAGAGAGTAAGTAAAAGGAGCTCTGTGAGAGAGAGGAAGAAGAGTGAGAGGGGAGAGGAGTGAAGAGTGGCAGGACAGTGCTTTGCAGGCACTCAGGTATTGTAGTCAAGCTGTAAGTGAAAGAATACTCATCTTTCATTCATCGGTATGGCGCACAATTCTGGCGAGCATGGCATGAACCTCGGATCTCGGAAACTCGTGGTATATGAGCTATCTTTGTCCATTACAAACATGATGCGTTATGTAGGTGCATGTATAATCTTATCTGTCCTTTAGGCACTTGAAGTGAAGACCTGCGCCTGTCTGCTTTATTGGGAAGTTCTGTACAATTGCAACACTCGTGCAGATACCAGTGACCAGTATTTATTTGTGGTTCTATTGATTATCTTGTACATGTTTTACAGTTGTAAAATTAACACAAGCTCCAGAAAATGAGGGTGTTTCTACTCTACTGTGAAAGTGATATTCATCATGCTACTATAGAGCTAAATGTACACGAACTATAATCTGATTAACTTGTGGTTCCCTTCAGGTTCTGGGTATCCCGTGGGATGTTGATACGGAAGGTTTGAGGCAGTATATGCTGAAGTTTGGTGAACTCGATGACGTCATTGTTATGAAGGTCAGTGGCGAGTAGAGGCTCTTAAGGCCTTTGACAATTCATCTCAATGAAACTTAGTCCTTGTGTATTTCGACCTTAGGGAACTTCCTCATTGTGGATTTGTTGTCACCCATCGATTAATTAGTGTCACATTGTTTTTAGAACCTCATCAGAATGTCTGCCTCACCGTGCTATCTTTTTCAGGATCGCGGCACAGGACGATCGCGAGGATTTGGTTACGTGACATTTGCAACAGTCGAAGATGCCAAGGTATGTTTTATTTGGGACAGCCAGATAGTTTACTCTGTTTCTGCTTTTATATATTGTATCATATTTTACTAAATTCGTATTTCATGCTGCGCAGAAAACAGTTTCTACGCAACATTCTCTAAATGGACGAATGTTGGAGGTGAAAGTTGCAACTCCAAAGGTACTCTTGCTAAGTTTGATGAACTTCGAGGACGCCGTTTGCATAGATTGATGGGCCCATCGCAGAGGCTTTGACTGATTGAAACCTACTTTTGACACTGGTTCTAGAATTTATATTTCAGGAATTTTTTCTAGTGTAGGTAATTACGATGTAGGTTGCCAGTTGTAACGATTCATTTGCTTCTAATCATGTTTTAGGAAGAGATGAAGCCACCCGCGAAGAAGATAACGAGGGTTTTCGTCGCCAGAATCCCTCCTAGTGTCACCGACGAAGCTTTTCGAAGGTACTTCGTCTTGTATTGCCTTTCCATTCATCATTTTGTTTGGGAGCACTGATAATCTTATTTTTTTTGACTTTTACGTGGGCTTTTTTCATATTTTCTATTGCTGCCTTGATATTTCCTCTTCACAATAGTTTTTTGACCCTATATACCTCTTATGAGCTATGGTAACTAATGTCAACCATTCATGGTGATATGTGTGCAGTTACTTTGAAAAATATGGGACCTTAACTGATGCTTACATGCCAAAGGTATTGTCAATCTTAATTTTTTTGCAATGTTTTTTTTTTAATGGTTTTATTCTTATTACAGTCTTCGGAAGTATATCCATTACCCAGGTATTGGTTGTTGCTGATTTTTGGTTGTTGTGGTTATTTAGGATCAAGGTTCGAAGGCGCATAGAGGCATTGGCTTTGTTACATTTGAAATTCCAGGTGAGACATGGGTCCAAGCTCTAAACCTGAGATTTTCAGTTTTGTGTTGTTTATGGCCCGATGGCTTCTTTTCTGATTAGTTACAGATGCTGTATGAAAAGTTGCGTGGTAAAAATACGATCCTAAGACGCAATGCTCTAGGATTTACGTTTAGTGGACTTCATGACTATGGAACAAGTGTAAGCAGTCATTGTAATATCTCGTATCAATCACTATACCCCTTCCATGAGTGCTGCGATACTGTTTAGACAACTGGGAATGGAAGTGATATTATTTCATCTCTCTTACACAGCAAAATGTATTTGTTTTGTTCTACAGAATCGGTTGACAGACTCATGAATGAAACCCATGAGCTTGGTGGGTCGACCATTGCTGTGGATCGTGCTACACCGAAGGTAAGAATTCTATACCTTTTTGAATAGGGTATATAATTTATTAAGGAACGGTCTGGTTTGCTTTGGAGAGTAGATGATGATGTTGAATAGTTTTATTCTTCTTTGGTCTATTATTGGACAAACAGGAGGACGGTGTGAAGACTTGGGGACGAGGATTTCATGGAGGCAACCAAAATTCTGGATCCAATGCTGGATCAGGTTCCTACGGAGCTTATGGTGTTTACACAAATACAGCCCGGTTTGGTGGCTTGGGAGGCGGATTTGGAGCTTATGACTATCCAGGTTCTGGTTTTGGAAGTGATTTAGGTCCATCTGGTGGGCTGAGCAGTGCTTATGGGGGTGGGAATTCCTGGCCCCCTGCTCCCTCAGGAGCTGGCTATGGCGGCCCAGGTTTGGGGATTTCAGGGGGAGTCTCCGGCAGCTTTGGTTCTGGTGGTCCACCGGTTCCGCCTCTGAGGGGGTTAGGTACAAAAATCTTTGTTGGCAGATTACCTCCAGAAGCAAATGCAGAGGATTTAAGGCGCTATTTCAACAATTTCGGAAGGATATCTGATGTTTATGTTCCAAAGGTAGGAGCAAGGCGTCTCTTTTCTCTCGGACATCTTTGATGATTATTGAAATTGACACTATTTTAACATTTCTACTGTCCATCTTGTAGGATGCAAAAAAAACATCACATAGAGGTTTCGGCTTTGTTACTTTCTCTGACGAAGGTGCGGCTGAACGAGTTGCTCTCAGGAATCATGAGATTCTTGGGCATCAGGTTAGGATCCTTGTCATTACTTTTGCAGGATTGCTTGTGTGCATGTTTGAAGGTTATAACTTTTACAATCGCTTCTAGGTTCACTTCCATGATCGGGTAGATTATTGAACGTATTTGTAGTGGTCTGACCTGGAGTTGTATAAATGGCCTGGCAGATTGCTGTAGACCGTGCAGCACCTCAGGACGAAGTGGCAAACGTCCCATACATGAGCGGCTTTGGTGGCGTGGGTTCATTTTCTGGAGGAGCTGGGGGCCCAATGAGAGGGGGTAATGCGCCGTTACTAGGAAGTGGATACGGTTCCTTGCCAGGCAATCTCGACTTCAATTCTGGGGTACGTTCTCTGTGCAATTGTAGCTTGACGAGGTATCTTTTCATCCAAATGTAGTGTGAACTGGTCCTACATGTTTATGCACTACATGTTGAGGACCACTGACTTGTTGAGGTTCCTGACAATACCGTGTCGTTGCCAGTGGGGTGCTTATGGCGGTGTAGGTGGATTACCATCAGGTTTGGACTCTGGACTTTCAGGCGGCCATCGCTCTTCTAGGTCAGAACCTCGCTACAGACCATATTAAAATTATTATCAGCGAGCTGCTCAAGTGAAGCGGTCAATATATGTGTGAAGTAGAACCGGAGGTTGTAGCGAGAAAGACCAAGAAGCTGGTCAGAGAGTTATACTGCGTGCAATCAAGGATATATTATGTTGGAAGAATATCGATTGAAGGATTACCTGTGGAATATCTTAGGATATGTCAGTCGCTCAGGGATGTTTGATCAGACCATTGTCGAAGCCTATATTTAGGCTTTGCATGTGGTTTACACCTTAATCAACTGTAATTTCATGTTCTAACTTAAAGAATGATCTATGTCAACTTTGAATAACCAGATTACCTTGCTAATAAGGAACATGATTTTGTGGATAATACCTGCAATTTTCAAAGCACCCTTTTAAACATGTAAGATAAATAAAACTGGATCCGACACAATCTATCACTTGCCTAGAAATATACCCTGTAATTCTGTTGAACTGAGTAACCTTCCAAGATGATATCTGCACCTGATTGAGCAATAAAAGAGGGTCCTTGAGAAGTTTGCAGAAGAATAACCCATCCACGAGACTCCTCACCAAGAAACTTGACGTTTTTCATTCAATCTAGACAACACTGATAAAATTTAGTTCTTAAATTCAAGGTTATTGCAATTTTTAGATTTTGACAAATCATCCCATATTTAGCTTGATAAGTTGCATTGGGTTAAAAGGAGATAGTTTGAATCTAAGTGTATTTAATGGGTCTCATTCAATGATGGTCTTAAATATGTCTTGTGCCACTTGAATAAATATGATTGTAGTAATTGTCAACAATGTATTCATTTACTTCCTAATCAAAGTATCAAGTGCTTGACACATATAAATACTAAGCCCATCTAATGCTATCCTTGCATGTGATTTGAAAAGTGCATATCTCTCATTGATAATGAAGTCAATTGGTAATAGCAATGTGAGCTCATATTTGATATTATACAATAAGTTTTAGTTCCTTGTATTGTTGTAATAATGAATTATTTAGCTACTTAAGAGCAATGAAAACAATATTTGCTTCTTTTAAGATCACTAGATTTGCAAATAAAAAGATCCATTATATCAACAATAGAACATATGTGGACTTCTTTACTTCTAAATACTCTCGCAGAATGATTTGATAAAGGTTAAACTATTTGGCAATTGCACACCTATTGATAACTACCAAATGCTTGCTATCTTTGAGTACATAGTTATCATTAAAGACATGAGGATTTATTATTGTCAAAGATAACCAATGAGAGGAATCAAGTTGCCAAAGAATTGCTTGTCTAAAGCATTGATAAATATGCATTGTATAATCAAATCTAGCTAATGTAAACCACAATATATTAGAATAATTCTAAGCAAAGCAATACATTTAATTTGAGAACTAATATCATTAATGTTATTAATCATGCTTCAATCATTATCAATTGAAATACCAATTTTTTGTTGTTTCCATGTAAAGTAAAGGAGATCCATAAATATATCAATTGTACTAAATTTAATCTTGTCAATGTATTGATTTAATATAGAAATAGCAAGCAAATAAAAAAAATTGCATGGCTTTATTGTAATAGAACCAATAAGGCATATTTAGACAAGACATATCTTTATGAGTTGAGTTGTCTAATGTAATTGAGAATGCCCAAACTTTTAAAATAACATTTGATAGAATCTCTAAAAAATTGCAAAATCAATCCAAGCAAAATTTGGAGCAATTATGTCATTGATACCAAGTAAATGACCAATGCCACAATGCTCCAATTTGGTGTAAATGAAATAAGTTTCTATTCAAAATATAACATCATATATTGGTATTTGATGCATGATGAAAAGTATCAAAATATCTTAATTGTAACCTTAAAATGAGAGATTTTATTGTCATTATTATTAACTTGTGGCTTGAAGGTACTAAGAGAGTATTAATGTGTCACATTTTCAACAACAATAAAGTAAAATAGAAATTCTTCAATAATAATTTCAACAATTAATATCATGTTGTTTCCAACATCTTTGCATCAAATATCTCTTGTGTAGTGCTACATTTTAAATGGCAATATGTTTGATTAAGACCATATTAGTATTGTAACTTTAGTTAATTACAAGTTAAAAATGAGAAACATTAACGTACACTTATGCAATATCATCTTCTTTACTTAAAGAACCAAAAATAGAATCATTTAAAAAAATTATAATATATTTTATGTATATGTTCATTTTTTATTGATTTAATAAGTCTCTAGCCTTCAAATACAAATTATAATGATTAATGATGTTGAAAATTTTTTAAAAATCTAAAAAAACTATGTCAACAACTTGAAGGTTGTTTTGGTATACCAACATTATAAAATGCATAAATGTGATTATAATATATTACATGTAAAAAAATTCCAATTACTAAAGTAGGTTCAAAGTAAATTCTTGAATTGAGTTTTGTCTCACTTGAAGTTGTGTGTTTGCAATGGTTGCAAGGTACACAAGATTCTATTGCAACTTTGCTTAATACTTGCACACAAATTGTTGTAAGAATTATTCTTCCAGCTCTACTACTAGTCAACAAATATTCTACATTTTTTGTAGGAATAGAGATACAAAAGATATATATCAACAATGTTGCATGTAGAGTATGACCAACCATGGTTTCTAGTTGCAAGAAAGCTTACTTTGTCTCAAAAAATCAACAAATTTGTAATGGTCAATCTACGAGAAATATTCATCAATCAATAAGTATAGTCCACTTATATCTTAGCAATTTAGCACAAATTTGCTATTATTTTATTAAATCAAAATATAACAAGTGAGTTGACTATTTTATCATACTATTAATCTATAGTCTCTTTAATTTAAAATTTAAAATTAATTAATTAATTAATTTAATTCTTTTATATATTCTTTATAAATAAATAAAATGTAAGGTGTCCAAGACTATTAGTACTAATAGAGAGGATGAGCAAAAGGAAGAGGGACTAAAGAGGAAGACACATAAATAATAGGTGAATAGAACTATGTCTTATTTTTGAATAAAAGTTAGTTTTGATTTTTGGTACTTTTAAAAAAATTAATATTTTCTAAAAATAAGAAGGCAAGTTAGTAGATAATAATATTATTACTACCATATCTTAAATTAATATGTAAAAATTTATATTATTCTTTGGTAGATATTTATTGAAACAAAGATATTATGTATTTCAATAGAAGACATTATTACTATTTACATCAAAATTTTGTTTGCATATTGATTTCAAGAAATAAAAGTAGAAATAGAATACTCTAAAGATATAAAAATTAAAGTTTCTTTGATTCTATATTCTTAATTTATTGCAAAAAATTTGATATAATATAAATAATATTATTCTTTCAATAATAAAAAAACAAATAAAATAAATAAACAATAAATTATTATTTACAAATTATTCTAAAAATATATAATCTTGAACTATTTGGAAGACATATCATTTCTTATTTAATAAATTATATAATATTAATTTTTGAGTTATAAAAAATAATTTTAAGAAATTAGATGTTAAAAATAAAAATTTGAAATTGATGATGAGACTACTAATAATTTCAGTTTTCATTCTTAAGGATCTAAATACTTGGTATCAAATAAATCACATAAACTAAATCAAATTCAATCAAAGTAGAAAAATAAATATTTAAAATATATTTATAATAAAGATAATGTCAATATTATCTTTTTAAAATAAATAATAGTTTTATTTTTTAAAATATTATATATATATATATATATATATATATATAAAATCATATTTGTTAATTTTTTTGAAATAAAGCCATAGTAATTAAGCATATATATATATAATGTAAAAATTATAGATATTGATTTTGGTAAATAATAATGATATAGATTTATTAATGATGGTAATAATTATAATTTTATATTCTTAATAATTTATCATAAATATTATTATTTTTAAAAAAATTGATTTGAATGTATAAACTCTTATATAGAAGCTTTTACTTTAACACCTAAAGATTTAAATATAAATTGTTTTTAAAATAATTTAATTTTATTTAATCAATTTGAATTCATCTTAATTCTATCTACATTACTTGTATCCTATATATATATATATTTTATATCATATTTAAGATTTGTTATGGACATGTGAGAAATTACAAGCTATTTTTGTTAGATTTTTCTAAGAATGTAGTTAATTCAAATAGATGCTTTGAAGAGAGATTTTTTATAATTATTTAGTTAAATAATAAATATTAATAAATTAAAATTTGAAAAGATAAAGAATTAGAAAGATTAAAAATAAAAATAATTATATTTTTATATATATATATATAAAAATTTATATAAAAGATATATCTATTTAAATATTTAATTTAGAAATATGATGTATCATATTTTATTTATAATCTTATTAAAATAAATAATAGAATTTGAATATTACTAATAATTTATCAAAGCAAGTTTCAATGATATATCTTATAATATTGATATTCATATAATGATTTAATTTGTTATAATTATTATAAAAGAAGATGTTACTTAATCATTATAATATTAACTATTATTATGAAAATATAACTTTGAAGTCATAATATTTAGCATCAACAAGATATACAAAGAGAATATAAAATAAGATAATTCTCACTTCTATTATCCATCACTTATAGATAGTAATTGCTGCCTTAATAGACAACTTTGATCTTTTGATGAATATATCCATTCAACATTCTACCAAGACTATCTATTGATATTTTTATCTACTATAAGAATATACTTTTAGCATATCTTCTATGTCCTTAAGATCCTTTGTCTGTTCATCTATCTTACTTCTCGGCCTTCTTACATATCAAGAGTCAATTTTTTGACTATTATTAAGTTATCTAAGATAATATCTTTTATAAAATAATTTATTCTATTTTTAATTTTACTTATTTACTTTAATACTCTTACTTCATTAATCAAAAGCTTTTAATTCTAATGCCTTTGTTAACATGTGATGTCTATTCTTTATTAATGTCTTTACCAGCAAGCATGACTTTTTTTGCACAATACTTCATGTCAATTACTCTCATTTCAATCTTCTTTCTTATCAAGTAATGTTGAATGTCAATGTATTTAGTCCTTCAATGATGGTATGAGTTCTTTGCAAAAATAAGACATCTTTGATTGTTATACTTCATTAGAGTTGCTTCCAATTGCACTATTCTAATGTCCTCCAAAAGTTGTCTAAGTCATATTGGGTCCATTGCACAATGACTAGTTGCTATATATTATACTTTTATTATAGACCTTAAAATTATTTGTTGTCTCTTAAAATTCCATGAAATAGCTTCTATTCCAACAAAGAATACATATTCCATTGTTGATCTTCTATTATTTGCATCTCTAACCCAATTCACATCATAATAATCATGTAAAATTATATTATCACCTCTAAGGTAGAATTTAAAGTAAAAATTATCTTTTAAGTATCTAATGGCTTTTTTGATGGTTTTCCAATTGATTGATTTAGCCTTTAATATGTGTTGGCTTAGAATAATCATTGCACATATAAGATCCACCTTTGTGCCAACCATTGCATATATAAGTGAGCCCACTATTTCTTTGTATGGAACACCTTATATTTCACCTTCAACTTTAGCAAACTCTTCATCTATGAGCTTTATCAAATTCAAATTCGCCTCCAAAGGTATTCTAACAAGCTTACACTCTTTTATATTGAATCAATTCAACACCTCTTCAATATACTTGCTTTGGCTTATTATAATAGTCTTCTTAGTACAATATTTTACAAACTCTATTCTTAAAGAATAGTAAAGCTATTTCAAATCATACATCTAATTTTTTTTGTTTAACTTTATTTTCAACCAATCCATTATGTTCAAGGTATTGGTTAAGATGATCAAATCATCAATATAAAGCATAACAATCAATAAGAACTCATTTGATTGTATCACATAAATGGAATAATCAACCTTATTTCTTACAAATCTTTTATCTACAAAAAATATTTTAATATGTTGGTATCATGCCCTTAGTAATTGCTTGAGCTCATACAAAGTTTTTTTCAACTTATAAAAAAAATATTGTTTGCCTTCTTCAATAAATCTTTGAGATTGATTTATATAGATATCTTCTTTTAAATTTCCATTCAAGAAAATTGACTTCATATTTATTTGATGCATCTCCAAGTCCATTGTTGCCTCAATTGCCACAATAATTTTAAAGGTGGTGAATTTGGCCACATGAGCAAATATCTCATTAAAATTAATACCAACAACTTGTAAGTATTGTTTGACAACTAATCTAGATTTTTATTTCATAATATAGTCTATTGTATCCATTTTGATTTTAAGTATCTAATTACAATCAATTAAAGATTGATTTAGTAGAAGTTAAATTAATTTCCATGTTTTATTATTCATGAGTGATTTATATTCCTTTTTTATAGCCATCTTCTACTTCATAGCCTCCTCAAACTTAATTGCATCACATAAATTAAATAGATGAATAGAAAGTACAATATTAGCATATTTTTTACTTACTTAAGGAAAGATGTGGATCTTCCATCATTCACCAAGTTGTTTTTTTTTTCTTATAAGATATCTTCTTTCACTTAATAAAGATCCATCTTTATGCACTTCAAAGTTTCTTGCAAGCTTCTTCTCTCTTAAAGCTTGTCTTTTCACATTCAAAGATTGATACTCCTTATCATCATCTTCTTCAATATTTTGATTGTCTTCATTGTTGGTTTTAACAATTGTAGATATACTTTGGTCTATCTTCTTTGGTTCTTTATCTTCATTTATATTTTCACCATCTTCATTGTCATCATCTTTTTCTTCTTTCTTTACTAAAATTAAAGATATGTCTATAAATATACCATTACTTTCACTTGGATATATTTCTAAGTATTCACAAGCAATCTTATGCTCCAAAAACTCTACATCACAACTCTTGATAATTATAATAGGGTATAGATTAGATAATAATATAAATAATTAGAACCATGGAAGTTTCTAAAATTGAAGTTAGATTAGTAGATTAGATAGGATCCACTGTGAAACATTCTAGAAAGAATTTAAGGTGGTTATTTAAATAGAGTCCACCATAGAATCTTATAAAAAAATACTTAGGACGGTTATCTAGGTGATATCTACTATGAAACCTTATATAGAAGAAATTTAAGGCACTTATTTAGGTAGGGCCTATCACCTATGAACATTTTAGAAAGTCCGGGGTAGTAAGACAAGGTATAAGTAAGACTAGCTAGGACCTTTTGTTGCATTTGGTTAAATATGGCTCTGGATCTTTTCTCTTAATAAAGTTTGGTTTTGCATCTTTTTATTTAATCTATTTTATTCTATTTTTATTTTCTCAGTTTTGCCTTTCATATCCTATTTTTTTTAGCTCCGTTTAGTTTTTTTCTTATTTGTTTTATCCTATTTTGTGAATAAGCTTTATGTCACTTAAGATTAAAAAGATCTTAGATTTTTGAGATAGTCTAGTCATGTTTTAATAATCTTCTTGGTTTCTAAACACATTAATATATATATGCCTTGGTACTCAATAAATACACATTTTGTATCTTTTGTATCAAGTTTGGACTTCATATAATTTACCATCTTTGTATGAGGAATGCATCCAAAAATCCACATGTGTGAAATATAAAGTTTTTTATTACTCCAAGCTTCATGTGAAGTCATTGAGGTGAATGTACTTGTAAAGCATCTATTCCTTGTATATACTACATTTATCATGGCTTTTCTCCAATAGTTATGCCCAAGGTTTTGTGCATGAAACATATTTTATGTCATTTCTATAATGTTTTAATTTATTCTTTCAACAACTTCATTTTATTATAAAATTTAAAGAATAGAGTTTTATCTTTTTATGGCTTGAATTTTGAAGAATCTATCAAAATTATTTGACGTTATTGTGTTGTGGTTCAGCAATTATATGAGAATAATGTAATTATGTACTTAATATATAATTTATTAAGTAACATGGTGAGAGCCATGTTAGTAGATTTTAGTTGGTTGTAGAATATAATTTGATTATTATCTTGAAAAGAGGTTGTTTAAAAAGATTACTATAGAATTTGTATAACTTTAATTTCTTTTTTGATATTGGATTTTAAGATTGGTTTTGGTTGATAGTAACTTCTAAATATTTAGAATTACATTTGTTAGACATTGGTAACATTTGAAAACTTATTTTGGTTCTTTATTTGGTATTTAGAGTATAAATTATGTAAATCTTATAAAAAAAAGGATTGAAAAAGGGTTTTGGTAGCAAAAGGAGTAATTAGGGCACCAATATAGATGAATGGAGATGGATGATGAAAATCTCCATTCCTATTGGTCAAAAATTATGACCAATGAGCTTTGAGGAGGCTGCCCGAGGCCATATTAGGAATTAGGGTTAGTTTTTCGGAGTCATTCGAGCTTTGAAGGCTAAGATCAGCAAGTTTAGGTTTATGGCTATGGTTTTGGTGCAAATTTTGTATGATTTGGAGTTTATATGAAGGCGATATAGGCGCTCAAAGTTAAGGTGTTGATTTGGAAGCTACTGCCATTCTTTTTGGCATAACGCACGCGTACAAAGAGCAATTGAGAATCGGCAATTGCAACTAGAGAGAATACTTTTGTGGCTACACTTTTTGCATATTTCTTGTTGGATTCCAAGTTAAAGTGAAGGAGTTATTGGATTTTGAAGTCAGCACACACAATCTAAGGGTAGTAAGTGATCTGATTTACTAGTGGTTGTGTCTTGAGCTATATCTTGGTTAATTTGATAAGATTTTGGCTCAAAATTTCAGAAAATGTGTAATTTTATGTAAGTAAACTTTGTACATAAATTTGATGTCATTTGAGTATTAGGTTCTTGAGATATTAAGAAAATAGTGCTCGGGTGCTTATAAATTAGGATTTAGAATATCTGCTAGGGTTTCTTAGATGCTTGAAGATCGAGAGTGAATTTGCAATTGGTTTTTTTTGTGGTAAAATTTAAGGGTAATTTCTATCTATCCTATAAATTTTAGACAAACTCAACGGCTAGATCAAGTGTTATGGATTTCGAAAGTTTAGGATGAGAAAACCCTTCGAAGGAAAAATATGTTTTGAAGGGATTTTGTTATATTTTGAGTTTTATGCAAAATAAAGGAGTTTTGGAAGCTAAAAAAAGATTCATATAAAGATTTAAGCTACACTCTATATAGCTAGATACCCAATATATTTCCAGATAGCAAATCATGCTACATGACAATGTATATCCACCTTTATTATCTATGTACAACACTTTGATCTTGCACTCACATTATTTCTCTACAAGTGCTTTAAACTTATTAAATCTTGAAAAAAATTCACTCTTGGCTTAAAAGATGTAAATTCACACCTTTCTTCAAAAATCATCAATAAATGTGACAAAGTACTTTGTTGTTTTAATTGATAACATCTTCATTGGTCTTTAAATATCAAAATGCATAATCTCTAATAATTTTTCTAATGCATGTTATAACTCCATTTGAAATTGAAGCTTTTTATTATTTACATTATATATAACCTTCACAAGTAAGTAATGGCATTGTTGCTAAATTAACCAAGATCTAATTCACTTACTATGGATTGGAGCTCCTTCATGCTTTTGACATTTAAATAACTAAATTGTTGATATTACAAATATCCAACAAAAATATTTTTAGAATATTTTTAAAATATTTTATTAGATTTTATAAGATTTAAAAAAAATAGAATATTTTAGATGATTCTAGATGGTTTATAAAATATTTCAATAGATTCTAAAACATTCTAAGAAGATTAAGGAAGTTATTTGAGAAGCTTTTTAAGGTTGTTTCATCTTTACGCAACATGAAAACTTCTTGAGAAGCTTTCTAAGATTGCTTTATCTTCAAGCAATATAAAAACTTCTTGAGAAGCTTCTTAATACCTATTATATATTAGAATCAAGGCTAAAAGAATCGTCAATCTCAACAATACATCTCTTGGAATTCTAGCTCACTTTCTTTGTATTAATTTTATATTCATCCAATGTCTTTATAAAATATCCATTCATGTCAAATCAAACCTTACAACTATATGATACAAGTTTGCTTACCAAAAAGAGGTTTTTTTCATCTTTGAGACGTGTAAGACTTTTTTTAATTTGATCCTCATAATTTGATTGTTTGCAATAATCTGTACGACAATGGAGCCAAATTCAATAGCTTACATCATGCCATTGTTTCTCAACCAAACTTTTGTTGTTGAAATTGCTTCATAAGTGTCAAATAAATACTTATATGGTGTTATATGCTTATTAGCATCCAAATCTATAATCTACTTAGACATGGCAACTATGGAGGCTCCTTCACTTGCCATGAAAACATAGTCATTTCTACCAAAGTTATCAGAGTTATTATTTGCATTTTCTCCATCTCCTTTCTTAACTTTGTAATAATTCTTTGTAAAATGACTTAATTTTCTATAAATATAATATTTTTTATATTAATTTTTAAATTATCATATTAATAAAAATAGCTATTTTTACCTTATCTTAAAAATAAAGCCAAATTATTGATTTAAAGCTCTTTTTCTTTTATCTTAATACTTTATGATTAAGTCTTGATATGACATAATTTATTGTAAGTTCCTTCATATTAATAGATTTCAATGCCATAATGAGATAATTATAGGACTTTGAAAGACTTATGAGCAATGTCAATACAATGTTCTTATTGTCAACTTATTTATCAATAATTGCTAGTTGATTTGCAAGTACTTTTATCTTATTGATGTGAGCCATGAGGTCATTTCTTTCTTTCAACTTTACTATTAAGAACTTCTTCCTTGTCCATAGAATACTAACAAGATTTCTACCATTGTAGATGTTGCAAACAGTCTTTCATGCTTCCATTAATTTATTGCAAGCAATTACATATTAAAAGTTGGCATCATAAAGATTTGTTGCAATCAACCCAAAAGCCTTCCTTTTACAATGTTTGTACTCTTTCTTTATCTTGAGATCAGTATTGTTGCTTAGAAGCTCTTCACTTTCATCAACACTATCTCAAAGGTTCAATAAAGCCAACAAAAGCTCTATTTTCTTCTTCCAATGGTAGAAGTTGTAACCATTAAATTTTTCAATCACTCTCAAGCCTTCACCCTCAGTTAAAGTCATTTTTAAAAAAGAGGTGCATCAAAGAAAAAAAAATTAAAAAAAAACAAAAAACAAAAAATAAAAAACAAAACAAAACAAAACAAAACAAGATAGATCTTTCAAAATCAAGAAAAAGATGTTGCTGCCTTGGAAACTCAAAATGCCCTCTTTGTGAGGAAATGAGTGATTTCACTCTTTAATGACTTTCAACTTCATTTATAAGACTTTTCACAAGTCTTATATTCTATCTAAATCTCTTTTATAAGCTTTAGTATTCTTTATTCACGTCTAATCTCATATAACACTTATAACTTCACAAAATACCTCTTATCACTGTTAGAAGACATCTTAAGAAGTTTAGTATATAAAAACACAATGTTAGTGCACCAATGATGTAACTCAGTAAATAAACACAACATTAGTGTTCTAAAATATCATTCTAAGGTGTTTCAAAACTTCCAAGACCATGAATGTAGTTGATAACAAGAGCAAAACTACATCAACAACTAGATGCAAAGGTGGGATTAAAAGATATCAAGTCCTAACATCAATAACAACAATAAGATCTATTCCTTGCAATAAAAAAGACTTCAAAGAACTTCAAAACTTGTAGTAGAAGTGTGATGGGTTCATAATTTATTGAAGAAATAAAACTTTGGAGTCACAATACATAGCATCAATAAGATTGTACACAAAGAGAATATTGAATAAAATAACTCTTACTTTCATTATCCATTACTTATAGGTGGTAGTTGTTGCGTTAATAGATAACCTCTATCCTTTGATGAATACATCCATCCAACATGCTATTGAGACTATCCATTGATATTTTATCTACTATAAAAATATACCTTTAGCATATCTTCTATACCCTTAAGATCCTTTGCTTGTTCATTTATCTTATTTTTTGGCCTTCTTACATATAAAGAGTCAACTCTTTGACTATTAATAACTTACTTAAGGTAATATCTTCTACAAGGTAACTTATTCTACTTTCACTTTTATTTACTTATTTTAAGAACTATTGTATCAAGAAATAATAATGGTACAATCAATGTGTCATGATGTTTAGATATTATATTACAAGTCATTATTGTTATAATAATTAACACTATGTGTTTGATTAGTATAAATAACAATAACTAATATTCTAAGTTAAATATCATACTACAACCTTAAAAAATATCCAAAAAAAAAAAAAAAAAAAAAAAAAACAATGTGATGTAAAAGTACAAATATATTCTTTAAGCTTTTGTGCAATATCTTCTTTGTAAATATTTATTGTTACATTATTGGTAAACTTAACTTGTCTACTTTTTTAAAGATAATATGCTATAAAATAATTATATGGTAAAATGACAAGTAATATAGTAAAGATTATATTATATTACTTTGGAAATGGACAAACCAATCATGAATCAAAAATTTAAAATGTCTAAAAATAGTAATAATTATATAAAATATAAATTATCTTGTTTTTTATTTTAAATGGACATGTAAATATATATATATATATATATATGCATAAAAAATCTATTATTTAATGTCTTCTCTTTCTTTTTATAGGAATTATATAAAAATGACTAAAGTTCACAAACAAAGAGGTAATCATAAAAGATCAAATAGTAGAAATTCAAGCCAGTGTGGCGAATAAATAGTGTCGATGTATCAAGTATTGGTAATATGTCATTTCTACAAATCACAGCAGCCCCTCTACAAAACAAGAGTATTGTGATTCACTTCAAAACCTGAACAGAATTCGGTCACCGATTCCAGCATCACAGACATGCGAATAGAATCAAAGCCTACTGCACAAGCACACATCATCAATCCACGCCACAGCGAATGAAACAGAACTCTAAAGCGCCGACAAGATGAACTTCATTCCTATGGAAACCCTAACCCTAACAAGGTCACTTCCTAGGGCTGCCTCTTAACCCATGTCCATTGCGAACTCGGGATCCACATCTGCAGCATATATACCGAAAACCTCGCTAAAAATTTCAAGTCTTTGAATACACCCAAAGACTGCAGCAAGGTAAAGATATTCTATTTCACGAGAGATGACCTACGGAACCATCCAGCTTCCCATATGCTGGACACACCATCCTGCAGTCTGACGTGGAATTCCTCAAGTTTCACCTCACATCGTAGTCTTGAGTTCGGCTAGATTTAGGACTTAGTTATCCGACGAGGTAGGTCAAGCTTGGCCTAAGGTGTAGCTCACTGTGGCTTTAGTTAAGTGTTTCTCACTTAAAGGATGCTGTGTTTGTTGAATGTTCTGCTTGAGGGTTCGCTCAGCAGGATAGATGATACCTATCATGGTGAATTGTTGGCTTAGTGGATGAGAATGGTGCGTTAGAGATCTGAAATGATATTTGCTTGAAGGCCTTGGTTTGTACCGTGGCTATGTGATTATCGTCTCTGACTGTTGTTGTCCGTGCGGGCTTTTGTTGCCCGGCCCTTCTTGGAATTGTGTAAACTCGAGTCTTAACAAGTTCGTTTCTGCGGCTTTAAGTTCTGATTGAAGTCCTTGCGTCTGGGCTATTGTTACTATGGTTGTGGGAAGGTGAAGCGACCATCTCTCTGGTGATGATCAAACAAATACTTTCGTTCTACTTAGTTGCTAAATGCATTGAGGAAAGATATTTGGAGACCTGAACTGAAGCAAGAGATATCCTGTGTGATTGTTACCTGAGTCTGACGTGGTTCGTTGTAGTTCCGTCATTGCAGTGTGATGTGGACCTTGGGTTGAATGGGGCAGGGCATTGTGGATGGCCCTGGAGTACTGCACGGGTTCTCTGTGCGGCGCCCTAACCGGAAGGTCCTAGAGGGAGTAAGTGGTGTCATAGTACTTCTGCCATGTTGGGTGGCGCAAGCCACACTCGATCACTGGGGGTAGTCTCCAAATCCCACTACACTTTATTTTTCTGAGGCTAGATCCGTTGCATCGAGAGTAGAGAGTAGGTTGTTGTATGATGAACCCGCAAAAAGAAGTGAAGAGCGTACACAATTAAGCCGGCGTGCCTGCAGCGGCCCTTTAGGGCATTGGTGGCTAGCACGCGACTATGTGATACGAAGATGAAGTGGTAGATACTGTCTGCTCAGCCCGAACGGCCTGCGGGTCTTGAAGGACAGGGCCTGGTTATGCTACACATGTGATTAAACATAGGAGGAATGAATGGGTACTTGCACATCCCAGCACTAGGTGTCTGTCAATGACACTCATGTCACTATTGAGATGCAAAGAGAAACCAAATTCCACTGCTGATATGGAGGTGATATGCAATCCGACTGTGGATGGGTATTGCACTTTGCTTCGGCACATTTTACTGTGACTATATACCTGCACAAGCATTTGAAACATGGGAGTGCTCATTAACCTAAAAAGAAAGTGCATCAACAGACGGAGCAGTCAACGCTTGTGTGAACGCGTAATGGATACCGTACATCCTCCAGCGGAGGAATTTGTAGATTATCACCTTCCGGATAATAAATTGTATTCACATCAGTTTCACTTGCGTACTTCCGAAACTTCCGTAAAATCAGATGCCGTGATAGTGAGATTGTTTGTTCGAAAAAGACAATCGTGTAATTTGAATCGTCGTTGAGAAACTACGCAGAAACAGTACTACACTCTGGTTGAGAGAACAAATTTTGGGAGGCAGCCGTCAGTGAATTTTCCGACCACTTGGTAACATCTCCAGAATGGACGAGATGCCGATTATGAAACTACCCATGTGAAGCGGTAATCAGTATAGTAATCGTTTCTTTCAAGAAGCAGGGTCTTAAAATTTAAGTCGTGGTTTCAACCGACGCAAAACTGTCGCCATTGGCTAGTGACAGATCACTTCGATAGGACTTTGCAGCGCGTCATCAAAAAGCATGCTGAACACATATTTGTAAACTGGTACAACTTCAACAGCTTTTTTCCGAGCACCATATTCGATAATTCATGTCTTTTCAAATTCTTCACAGCGTATTTGTAAAGCCGATTCCAACGTCATCGAAGAGTTGTTCCTAGTACCACATGTGCGTACGCACAGATAGCTACATCTGTCATTGATGATACCATACGCAAGAAAAAGTACTTCTGCTGAGATAACACAACTGTTGAACTAGAAACTCCAATTCGATTTTACTCCAAACACTCTTAGGCTAAAACTGATGAGTTACCTAAAACAGACATTATTTTGACATACACATACAATTAAGATTGTTATCAATCAAATAATTGTTTTGTAGAAAATATTATTGTACTCTGTCAATATAACAGCTATTGTGCATGACAATATATCAGCAACATTGTCCTATTCTGCACTATTCCACCGAACTCTAAGCCAGAGTGTTCTGGTTAAATTGGTGGTACACTTGACTTGGATACCTTGAATAGTTGTAAATATTACTCTTAGATACAAAATTAGGATTTGTTGGAATTTTGTGTGTCATAGCACTTACGTGTCTTTGAAAAAAAAAAAAAAAAAAAAAAAAAAAAACATTGTAACATATTTTTGAAATATATGATTGTATAACACTCCGTACACATACTTGTATATAATTTTTAGATACTAGTAATAAACCATTTCAAAGTTTGGCAACTGACTCTTGTTTTGATTCTTTTTTGACATTCTAAATTCAGTCTCAAATAAGCCTAATGTATAAGATTCGATGTTATTTCCTCAATGCATTTAGCAACTAGGTAGAAAGATATTTCTGCGCAGAAATATCACGGTATAAGATTCGATATTATTTCCTTAATTTAATTTAAAATGTACAGTCTTACATTAATATTAGACTATGCAACAATCTCATTAAATTCTTTGAATGATTATTGTATTTATCAAAAATATTTGGAAGAGAAAGACCTTTTTATAAAAAATTCTATTGGTTAGTTTTAAATTGAATTAAAGTACTGATATGTAAGTACTTAAGTTTGGCATAATGTGTGTCGTTACTAATGATTATTACTGTTGAGTGAACAAAATAATAAAATAAAATACTTGTAACTACAAATAATAGCTAGTTTTTAATAGTTATGAATTGCATTTTACCTAGGATGCGTATGCCACAAAGTCAGGAAAGAGTAATTTTTTTGTTGTTAGTTAAAATGATCAATCATGTTGGGAGCAACTAAGAATTTTAATGTAGTGGCCTAAAACTATTGCTATTAACTAATTTCTACTCTCTAGTTACACTAATTTTTACATTTTCATATTTTTATTGTATTGCATTGGCTTTTATTATAACCACTTTGACATCTATAAATCAAAGTTATTTTAGTAATACTTTTTAGTCATCTGTTCAATGTTAATATAAAATGATTACAAAGGTGGTGGTAAGCATCATATCATATATATAGATAGAACATAGTTTATTATATCCAATAGCTAGACTATTAATCCATTGACCATCTTTAAGTTTTTTGGTTAAAACTTTGATAATAGAATTCAAATATTTTTTATTTAAAAATTCTTTTATAAATGATGTATTCTTTAAACAGATGTTAAATATTGATCTTTTTAGGTTAATGAGCACTCCCATGTTTCAAATGCTTGTGCAGGTATATAGTCACAGTAAAATGTGCCGAAGCAAAGTGCAATACCCATCCACAGTCGGATTGCATATCACCTCCATATCAGCAGTGGAATTTGGTTTCTCTTTGCATCTCAATAGTGACATGAGTGTCATTGACAGACACCTAGTGCTGGGATGTGCAAGTACCCATTCATTCCTCCTATGTTTAATCACATGTGTAGCATAACCAGGCCCTGTCCTTCAAGACCCGCAGGCCGTTCGGGCTGAGCAGACAGTATCTACCACTTCATCTTCGTATCACATAGTCGCGTGCTAGCCACCAATGCCCTAAAGGGCCGCTGCAGGCACGCCGGCTTAATTGTGTACGCTCTTCACTTCTTTTTGCGGGTTCATCATACAACAACCTACTCTCTACTCTCGATGCAACGGATCTAGCCTCAGAAAAATAAAGTGTAGTGGGATTTGGAGACTACCCCCAGTGATCGAGTGTGGCTTGCGCCACCCAACATGGCAGAAGTACTATGACACCACTTACTCCCTCTAGGACCTTCCGGTTAGGGCGCCGCACAGAGAACCCGTGCAGTACTCCAGGGCCATCCACAATGCCCTGCCCCATTCAACCCAAGGTCCACATCACACTGCAATGACGGAACTACAACGAACCACGTCAGACTCAGGTAACAATCACACAGGATATCTCTTGCTTCAGTTCAGGTCTCCAAATATCTTTCCTCAATGCATTTAGCAACTAAGTAGAACGAAAGTATTTGTTTGATCATCACCAGAGAGATGGTCGCTTCACCTTCCCACAACCACTGCAGCCATATAGTACGAGTTCTTTAATCTAATTGCAGTTAAACTCGCGGCTTAATAATTTAATTGAATCACTCGTGCACGAGCTTCAAGGTTAAACTCGCGGTTAACGGATCTACTCCATCATAACTGAATAGGACATTTCAAACTGTTAGAGACCAAAATCTCGTAGACACGGCGCATACCAGAGCCTACAAGCGGAAATCGTCTCAGATTCCTATTGCACCATTCTCATCCAAGCAAGGCAACAGATCACCAGGACTGGCATTTTGTATGGTGCTAGACAGACACCCAACAGGACAGACACGTGTTCAATAGACAAGGAACCTCCTGGATCTGCAGTCCACCGCGTCACAGTACCAAGGATCTCCCAGGCAAAGACTCACGCTTGACGTCACAGTACCAAGGATCTCCCAGGCAAAGACTTACGCTTGACTTTACATCTACAGGCAAGAGCTCCATGAAGCAAGCTATCATAGACATCGACCAGCAGCACGGAAGGTAACTGTGGTGCACAGTGATGGTAGAAGGCGACAGACGGGACCTCCAAGATTTCGATGGTAACCCAGAATGACAACATAGATATGCGGTGAGGAGAGGCCAATGCCGAAGAGCAAGAACCCGGCGATGCTAGAAGCCTATTGTGAGAAATTATACTCCATAATATGAATTGAGTTTGGCAATGAATATGGGTACGGCTCGTCTCGACAGCAGGATCTGGTTAGGTTTAGGGTTACCTTAGGACTGAAGTACATATCAGGTGAGCTTATGCATTTGACTTGAATGCTTCTCACACGTGTGATGCTGGAATTGTTGACCCAGAGCAGTTCAGGTTAGGGGTGAGTCACAACATTGTTGTTCAGCCAGGCAGCTTGCTGGGTTTGTAGAAATAACCTTCTATCAAATTTCGACACATCAACTCTTCTTTCACCACAGATTCCACACAGAGACGGCTTCCATCCAACTTCAGTTTTTAGGATTATTCATGAATTGGCGTGTTCATATAGTACACCAACTCTATGAAAGTACAGAAAATGACATGATCTACACATTTGTGCACACACATGGATAAGAAGTAACGTCAATATTCTGGATGTTGTCGGGCGACTTTGGCTTAAAGTCTGCTCATTCGTTGATTGAATTGGATTAGTAAGTATTTAAATTTGATGTAGCTACTGAAATTTACAACAAGAAAGTGACTACAGTTTCAATTAGACAATTCTTGTCATTTTTTTAGAGCATGGTTTCACTATCGGGAGACAACATTCAAGAGCGATAAAATCGACTGTTTAGCTCCGTTTGTTAACAAATGCTGTTGAACGAACATTTGTGGATAGAGTTACACTCCAATAACCCCTACTTGCAGGGATTTCAATGGTCGATGCGTTTCTAATGAATAGCACTGGACTAGATTCAAGCTAAAAAATCTATTGCAGTTGGTTCATTATCTTCGTTGAATGCCAAGACTCTTGGCCCAACTGATGCTTGCTTATAAATGCACTGTTGAGGTAGCTTTCCACCAAAATGAGGATTTATTTGAGGCCAATAAAACGCAAAATCGGGACTTCACAACTAAGATTCTATCTCTAGGACATAGATTGTATTTCTAAGATTAAGTTCGATCATGTCTATATCTGATTGAATCTAAGGGCGCTTCCAAGCTTAGTGATCAGCGAGTACACAATATGAGATCTCAAAACTGCAACGAAGGTAATATGCTGACACTCGTGTTCACTCCTGGTACAGATCTCTTTGACTGAATGAAGCAATCCACTAACTTGAGGGGTCACTCATTGTACACTGTCCATTTAATGGCTGGTCGCCAGGGCGGTCAACAAGAGACCAAACACGAAGAAAGGTTGTGCACTAGCCTGCACAATGTCACAAAATGGTTCAGAAAGTGATCTTCCTTCTCAATGCCTGCGAAAACATATGTTCTGAAGTCTTGGAGTTTGGAAGACTTAAATAATAGTTACCTGATACTTGACATCGTATTTAACAGGGTCCACTAATAGGTACTTGAACTGCAATACAATAATTGACGTCAGTGGCATACAAAAGTTGTTAAGTGTCAGAGTTAATTCATAACGGTGTCTACTAAGGAATGATTAATAGTATATAGGACTTCTGTTCACTACTTTCACTAGTTTATGGTGCATCAATGACAACAGACACCTTCGGTTAGCTGGTAATTCACATGTGAAATTAGCAGACGTTACCTGCAAAATTATTTGAGGGATAATTAGAGCGAGGAGCCCTAAACCGTAGTACGTCTTTCCTTGATATAAGATGTATGCTGCAACCATTACCGTACCAGAAGCGCATCTTTGAGTTAACGAGAAGAAAATCCGAAGGCAGTGACTGACAACAGAGTGTTACAGATATTCTAGATGACAAACAAGAAAATGGTGTGCCCTCCATGGAATAATAGAAGCGTTACCGCCCTGAAAACTGTCTAAACGGTAGCTACTAGGGGCTTGGAGAGAAGAGGAAGGCACAAGAGAAGAAACTGTGAGCACATGGAAACTGTGGATTATGTTCATTGATTACTCAATTGCAAAATCCGCAGGAGAAACTAATGCGAGCAACTAAACCTTTCAAGACAAAACCTCAAACTTACCTGCAACCGCTAGTTGTGTCACATCAATGGAAGCAGCACAAATATACTTTGCTGTGTCGATACCGAACGCTACTGGTAATGACTGTTCCATAAGCCAGATGAACACCACAATCAAAAACCGGTGAAGTCAACCGACTGTAAACGTTTACATAGTCTGAACGTAATAATGCATTGAGTGGCGACATACCACAGGGTTTGGAAATGCTGGCCTCAAACTCACGTGTAATAATGGGTACAACACAAAGAAATACTACTATTACTACTACTACTATTAATAATAATTAAAAATACGGCAGAAAATATACTGTAGTTTCACACCTGCAAACCCATTTGCCGATCTCCTTCAATACTTTTGAAGTCGTTGACGATAGCAATCCCTAACTGCAAAAGGATGTTCACGAACCTTTCGTCCGGTTAAACACTGCAATAAATCGGAAATCATATGGAATCCCTGTACTAAGAAGCTCGCAAATTTGCTGTTGACAGTGGGCGGTTAGAAATGGGTACCCCAGCAGTACTGTACAAAAGAGTAAGAATAACGACGTCCCATGATAGAGTACCGAACAATGCTTGTCCCGCCCACCTGCAGATTTGTACATACCACGTACGGCATTAATTTTGCAGCACAGACTTGCTCTCGCAATAATTCTATAATCTAATCCACAAGACTTGAACTAAGAAATACACTGGACTGTCATTAAAATAAGATGATGGGTAGCCAAAATTTTAAAAATATTCGCTTGAATCACCATGGCAGAGAAATGTAACTCGAGCCCAGGGCGTAATTCCCGATCCATCCACTTTGCTTGAGCTGCGCACGGACAAGTAAAGACCATGAGACATTCTGTTTCAGAAAATCATCAAGCCAAGCGGCAAAGAAAGAAGAGGCCAAGGAACAGATTTCAAGGAAGTGCACGAGAAACGTTCCGTATGTAGGGATACCTTCAAAGGTGGGGCGGAATAAATATATGACAAGAACGACCCTCCAATTGCTGTGCAAAGAATTATGGGAAAATCGTGTCCTGCCTGCATCACCGAATAACACCAAGGGCTTAGTACACATTCTATGTATTTCGAGGTTGTCAACATAACAAGTGCAAGGCTCTTTGTATTTAAACGCATTTACTTCAATGACAACCCTGTGAATAAATTAGAACAATCCATGCGCACGTATACACACACGCACACACACATTTTATACAGGAAGGAAAACCTCCAAATTGTTATCCAAAGCCCTAAGAAAAAATACAATACGTTGAAAATAGCGATACTAACCCATCTGTCCAGACCGTAAGCCACCCCTAATCCTCCCAGCAGAAGGATCCAAATTTGGGCTATGACCTGCAAAGATCAACGTCAAGTTAGATGAAGACAGACAGAACACTTCGAAGATTTATCTACAATTAAAAACAAAGTGAACCATGGTTGTCTGACGTACTTCAGGCTCTGAGATGGCTCCAGAGGGGATGGGTCTGTAAGGCTCATTGATTGCATCAATCTCCCTGTCGTACCAATCATTGATGGTCTGGAAAACCAAAAAGCGAGTGTAAGAGCCAGATGAATATTATCATTCAATAAATAGACACAAAAAACTTCAAAAACACTCCAACAAGACACTCATTATGGCGCAACTCTCTCTCTCAAATTGTTTTACAGCCAAAAAGCTAACTTTCACATTTGGACGCTGATATACCTGAGTGTATCCTGTAAGAAGAGGTCCAGACATCAACATGCATGTCAACGACTTGGCCACATCCTCTAGTGTCCACTGGAAATTGCCTACATTTCAACCAAAACAAATTTTAAAAATGTATTCGATTAGAGAACAACACTTCTTTCACATATTTCTCTCTTAGCAAAGACTCTGATTCTTCTGTTGTGAATGTATACCTGAAGCAGCAGCACCACACAACACCCCCCAGATTAGAGGGGCCCAGGTCACAGGCTTCGTGAGCTGCAGCCGAATCTTCCACTTGTTCTGGACACTCAGAGTGGTGTATCACCCACGTCAGATACATGAGCAGGCGAACCACATTCACTCGGTGCAATTAGTTAATTAAAACAATTTCACCTCGATACGGCTGATACATCAATGAGCGAGCATCTTGCAAGTCATACATCACACAAACCCATTTCCCACCCTACCGTTTCAGCTGAAGCGCCTTTAATGCCAAGCAACTGATTTACGGCTGAGCCAGCTGCTTTTGGAGCCGCATCCACCAACTTAGAGACCTTGTCTGAGGCAAATGAAACGATCAGCTTGTTAAAATTTGATCTACTGGATACAGGCATAAGTATCCTATAAATTTGAAAACGTTTTGATCGTGATCAGAAACGGCCAAATTAAATGCTCCCTGAAACGTAATAATAACCCCCACAACTTGGAGGTGATTAGGTTTTCGCATGAGCTCTGCAAAGCTCAGGACACTTTTTCAGGCATTGCGACACTAAAAACGAGTTGCAACTACGAAATTCGAGATAATGTACTTCAGATATTACCTTCCTCGGTGTCTTTTGCAGCTGCCCTTATTCTGAGAGGACCTGCCACACAGAAAGCCGAAAATCAAAACCCACTCAAATATCCTCAACGGCGAAATGGCGTCGAATTAATTCCCTCCTCTATGCAACAGGCACACTAAAACTTCAACTCCTTATTTACATAGATATACCAGATGCCACAGCTGAGATCGTGATAGCTAAGTGACATCTTCTGCAAAATCACCTCCCAATGCGTACCCATGTACCACAATGTCTAAGACTTAGCCCAGGGATTAAGAACACGTCAAGATTGAGAACTCGACACGAGAACGAAAACTCCCAGCCAAGTCCGGAATCGGCCTCCAATTTGCAAGAACAATATCAAAATCAAAAATAAATAAAAAGACGCAGACGTTTCCCCGAATTATCCATACAAAAGAACGAGAACCACCTGCACGAGAGAGACGTCCTCTAGCTTGCAATGACAGGGGTTGGAAGCCCCGCACAGCTACAGAAGCGCACGACGACAACGACCTCACTGAGCTCTTGGTGGGGTTCGAGGACGCCAATTGCAAGCGGGCCGTGGCCTGAGCTGAGGAGGCCATGACAGCCATCGCCATAGTGAAGGGAGGAGTGCGAGAAAGGGGCGCAGGGGGGATTGTGAAACAACTGGAAAACCTGTGGGCTCCGTGCAGCTGCGCGTCTACCACAACTCTCTCGCTCTCTCCGCAGCTCCGCTGAACACCCAACTCCCTACATGAGGAAGAGGATGGAACTCTCCCAGCTCGGCTGAGACCCTGCAATGCCCTCCTGAGTGCGCCAGGGGTATTGGACACCTTATCCGCTTTATCGTAATCTCTCGCGGGCGAGGCAGCATGCTCAGCGTAATTCGTCAGTATTATCCTCGTCCTCGCAGACCCAGTTTTCCGAAACCCCACTTACTGCCTTCCCGAGAACCATTTGAAGCGTCCTCTGGCATGTGAGCCCTCTCCTGCGATTTTGCCATTTCGAAGCTGGAACCCACTTGATTCGGATGTGACGACGATGTTCGGTCACAACGATCTCTCGGCACGCATTCAAGCTGCAGCGTCAATTGCGTTACAGGAGCTCTGCCAGGTTTGAAGTCTCCGAGATTACTTCCTCTGTGTGAGCAAGGTCGTCTCAGGATTTTTCTCAGCCGCAACAATGGTGTGATACTAAACTGCAAATCGAAATTGAAAACTATGGGTGTTGTAATCGAAGTTTTTAGATTCGTTGTTTGTTGATTGAATTATCACTCTTTCAAGTAAAATATTAGGTGATTTTTTCAACTCCAGAAATAGTTTGAACACACGAGTTTATGTTTTTGGAAAAATAAAAAGAATGAATAAAATTATGATTTGTGAGTATGGTGCGTTTCACACAACCTCCACTTACAAGAAAATATGTTAGGTAATTTACTGATAATGAGTCGCGTACATTTTAGGCTTACATGCATGAAATTATGTTACAAAAGTAGATTTTCGTTGTGTGAACGTCTTGGTGAATGGACGATGCGCATGAACACTTTCGATTCTTCACACTGCTATGAAATTCGAGATATCGTTAGATTCATCTTCTTACAAAATGGGGTTGTGCATACAATCGGCATGAGGAAAATACCTCTGAACTCATACCTGAATGAAACTTGTACGCAAACAATGTTAAAAAGAATGACTTTCAGTGAGGGCAACAACTCTTCGAAACTAATCCAGTTTGAAGGTATGGTTACGATACCAAGTGTCTAAAACAAAAGATCGAAGTAAAAAGTCCAGCAAGGTTGAAATTTCGCATTTGCAAAAAAGACGGGGATTGTAGCGTGTTTATACTTCGACAAACTTCGCCACTACCGTTGTCGAAACTGTGCGAAAGACCTGGACAATTGCAAAATCTGATCTCGCATGTTGTCAAAGAGGACCCATATTTGGAGTCTCCACCAGCGACCATCGCGTTTGGGCCAACAAGGCTCCAAGGTCAATTTGAAAAAGGAGTGAGACTAGATTGCCTTGCAGCGGGATTCTGCACATCAATCGCTTTGAATGCAACCACATGCAGCATAACTCGACCGGTCCAGGTACTCGCGCACGAAAGCAAGAAACTCCGCAAGGGATCAGGGGATGAATTCCTACGATGCTGTTCAAAGCAACAGCGCATCTGGCCTGGTATCGTCCTGCAGCTAGACACAAACTGTTATCAAGGTTGCAATCTCGGAAGAGTTGGAATTTGCCCTTCAAGCTCATACAAGATGGTTTACTATGGAAAATATGAGTGAGTTGAGGGATGACACAGATGCAGTGGATCATGAATACACATTCCTGAGGGAATGTTCGCTGTCTCAGCTAAAAAAATAGTTGTGCCATCGGCCACCGTGAAAACATACAAATGGGTCAAGTCAGTAACTAAGACTTGAACTGGTTTCTTCCAACTTCTGTCTACTAATTCATCCCACACAAGTCGATTGTAGCTACTCTAACCCCAATCTACACTCGCCTTCACCTCGCAAGACAGCACGTATGAACCCCCGCTTCTCGGCTGCTGCTCCGGTCACCACTCCTACATTCCCCTTAGAGATGTGGGAACAACGAAGAGGATGCCGAGATTATAACCACTCGAAGGGAATGCGATGCTGTCGAACTCTCACATCTACAGTATGAAACTTCCTAATCTGGGAGGAAAGCACCGAATAAATAGCACCTGTTCGCACTCCCAGCTGATTGCGTGTTCGCCTCAAGACCTTCGTAGTCAGAAATTTCACATAGAACTCGGATAACGAACCAAACCCACTCACCGTTGGGACATCAGACTGGGACTTGGGAAGGAGCATTCAAGTGTTGATAAGCAAACACTGTTGATTAGGCGAATTCAAACAAACCCTGGATATAAGCAGTGGCTGAGAGCTGTCGTGAACGTATTGAGGTTGTCCTGGAAGTTAGTACGTCATGCTGTAAAGCTTGTAGCTGGGGTTGTTGGGCCCCTCAAGGACGACAGCATCATCCTCCCTATGTACATACACAGCATTTTCCTTCTGCATCTTCAGAATCTCCATAGGCAGCTCGGGTTTGAGCCCCGTGCAACCCACAAGGTTGAGCACTTGCAGCGCCGGAAGGCTACCGATTTCAGGTGGTAGCCGATTGAGACGAGTACAACAATTGAGCGACAAGCGCTGTAAGCTTCGGAGGTTGCCGATCTCGGCTGGCAAGTGGGCCAGAAGCTTCATGTAGTCGAGTTCCAGCGACTGGAGATTAACTAGGCCAAAGAGCTCATCAGGAAGACGAGCAAGAGCGGTACACGAATTTAACACGAGCTTCTGGAGGGAAACCATGCCGCCGATCTCCGAGGGAAGCTCCTTGATGCCCGTGCAAGAACCCATGTTCAGTCTCCGAAGGGAGGTGAGCTGGCCGACTTGAGGAGGCAGTTTCTCAAGCCGGACGCAGCCTGTGAGGGATAGATCTTCCAGAGAGCAAAGCTTGCCGATTTCAGCTGGAAGAGAGGTGATGCCGGATTGGCCAAGGTATAGGTGAGTCAGGTTCTTGAGGTTTCCAATTTCGCTTGGTAGTCTCACCAGGCACTTGCAGAGAACAAGGTTGAGCTTCAGAAGGGTCTGGACGTTGCCGACTTCCGGAGGGAGAGTGGCGATATTGGTGCACCCCGAGAAGTCCAATTCTCGGATGCTAGCGAGTTGACCGATGGATCTGTGCAAATTCCGGATGCTTAAGCAATTTTCCAGCCTGAACTTACGAAGGTTTCTCATCTCGGCAAACTCGGCTGTGAGATCGTGGAGCTTATTGCAGCCGATGAGGTGGAGCTCCAGAAGGCCAGTCAATTGCAGGATGTGCTCGTGCATAACCTCCATGTTGTTGCAACCGATGAGAGTGAGATCTTTCAGCTGTGAGGGGAACTGCAAGAAACAGGCAAAGAGATTTATTGGATAATCAAAAATAAATAAATAAGATTTAAATTAAGAAAATAAAACTGAAACTAAAGCTCGTTAGCACTGCAAGCAACTCTGGTGCAGATCAAGGAAACGAGGGTGTGAACAAGAGTTGCGCAGAGATTATTGTGAAAAACGCAAACCAATCAAGGGTATTCCATCTCCATAAACGATATCTAAAAAGTTGGAGCTGCGTACCTTGATAGTAAGGTCGATTTCTGCAGCCCTAAGAATGCACATCTCTAGTTTTTTTAACCTCTCCATTTGAAACGGAATTCGTACATCTGGGGCAACTTTGCTCCGGCCCCAATAGAAGAATTGAAGCTGGTTAAGGGGCTTCGTGCAGTATCCTTTCACACCAGTGTCATGAAGGATTAGAATCCTTGCGCCTTGCATCTTCTCCAACATAGTCCCTTGCAGTGGCTCCTTACAACTGATCAGGGAAAGCCCCTGCAGAGCGCTCAATTCCTGAACCAAAGTGGGTAAACATTTAAGAAACAGGAAACTAAAAGAAGAATCATTATCTGAATATGAATACAAGCAAACCACACAAAATGGCATACGTTTCCTCTTTTTCTTGCTTTCTTTCTTTTAAAAAAGCAGGTACAAGTCCTAATTTTGTGAACTCAGTCTTGGTTGTGTCCACCAAGCACTAACCATTCCAGGACCATCCATCTTAAGCCTCTCAGGCAAGTGAGCCTGATCCTCCGAGCAGACGCGGTTACCAGCTGCCCGCCTACATGCAATAGCATAAAGCAGCTCGTGCATCATCACCATCTCGGACTTCCACGGCCGGTCAGAGTACCGTGTGTACAACGAAATGCCACTAGTGCTCTCAGCATCTTTAAGCTTCGCACTGACCATAGCTTGGTCTACCAATGTATCCAGCTGCGGCTTCCCAACAACCCGCTCCACTGTCCGCCAATCCCACCCTCGTAGGAAAGCGGCAATGTCAAGGAATGCCTCCTTTTGAGCTGGGCCCAGCTTTTCGTAAATTACCTGCATACAAACCATTCTTCAGCACGAATCCAGAGGAAAAACAAGTGATTACGCAACTATAGCCCACGCATGCGATGAAAAGAATTGCGATCTAAGAGCCGGTGTCCATCTCTTACCAGAAGTTTGGCAAACATCTGATCCTCGGACGTGTCCATCTCCTCTGCAACCTGCTTCATCCGCTTGCCAATTGCCAACCAGTTCTCTTCACTCCGGTTCGCTGGGTTGGAAAAATATGACCCCACGACCTTCAATGCCATGGGCAGGCCTTCACAGAGAGGCAAGAAGTGGTTTGCAAGGTCACCGTATTTTGAGAAGATGCCATTGATGGAGTAGAGAGTGTTCACAGGCTCACTGGCAGCGTGAGAAATGAAAAGAGCCTTCGCTTGCTGTGGAGCCAAGCACGGCAGCTTATAGGGGAGGTAGTGGTAGTTCGGCATCGCGGGACGACAAAGCTGATCCACCTTGCTAAGAATCGCCACCGAAGGGCATGTGATTATCACACAACTGTTGGAGGGGAGAAATTTCCCTATACTGTGAGGGAAGAATTCTCCAACCAGACGTACATCGTACAGATTATCAATGGCGATCCGAGCAACCTTGTTATTCTCTTTCAGTTTGCGAAGCTGAGCGAGAAGGGCGCTGCGGCCTTGTGCAACGCTGGTAATTTCCTTCTTACCGCCCCCGAGCTGCTCGAGTAGAGAGCTCTGCAGCTTCTTCAGGTCCTCACCGACTTCTATGTACGCGAACAAGCGCTTCTCCGCTTTCTCGATTTTCGCAACAATTTCGTTGAGTAGTGTAGTTTTACCCAATCCGGCTTGTCCGTGTATACCAATAACACAGACGCCTTTGTTCTTAACGAATTCACATACCGTTGCAACGTGGTGCTCCAAGCCTACGCTGGCGGTCCATTGCTCGGGTCCAGAGCGTTTGGTGTTCTGCTCGGTAACTGGCTGCGAGACGCGGTTCCCTACTGCGGCCAAAGTGGCGAAAGTGATGTTCTTTTGTAAGCTCTTGAGCTCCGCAATCGAGTTCTCAATCTGCTCCTTCACCGGCACCACAGAATACCTTGAAACGAAGCACAAACAGCTGCCGAACAACAAACGTCAGTATGATACGGGAACCACAAATGCGAAACTTCTTGTCTTTTAAGCAATTTGATTTTTTATTGCTTCCCGGAAGTAGAATTGCAATGGTGAGGAGAGAGAGAAAAGGTTGGGAGCGAACCCGCGATTCTTCTTTTTCAAGAGACGCACAGCAGCACAGCAATACAGAAGAGTCCCAGCAGCAATCTTGTACATGTCATTGTCCACTTCGAGGCACAGCTTGAGTTCGTCCAGCTGATCGATGATGAAGTCTGTCTCGGACCTCAGGCTGGACCATCTCTCTCCTGCGGGAGATTTCGCCTCCATCTGGCAGTGATGGCTAAGATAGCCCGCCAATGTAAAAGCCAGTCCAAACCAGCTCATATACCCAGTTTCCTTGAGAATGTCCCAGTGCAGGTTTTCAAACACTGCGGCGTGGTCTTTGAACGATGACTCAGACACCTGCAGTGCCGAAACCCAATATCAGGTAAAACTGCTTCGAAAGCAGAAAACATGCCAGTTCCTCAGAAAGATAAAAATAAAATAAAGAACAAGGATTGCCTCCGGACACTTGGACCCCGGAAAGTGCTATAAAATAGACAAAACAATGATGAGTGGCACATGTGGAGATAACGGAGGCCCACCTTCTTGTACAGCTCTTGAAGGCGCGGCTCCGAGGTGCGCAACACCTGCTCGATCTGTCGTAGCTCATCGGCTGTGATGTCGGCGTTAACATACTCCGGGTCATCGCTCTCGCCGTTCTTGGGGCTGCCACTCCCTCCCTTGACAGAAATGCTAGCGGGGCTATTACAGTCCACTTTAAAGGACTTGACGCTGTGGGGGCTCTTGGTATTGCCCCGCGGGCTGACGGCGTTGTTGTTCCCATCGCGGCTGTCGACGGATCTGGCACCGGCGCCAGAGTTGGGCGTAACGGGTAGCGCTGACAACCCTTTCCGGCTCTTGGTCGACCGGGGGGTTTCCGGGATCGACATTTCATCGTCCATTTTCTTACCCATGGCAAAGAGACTGCGAGTGCAGACAACTTACCCTCGACACGACCTGTCCACAACGTCGCTACTTCTGTTCAGCTGCACATGCCTGTAGTACCTTCCTCGAACTAAACTACATTCTTACCATAGTTCACATGGCACAAAAGGCATACACTCTCCAAGACCTGAACCTCTCCCACTGGTGCTGTTCTCCACAAAATTCACTGCAACGGTACCCCAAAAGCCGAACTCACAGTTCTGCCTGCAGATCCCCCCCACTTTGCTGCTATCATCGAAAGAAGTGAACCAAAGACTGCCCTTTCTTTGAATCCTAACCGGAAGCTCAACCCTCGAAGATCTCGTCACGAATAAGATGCGCTGCCACTTCTTCCGGGCTGGCCCGAATTCCAATGCCGACACTCGCCTCTCTCAAATAATTCCAAGACCACCAAACAATAAAAATCTTTGCCCCAGTCTAGCCTTGCACAGCGAGACAAACAGGCAAAATTGAATCAGACCACCAATGCATCCCCTCCGTAGGTCCACAGCAAACCCTGCAACACCATCCTCCGCCGTCGCAAGCCAGCAATAGTGGGCACAGGCGAGCAAGATGTTTGCAGGGATGAATTTCGTGAGGGGAGTGCAAGAGCGGCGATGTCAGGGACCAAAGAGGGACGATGCTGGGGCAGGCTCGCAGAGTGCGGAGCGAAAGTGGGTTCGCGTGAAATTAGGCGACTTCGCAGACCAAACAAACAAGCAGCCAGCTCTCGGCTGGAAGAAACAATATTAGGCAACACACACCAACAGCAGCAGCAGCAACAACATCATCATCATGACCAGCAGCAGCAGTGGTACAATGGCTGATCCCCCATCAGTGGTGGACCATTTCTGTCCTGTAATCACCAAACACTCTCGACCTTGGGGTAAACATCAACTGGAATTGGCGCGCTCCCCCACCCCTCAAATTAGTTACATCACGATCCTCACAATCGAACGCCCTCGCCGGCAGCGGTGGCCCAAGCACACAATCTACCCCAACGCCACCACCCCCAACAATCGCCAGTTACTCGTTCAACCCATCCAGTGAAAACGCAAAATCCAGTCCACCCAGGATCGCTGCGTTATTGCGGCGCAGTCTTTGATGGCAGGATTTACTGTGACTTTTGTGCAGCGCAGCCCGGATTTGCTCTCCTCCAATGCGGGGAGAATCTGGAAAGATGCATGTGCAGTCGGAGCAGGGGCGGGGGGAGGAGGAGGGAATTAATTTGGAAGGGAATAAGGCAGGCAGTGCGTGATCATGATCCACCCACCTTCATTACTTGATGCACCTGCCAATACTCCCCTGCTCCTCAGCTAATCCCCTCCTGCCGCTTCCTTTCGCGGTTTAGCCGTGCCGCCAGCGTGCCGCCACTTCGCCGAACCCCCACGCCTCAGTTCTGCTGCTGGTCGAGAGTTGCTGCGTGCAATCCTGACTCGCTGCCCGGAGGTATCTTTCTTCCCGTTCTGTAGATATCCCGGGGCGAATCTATGAATCCCTCGTTTCTTTCCCCTCCCCTCTTCTAGTTATCTCTTTTTTCTTTTCCTTGTTCTTCCGTTCTCTTTTCTTTTCGACTGGATTATCGGCCAGGTGCTATTGATACCCTGCACGTGCTGGCTCGTTCCCCAATACCTCGTTGTTCCCCGAATCCAAGAGAACGATAGCTTCACAAGCGTTCTTCTTGCCGCTCCTTTCATCCAACTTCGTCTTCGTCTTCATCCTCATTTCTTCGTTCAATTCTACGTGGGCATAAGTAACTTATGGATGAAATATGGAGACCACCGTTGTTACATGGTTTGGACATGTGTGTGATGTAGGAAGCTTATTTTTAGTATATATTTATATCTAATAAATATTGATTTCCAAAAAGATCCAAATATCAAAATAGATGTTGAATTTCTCATAGAATATCTCTTCACCTAGTATAGCCTTATCACCTCCAACAAGTGGGTATTGTAGAACTCTATTGGACCTTCTTAAGTATCTCATCAGTGGCCCACAAAAAGATTCCAAGGAAAAAAATAAAATAAAAAAAATCAATCAATAAATAATTTTTTTTTTTTTTTTTTTTTTTTTTTTGTTATGATCCATTATGAGTTTATAACAAGACACCTATAAAGCAAATTCCAAAGATAAAGGGAAGTATTCTTATGATGTCTCATAGGTATTTTAAAAAAATTATACAAATTACTTTGTTTGCATAGGATTAAGTAATGTTTTAAGGTTGTTGAAATGAAGCTAAGATGTACAAATTAAAAAAATTATGTTCATAACAAGGTGGTGATGCTTTGTAATTGAAACACAAGCGGAAAATTAACCACCCTTTATAAGCATGTTGGTGGAGGTTGAAAGTAAGAAAGTATTATTAATAAAATAAAAAACGTTTTGTGATGATAATGGAATACATATATTGAGGATGTTGAGTTTGTATCACGTTTAATTAATTCTGCATAAAATATTATATTAAATTATTGTGTACACTTGATTTTCTGTCAAATTTATGAAAATAGTATAACAGGAATTTTCTTTAAAAAATGGAAATTTTAACATATATCTTATAAAATTAGATATGGTATATTTTGTAAAATATCCATTAAAAAATGCTAAAAAAAGTTTCTAATATTATTAAGAAAATCAAAATACGAAATACGAATGTATGTATGTATGTATGTATGTATGTACAATGGTCTGCAATGAAAAGACTGAAAGTAACTAAAATAAATTAATGGTTGGAAATTTTAAAGCAAGGATGAATAATTGAAAGCCATATTCCACAGATTATAGGATGAAAACCATCTGAAAATTAGTACAAGTAAAACTATTTTGATTTTCAAAGTCATACAACATTTACAATTCTTGAGGGGTTTTAACTGCTTGGAAAGTAAATGAAATCCAAATTCACTTAAACAAAACTAAGCAAAAATTGCAGTGGCATTATACATCTGTAGGCTAAACATAGCGGGTTTAAAATAAATTACAAAGTTGATGAATTAATATAGAAACTGTAATAATAACAATACTAATCAACCCAATAATAGTGTCATTGAAATTTCTTGTATATGAGTCATAAAAAAATTCACGAATATTTTTGTTGAAGGAATTTTTAGAGTAACAATATCTGCACCAAATTAAGTACTACTTATCATTTTTACTGTGGTGTTTAAATTATTAAAATATCAATTAATAAAAATTATTTTCTCTTAAAATATTTGTTACAAAATAACTCAATGGTTATGGTATGGTATATGTAATAAATCAAATACAATTATTACAACTTATTTTCAACAAACATTACAGAATTGTTTAGGCAATAATTCTGAAAGTGACAACTATAAATCTAATACATTTATTTCTTATTTCTGGATTTCCAAAATTAATTGAAGGTCCGATTTTACTCATCTGGAATTTCAACTGTATATTCAATCATATGACTGTTGTTTTGATAACTCAAAAAATTAAATATTAAAAATTATTGAAGTGTAATTTAACCTCAGTTTAAAAGTTAACCTCGAAGGACAACAAAATCAACCATTGTGAAGTATATGTAGTTTTGAATAATTATTTTAATATATATATATATATATATATATACATACATACATACACAGATATGAAATAAATGGGTTTATGGATGAACTAATATGAAAGATCAAGTAGTATAAAATAAAGTTTGTCAAAAAAATTTAATGTCCTATTATTGATTCTTTGTTCTATTAAAAGTGGTGTAAAATAGAGAAAAAGTTGTAGAGTGCCATAGAAGGTTATAGAGTGCCATGTTAATATTTTAATATTTTCAACAAAAAACCATTATTAAATATACAAAGATTTTTTATTCATTTAAAAAATATTTTTTTAAGTATTAAATAAATAACACAATCTATAATATTAATATTATATTTTTTATATTTTATTATTTAAATATCATAGTTTTATATGTTTTCATCTTCTAAAAAAACATAAACATATCAAGAGATAAGTAATAAGAAAGCTCAATATATTTGTATTTACTAAGTTTAAATATTATTTAATAAAGATTATTTATTTTAAAATTTTTAACACTTTATTTATATTAAAATATACATGTATTTATATAAGCATAAATAAATAAAAACTTTTTAAACTTTTCAAATTGAATATATTATAGAAATTTAATAATTTATTTAATAAAATCAACTATTTCTTAGAACAAACAAATTATTATTTTATTTATTAATTTTTATTTTTTTGATCATAAATTTATATTACTTTGTCACAAACATACATATTTACTCCAATAGTTACCTAGATTTTATAAATAAGTAAAAATAAATCAATTTAATAATATCTTTTAAGATTGTTTTTTAGAAGCTTCATAGATATTATTTCACTTTTATACATGCTCATAAGTCATTGATAGGTTAGAAACTTAGTCAACAAGTTTGTCACAGATCGCACATATTGGTAGTTTGTGGTATAAGCTAATAATGTGGTGCATAAATAAGAAACTTGTCTTACAAGTTAAGACATGTGTCTTGTAAATATGACACATGTTGGAGGTCTTATAAAACATCTTCATGTAGCTTCTAGATAGATAGTATGTAACTGGATATGGATAAGATATTTATATTATTGATGCATAAAGATAGATAGTTAAAGCGATGTTTGAGAAGTTTCTATAAGTTTCTAGAATTGGAGCATAGTTGATGGTCTATGTAGGATCTACCATAAAACATTCTAAAAAGAACTTAAGGTAGTTACTTATGTAAGATCCACAATTAAAAATATTCTAAAATGTTCCAAGATAGTTGAACAAAGTATAAATAGGACTGACCAGGGCCATTTGGATATTCGGTCAAATATAATTTTGGTTTCTTTCTCTTGGTAAAGTTTAGTTTTGTATTTTTTTATTCAATTTTATTTTATTCTCTTTAACTATCAAGGACAAGAACTCGATGAAAAAGAAATTCAGACAAATGAGCCTTCATTCAAAGAAAGGTAACAAAATATAAATAAACAAGTATGTATATTGAAAGGGAAACTAGAATGGCTATTGCCAAAAGACAAGAAAACTAGAGACCCTTGAAACTAGTCTAGAAGCAAGAAAGGAGTTGACAACAGTGAAGAAGGCTTTACTCTTGTCTCTATATATACTATCCAACCAGGGACTACGTGGTGACATTCTATAGGACCTCCAATATGTGTTGACTTTGTAGGATACATGCCTTGACTTACAAGACAAGTTTTTCTACGTGTGGGCCACATAGTTAGCTTGATCTTCAAGCTAACAACATGTGTGGCACATGGCCAACTTGTTGACCACGTTTCTAATCCAAAAAGTCAATTAAAGATACCTATGAAGTCAAAGCAACATCTATGAAGCTTCTAAGAAGCTTCCATATTAAATACTATAGAATTAACTTACTTTTATCTACTTTTACTTACTTCCACCTATTTGTATATGTAATTACTAGCTTATATGAGTATATCCATGACATTACACCCCCTTCTAGGAACGAATTCTATGAAGAGCGATCATCATATGTTGAAGAAATCTATGATGCGACGAATTGTATTCATCTCATACTTTGATCTTTGTTCTCTTCGAAGATGATTGATAGGGCCTCTCAACCATCGGTAGTGTCCCATACCAAGGCGGAAAGACCACCCAGTTATTTGATCATTGTTGAGGCCTTCATAACTTCCTTCGAATAGATATTTGGAATACCATCAAGAGTTGTTCCTACCTCTAATAAAATCACCGAACATCGGAAGTCCCTTCCCAAGTCGTGATATCAAATGCATTGTATCTTGCATACTATTCAAGAAAGAACATGTCATTTTTGAAATTCTTCATCTCGATTGCATCGTCTTGAAGGTTGTGACAATCGTAATGTCTCATCCGACAGGTCAGCAAATGAAGGCTCTTGAGTCAAATCCACTGGTTGTTGATTCTCCATCTCTTAAGCGTCAAAACTACAAAGAAGCTATAAACAAGGATTGAAAGTAGAATGTTATCTTGCATAGATGTTGTTTCTTTTATAAAGAAGGTTTTTATCTTGATTTTGATGGATGTCATCGATGAAAAACCTCCACCACCTTTGCTGCATTTGCAAGATTCTTTATTGGCTCCCATGTGCATTCACTAATATCATATCCACGTCAATGGATAAGATATTCCAATTTATTTTGGCGTCACCTTGAATCTACATTATTGTCCAATTCTATAGGAGGAGGTGGAGCTTGTCATCTTCTTGGTATGTCTATTGTCTTGTATGGTTCAAAAAGAGACACATGGAATACTGGATGGATTTTCATTGACTATGGTAGATGTAAACGATATGCAACTGGATTGATTTGTGTAAAAATAGAAAATGGTCCAAGTCTTCAATAGTCCAATTTATCACAAAGACGAGTGGTCTTGATATTGCGACGAAGTAGCCATACCTTATCACCCAAGAGGAATGGTAGTTGTTCCTTTCGATAGACATCCACATTGACCTTTTGTTGTTCTTGAGCTTCTTTTAACTACGCCTTCATTATTGCATGTAGCTCTGATAAATGAATTGCCAAATCTTTTGCAGCTGGATTATCAACTTTTGAAAAGTCAAAAGTATCAAGTCGTAGATGATAACCATAATTAGCAAAGAAAGGTGTTTGTTTTGTAGAAGAACGTTGTCGTATGGCATGATTTGCTATCTGGGAATACATTGGATATCTAGCTGTAGAGAGTGTACCTTAAACCTTTATATGATTCTTTTCTTAGCTTCCAAAACTCCTTTATTTTTGTATAAAACTCCAAATATAACAAAATCCCTTCAAAACATATTTTTTCCACAAAGGGTTTTCTTGCCTTGAACTTTAGAAAATCATAACTATTGATCTAACTATTCAGTTTGTTTTAAATTCATAAGATAGGTAGAATTTACCTTTAACTTGTACCACAAAAAAAAACCAACTGCAAATTCACTCCCGATCTTCTAGCATCTAAGAAACCCTAGCAGACACTCCAAACCCTAATTTACAAGCACCTAAAAAACTATTTTCCTTATATCTCAAAAATCCGAACTCCAAATGTCATAAATTTTATGCATAAAGTTTATTAACATGAAATTACATATTCCTTGAAATTTTGAGCCAAAACTTTGTCAAATTGCTCAAGATATAGCTCAAGAGACAAACACTAGTAAATCGGTTTACTTACTACCCTTAGATTGCATCTTTTGACTTCAAAATCCAATAACTCCTTCATCTCAACTTAGAATCCAATAAGCAGTATGTGAAAACTATAGCCGCAAAAGTGCTCTCTCCAGTCGCAATCGCCGATTCTCAATTGCCATCTGTACGCATGCGTTATGCCCAAAAGAGTGATAGTAGGTCCAATACTAACATCTTAACTTTGAGCGCCTATAACTTCTTCATAAAAACCCCAAATGACACAAAACTTGCACCAAAACCTTAACAAAAATCTAAACCTTCTGACAGTAGCCTTCAATGTTCGAATTCCCTCGAGAAACTAACTCTAATCCCTAATATGGCCTCGGGCAGCCTCCTCAAAGCCCATTGGTCATAATTTTTGACCAATAGGAATGGAGATTTTTATTTTTCATCTCCATTCATCTATATTGGTGCCCTAATTACTTCCTTTGCTACCAAAATCCTTCTTCAATCCTTTTTCTTATAAGATTTACATAATATATGCTCTAAACACCAAATAAAAGAACCAAAGTAAGTTTTCAAATGTCACCAATGTCTAACTAAGGTGACTCTAAATATTTAGAAGTTACTATCAACCAAAACCAATCTTAAAAGCCACTATCAAAAGGAAATTAAAGTTATATAAATTCTATAGTAATCTTTTTAAACAACCTCTTCTCAAAGTAATAATCAAATTATATTCTACAACTAACTAAAATCTACTAACATGGCTCTCACCATGTTACTTAATAAATTATATATTAAGTACATAATTACATTATTTTCATATAATAGCCAAACCACAATACGACAATGTATCGTGTTATTACAAGCAAACTCTATCGATGGCAAAAGATTTGTCCAACATCTTGTTGGTAATTAATGGTACATCTTAAATATTGCTCCAAAACTTGATTAACACGCTCCATTTGTCCATCAGTTTGAGGATAGAATGCCGAAGATAGTTTTATATCTACTTTAAGAATCTTGAAAAGAGTCCGCCAAAATCTTGATACAAATTGAATTCCCCTATTTGATATAATATCCTTGGATAATCCATGATAGCGATAGATATTGTCAAGAAAGAGCTTAGCTATTTCTTCACATGTAATAGATTTTTTTCATAGTGCAAAATGTGTCATCTTGGTAAAACAATCTACTATCATGAATATAGAATCATAAGAACCTGAGATTGGAAGATCCGTGATGAAGTCTATAGAAACAGAAGACCATAGTTGTTCTGGAATGGGTAATGGCTGAAGAAGTCCAAAAGGTCGATGACGAGGAGTTTTTGATCTAGAGCAAACATCACATGATTGTCAAAATCTTTGACTTCCTTCTACATTTGAGGCCACCAAAAATCCCTAGATATCAGCTCCAAAGTCTTATTATATCCAAAATATCCTGCTACTGAAAAGTCATGATGAGCTTGAAGAATACTTAAACGTGCTTCTCCTTCTGGAACATATAGGCGTCCTTTGAAATAGAGTAGGTTGTTCTTGAATTCAAATTTAGAGGGATCATGAGATTTAAAAGAATTATTCTTGATATCATGAACAAAAGGGTCTGAAGACATACTTAACAGGACTTGCTTAAGAAAAGTTAAATCAATAGTCAATGTTGATTTTATTGCTCGAAGATGAAATTACTATGGCTTCAAGAGAACCATTCTTTGTTGTTCAAAAGCTGCATCTTCTTCTTTTGGTACAAAATAAGAACGTCTAGACAAGGCATCGGACAAACCTTGTTGTTTTTCTGGCGAATAAGTAATGATGAATTCGAATCTTGATAAAGACATGCTCCAACGAGTTTGACGATGATTTAATACGCGTGTTGACATAAAATACTCGAGGTTCTTGTGATCCGTATATACGGTGACTGGACTGGAAGGGCCTTCTAGATAATGATGCCATTCTTGAAAAGAATCCACGATTGCAAGAAGTTCTTTGTCGTGGATGTCATAATTGATTTTTACTGTTGAGAAATTTCTTCAATGAAAGGCTACTGGATGAAGTTTGTCATCTGTTCCTATTTGTGATAAAACAGCACCTAGAGCAAAGTCTGATGCATCTGTTTCCATAAAGAATGTTTTGGAAAAATCACCATGTATCACGGACACAAAAATATAGGCTCGAGATCTAACAAGAAGTTCTAGAAGAACTGGCAAGAACTAGATTAATCAGATGAATACAAGAACAATACTAGAGAGGTGAGCTAGAGCTCCAAGAGATGTGTTGTCGAGACTGAAGAACTCTTCAGCCTCAGTTCCAATATATACTCATATTTAGGAAGCTTCTCAAGTAACTTCTACTAACTAGGAAGCTTCTCAAGAGACTTCCACCAACTAGAAAGTTTCTCAAGCAACTTCCACCAACTAAGAAGCTTCTCAAGCAACTTATATTAACTAGGAAGCTTCTCAAGCAACTTCCACCAACTAGGAAGCTTCTTAAGCGACTTCCACCAATTAGGAAGCTTCTCAAGAAACTTCTATCAACTAAGAAGCTTCTCAAGCAATTTCTACCAACTAGGAAGCTTCTCAAGCAACTTCTACTAACTAGTAAGCTTCTCAAGCAACTTCCATCAACTAGAAAGTTTCTAGAAGGTTCCAGAGACTTGCTTCTAGAAGGTTCTAGAAACTTGTCTCTAGAAGGTTCTAAGGACTATGTCCCTAACATCACCCCTTCCTTTAGCTTCGAGGTCTCTGAGAAGCAATATTATTGTTAATCAGTACCAACGTAAGAAAATGAAGATCTGTCGCATAACGTCTGCTAAGAACTCTAATTATTGTTCACGAGGCAAGTGGTTCATTGATCCTTGAAGCTAATGGTAGATGCCCACGCCTTCGACTTCTGACCAAGTATGAACTTTCGTATCTTTATTGTGAAATTGTCTTACAAATACGCATTCTGGCTGACCATCGTAAGTAGGCTCGAATTTAAATACAATCACCAATGATCTGTTACTCGATATCCTCCATCCTCGTCGTGGTATAGGCGGTTCTTCATCTCGGGGTTGTCTTCATGAGCAAGTCGATTGAGATAATCTGACTGGCATAGTATCTATCTCTTGGCTATCCATATCAGAAGGCTATTGAAAAAATTCTACTTTATCAATTACGAGTTTTGGTGGTGCTTTCCCCCTTTCTTATATTCTTAGATGAACAAGCTTCAAAAGGAAGCTATTGTCGAACCGGCTTAGGTTTATGAAGATGTTGTTGATGAAACTCTTGTACCTTTTTTGGCACATTGGTAAGATTTTCAGCTGGTTTTGACGTTCACTCATTAATATCGTAGCCGTACCAATGAACAAGATACTCCAACTTGCCCCACCTTTGCCATGAATCCAACACCTTTTCGACCTCGTATTCCTCGTGGTTCTCGATCTCAATACCAGGTGGCGGACATTGCACTCTTCTAGGAAAGGACGACTCTCGATAAGGCTCCAACAGAGAAACATGAAAGACTGGATGTATCTTCAAAGAAGTCGATAATTCCAGATGGTACGCCACTTGATTGATTTGCTTCTGGATGATAAATGGTCCCAATCTTCGATAGTCCAACTTATCACATGGTTGCTTGGTCTTGATATTCCATCGAAGAAGCCATCCTTTATCTCTAATTTTGAAAGTAGGTGCTTGATTCCAAAATCTATCTATAGATGCCTTTTAGGATTCTTGAGCGGATTGTAATTGAAGCTTCAACGTAGTTTGAAGCTCTAATAGTTGCTTCGCAAATCGTTCAGCTGCTGGATTGTTATTTGTTGACAGACTCAATAAATCAAGCTTCGGATGATACCCATAGTTAGCAAAGAATGGTGTGTATTGAGTCGACGCATGGAGGGTGTTGTTATATGCAAACTTGGCTAGCGGCAGATATGCGGTCCAATCGTCTTGCTGATAGTTGATGTTGCATCGTAAATATTGTTCCAAGACATGGTTCATCCGTTCCATTTGGCCGTCAATTTGAGGATGAAAAGCTGAAGAAAGCTTGATATCCACCTTCAGTATTTCAAAAAGAGATCTCCAAAACTTTGATACGAACTGGGTTCCTCGATCTTATACAATATCATCTGATAGTCCATGATATCGATACACATTATCGAGAAAGAGCCTTACTGTGACTTCACTGAACGATGTCTTCTTGCAAGGAACAAAGTGTGTCATCTTTGTAAGCCGATCTACCATGACAAAGATGCTATCAAATGAGTTCGATTATGACAGGTCAGTGATGAAGTCCATGGAAATTGAAGACCATGGTCGACGTGGAATCGACAATGGTTGTAGAAGTCCATAAAGGTGACGTAAAGGATTCTTGGATCTTCAACATATATCGCAGGAGACGACAAAATCTTTCACATCCTTCCACATTTGGGGCAACCAAAAATCTTAAGAAATAAGCTCCAAGATCTTGTTGAATCCAAAATATCTCGCAGCTGGAAGATCGTGGTGAGATTGAAGAACTCGAAGTCGTGTTAGTCCTTTTGGAATATACAACCGCTCCTCAAAGTATAAAAGATCTCCCTCCACCTTGAACTTGTTGTCATTGGTATGCTGCTTGATATCAATGGCTATTGGATCTTTAATGGTCACGGCACGTACCTAGTTCAGAAAGTTAGCATCAATTGGCACAATAGTAGCACAAAGCCAAAATTGCTCTGTCTTCAACAATGTCGTACATTATTGATCAAACGCTGCTTCTCCAGCCTTTAGTATAAGATACAATCTCCTCAATAAGGCATCGGATAGTCCTTGTTGCTTTCCAGGTCAATAAGTGATAACAAAATCGAATCTAGATAGCAACATACTCCACCAAGCTTGACGTCTATTTAGAACTCGAGCCGACATGAAATACTCCAAATTCTTGTGATCACTGTATATGGTCACTAGGTGTGCAATTCCTTCAAGAAAGTGACACCATTCTTGGAAAGAATCCACTATAGCAAGAAATTTCTTATCGTGGATCTCATAATTGATTTCAGCAACAGAGATCTTATGAAAGTACAGCTCCCAAAGCAAAATCCAAAGCATCAGTTTCTAAATAGAAGGCCTTTGTAAAGTCTGGATGTACCAAGATCGGAGCCGTAGTAAATGCCATCTTCAGGTCTTGAAACGCCTTCTCCGCTAGAGGTCCCCATTCCAGCTTATCTTTACATGTCAATCGAGTGAGAGGAGCAGCAACTTGAGAGTAATTCTTGATGAAGATTCGATAAAAGTTAGCAAAGCCAAGAAAGCATTGTACGTCTCTAACCGTCTTTGGAACCTCCCAGGACACGATTGCTTCCACCTTCTTGGGGTCCATCTTCAAGCCTTCCATAGTCGCAACAAACCCCAAAAATTCCATCTCCATTTGGTGAAATAAACACTTCTCCAACTTGACATATAGTCTTTGCTTGCGTAGTTTCTCCAAGACCAAATGAACGAGCTTTTCATGCTCTTCCTCGTTTTTGGAGAATATCAGAATATCATCCAAGTAGATGACAACAAAATCATCAAGGTGCTCCCGAAAAATGTCATTCATCATATGTTGGAAAACTGCTGGAGCATTGGTAAGACCAAAGGGCATGACATTATATTCAAAATGGCCATACCTTGTACGAAACGTTGTCTTCCACTCATCTCCTGCTTTGATTTGTATGAGGTTGTAAGGTCCTCTTAGATCAATTTTTATAAAGATCCTTGCACGTCCAAGTTGTTCTAAGAGACCAAAAATCAAGAGTAACATGTAACGATTCTTCTTTGTTATCTTGTTGAGGCCTCGATAGTCCACGCACATCCGCAATGAGCCATCTTTCTTCTTCACAAATAAGATAGGTGCTCCAATTGACGATTTTGAATGACGAATGAAGTTCTTGGCTAGATTCTTGTCGATGTACTTTCGCAACTCCGCCAACTCCATCTGCGATAGATTGTAGATTGGGCCAAAAGGCGATTGTGCTCCTTCATGTAAGTCTATGGCGCAATCATATGATCAGTGTTCCGGTAGCATGTCGACATTCTTCTTTTGAAACACGTCTTTAAAATCTTTATATTGCTTTAGTATACTTGCTATCAAGTTCTTTTTTCCGATAGTTAGAGCCGCATAAATGACAAATGGTATACCTTCCTTGGACGATCTTATAAACGCTCTTGCTCCAATGAATAAGGATTTCTCTATTCGGGGTTTTCTACTAGGCTTGCTCTTGGATGATTTTGTGGAAAAGGTCATCTTCCGCAACATCCAATCTATGGATGGATTATGCTTTATCAACCAAGAAAGACCAAGAATAATAGGATTTGATAGGGTTCTAATAATATTGAAAATAATATGGCTACTATGGCCCTTAAACGTCAAATCTATAGGTTCTGATTCATGGGTGATACTACAAGACAATAAAAGTTCCCCATCTATGACCTCAACGTGAACAAGTTTGGATTTTTGTACTAAAGGGATCTTATGACGCTTCACAAATTCTTCGTCTAAGAAATAAGCAGATGCTCCTGAATCTAATAATGCTAAGATTCTCAGTTTTTGAGGGCCAATAAACAAAGGGATTGTAAAATAAAGGACAAGTTGAGCGAAAAGAAAGGAACCTGATTGTTGTTGCGATATTTCACTGTCTAGCTGCACGGTTCCTATTGTGGCTAGGCATCCTCGTTTTCCTGAACAAACGCACCTCTAGTCCTGACAATGCATCGATTTTGCTTCTTGGGGCAGCTTCCAACTTTGTGGCCTTCTTCACCGCAATATAAGCATAAACCTTCTTCCATACGCCGCTTTTTTCTTCTAGAGTAAGGAATTTGACACGTATCGCATCAATTTGCATGTCTTCTATCTCTGAATGTGAATTCACGCTGCTTACCAACATAGTTGGGGCGGGACGAATCATATGTTGTCTTGAGCGTTGGTCTTGGTGACATTGGAATAGGCGGTTATTGCACTTCACAGCTTGGCTAATAGCTTTGTTGAGCGTTTGCGGATCAAGAAGAGTTAGCAGAAAATCCTTCACATCATCCCTTAAACCCCAATAGAATTAACTCATGAATGCTTCTTCATCCCAATTGATGTCGCATGCTAGTTGCCTAAAATCCGATGCATAGACTGATGTAGAGCGCATCCCTTGTCATAGTGACCGAATCTTTGTTGTAATCCATCGAACCTTGTCGTGTTCACCAAATGCTTCCGCAAACGCCTCTAAGAAGGTTTCAAAGTTGTTTAGTATGGATGATCGTTTCTCAAACAAAGGATCAAACCATGATATAGCTTACCCTGTAAGTAAGGTTCCAACAAGCCCAACACGTGACTCCTCCGTTGGAAAGCGTTCGGGCTGTAAAACTGTTATCAATCTGATTTGATTGATAAATCCTCGAAACTTGGAACGCGTACCATCAAACTTGTCCGAAAGGCTAACTCGGGGCTCTTTATGTTGTAGAACTAATGGTACTTGTCGAACTTGAGGCAAAATTGCTTCTCCAAATGTAGAAGTATGAGGCTGGTGCAACCTAGATTGTGCCATCCCAGATGCTCCATCATTATGAAGACTTGCCACGACTCCTTCAATTTCTGCAGTTCTTTGCGATAACGTATCGAGGACATTCATGATAGCATCCAACTTGGACTCCGCACTTTCTGTCATACTAATGTCTTGGCCTCCAGCCATTTTAAGAGAAGGATAGAAATGACTCTACAAGAAGACCATATTGGTTTAGAAGAGGGTACTCTGCAACCTCTAAAACGCCTTAAGAGCTTCAAGAAAAGGGGTAATCCACTGTCTCCAAGAAGAATAAGACTCCAATATTGTAACAAAAGAAGTATCAATTTAGAGGAGGGTAATCTGCAACCTCTAAAACGCTAGTACACCTTCAAGCAAAGGTGTAATCCACACTCTAACGAAGAAGAAACTAGCTCTGATATCTGATGTGAGTTCGGTCTCTACAAACTGTCACGGACACAAGAATATAGGATTGAGATCTAACAAGAAGTTCAAGAAGAATTGGCAAGAACTAGATTAATCAGATGAATATAAGAACAACACCAGAGAGGTGAGCTAGAGCTCCAAGAGATGTGTTGTCGAGACTGAAGAACTCTTCAGCCTTGATTCTAATATATATTCATATTTAGGAAGCTTCTCAAGTAACTTCTACCAATTAGGAAGCTTCTCAAGAGACTTCCACCAACTAGAAAGTTTCTCAAGCAACTTCCATCAACTAAGAAGCTTCTCAAGCAACTTCTATTAACTAGGAAGCTTCTCAAGCAACTTCCACCAACTAGGAAGCTTCTCAAGCGACTTCCACCAATTAGGAAGCTTCTCAAGCAATTTCTATCAACTAAGAAGCTTCTCAAGCAACTTCTACCAACTAGGAAGTTTCTCAAGCAACTTCCACCAACTAGCAAGCTTCTCAAGCAACTTCTACCAACTAGGAAGCTTCTAGAAGGTTCCAGAGACTTGCTTCTAGAAGGTTCCAGAGACTTGCTTCTAGAAGGTTCTAGAAACTTGTCTCTAGAAGGTTCTAAGGACTATGTCCCTAACACCACGATACAAGATTGGTACAGAAACAAACGCTGACTTCAAGATTCAAAAGCAACTTCCGCTTCTTGATTCCATTAGAGTTTGTTTTTACAAGTCAAACGTGTAAGTGGAGCTACAACTCGAGAGAAGTCTTTGATGAAGATTCGATAGTAGTTGGCAAATCTCAAAAAATATTGGACATCTCTTACCAATTTTGGGATCTTCCAATCTATAATAGTTTGAACTTTCTTAGGATCCATCATAAGTCCATCATTTGAAATGATGTAACCTAAAAAATCGACTTGAGTAGTGTGGAATACACACTTTTCTATCTTGGCATAGAGTCATGCATCTCTTAATTTTTGTAACATACGACAAACATGATGTTCATGTTCTTCTGCATTCATAGAATAGATCAAGATGTCGAGTAGATAACAGACCACAAAATCGACCAAAAACTCTCAAAAAACATCATTCATTAGATGTTGAAAAGCTATTGGTGCATTTGTAAGTTCAAAAGGCATGAAGTTGTATTCAAAATGTCCATACCTAGTTCGAAACGCAGTCTTCCATTCATCTCCTTCTTTGATGCGTACTAGATTGTATGCTCCCCGGAGATCTATTTTTGTATAGATCTTAGCTTCATTCAGCTGATCAAGAAGTCCAGATATTAAAGGTAGTGGATACCTGTTCTTGATAGTAATCTTGTTGAGTCCTCGATAATCAACACACATCCGCAATGATCCATCTTTTTCCTTCACAAATAGAATTGGAGCTCCTACCAAAGATTTAGAATGGCATATGAAATTCTTGGCTAGATTTTCTTCAATATACTCCTTGAGTTCAGTCAACTCATTTTGTGATAAACTGTAGATTGGTCCGAATGGTGGTTGTGCTCCTTCTTGAAGGTTAATTGAGCAATCATAGGGACGATGTTTCGGGAGTGTATCCACATTCATTTTTTCGAATATATCTTGAAATTCTTGATATTGGCTTGGAATGGCACTTGAAGTCTTTCCACGAGTAGAAACATGTGTGGCATAAATAATATATGGTGATTCTTTCATAGTAGCATGCAAGAAAGCTTTTACAGTTATAAATACGGATTTAATAGAACTGGACTTATGACTCTCTACTTGATTAACTACACTGTTAGTTATACTTTTAGAGAAAGTAAGAGTTTGAGAAATCCAATCTATTTGAGGGTTGTATTTTTCTAACCACGATAAACCTAAAATGACTGGATTAGAGGAAGATCTAATGATATTAAATACTACAAAGCTATTATGACTATTGATTATTACTTCTATAGAAAGGATTTCGTGAGTAATATCTCCAGAAGATAATAGACGACCATCTATGACTTTTACATGAACAAGTTTAGTTTTCTTTACTAAAGATATGTTATATCTTTTGGTAAGTTCTTCATCTAAGAAACATACTAAGGCTCCTAAATCTAATAAGGCAGAGGCTTTGTAATGTTTAGATCCTAAAATAACATTTAATGTAAAACAAGGAGAGGGCTCTGAGGAGAGAATAGGACCTTTACTAGATGTTGTGCAAGGTTCGAGCCGCACAGTCCCTATTATAGCTAGACAAACTCGTTTTTCGACATATTGTCTTCTTTCACAGCCATACTCTTCATTTTGTGATTACGTCATTTCTTTGGACAATGTTGAACAGTGTGCTTTGGTTCTCCACAATATAAACATAATCCTTCTTGACGATGATGAGTCTTTTCTTGCTCAGTAAGAGGTTTGAAACGTACTGCATCAATTTGTATATCCTTTACTTCCAAATGTATGTGTTGAAGAGGTGTTGATGTTGGCATTGAATTATAGTAACGTTGAGGTCGGTTCTCAGATCGGAATTCAAAAAGATGATTGTCACACTTCACAACAAAGTCAATTGCTTGACTCAATGTTTGAGGATCAGGTAAGTTGAGCATTAATTTTTTTTACCTCATATTGTAATCCGTAGAGAAATTGGCGAATAATTGCAACATCATTCCACTTGATATCAATTACAAATTATTGAAATTATAAAGCGTATAACGTTACTGATCAATTGCCTTGCTATAAAATACAGATCTTATTAGTTGCAACACAAATTGCATCATGTTTTCCATACATGGATCGAAACTCTGACAAAAAAACCTCTAGATTATCCAATATTGGATCTCGTCATTCAAAAAAAGATGAAAACTACAATAATACTGAACTTGAAAGAAGCATACCAATGAATCTAATTTGCGATCCTGGAGTTGGATAGCTTTGGGGTTGAAGTTTAATCACAAGTTTCACTTAATTGATAAATCCTCAAAACTTGGATCTCGTGCCATCAAACTTCTTGGGTAGGATAATTCTTGGTTCTCTAACATTGGAAGGACGTTCCACCATAGGAGAAAGGAGATGATTTGGTGCAGATGTTGAAGTAGCTCCAATCATTTCTATATCTTCACTTCCTACTAATCTTGTTGCTCCTTGTGGTGGTAAATTGAGTTGATGCATCGCAAGCATTAACTCTCTTAATTACTCTTACATTTGTGCCATTGCACTCTTCATTTCAACAAATTCTGCCATGATAACACTTAGAAAAGAGAGGATGCCTAATATCGCTCAAGATAAATAAAAGAGAAGACTTGAGAACAAAGAAAATACTAAGGACAATATCAATATAAAAGAGGGTAATCCGTAACTTCTAATGTGCTTATATCTTATCAAGAAAAAGGGGTAACCCACTCTTAATCAAGATTAGATAAAGCTCTGATATTGTAGGTATACTGTTGTCAATCTGTCAAGGACAAGAACTCGATGAAAAAGAAATTCAGTCAAGTGAGCCTTCACTCGATGAAAGATAATAAAATATAAATAAACAAGTATGTATATTGAAAGAAAAACTGGAATGGCTATTGCCAAAAGACAAGAAAACTAGAGATCTTTGAAACTAGACTAGAAGCAAGAAAGGAGTTGACAAGAGTGAAGAAAGCTTTACTCTTGTCTCTATATATACTATCTAACTAGGAACTATGTGGTGACGTTCTATAGGACCTCCAATATGTGATGACTTTGTAGGACACATGCCTTGACTTATAAGGCAAGTTTTTCTATGTGTGGGCTACATAGTTAGCTTGATCTTCAAGCTAACAACATGTGTGGCACATGGCCAACTTGTTGACCACGTTTCTAATCCAAAAAGTCAATTAAAGATACCTATGAAGTCAAAGCAGCATCTATGAAGCTTCTAGAAAGCTTCCATATTAAATACTATAGAATTAACTTACTTTTATCTACTTTTACTTACTTACACCTATTTGTATATGTAATTACTAGCTTATATGAGTATGTCTGTGACATTAACTCTATTATGTTTTTCATGTTCTATTCTGTTTAGTTCTGTTTAGTTCTATTTTGATCTATATTGACCTAAATTGTGATAAGATTTATATTGCTATAGATTTAAAGGGTCTTAGATCTTAGAGATAGTCTAATTCATTTCATAGTATATATAGAGCTAAAATTGAAGCCTGTTTTACACTTGTTAATGCCTTTGTAGTCTTTAGTTTTGTTTCAAGATTTTATAGTCTTCTTTTCTTTGGTAATAGCTATTTAAGTTTAATATCATACCATCTTTGAGTGATTTTTTAATCTTTATAAATGATAGAAGAGTGTATTGATCTTTTAGTTTTTAGAGATTCATATCCTTAACATACTTTCAATATCTATAATTTGAAGTCTTAAGAAGATGATTAATATTGACTTTGCACTTCTATGTAACTTTTTTGGTGTCTAAACTATTTATTTTCAAGCAAAGTTGTTAGGACTTGAATAGTTTTAAATTTGTATGAATCAATGTTTTATAGATTTTATAATATCCATTATATATATTAACATAAGTTGTATTTTAGATTTAATTATATACTTTCTATATAATTGAACTACTAACTTGATGTTGTTTATCTTAAAAAATAATGTAAATAAGCAGAATTACAAAAAAATAATTATACATGTTAATCTTGTACACTTCTATTTTCTACAATAATATTGAAATACAAACAATTGTGAATGTTTTCAAACTTCATTATCTTCAAAGTTTTTTTGACTTAACAAGGGTTTTAAAGATTCTCTCTCTCTCTCTCTCTCTCTCTCTCTCTCTCTCTATATATATATATATATATATATATATATAAAAAATCATACATAATAATTAAATAATTTTTTTATAAAATAAAATAAAATTTTAACATTTAAGATAAATATTATCACTTTGGATTAAAATAAAATAAATTAAATAATAAAATATAGAAAATATAGAAAAAAATATCATTTTAATATGTATAAGATATATTTATATATTTATTGATGTATATATATCTTTTTTTTCTTTTTTATATTTAAAATAATCATACTACTAAAATCATAAGCCCTATCAAAAGTCAACTATACTTTTCCTTTTCTTTTTCTTTTTATTGTGACTTTTTACTTTTACCTTTATTATGACTTTTACTTTTATATTTACTGTGACTTTTACTTTTATTGTGGCTATGACTTTTACTTTTACTTTTACTTTTATTGACTGCGCGGTTGACTGCTCCGTTTATTATTGTGCAGTTTTGAAATTTGAACGTTGAGTTTGTGGGTGTGTGCAATCCAAAGTGTGTGTTACAATTTGAGCTTACCCAAAACAAATTTGAAACTCTTGATTACAATTTTGAAGCTCTTGATTACAAATTTGATGTTCAAAACATTTTTTGGATTGTGCACTTCAAGATTGAGTTGTAAATTGTGAGTTGTAAGTTGGAAGTTGTAAGTTAGAAGTTGTAAGTTGGAAGTTGTAAGTTGTGAAGTTAGAGTTGGAGTTGGTTGATGTGATCTTGGAGGTTTGAATACAAAGTTGGAGTTGGAGTTGGTTGATGTGATCTTGGAGGTTTGAATACAAAGTTGAAGTTGGAGTTGGAGTTACAAAGTTCAAGTTGTGGAGATTGTTCAAGAAATTTGAGGTGAGATTGCAATTTTTGCAAGATTGTGAAAGATTGAAAGGTTTTGAAAGATTGAAATTTTTGGTAATTTTTGATTTTGGGTAATCATAAAATCAAGTTTTCAAATATTAAACTTTCAAATCAAGTTGAAATTTAGTGGTTTTAGTTGCAAAAAACCAAACAAAAAACTCAAGGACTCAAAAACGAGCAGCTGCTGTTCTGTGATGTGCACATCGCCGAAACTTTTACTTTTACTTTTTTTAACTTTTTTTTTTTTTTTACCCAACAATTTTTCATCCGCTATGATTTTTCATCCGCTGCAATTTTTCATCTGCTACATTTTTTCATCTGCTGCATGGTTTTCATCCATTGTACGATTTTTCATCCACTATAGATGAAACTGTATTTTGGACAGAATTCATTTAACAGTGAGTTAATATCTCCCAAAATACTAATTATTTTTGAATTCCGACTTCGGATTTGGACTTTTTAGGTGCATTTTTATCTAGTGGGAAAGAAATTGATTTGTGACAAAAGTTTTCAAAAATCGACATTTTTAAGTGTCTTCAAAAAAAAAAAATTTAGAGTCTAAATTTTGGAGGTAGAGTATGGCTTGAGAATATGTTCATCACATTTGTTTTCATGCATGTTTTTTGTGTGTTAGATCAATACCTCTTGGCTACGAATGTGTTGCAAAGCAAGCGCCAACCTAATCTATTTTTTTCTTTGAAGTGTAGTGCATTGAACGTAAACTTTTTAGAGTGGAGTGAAATTTCATCAAAAGGTGCAACTTTCTTGGAGCACAAGCTTACAAAGGTACTATCAAAAACCTTACTTTTGTGAGTTTTGAAATGGTTTGGGATTCACGTTAGGATTTTTGTTCTCCTACATTAAACTCTGCTTTTTCTTATCAATTTTTTTAATCTTTGTGGAGTTTAGGATTTAGGGTAGGATTTCTTCTATCCTACACTAAATCCTATTTATTGATATATCTTTTTATCTTTGTGGAGTTTAGAATTTATGATAGGGTCTTCATTCTCCTATCCTAAATTCCACTTTTTTTATTATATTGTCATCTTTCTAGAGAATGGCTCGTGCTTTGTCTACCATTGATAATTTTGTAGATGTCAATGTTGATAGTGTTGGATCAATGTGCATCCAATGTCCAAAATGTTTGGCTTTTCGTTTTAAAAAAGAAAAAAATACCATTTGTTGTTACAATGGCAAAATTGCCAATGAACATGTTAATCACCCCATTGTCCATCCAATGCTCAATGAACTTTATATGGGCACAACACCTAAATCTCAAGTGTTCCTTAAATCCATTCGAAAGTATAATCAAGCTTTTGTATTTACAAGTATGAGTAGTAAGTTTCAGTCTGGCCAAGTTGAAGATAGAGGGGTATATACTTTTCATGTGAACGGAGAGTTATGCCATCACATTGGAAATTTACAACCCGATTTAGACGAAGGTGCTAGATTTGCACAAATTTATTTCTTGGATGATGGTTTACAAACAAATCATCGTATGGAGATTTTTGATGATCTTCATCGTGATATTGTTAACAACATTCAAGAAGTTTTAGAATCCATAAATGCGTTGGTTCGTGGTTTTAAGTCTTCGCGTGATGTTCTTCAAAGGGGACAAAACATGGGACTTCGTATCTCCGGTGAGGTTCCTTTTGGTGAACATCCCCGTCGATATAATCGCCAAGTAGTTCCAGAAGTTGCTGCTGTTGTTCTTGACGAACAATACATGAATTTTGGTAGAGATATTATTCTTCACCAACGTGGTGGAGATTTAATACGAATAAAAGAAATTCATCCAGCTTACGATGCTTTATCCTATCCTTTGTTGTTTCCTGATGGGCGATGTCGGTAGTCACCAACTTTTAAAGCAGATACTGTAGTGACTTTAAAGTCATATGTCCAATATTTGCTTCAAAAGTGCCCAAAATCTAATGTATTACATAAGGCTGGTAGATTATTCCAACAATATGTAATGGATCAGTATTTACATGTAGAACATGAAAATTTGCTTTTGATTAGGCAACATCAAACTGAACTTCGTACAGAGTGCTATCAGGGGGTCGTAGATGCTTTGCAGGAAGACAATGGAGCACGCATTGGGTGTCGCATTGTCTTACCTGCAACATTCATTGGTTCCCCCCGATACATGCAAAAACTCTTTCATGATAGTATGGTTTTGGTTAGAGTTTTAGGAAAACCTGATTTGTTTGTGACAATGACATATAATCCGACCTGGCCTGAGATTCTTGATGAGCTTGAGCCAGGTCAAAGTCCTCCTGATCGTCCAGATATTGTTGTGCGTATTTTTGAGCTCAAGTTAAGAGCATTGATGGATGAGATTACGAAGAAGAATGTCATGGGAGAGACAATTGCTTTTTGTTACACTATTGAGTTTCAAAAACGTGGTCTTCCTCATGCACACATTCTTCTTTGGTTGAAAGACAAGGTCAATGACTGTGACCTTGTAGATAGGATAGTATGTGCGGAGATTCCCGATTTAGATAGACAACCGCAATTGTATGCCGCGGTTGCCAAGCACATGATGCATGGACCATGTGGTTTTGACAATCCCAATTGTCCATGCATGAAAGACGATAGATGTACAAAGAAATATCCGATGCAAGCTCAAGATACTACCGAGGTGGATGGTGACGGACATGTTTTGTACCGTCGTCGAAATCAAGGTCGATATATCAAGAAACGTGTACGTGGACAAATTGTCCGTTTAGACAATTAATGGGTTGTGCCATACAATCCATATTTGATAGGTCGGTTTAATTGTCACATTAATGTGGAAATTTGTAGTTCTTTAAAAACTGTCAAATACCTCCACAAGTATATTTTTAAAGGTCTAGATCGTGGTGTTGTAGAAACAGATGAAGTGGTAGATGAGATTAAGGATTTCTTGGAGGGTCGTTATGTGGCCGCCCAAGAAGCATGTTGGAGGCTCTTTGGTTTTGAAACTAATAATAAGAGCCATAGTATTTGTCGTTTGCCTGTTCACCTTCCCGGTCAGCAATATGTTACTTTTAAGGAAGGAACATCTTTGCACTCGGTGATTGATCAAAATGCTGAGACTAAACTCACTAAGTTTTTTGAGCTTAATTGCCATATTCGTGCCTTAATTGCTTCTGGCAATCAAGGCAACCATATACTTCTTCGTTACATGGATCTTCCACTCTATTACAAGTGGGATGTGAAGAATAACATGTGGGAAAGAAGAGTACGTAAGATAAAAGTTTTTGGTCGGATAAACATGGTTCCCATAGGTAACAAAGTATTTTACTTGCGTTTGTTGTTGACTCATGTCGAGGCACCAACTTCATTTGAAGACCTACTTTGTTTTCATGATATAGTGCATCCAACGTACAAGGCCGCTTGTATTGCAAGAGGACTTTTACAAGATGATTCTGAATGGGAAAATTGTCTGCAAGAGGCAACTGTCATTGCGTTGCCTAAACAAGTTCGGCGGTTGTTTGCAACACTTCTTGTGTTTGGACAACCGCTAGATCCTCTTAGCTTACTAAAGACACATCTTGATGCTATGTCTGATGATTGGCGCAATGATCAAAATCGCTATTGCAAAGTAATTTTGTCCATTGAAGAATATTTGTCATCATCAGACAAACATCTTACAGATTTTTTTAATATCGAAGAATTGAATGAGTTTGGTTATTCAAACATTATTGATGTTGGCGGTGATTCCGATGACAATATTGATTTTGATAACCAAAACATTACTTTTCTAGAGGAGGATGTAGGTAGGCTCAACGAAGAACAATACATTGTTTTTAATGCGGTGACCACTGCCGTTTTAAATTCTAATTCTCCAGATCGGCTTTTCTTTTTAGATGGTCCTGGTGGTACAGGTAAGACCTTTTTGTATAACACCATATTGGGTTATCTTCGTGGTCGTAATGTCAAGTGTATGGCAATGGCAACAAGTGGAATTGCCGCATGCCTTTTGAATGAAGGGCGAACGGCACATTCAGCTCTTGCTATTCCTTTACAGTTGCACAATGCATCAATTTGTAACATTAGTACCCAGTCTACATTAGATCAAAGCTTACGTGAAGTACAATTGATTGTACTTGATGAAGCTTGTACTGGGCATCGTTTTATGTTTGAAGCTATAGACAGATCATTGCGAGATATATGCAATATAGATAGTCCAAATGGTGGTGTTGTAGTATTATATGGCGGTGATTTTCGCCAAACTTTGCCTGTAGTTGTACGTGGAGGTCGCAAGCAAACTGTTCAAGCTTGCTTGCGACATTCATACCTATTTCCACTAATGCAATATTTTCATTTGACCACTAACATGCGTTTGCAAAGTCAACCGGACTTTCAACGATTTTTGTTAGATATTGGTGAGGGCAAAACCTGTCCAAAGGTAGATTTACCGCTAGGATTAGTTGCTCCTAGAAATTCTTTAGATGGTCTCATTGATGCTATTTTTGATGATCCGGTTGATTTTTCTGAGCGCGTCATTTTGGCTGTCCGGAATGATGATGCCCAAGAAATCAACCGAAAAATCACCGATCGTATACCTGGTGATGTGCATCAATGTTTTAGTGCTGATTTTGTTCACGAGAATGATGAACATGCCCATCATTACCTAGTAGAGTTTTTGAATTCTTTACAATTGAGAGGTTTGCCTCCTCACCAATTAAGTCTTAAATGTGGCCAATATTTGATGTTGCTAAGGAACTTGAATCCGGCAAAAGGTTTGTGCAATGGTAGTCGTTTGCGTCTTTTGCAAGTGTCTTCCAGTGTGTTGTTATGTAAAATTGTAGAAGGACGCTATCGTAGCCAAGAGGTATTGATTCCTAGAATCACACATCATTGCAACGATAGCCGCTTGCCATTCACACTTTGCCGGAGACAATTTCCTGTCATTGGTGCTTTTGCTATGACAATCAACAAATCGCAGGGCCAATCATATGATCGAGTTGGCATTTATCTTCGCAATGAAGTATTTAGCCATGGTTAATTATATGTGGCATTGTCTCGTGGTAGACATCCTGCAAACATTAAGGTTGCCAATGACAACAATGAAGCCGTGGGAACGGTTAAAAACATTGTTTATCATGAGGTTTTTACATGACATTGTCATATAAATTCCTATAAATATTTACACCTGAATCAGGTGGATGGAAAAGTTAAGAGTTTGTTTCAAACTCTGCATGTTTGTCACGGCCATAATCATGTAAGCTAATAATTACATATAGAAATAGGTAGAAGTAAGTAAAAGTAGATAAAAGTAAGTTAATTCTATAATATTTAATATAGAAGCTTCCTAGAAACTTCTTAGACGCTGCTTTGACTTCATAGGTGTCTTTAATTGACTTTTTGGATTAGAAACGTGGTCAACAAGTTGGCCATGTGCCACACATGTTGTTAGCTTGAAGATCAAGCTAACTATGTGGCCCACACGTAGAAAAACTTGCCTTGTAAGTCAAGGCATGTGTCCTACAAAGTCAACACATATTGGAGGTCCTATAGAACGTCGCCACGTAGCCCCTAGTTAGATAGTATATATAGAGACAAGAGTGAAGGCTTCTTCACTCTTGTCAACTCCTTTCTTGCTTCTAGTCCAGGTTCAAGAGTCTTTAGTTTCTTGTCTTGTGGCAATAGCCATTCCAGTTTCCTTTTAATATACCTACTTGTTTATATTTTGACTTATTATATCGAGATAGCCTTTTGGTGTATATTTTCCCTCATCGAGTCTTTGTCCTTGACAGATTGACAAGAGTGCACTTACAATATCAGAGCTTTGTTTTTTCTTGAGTAAGAGTGGATTACCCCTTTCTCTTGACAAGACATAAGCGTATTAGAAGTTTGCGGATTACCCACTTCTAAACTGATATTGTTCTTAGTATCTTCTTTGTTATCAAGTCTTTCTTTTCTTTTGTCTTGAGCAATATCAAACAAATTTTTCTTCTTAGTGTCATTATGGCAGAGCTTGTTGAAATGAAGAGTGCAATGGCACAAATGCAAGAGCAAATGAGGGAGTTAATGCTTGCGATGCATCAACTCAATTCACCTACACAGGAAAGAACAAGAATAGCAGAAAGTGGAGATATAGAGATGATCGGAGCTGCTTCAACATCTACAACAAATCACATTCTTTCTCTAATTGTACAACACCCTATAAGCACTAGAGAACCAAGAATTGCCTTACCTGAGAAATTTGATGGTACGAGATCAAAGTTTCGAGGGTTCATCAATCAAGTACAATTGGCAATTGAACTTCAACCGCAAAGCTATCCAACTCCAGGATCACAAGTCAGGTTTATTGGCACTCTACTTTCTGGTTCTGCATTATCGTGGTTTTCGTCTTTTCTTGAACAACGAAATTCAATATTGGACAATTTGGAAGCTTTTTTGGTGGAGTTTCGATCTATGTATGGTGAACACGATGCAACTCGTGTTGCAACAAATAAGATCCGAATTTTGCGACAAGGAAATCGCTCAGTAACAGTATATGCTTCACAATTTCGACAACTTGCAATTGACATCAAGTGGGATGATGCTGCACTCATCAGTCAATTTCTTTATGGATTGCAATACGAAGTAAAGAAATTGATGCTCAACTTACCTGATCCTCAAACTTTGAGTCAAGCAATCGATTTTGCGGTAAAATGTGATAATCGACTTTTTGAATTTCGATCTGAGAATCATTCACGGGAACCTCAACGTTATTACTCAATGGCAACATCAACATCTTTACCAAACGTACATTCGGAAGTAGAAGACATGCAAATTGACGCGGTACGTTTTAAACCTCTAACTGAGCAAGAAAAGATTCGTCGTCGTCAAGAAGGATTATGTTTATATTGCGGAGAACCTAAGCACACTGCTCAACATTGTCCAAAGAAACGACGCAACTATAAAATGAGGGGTACGACGGTCAAAGAAGACAACATGTCGGAAAACGGATTCGTCCAGCTACAATAGGGACCGTGCAGCTGGAACCTTGTACAATTCCTAATGAAGGTCCTATCCTCTCCTCAGAACCCTCTCCTTGTTTTATAATAGACTTATATTTAGGACCTAAGAATTACAAAGCCTCTGCTTGATTAGATTCGGGAGCCTCAGCATGTTTTTTAGATGAATAATTTGTTAAAAGTCGTAAAATACCCTTTGTACAGAAACCTAAACCAGTACATGTAGAAGTCATAGATGGTCGTCCCTTGTCTTCTGGAGATGTCACTCATGAAACTCATCCTATAAAAGTAACAATAGACGATCATGATAGCTACATAGCTTTTAACATAATTAAATCCCCGTCCAATCCAGTTATTTTAGGTTTATCCTGGCTAGAAAAATATAACCCTCGAATAGATTGGAATTCGCGTAAACTTGACTTTTCCAAAAGCGTTATTAATAGTTCTACGAACCAAGTAAAAAATTATAAGTCTAGTACAGTAAAACCCGTACTGATAGGTGCAAAAGCATTTATACACGCAGCAAAAGAAGGATCAACTTTTGCTATTTATGCTGCACCTATTTCTGAAAACGTAAAGACTTCAAGTGGCATTCCAAGTCAATATTAGGAGTATCAAGACGTTTTTGAGAAAAAAAATGCAGATATTCTTCCTGAGCATCGTCCATATGAATGTTCAATCGACCTCAAGGAAGGAACTCAGCCACCATTTGGACCAATTTACAGTTTATCGCAAGATGAGATGGCTGAACTCAAGACATATATTGACGAGAATTTAGCGAAGAATTTCATACGCCATTCAAAATCTCCAGCAGGAGCTCCAATTCTATTCGTAAAGAAAAAAGATGGATCTTTACGAATGTGTGTTGATTATCGAGGACTCAACAAAATCACAATCAAGAACAGGTATCCATTACCTTTGATATCAGGACTCCTTGACCAGTTGAATCAAGCTAAGATCTATACAAAAATAGATCTAAGAGGAGCATATAATCTAGTACGGATCAAAGAAGGAGATGAATGGAAGACTGCGTTTCGAACCAGGTATGGACATTTCGAATGTAATGTCATGCCCTTTGGACTCACGAATGCACCAGCTGCTTTTCAACATCTCATGAATGATGTATTTCGTGAATTCTTAGACAATTTTGTCGTCTGCTATCTAGACGATATCCTGATCTATTCTAAGAACGTTGAAGAACATGAAATACATGTTCGTCAAGTATTACAAAAACTTAGAGATGCAGGATTGTACGCCAAGATGGAAAAGTGTGTATTTCACACTACTCAAGTTGACTTTTTAGGATACATCATTTCAAATGATGGTCTCATGATGGATTCTAAGAAAGTCCAAACAATCGTGGATTGGAAGATTCCAAGGACGGTAAGAGATGTCCAATGTTTCTTGGGATTTGCCAATTACTATCGGATCTTCATCAAAGATTTCTCACGAGTTGCAGCTCCACTTACACGCTTGACTAGTAAAGATAAATTTCAATGGAATCAAGAAGCGGAAGCAGCATTTGAAGCCTTGAAGACATCGTTTGTCTCTGCACCAGTCTTATATCGTGTTGACTTTTCCAAGGCATTTTTTATGGAAACAGATGCATCAGATTTTGCCTTGGGTGCAGTTTTATCACAAATGGGAACAGATGACAAACTTCATCCGATAGCTTTTCATTCAAGAAAATTCTCAGCAGTCGAGATCAATTATGAGATCCACGATAAAGAACTTCTTGCGATCGTGGATTCCTTTCAAGAATGGCGTCATTATCTAGAAGGCGCTTCTAGTCCAGTCACTGTGTATACAGATCACAAGAACCTCGAGTATTTCATGTCAGCACGCGTGTTGAATCGTCGTCAAGCTCGTTGGAGTATGTCTTTGTCAAGATTCGAGTTCATTATCACTTATCGGCCAGGAAAACAACAAGGTTTATCCGATGCCCTATCTAGACATTCTTATCTTGCACCAAAAGAAGGAGATGCAGCTTTTGAGCAATAAAGAACGGTCCTCTTGAAACCAGAGCAATTTCATCTCCGAGCAATGAAATCAACATTGACTGTTGATTCAACTTTTCTCAAGCAAATCCAGTCCAATATGTCCTCAGACCCTCTTGTTTATGATATCGAGAATAATTCTTCCAAGTCTCATGATCCTTCTAAGTTTGAGTTCAAGAATAATCTATTATATTTTGAAGGACGCCTATATGTTCCAAAAGGAGAAGCACGTTTACGTGTTCTTCAAGCACGTCATGACTTTCCAACAGCAGGGCACTTTGGATATAATAAGACTTTGGAACTCATATCAAGAGATTTTTGGTGGCCACAAATGTGGAAGTCAGTCAAAGACTTTGTACAATCATGTGATATTTGTTCAAGATCAAAAATTCCTCGTCATCGACCTTACGGACTTCTTCAGCCATTACCTATACTAGAACAACCATGGTCTTCTGTTTCTATGGATTTCATTACAGATCTTCCAAGCTCAAGATATTATGATTCTATATTTGTGATAGTAGATCGTTTCACCAAGATGGCACATTTTGTGCCATATACAAAATCTATCACAGGTGAAGAAACAGCTAAGCTTTTCATTGATAATATCTATCGCTATCATGGATTACCTAAAGATATCATATCGGATAGGAGAACTCAATTTGTGTCAAGATTTTGGAAGACCCTTTTCAAGATTTTAAAAGTGGACATAAAGCTATCTTCGGCTTTCCATCCTCAAACTGATGGACAAACAGAGCACGTAAACCAAGTCTTGGAGCAATATTTAAGGTGTACTATCAACTACCAACAAGATGATTGGACAACCCTTCTGCCATTGGCAGAGTTTGCTTATAATAATACGCAGAAGATATGGTAAATCGGTTGTCAGAGTTACATGCAATAATGAAGACACAATTGAAGGAAGCTCAAGAATGACAAAAGATAAACGCAGATCTATATCGTAAGGAGCAACCACAAATCAACGTGGGTGATAAGATGGAGAGCCAACAACCAGCGGATTCAACTCAAGAACCTTCGTTTGCTGACCTGCCGGATGAGACATTACGATTGTCACAACCTTCAAGACGACGCAATCGAGATGAAGATCTTCAAGAACGACATGTTCTTCCTCGAACAGATGGTGAGATACAACGCGTTTGGTATCACGATTTGGGAAGGGACTCCCGATGTTTGGTGATTTTGCTAGAGGTAGGAACAACTCCTGATGGTGTTCCGAATATTCTATTCGAAAGAAGTTATGAAGGCCTCAATAATGATCAAATAACTGGGTGGTCTTCCCGCCCTGGTATGGGACACTACCGATGGTTAAGAGGCCCTATCAATCATCTTCGAAGAGAACAGAGATCAGAGTATGTGGCGAATACAATTCGTCGCATCATAGATTTCCTCAACATATGATGATCGCTCCTCGTGGAACTCGTCTCTAGAAGGGGGGGTAATGTCACGGCCATAATCATGTAAGCTAATAATTACATATAGAAATAGGTAGAAGTAAGTAAAAGTAGATAAAAGTAAGTTAATTCTATAATATTTAATATAGAAGCTTCCTAGAAACTTCTTAGACGCTGCTTTGACTTCATAGGTGTCTTTAATTGACTTTTTGGATTAGAAACGTGGTCAACAAGTTGGCCATGTGCCACACATGTTGTTAGCTTGAAGATCAAGCTAACTATGTGGCCCACACGTAGAAAAACTTGCCTTGTAAGTCAAGGCATGTGTCCTACAAAGTCAACACATATTGGAGGTGCTATAGAACGTCGCCACGTAGCCCCTAGTTAGATAGTATATATAGAGACAAGAGTGAAGGCTTCTTCACTCTTGTCAACTCCTTTCTTGCTTCTAGTCCAGGTTCAAGAGTCTTTAGTTTCTTGTCTTGTGGCAATAGCCATTCCAGTTTCCTTTTAATATACCTACTTGTTTATATTTTGACTTATTATATCGAGATAGCCTTTTGGTGTATATTTTCCCTCATCGAGTCTTTGTCCTTGACAATGTTTAGGGTTCATGCACGCTTTGGCGATGTCCCCTTCCATCCAATTGCATTCTTTTGGTGTTCAATTATGTTTTCTCAATTGAGACAACTTACCATTCAATTGAAGAAGGTTACATCTTGAATTTCACTATTCAATGAATGGATATTTTCCAATGCATGCATCTTTGGATGCATTTTATTTCTAAAATTTATTACTCTATTCTATTATATTACATTCTTAAAATTCATGCTTATGTCATGAAGACATATTTATATATGTAGATTGTTGTTACCTTCCTTTTAAACTATTTTGTAATATAAGAACTACATTAAAATGGTTGGACTAATGTGTTGCAAAGCAAGCGCCAACCGCTAGCTTAAATAAAATAAAATTTTAACATTTAAGATAAATATTATCACTTTGGATTAAAATAAAATAAATTAAATAATAAAATATAGAAAATATAGAAAAAAATATCACTTTAATATGTATAAGATATATTTATATATTTATTGATGTATATATATCTTTTTTTTTTTCTTTTTTATATTTAAAATAATTTTATTTATAAAATTTTAATATTTTAATATTTTAATTTCTTAGATATTTTTTTTATTTATACAGAATTTTATTAAATATTTATTATGTAGTATTTATTTTTATTATCTTATCAAAATTTTAATAAGTCAAGTATATAAAAAAGTAGTATAAATTTTAATACTTTCAAAATGGATAATTAATTTAAATAGACTTAGTATACTCATGTGCTCACATGTATATATATATATATATATATATATATATATATAAATTAATTAAACTTAAATATTTAATTTTAATTTATAAAGTTTTTAGTATTTAATAATAAATAAGCATGTTAATACAATGTATTTTACATTGTGTAAATTGTAGTCAAACATATGTTTTATTTTTGAATCTACCACATAATAAAAAGAATGTAGAAATAAATATTGGATTTTATGGAAGATTTTTTTGTTTATTAAAATAAATTTAATTTTATATTATTTTTATATTATTAAAATATTTATTCACAAATTTTTTATGAAGAATCCATACTGTTTATAATTAATAATGCTGCCTTGCCTTATTTGAATATCCACATTGTACCCTTTTCCATTTCAAATATGATGTGTGTAAATAAATGAAAATGTAAAAGATATAAAACCCATGTTTAAGTTTTTGGTTATTGGAACTATATATTAAAAAAAATTGTGATCTTAATATTGTTTTCAAAAAAATTATTGTAAATAAAAATTTGTGTGTCTTTTTAACTAAAAGTATTTAAAATTATAAGCCTATCATTTTTCACTTTAATTGTTATACAAAACATCCATGCTAATTATGAATTTATGCCACATATGTAAAAATAAACAATTTTTATGTCTGATATTTTTTTAGTCTTCTTGTGTACTTAGAAGAACTAGGTTAGGGACATCATTTGGTTTAGGATTTAGAATTAGAATGTCCTTTTGTATTTTTTTAATAGATTCCCATGTAATTTTTTTATATGGAATATCCCTTAAATACATGCTGTCCAAGATGTCTATTCTACTTTGACTATGGATAACATGTTGTTGTCGTAGGTTGATAAAAAAATAAGTATATTATTTATCTATTAATTTCTTATTGTACATGTTGCATATCTAATTAACAATTAGGGCTTATAATTTCAAATTTAAATGAAGAAATTACAATAAAAAGGAACCAACAATTATTTAAATATTTTATCTCATAAACATCTATTTGGGAGAGACAATCCCCACAATAGAATCTAAAAAAGATGTTATGCCTCACCTCCTTATTTCATGGTAGTTTCGTGACAAGTATGTATCATATTGTAATATTGTCTTTTCAAAAATTGCTATTGCTATTAGTGTTGTTGAGAGCATCAAATGAAGCTGGCGCTTTCCATGCTATTTACTATAGTCTACAATATTTACTATAATTGCAATGTTTGGAATGTAGTAGGGAGAAACTATTTATCTTCTCTCCTCTCCTTTGTATAAGAGATATAATCCTATCAATAAACTCACTTCTTGTGTGTGTGTGTTTACATATGTTTTAGTGTGCATATTACTTCTAGCTACTCTTATCTCTCTTTTTCTAAAACATTATCAACAAATATTATTACTATTTGTTTTCTTTTTCAATTCTTTTGAAATGCAAGTGAATATGCACTCACAAAATAACAACTTCAATAATAATTACTTTAAGAAGTTTTGTGAGTAATCATTTTGGGTTGTATTGATTCTTATCAATGTTGGTCTATCTTTTAAAATTGTTGTAAATATTTTTATTTGAACACTCGTCTTTCTATTTTTGTTGCAAACTACATTAAAAAATTGGTAATAATACAATGTAAGCATACAATCTCTCTCTCTATATATGTATATATGTAAAAATAATTTTTACATAAATGTTTTTTTAAACAAAGTAATTTTTTCACATGTGATGTATCTCTCAAAAATACCACATATTTCTTAAAACTAAAATTAAATTCTAGCCTATTCATGTGAAGAAGGACGGACCAATTCAAAGCCAAAGCCCATTGGGCAACTGTTTTGGCGGGAAGGAGAGTGGACCGTTCGATGACGTGGACAACCCGGACACCATCTTTTCACGCGCTTTTGTTTTGTTTTGGTTTTTTTTTCTGGTTTTTTTTGGTTTTTTTTTTCCTCATTTGGGTCACGTGGTTTTCCATATTCAGCCCACTTCATTGGACCTGGCCACAACCAAATCATATGGGGTCGGTGGAAACCTCCCCCTGTGTGAACAGTGACACACCCTAACCCCGAAACACCCCAACCCTGCCAGCTCGGTTCCATTCCCAATCCCTGCTCTCATCCGCCACGTGTACAACGTCTCATCTTCCACGTGCAAATCATGTATTGCGGCACGTGGTAGATGAGGGGTGGGGGTGGGTGGGGTTTTATTTATTTATTTATATTTATATTTTAACACAGCCTTGCACATTCCACCGCCAGACACCCTGTTTTAGGGTAATGAACGCAGATTATACTATTTTTGTTGTAGATTGGTCTTGCATTTTTATTTCCAACCTACTTGCAGAGTACTTCTTATTAAACATTAAATATAATACTGAAAAGGTTTACTTATTTGTTAGAAAAGAAAATCAACTAATGACAACTGCTATTACCAAAATCCAACTTCAATTGCCAACATATCTAGCTGGTCATCATCATGCACAGATCATCTACGTTTTTGTAGAATACAACCCAAATTAAAGTAATGTACATCTATATATATATATATATATATATATATAACATAAACGAATTAGAAACGAAGACTACGAAAAGAAGGAAACAGAAATACGTCTATAAAATCTGGTTATCTGACATTGTAGGTTTACTGAGTTAATTCCCTTGTTTTATGACCAAGTTCTTACAGTACATTTAACTGGCTTTTATTTTGTCCATAGCGATCTGAGCAATGTGTCTATTCTTCTACACCAATACTTCACCCAAATCAGTAAGAATGGCATACATGTGATGCTGTTTCTATGAAGTGTTCATTCTGCAATGATGCAGTTGCAGTGTACGTGACAGTGGTGGCTGCAGACAGAGGAAGAGACATTAAGAAACTTGGCCATGGTCACATGAATTTATGACACCAAATGATGAGAAAAAGAAGCATGGATATGGAAATAGAAGAATGCCTGTGGCATCAGTACAATACAGTGATGTCAAGCAATCCAACCCTTGTGACCTTCTCTTACAAAAACAACAACAATTTCAGCTCAAATCAAAAGAAGTCGCAAAGAGACAAGAAATCCATTCAGTTTTTATTTTTTAAATAAATAAATAAATAATTTTTATACAACATCCAGAAACCCTGTTCTCAAGTTATCACTTTTATTTTTTTATTTTTATTTATAGATTTGAATAAACTGTGACGAGGATTTCGACATGCCGACCTACCCAGCTTTCACCCTTTTTATTTATTTTTATTTTTTCACCTTCTACCCTAAACATCCATTTCCTACGATACTCACCTTTTTCATGGAACCTAGGATGCTGTTGCTGCTGCCGCCAATGAGTTCTTTTGTTCTACACGCAGTTAGTTGCAAATAATTGTGTGGCAAGTGTTAGTGTCAAGAATATGGAAAAGGTCAAAGGTGAGAGCAAATTGTGTCGTGGGTGATGGGGGTCGAGACTGTGACGTGAGATGGGAAAAGGGCGTGGCTCATAGAAACTGGCACGAACAGCCGAGAAGCTTAGACTGTACCCACGTACATACGACGCCCAGCTTCCCACCAACTCTTGAGGCTAATGCAAAGACCATTGCCGTGTTAGGGTTGATATATTTGTAGAGAGAGTGTAGGCAGTGCACTGCATTGATCCACCCATTTGTTGTGAGAGAGTGTTTGTGGGTGGGAATTGAGATAGTTTCTTTGGATATATCAAAACCATGGAAACTGAATGAGAAGGAGGAGGTGTCATGACTGATGACGATATCTATGAAGAGCAGGTTCAATCACAAGCTGATTACGCATTATTGTGGGCCGAGATTGTGGAAAAAGAAAGCTCCTAGACCTGCCCATCCTTCATCACCACATTTGATTGTAAAAAGTGGGTTGGATTATTTCATTCCGACTTATTTGTGAAACTCTGGGACCCTTGTCGTGTCCCACACATACCCCACATCACTCAAAGGGAGACATGTACGTCGCCACACGCGGCAGCGCCTTTGAGACAATTGTACCCAAAATAATGAAAATAAAAATTAGCAAAAATACACAAAGACGAAGAACCAGAAGAAGGAAGAGGAGACAAGTACAAATGGTTATTCAGTCTGAAGGAATGGATAACTTACGGATTCTTCAAAACTGATTTGCACTTCGAGTTTGGCAATTGATCAACACTGTCAAATCATTTAAGATTGCTAACATTCGACACGAACAGACATAAAATCGTTTTCCATCAAGTGAAAACCAAACCAGAGATGACGCTAATGTATGACCTCAGATTTTCCTTTCTCTTTGTAGTAAACAGGGACAGTAACCATGTAGGCAAACATCGCAGGCAAATTATCTCCGGTTACTTATATGCTCCGTGCAATATCAACAACAACCCTGTTTTTGGAACACAATTGCGTTGCATCAACTGAAAGGGATGAACTGCATAATTTTCCTGAGCACATTCGGAATACAGAGAACTCAAGTATTGCCCTCATGATACACAGCATCTGTCTGCCTCATTGAGAACACAATTGAAGACTATAGAGGCATGTGATGAACAAGACGCATGAGCTGGACGATGTGGAAGGAGAACAATGCTCTCTTCGAGCTCCGGGTGCCTTGCAATTGATTTAGCATAATTAATTGAGCTTGGGTCACAACAATTAACGATAACAATAAGAAAGTTACAGAAAGATATGGTTTAACGATCTAGCGTCGTAACAAGATTAAGGCAAAATCTTCACTGCTGAGCTGCGGCCAGGGGGTTGCAAACATTTCTCTCGCTGTGTTCGTGTGGGTTGAAAGTTGCGAACTTAGGTGCAGTTGCTTTGAGAAAATTAGTTTTTTTTTTTTTTTTATTCTCTCAGATTTTGACTCTAGTCCTGCCATACACATCTGGTCTGCATACAGTGTGCACAGCTGTCCCTGGATTTAAATACACACTCAAACAAACACACACACACACATTTCATGCATGAGAAGCTTTAACTTTTTTATATCTCAGTGTGATCAAGAGTCTCATCAAAGCAGGTGGAGAAATAGGGTTCTATGTCTGCTAGAGTCTTCAGAAATTTTGCTTGCTCATGACCCGTTTGCACTGACTTCTAAAACTCCCAACTTCATGTTTAAGGACATAGTTAACTACGCTTCTCTGCCTTTTCAATAATCTGCCTTTTCTCAAAAGTTCAGAAATCTAGCAAAAAAACATAAAATTACTCCATATCCGTTGCAAATATCTTGATTGGAGAAATGTTCTAATAATCCTATGGATTCACCGAACATGATTAGGAAAATATTTAATACAAGAGTTCAATAACAAATTATGTTGTTAACAAACAATTTAAACAAAATAACAATGAAAGAAAGAGGTGACATTAGTACTTATTTTATGGAAGTAATGGATATAAAGAACCATTTGAATGCTTTTGGCAAAACCATCATAGATAAGACACTTATAAATATTGTACTCAATGGATTGTTACAAAGTTATGAGATGGTGATTTAGGATATCACTCACATGACACAATCCATATTTAAAGATATTATTGATAACTTCTAACTAAAAATCTTTATATAGCAATAAAAGAACATTAGTTGGGATCAAAAGAAGCATTGGTAGTGCAACTTCAACACACTTATCTTAGAAATTGTGGACAAAATTACTTTATGCAAAGAGGTGATTGAAGGAGAAGAGGCTTTGCTTAAGAAATATTAAAACATTTGGAGGATCAAAACCTCATATCAAAAATCAATCTCAAACTACATTAAGAGAACTATTGAGTTAATTTGGAACAAGAGTGAAATCATTCATGATTCAACTACTTAGAACAAGACAATACATAAATATTTAATTATACTTCATATATAATATTAAAAACTATAGATGGTAAATTCCACAAGATTGAAGATGTTGGATCCAATAATATAACTTCAAGATTTAAAGCAATAAAATTTTATAATATTTTGTATATATCAATATTAACTCAAAATTTGATAATAATAGGATTATTAATAAATAATGGCATAGTAGTTGTATACACATACAAATAATGCTTAATATTAGATAAAAAATACAATGAAAAAGTGATAGCTGTAAAAATAAGGAATTAAAAAAATAAACTTTATCAATTCTACAAAAAAATAATAGATTTTGAAGCCTTTGAAGCAAACTCAAGTACTATAGATACAAAACTATGGCACAAAAAATATGATCATTTACATTATACCACCTTATAATATTTATTACAAATTTATTAGATGCAAGGATTGTCAATGTTTAATACAATATAAGAGACCTATAAAGACTACTTAGTGAGTGTCATGGATATACACATGTAAGCCAATAATTACCTGTATAAATAAATAAAAGTAGATAAAAGTAAGTTAATTCAATAATATCTTCTATACTAGCTTCTTATAGACTCTGCTTTGACTTTATAGGTATCTATAATTGACTTTTTGGGTTAGAAACACGGTCAACAAGTTGGCCATGTGTGACACATGTTGTTAGTTTGAAGACCAAGCTAACTATGTGGCCCACATGTAGAAAAACTTGCCTTATAAGTCAAGGCATGTATCCTACAAAGTCAATACATATTGGAGGTCCTATAGAACATTGCCATGTAGCCTTTAGTTCGATAGTATATATAGAGACAAGAGTGAAGCCTTCTTTATTCTTATCAATTCCTTTCTTGCTTCTAGTCTAGTTTTAAGAGTCTCAAGTTTTCTTGTCTTTTGACAATAAGCCATTCTAGTTTCTTTTTAATATATGTACTTCCTTATTTTATTTTTTTCACTTTTTCTTTGACACAGATTTCATTGGTTTATATATAATTTTTTACTTCATGTTATTAAGAAATTGACAAGAGTACACTTACAATATTAAAGTTTTATCTTGTCTTCATTAACAGTGGATTATTCCTTCTCATGATAACACATAAGCATATTAGAAGTTACGGATTACCCTCTTTTAAATTGATATTATTCTTAGTATTTTCTTTGTCCTCAAGTCCTTTTTTTCTATTTATCTTGAGTAATATTAAATATTTTTTTAAGTGTTATTATGGTAGAGCTTGTTGAAATGAAGACTGCAATGACACAAATACAAGATCAATTAACAAAGTTGATGCTTGCGATGCATCAACTTAGCTTATCACCATAACAATCAAGAAGAATGGCAAAAAGTGAAGATATAAAGATGATTAGAGCTGCTTCAACATCTTCACCAAATCATGTCCCTTTATCCACAATAGAACATCCTTCAAGTGTTAGAGAACCAAGAGTTGTCCTACCCGAGAAGTTTGATGGTACAAGATCCAAATTTCAAGGATTTATCAATCAAGTACAACTTGTAATTGAACTTCAACCTCAAAGCTATCCAACTCAATGATCACAAGTTAAATTCTTTAATACACTTCTTTTAGATTCAACACTATCATGGTTTTTATCTTTTTTTAAATGACAAGATCTAATATTGGATAATTTGGAGGTATTTTTGATAGAATTTTGGACCATGTATAGAGAACATGATACAACTTATGTTGCAATCAATAAAATCCATATTTTGTGATAAGGCAATTGTTTTGTAATATTATATGCTTTACATTTTTGACAACCTATAACTGATATCGAGGGAAATGATGTTATATTTATTAGCCAATAACATACTGCTCAATATTGTCCAAAGAAGCGACAAAACTACAAAATGAGGAGCACAATTGTCAAAGAAGACAATATATCAAAAAAAAATTTGTCCAACTACAATAGGGATTGTGCGGTTAGAATCTTGTAAAATTTCTAATAAAAGTCCTATCTTCTCTTCATGACCCTCTCCTTATTTTATAATAGGTGTGCATTTAGGACCTAATAATTATAAAGCCTCCACCTTCATAGATTTAAGAGACTTAGCTTGTTTCTTGGACATAGAATTTGTTAAAAGTCATAAATTATCGTTAGTACAAAAAACTAAAAACGTTCATATAGAAGACATAGATGGTCGTCCATTGTCTTTTGGAGGTGTTATTCATAAAATACTTCTTATAGATGTAGCAATAAATAGTCATAGTAGTTGCGTAAACTTTAATATAATTAGATCTCCCTCTAATCCAATCATTTTAGGATTATTGTGGTTAGAAAAGTATAATCCTTATATAGGTTGGATTTCTCATACTCTTGACTTCTCTAAAAGTATAACTAAGAGTGAAATTAATTTAGTAGAAAGTCATAAGTCTAGCACAATAAAACTTCTATTTGTAGGTGGGAGATCTTTCTTGCATGCTGCAAAAAAAGGATCACCTTGTGTCATTTATACCACACCTATTTCTAATGATTCAAAGACTTCAAGTAACATTTCAAGCCAATATCAAGAATTTCAAGATATATTTAAGAAGAAGAATGCAGATATTCTTCCAAAACATCATTCCTATGATTGCTCAATTGATCCTCAAGAAGGAGCACAACCACTGTTTGGACCAATCTATAATTTATTATAAAATAAATTGGCAGAACTCAAGGAATATATTAAAGAAAATTTGGCCAACAATTTTATGCACCATTCCAAATCACCAGTAGGAACTCCAATCTTATTTGTAAAGAAAAAAGATGGATCATTGCGGATATGTATTGATTATTGAAGACTCAACAAGATCACCATAAAAAATAGGTACCCTCTATCTTTAATATCCGAACTTCTCAATCAACTAAATCAAGGTAAAATCTATACAAAAATAGATCTAAGAAGAGCATACAATCTAATATGTATTAAAGAAGGAGATGAATAGAAGACTGCATTTCAAATTAGGTATGAATATTTTGAAGACAATGTCATGCCTTTTGGACTTACAAATACACCGAAAACTTTTCAACATCTAATGAATGATGTTTTTTGAGAGTTTTTGGATAATTTTGTTGTCTATTATCTAGACAACATCTTGATCTATTCTAAGAATATAGATGAACATGAACTTCATATTTGTCATGAGTTATAAAAATTAAGAGATACCAGACTCTATGCTAAGATAGAAAAGTGTGTATTTCACACTACTCAAGTTGACTTCTTAGGATACATCATTTCAAATGATGGACTTGTGATGGATCCTAAGAAAGTTCAAACAATTATAGATTGAAAGATTCTAACAATGGTAAGAAATGTCTAATGGTTTTTGGGCTTTGCCAACTATTATCAGATCTTCATTAAAGACTTTTCTAGAATTGTAGCTCCACTTACACGTTTGACTTGCAAAGACAAACTTAAGCGGAGCAAAGAAGCTGAAGCATCTTTTAAAGCTTTGAAGTCAGCTTTTATTTTTGCATCAATCTTATATCATGTTGACTTTTCTGAGACATTTTTTATGGAAACAATCTCATCAAACTTTGCTTTGAGTGACATATTATCACAAATGGGAATAGATGATAAACTTCACCTAGTAACTTTTCATTCTAGAAAATTTTCAACAATCGAGATTAACTATGAAATCCAAATAAAGAGCTTCTTGCTATCATGGATTCATTTCAAGAATGGTGTCATTATTTAGAAGGCACTTCTAATCCAATCACCATGTATATAGACCATAAAAATTTTTAGTACTTTATGTCAGCATGTGTTTTGAATCGTTGCTAAGCTCGTTGGAACATGTTTTTATTAAGATTACTTATCGACCCAAAAAAAAAAAAGTTTTGTTAAACATCCTTTCTAGACGTTCTTAGCTTGCAATAAAAGAAGGAGATTTATTTTTTGTTCAATAAAGAATAATTTTCTTGAAACCAAAATATTTTCATCCTTGAGAAATGAAATCAACATTGACTGTTGGTTCAATTGTTGTGAAACAAATCCAATCAAATATGTCTTTTAATCTTCTTGTTCACAATATGAAGAATCCTTCTTCTAAGTCCCAAGATACTTCTAAGTTTGAATTCAAAAACAACCTACTTTATTTCAAAGGTTGATTATATGTTTTAAAAGGAAAAGGGCAATTACGTGTTCTTCAAGCATGTCACGACTTTCCAGCAGCAACATATTTTAGATACAATAAGACTTTGGAGTTTATATTTAGAGATTTTTAGTCGATACAAATGTGGAGGGTGTGAAAAACTTTGTTCAGTCATGCAACATTGGTTTAAGATCAAAAACTCCCTATCATCAACCTTATAGACTTCTTCAGCCATTATCCATTCCAAAACAACCATGGTCTTTTGTTTCTACGGATTTCATCACGGATCTTCCAATTTCAGGTTCTTATGACTCTATATTCGTGATAGTAGATCGTTTTACCAAGATGGTACATTTTGTACAATGTACAAAATTTATCACAAGTAAAGAAACAACTAAACACTTTCTTGACACTATCTATCGCTATTATGGATTACTCAAGGATATCATATCACATAGGAGAATTAAGTTTGTGTCAAGATTTTGGCAGACTCTTTTCAAGATTCTAAAAGTGGATTTAAAATTATCTTTGGCATTCTATTTTCAAATTGATGGACAAACGAAGCATGTTAATCAAGTTTTAGAGCAATATTTAAGATATACCATCAACTACCAATAAGATAGTTAGACAACTCTTTTGCCATTGGCAAAGTTTGATTATAATAATATAGTACATTCTTCTATAAAACAAACACATTTTTTTTGTCAATTATAGTTATCATCTATGCCTTGATACTTTTGACTTTTTAGAAGCTCATAATCCTATGGTGGAAGATTTAGAAAATCATTAGTCAGAGCTACATACAACAATGAAGGCGCAATTAAAAGAAGCTCAAGAACAACAAAAGATCAATGTGGATATTTATCAAAAGGAACAACTATCATTCCACGTGGATGACAAGGTACGGTTACTTTGTCGCAATATCAAGACTATTAGTCCTCATGACAAGTCGGACTATTGTAGACTTGGATTATTTCCTATTTTTGCACAAATCAATCCAATTGCATATTATTTACATCTATAAGAGACAATAAAAATCCATCCAATATTCCATGTATCTCTTCTTGAACCATATAAGATAGTGGACATACCAAGAAGAAGACAAGGGCCACCTCCTCCTATAGAAGTAGACAACAATAAAGAATTTAAAGTGGAAGAAGTATTAAATTCAAGGCAATGCCAAAATAAATTGGAATAACTTATTCATTGGCGTGGATATAATATTAGTGAATGTACATACGAGCCAACAAAGAATCTTACAAATGCACCAAAGAAGGTGGAGGCTTTTCATCGACAACATCTATAAAAATCAAGATGAAGACTTTTAGTATAAAAAAAACAAGTTCTAAGCAAGATAACATTCTACTTTCAATCGTTGTTTATAGCTTCTTTGTATTTGTGACACTAAGGAGATGGAGAACCAATAAACCATAGATTTGATTGAACAGCCTTCATTTGCTCACTTGTCAGATGAGACATTGTGATTGTCACAACCTTCAAGATGATGGAATTGAGATGAAGATCCTTAAGGATGATATATTTTTCTTCAAATAGATGGTGAGATACAATGCGTTTGGTATCACAACTTTAGAAGAGACTCCCGATGTTTGGTAATTTTATTAGAAGTAAGAAAAATTCTTGATGTTGTTTCAAATATTTTTATTTGAAGGAAGTTATGAAGGTATCAACAACAATCAAATAACAGGGTAGCTTCCCACTTTGATATGGGACACTATCAATGATTAAAAGTCCTTATCAACTATCTTCGAAGAGGAGAAAGATTTTAGTATGTAGCAAATATAATTTGTAACATCATAAATTTTTTCAATATATGATGACCACTCTTTATGGAACTCATCTCTAAAAGGAGAGAAGTAATATCATGGACATACACATGTATGCCAATAAATAACTTTATAAATAAATAGAAATAAGTAAAATTAAGTTAATTCTATAATATCTTTTATATTAACTTCTTAGAAGCTTTATAGATGTTGCTTTGACTTTATATGTATCTATAATTGATTTTTTGAGTTAGAAACATGGTCAATAAGTTAGTCATGTGCCACACATGTTATTAGCTTAAAGACTAAGCTAACTATGTGGCCTACATGTAGAAAAACTTGCCTTGTAAGTCAAGACATGTATCCTACAAAGTCAACACATATTGGAGGTCTTATAGAATATTGACATGTAGCCTTTAGTTAGATAGTATATATAGAGATAAGAGTGAAGCACTCTTTACTCTTGTCAATTCTTTTCTTGCTTCTAGTCTAGTTTCAAGAGTCTCAAATTTTCTTGTCTTTTGGCAATGAGCCATTCTACTTTCTTTTTAATATACGTTCTTCTTTATTTCTATTTTATCATTTTTTCTTTAACCTAAATTTCATTGGTTTATGTATAATTTTTTAGTTCATGTCTTTGATAGTCAGATAATAATACCATAAGCAATTTCCAAAAATCTCATGGCATTGTATTGAAAAAATACTTCAATTTATTAATTCTAATTTAGTTGGACTTATGAAAATATTGTCTTTAAGAGGCTCTACATGATTTTTTGTATTTACCAATAATCACTCTTATAAAAGTTAAATCTACTTTATACAAAGTAAAGGAAAAATCTTTAGATAATTCATTTTTTTTAAACTATAAGTAGAAAGAGAAATAAGAAAATAAACAAGCAACTTAAAAACAAAAGAGAGAAAGAATACTTGTTACACAAGTTCAACTATTTTTTGAATATGCACGGAATATGAAGACAAATTACTATGGCTTCTATTGCATAATAAAATATAATTCAATAAATTTTGAAATAGAATAATATTGGAAATAATATGATTGATATTAAATGTTTGTCAATTGACTAATTATCTACCGATTGAGGCCATTCATATTACCAACTACCTAATCAACCTAAGTCCTATTATAGTTAATTGAGGCATAATCCTAAAGCAACTTTACAACAAAGATAAATCACATGTAGATCATTTGCAAGTCTTAGGTTTAGTTGTCTATCTGTACATCTTAAAAAGAAATCAATCAAAACTTGAGAATAAAACTACTAGGTATATATTCTTAAGATGAAATAATCAAATAAAAGCCTGTAGAATATCCAATCCTTCATATTATAAGATACAAATTAATTGCAATATTGTATTTGATGAAACACTAATTGGATTTGATCATATAAAATTTTATTCAATCCTAAGAGATGAATCCAAATGGTTTCTAAAAATTGATATATTACTTAAAAAATCACTTAATTCTATAAATTAGTTGATAAATAATAAAGTTTTTATAAATAAGTATCATGAATTGAAGGAAGATAAAAGTCTAAATATTATCTCATTGATATTAATAAGTAAATTATTTTCTTATGTTTTAAAAGAATCACTTAGAAATATCTCCTAACTAGTATCTTTAGACCAAGTTGATCAATAAAGATACCTTATTAGAAATATAAAATCAAATATTAAATACAATGATAGCTATATGCTTGTAATAGAATCAAATATTAAGTCTAAAAACTATAAAGAGGTAATTCAATATATTAGATGACAAGATGCAATTAGACAAGATATAGAATCTATACCAAAAAATAATACATATATTTTTATTGACTAATTTAAGAAAAAAATTCTAATATCAATAAAATAGATCTTTAAAGCAAAGTCGAGACTTGGTCAAAATATCAAAAAATAAAAGACTAGAAAAATTACTTGAAAATACAAAAAACTTTTTTTCTTTAAAATCTTCATATTTATAGTCAAATGGACTATAATTAGAAGAATCATAATATTAGGAGCCATAAAAAAATAGAAACTATAATATTTAGATATAAAAATATTATTTTTTAAAAGTAAACTTGAAAAATAAGTACATATATTATTACTTCTAAGATTTAAAAAAATCAAAAATTCAAATAAGGTTTGTAAACTATAATAAGTCATATATAGACTATAACAATCTTTCAAAGCTTTGTATGGTCAAATAGACAACTATCTGTAAGATCAAAACCTTCACAAAAGTAATCAAGTTCCAAACATGTACTTTTATCACGAACATATATATTTACCTCAATAGTTATTTATATGATTAAGTAGAAATAGGTAAATATAGAATAATTTCATAAAGTCTTTTAGAAAAGCTTCCTAAAAGCTTTATAGATGCGGTTTTGACTTTAGATGTTATTGTAGGTTAGAAACTTGGTCAAAAAACTAACCATGTATTGGTAGCTTGTGGAATAAGTTATCTCCGTGTAATAGCTTGTGGAACAAGCAAACTACGTGGCACATACATAGATAATTTGCCTTACAAGATAAGACATGTAGCTGACAAAGTCAACACATGTTAGAGGTCCTATAGGATATTGCCACATAGCTCTTAGTTAGATAGTATATATGGAGGCAAGAGTGAAGCCTACTTCACTCTTGCCAATGCCTTTCTAATCTTAGTCTTGTTTCAAGACTTTCTAGTCTTCTTGTTTTTGGCAATAGCCATTCTAGTTAATATTACATCACCTTTTGAGTGACTTTTTAGTTCTCTTCAGTGATAGAAGAGTGTATTGAGGATTCTCTTTCTTTGAGATTCATGTCCTTGTCACCTTTATGATACAAAATGATTAGTACACCATAATATTGATCTATATAGATGACATCATTTTCATGGACAATAACACATCTTACATTCAAAAATTCAAAGATAAGTTGATGAATACCTTTAAAATGATGGATATTAAGGATGCAAAATTATATGTTAGCAATAAACTATAACAAATCAAGAAAGATATCTACTTCCACTAAAGATCTTATATTAAAATTATATTATATAAATTTGGATTGAGTAACTATAAGCTACTATTTATATAATGAATCTAAATTCAATTTTTTAGTGTGAAATTGAAACACTTGCAATTGATCCAAAATCATATTAAAGTCTTATTAGGAGACTGTTCTATGCAATAATCAGCCAATAGAATATACAATGTACAATTGGCAAAGTATCAAAATATATGAACAATCTCCAACTTATACATCTCATAGTCACAAAATAAATTCTACTATGCTTCAAAAATCTATTGGATTAGGGGATATTTTATTCCACTAATAATAAGATAGATTTATTCACCTTTGTCAATATAGATTTAATAGAGGATGTTAATTTATATAAATCCATGTTAAAAATACTTTATAAATTAGAATCTACATTGATAGTCTAATTAAATAAATTCTACTTGTTAATTGTACTATCTTCAATGAAGGTCAAATACTATGTTCTTTTTAAAGCCACGCTTAACATCACATATTTTTATAGACTACTCAAGGAATTGCACCTACATGGTAAGGGCCCCACATGTCAAGGACAAGAACTCGATAAAAAAACAATTTAGACAAGTGAGCCTTTACTCAAAGAAAGGTAAAAAAATTTAAATAAACAAGTATGTATATTGAAAGAGAAACTAGAATGGCTATTGCCAAAGACTAAAAAACATGAAGACTATTGAAACTAGATTGGAAACAAGAAAAGAGTTGACAAGAGTGAAGAAGACTTCACTCTTGTCTCTATATATACTATCTAACTAAGAGCTACATGGTGACGTTCTATAGGGCCTCCAATATGTGTTGACTTTGTGGGACACATACTTTGACTTATAAGGTAAGTTTTTATATGTGTGGACCACATTGTTAGCTTGATCTTCAAGCTAACAATATGTGTGGTACATGGCCAACGTATTGACCACGTTTCTAATCCAAAAAGTCAATTAAAGATACCTATGAAGTCAAAGAAACATCTATGAAGCTTCTAAGAAGCTTCCATATTAAATACTATAGAATTAACTTACTTTTATTTACTTTTACTTAATTCTACCTATTTATATATGTAATTATCGGCTTACATGAATATGTCGGTGACATTACCCCCCTTTCTAGGAACGAGTTCCATGAAGAGTGATCATCATATGTTGAAGAAATCTATGATGCGACGAATTGTATTCATCTCATACTTTGATCTTTGTTCTCTTCGAAGATGATTGATAGGGCCTCTCAACCATCAGTAGTGTCCCATACCAGGGCAGAAAGACCACCCAGTTATTTGATTATTGTTGAGGCCTTCATAACTTCCTTCGAATAGAATATTTGAAATACCATCAAGAGTTGTTCCTACCTCTAGTAAAATCACCAAACATTGGGAGTCCCTTCCCAAGTCGTGATATCAAATGCATTGTATCTCGCATTCTATTCGAGGGAGAACATGTCATTCTTGAAGTTCTTCATCTCGATTACATCGTCTTGAAGGTTGTGACAATCGTAATGTCTCATCCGACAAGTCAGAAAATGAATGCTCTTGAGTCAAATCCACTGGTTGTTGATTTTCCATCTCTTGAGCGTCAAAACTACAAAGAAGCTATAAACAAGGATTGAAAGTAGAATGTTATCTTGCGTAGATGTTGTTTCTTTTATAAAGAAGGTTTTTATCTTAATTTTGATGGATGTTGTCGATGAAAAGCCTCTACCGCCTTTGCTATATTTCCAAGATTCTTTACCGGTTCTCATGTGCATTCACTAATATTATATCCACGCCAATAGACAAGATATTCTAATTTATTTCGGCGTTGCCTTGAATCTAAGACTTCTTCTACTTCAAACTCTTCATTATTGTCCACTTCTATAGGAGGATGTGGAGCTTGTCATCTTCTTGGTATGTCTATTGTCTTGTATGGTTCAAGAAGAGACACGTGGAATACTGGATGGATTTTCATTGACTATGGTAGATGTAAACAATATGCAACTGGATTGATTTGTGCAGAAATAGAAAATGGTCCCAGTCTTTGATAGTCCAATTTATCACAAGGATGAGTGGTCTTGATATTACGACGAAGTAGCCATACATTATCTTCCAAGAGGAATGGTAGTTGTTTCTTTCAATAGACATCCGCATTGACCTTTTATTGTTCTTCAGCTTCTTTTAATTGCGCCTTCATTGTTGCATGTAGCTCTGACAAATGAATTGCCAAATCTTTCCCAGCTGGATTATCAATTTTTGAAAAGTCAAAAGTATCAAGTCATGGATGATAACCATAATTAGCAAAGAAAGGTGTTTATTTTGTAGAAGAATGTATTGTGTTATTGTAAGTAAACTCTGCTAATGGCAAAAGAGTTGTGCAATCATCTTGTTGGTACTTAATGGTACATCTTAAATATTACTCCAAAACTTGATTAACATGCTTCGTTTGTCCATCAGTTTGAGGATGGAATGTCAAAGATAGTTTTATATCCACTTTAAGAATCTTGAAAAGAGTCCGCCAAAATCTTGATATAAATTGAGTTCTCCTATCTGATATAATATCCTTGAGTAATCCATGATAGCAATAGATATTGTCAAGAAAGAGCTTAGCTGTTTCTTTACCTGTGATAGATTTTGTACATGGTACAAAATGTGCCATCTTGGTAAAACGATCTACTATCACGAATATAGAGTCATAAGAACTTGAGATTGGAGGATCCAGTATGAAGTCCATAGAAACAAAAGACCATGGTTGTTTTGGAATGGGTAATGGCTAAAGAAGTCCAAAAGATCGATGACGAGGAGTTTTTGATCTTGAGCAAATATCACATCATTATACAAAACCTTTAACTGCCTTCCACATTTGAGGCCACCAAAAATCCCTAGATATCAGCTCCAAAGTCTTATTGTATCTAAAATGTCTTGCTGCTGAGAAGTCATGACGAGCTTGATGAACACATAAACGTGCTTCTCCTTCTAGAACATATAGGCATCCTTCGAAATAGAGTAGGTTGTTCTTGAACTCGAATTTAGAGAGATCATGACATTTAGAAGAATTATTCTTGATGTCCTGAACAAGAGGGTCTGAAGCCATACTTAATTGTACTTGCTTGAGAAAAGTTAAATCAACAGTCAATGTTGATTTTATTGCTCGAAGATGAAATTACTCTCGCTTCAAGAGTACCATTCTTTGTTGCTCAAAAGGTACGTCTTCTTCTTTTGGTACAAGATAAGAACGTCTAGACAAGGCATCGGACAAACCTTGTTATTTTCCTGGCTGATAAGTGATGATGAATTCGAATCTTGATAAAGACATGCTCCAACGAGCTTAACGACGGTTTAATATGCTTGCTGATATGAAATACTTGAGGTTCTTGTGATCCGTATACACGGTGACTGGACTTGAAGCGCCTTCTAGATAATGATGCCATTCTTGAAAAGAATCTAGAATTACAAGAAGTTCTTTGTCATGGATCTCATAATTCATTTCTACTGTTGAGAATTATTTTGAATGAAAGGCTACGAGATGAAGTTTGTCATTTATTCCCATTTGTGACAAAACCGCACCCAAAGCAAAGTTTGATGTATCTGTTTCCATAAAGAACACTTTAGAAAAATCAACACGATACAAGATTGGTACAGAAACAAATGCTGTCTTCAAAGATTCAAAAGCAACTTCTGCTTCTTGATTCCATTAGAGTTTGTCTTTATAAGTCAAACATGTAAGTAGAGCTACAACTCGAGAGAAGTCTTTGATGAAGATCCAATAGTAGTTGGCAAATTCCAAAAAACATTGGACATCTCTTATCGTGTTTGGGATCTTCCAATTTATAATAGTTTGAAGTTTCTTAGGATCTATCATAAGTCCATCATTTGAAATGATGTAACCTAAGAAATCGACTTGAATAGTGTGGAATACACACTTTTCTATCTTGGCATAGAGTTATGCATCTCTTAATTTTTGTAACACATGACAAACATGAAGTTCATGTTCTTCTGCATTCTTAGAATAGATCGAGATATTGTCTAGATAACAGACGATAAAATCATCCAAAAATTCTTGAAAAATATCATTTGTTAGATGTTGAAAAGCTGCTGGTGCATTTGTAAGTGCAAAAGGGATGACGTTGTATTCAAAATATCCATACCTAGTTTGAAACACAGTCTTCCATTTATCTCCTTCGTTGATGCGTACTAGATTGTATGCTCTTCGAAGATCTATTTTTGTATAGATTTTAGCTTGATTCAACTGATCAAGAAGTATTGATATTAAAGGTAGTAGATACTTGTTCTTGATGGTAATTGTAGAATAAGTAGTTATTATCAGAATGTAGATACCTAGTATATAGTGTAAACATGGATAGATAACTGTTGAAAAGGTGGTTCAATAGGTAGAATGGATGAATAGTCAGGAAAAGTAGCTATCATCTATAGTATAGGAGTTGGTATTTCGGGATAGTATAAGGAGGATGGGAGAGGGAAAGAGAAGGCCAGACTGCGATAGTGCTGAGCCGAGGGCCAGACTGCAATAATGCAGAGCCGAGGGCCAGACTGCGATAGTGCTGAGCCGGGGACTAGACTGTGAGAGTTGTGAGTTGAGGGCCAGACTGCGATAGTACTGAGCCAGGGATAAGCTTGGTGCTATCTCTTCTTTTTAGTTTTCTTGTTTCTTTTGTGTTAGTGTTGATTCTAGTGAAGAGAATCGATTTAATGAATTAATATTTGATTTACGAAGTTATTTATGGATCACTGTTTATCAATTGTTGTGAAAGATTGAGGACGTATGGAAGTTTTCAGTCACTGTTTATCGCAAGGTTGTAAGTTTAGTGGAGAGGAATTGTAATCGAAGGAATTATCTTGATTAGATTCTATGGATTGGAAGTTGTTCGTTCCAGGGTTTGGAATATACTTGTGTGTTTGTGAATTACACAGAGTACTGAAATTGTTGTCGTGGATGTTATTGTATTGATATGAGAGAGTGGATAGTAGGAAAAAAAGTTAAGTGTTCTTCGGTATGGTAAGCATTCAGTAGTAGCGGTTAATTGTGTGACCCTAACGTGAACGCTTAAGCAACTAGGCATTTTTCATATTCGAATCCCCCTATACGGATTTATGCCGGGAGGTTTCTTCGAGAATAAGTAAAATGAGCAATCATAGTAATCTTGTTGAGTCCTTGATAATCAACATACATCCGCAATGATCCATCTTTTTCCTTCACAAATAGAATTGGAACTCCTGCAGAAAGATTTAGAATGACATATGAAATTCTTGGCTAAATTTTCTTCAATATACTCCTTGAGTTCAGTCAATTCATTTTGTGATGAATTGTAGATTGGTTTGAATGGCGGTTGTGCTCCTTCTTAAACGTCAATTGAGCAATCATAGGGACGATGGTCCGGGAGTGTATCCCTATTATTTTTTTCAAATACATCTTGAAATTCTTCATATTGGCTTGGAATATCATGTGAAGTCTTTGCACCATTAGAAACAAGTGTGGCATAAATAATATATGGTGATTCTTTCATAGCAAAATGTAAGAAAACTTTTGCACCTATAAACACGGATTTAATTGAAGTAGACTTATGACTCTCTACTTGATCAACTACACTAGTAGTTATACTTTTAGAGAAAGTAAGAATTTGAGAAATCCAATCTATTTGAGCATTGTATTTTTCTAACCATGATAAACCTAAAATGACTGAATTAGAGGAAGATCTAATGATATTAAATACTACAAAGCTATTATGACCATTGATTATTACTTCTATAGGAAGGATTTTGTGAGTAATATCTTCAGAAGATAATGGACGACTATCTATGACCTCTACATGAACAGGTTTAGTTTTCTTTACTAAAGATATGCTATGTCTTTTAATAAATTCTTCATCTTAGAAACACGCCGAGGCTCTTGAATCTAACAAAGCATAGGCTTTGTAATATTTAGGTCTTAAAATAACATTTAATTTAAAACAAAGAGAGGGCTCTGAGGAGAGAATAGGACCTCTATTAGATATTGTGAAGGATTCTAGCCCCACAATTCCTATTGTAGCTGGACAAACTCGTTTTCTGACATATTGTCTTTTTTGACAGCCATACTCCTTATTTTGTGGTTGCGTCATTTCTTTAGACAATATTGAGCAGTGTGTTTTGATTCTCCTCAATATAAATATAATTCTTCTTGACGACGACGAGTCTTTTCTTGTTCAATAAGAGGTTTGAAACGTATTGCATCGATTTACATATCTTTTACTTCTAAAGATATGTGCCGAGAAGACATAGGTATTGCCATTGAATTGTAATAATGTTGAGGCCTACTTATGTGACTCTCAGATCAAAATTCATAAAGTTGATTGTCACATTTTACAGCAAAATCAATTGCTTGACTCAATGTTTGAAGATTGGATAGATTGAGCATCAATTTTTTTATCTCATATTGTGGTCCATAAAAGAATTGGCTAATGAGTGCAGCATCATCTCACTTGGTATTAATCCTAAGTTGTCAAAATTATGATGCATATGTTGTTACAAATCGATTTTCTTGTTGCAAGATATGGATCTTATTTGTTGCAACACAAACTGTATCATGTTCTCCATACATAAATCGAAATTCCACCAAAAAAGCTTCTAAATTATCCAATATTGGATCTTGTCGTTCAAAAAAAGATGAAAACGATGATAATACAGAATCAAAAAGTAATATTCCAATAAACCTGACTTGTGATCCTGGAGTTGGATAGCTTTGAGATTAAAGTTTGATTGTCAATTGTACTTGATTGCTGAATCTTTGAAACTTTGATCTCGTACCATCAAATTTCTCGGATAAGGTAATTCTTCATTTTCTAGCATTTGAATGGTGTTCCACCATGGGAGAAGGGGCATGATTCGATGTAGATGTTGAGGTAGCTCTGACCATCTCTACATCTCTACTTTCTGTTATTCTTATTCCTCCTTCTGTTGATGAATTAAGTTGATGCATTACAAGCATTAATTGTCTCAGTTATTCTTGTATTTGTGTCATTGCACTCTTCAATTCGACAAGCTCTACTATGATAACACCTAGAAAAAAATATCTATTATTACTCAAGATAAATAAGAGAATAGAGTTGAGAACAAAAAAAATACTAAAAATAATATGAGTTTAAAAGAGGGTAATCTGCAACTCTTAATACGCTTATGTCTTATCAAGAAAAAGGAGTAATCCACTCTTAATCAAAAGAAGACAAAGCTCTGATATTGTAAGTGTACTCTTGTCAATCTATCAAGAACAAGAACTCAATGAAAAAAAAATTCAAAAAAGTGAGCCTTCACTCAAAAAAAGGTAACAAAATATAAATAATTAAGTATCGGTATTGAAAGAGAAACTAGAATGGCTATTGCCAAAGACTAAAAAACATGAAGACTCTTGAAACTAGACTGGAAACAAGAAAGGAGTTGATAAGAGTGAAGAAGGCTTCACTCTTATCTCTATATATACTATCTAAGTAAGGGCTATGTGGCAACATTCTATAGGACCTCCAATATGTATTGACTTTGTATGATACATGCCTTGACTTACAAGGCAAGTTTTTCTATGTGTGGGCCACATTATTAGCTTGGTCTTCAAGCTAACAATATGTGTGGCACATGGCCAACTTGTTGACCACGTTTCTAATCCAGAAAGTCAATTAAAGACACCTATAAAGTTGAAGCAGTGTCTATGAAGCTTCTAGGAAGCTATGATACTAAATACTATAGAATTAACTTATTTTTATTTACTTTTACTTACTTCTACCTATTTATATATATAATTACTAGCTTACATGAATATGTCCGTGACACCATACCATTGTTATATCACAATATGAGTTACATTACATTAATTTAGAATTGATTCATGCACCATAGAACAAAATACATCAAATTAGATTACCACTAAATTAGAAATAAGCATTAAGACTATATAATTGAAGTGAATTATACCTATACTTTTTTACAACAAGTTGACATATTTAGAAAGGCCTTAGACTTAGTTGATTTTATTGAAAATAAAGAATCAATTGAACTAAAGAAAGTACCAACATAGATACACAAAAAAAATCCAACCTTAGAAATTTAAAGCTGAAAATTAAAAATATTTTACTATTGATAGCTTATTTATTACACCTTACAAATTATTGTGATAAAATATTCTATATGATACAATAAAACTAGAAATTTTTATCAAATAATTGAAAGTGAAATTAACATCTTAAATTAACAAAGAATAATAGTGTTTTTTTTTTTTTTTTTTTTGAATTTTTGAATTTTTTTGAATTTTTTCTAAAATATAAATAAAATTTTATAGCAATACATATATATATATATATATATATATGTATATATATATATAGATAGATATTATATTTTTATTTTAGTGATTAATTTTAAATATAAAGTTAAATATTCTTTTTTAATTACACATACATATATTAAATTAGAGATGAAGGTATAAACATGGGTGAAGTTGGATTAAAGTGGCATGATTGGAGTAGGGACGTTAGTTGAAAATAAGATACAAGAATAGAAAATGAGGGACGTTGGCTCAAAATATGGTACAAAAATGGAGAATAAAAGATATGGGATGGAAATGGGGTTGGAAACATAGAACAAGTACAATTTGCATCATTTAGTTGAAAGAGTGCTATAGCTTTAACAAAATTGGAGTGTGGCTTTAATAAGTTCTTATATATATATATATATATATATATATATATATAAAAATAAACATACGTATATTTATAACTATATTTAAGATTTTATTTTAAAATAAAAGATACATCTTTGATTTATAATCTATCAAAATTATATAAATTATAAATAAAATATTTATAATATTTTTTAATATTATATTTTTTTATGTCAATATATAATAAAAATTTAAGAAATTTTTGACTCTAATATATTTATTTAAATGGTTTTTGATCAAAGAAACTAATAATAATAGATTTCTTATAATATTTTAGAATATTAATCATTTATAATTTATAGCATGATTTTAGATTATTTATTAATTTTATTCTTAAATATATTATAAACTCTACAATAATTTAGAATATATACATACATATGTATGTATATATAATCATTAAATAGTGATTTTAGAATAGTTTTGAGTTTAATTTTAAAAGATATTTCGTTTTGTGTTTTTTTTTCTATATATATAATTAAATAAATAAAATTTGATATAAGTCAAAAAAAAATTTAAAGTCTTTTTAGAATTTTTTTAAACATATATAAGAAAAAAATCAAAATAAATTTCATTATTTTGTTTTTTTCATAAACAATGTTAAATTTAATTATGATAGCATTTGCAATATGTAATTTGAAGAGTTCCACCTAATTGTTAACTTTGGTTTTTATTTTTATGTTGGTCAAAAAGATATTCAATCTAAAGTAACTACCAAAATTAGAAGATACAAAATTAGATGAAGTAGAATAAAAAAATCTTCCGATTCAAAATCCAAACATCTCTCAATTTAGAATTTGGACATTTCTACACAAGATCTTCAATTCAAACTTTAATATTATAGGAATTTTCCAATCTAAACTCCAACAATTTGGAATTAACAAAGATCTTAAGATGATTTGGTCATACTTGACAATCAAATCAAAAAAGTTTGTAAATAAGTTGAATATAATATAATACTATATCCTCACTATGAATACAATTGTGCTGAGAATAAGTTATCTTATAGTCAACAAAATTTGATTTTGATCTTTTGAATCTTGAAAAAAAATTATGTTTTTAAATTATTAATTTTATTTTCAATTTACTAGCAGGTTTAGAAAAATAATTTAAGTACATGTGTTACAAAACATAATGAACAACTTATAGGAAAAAATAAAAGTATAAAATCTTAGTATATAAATGATGCATATTGAAATAATACATGTGATAATTGATATATTGCATATTTATTATATTTATGGAATAAAAATACTTAATATTCTAATCTTAAAAAATAAAAAAGTATGTTATTTTAATTTATATTTATATTTATATATGTATATATATTAATTTATTATATATAAATATCATATGTCTTTTAAATAAATTTTAAAATTATAAGATAATTAAAAATTTTGATCTTATATATTACTTGTATTTATTTTAAAATAAATTAAATGCAATTAAATGTAAATTTGGACACCAATTGTAGATAATTATTTTATATTATAAATTCGAATTTACACATATTGAAGCATTTATACAAAAGAATAATATTATTACATTATAATATATACTGAAATTTAAGCTTATTAAAAACTTATAAATTTAATAAAAAGAATAATGAATGCAAAGGCTTAAATATTTAGGTTTCAAGCATCTTTCATTGATATTAGAATCTTAAGAATAATGTAGATTGAAGTAAAATTCTATTCAAGTAAGATTGTATTTGAAGGTTAAAGACACTCTTTTGATTTTATATGAACTACTATAAAGATCACAATAGCTAATAGCCATTTAAAAGACTATTTTTTTTATTAGTAAATTTAAAAATAAAATTTTAAATATGATAATAAAAAATCAAATATATTCATAAAAGAAAAAAATAAAAATAAACAAGCCAATACATAGGAAAAATATTAACAATTGATGTAACAGAGCATGGATAGGATATTTGTATTATTCTCACATAGAGATATATAGTTGGAGTTGTTTTGAGAAGTTTTTAGAATTGAAGTTATGATAGTGGTTCATGTGAGATCCACCATAGAACCTTCTAAAAAGTCTTAAGGCAGTTATTATAGTGAGATCTATCTTTAGTCTTTTAGAAGAGCGGTTATTTTAGAGATATTTTAGAAAGTTCTAGAGATAATTGAACAAAGTATAAATATGATTAGCTAAGGCTATTTGGGCATTTAATCAGGTATGGCTTCACACTCTTTCTCTTGATAAAGTTTGATTGCTTTTTCTTATTTTGTTCTGTTTGATTCAAATTGATTTTTATTCTCTTTTATACAATCATGTCTTTTATGTTCCATTCCATTTAATTACTTTCAATTTTATTTTAGTATGTTTAGTCTTACATTGTCTTAAAATCTTTGTTGTTATAAAATTGATAAGATTTTAGATCCTAGGAAATCCAATCATATTTTATTGGTATCAAAGCAAGTGTTAGTTTGTTCTTTAGTAGTATATTGATAGCCATTATTTAGTTGAAAGTCAATTATTGTGATTACATTAGGTACTATTTTGGAACTACAATGAGTTAGTTTAAGAAGTCAACTAGAATGAAAGAAGGCACTATAATAATCAAATTTAGTAAAGTAATTATAGCATGGAAGATATAGCAAAGCAATTTCAAATAGAGACTCAAATACAATACCTCTTAGGCCAGATAGCTACTCTATAAGGGCAAATAGAAGCTTTTGTGACAAAGAAGGTAACATCTATTAGGTTGAAATTGAGCAAGTCTGATACATATTTAAGGACCTCAAGGCTAGAAGATGTATACCAATGGTTCTTCAACATGTAATAATACTTCCAATTATTTGGAGCAAATACGAACAAAAGGATTATATATGCCTCTAATTATTTGAAAGGTGTAGTAGCCATTTGGTGGCAACATCAAGCTCAAAGCTACGGAGCTCAAGGCAGATTTTGTGACTAAGAAAAGTTTGAGATAGAGCTTAGGAATCAATTTTGGCCTATCAATATAGAGAAGTTAACATGTGATCAGTTAGCTAACTTTATACAATCCAGGTAAATACAAGATTATGTCTTCCAAATTAAGTCCCTATATCTCGAAATTGGCAATGTTTCAAAGATAGAGATGATGGATCAATTTATATGATGGTTAAAATTTGTAGTCGAATGAGAGGTGGAATTAAACGATCCACAAACATTTGAGGAGGTAATTAGGATTGCAAAGAAGGTTGATGCAATAGATTTTAGAAATCATAGAATACAACCTATATTGTGGAGTCTTATGCCACTAGCCAATATTATGGTCTAATAACTAACACTAATAGAGATTGACACTTTGCAAGGACTATTGACTTCATAGAAATGACAAATAATAGTACAAAAAGAATTATATTTTTACTGTTGAGAGTTAGACCATCAAATTAGAGATATTTTGAAATGTCAAAGTTTAAGCACCTATAAATCAAGATGGATTCACAAGCTTGAGGGCCACCAAGTTATTAAAAAATAGAGCAAGAAAATGAGACTTTCTAGTAAAGGTACTAAGGGACACTTCTGGAAATAATTGCTATTTCTCATATACAAACAATATGGCCTTAGATAACTATTAGAAGGATTGACTAGTGTATCTTATGGATCAATTAAAAGGATAGCGATATCAAGTGGTTGTAGATTGTAGTTCTATAAAAAATAATATTTTGATTCTAATTTCTAACCAGCTTAGAATTGAAACAAAGGTGATCAAAGGGAAGAGTATATACCTAGTAGATGATCGAGAAAACATGTTGAGTAAGACAAGTGAAAAAAAATCCTAAAGCTAAGTAAAACCTATGCCTTAAAGAAGAAGTTCAAAGTAACAAAGCTTAGATATAATATTATCTTTGGTATGCTATGGTTTGAAGTGGAGATTAAATATATTGATTAATTAGAAAGGACAATCTCTTTCAAGAATGAAAGACACACAGTGATTCTTTATGCCCTTGTATTGAGTAGGATAGCAAAACAATCTGCAACCAAGAGCTTACTTTTAAGAATGACCTTTATGAAGAAACAAATATGGCATAAGCAACCAATATATGTGGTGCTTTTGAATCTTACCTTATTAATAGAAAAGATAGCCAAAAGAATAGAAGGAGTAGAATAATTCATACATGAATATCGAAATATCTTTTTAATTGATTAAGCTAGTGGTGTACTACTTGATCGAGGTACCTCGTTCTAAATAGAACTAGTACCTATGACCAAACAAGCAAGTCAATCAATTTATTACTTAGTACTAAATAAACTTGAAGAGTTATAAAAGTCATTGGATGAACTTTTAAAAAAAGGCTTCATTTCAAAAAGCACGTCACCATGGTAAGCACCTATATTCTTTGCATTCAAAAAAGATGGTGGACTTTGATTTTGCATTGATTATTAGGACCTCAATAAGCATACTGTCAAGAATACATATCAATTTCCATATATTGATGATCGTCTTGATCAACTTCAAGGTACAACCATCATTAATAAAATAGACCTTCAAAGTGATTATTAGCAGATCGCTATTACCAAAGAAGATATAAAAAAGATGGCATTTTGTACATGTTGTCGTGTTGCAACACGACTATATGGTGAAAATATAAATGGAAAAGATTTATTAATATTTAGTCATCTTGGATGTTATAAGAAGTGGCCAATTCTAGTGCTAATATTCAAAGGCTAATTAATGTCACCTCATTGCAAGCTATACAACCAAACATGACAACAATGTATGCTCTACCAGCATCATCAAACTAAGTATCCTCCATACCAATGGGACGACGAAGATCATTTTCTAACCCTATATGGAACAAGCCTATTAGGTATATACTGGTGGAGACACCCAATATGCCTAATAGGGGTGCAAGAAGATCACTTTATTATTTTTGTTATAGACAGATTGGTCATTATGCTAGTGAATGTCCCAATCCCAAAGCCAGTCACAATAATGCGCCAGTGTGTGGGAATAGCAAGCAGTCAAGGCATACTTATCAACAATGTAATGCTCCGTTTAATTTCAATAATTGGGATCAGCAGATCCAAAGCTAGGGAAAAATTGAGGAGATAAATCAAGGTCCTTAAGATTCTCTAGTAAATCAGATAGAATAAGTCCGAGCCGTTCTTACTAGGAGTCAGCAAAAGAGAAAAGGACTAATTCAATATTTGAGTGAGTTTGATGTGAAGGGCCAATTTGACCCAATTATGGGGATATCCAATCTAGGTCCTAGTATGGGCTTCTTACCCAGTATGAGACTTGACTCGGTTGGACAAGCCAATGAAGTTCCAAATACGGAGGCTTCGGTTCCATTTCAAGCTGTTCCATTTTCTATGTTGTTTTGGAGAAACATCATTTTCGTGGAAAGATCCTCTTAGAGGCGGGAATTCCATGGAAGCGAGTCTGCTATTCCAATTCGGAGTCCAAAGTGGAAGAATAGAGCATCTCACGAAGTTAAAGGAAAGAAGAAGAAAAAGAAGACGGCATTCAAAGATCGAGATTTTGAGATCAGAGAGCTAGCTTCAAGCTCCTTCAAAAGGTGTAGAATTAGATTTCATAGGATTTGGAAGGACTTTGCAATTGTTACTCAAAGTCAGTGTTTGTATTGGTGAATTACATTTTTGCAATAAAGTAACGGCTAGTATTCTTGACTGTTTTATGAAATTGGACAGACATCTGTGATTGAAATTTTAGAGGTGTCTAGATGGTTGAGTATGCCAAGTGCATACATAAATTTGTGTTAATCTAACGATACGGATAGAGGATATTTGATCATTAGTATAAAGAGGTATCAAAAGTTGGCATATTGAGGTTGTTTAGGATTTTGTAATATCTGGAGATCTACTAGCTAGAATAAGGTGAATTTTGATGCAGTAAGTCAAGGACTTAAAGGGAAAGCTGCACACAAAGTTGAATGAGAATGAATGGTTAGAGAAGGAAAAATTGCAAGTTATAGTTCGTCATCAACTTCTAGGTAGCGGTCAAGAGACATCAGTGTGGATTTATGACATTTTCTTGCAATCTTTTGTATTTAGATGGTTGAAATCCACTAGACTACTTGGATACTCGTAAAACATCATTTTATCCTCCATAGCCAGATGCCCAGTGCATTCTCAAGTAAGACAATATGTAATATGACATAAATGGTGAATCCAATGTGAAACGCTTGATGTGGGAGGTGTGGGGATTTGTTTATTTTTATTTTTATTTTATAGAGAATGAGAATAAAATTTTTGAAGAAGCTTCAAAAGGAGCTTCTTCTAAAGGACAAGGTATGTACATGGATTCGTCTGTTGCTAGTATGTTTCAAGCCTTTTCATTATCTATATAGCAACAACAAAGCAATGATTGCAAAAAAGCTTTAGCAACCAAAGTATTGCAAGCAATGATCAATAAAATTGATCAATTTGATGGAATGGATATTTCAAGGTATTTAAGATACTATGTTTGAGAAATGGAATTATATCAGGTTTCTGAGAAGAAGATGGTTGAAATATTTGGACTTGTCACAATACCGGAAATAAGATAGTATATTACATCAATTATGGAGCATTATGGAAATTCATAGGAGATTTTTTCACATGCATTAAAAGAAAAATATTTCTTGGAGGACACTGATTGTGTTACTAAGAAACTATTTTTAGAATGGATTGAGCGGTTTAATAAGAATTTGCAAGCAAGAGAGCTACTAAAAGAATTTGAGAGGCAGTATTCTTAATTATTGAAGGTAGAAAAATTGACATTAGAACCGAACAAGGTTGAATTATTTTTTCAAGCTGATGATGGAGAGTTACAAGGAAAATTGGAGTTGCTTCTTGAAGACAAAGAAAAAGATGAAGGATTAACAACAAAGTAAAAAATATTAAAAATATGGTAGATTTGCTTGTAAAAAGAGAAAAAAGGAATAATATTCCAAAAGCAGTACAAGCACCTAAAATTCTAGTATATACAAAAAGACCAACAATGTTTATTGTTCAACCTTCAACATCTTTATGAAAGAAAGGGGAGATGGAGATTGAAGAAATTATACGTGGAATGCAAGATCTTCAAATCAAATTGGCAAGACTTGAAGAAAATACTTCTACAAACAATTTGAAGAATGTTTCAAAACAAGGATATGTACAAAGATGTATCTCGTGTGATGACGTTTAACATACTAGAAAGGATTACAATAAATTTAATAATATGGTACAACAAGGAGTTATTTACTGGAAAGATGGAAAGATAGCATTAAAAGATATAGAAAATCTTCTTCAAACCAATTTTGGGAAATGAGGTATGAGAGCATTGATTCAAGATTATTTAATAGAATATTGAATAGCAATATGAGAGAGTACAAGTTATGGTGCTAGAGTAGATGATGACTTTGGTGGAAGTATAGAAACTAGTAAATTTTGGGCTTCTGCCATTTCCACGATGCAAAAAGGAAAAATATCTAGAGAAGCGTTATTGAGGACTACAGCTACAATACGAGGTGCAACAGGTTGGAAAGATCCTGTTGAGTCTCTTTCAATTCATGCATATATTACTAAGAGCCAATATGAAGCTTTGATGGAAGAAAAGAAATAAAGAAATTTTGATGATACAAGAGAAGGAAATTCTTCTAAGAGTTAAAGTCGAGGACACAAGACTCCTGAGGCAGCTTCACAAGAATTGCCTATAAAGGATATTTTAGCATTATTGGAAGAAAAAACAAAGAAAAAAAAAATAAGGATAAATTAATTGCTTATAAGCTACTTTCTGATATTGAAGCAGCAACAAATTTAAAACAGGTGTTGGAAGAACGTATATTAAATGCTAAGGTGGAATTCACATTGAAAGAAATTTTGAGAATTGCAAAGAAGGAGTTTCATGGTGTTATCATTGACAACATTAAGCGAAAGAAGCAATTAATGGATAAAGCTGGAATAAGACATGCTATTGATGCAAGATTATATAAAGATGAAGAAGAGGTTGATAATGATTATAAGCAATTAAAAAATGATAAGAATGGATATAATCAACGAGTATGTTTCGAAGATTATAGTGATAAGGAAATAGAAGCTTTAAGCCATTATACTTGGAAATATTAGGCAAGAGCAACTACTGAAGTATTAGTGAAAGTAAGACATAAAAGAACCAATTGTTGTTTTAGTTGACCATATTCTGAAATAAATCTTATGTCTAACGATCTTTATAAGAAGCAAAAATGGCAAATTGATATGGAACATAGAAGGACAATACCAGCAGCTAATAACACATGAGGCAAATTATATCGAACTTGTCCATATGTCAAAATTTGGATTAGAGATGTTATAACAGAACAACATTTTTTTGTTCAAGATACAACGTCTTATCCATTGATTTTAGAACAACTTTATATTAAAGCAACACGGATGGAAAGAAAGTACTTGATGATGGTTTTGCTTATGCAAGGATACGTAGTTAAGATAGAAGAAAAGCTGTACAGTTTCTAACAGTACCTCTTAATTGTGAACAGAATCAAGATTGGTTGAAGGAGAAACAATTGCCAAGGGTTGTTGAAGGATTTAAGGATTTTGAAGAAGTACCACTATAAAGTGGGATTATGGAGGTACATAAGAGGAGGTACTCTCGCAAGATGAAGGTACCTTTGATGCGAGTTTTATTGATATTTTTGAGAATAGAAATATTATGTATAAGAAAGTTGATGATTTTAAAAGAAAAGAAAGAAAAAGATTATATAATATTGAAAGGGAATTATACAAGTTAGGAACATTAAAAGATGATGAGAAGATTTTAGGTGTTTATGAAAAAAATGGATTGGAGGATTCTTTAGAATCAATTGCATCTATTAGATTAGGAGATAATGATAAAATTGTGAAAATTTATTTGAAGGAGGTTTATTCAATACTTGAATCTTTTCAAGCACCAAAAGTTATTGTAGAGACAAAATATAAAACAGTAGATAAAAAGATAAAATCTGTTGTCGGACTTTTACCAAAAGATTTTAAGGAACAAATAGAAGAAGCATCAAAAGAAGAGAATTTAAGAGATCTAAAGAAGATTGGACATCAATTTACAAAGGAGATTTTTGAAGAGTTGAAGATTGGATGTGATGGTTCTTTATTTCTAACAAAAATTGAATATTTAAAAACAATACTTGGGAAACAAGGTAAATCATTTATCTTTGGATCTTGTGAAATAGGATGTATAGATTCTAATGTTGTTGCACCTATGATTATCTTTATAGTACCTCATGTGCCTTGGAACTTAAGGCCAATTCTCGTGTCGAGGACACATTTACCTAAATTGGTAGAATTATTAAAAGAAAAGATGCAAATGAAAATTTTGGAGCCTTCTTTTGCTCCATATTCTAGTCATTGGTTTATGATGCCTAGGAAAAATGGATTGTTACATTTTATTCAAGACATGCAGCCAATGAATATAGTAACTATAAGAAATACAAATATAGGACCTTTAGTAGACAAATTTGCAGGAGTATTTGCGGGAAGGACAATTTATTCAATGGATGATTTATATTCGAGTTATGATCAATTTCAACTTACGTATGGAAGTAGAGATCTAACAACAATGAGAATGCTACTTGGATTACTTAAAATATGTACTCTCCCACAAGGTGCTATTAACTTAGTTGCACATATGATGAATGGGATGAATAAGGTACTAAGAGACTTCATTCGTGAAAAAACTATGCCTTTTTTAGATAATGTTCCTATTAAAGGATGTAAAGAAGGAGAAAAAGATAAAACTTTAGATGAGAAGGGGTGTCGCAAATATGTTGTTGATCATATACAAGATTGTGAAAAGATTTTAACTTGACTTGAAGAGGTTCATCTTACACTTTCAGGAGCAAAATCTACATTTAGAGTGCAAGAAGTTCTTATTGTTGAGCATTTATGTGGATTTTATGGGAGAAAGCTAGATTCAAGCAAAGTTGATGCAATTGGAAGGATGAAGGATTTATGTGACTCTTTAATAGAAGTACGTAGGTTTTTAGGAGTTTGTGTATTTTATTGTATATGGATTCTTCATTATGTTCATGTAGCAGATCCATTGTATGAATTATTACGTAAGGGTTATTGATTTAAATGGTAAAGAAAGCATATTGAAGCAATGCAGAAGCTAAAGGTGTTATTGGTGACACCTTCAATTTTAAGAAAAATTGATTATGATTATAATAGACAAGTAACTTTTACTCTGGATACTACTCCTATTGCTATTGGATGGGTTGTGGGTCAAGATGATTCAAGTGGAAATAGATTTGCAATTCGATTTGGAACTAAAGTTTTAAGTACTCGTTAATGTACATATTTGCAAGTCAAAAGAGAACTTTGGAGAGTTGTTTCAACTATGAAAGCTGAAAGGGATTATTTGATTTGTACAGCAGTAGTAATTGAAACAGATTGCTTGCCATTACTTGGAATGATTACTAATTTTTCAACATCGGATATTGCAATGTTAAGATAGATTACTTATATTAAGTCATTAAATCCGAAATTTAAGCATATTGCTGGAAAAGAAAATTTAGTAGCAGACATGCTATCTAGAGTAAGATATAAAAGAGAACACGAAATGGTTGAAGACATTGATGATGTTGGATCAAAATTCTATTCAGTATCAAATCTTAACAAAGAAGACAAGCTATTTCTTGAAGAATTTTATGAAGGAGAATTATTGGATATTGGTCATTACTTGAATACCTTAACTAAACAAGAAAATTGGTCTACAAAAAAATTTAAACAAATAAGAAAAAAGGCATATGGATTTTTGCTTCAAGAAAGATTCCTATGGAAGAGACCATAAAAAAGATTTGAAATGCCGCAAAGAGTGATAGGCAATAAGAAAAAGAAACAAAAGTTATTAAAGAGATTTCATGATAGTTTATGGACAGGACATAGAGAAATTTGGCCTACTTTTGCTAAGCTTAAAGAACGAGATTGGTAGAAAAATATGTATCGAGATGTGCTCTTATTTGTAGAGTCATGTGAAATTTGTCAAACATATTTTAATATATGACATCGAGATGGTCTTCATCCTACATATCCTCTAGCTATTCATTTTAAATGGGTTGTTGATTTGGTTACTATGCCAATCAGGTTATGGCAAATGAGATATTTGATCTTAGCTTATGAAGATTTATCAAATCAAGTAGAAGGAAGAACATTGAGAATAAAATCTACGAAAGAAATTTGTAGATTTTTATTTGAAGATGTTATTTGCCATTATAGATGTGTAGGAAAAATCACTATAGATCGTGGAGAATTAAATGCACAAGAAAGATGTGGAATTAAAATATCATTGACTACTACTTATAATCCAGAAGGAAATATAAAAAGTGAGCGTGGTCACCCATTGATTGTGAAAGCATTAATTAAAGCTTGTAATAGGAAGGTTAAATGATGGCCATGACTTTTATCATTTGCATTATAGGCTGATCGAACAATTCATAGCTCGATAATGGAATATATGCGTATTGAGCTTATGACAGGTCAAAAACCAATTATGCCAATTGAAGAAAAAATACCTACTTGGAGTGTACTACCATGGAAAGATAGATTAATAAGAGAAGAACTTCTAACTATTAGAATTCAAGAATTAGAACAAAGATTGAAAGATGTGCAAATAGCATTAGAAAGGTTAAAATGAGCAAGGTTACAAAACAAGGCATGATTTAATAAGTAGCATTGATTGAGGGCTAAAGCAATTGAAATAGGTGATTGGATTTTGGTCTATGATAGTAGCTTGGACAATCAACATAGTACTTTAAGAAAGTTTTCTAAGCGATGGTTTCGACTATATGTGGTAACAGCTATTCATGATAATGTAACTTACTCATTGCGAGAGTTAGATGGAATAAGGTTAAAAATACCAATTGTAAGAAAGTGAGTAAAAATATTTAAACAAAGATAAATGGAAATAAATATAGAAGACCTACGTGAAGATATAGATATTCTTCAAGAGGAAGATGAAATTGACTTGAATAGCAAAAGTGATGAAGAAGATTTGGACGAAGACTTGGAGAACATAATTTAAATCAAACAACAACTAGGTTATTTGGTGCATACTAGAAGAAGCACAAGTTCAGAGGAGATAGATGTCATATTGCAATATGACTATATAATAAAAATATAAATGTAAAAGATTTATTAATATTTAGTCATTTTGGATGTTAGAAGAAGTGGCAAATTCCAGTGCTAATATTCAGAGGCCAATTAATGTCACCCCATTGCAAGCTGTACCACCGAACGTGACAACAACGTAAGTTCCACCAGCGTCATTGAACTAAGTACTCTCTGTACCAATGGAACGACCAAGATCATTTTCTAACCCTACATGGAACAAGCCTACTAGGTATATACCGGTGGAGACACTCAATATGCATGATGGGGGTACAAGAAGATCACTTTATTATTTTTGTTGCAGACAGATTGGTTATTATACTAGTGAATGTCCAAATTCCAAAGCCAGTCACAATAACGTGCCAATGTATGGGAATAGTAAGCAGTCAAGGCATACTTATCAATAATGTAATGCTCCGTTCAATTTCAATAATTAGGATCAACAAATCCAAAGCTATGAAAAAATTGAGGGAATAAATGAAGGTCCTCAAGATTCTCTAATAAATCAGATAGAATAAATCCGAGCTGTTCTTACCAGGAGTCAGCAAAAGAGAAAAGGACTAATTCAATATTCGGGTGAGTTTGATGTGAAGGGCCAATTTGACCCAATTACGGGGATATCCAATCCAGGTCCTAGTATAGACCTTTTACCCAGTATGAGACCTGACTCGGTTGAACAAGCCAATGAAGTCCCGAATACGGAGGCTTCGATTCTATTTCAAGCTGTTTTGTTTTCTATGCTATTTTGGAAAAACATCATTTCTCTGGAAAGATCCTCTTATAGGCGGGAATTCTATGGAAGTAGGTATGCTGTTCCAATTTGGAGTCCAAGGTAGAAGAATAGGGGACCTCAAAAAGTTAAAGAAAAGGAGAAGAAAAGAAAGAAGCCATTCAGAGTTCGAGATTTTGAGGTCGGAGAGCTAGCTTCAAATTCCTTCAAAAAGTATAGAATTGGATTTCATAAGGTTTGGAAGGACTTTGCAATTGTTGCTCAAAATCAGTGTTTGTATTGGTGAATTGGGTTCATAGGATTTAAGAGGACTTGCAATCGTTGCTAAAAGTCAGTGTTTGTATTCGTGAATTATATTTTTGTAATAAAGTAACGGCTAGTACTCTTGACTATTTTGTGAAATTGGACAGACATCTAAAGTTGAAATTTTAGAAGTGTCTAGATGGTTGAGTATGCCAAGTGCATACAAAAATTTGTGTTAATCTAATGATATGGATAGAGGATATTTGATCATTAGTGTAAAGTGGTATCAAAAGTTGGCATATTGAGGTTGTTTAGGATTTTGTAATATCTGGAGACCTACCAGCTAGAATAAGGTGAATTTTGATGTAGTAAGTCGAGGACTTAAAGGCGGAGCTGCACACAAAGTTAAATGAGAATGAATGGTTAGAGAAGGAAAAATTACAAGTTATAGTTCGTCATCAACTTCTAGGCGGCAGTCAAGGGACATCAATGTGGATTTATGGCATTTTCTTGCAATCTTTTGTATTTAGATGGTTGAAACCCACTAGACTATTTGGATATTTACAAAACATCATTTTATCTTCCATAGCCAAATGCTTGGTACGTTCTCAAGCAACACAACATATAATACGACAATGCTATGGATACTTTGAGTGGCTTATATTACTTTTTTGTCGCACGAATGCTCCAGTCTCTTTTATAAATTATATGAATAGATTATTGACACCTTTTAAATAAGTATGTAATCATCTTTATTGATGGTATTTTGATCTATACCAAAACTCTTGAGGAGCATGAGCAACATCTACAAGTGCTATGCTGACTATGTGACACTCCTTTCTATTCCAAGCAATCAAAGTATAGACTTTAAAAGGCAAAGGTCACCTTTCTGAGGCATGTAGTATCTTTTGAAGGTGTGCGTATAAAGAAAGATAAGATGAAAGTAATGGAGGATTGGCCAACCTCCAAAGATGCTTATGAAGTTTACTCATTATTGGGTCTTGTTAGATATTATTGCCATTTTATTCAGCAATTTGGATACATTGCTATCTCATTAATGAGTTTATTGGATAAGGTTGCTCTATTTAAATAGAAATTGGAACAAAAAAGGGCCTTCAAGGAGTTGAAGGAGGCATTGATTATTGCTCCAATATTGCAACTATATGATCATGACCTTCCATGTATACTTAACATTGATGCTTTCAATTTTACTATGAGCATGGTTTTTTTAACAAGACTTTGATTGAAGCCTTCAACTTCTAGCGTATGAATCACACAAGTTCAAAAAATCAAAGTGTAATTATTTTGTATATAATCAAAAGCAATTAACAATTGTATATGCTACAAAGGTGTCGCAATACTATTTGTTAAAAAAGTCACTAATTATTTGGACTAACCATTGATCAGTGCTATATAATTTGCATCTAAAAAATATCAAATCACAATATCATCATTCAAAAGAGTATTTACAACTCCTTAATACTGAGCTTGAGTACAAACAAGGGTGACAATATACCATGCTAGATATCTTATTATATAAACCTGACTTAAAATCTAAATCAGATGATAAAATAGAAATTACTACTATTAATAGTATTATTTTAGATTTAATAAGAAGAGTGGAATAGAAAGAAGCTACATATCATAATGTTTATTTTAAGATGATTATTAATTGACTAAAAGTTGATGATGTATAATATCAAAATTATCATATTAATGATGGCTTACTTCATTTCAAAAAGTAGATTTATGTACATGATGATGCTATACTTTAGATGCATATACTTTAAGAGAGATACAATATGACAATATTTGGATATCTAGGACACAAGAAGACTCTAAAGTGAATCTCATGGACATGATTTTGGATAAGTTTGGATTATGATGTTTGAGCTTTTGTATATTGTTGTGAACTATATCACAATAACAAAGTATGAAATGTAGCATCTTTTGAGTTATTATAGCCAATTCCACTACTTAAGGCATGTTGGGAATAGGTGACTATAGATCTCACTATGTGTTTGCTGTAAATACCTTACAATCGTATTGTGATTGCTGTCTTTGTGGATTGACTCTTGAAGCAACTTCACTTGGCTATAATATGCCTTGATATTGATATCTTAGCACTTGTACAATAATTCTTCGACACTATCTTTTGTCACCATAGATTACTTCATATTATTATTTTAAATTGAGATCTATGCTTCATAGATAATTTCTAATAAGCCTTGTTTAAGCTACTGAATACATGACTTATCATGTCTATGACCTTCCATCTTCAAATAGATAGACAAATGGAACGTACAAATTGGACCTTAAAAGATATGATATGGATATTTGTGGCAGTTTATCATAATGATTGGAATAAATATTTGATGCCTTTAGAATTTGCATACAATGATAATATTCAAGCAAGTACCAGTCATTCACCATTCTTCTTTAACACTAGTCAATATCTGATTATGCCAAAAATTCTCTATTTTTTTATTAACACTAACAATCTAACAATAGAGGAATTTATACAATGACTTACAACAACCTTGTAGGAAACACAACATAGTCTTTTTATTGCAGAAAATCGACAAAAGTAATATGCAAATAATTATTGACAATACAAGATCTTCTAAAAGGGTGACCAAGTATTATTCTTCAATGCCAACCTTTCACTTGCTATATCAATTCAAATTCGTAAGCTATGACGCCAATAGCTTGGACCTTCTACATTTTTGTAATAATTTTTGATGTTGCATGTCGCTTCAAGCTTTTGCCACATATTTGAGTCTATCTAGTCTTCTATGTTTTGGAGCTTAAGGAGTTTCGTATTTAACCAAAATACTTTTGGGACCAACACTAATCACCACTACCATCACCAATTGTGATTAATGATTATCAGGAGTATGAAGTGGACAGTATTTTGGAATATCACTACCTTTGCCGTTGTCATATTGTAACATGACCATATGGTAAAAGATAATAATATGGATCTTATTATAAAAGAATCAAGTTAAAAAAAAAGTAGAAAATATGGATAAAAGATAGGAAGGTAGTAAAACTTTTAGTAGTAATGCTACCTTTTTAGAAAAAAATAGCTTCTACTTACTTTGTAGAGCAAAAAATAAGGCAAAATAAGGTAGATTAGAAAAATAAATGATATAGACATCTTTAGGAAGAAGTTAAGAGTAAATTCTAGCAAAAATTACCTAAAAAAACTACATATTGATATATGAGGACCAATTATCAACCTAGGTCGAAATCAAATCGTAAGGCACAAAATTGAGAACCAACAGTAACTCAAGGATTCTTTTGTAAATCGAAGAGTGGGATTTGATAGCAGATTGGATAAGGTTTCTATGAACATTGATTTTGGATAATTTGGAGTTTTTATGACTTTGTAAGAGCTTTAGAAAGTCAAGATTATTTTCAGATGACTTGAGATTTGTGAAATAAAATAGGATTGATGTTTTTAGTGATTTCAAGAGTTTTGTAATAGATCTATAAGTAAAATTTTGTGGATTAATGGTCATAGATGTGCTTAATATGTGTTGTGAATCTTAGCTCGATCTAACGATTGAATTGAGGATTATTAAGATTTAAGTGGATCAAGATCTTAGAAAGTAGAATTTTAGGTCCAATGAGGGTTTTTAAGATTTCTTGCAATCTACTAATTGGATTGGAGTGAAATTTATATGAAAAGATATTAGACTTATTTTTCTATGTGTATGAGAATTTTTTAGATCAATCGAACAGTAAAAAAGAGAGTTATTGGCTCTGGGAGATTGACATCAAGGTTGGAGAAGGAGGCCAACCAATATCCGAGCACGTTTTTGAGATTATCGTCTATTTGGTAATTTCGATCCTTTTCAAAAAATTTGTACTTTTTTTCAAGTTAATTTTTAAGAAGTGTACAAAATTTAAGTTAAGATCAATGGTTCATTCATTAGTTATTGAGGTTTAATTTTATTGTAGAAATTATTAGGGTTTAATTAGGATTTGATTTAGGATTAGGATTTGGTTAGGATTTGATTTAGGATTAGAGTTTGGTTAGGATTTGGTTTAGGATTTAGGATTAGGATTAGGATTTGGTTAGGATTTGATTTAGGATTAGAATTTGGTTTAGGGTTAAGGTTTAGGATTTGGTTAGGGTTTGATTTAGGATTAAGATTTGGTTTAGGATTTAGGATTTGGTTAGGATTTGATTTAGGATTTAGGATTTAGTTTAGAATTTAGGATTTGGTTTAGGATTTAAGGTTTGGTTAGGGTTTGATCAAGATTTGATTTAAGATTTAGGGTTTTATTTGAGTTTGTTTAAGATTTAAGATTTAGTTAGTTTTTGGTTTAATGTTTGAATGAAGTAAGATTTCAACTAGGATTAAATTAAGATTGAATTGACATGTATTTAAGATATGTTTGTAATAATTCTAATATTTCTTTAAGATTTCTTATTGTTTCTTTGGAATTCCTTTGAGGTTTCTCTGAATTTGATTAAAGCGTATTTAGCATTAATAGTGTTCTATTAAAATTAGGATTTTGTTGTTGCAATTTCCATTCTACCTTCCACAATTAGGTGCTTAGACCATTCTCAAGTAAGACTTCACATATTATGACACTGTTGCAATGGACATCTGCAACTTTAATACAAAATTCTTTGGAAGGGTTATCTCATCGATAATGCAATGTAGAAACCTGTGTAAAATCTCTTTTATTGTCTTGAAACCATTTAAAAATATCATCGAAAGCAAAACAAGGACGTTCCACATTAATGAAGAGGGATTAGCTATAACAAGGCATAGATAGGATATTTGTATTATTTGTACATAGAGATATATAGGTTGAGTCAATTTTGAGAAATTTCTAAAATTTAGGTTAGGATGGTGGTTCATGTAGGACCTACCATATAACCTTCTAAAAAGATTTAGGACAATTATCATGGTAGAATCTACTTCTAAAATCTTCTAAAAAGGTGATTATTTTAATAGGATCCACTATTAAGAATGTTCTAAAAAGTTCTAAGATAATTGAATAAAATATAAATAAGATTGATTGAGGCCATTTGGACATTTGGTCAGGTATGGCTTCAAACACTTTCTCTTAATAAAATTTGGTTTTCTTATTTCATTCTATTTAGATCTATTCTCTTTTATTCAATTTTGACTTTCATATTCCATTCCGTTTAGTTACTTTCAATTTTGTTCTGGTGTGCTAGGTCTTGCGTTGTATTGAAATCTTTTTTGTTATGAAATTGATAAGATTTTAGATCTTAGAGAATCCAATCTTGTTTTAATTGGAGTACCATAAGGAAGATTAAGAATACAATTCAAAATGGTAAAACATTTTGCATATATGATATCATACTTATACCTACCAATATATAACAATTATTATATTGATGATGAAAATGACACCAATAATTATAGAGTTGGAATTAACAAAACATTATGTATTTATTTAGATAGGTCACTACATTAAATTATAAGAAAAAAAGTATCATATTTTATTAATTTCAAAATAGATCAGTTTTATTTTTTTTATTTACTTGTATTTATTATTTTTTTGCAAAGATCAAACACAATCTTGAGAAAAAATAAGAACTTAATTATTTTATAGTATAAGATTCATTATTTTAAAAAAAATCTATTTATACATTCTTGCTTTAGAATTAAAAGATAAAAAATGATATATTTTTTGAAATAATATTAATATCTAATAATTATAAAAAAATAATCCTTTATAGATAAGAATATCATTAACAAATCAAAAGATCAATAGAGCTTAATTAATAATATAAAATTATATTGGATTAAAATATAGATCCAAATTAACTAATAATGTATCATAAATATTTATATTTATTCCAATAATTATCTAGATGACATGAATAGATAGAAGTATGTAAAAGTAGATAAATTTAATAATATATTTTTAGAAAAGCTTTTTAGAAGCTTTATAGATGTGGCTTTGCTTTTATATGTGTTTATAGGTGATTGATAGATAAACAATAGCCATTCTAGTTTCTTTTTGAGTATACATATATATTTATTTTCTTTTTGTCATCTCTGTTTGATAAACGACTCATTTCTTTATTTGCATTCATCAAGTTCTTGTCTTTGACAAATTGACAAGAATATACTTACAATAGTAGACCTTTGTTTTTATTTGATTAAAATTATATATATATAAGACATAAGCATATAAGAAGTTGCAGAATATCCACTTCTAAATTGATATTATTCTAAGTATTTTTTTTGTTCTCAATTGCTCTCTTCTACTTTTATAGAAGGATTTTTTTCATTTTCTTTTCAATTATGATATCATGGTAGAGCTTGTTGAAGTAAAGAGTACTGCAGTATAAGTTTTATTATTATCCTTTCTCTATATTGACATCACTCTGTTCTGCACAAGATGTTCATGTTTTTCACTGATGATCATACATTCGATACACCACATTGACTTTTGAATCATCTCCTCATCCTTCCCACAAAACCCGTTTCTTTATTCATGTGAAAAACATCCTTACACCAAACATACCTCATGACTATTTACTAGACGCTCATTGCCGCTCTAATCTTACACCCCGCTTAAATACCCTCCCTTTGGTTCATCTTTATTAAGCTTTAATGAAGAAGAACTGGACTACGAATCGGGCCCATAGCCATGCTGCGTGTTCGATAGGCCCACAGTGCTTCGTCAATGTGCTTCGTCATCCTTCGTTTGTCCAATACTACTTTTGCAATAATGTCACACAGAATTTCATTGGTTCTTTCCACCAAACCATTTGCTATTAGTAGTACGAGCTAGCTATTTGGTGCTTGACAGACATTCGCTGAAGCAGTCTGGTAACCGTCCCACTCACCAAGGTGGAATCCCTTGTCCGTAACTATTTCCAAGGAGCTTCAACATCTGTAGATGATTTGTTGGAAAATGAAGTTAGCTGTCACTTCTTGCGTACATCTCTTGACTGCCGCAGCCTCACTCCATTTTGACAAATAATTCGTGGCGACAATCAAACATTTGTTATGTTTGGCGGTAGTAGGGAGTGGTCCAACGAAATCTACCCCCCACTTCTCAAATACTCTGGTTGGTAAGATGGATGCATTTCTGTATGTGGAAATTGCCTACGTCTATATATCTGGCACTCGTGACAAGATTTGCAGTATGCTGCGCTTGCTTGAAAAAGCGCACGCCAATAATATCCGGCTGCCATAATTTTTCTGATTGTGGTTCCTGTTGCGAAGTGGCCTCCGCACGTTCCTTCGAGACATTGGCGCAAAACTTTCTTATCTTCTGTTTGGCCAATCACGTCGTAAAATTCCATCATGCCTAGTTCAATAAAGAATGTTATTTATCAAGGAGAAAGGTAAACTTTTATGTCTGATTTCTCCCCTTTTTTTTGCCGTTGATCCTTCACGGTAACTCAATTCTTTGAGGAATTGTATGATATCTTCGAATTATATCCGGGCTTCTTCACTTGACGCATTTTCTTCCAAAACATAACATTCAGCCTCTTCTGATAAGATTCCTTCGTTGGTTAATGGAGGTTGGCCGCGTTGTAGCAATACTTCTGACTAACGAGCACGCTGCCCTTTCACTCCTTTAACTTTGAAGTCAAACTATTGGAGGGATGCTTACAATCGAGCCATGCGCCCAATCGGATAGCTTTGTCATTGCTTGTTTTGAACCCACTTGAAAGCATTGCACTTCTACAACGAATTTGATGCTGACAAGTAATGCTTGAATTTTGTGCATGCGAACAACAAAGCTACCATGAGCTTTTCAGTCTCGGTGTAAGCTTTGACTGATTGAAGGCTAGGCTAGCATAATAAATTGGATGATCGCGGTCACTTTCGTTGTTCTGTAAGAAAATCCATGCTACAGTAACTGTATTTGCCGATGGGTTAATTATGAAGGCTTTAGTCCAATCGGGATTTTGCATTACTGGACCTTTAATCGAACTTTGCCGGATGTATCTTAGTGCTGCATCACATTCTTTGGTCCATTCAAATCCTGTTTTCGGCGATAGAAGCCTTGTGATTGGTCTGCTTATTCTTACAAGATTAACACCCAGTAGATCTCTGATTATGATAATTGACCATTCTCCACAACTTGAGTACCTCAGCTCGAGGATTCTTCTTTCTTTTTTTCATCCACCCGGATTCCATCTTTGAATATGATATGTCCCAACCAGATTCCTTCTTCATTCCTTCTTCAAGGCATCCGCTTGTATGCGTATGTTCTCCACGGAGTTGTGAAGGAGGTTTGCAACACATCTTCCTCCTTGATTTCTACTTGGTGGTATCCCACATATCCAGCACAAAATGAAACCATTTCATGTCCGGAGACCTTGTCCAATAATTGGTCTATACATTGTACAGGTTGTCTGTCCTAAGTTACTCGGTTGAAAGCTTTGTAATTAACGCATATTCTCCATTTGCCCCAGCGTTCTGGCACAATTACTACCGGAGGATCCACTGGGTGTTAATCATTGGTATTATAAATCCACCTTCCAATAGCCTGTCTAATTCCACTTTGAGTATGGCCATCGTATCGGGAGCCATGAGCTTCTGTCGAGCACGTACTGACCGTGGATCTCCTAGTTCAATCACATATTATTCCAGCTTGATGGCGGGCAAGTCACTATAGCGAGTGACGAGCAGGCCGGAAAACTCCTCAATTAGGGAGTTAATCCCCGATTTCTCCATATCAGATAATGTTGGACCAAATTGGATCAGTTCTGATATCTCTAGCAGTTTGATCGGTGTTGGTAAATCCAAGTTTGTGTCCAAATAACGAGTTACTGCCTAAGGCAAGGTATCCAAAATAAATAACTCAACAGTCCCTTCGTCTTCGCTAGAATCGCTTGCTGGACTTGACGAATAGTTGGAGCCCCAGGAAGATTTACCTGAATCACCTGACGACTCTTCGGGCGAAGATGCTCCTTCTGACTCACTTGAGGAACGTTTCATTACTCGGATTCTTACTCTGTTTCTTCTGGGTCCAATTTTCAATTTTCCAGGTTTCCAGTTGTTCACAGCGTTTACTTCAGTAAGCCATGGTCTCCCTAAAATGACCAGATATCGCCCAGTTGAATCGATTATTTCTAAAAAATAAAAATCTACTGTCACGATGATACAATTCACTATAAAAGGCAGATTAGTAATCAAGCCTAGAGACTTGACACTATGCTGGTCCATGACTTTGAGCTTAAGCGATGAAGATCAATTTGGCTCAGGATTAGCTTCCTTCATAAACAAGCTAGCAATGACATTCACAACTGCCCCTCCGTCAATTAAACACCCCCGCACCATACAACCATTAATCGTTGCCTCCACTTGGGGTGAGTGTAAGTCACAGAGCGGTTTTCTACAACTTATTGCGTCCACTGCTCTAATTTCTTTAGGTCTGAGTGTGCTAACACTATTTCTTAACTCTCTTCTCAACGACAGACATTTGGTGATGAGTTGCCCCACCATTATATTCGCGTTCTGACGCCCCAACTGCTGCCAATAACTACTCTTGTTGATCTCTACTTAGTAACAAATCACCGATCCTAATTTTCCTTCCCGGGCGACGTGTGGCACTCTTCGGTGACTGGATTCTTCATGTCTACGCTTCTTAGGAGGTTCGCAGTCCTTTGTTCTTTTTGGCAACCATTACCTCAGCCTCTTTCACATCAATATTGATCGGCTGCAAATCCAGTACATTTACCTCGACTGACTTTTCTTTTTGATCAACAGTTGGTGGTGGTCCTCTCCACTTCAGCGGTCAATTGTACTATATGTGTCCTTTGTAACCACACTCGTGACACTCTACTTGTAAGTGTGATCTTTGAACTTTGCCTAAGTCCCTATTCGATCCTCTTTGACCTTTGACCTTGCAGCATGAAGAGCTTCAAATCATGCATGTTGTTTTGCATGTTGTTTAGTAATTGGTTGTAGCCTTGTTCGGGGAGTAGAACAGCTGGAGCTTGGATGAATTTGAATATAGGCATCATTGGATGAATTTGAATATAGGCATCTCATAAGTGACGGACTTAGAAGTTAGAGCGATTGGTGTTGTGTGGTAACATAACTATATGGTAAAAGAAGAAAGAAAAGATTATAATATAGAGGAGTTTAAATAAATATACTTTAGCAAATAATATTAGAAATATAGATAATGGACAAAGAAGTAATAAAAATTAATAAATGCTAATGTTGCATAAGAGATTTCTACTTACTTTGTAGGAGCATAAGTGAACCAAATCAAAGTAAATAAGATAAATAATTGAAATATTTAAAAAAAAAAAAAAAAAAAAAAAAAAACAAGAGTAGGTAACTACAACACTTACAAAAGTATCAAATTTAAGAACTTCTTTATATTTCTAAATTACAAAAGAAGAATATTTGTAAAAAAATTTATTTGTAAACATGATTTTTTTTATTTGTAAATAAAAAAAATTAGTTTATTATTATACTTATTTTAAATAAGTGTGAAAATTTTAATTTCAATTAAGTAGTTAGATTAAAGATTATAAGAGTTTTTGTAGGTTATGGTCTTGAATAATTGAAATTTAGGGATAGTAAGGATTTTTACAATCTTGCAACATTTGCTAATTCAATTAAAGCAGAAATTGGTGAGAGCAATTTAAACTTAGATATCTACATACAAGCCATATTTTGAAGCATTTGAATAATTTAGCAAAGAAAAATCATTGTTGAAAGATCAACATTCAAGTTGGAAAAGGAGATAGATCAACATTTTAGAGATTTTGGAAGCTTTTCTTTCAATTTATAAATTTGATTGTCATTAAATTTTGTGTGCTTATTATTTGCCTGTAGATTGAGATGTGAATAAATTTTTGTTAAGATCAATGGTTCAATTAATATTTATTGAGGTTTTAAGATAATTATAGTAATTGATTAATATTTTCTTAAAATTGCTTAGAATTTGTTTAAGAATTGATTAGGTTTTGATTAATATTTAGATTTTTTTAAGATATACTTTAAGTTTTTATTTTTAATATTTCTTTAGAATTTATTATTATTTTTTAAAGAAAATATTTTTTAAGTATTTTTTAAAGATTTATTTTTATTTTTTATTTTTTTATTATTATTTATTTAGATTAATTTATGATTTTTTATATTTCTTTTATAATTTTTTAAAAATTTCTTTTGGATTGATTAAAGTTTGATTAAGATTGTTAAGAATTTCTTAAATTTTATTTAAGACTCTATTATACTTGGTAGGATTTTGTTGCATTTCTACTTACCTTCCACAACTAGATATCCTATGAATTTTCAAGCAAGAATACATATAATATGTCATCAAGATTAGAGAATGATACATTGAAGGTATTGATATTAGAGGAACAAAAATAGTAATAATTGATGGTTGGATCATATTACAAAGATTTTTTTTATTTTTTTATTAAACTAATTGTATAGCTTTGTTAAATTTTTTTGATCTTTGGAATGACATTAGTTCTTGAATAGATAGTAGTAAGTTATATATGAAACTTTTTAGTACTACTTTAGTAATTCTCAAATATGTAGCACTCATGTTTACAAACTTTGAATCTACGTTGACTGAGTAAGCTCCAAAGTCATACTACTTTTAAATTACTTCCAACTTACACACTCATTTATTATAACCTTGTATACTTTCTTGAGGTGGTTGTTTGATTGTATTGAGTGCTCTTAACAAGCTTGGATAGCTCTCTTTTAATTGAAACACTTTGATAAATATTTTATACAATTCTAATCAACTTGAGCATATCAGTTTTTATTGCCTTTGATATCATTGACCAATAGCTTATTTGAGAAAATAAAAAAATAAAAAAATCAAGTTGCTTCAATTTAATCTAAGTATTCCATATATACTCTTTTGAACTTATGAAAATATGCTTCTAAGTCTTTGTGGTCTTTCCATAATAGACTAAGAAAATAAGTATGAATGAACCAAGAACTTTGACACGTCTTGGTTCATTCATACTTAAGACTACTAAGTTCAAGAAAAAATCTACTATCTCTTTTTACTCTTTGACTAATACCTTGTTCTATCTTGTATGTCTGTTCAACTTATTTGTTCATCAAAATATCTCTCTATTTTAAAATATCTTAATTTTAGCTTGCTAATTAAGCTATATAATTAACTAACTTATTTTTCACACAAGATATGTGATTAATAGAGAAAGAAGTGATTTCTCTTTTTAAATCCATGACCTACTAATATAACAATCTTAATCCATTGGCTTTGACTTGTCAATTCCTAATGACTTAGTGACAAACTAACTTTGATTCTTCTTTTATTTCTATTCTTTCAATTTTAACTTGCCTAGCTATTTATAGGATTTGGATGAGAGTGCTATATTCTATCTTGTTACATATAAATTCTTCCTCTAATTTTTATTACAACTCAATCTTTCCTTCTTAGGACCTTCAATCACCACTTCTATTCCAAATTTGTATTTATTACTATTCAATTTAAAAAAGTTTAAGCTCCATTGATTTATTTCCATTCCATCAATTTTTTTGTGACTAATGTACAATCATATTCTTCATTGCTATCAATTTTTCTTTTGAAGAAGAATAGTTGTCACCTTAGCTAAATTAATTCATGTAAATTAGGTCTTGCAGTGACTAAATTACAATTTGAGCCACTTCACATTATAAATCATCTATTGGAATTCTCTCATTCTTTCTTACTTAGAATAGCTCTTTGAACAAGTCACAAATTTATGCATTTATAACAAAATCAAAGATGTTAAATAAGTTTTAATTTGGAACTACCATTTTGATTATATATATATATATATATATATATATATATGTATCGACATAATTCTATTCTTTTTAGGATATTCATTTTTTTTATACTAATGATCATATATTTAATACATTATAATGACTTATGAATCATCTCTACATCCTTTCTACAATATATATATATATATATATATATATATATATGTGAAAAAATGTCCTTACACTAGACATATCTCATGACTATTTATTCAACTCTCATTGTCACTCTAATCTTATACCTTGCTTAAATATCCTTCCCTAATTTGACTTTATTAAGCTTTAATAATGAGGAACCGATCCAAAAATTGGGCATATGGCCATACAATGTGTACTCATGCTCAAATCTCAAGAAGTCCAAAGAAAAATAAAATGACACAAAGTGTGTTAAAATTAAGCCACAACAGTTGATCATGTGGTCAAATTAGTTGAATTTCTTTAGTAAATGATATGCTCAAACCAACCAATATCCTTTGGTTGATAACATGAAAAATAATTATAAAAAATAATATAATGGTACAAATGCAAGATCAATTCAAAGAATTAATACTTACGATGCATCAATTCAATTTAGCTCTACAAACAACAACAAAATTGGCAAAAAGTGAATATATAATTAATATTGCTTCAATAATTACACCAAATCATGTTACACTCATGTAATGGAATATTATACAAGTATTAGAGAATTAAGAGTTGCCTTATTCAAAAAGTTAGATAGCACAAGATCAAAATTTTGAAAATTCTTCAATTAATATAATTTATGATTGAACTTCAACTTCATAGCTATTCAATTATAAGATCATATAACCTTTATTAATACACTACTTTTAGATTTTGGTTTATTCTAATTGTTATTATTTTTTAAATAATATGATCCAATATTAAATAATTTGGAATTTGTTGTGATAGATTTTTAATCCATATATGAAGAATATGAAGTAATTTATATTGTAAATAATATGATCTATATTTTATAATAAAAAAATTAATAAATAATTTTATATGCTTTACAATTTTGACAACTTGTAACTTATATTAAGTGAGATGATGTTGCATTCATTAGCCAATTTTTTTATGGATTACAATATGATATAAAAAAATTGATGCTCAACTTATCTAATCTTCAAACATTGAATCAAACAATTCACTTTGCCATTGTTATATTATGTATTGTCTTATTTGGAAATACATTAGGTACTTCACTGTAAAAGATAAAGTTGCGACTTATAAGTATTCAAAAAACCTTAATAAGTTTCATCAATATAAACAAAATTCAATTTGAATTTTAATTCAAAAGTGATTAAAGCCAATACAAAGTGCTTAAAAACACTCTTTTTAATAACCTCAATCATACACAAAGTCCAATTGCTTTATTACTTTCATAATTAAGCAATTTCAATTTCTCTTTGTAAGCCTTAATCTTAGTCAATGAGTTTCAGCAGGCAATAATTCTTAATCTCATTGTCTATTTAGTAAAAAATTTACATAAAAATACCGCTATAAGTCTTCTAAATGCTTAAAAAATTCAGCCTAATCTAACTTATAAATTGTGAAAAAACATCCAAAAAACAAGACTAATGTTACTCATCCACCAACTTAAAAGTTCATACAGATGCTCTAATAGTAATTTTTCCTTCTTCAACTATTAACTTCACCTCAAAATTGAAGTATAGCTTGATCTTTAAGTCTTCTAATACTATACCAATTTTTACTTTGTTCCAACTAGTAGAACTTCAAATATCATAAAAACTCAATCGAACCTCAAATTACCACCTTTTAATACCTTTTTGTATCAAAAATATGATATCTTTCAATCACAGAATTATATTAATATAAAACTTTATATACAATTAGCACACTTAATTAACTAAGAATTTTCAAATTTAGAACTATAGATGTGATACCAATTGTACAAACTAGCCAAGAATACTAGCCTTAATTGTATTACATAAATCCAAAATTATCAATTTAAATCTTGATTTTGAATAATAATTACAAAGCCATCTCAAATCCTATAAAAATAAGTATTATGCCATTGAAACAAGCTTAAAACTTGTTTTCCAACCTTAATTGCCAATCTCCTAATGCCACCATATTTTTTCTTAAGTAACTATTTTAGTAGCTACAGGTCTGATTTCAATCCTCTCTCACAAATGGTCAATCCTTGAATATTAGTCAAATCTATCGAAGAAAGTTTTTAGTCCAACTTTATTTCTAAGTTAATTTGAATATCAATTATATTAATTATTTATCTCTTTTAATCTATTTTTATTAATTTATGGTATTTTTAAGGTAATAAAAGAGTTTCTACAGCCTAAAAGGTAAAATTACTAACCAACTTTTAATCTACTAGGTATCAAGATAAAAAAATAAATTAAAAGGCTTTTATAAAAACCATGTTTAAATATGTTAAATTAATATTGAATCAAGATGATTAGATATTAATTAAAATTTTATTTTTGATTATATTTTCACTATATAATTGTATTATAATCATCTTTTTTAAACCTATCTATCTTTCATAATATGCCAAATAAATCATATGTCATAATTGAAGTCAGACCATTTCTTTATTTTTTGCATCTGATCCATCCTCAAATACTCCAATAAATTTTGTATCAAAGGCATTTATATCTTGTAAGAGTACCTTCTATTTTGTAGCTCTATAATCTTGCTTTATAGTAGTACTTCTCCAAAATCTTTGAATTCTCCAAAACATTTTGGCAATGGATCCTTCTACAATTTATCTTGATTTTATTTATGATTTTAAAATATTGTTAGAAACTATATTGTCTTTCTCTTGTCTTTACTACCAATTTGCGCACAAGCTAAATCATCATCAAATACCTTTGCTTCTATTTGTGTTGCAATAATATATAGTTGTTTCAAAATAAAAAGATACAATGTTTTATCTTATGTAAAGAAATTTTATTCCATTCCAACATCACTAATTTGAATTTTTACATCTATGCAAGCACTATATGATTCATCTTATGTATTATTAATTATGTATATCATCCATCTGTGCTTTAAATCAATTGCCCACCTTTCTTATTTATAAAGATTCTTAGATATAAGATTTATTTCTAAACTATAGTCAATCAAAACAACAATCAATTCATCCATATCTTCAACCGTCACCAATACTTTTGTAGTTGTCCTAGTTCAATGCTTTTAAATCTTTTTTTTTTATCACTTTAATCATCAAAATAAAATATTTGATTATAATTCTTTCTTTCTTTTATAAAATATTTGTAATAATTATCAAATTCATCTTCTTTATCCTCATACATGCATGCATCAATAGCTTGATTCAATCCAACTTCTTCTATTAATTACTTTTTTGTTTAATATTGTCAATAATGACATCATGAAATTCTTTCTTGGCAATTTTTAAAATCTCTTTTAATATGAATTCAACCTTAGCATTGAACATACGTTCTTTAAGAAACCTATTTAAATCTATTGCTACCTTAATATCAAAGAATAGTTTGTATGTTAATAATTTATCTTTATTTCCTATGTCTTTTGATTTTTCTTTTAATATTGCCAAAGCATCTTCTATTGGTAATTCTTATGAAGCCATCTAACAAGCCTTATCTCCTCAAGTTTGTTTCTTAGAAGTACTTCTTTCTCTTATATCTTCAAAATCTTACCTCTTCTTCTCTTCTGTTAAAGTTGTATATTGATCTTTTACAATTTTGGCAGGCACTAGCAAAGCTTCTATAGAATTCTCCTAACATGTAGTTCCACAAATTGTGGTAGAAATCTTAAAAAATGCTTCTCTTTACAATTTCTTTTTTTATATTGTAGAAATAGCAAAAGACCAAAATTCACTTGATACAACATTTCTAAAAAAATCTTATTTGCCATCATCATTCATTCTAGTACCATAACTTGTAGCTTCTATTGCTGTAATTCTATGTATAGCCAAATAATCATTAACTAGTACTTTCATATCTCTTTTATCAAAGTTGATTTGGAAAATTTTATCAGTATCTTTCAACACCACTTTTCCATCTTTTTTAAAAATAGTACCTAATTACATCATTTTGTTAAATTCATTGCAATCCTTCTTAGTATAATAAGCATCATCACACCAAATGCATCTTTGTATATATTTTTATTTTAAAATATTTTTAGAACTCTTCACTTCTAATCTTGCTAATTTGATTTGAAGATCTCACATCTCATGTATAATCTTTTCAAGTCCCATATATTATTTCTTTGATATAGTCCTTAGAAGTTGGATAATAGATACTGTCAATCATGAAGTAGGTACTTGAATTTTGAGTATTTGTCCAAGTCTTTGAATTTCAATCCTATCCATCTCTTTTCTTTCTTTGTAAGTAATTCCATAACATCTTCAATTTCTTTCTATTTTATTGTCAACTCTTCATTTTCTTCTTTATCTTTAAAAAAAATTTCTAACTTCTCTTATAATTCTCTATTAGTTGCTCAAAGTAACAATTCAACCTTATTTGACTTCATAGTTATTTTTTTCATCTTTAATAATCGAGAATATTATCTCTAAAATTATTTCAAAAGCTTTGTAGCTTGTAAATTCTTATTAGGCCGCTCAACCTATTTTTAAAATGATTTCTTGGTAATTCAATTAGTATTTTCCAAAAAATATTTATCCTTTAATGCATGTAAAAAACTTCTTCCATGAATCTCCAATATGCTCCATAATTAATTTAATATATTTTCTTATCTTTGATATTATAATAAGTTCAAATAATTCAATCACCTTCTTTTTGAAAACCCAATTCAATTCTATTTTTTAAGCATAATATCTCAAATACTTTGAAATATCTCTTTTAACATATTGATCAATTTTGTTAACCACTCCTTACAATACTTTGGTAACTTATGTCTCTTTGCAATCATTACCATAATAATTTTTTACAAATAATATAAATACTTGAAACATATTTGTAGTATTTGGATCAAATTACATATCTTATCCACTACTAAAAAATCCAATTGAAGCTCTACTTAAAGATCTACTTCAAGCTCCATCCAAAGTTCCATTAAAAATACTAAATTCAACCTTCTTGTTTTTTTGTGCCATCAATTTTAAATAACCACAAATACAATCTAATACCTTCTACTCCAAACTTTCATATTGGATTTATCATTTATGTCATATTATACATTGTCTTCTTTAGAAATGCATCTAACATGTGATTGTAAAAGATGAAGTTGTGTTTTATAAGTATCCAAAAAACTTGAATAAATTTCATCTATATGAGAAGAATGTAATTTGAATTTCAATTCAATAGTGCTTAAAGTCAATAAAAAGTACTTAAAAATACTCTTCTTAATAATATCAACTATATACAAACTCCAATTGCCTTATTACTTTCATATTTAAGCAATGTCAATTTTTTTTGTAAGCTCTAATTCTAATCAGTGAGCTTTAATAAGCAATAATTCCAAATTTGATTGTCCACTTGGTGCAAAATTTTGCATACAAATACCACTATAAATTTTTTACATGCTCAAAAAAAATCAGCCCAATTCAACTTATAAATTTTAAAAAAACATCCAAAAAACCATACTAATGTCACTCAGCCACCAACTTGAAAGTTGATGGAAATGTTTCAGTAATTAGAGGTCTGATTTCAACCTTGTTCCACAAATGGTCAACCTCCGGATATCAATCCAACTTATTCTAAGGATTTTTTAGCTCGACCCTACTTTCAACTTAATCCTTATATCAATCATATTATTTTTTATCTCTTTTATCATATTTTTATCAATTTATGGCCATTTTAAAGCAATAAAATAATTTCTACAATCTAGAAGGTAAAATTATTAACCAAATTTTAATCTATTAACTATTAAGATAAGAAAATGAATTAGAAGGCTTTTATAATAGCCATTTTTAAATATATTGAATTAATATTGAACCAAGATGATTAAATATTAATTTAAATTTATTTTTTTATTATATTTTTATCATGTAGTTTTATTATAATAATTGATTATTTGAATTTTAATCTAAAAATTATAGAAGTGTGCCTCAAAGATTTTATAATTAAATGACAATATCAATGTCTTTTCAATACATAAATTTAAAAGTAGAAGACATGCAAATTGATGGAATATTTTTCAAATATCTTACTAAATAAGAAAAGACTTGTCATAAAGACAAAAGATTGTGATTATATTTTAGAGAACTTATGCACATTACTCAATATTTCTCAAAGAAGCAACACAACCAAAAAACAAAGAATATGATTTTCTAAAAAAATAATATGTTAAAAATGAATTTTTCTACCTAAAATAAAAACTATGGATCTAAAATCTTATATAATAACTAATGAAGGTCATATTTTCTCATCAAAATCCTTTCTTTTTTTTACAATAGATGTTAGTTTAGAGCTTAAACATCATAGAGCCTTTGCCTTACTAGATTCTAAAGCCTCAACTTATTTTTTAATGAAGAATTTATTAAAAGATATAGCATATTTTTAGTGAAGAAAACTATATCAATACATGTAGAATTCGAAGATGGTCATTTCTTGTCTTTTGGAAATGTTATTTACGAAACCCTTCCTATAGAAGTAACAACTAATGGTCATAATAGCATTGTAATATTTAACGTAATTAGATTTTTTTCTAATATAATTATTTTAGATTTACCATAGCTAGAAAAATAAAACTCTTGAATAGATTAAATTTCTTGTAGTCTTGATTTTTTTCAAAGTACAATTAAGAATTTTGTCAATGAAGCAAAAAATCATAATTTTAGTGCAACCAAGTTTTTATTTGTAGGTGAAAAAGCTTTCTTACATGATAAAAAAAGACCACCTTATATTTTTTATGGTACATATATTTTTAATAGTAAAAATAATTTAAGTGGTATTCTAAATCAATATTAAATTTATTAAGATATTTTTGAAAAAAAAATGTAGATCTTCTTTTGACATATTATTCTTATGATTGCTTAATTGATCTTTAAGAGAGAGATTAACCATCATTGGAGCAATTTATAATTTATTAAAAAATTAAATAGAAAAACTCAAGGAATATATTAAAATAAATATGGCTAAGAATTTCATATGTCATTTTAAATTTCCAACAAGAGCTTCAATCTTATTTATAAAGAAAAAAGATAGATCATTATGGATATGTGTGGATTAGTAAAAACTCAATAAGATTATCATTAAGAATATATATTCTCTATCTTTGATATTTAGATTTTTTAATCAATTAAATCAAATAAAGATCTATATCAAAATAGATCTTAAAAAACCATACAACTTAATGCATATCTAAAAAAGAGATGAATAAAAGACTATATTTTGAATCAAGTATAGACATTTTGGATATAATACCATATCTTTTGAACTCACAAATGTGTACACTACTTTTCAACATTTTATAAGTAATGTTTTTTGAAAGATTTTAAATAATTTTTTTATTTGTTATTTGAATGACATTATAATCTATTCTTAGAATATAGAAGAGCATAAATTTCATATTTGTCATGTATTATAAAAACTTAAAGATGGAAGATTATATACTATGATAGAAAAGTATGTATCTTATACCACTCAAATTGACTTCTTAGGATATATCATTTCAAATGATGGCTTAAAAATGGATCCTAACAAAGTTCAAACTATCATCAATTAAAAGATTTCAAAAACAATAAAAGATGTCTAGTATTTTTTAAAATATATCAATTATTGCTTGATCTTTATTAAAAAATATTTTTTTAATTACAGCTATACTTATATGTTTGACTTGTAAAGACAAACTTAAGTAAAGTAAAGAAGTAGAAGAATCTTTTGAAGCTTTACAGACAACTTTTGTTTTTGTACCAATCTTCTATTGCAACAATTTTTCTAAGGTATTCTTTTATAGAAACAAATGCATCAAACTTTTCTTTAGATGATATATTTTAATAAATGTAAGTAAATAAAAATCTTCATCTGATAGCTTTTTATTTAATTTTTTTTCAAAAATGAAGATCAATTTCAAAATCTACAACAAAAAAATTCTTAAAATTACTTTAGATTCATTTTAAGAATAGAACTATTATCTAAAAATTACTTTTAATCTAATCACTATGTATACAAACCATAAGAAGCTTAAATATTTTATATCAATACATATTTTGAATTTTTGCCAAATCCTTTAGAGTATATTTTTATTAGGATTTGAATTTAAGATCACTTCACAACTAAAAAAATAACAAAGTTTATTAAATGTCCTTTCTAAGAAATTTTATCTTGCACCAAAAAAATAAAATGAATCTTTTGATTATTAAAGTATAAGTCTCTTGAAGCTAAAGTAATTTCATCTTTGAGCAATGAAATTAATATTGACTATTGATTCAACTTTTTTAAAGTAAGTTCAATCAAACATGTCTTTTAATCTTCTTATTTATGATATTAAGAAGAATTCTTCAAATTTTCATGATAATTTTAGATTTGAATTCAAAAAAAATCTACTCTATTTTTGAAGGATGTTTATATGTATTAGAAGGTGAAGTACAATTACAAGTTCTTTAAGTTTGTTACAACTTTTTAGTTGCATACTATTTTTAATACAATAAGACATTATAATTAATCTCAAGATATTTTTGGTAGACTCAAATATAAAAGGCAATCAAAGACTTTGTATAATCATGTGATATTTTTTTAAGATAAAGAATTCTTTATTGTTAACCTTATAGTTATTTACAAAAAGATCCAAAAATTCTAATTTATTTGTTTCTATGGATTTTATTACAAATTTCTTAACTTAAAGTTCATATGACTCTATGTTTATGATAATAATTCTTTTTTGCTAAGATAGCATATTTTTGTATTATATACAAGATTTATTATATATAAAGAAAGAATTAATTTTTTTCTGGATAATATCTAATATTTTTATGGATTTCCAAGAGATATTATATTAAATAAGGAGACTCAATTTATGTCAAGATTTTAAAGAATTCTTTTTAAGACATCGAAAGTCAATATTTAATTATCTTTGGATTTTTATCTTCAAATTAAATGACAAAAAAATGCATAAATTAAGTTTTAAAATAATATTTATAATATACCATTAATTACCATCAAGATGATTGAACAAATTTTTTGCCATTTGTAAATTTTCTTTAAAAGAATACAATACATTTTTCTACTTAAAAAATATGTAATATAGCATGGATAGGATATTTGCATTATTTGCACATAGAGATATGTAATTGGAGTTGTTTTTGAGAAGTTTCTAGAATTGAGGTTAGGATGGTGATTTATGTGGAATCCCCCATAGAACCTTCTAGAAAGGCTTAAAGTAGTTATCATGGTAGAGCCCATATTTAGAATCTTCTAAAAGGGTGGTTATCTTAGTGGAGCCTATCATTAAAAAAAAATCTAGAAAGTTACAAGATAATTGGACAAAATATAAATATAATTGGCTGAGGCCATTTAGAGCATTTAGAGCATTTAGGCCATTTAGGTATGGCTTCAGATTCTTTTTCTCAATAAAGTTTGATTTTCTTGTTCTATGCTATTTGGTTCTATTTAATTCTATTTGATTTTATTCTCTTTTATTCAGCTCTGTTTTTCATATTCTATTCCATTTAATTACTTTCAATTTTGTTTTGATGTACTTGATTTTATGTTGTGTGAAGATCTTTGTTGTTATGAATTTGGTAAGGTTTTAGACCTTAGAAAATCTTGTCATGTTTCAAAATATCTTTCTATACTAATTATGGTTATCATTCATGACTTAATATTTTTAATTTTTTAAAAATTAATAATCTTATAACAAAAAATATAGCAAATTGTCTAATAGAACTATATGTAATAATGAAGGTATAATTAAAGAAGGCTCTAAAACGACAAAAGATTAATGTAGATGCCTATTACAAAGAATAAATTCAATATTACATTAGTAATATGATATGGTTACTTTGTTGTAATATCAAGACTAATCATTATTATGATAAGTTGAATTTAACCATTTCCTATTTGTAAATAAATTAATCTAATTATTTATTAATTATACCTATTGAAGTCTACAAAGATCTAATTTATTTTCCACATATCTTTCCTTGAATTATATAAAATATTAAATATTCTAAAATAAAATAAAAATCATTTTTTTTATAAAAATAAATAATAATTAAAAGTTTGAGGTAGAAGAAGTCTTAGACTCAAGGCAATGTCAATTTAGGCTGGAATATCTTGTTTATTGATATAAATATGATATTAATAAATGTACATAGAAGCTACTTAAGAATCTTGCAAATGCATTAGAAAAGGTCAAAAATTTTCATCAACAACATCCATGAAAACTAAAACAAAGAATTAAGAAAAAATTTGTTATAAAAAAAAATGAGATTCAATGAAAATTGTATTTTATCTTCTATCTTTATTTGTGGTTTTTATTTATATTGTTAAAGAGTTGAACAACCAATAGCTATAAGATTCAATTTAAGAACTATAATTTGCACAGTTACTAGATGAATTATTGCAATTTGTCACAACCTTCTAGACTATATAATAAAAATGAAGACTTTCAAGAATGACATATTTTTCTACAAATAGATATAATGTGTTTTATATTATGACCTTAGAAGAGACTCATAATATTTGGTAATATTATTGGAGGTACAAACTACTCTTGATAGTATTCCAAATATTTTTTTTGAAAAAAGTTATGAAGGCCTCAACAATAATCAAATATTATGGTGGTCTTTCTGCCTTAGAATGGAATATTATTAATAGCTAAGAGGACCTATCAACTACCTTCATACAAAACAAAGATCAAAGTATATGGAAAATATGGTTAAACGTATCTTAGACTTGCAATCAATATGTAATCATTGCTCTTTATAGAACTTGTCTCTAAAAAGAGAAGTAATATTACAAACATCCATAATTATTCTAATAATTACTTACATAATATGAATAGGTAGAAGTAGGTAAAAATAAATAAATTTAATAATATCTTATTGAAGAGCTTCTTAGAAACTTCATAAATGTGACTTCACTTTTATACATATCTATATGTGATTGGTAGGTTGAAAACTTAACCAATAAGTTGGTTATGTATTGCATATGTTGATGACTTGTGGTACAAGTTTGATATGTAGCACACATATAAGAAGCTTGTCTTACAAGTTCAATACATATTCTACAAGTTAGACACATATTACAAGTCTTATGGAATGTCGCTACATAGCTCCTAGTTAGAAAGTATATATAGTAGCAAGAGTGAGATCTTTGTCACTCTTGTCAATTCTAAGGACAATCCTTATCCTAGTCATCATTGAGGTCAATATTCTAATCTACTTTCAAGGATCTTTAGTTTTCTTATCTTTTGGCAATAGCCATTCTAATTTCTTTTTGAATATACATATATATTTATTTTCTTTTTGTCATCGTTTTTGGAAAAATATCTCATTTCTTTATTTGCATTCACAAGTTCTTATCTTTGACATAGTATTAAGCCAATAGTGCTTAAAACCACAAGAATATATTACATATCTAATCTATTTTAAAGTGTTAAAAATATTAAAAAAAAAAAAAAAAAAAAAAAAAAACTAGTATAGAAAATAATCAAATTGGAATTAAATTACTTTATACAAATGGTAATAAAATTTTGTAGTCCTATCTTTGAAATATACATAGTTTTCTTCAACTACATCTTATCATTAGTCTTACTACTTCTTTTTTTTTTCTTCTCACAATTAGTTGCTTATTTATTTATTTAGTTACAAATAAAAAATTAAAAAAACTATAGAAACAATTTTTAGTAGGACAAATGACTTTTAGATCCATCCTTGATATTCTCAAACTATATTTTCTATAACATTGTTCGTTTTCTTTTTTCATTTATACTATATTGCTAATTATATATTAAAATATTTTTAAAATCAAGACTCATTCAATGACATCTTCATTAATGATAATAATTATTATTGTTTCACCAATCTTCTAACGACTTACCAAAATGGTCACAAGGCTCTCTTAATTAATTAGTGGATCCACAATAGTCCAATTTCGGAGAGAAGGTGCGAAAATGTTACCCGTCGTCGTTGACTGTCACAAAAACGTGAGTTTTACTGAATGAATCATCCAGAGTTCTCCCGAAAATTGACCTGTCGGTAGAGAGAGAGTCATCGGAGCGGGCACAGCCGACTCCAACCGTCCTATCGACAAGCCCAAGGGCGGAGACAACGGCGGCGTCGACGCCTTCAATCAAGTCGCAACATCACCGCAAGCAAAGCAAGATCGGCGAAATGCATGCTCAGTGTCCAGACAGAGACCAGCTCAAATCGATCCCGGTGGGCGTTGTTACTACATTGGCACCGCCGCCGCGGCCTGCGGATGCCAACAAACCAGGACAAAGCCTACGAATTCCACCTCCACCGAAGTCAAAAGTTGTCAAGCGTGTGTCCCAATTTTCATCGTGTTCGGAAGACTTGGCGCCTTACTGAACTGGGCTCACGGTGTATGGTGACAGCACTGTGACGGATCGTTCCCCTTTGGCACGTGCACTGCATGGAGAACGGTGGTTGGGTGTGATGTAGGTGGAGTTGTTTAGTTGCACGTGATTTGACCCGCAGATCAGAGGTTTTGAACGTTTGGTTTCAATCGCGCATCGGAGCTTCGATCGTCTTCTTCGACTGGGGCACGTCGCCCCCACTTGGCCGTGGTCTTGCGACTTGCTGCCACTCTCGCCTGCCCCCACAATATTCAACCAGTCATGAACCCAGACTTTGTCATATCGAGACTAATAGTAAGAGATAGTGGTTTCGATCTGGGTTACGAAGTACCTCGGAGGACAGGGATCACTTCAGTAATCTCCACCAATTGGTTCCATTGTGCTTAAGTGATCTCCTGTCTCGACAGTAAATTGGAGCCGGTTGGTGGAGCATGGTGCAACCGTGAGATTCATCGTTGTTTCGAAGATGGTTTGCTTTTGCGCTTCCCTTTCACTCCCTGGAAGTGGCGACTCGTTTCCTAGAATTTTTGTGTGCGATTCCTGGCTCATCACCGGCGAAGAGGAGTCCTCACTTGGCACTGCCTTGCCTTACTTGCCCTTCTTTAGAGGTTTCTTCTTCACCTTTTGCCGCCATGTCTCCATTCCTGTCTTGTAGCGGCTTCATATCTGCGCCAGAAAAATTCTAGAAAACAAGAGGAGTTCTGGAAGCATTGCTGTTTGCTTCTCGATCTTGAAAACCATGAGGAGACTATTTCTGTTTTCTTTAGGAGAAGAATCTCCAGAAGTAACGGAATTGTCAGACTAGTAGGATTCAGTGCCTCTTCCTTCACCAATTCTTTTTCTAATTTGCCGAATAGCACTGATATAGTTTATCACGATCATGGGAAGTGAAGTCTCAAATCTGCGCCGCACTCATGTAGGAATTACAAAACTTTGGTCAACTAAATATTCCAGAGGAAGAGGAAGGAAAGAAGATGCTCGGGGAACACCATCGTAGTTCTCAAGCTTGCGTTTCCGCTTTCCGTGGCCTTCATCTGTGTATTTTATTGAAGCCCAGGGAGACATGGGTGACACTGTAAAACTACGAGAACTACCGTCGCGAGAAAAAGGAAAAAACGAAGCTGGTGAAGTTCTTCAAGCGACATGCCGTGCACCTTGCCCTACACACACGAAGTCCGTTGGGAGAGAACGAGGAACAGATAGAAGAACCATATGACCACCAGCTTCTCTTTTTCCTCCAGCGCTTTAAATAATGGCAGCGGATTCTTTTCCTTGTATGTTAAGCGAATCCCACACAGAAGAAAGGTCTCTTTATGGCAAGTGAGTGGTGCCCTGCATGAACACCGATGAATACACAATGACTGCTCACAGCAGCAATCGCCCATGTCAGATTCGGTCCACGCCACGAGTGTCAATCCAGTTATTTGAATAGTTTGGTTTAAAAATACATACAATGTATACATGTCGACCCCACGAGCGGTGCCACTCCGACACATCATAATGGAGTTACTACAGTCTCTGGGATGGAGGTTGAAATTGGAGGTGACCATCCGATTGTTGTGTGACACACTATCTTCATGTGCCGATATTTACTCCAAGGAAGTTCGTGCGTCTTAGCAGCTGGCCGCTGATTTGCTGAAACACACTTAATTGCAAGCATACCTCTACTCTTCTTTACATTATTCACAGATTCATGAATTGGATAGTATAGGTTTCACAAATACGAAGTTAGTGTGTATGTGTTCATTCATTGGGAGGAAATCTTGTATCCGAACTTATATATTGCTTGCGACAGTAAGCAACACCTCAGCCCAAATTCCTACTATTTCAAGGCTGTTCAGGTAGTCAAATGTGTTCTAACAAAAGAGAGGACGCCGCAAATGACACCTTCATAACAGTTTTGAAGAGTATGCACATTTCGTGGGTCCTGATTTTTTTGTTTTTGTTCTTTTGTCTCCGCAAGGAATGGATACAGAGACAGGCTCTAAAATTCAATGAATCCCGCTCATTTTTGTGCACAATTGTAGTGGTTCTCTGGAATAGTCTCAGATTATCTTTTGTTTCTGTCCCCTCAGCAGAGATCAAGGTTTTGTTTCATTCAGGGACTTTCGAGGGAAGATGTGCTCAGTAAGAGAGAAATAGGTCTTCACATCTGTCCAAGGTACAATGTGAAGACCTATTCCTGCAACAAGGAATGGATTTCTAGAGGTCATAAACCAACGCTATTTTCTGAATCACAACTAATGATTAATAAGACAATGATCAGTAGATTAAGAAATCTTCTAGAGTGTCGTGACTATGTTAAAAGTTGAGTTGATGAAGTCCTGAAAACACTTGCAAGTGACGATCGAGGTAGTGAACCTTCTGAAAGATGCATTTGTGAATGACGTCCACATATTGTGAAATCATTGCGTCCCCTGCAACCAAAGAATACAGTGAAAACTCACGAGTCCAAAAGTTACGAATGATTCTATGGAGGACACAATTGCATGGCAGGAAATTTTGTAGAACTCTCGACAAATCAACACATTTCCTTCTCGTGAGTGTGTACCTATTACGTTCGGTACATTCAGTGTACTTCCACTGGGAATACCAATAGTAAAAACACCTGCTGTATTTCAAGGGGGGCTTAAGTCCATGTTTGATGCTATCATTGTATGATTGGTCAAACGTTTCAATTTCTTTAATTTCTTCACATGAGGTGATATTATTAAGTCGGTTTCGTGATAGACCATCAAATTTTCTACCGTAGAATACCTTCTGATTACGTCAGCTTCACAATGCATTTCTTAAATATGAAGTCCAAGTGGTCCATTGTTTGGCTCTAGCTCTTCTAAATATGATATTAGGCTTCACTGTATAGTACAAACGTTGAACCATTGATCCTCTCGAATTTCACTGCAAAAAATGATTTTCTACATGAATTTCTAAAAAAATCGACAGTACTTCGGAAGACAACAGGATGATGATCCAGTTCTTCACCTGAAATAAACTATCTAAACACCAAGCACAATGTACATGTAGAATAACACCATAGCTTCTACTCAGGATTTTTTTCAGCTTTAGTGGGAGTGAAAGCAGCTAAGAGTACAGCAATCTTGGAAGTGAGAAATCCAAGTGATCCTGCCAAAAGCTCCGGAGGGGAGATGCTGATCACGGCGGAAGCTTGAGATGCCCTCGTCACCACAAGTGCAAGCCCTACAATCAGAGCAAAGGTTGCAGCTGGAGATTTCACCTTCAGGCTTGAGAATGTACCATTGCTCTTCAGGCTTTCGGGCTGGTCTGGGCTCGGTATTTGGTCTACCGCCCTTTGAATCAAGAGAAGATACAGAAGCCCTCCAGCGCCACCTACGGCAAATGCTTGTGCCATATCTGGGACACCGAGCAGGTAAAGTCCCAGGGTTCCAACACCAACCATACCAGCAGTCGAGCCGAGTAAGAGAAGCTTAAGAGATTCATATTCTCGCATACTAGCTTTGCGTAACCTTGCAGACTCTTGTGGAGTCTTTCTTGCTTCAATGGGAACTTTAACTGCCAGAATTGCTGAATCCTCTGATCCATTGCACTCTAAAACTTGAGCTGGTTTTAGTTCAACCGCCGAATGGTCCTCGCCATCACCCATAAGGATGTCCCTGCCATTGAATACGTGAAAAAATCCTTTCTGTGCGTCTAATCCTGATTCCTCAGGCCCCCCACATGGCATCATGGTTACTGTCGCTTGCTCCAACCGCCATGTCCCTGCAATATCGAAATTCATAGCAATTCAGTCCTTGCGCATACATATCAACAAACAATCGCGCACAAAAATGACTTCGGATTTGGCTAAAGCATAGTACCTGACTCTGGAGCTATCCAAAGAGCAGAGATTCGGCCAAGATTAGGGCCACGAAAATTGACTTCATCAACTGATCCTCTCTGGAACCGCAACGATGCAGAGTTTGCTACACTGTCCTGAACTGGGAGAATTCTCTGCATGAGCGCTTCACCTCCTTCACCAATCAGTAAAAGCATGATACATGCATTTGTAATCGACAGACTCGCCCGATCTTCGTTGCTCGTAGTGAGCTGAACGGTGTAAGTGGCCTCTGCATTTCCAGAACTGGAGGTCACCCGATCTAAGGCCCTGAACGCATCTGATTCCATATCTTGAAGGTTTGTATTCTTGTAATCCTGTGTGTGCAGCAAGTGTCTGGGCTCTTGGAAAACCACACGCCGTCGGACAGATCCTGCCATATATCTTCACATATTGTGAGAAATGCAACAACATCATACTAATCCGTTAAAATAGCACTCTTGAAATTGGTGTCCCTGATGACATTCTGGAAACTGAATTAAAAGAAAACAGACGTTTCATCCTCCAAAATTCAAGAGCACGCAAGAGACCCAGATTCCTCACTACAAAAAAAAATATGTCTCGAAATTCACGATACATGTAACCAAGAAACAAAGCTCATTACTTCGCTTGGCGGCACTTGACCGATTCTCGTGATTACGACGAAAATTCCTGTGAGTCATAATACATATCAGATATAATTTACAAATGAATGAAAACAGGTATAAGTAAATTCCTTACCGGGCGATGGGGGTGACTTGGCGCTCGTCGCAGAAACTCTCAAACTCGATGCTTTCCCACAGCCAACACTTTTCTTGCCCATGGGAAGTGTCCCCTTGCTGTAGTGGACGTTAAAACATCCACCACACACAGACACGAGGTGACAACACTCCATCACGACCCAACTCTTTCTCCCCTTCCCACAAAATCCCTCGTACCCAGCTACCACCCGTCTACTCCCCCACGCTCTCACCCAAAGTAATGAAATATCAGAAAGTGCCCTTCATAAAAGCGGGGCGCGGGCAGAAATCGTCGGGCACATCGGAACGCAAGTATCAATTGAACGATTCCTACTCCAACAACAGAAGTGATGAAACCGCGAATTGAACAGCCGCGGCAAGGATCACTATACACCTGCGGCTTAAATTGGGACACTGTAACGATGATTCCACGAGAAAAAATAAATTTCTACAGTGCGATACTGTTACCAAAGGAACCCAGAAACCAGAAATCGGAAATCACAACCCAGAATTGTGGGTGCGCTTCCAGAGATGGAGTGCGAAGCAGGGCAATCAACAGCGCGGCACAAAAGCAGAGCATCGAATCTTACGAAACCGAAGTCGATCCATGAGTGCCGCGTCAGCAGAGATTTCGTGTTTGTCGTACGTGGCAAATATGCCACGTGGTATTTAGAAGATGAATTTGCCACTTGTACATAAAGATGGATGACCTTTGTGTGATTGACCATCCAAGTCCAGACGAAGTTTTCTGTGGATGAGAACGACTTTCGTAGGAGGTGTTGAGGTTGATACCTACTTGAGCGTAGCGGGTATCTTACGGGTATAAAGCCTTCCCCTATAAGCTAAGAAACGGGTATAGTATAGTGATGCCCTTGCATGGGCTATGGTCTCAGGCTGACTTGGTTATGGTCCTCACTGAAGTGGATATTATAAATTTGTCTTCATCTCTACCACATATTTGTTTTTTTGTTTGTACTAACAATTTGCAAATGCTATTTTACCAGTTGTCCTAGCATATATATTGTAAATGAAATTGCATGAGAAATATTTTTTTAATTTCATAAGTGATTATGTTTGTCCATGCAAGGCTTTGAAATTAATATCTATATAATAAAGAAGCTAATTTACAAGACAAAGACTTAAAGAAATCTTCTCATTTGCCAAAATTAAAGTAATCGTTAACCAGCAGAAATCCCTGCATAATCTTCAAAAGACCTTCAGTTTATTGTTGTATAGCATATCATATAATTGCTTTTCCGAGTCCAATGGCACAAGTTTCTGCTAATATTTTATAAAACACAAATTGACTGATCTGAATTGATTGTTAACATGTTGGTATAAAATGAAATGAATTTAATGTCACAATGAGGTAGTTTATATTGATGCTACAAGTGAAAGTAGATGTTTCAAATGCTTATTGGTGCTTGTGTTTTTATAAAAGTAATGTTTGCAAGTTTTATTGCCACTCTTTTGTGAATTTGATTTAAATATGATTCGATACAATTAATCTGATGCTAGATATAAATATTTAACATTAGCAAAAAAAAAGTATCATCTTAATTTTAATTTTTGTAATAAAACTTTATTTATGTTATTTATATGGTTTTAACACAAACAAGTTATTGCAATAGCACTAAAATTTTAGTGATTTATGTTAAACAAGTATAAACAATATTTATCATACAAATATATATATATATATATATATATATATATCCATAAAACAATCAGTTATTTAATCATTATTAACGAAATTGCAAACTATTTCTCAAGTGAGATGCTTCCTTTGTAATGCTATTAAAACTAAATATTCACAAAATATTATTCTACACCAACCATTTGCACATTGTTCATTCATGTGGATTTCTTGTGGTTTTGTTTCTAATTTGGCAAATATTAAAATTATTCCCAATGCAAAGCTCTTGATTTATAACTTTTGTACAACCTTACAAAATATCAAATAGTTCCAAAATTAGCAACCCTCCTATTGCATTGAAACGTCACTCATGTATCAAACCATCAAAGTAATGCAGATCTGATTGTGAAAAATGCAAGGCATCACCTCTTTGCTACTTTCCTCTCACAAAAACAAGCCTCCCAGTAATGCAATGCCTTCATGTCCCTAATCTCTTATCACTACGAATGAATTGGCTGTTGAGGGCATCACCGCGTACATCAGCACAAACTCAAACCCAATGAAAGATTCGTCTCAAAACAAGAGAAAGTAACACTGAACATTATTTCACTATAGAAAAAAGTAGAAGAATTCAACAACCAGGAGGAAGAAAAGGAGGAAGAGAATGGTGATGACATTGCAGTCATTCCGAAGGTTGCATGAAAACAGACACCCGCCTTTCTGGAAGCACATGCAGCAGTGGAGGTGGAGCTCCGGAGAAGGGACGCACCAGGGGATGCAATTCTATGCAGTGCAATGCAAAGCAAGGGTGCTTCGAAGCAGTGATACATCGAAGAAGTAATGCACACGCAGCATGTGGTGTTTGCATGGAAGCGCCGGATTGTTGAAGCTTAAATTGCCACGAACGCTACGAATGCTGCTACTGTTGCTTCTGCTGCTGCTGCCAAACAGCTAGTATTGTTTCACGCCTTGGAATTCATGCTTCAGCTTTCTAGTTCCCTTCTGCTTACCATCTAGAAGGGCTGAATCCACTGCAGCAGCAGGAGATTGAGTCGCTTCTACCTTGCAGTTCTTCAGTCCCAGTCGGGCGTGTCACGTTTAATGCAGGCTCGGCTGCTGACAACTCAGTCCTCGTGGTTCAGCGTTTTGTCGGTGGGTCCATGGGGTTTACAGCGGCTCTTCTCGCGACTGGTGTAGCAGCTCTTGTGAAACCTAAGTTGGTAAGTGGGGTCTGGTGGGGATGTTACAGTTTCGCCATCGCCTGCTTGGTTTGGTGAAACTCCACGTCATGGTGTTTTTTGTGCAGTGATGTTAGGTTTTGCGTGGCTCTGAACAAGCTGTTCTTGCTTTTGCTCCGAGCTAGTGGGTTTTTTGCTTTGAGCGGGTGACGAGCATTGTTGAGGAGGCGCTTGAAGCGGTGGGGTTGGTGGGTCGGTTGTGTTTTTTGTTTGTTTGTTTTTCTTTTCCTCTTTTCTTGTTGGAGGGTGGAGTTCGGGGATCAGGTGCAGGGCTTATATCAGGTCAATTAGTGATGCAGACTGATCGACTGTTCAACATGAGCGTGTTGCACCGCGAGTAGAAGGCATGGACGAGGGTGCTCCTCCAACTCCTGTGGTACTCGAAAGTTCGCTTTCCAGCTCCATTATGGACTTGGGCCAGACAGAAGGATACCACCACAATTTCGGCACTCCGTATGGGAGGGAGGGTCGCGAGGGTAATTTGGACGAAGGTAACATCCGCGTTGGTAATGGCGGAGGAGTAGGAGTTGGGGAGGATGAAGAGGATAAGCTAGACAAGGAATGCGAAGGGATGGGGAGGAAGCGACGGGCCGAAATCTGGCAGGATGCTGAAATGGACGCTCTTGTAAGAGCCTTTCGGGAGGTTCATATGAAGCTCACATCGGCAGCCGGGAATGGAAAGAAAGTGAAGCAGATTTTCAAGTCAGCTAATGATAAGTGGCAGGAAGTCAGGATGCTACTTCTAGCCTCGGGAGTGGACAGACAGCCCAAAGAAATCGAACGGAAGTGGTCTAACCTTTCGACCGCGTTTAAGCAGATCGCTGACTGGAACAATAACAAAAAAATGGGGCGCCCAAGTTATTGGGATTTGGACGAGACCTTGAAGAAGGAGAAGACCAAGGCGAAGGAGCTCCCAGCCACATTTAGGGTGCAGCTTTTTGAAGCCATGGCGGAGTTTATGGGTGACCGCCAGGGCCCTCGTAGTCGATCTCCCGCACAAGCGGCCTCTCCTGGATTTCTGCCAGTATTTTGTCTTCCTCGTCCGTCTCCTGCTCCAGGTGCCTTTACTCTCCCGATCTCCCTGACTCTCTTGTGAATGCATCCGCTCGATATGGAAGGTTTTTTATTAAACGATCTCTAATTTCCTGCGTCGTCTCTTTTTTCAGGTTGTCAAGGGTTTAATTGATATTACTGTCACATTCGGATGTATATGCGTGAGTAATGGAGTATTTAATATCCTCGGATGTGATGAAGTTTGCGAGCTTTGCGAGCCCGATGCGTGTAGTTCTTTGATTAATTCTATTTTCTCTGCATGCAGGGGTGGTTGAGGTACCATTGCCTTTGGAGAAGCTCGGTATCCATGGCAACCGCTTAGATGCTGCAAATCAGTAAGCCGTGTTGTTTTTTAAAGTTGGCCTAAAAAATTGCTGTTCTAACTAGTCAACTGAAGCCTCTAGCTGAGGGTTTGCAGTTGGGTCGGCAGTTTCAGTGAGTGTTTTTTTTGCTGAAGTGACCTAATTATGCCTATCATTATGTTTGTGTATCGTCAATATCATGCTAATTCAGCCGTGGTTTGTGCATTTGATTCTGTATTTCATTATAGGAAAAGGCGTCGGGTTGTTATTCTAGCTCCAGGCCGTTTTAATCCACCCACGTACATGCATCTTCGCATGTTTGGTTAGTCTATCTACTCTTTCACTCTTTGGGTATTTGCTATGTTGAGCACACGGATAATAAGTTGATGCTTATGCATGCTTGCTGTTTCGCTATTGTAGAGAAAGGCTCACGATGTGCATTTTGTTAAGCATTGCAGAGTTGGGAAGGGATGCACTTGTAGCAGAAGGGTATCATGTGTTGGGGGGGTACATGTCTCCTTTCAATGACCTGTGCCACAAGAAGGTGCCACTCAGTTCTTTTCTAAGAAGTTTAGCTTCGTTGCGAAGCAATTCTCAAGTGTAGCATATGTTTTGTTGTTAGTGGTGTGTTAGACTTCTAATCACGGGTAACCCTGGCTTAAATCTTTTCACTTATAGGGTCTTTAATGGACGCCTGCAAAAGAGTAGACGCCCATTCAGAAGCTTCGTTTATAGTGGAACTTAATCATGTCTTGGTGCTGATACCTGTACATGTGGAAATGGGAAAGGGGCTTGCTCCCGCAGAGCAGCGTATCAGGATGTGCGAATTAGCTGTTGCTGATTCTCCTTTTATAATGGTCGATCCGTGGGAGGTGAGTTCTGCACTGAAAATACCATCGTCTCTAAGTATATTTCTCCCATCTTTGCCTTGATTAAATTCCGACCCTAATGTGCTGGGTGGGATGGATTGAAGTAGGCTAAGCAGAACTCATACCAAAGAACGCTTACTGTATTGGCTAGGATCGATATGTTGGTTAACTTCAATAACTTCGCCCCTGATGGTAAGTGCTCTGTTCATTCCTCAAGATGTGTAGGATTCTTGAATATCACGAACTCATTTATCAATAGTTGCCATGTGTGCCTTTTGCGCTAGACTTGTTTATGGAATATAAGAGTCGTTTGTTTTTACCTGGCGGTAATGATGAAATGGTTTTGCAGAAAAAGTAAAAGTGATGCTGCTTTGTGGAACTGATGTGTTAGAGTCCATTGCAACTCCTGGGGTATGGTTGTCGGATCAGGTTAGTTTTTTTTCCTATGTATGAATTCGTTTCTTCCAATCCTCTCACATGTTTTGTACCCAGTCGGATGATTTACACGATATTTATTCATGTTTTCTTTCAATGAAATATTTTACAAGTAATGTTTCAATGTTCTGTGAGGAGGGCATGTTCTACAATGCATTGATGTTTGATAAGCCTTAGTTTGACAGACTTTTTTTTTTTTTTTTTTTTTTTTCCGTGTATGTGAGCAAGGTCTGACAGACGAAACGCTTTTCCTGCAGGTGAGAACACTATTGCATGAATATGGAATTGTGTGTATAAACCGAGACGACAAGGATGCACGACGCCTTGTGTTTGAACACGAAATTCTGTATAATAATCGAGTAAGTAATCTTAGTGACTCGTCACCATAATTTTTCCAGGGTTTAGGGCCTGTTGAGAAGCTTTTGGAAAGTGTTATCAAGGATATGTGCTACCATAAAATTTGCCGTGTGATTTATGAATTTGCTGTGAATCGTTGTGTTTTAGATCAAAGGATCTGGGTTCTAGATAATGTCCACAGTGTGTTCCCGAAGTGGTCGAGGAGTTGCTTTTATATCTTTATTTTGTGCGTCAATTCGCAGAGACAGATATTGGTGGTGGATGGAGTTATTGAAAATAATATAAGTACTGCTGCAATAAGGTATTTCAGATACGCTGAGCTGGTTTTATTTTTGTTACTCCATCACTCGAACCTTATTGCTTTCACGTATACCATAACAAGTAGATGGATGCCTGTTTCATTAGTAGAGATCTTCTTGGCTAAATATCAGATAGTAAATTGTATTGTTTAGACTTCTGTGCATATACTCATGCTATTTTAATGGGCGTCTACTCTTTTGCAGGCGAAATTTGTCGAGGGGCTTGTCAGTAAAGTATTTGATTCCTGATTCAGTAATCGACCATATCAATATGAACCACGTATATTCATAATGTTATCTCTTCGCAATGAAGCTTGTTGCAGCAAACCTATGTGAGCTAGATGACCAGGTGTTGAGCTCTTCTGACGATCTGTAGATGTCTCACACTTAAACGCAATCTTCTGGAGAGGATGCAGGGTTTGCTATATTTCTTGAAATAGAACATGTCTCTGAAATGCCAGACTGCCATTGATTTGTTGCAAGATTTCTTGTATACATATATGGACTAAGCTTGTCGCTAAATCGCTTACTACTTGTCTTGTTTTAAAACAGTGTCTGGTCGTTGGTTGTGTAGCTGCTAATAGCTTTCTTTCAAGTGATTTTTTTAACGGTTTTGTTGGACTTCAATTTACAGCTTGCATGTTGACATAATGTTGGAGGAACCACGCAATCGACTCGATTAACCCAACTTCTATTTCCAGGTTAGTCTGCTTCAGAAGTAGGCACTGCACAAAGTCTTCATTCAGAATCGTTCTTGAGCACCGTAATTAAGAATGTGTCTTGTCTTCAGCAATTGTGGACCTGCTTGACAGTGTCTTCTGCAGTTTAAACTGTACGCGGCTATCTGTAACTGATTTTGTTTTACAATCAATCTAAATGGCAGAGTAATTATGTACTTCATTATGCCTCCGTAGTTCGAAATATGAATTTCATGCCGTTAGAGGATTTTCTACGAAAATGTATTTGTTCTCTCTCAAGACAACCTCGCGATTTCGAAGTACATTTCTAAAGAATTTCACGAGAACTCCATTCCATGCGTAATGATGTTTCGTTGCTGCAATTAGGAATTTATGAAGTAATTGGGTAGTCGGAAATATATTCTGCAGCAAGTTTTGTAAATAGTACTTCACATCACGAAAAATCACACACGGAATTTGCGTAGACAAAAATTGCAGGACCTTTCGAAGTATTGTGTTCTAGATTTAAATGCTTGAGATTATCAATCCGAACAAAACCTCGGACTGTAAGAGAGAAGATCTAGCAGGTGATTCTCGACGCCAGCAGTGAAAAACGAGGCTAGTTGTTAGACCCGGGTTAGCTGGGCCAACTGGAACTTCCGACTTTACATCTGTCCCATATCTTGGTAAACACCGACGCGGACCTTGCCTCAGAATCCCATGCATTCAGCCAAGGTAAACATTGGACACAGAATTGGCACACACCGTCAACGAAGGTCATTATCCTTACGTCCAGATTACGAATTTTTTTGATCAAGCTGGTCAAGGGTAATTAGTACGACTCAAACCAACGGTCGAGGATACCAGCAGGACAGATCACCTCGAGGACCAGCTGGGTCTAGTGTCATCATTCAGTTGGGTGTAGTTAACATCAGCAATCCAGTCCACTTGCCAACATAAAACAAATGTTGTAGTTGCCAATGATTTTTGTTGAGAGACACAAGAGTAGTTGGAAGTAATGTGCACACACAAGAGTGTATAGATGAAGAGAGAGCTTTTTATTTATGTATTGATGTGGTTGTTTCTTGTACACAAAGAGAAGGGGAGAAGATAAACAGTTTCTCTCTACTACATTCCAAACATTGTAGCTATAGTATTTACTATAAACTACAATAAATATTATAGAGAGCGCCAGCTACATTTTATGCTCTCAACACTCTTCTTCACTCATCATAATATTTATATAACATAAAATTTGCATAGAATTATGATCTATACTTTTTTATAAACTTGCAAGATCAATAGCTATTGCCTCATTAAAACCTTATCTAAGAAAACCTTATTGTATTCAAGGGCAAAACCATAGATGAAGGAAAAAGAGTACAACATTTATTTATTTATTTATTTATTTATTTTTAATTATTTAAAGAATTCATTAACTTTTTTGCTCAAGAAAAGAAAGTTGTTGCATGCAAATGCCATAAGTGAGTTGGCAACAGTTGTACAAAAAGAGAACTTTGATGAGGAGATCAACAAGTTTATTTGCAGATTCAATTTTCTTGATCTTAAGAGTTTGATCAGTAATCAAGTCATAAATATAACTAAAATACTTTGGATTAATATATTTTATCATGTTATCTTTAATGAAACCAACTTGCATTTGTGCAATACAAGTGCTATTATTTTTATACAAGATAGTTGGAGAATCATCATATAAAAGTCCTTAAGTTGTTTGAATGTTTTTATCAGTTGATTGCAATCAAATACATCTTCAAGATGCTTTATGTAAGGTAATAATTTTTGTATGGTTAGATGAAATTATAATTATAGTTTGTTTTACTAGTTTTTATGATATAGCAACTTCATGTTCTAAAAATATATAGTTTGTTTAAGATTTAGTTGTTGTAATATCAGATTTATATCCTGCATCATAATATCCAACTAATTTTGGATCTATAGATTGTATGTAGTATAATCCTAAGTTTTCAATGCCTTTTGAATAACAACATATATAGTTGATGCCATTCCAATGTCATAGTGTTGGACGTGCATTGTATCTTGCAAGAACACTAATTGCAAATGCAATATATGGTCTTGTAGATGTGGTTAAATATAAAAGTGCTCCAATCGTTGCAAGGTATGGATATTGAATTCCCAATATTTCTTCATCTTCTTTATATGAACGGTATATATCATCACCATCACAACGACATCCAACCATTAGTTTTGACAATAGATAAGCATTAATCATATTGAAACTCCACAAGATTTATCTAATATATGTTAATTAATAGAAAAAAATGCTATCACTTGTGAGATGCATAATCTAAGACCAATGTAGAAAGTTATTTTTCTTAGCATTTTTATTTTAAACTTACAAATAAGTAGGTTAATAGCTACAATACATGTAGATCTAGTACTCATTAGATTAAGATCATCAACATATACAACAATGATTACAAAACTATTTTTTTCTCGTTTGATAAATAAACAAGGAATTAATGGAACACTTATAAATTTATTTATAATTAAATAATCTTAAAGATATTAATACCACATAGGTTTAGATTATTTTAGACTATATAGGGCTTTATGTAATTTAATACCATAATATTGTCCTAGAGTAGGTCCATTTAGAGTTCCCATTTCCAAACCAAGTAGAACTTTCATATAGATATCTACATTAAGAGAACCATATAGATATGCAATTATCACATCCATGAGATGCATCTTAAGGGTGGCATGAACTACCATTCCAATAATACATTGAAATGTAATTGAATCCATAACTAGAGAATATGTGGATTCATAATCAATTCCAAATCATTGGATAAATCTTTGGACAATAAGATGAGTTTTATAGTGGATTATTTGACCCTTAATATCTTGCTTAGATACTAATATCATCTTATATTCCATAAGATAAGATATAAGAGTGTTTATAATTGGACCAAAGACTTTTTTTCTTACACAAAGAGACCTATTCTTTCTCTATGGTAGTTTTTCATTTTAATCAGCTAGAGTAATGTATAGTTTCTTCAATGGTTTAAATTTCAGAATCTTTTTTCTTGCAAGAAAGAGCTTTTGCAATCATGCAAGAAAATAATTCATCTATTGTAATAGATGGTCTATGTCAAATGTCATTTATAGCATAATATGGAATAAATAATTCTTTGCTCAATTTTATTTTATTCCTCTTAATTTTAAGATTTTCTATTGTATGAGGTGAAGATATAATATACATAGATATATCATCATTAATTGATAATCTTGTAGTTTTAGTAAGAACTTCCATAGAAACAATATCAAAATTAATAAATATTATAGTCTTCTTCTTATGTAGTTGCTTATTTGGTCAATGAGTCATTTTAATTTTTGATGTTATTACCTAAGATATATTAGTTAGTGGTATTGCAATCTAAGCAGGTATATTTTAAGCCTCATTAATAGAAAATCTTATAATCTAAGGTACATCATTGAAGCTATTAGGTGTTTCATCTATGATCCATTTTAGATACAAAATCTTGGAAACTTAAATTTCAACTAGGTTATATTATAGGATCAAAATTTATTATAAATATTTTTAGTGCTTCAAATATAAGTACTCTATTTCTTTATTGATTAGATATTCTTTCTAAAAGAAATGGGAATTCATTCTCTTCAAAATGGAAATTTTAAAAACATGCACATAATAATATGCTACTTGATGGATCAATAATAAAAATAATGCTTGGTGAATTAAAACCAACGTATTTGCCTTTTTGTTGATGAACTCCAATAATATGCCATTAAGGTTTTGATACCAAAATCCAAGCATGATAACTAAACATCTATAAGTAAGATACATTAGGAACATGATCTAAAATGACCTCTTGTGGTGTAATAATTTCAAGAGAAGGATGGAGGTGTATTAATGCTGCAACATGTAAAACTGCATGATCCCACATAGATGTAAGTAAATTTGCATGAAGAAATAGTAGCTGAATAATGAGTTGTATATACTTTATAAATGACTTTGCAAGTCCATTTTGAGCATATTCATATGAAATACAATATATCAATTCAATCTCTATTATAGTACAATAGTCTTCAAAAGACTTTGATGCAAATTCTTTTGCATTGTCCATATGTAATGTTTTGATAGAATAATTAAGAAAATAAACTTAGAAATAAATAAGCATAGATATAAGATTAGCTAACATCATGTTTTAGATTGATAATAATAAAAAATGTGATTATTTGCCTAATCCATCAATAAAGTTCAAAAAATGATAAAATAGTCCAAATATTAGATTAATAGGACCACAAATATCATTATACAATATTGGTAGTAATTCTCATGAGAGTTTCTAAATTGAAGGCCAAGCAATCATCTTGCCTTGTAAATATGCATGACTTATTTCTTTAAAAATTGTATCTGTAGGTTATACTTAGTTATACATAGAATTATCTTCTAAAATAATGTAGATCCTAGATGTCTCAATTGTCTATGTGAAAAAAAAAACGTAACTTTCAATGATAGATGATGCAAAATTAAATATAATGAGAGGTTGGATTGCAATATGATATAAACCATTTGTCATAGCAAAGGCTTTTTCAACAACTTAATGGTTGTATACAAAAATAAAAACCTTCCATCTATTTAAAATGGTGGTTGAGAGATAATAACTATTGGCATACATATCTTAATACTTGATCAAACTTTGAGGTATTGAGGGCACAAACATTGCATATTCACATTTTATGATAGAGCTTACAAGAAATTTTACCAAACTGCTGAGGGTTTAACCAAACTCATTGTAGCTGGTAATGTGCCTGAAACCATTGAAGTTCATGCGCTTATTAGTGCTGATGCCCTTGTTGCAATTGTTGCAGCTAATAACCTGAAGCCTGCTCCTGCCCTTGGTGAAATGTAGGTATCAGCCTATTTTTGGATGTTGGATGCTTTAATGCTTGTATGTTTTTGAGTAGACTATTAAGTAGGAAGTTTTATTCTTGATTTATAAATTCGTATGAATTTTATTGCATGTGTTATTGCAAACTTTTAGTTGCATATGTCGTGAAGGTGTGTGCTCTGTTCATTCTGTTAGACCGTATTCGTTGTTTTCAAGTGTTCAAGGCTTCACACTAGTGTTATAAATGCACCAAGTGCATATAAAACCCAAGACTGGTTTAGATTATTTCAAGTCGACAACTAAAACTTTTATTCACAAAATTTCCCAAGAGTTTTAAATCAACGAATGCGGTGTTCTGTTTATTTCCAGCTACCTGGAGAGGCTAGAGAGCTTGATGAGGAATATCGCAGTTTCAAGGAAAAGAACGAAACCGTCCGTGGGCTAGGTTATGCGAAGGTATCATTCTTGTTAAAATTCAATGACCAGATCTGAAGTTTATGTGCGCTGCAAAGTTTATGACGCTGCAAAGGCTATCAGTTGTGCTTTTCGTGGAGTTTGTGTTGAGCTTCAGAACCTTCGCCGTCCAATTGCAAGTGATGTCGGAAGATCTGAGCTAGTCAAAGCCCTTGCTTCATACTTTTTTGGCTTGGAGGGATCATGGTTGGACTCGATATGTTTGTTCATGGAGAGGCAACTTATTGGTTCCCCACCCAGTTATGTAGGTTGCAGCGCATGAGGTCAGTTGACAGAAGCTGTTCTCCGTAGGCCACATAATGTTGTCCTTGTCGATGAAATTGAGAGGTTGCATATGTCGTGAAGGTGTATCCTCCAATAGCCATATTTGAGGATGTATCCTGGTATATTTAACATGATGGTCCAGATTTTGGAAGATTTTCATCTTACTGATAGAAAGGGGAGAATTGTAGATATTAAGAATATACTCCTGATTATGACCTTGAACTTTGGATGCAGCGTCATTGAGAAGGGTGCTGGTTGCATTGGTTCTCAGTTGGGTCACGGCGAGAAGAATTCAAGCTACAACCTAGGCATTGTTAACGAAAAGCCATGTTAACGAGGAGTTGAAGCAGTATTTTCGGCAAAAGTTCTAGAATAGGCTGGATGAGATTATTGTCTTCAGGCAGTTGAATAAATCTTACGTTAAGGAAATTTCCGGCATTTTGTTGGAAGAGGTGTTTTAGCGACTGGAGAAGAAAGAAATCGACGTTCAGGTTTGAGATACTTTGAAAATTTTCGTTTCGTTTTTAATTAGCCTGGACGTTTTGTTGGAAATTAAGGAGGGTAGTTCAGCCATGATTGGTGTGATTAGTGCAGGTGTGACAGTGTTGAACGCCATTACTGGATCATCCTCAAATATGGCTATTGGAGCTCCAGTTGGCATTGCCTGATTGTAGTATTGAGGCTCTAATTGGGTGGCATTACTATCATTGTACTCAACCTTCGAGTTCCCTCCTGGAAAGAGTTCTCGAAGTGGATTTGTATAACAAAACAATGTTTATAAATGCGCAATGTCGACGAGTAAATATGTTTGAACGAACCTTTCACGTTTTCAATGCTTTCTCTGAGCTGAATGATTCCTCTCCCCTTAAGTTCAAATGGTCCCTAACTCTTCATCCTTTACTTTGAATGAACTGTTGTTTAATAACCAGTGATTGTACGAGGGGATGTTAACACTTAACAGCAATGGTAAATGAGTGTACTGTACACATTTAGAAATGCTCTTTAACTAAGTTACATATCAAGACGCTGGTAGTTTGCACGACAAATGGGACAACTGAGTTCACATTGTGAAATCCGTTCAGAAATAGTATTGTAAGCTTCAAAGGCAGAGATGCACCCTCTATGGAACATATGGCTGCAACTCAACCATGACAGTGGCTTACCTCCTTGCTGCATCGGAGCAATGCAAATCGGACAATCACGATCGTATCTCTCTTCTGCCTGCAATTTTAGACGTTTAAAAACATCAGAAATCGTTTGAATAAGTTATTTTACTGCCGTCTAGAATCTGTGCATATGTCTACTGTCATTTTACAAAACTTCATGTTATTCAAAAAAAAAGAGTTGTTTAGACCTTAGTGATGACGGCTTGCCAATCCACTTCTGGCACGCAATTTTCAACGATTAGATGTGTCAATGCTTGAGATGCCTTTTGTTGAGCATCATGGATGTCTTGGTTGGTCTTTGATACAGTCTCATCAATCTCCTTGAATAGCTCGTCGATCTCTTTGTCTTGTACACCCAATTGACCAAGAAGGTGGTCCGTTGATGAAGCAAGCTGTTTGTAAACCACAAGTGGACTTGCAGTTTAAATCTTTTATGTGCATTCTTAGTGACAGAAAGAGGATCAAGGAATATACCATTTTGAGGAAACATTGTCTTCTGCATGGAAGGAGATGGCTGTACTTTTTCCTGACATAGTAGCCTCGAAATGCAGATTGTATCCTATCCAAGATGGCATGCCTATTCGTTAATATTGTAAGGAAAAACGTGCAAAACTCTGACTTGATAGATCGCAGATATAGAATGGGGAAAATATGAAATACAATAATAAAAAAGTGATGATAATCATACTGCAATTTACCTCTCAGCACACAAGGCTTTGCTCAATGCAACATGAACGTTTTTCTGGTAAGGTTCTGCTCGGCAAATGGGACAACATCGTATCCTTGAAAACTTCTCGAAACTTTGAAGACAAAGCTGAACAGATTTTTCAAGGAATTAGGTTAAGGGTATGAAACTAGTGTGACATGTTGTTGAGATTGTGCTCAGAAAAGCAAGTGCTGCATGTATTTTCTGTTAAGTCTAACAACTGGCACTCACAGTCACACCTCATGCTATTCACCGCAATGTGGGGGACATCCATCTCCGCTACTCATCAATCAGATATTAAAAACGTATAATAATTGAAAATTATATGTCGTGTCTGCTGAAACAAGGATGACGATGAGTTGTGACAAGTGAGCACACCTTGTGGAAAGCGTGCGAGCAGCTTAGAATCACCTATTCAGGGGAGCAAAATATTTATGCTGCCGATTAGTACATTTTATGGTAGGATTGTGCACGTAAAGCTACACTGTGCAACTGGAACATCACGAGAAGGTTTAACCTGCTGCTTCTTCAATCCAAACCGTTCCAAGCATATTGGACATGGATGCAAAAAGTCTCTCCTTCCTCTCGAGATTCGCAGGACCTCTTCCCATTGCAATGGTGTAAGTTTCTTGGCATTGATTGTGCGAACCGCATCTGTAAATTCGCTTATTCCCCAGTAATACATCAAGATTTACCACAGAACAGAGGGTGATAATAAAAAAACAAATCTGAAATGTTATGTGGGCATGGCCACACGTAACAGTAACCTCGTCTAGAAAAGCTGACTATGAATAAGATCCTGAGTACAAGACATAGCTATACAACCTCACCGGCACGTTGAAGTTGATAATTTTGTCTCAGAAACACAGAGCAATTTCACATTTGAGCAACGAACCATTCGCAAGCGCGGAGGATGTCTGCAACAATGTCGGGGAGCTGACCCCATGCCTTCGACCTGCCACCTACAGATAGTCGTTCGATTCATTTCAATCGTTAGTGCTCGTTTGTATGCCTTGCGTGGATTGGTATGAAAAGCGCGAGCCAGTTTCACTAGTTGTCAATCACACGGTGTATATGAGATTATTATTTCATACTGTAAATTAGAGAAGGGCAATGATCTTTCGCAGTATACACTTCTGTTCAGAGGATATCACCACCACCACAGCTTTAAAACACTTTTCAGGACAGTTGAAAGAGAAATACTTGGGTAAAAGCCTCACGAATTGGTCCAATTTTGCCTTGGATTTGAGATTGCAGCACAGCGGCGGCGTGAACATCCTGTCCTCCACAGGATCACCACTTTCAGGGCACTAAATTAGCACGAGACATCACTGAAGGCAGTTAATGCGATAAATCTATGGAACCTCATTCTCCGAACATCATCATGTGGATAATCTTCAGACGTTGCAATAATGTTTTTACGATGTACGAATTTTCGTTATGGTCTACACTTATTCAGAAGAAGTCGTTTCAATATCAGCCATGCGAGTGATCGAATATGCAGGCACGGAAGGTGTCGCTTACCGAGGAAGTACGGAGGTATTTCTCGCTGAATGTTCGAGGTATTCTCCTCATTTATGCGTGGCAGACAAGCATCTAAAACAGACAATCAGCTAATTCTCCGCTTGTCCGCTATTTCATCGCAGTCTGAGTGAATACTTTTACATATGGACCAGTTTAAGAATCTCTTGATCGATCAGGCTGTGTGTCGTCACTGCTTAAGAACAACCAGCTTTCACGCAAAGGACATTAGGTCAACACATGCTGTTTGTCAGCATCCACTCTTTGGACATTCGGGTGTAATGCAGGTAACCTAAATTCAATGTTCAGTTTCGAAAGGTGAGATTGTGAGAACCCTCCACCTCCAAAACCACTGATCTCTCGCAAATCAACTGACCAGATTACAGAAAATATGCTCATCATAAATTGTCTTCTACATCTGAATTGCACAGTCTAGAATGATCAACTGGACTTGGGGACCAACATTGGCTCACCTTGATTGATGCACAATATGTCGCATCAGGATGTAGATAGACATGCATACAACCTGTTTCAAATCATACCCTTGTGGCAACAATAAAGTTGCAGAAAATGATAACATCCAGGATATCAATGAAAATATGAACACTACAATTGAATGAGCTAACTTTGTGTGCATAGGTTAAATTAAAGCCACGATGATTAGTTCTCAATGATTTTCATTGTGCATTGACCTATATTTTGGTGCTACTTTTTGACTTCCATCATCAGATTCCACATCAGTCTCATTGGTATCATCACAAACATCCTCCACAGGCTCACCGTCGAGAATCTGTTACGCAGCAGCTGGGAAAGCTTCGGCAGAATTACGACCACTTAAGTTAAAGCTAAAACCTGCACTGACTGCACAGAATTGATCAGAGCAGGAATTTTTAAACAAGAAATTTTGATACTTACCAAAGATTAAAAGAACAGAACCAAGTGTAAATATGGTCAGTGTTGTAAATGCACCACTCCAACTCCACCTGATACAGCACCAAGAAAAAGGACAAGGTGGTCATTCTCCATCACTAGCAACGATGGTTCGATGAGGAACTTTTTCTTGTAGCATAGTCCTTGGAATATTACAGAATTCCAACTTCGTATTATCATAATGACCTCCTAAAACACAGACATAGCAAACCAGCAAACGTCCGGGGCGAAATGGGTTTAACCGCAGAAAGCAACGTGCTCACAAAGTTTTTAGAAAGCACATTATACTTTTGAGTGAAAACTCACCTTTGTTGCGAGTTTAATAGAATTTTCATTTGTGACTAGTAAATCGAACTGTTCACATTCGTTCTACCTGATGCCAGAAAATAACCTTCGATTCAACTAACCATAGGTATCGGAAGACTGTCCTTCACTCAAAGCTTTCGAAAGGGTGGCACTTTACAGCTTATTATGCAAAGAAATAAACAGATACTTTCATTACTACAAGGAAGTCCGGCAAACTTATCGTAAGCATCATAGGCTTGGCCTCGCTACATGATTGATGAATAACGCGCAGCTGCTCTTCAAAGGATTTGCTCACGAAATGCGGCTGGAAGGGGCCCATGTTTACGGCCACCTCCAGACGCTTCTCCATGTTCTGCCGTATCTCAAATCCCTCCTCCAATTGGCAGGTATCCGCGATAATTTTGCCGGAAATAACATGATCAGATGAGAGTGTTTTATTTGGAAAACAATTGGACAAGCCTTTCCATCCGAATCAAATCCTAATGGTTTAACTCCATGCTACAATGTGACCTTAGTTCCAAAATAGATTCATCGTGTTGGACTTCGACTTTCGCGTTGTTCACGCTAGAATTGTTGCGTTCGAACGTGATGATGGATTTCATAAAGAAAAATGCATCCTATCATCTACAATTTCATTAACCAATACAAAACTTCGCAAAAAATCCAGAATGCATATCCAGCAATAAAAATATCATATAATTCATCATGCAATGTACACTCTAAAGATTCACCAATTCAAACGATAACAGAGATCCGAAATCTTAACCTTCAAATTCAAATTTTCAGTACCATACCTAATGTAAGTGTCCTTCACAAAGTAAAAAAGAACACTTCCATAACAGTTCACTGCACAAATGCTCCTACCAGCAATGCTAAAGTGCTGGCTACTCCAACACAGGGAATAGCGTGTCCAGGGTAGCTCGCTGCTTAAATTCACTGACCAAGCATCAACGTCCGAAAAATCAACCACACGACCACAAAAGCACACATTTCTGGTACCAAAACTGTTGCAGAAAAAAATCCGTTATTGTTTGCATACTGAGTTCACATCGTTTGCCAAACGATACATAGAAGCCATTAAAAGAGCACGCCGATCTTCATCCTGACTGGTGTCCGTGCACATCAATTCTCTTTTCTCCTCATGAAAAAGTCGCACTCGCATGTCTCCCCTTCTGCCTGAAGCTAGTTGAAAGAGATCACTACATGAAAAAATCCATGTTACTCAACACCCAGTACAACCTACGCTACTACCCCTTGTTTCATCCTACGAAACTCGGGGTCGGCAAACTTTCAACAGAAACCACTCTCCAAAAACCGCACTCTACTACGACTCATTTGCGCTGCCACATCTACAACACCGTGCCCCATCCAATTCATGTAATCCTACGTAATTATCCCCAGCTTTCGCCTCGCTACACATCCATGCGTATTCATGGCATGCCTCCAATTCATGCCTACCAATTATTCCTCACCCTCCCCATGACCATCATCTGCATTGCACACACCACACCATCCAACAGCCCCCATGCACACACTTCGACTCCGCCGGACTGGGCCTAAGATTCGAAGAGACGATGCAAAACACCACTCCTCACATCATTACCGTCCATGACCATCAAGCATCGAGTCCCAACCCCCAAACCTCTGGCATCAAACTGCGCGAAACCACACCGCAAATACAAAATGCACGCACACTGATTTTCATTTGCCGTGTCAAGGAGAACCGGTGGAGGTCTTTACACCGCAATCCCAACCAGGTCAAGCCCAACATAGAAAACTCCACTGAATCCTCACAGAAACTTCATGAGCATCAAATCATTTGCGCTCTCATTCCGCCTCTTCACAGACTGGGAATCTCGCCGACTTGGTCACAAGGGCTTCATCTCTATGGCTACTCAGAAAGACAAAAATATTTAGGGTTTCCGCCTCCGCCCCACTCGTTCCACTGCACACGCCCAGACACACAAGACCACTAATAATCGTTCCCTCAAATCTTGTCGATGTCTTCGTCCTCGAATTCCACATAATCGTCGTCGCCGCCACCCTCCTCGTCATCCATGCCGCCGGCAATACCCTCGTTCAGACGCACGTTCTCGGGCAGCTCGCTATACGCTTTCAGAAGCCTGGCCTCGTCCGGCTGGTACTTAAGAATCACGTCCGCCTTGTCGTCCTGGTAATCTCTCAGACCTACCAAAATAATATCCCCCGACGCAATCCACACCTTTTTGTGCATCTTCCCGCGTATGTGGCACAGCCGCTTCGTTCCATCGATGCACAGCGCCTCGCACCGCCCGTTGCCGAGCATCCTCAGTACCTGCGCATACTCTTGCCCGTCCTCCTTGAACACCAGCTCCCGCTTCTCGTCCTCCGCCTCGTTCTTTCCTCTCTTCCGGTTCTTTCCTCCCTTTCCCTTATTCTTCGGCATCCTGACAAATTCCCCTCACACGCCCCACCACAAAATTCACCGCAAACTCCAACCCAACCTTGTTCAACAGCACGACGCTCTTGCTCACTCGTTCGCTTGCTCGCCTGCGGCGCACACACGGCTGCAGCAGGCCTGAATATACTTACTGGCTGTAGCGGACTCCTGACGCAAATGACAATGCGAGCGGGCCGCCTTGTGGGCACCTGATCCCGCGCCATACGGGCCCTGTAACCGTCGTCGGAGCCAACCACTGCATCCCAAAGGGTGCCCATGACCGCAGCGATGCTTCACATACAAGCAAAGGGAAGGGTTGTGTGGGAGCTCTGAACTGGGCTGCCAAAAGCAATGCTCATGTGTGAATTCTTTAATTGCTACAAGTAGGCATCAAGCGGTAAATGAATTGTGACAGATCACATTTCTTTGTGAATAAAATCAATAGGATGTGTTTGAATATGTGAATGGCCATAAAAAATAATTTTGGAAGAAGACTGAAATCTCAACAAAAAAGTATGAGTTTTTATTATTAGAGGATTGAAATTATTGCTTAGAGATTTTGGATTTTATTTTGTAAGTATGGATTATGGTGCCATGTCATTATTATGGCATCAGTAGAAAATTGTAGGAGAAATAGGATTATAGAAAATATTTGATTTTTATCATTTTAATTCATGATATAAATATATGGTTTACATTTATGCAAATTATGATATAAATTTAGAATCAGGCTATTATTTTATTGAAGTAAATTATTATTTTTTGATATCTATATAATATAAGAAAATATGAAATTTATATTGAATGTAATTTTTAATATTGTAAATTATATTTATATTCAAATAAATGGTTACAATTATTCCACACGAAGATTTTAACAATTTTTTTAGAATATTCTATTAAGTTTTAGAGGTTCCAAAAGATTCTAGAAAGATTTCTACAAAGTTTCAAAATATTCTTAGAATATTTTAATAGATTCTAAAAAGTTCTAGGAAAATTAAAGAAATTGTCTAAGAAGCTTCCTAGAGTTATTTCATCTTTAAGCAACATAGAAATTTCTTAATATCTAATATATATTAGAATTGATGCTGAAGAGATCCTCAATCTTGATAATATATTTTTTAGAGTTCTAGCTCATTTCTCTTAATGTTGATCTTATACTTATCTAGTTAAATCAAGTTCTTATTAGCTTTCTTGTTTAAATTCTTTTATTCAACTTCTTGTTTGATTTCTTGTATAGTGTATCTATGATAGTTTGTCGAGATTGCCATCTTATCAATATTAGAGTTTGATCCTTCTTGATAGAAAGTAGATTACTCCTCTCCTTGAAAGCATCTAAACACTTTAGATGTTGCAAAGTATCTTCTTCTAAATTAATATTGTTTGAAAATTCTTTTATTTTTTAAAAAATGGCTGGAGGTGAAGGCATATCATGGACATACATATTTACGATGATATTTATCTATATGATTAAATAAAAGTAAATAAAAGTAAATTTATTTCATAATATGTTTTAGAAAAGCTTTTCAGAAGCTTCTTAGATGCTAAGTTTACTTTACTTATGTTTATAGTTGATTGGAAGATTAGAAATTTGGTCAATAAGTTAACCACGTGTCTATAGCTTGCAAAATAAGCTAATTATGTGGCATACATATAAAAAACTTATCTTGCAAGTTAAGATACACATTTTGTAAAGTCAACACATTTTGGAGATCCTATAGGATATTGCCATGTAGCTCTTAGTTAAGAATATATATAGAGACAAGAATGAAGCCTTTTTTACTCTTATCAATACCTTTTTAGTCTTTAGTCTTGTTTCAAGAATTTCTAGTCTTCTTATCTTTAGCAATAGTGATTCCAATTTAATACCATATTATCTTTGAGTGACTTTCTAGTTTTTTTGAGTGACAGAAGAATATATTAAAGATTTCTTTCTTCAAGATTCATGTTCTTAATAGTTTGACAAGAGTGCTAATTTACTATTTTTGTATTATTTTAGAAGTGAGTGGATTATCTCACTTCTATTGTTGTGTTTTAAAGGATGTAGACTATCTACCTTTAAACAAATAATCTTATTTCCTAAGACTAATTTTTTCTTTTAAGAGAGTAGATTATTTTTCTTTGTAAAATATTTCATTTGATATTAGAAGTTATAGATTATTTTTTTTCTAATTTAACTTTTTGAATTTATTTGAATTGTCTATGGAAAGAAAGTTTATAGATGCTATTTTCAATAGAAGTGAAAATAGATTTATAACTATTGTAAATATTTATGAGTTTGTCAACACTCTAAGAGTAAAAATCTCACATATTTCCAACATGAATCATGAAAGTACTATTCCTATGCTTATACAAGAAGTTCAAAGTCTGCATCAAAAAGTTGTGTAGTTGAAGGAAGCAAGTAGATCGACCTCACAACCAAATTTAGGAAGTTTTGCTTCTACAAGTATGATGGAAACAAGGATTATTATGTCTAAGAAGTTTGATGGAACAAAATCAAAATTTTGAAGATTTTTGCAATAAGTCAAGCTTTTCTTAAGTTTGCATCTTATCCAATATTTTGATAGATTTATTCAAGTTAGATTCATAGATGCACTTCTATCAAAAATTACTTTGTCTTAGTTTGCAACTTTAATAGAAAAAGTTTTGTGACTCTTTTATAATTTGAATTCATTCTTAGAAGTATTTATGGCCATATTTGGAGATAGTGATTGAAAAAGAGTAGTAGAGACCAAGCTCTTATCTTTATGGTATTGTATTACGTGTTGTCTTGTTTAAGAATGCATTGGACATCTAGATGTGGAAGGTGAGGTTGTGTTTCATAAATATGCAAGAAATTCTAATAGATTTTACTCACATGAAAAGAATATAATCCAAATTTTAATTCAAAAATATTAAAAAACACTCTTCATAGTAGCCTCAATCATACATAAATCCCAATTATCTTGTTACTTTCATATTTAAGCAATTTAGATTTTTTTTGAAAATCCTAACTCTAATCAGTGAGCTTTGACAAGCTGTAACTTCTAATTTGATCATCCACTTGATGTGAAATTTTGCATGCAATTGGCAATATTAGTCTTCTACATGCTCAAGAAATTTCAGCCCAATCCAACTAATAAATTGTGAAAAAACCTCAAAAATTGCATTGATATCACTTGGTCACCAACTTGAAAGGTGATGTAGAAGTTCTAGCAGTGATTTTTTCTTCTTTAATTATTAAATTCAACTCAAAATTGATATGTAGCTTGGTCTTCAAGTCTTCCAAGACCACACAAAAGTTTACCTTGATTTGACTAATAGATCTTTAGATATCATAGAAACCTTATCCAACCTCAAACTGCAAACGTCTGATATGTTCTTGTATCAAAACCCAGATATCTCCCAATTGCACCATTGGATTATTACAAATTTTCACATACACATAAAAAATCTAATTAACCAAGTACTTTTAAAATTTTAACCATGGATGTGATACCAATTTTATGAACTAGCTGAGAGTGCTAGCGCTAATTTCATTGCATAAATCCTAAGTTATCAATACAAACCTTGATTTTTAACAATAATTGCTAAGTTCCAACAAATCCTACCATAATTAGCCTTATATTTCTACAAGAAGCTTTAACCTAGCTCTCAAATCTTAATCTCCGATGTCATATTACGTGTTGTTTTGCTCAGGAATGCATTGGGCACTTAATTGTAGAAGATGAGATTATGTTTCATAAGTAGCCAAGAAACCCTAATAGGTTCTATCCATGTGAGAAGAATATAATCTGAATTTCAATTCAAAAGTGCTTAAAACAGTCTTCTTAGTAGTCTTAACCATATATAAATCCCAATTACCTTGTTACTTTCATATTTAAGCAATTTAGATTTTTCTTGTAAACCCCAATCCTAATCAGTGAGCTTTTACAAGCTATAACATCCAATCCGACCGTCCACTTAGTGTAGAATTTTGCATGCAATTATCAATGCAAGTCTTCTAAATGCTCAAGAATTTTTAGCCCAATCCAACTTAAAGATTGTGAGAAAACCTCCAAAAATTGCACCAATATCACTCGGCTGCCAAATTAAAAAGTGAAACAGAAATCCTAGCAATGAATTCTCCTTCTTCAACCGTTAACTTTTTTTCAAAATTGGTGTGTAGCTTGATCTTTAAGTCCTCCAATACTATGCCAATTTTCACCTTAATCCAACCAATAAATCTTTAGATATCATAGAAACCCTACCCAACCTCAAACTGCCACTTTCTGAAATCCTCTTGTGCTAAAAACTAGATATCTCTAAACCATGCCGTTAGATTATCACAAAAAATTTTATACACTTAGTACACCCAATACTCCAAATAATATTAAATTTTCAATGATAGATGTCATGCCAATTGCACGAACTAGCCAAAATTGCTAGCCCTAATTATATTATATAAAACCCAAATCATCGATACAAATTTTAACTTTGAACAACAATTACGAATCCCTCCAAAATCCTCTCAAAAAAATTCTTATGTCTTTAGAAAGAAATTCAAGCTAGCTCTCCAATCCTAACCTCCGATCTTCAAATGAAACCCTATTTTGCTCTAAGCTGTCATTTTAGTGGCTAGAGGTCTGATTTCTACCCTGTTTCACAAACGGTCGACCCCTGGGTATTAATCTATCCTATCCTAAAGATTTTTTAGCCCAACCCTACTCTCAACTTAATCCTAGTATCAAATATACTAATTATTTACCTCTTCTAACCTGATTTCATCAATTTATGGTCATTCTAAGGTAGTAGAAGAGTCTCTACAACTTAGAAGGTAAATTTACTAACTAACCTTCAACCTATTAATTATTAAGATAAGAAAATAACCTAAGAGGCTTTTATAAAAGCTATTTTTAGGTAACTCAAATTACAATTAAAGTAAGATAATTACATATTAATTAGAAATTCAATTTTGATTATAATTTCACTATATAGTCGTATTACATCACGACAACGATCATCGAATGAAAACCTATTTTATCTTGGGTGGTCGTTTTAGTGGCTAGAGGTCTAATTTAAACCCTGGCTTACAAATGGTCAATCTCTAAGTATCAATCTAATCTATTCTAAGGATTTTTTAGCCCAATCCTACCCTCAATTTAATTTTAGTATCAATCATACTAATTATTTACATCTCTTAATCTGATTTTATCAATTTTTGGTCTTTCTAAGGTAGTAAAAGAGTCTCTACAGCCTAGAAGGTAAAAGTACTAATTAACCTTCAACCTAATAACTATTAAGATAAGAAAATAAACTAAAAGACTTTTATAAAAGCCATATTTAGATACCTTGAATTATTATTGAACCAATATAACTAGATATTAATTAAAAATTTAATTTTGATTATACTTTCATTATATAGTCATATTACATTACGATAACAACAAAGATGAAGATTAGCAACTATATATGCTAGTGAATTCCAAAACTTTGCTTGTAATATGAATTAGAATGAAAAAATCTTTATCAATCAATTTTGATATAGATTGAAGAATAATGTCAAAGTTTTGTTCTTAATAATGTCAAAAGTAAAATCTTTAGAATAATTTATTGCTTAAGCCATTCCATGCAACAATGGATTATTTGAAAGATGTCAAGAACAAAGACTTGGTTAGAGAAGAATAAATCAAATAATGATGGTAGCTCCAAAGTTTTGAAAAACTTATTCATGAATGCCAAAACTAAAGCAAATTAATATGATATATTTTAAATCCTTCAAGAAATAAGAAAATATTTGATAATATCAAGAGGACTTATGCTTATATTATGGAAAAATTAAATACGTTGCTTTTGATTATCCAAAAAAACATCATAACTACAAAATAAAAAGCATAGTTGCCAAAGGAGATAATGTATTGAAAAACAAGTTTATCTAGCTACAATAGAAATCGTGGGACTAAGATCTTGTATAATTCCTAATAAACATCCTATTCTTTTCTTATATCCTTCATCTTACTTTACAATAGGAGTTTTTTTAGGATCAAAAAATCACAAAATCTTAGCTTTATTAGATTTAGAAGCCTCAACTTATTTTATAAACAAAGATTTTGTCAAAAAATAAGAAATATTATTAATCAAAAAAAATAAATTTGTATATGTAGAAGTCATAGATGCTTGTTTGTTATCTTTTGGAGATATTATGCATGAAACTGGGTTTTTAGATGTAGCAATTAAAGATCATATTAGCATAGTAATAGTTAATGTAATAAGATCTCTATTTAATCTAATTATTTTAGGATTATCTTACTTAAAAAGATATAATCCTTATATAAATTGGATTTCTTGTAATCTTAATTTTTCAAGTAGTTTAATTCAAAATCTCATTAATTAAATAAAAATACATAAATCTAATACATCCAAATCCTTACTAGTAGATGTAAGAACATTTATGAATGTCACAAAAGAAGGATCATCTTTTGCTATATATGCCACACCTATTTTTGATGGTGAAAAGATATCAAGTAATATTCTTAGTTAATATTAAGATTTTTAGAATATTTTTGAAAAAAAAATATAAATATTTTTCTAAAGTATTATTTTTATGATTGTTCCATTGATCTTCAAGAAGAAATTCAACTACCATTTGGACCAATCTATAGCCTATGACAAAACGAGTTGATTGCACTCAAGGAATATATTGATAAAAACTTAGCTAAAAATTTTATACACCATTTTAAATCTCCACTAAAGACTCCTATCTTATTTGTGAAGAAAAAAGATGGATATTTATAAATATATGTGAACTATCGAAGATTCAACTAGATTAGTATTAAGAATATATATCCTCTATATTTGATTTTAAGACTTCTGGATAAACTCAATCAAATAAAAATTTATATAAAAATAGATTTACAAAGAGCATATAATCTGGTATGTATTAAAAAAAGAGATGAATAAAAAACTATGTTTTGAATTAAATATGGAAATTTTGAATATAATATCATGCTTTTTGGATTCACAAATGCACCAATTGCTTTTTAACATCTAATGAATGATGTCTTTTGTGAATTTTTTGATGATTTTGTCATCTATTATTTGGATAATATTTTAATCTATTCTAAAAATATATAAAAGTATAAAATTCATGTTTGTTGTGTATTACAAAAACTTAAAGATGCAGGATTATATATCAAGTTAAAAAAATATATATTCCATACTATTTAAGTTGACTTTTTAAAATATATTATTTCTAATAAAAGACTAATAATAGATTCAAAGAATATCCAAATTATCATGAATTGGAAGATTTTAAAAATAATAAGAGATGTGCAATGCTTTTTGGGCTTTGCTATTTACTATCGGATTTAGGATGGAGTTCTACTTATCTATTTGACTTATAAAGACAAACTTGAATTGAGTAAAAAAGTCAAAGCATTATTTGATGCTTTAAAAAAAGAATTTGTTTTTGTACCAATCTTATATTGTATTGACTTTTTTAAGGAATTTTTTATGGAAAAAAATGCATTAGACTTTGCTTTGAATACAATATTGTCACAAATAGGAACAAATAAAAAATTTCAAGTAATAGCTTTCTATTCTAAAAAAAATTTAGTAGTTGAGATTTATTATGAGATTCAAAACAAAGAACTCATTGCAATCATGGATTTATTTCAAGAATGGCATTATTATATAGAAGGCATCTTGATTCCAGTCACCATATATACAAATCACAAGAATCTTGAATACCTCATGTTGATACATATTTTGAATTATTGCCAAGCTTGATAAAATCACTTATCAATCCAAAAAATAAAAAATTTATTAGATGCCCTTTTTAGATGTTCTTAATTGCACCAAAAAAAGGAGATGTATCTTTTTCATCAACAAAGAAATTTTTTTTTAAAGTTGGAGTATTTTTATCTTTAAAAATATGGCAAATTGTGTTTGCCACATACTCTAATCTTTGTTTTCTTTGAAGATGGTTAATAGGTCCTTTCAACCATTGATAGTATTTAATATCAAGGTAGAACGATCATCCTATTATTTGATTATTGTTGAAGCCTTTTTAGCTTTCTTCAAATAAAATATTTGAAACATCATGAATAGTCGTTCCTACCTCTAATAAAATCACCAAACATTGAGAGTTTCTTCAAAGGTTGTGATATCAAACATGTTATATCTTGCCATCTATTTGATGAAGGACATATTTTTGTTGAGGATCTTCATTTTAATTATATTGACTTAAAATTTGTGATAATTGCAATATCTTGTTGAATAAGTCAACAAGTGATAGCTCTTGAATTAAATCTATTGGTTATTGGTTTTCTATCTCATTAGCACTAAATAAGAATAGAAAATAGAATATTATCTTTCTTGGATCTTCTTTTTTTATAGCAAAGATTTGCTATTCTTTATCTTGATTTTGATGGATGTCAACAATTAAAAACCTCAACTTTCTATGTAGCATTTGCAAGATTCTTTGCTAGCTCCCATATGCATTCACTAATATCATATCCATACCAATAAACAAAAAAAATTAATCTATTTTGGCATCATTGTTGTAATATAAATACTTATAGTATTTAAAAATTAGTTAAAATATATTTTATATTCATAAGTCTTGATGTATGTTATAATGGTTAATAAATTAATATAAAGAGAGTAGATATAAGAAAATTTATTTTGAATTTTATCTATTTTTATTATAGTATTTAAATTATATAAGATTTAGATATTTAGTATAGAGCTTTAAGAGAAGGTTGAAGTCTAAAGATGAAAATCTAAACTACTAGGAGGTTTGTAGAGAGGGATGAAATCAAAGCATGGTTGAATGAAGAAAAAAAAAAAAGATCTTTATCCTTATTGGTAGAAGGCCATGTCCAATTTAGTAAGCTATTTGCGATCATAACAAGGATTTCAGCGACTTCAAAAAGAAAAATTAAGAATCAAAAGTAAGGATTGTAAGGTTTAGGAATTGAACTACAATTTGTGTGCAAAATTTAGAGGATTTGGAGTTAGGATGATGAAGTTATAGTTGTTTGAAGTTATAGTCGTTGTGTGCTTATAAATCCAATTTGAGTAAATCCATCAAGGTATTGAAAAAAGTACAATCTTAAATAAAGCTTGGCTTATTGCAAAAAATTTCAAAATTTTAATGTCATTTCATCTAACTTATTAGTCATACTAATCTGTATCTCTGTTGTACTTAAAGAAGTAAAACTTCTTGAATTTGGTCATGAGATCAATCTACTTGCTTCCTTTAATTGCAAAACTTCTTGCTGTAGATTATGAACTTTTTCTATAGGCATAAGATTAGTATTTTCAGAATTGACATTGGTGATGCATGAAATTTCCACTCTAAGAGTATTGAAAAATTTGTGAAGATTTGTAATAATTACAAATCTATTTTCACTTCTACCAAGAGTAGCATCTATGATTTTTTCTTTTATTTGAAATAATTGAATAAATCCATAAGTCAAATTAGAAGAAAGTAAGCCGCAACCTCTAATATCAAATGAAAATTTCTATAAAGAAGGATAATTTACTTTCTTTGAGGAAAAAAAATCGATATTAGAAAATTAAACAATTTTTTTAAAGGTAGATAATGTACAACCTTTAAAATACAATAATAGAAATTTGATAATCTATTCATTTCTAAAATAAGATAAGAACAATAAGTTAGGACTCTTATCAAACTATTAAAGACATGAACCTCAAGAAACTAAAATGTCAATATACTCCTATGTCACTCAAAAAGACTAAAATACCATTCAAAGATGGTATAGTATTAAACTAGAATAACTATTGATAAAGATAAAAAGACTAAAAAGTGTCAAAATAGGATTTAAGGCTAAAATTGCATTGATAAGAGTGAAGAAGGCTTCATTCTTGCCTCTATATATATTCTTAATTAGGAGCTTTGTGGTGATGTCCTATAAGACCTTCAAAACATGTATTTTAATTTACAAAGTAAGTTTTTTATATGTGTGCCTTATAGTTTGCTTGTTTTATAAGCTATTAACATGTGGTTAATTTATTAATCAAATTTCTAATCTATTAATCAATTAGAAATATATGTAAAGTCAAAGTAGCATCTAAGAAGCTTCTAAAAAGTTTTTTAAAAAAATATTATGAAATAAATTTACTTTTATTTACATTTATTTAATCATATAGGTAAATATTAGTATAATTATGTATGTTTGTGACATGTAGAGTAGATAAAAAATTTGCTACTATTGCTATAATTTTATTGTAGTATTGTTGATTATGGATGCTTTAAGCTACTAAGATACAACTTTGTTAAAAAAAACAATGTCATAGCTGTAGTTTAACATCATGTTCAATAAGATATATTGTAACTATGTTACTATAATATATATGTTGGAAGAATGGGGCACTAAAAACATAATTTGCATCAAAATGAAGGTAGAGACATTATTAGCTAGTGTTGGAGGTTGTATCTTCTGTCTACTTATTAAAAGAATTTATATATAGAATTTTTTATTAGATAGCAATAATTTCAAAATTATATTTTTATTTTAGTAGTTATTATTAAGTATGGAGAGAGAAAGAAGTACCAATGGACATGTTGCTCTTAGTATCATAGTGAAAAATGTAAAAAAAATCATTTATGGAGCCACATTGAGTGAATTGATTGTCATATGTTGATATGCAATGTCAAGCAAAAATAATGTTTGAATCATCCATTCTTATCTAAAAAGAATCTTTTCTTTAGAACTAATAATTACATCCACTTTAGTATAGACTTTAGTAATAGCAATAGTAATTGTCACCATTCTAATAGAACAATAAATACTATCAATTTCTATTTTAACTTGTACATTAGCTGAAATGATGCGGCAATTTAAAAACTTGGTAATAGCCATGGAAAATGTCATTGCATTGATATGCCCTAAAATGACTCATGATCTTAGAGAGGTTTTTTATTTTATTTTAAAAAAATAATAGAATTAAACTAATAAAATATAACATACATTAGGATGGGTGGTCTTACCAAAGTCTTTGCATGATGGCTACAAAAAGATATAATGTTTAGTTTAAATTCATGCTAGATATAGATTATGCCTCTAGATCTTTTTTATTTTATTTAGGTTATTCATTTAATCATGATAAAATGCAATGGAAAATCCATGGCGTTGTCTCTTAATGTGATATAAATATTACATAAATATATTTTGTATTTAAAATTTTCAGCATTTGTATTTTTTTAAGAGACATCCAACTTGATTCAATAAAGGTCACTACATAGTATAGCCAATTGTACAAATAGATCTTAAAATAAGATGATTTAATTAGTAGTCTTGTAGTTTTATGCATATTCATTACTTAGGCCATGGTCATATGATTTTGGCATCATTACATTGGATGTCAAAATAATGGTGATTGTTGTATAATAGGTTTTATATGTCTTGAAGGCAAAGAAATGGAATATTGAAGTCATATGTTAAGATAGCATAGCATGACTTCATTCAAAATAAATGTGTTAATTCTTGTCTCTTGCATTAAGTCCAGAAGCATAGATCATATAAGTTGTTATAATATAACTTGTTATATAAATTTTTTTTTATTCCATATTGCTAATTTGGAATTGTTAGTAAAGTATAAGAAATATAAATTAAGATTGTCATCATATTGGTATTTGATATTATTTAGATAATCTTAGATTAGATTATAATAGTTGATAAAAATAAAGAACATATTACGTAAGTCTTAAGAATGTGTCCATATGAGTGAGATGACATAATCAATCCTAGACTCAAATAGATCTCATATATATTTTAATTGTGATCTATTTGAAACTTCTATAATTGCACATGATATGGCCATTTTAATTTATATTTGAAACACCTTCAATTCTATTGATAGGATGGTAGTTCTAAAGGCTTCAATGTTAGTAAAGGGCTAGACTTGAAGATTGATAGTTCTTATTAGTACTTATGACATAGCAAGTTTTTTAAGTTTAATATATATATATATATATATATATATATATATATATATTATTAGGGACATAGTCCTTAGACCTTTCTAGAGACAAGTTTCTAGAACCTTCTAGAAAGAAGTCTCTAGAAACTTCCAGAAGATTCCTTGAATATTCTCTTAGAATATTCTTTAAAGATTCCCTAAAGATTCTTTGAAGATTCTCTAAAGATTTCTTTAGAAGGCTCTAGAAGATTCTTAGAATATTCTAGTAGATTCTAGGAAGTTACTTGAGAAGCTTCCTAGCTCTTGGGTAGTTGCTCGAGAAGCTTCATAGTTCTTGGGAAGCTTCTTGATGCGCTTCCTTAGAACCATAGGCCAGTAGTATATATAGGAGTCGAGGCTAAAGAGTTCTTCAGTCTCGACAATACATTTCTTGAAGCTCTAGCTCAATTCTCTTGGTGTTGCTCTTGTACTCATCTGATAATCTAGTCTTGTCATTTCTTCTTGAACTTCTTGTTTAGATTTCTTGTTTGTATTTTTGGTCCGTGACAATTTGTCGAGACTACCTTTATCTTAATATCAGAGCTGAATCCTTCTTGTTTGAGAGCGGATTACCCCTCTTCTTGAAGGTATTCTAGCGCTTTAGGGGTTGCGGATTACCTTCCTCTAAACTGATATTTTCTCAATCACAATATCAGAGCTTAGTTCTTTGAGGCAGAGAGTGGACTACCCCTTTCCTTGGAGATACTTGAGCGTTCTAAGGGTTGCGGATTATCCTCTCTTGGACTAATATTAATTCCTTCTTTTTGTTTAGCATAGCTAGTAGAAAAGACTGTTAACATCGATTTCAGAGCTTTGCCTTCTTGATAGAGTGCGGATTACCCCTCTTCTCGAAAGCATTGAGGCATTTTTAGAGGTTGCGGATTACCCTCCTCTAAAACTGAAATCGTTTAGTGTTTTTTTTCTTTTCTCCGAGTAGGTTTTAGTGACAGGTAGTGCTACAATTTTCTCCAAGAGACTTAGCAATTTCTTCTTCTCTCAAAATTTTAATCCATCTACTCTCTAAATATGGAAGTAGACTAGGTCATAGACAGTGCATCTCCACAAGTAGACAATAGAGTGGCAACTCTTGCAGATCTTCAAGCTCTTATGAATAGTGTACGAAAGGAGATTGCATTTCTTCGCAATCCAAGTAAAGAACCTCAAATTGATCTAGTGACCGAAGAAGCTAGACGCGAAATTCATAGTCTACAACAAGAGATTATTCGACTGAGAGAAGCAAGACATGTGTCACATACGACCCCTATGGATACTTCAAGGATTAGTACGAAAGAACCAAAAGCGAGTATGCCAGACAAGTTTGACGGAACAAGAGCCAACTTCCGAGGTTTTGTGCAACAAGTACGGCTTTACCTATGCCTATACCCTTCTCGTTATCCGAATGGATTTACCCAGGTTGCTTTCATAGGTACTCTTCTATCAGGAAATGCTCGCTCTTGGTTTGCTCCACTATTAGAGAAGGATTCTCCAATATTGTACGACCTAGAGGCTTTCATAGAGAGACTTACTGCTGCGTTTGGAGATAGCGATCGAGAAAGAGTGGTTGAAAGAAAGATACAAAATTTGCGACAAGGATCACGTTCTGCTGCAATCTATGCTGCAGAATTTCAACAACTTACATGTGATCTTGATTGGAATGATAAGGCGTTCATGACACGATTTTGATATGGACTGAGAGATGATGTCAAGAACTTATTGATCACCATGCCTAAGGCGGATACTTTAGAAGAACTTATATCTCAGGCAATTATTTGTGACAACCGCCTCTTTGAATTACGACAAGAAAGACGATCAAGCTGGAGAAATGATGGAGAATTTGCTACATTTTCAAAAGGTCCAGAGAATCACTCCACAGATCCTGAACCCATGCAAATTGATGCGGTATGTTTCAAACCCCTCACAGTTGAGGAAAGGAAGCGACGGTTTGAACAAAACTTGTGTTTATATTGCGGAGAAGCGGGCCATAAAGTTGTAGATTGTCGGAAGAAATAGAAGCCTCAAACAGAAGACTCAGGAGTACAAGCATGCAGGAAAACAAGGACGCCCAGCCACAATAAGGACCGTGCGGCTAGACATCTCAACATCCAAAATTAATCAAGGTCCCTTTCTCTCAGCTCAACCTTCAGATTGTTTTATGATATCTTTACATCTGGGTATTCAAGAACTACAAGTCGATGCTTTATTAGACTCGGGTGCATCCACTTGCTTTATAGATGAAGAGTTTGCCAAGCTTCACAATATTTCTCTTGTAAAGAAACTTAAGCCTGTCCATGTAGAAGTCATAGACGGACGACCATTGTCTTCGGGCAATGTTATCCATGAAACTAAACCATTGAAGGTACGTCTTGAAAACCATGAGAGCAATATTATGTTTAATGTTATCAAGACCCCTTCATGTCCTATCATTTTGGAACTATCTTGGCTTGATAGATATAATCCATTGATAGATTGGAAGATGCGGAAAGTGACATTTCCAACAAACTCCTTGAAGGTAGAATCTGCCAAGACAATGTCTAGAAACAAATCCTTGTTTATAGGTGCAAGGGCTTTCATGAAGGAAGCCAAGCAAAATACACCTCTTGTCATCTTCGCAACTCCGACTCGAGAAGATGCAACTCCGACTTTGGTTATTCCAAAGCAGTATGAAGAATTCAAAGATGTCTTTGAAAAGAAGAATGCTAATATGCTGCCAGAGCATCGACCCTATGACTGTGCCATTGAATTGCAAGAAGGAGCACAACCACGTTTTGGACCAATCTACAATTTGTCGCAGACGGAGTTGACTGAGTTACGGAAGTACATTGACGAGAATCTAGCCAAGAACTTCATCCGTCATTCGAAGTCGCCAACTGGGGCACCAATCTTATTTGTGAAGAAGAAGGATGGCTCACTACGGATGTGCGTGGACTATCGAGGTCTCAACAAGGTGACAAAAAAGAATCGCTACCCACTGCCTTTGATCTCTGGTCTTCTAGAACAACTTGGGCGTGCAAGGATCTTTACAAAGATTGACCTAAGGGGAGCTTACAACCTTGAGCGAATTAAGGAAGGAGATGAATGGAAGACAGCATTCCGAACAAGGTATGGCCATTTTGAATACAATGTCATGCCATTTGGTCTTACTAATGCTCCAGCGATCTTTCAACACATGATGAATGACATCTTCCGAGAGCATCTAGACGATTTTATTGTCATCTATCTAGATGATATTTTGATATTTTCTAAGAACGAAGAAGAACATGAGAAGCACGTTCGTCTGGTACTCAAAAAACTATGGGAGCGAGGACTCTATGCCAAATTGGAGAAGTGCTTATTTCACCAAACTGAGATGGAGTTTTTGGGATTCATCGCAACTACAGAAGGCTTGAAGATGGATCCAAAGAAGGTGGAAGCAATCATGTCTTGGAAAGTTCCGAAGACGGTTAGGGACATACAATGTTTTTTTGGATTTGCTAACTACTATCGGATCTTCATCAAGAATTATTCTCAAGTTGCTGCCTCCCTCACTCGGTTAACGTGTAAGGACAAGCTCGAATGGGGACCTATCGCAGAAAAAGCATTTCAAGATTTGAAGATGGTATTTACTACAGCTCCAATCTTGGTACATCCGGACTTTACAAAGGCCTTTTATTTGGAGACAGATGCTTCGGATTTTGCTTTGGGAGTTGTACTTTCACAGATGGGCGTAGAAGAGAAGCTCCATCCAGTTGTGTTCTATTCTCGAAAATTCTCTATTGCTGAGATCAACTATGAGATCTACGATAAGGAACTCCTTGCTATAGTAGATTCTTTCCAAGAGTGGCGCCACTTTCTCGAAGGAACTGCACATCCAGTGACCGTATATACGGATCACAAGAATTTGAAGTATTTTATGTCGGCTCGGGTTTTGAATCGGCGTCAAGCTCGGTGGAGTATGTCGCTATCCAGGTTCAACTTTGTTATTACTTATCGGCCTGGGAAGCAACAAGGGTTGTCCGATGCATTATCAAGGAGATCATATCTCGCGCCAAAGGCTGGAGATGCAGCATTTGATCAACAGTGCACGACATTGTTGAAGCCAGAGAAATTTTGGCTCAACGCAGCTATTGTACCAATTGATGCTGACTTCCTCGACCAGATACGGGCCGCAACTATTGAAGATTCTCTAGCCCTTGATATCAAGCAACATGCTAGTGATGATAAATTCAAGATGGAAGGAGATCTAGTATATTTCGAAGAGTGGTTGTATATCCCAAAAGGGCCAACACGACTCCGAGTTCTTCAATCTCGTCATGACTTTCCAGCTGCGGGACATTTTGGATTCAATAAGACCTTGGAACTTATTTCCCGCGATTTCTGGTGGCCTCAAATGTGGAAGGATGTGAAAGATTTTGTTGTATCTTGTGACATTTGTTCAAGATCCAGAAACCCTCGACATCGGCCTTATGGGCTTCTACAGCCATTGCCTATTCCGCGCCGACCATGGTCTTCGGTTTCCATGGACTTTATCACGGATCTACCACCATCGAATTCATTTGACAGCATTTTTGTTGTCGTAGACCGGCTTACAAAGATGGCGCATTTTGTCCCTTGCAAGAAGACATCGTCAAGTGAAGACACAGCAAGACTCTTTCTTGATAATGTGTATCGATATCATGGTCTACCAGATGATATCGTATCGGATCGAGGAACCCAATTTGTGTCAAAGTTTTGGAAATCTCTTTTTGAAATATTGAAGGTGGATATCAAGCTTTCTTCGGCATTTCATCCTCAAACAGACGGCCAAACAGAAGAGGTGAATCAAGTTTTAGAACAATATTTACGTTGTACCATCAACTATCAACAAGATGATTGGGTCGCATATCTACCGCTAGCCGAGTTCACATATAACAATACCCTTCATGCGTTAACTCAACAAACGCCATTCTTTTCCAATTATGGATACCATCCGAAGCTTGACTAATAGAGTTCGTCAACGATTAACAATCCGGCAGCTAAAGGATTGGTGAAGGAGCTTTCGCAGCTTCAAACTACATTGAAGCTTCAATTGCAAACTGCCCAAGAATCTTACAAGGCGTCCGCGGATAAATTTCAGAATCAGGCATCTAAATTCACGATTGGAGACAAAGTTTGGCTGCTTCGACGAAATATTAAGACTAGGCGGCCATGTGACAAATTGGACTATCGGAGATTGGGACCATTTGTTATCCAGAAGCAGATCAATCCTGTAGCGTATCGTTTGGAGTTACCAGCTACTATGAAGGTACATCCTGTCTTTCATGTTTCTTTGTTGGAGCCTTATCGAGAATTGTCTTTTCCTGGAAGAGTACAATGTCCACCACCTAGCATAGAAATAGAGAACCACGAAGAATACGAGGTGAAAAAGGTCCTGGATTCACGGCAAAGACGGGGTAAATTAGAATACTTTGTGCATTGGAGCGGTTACGATATTAATGAACGAACATGGGAGCCGGCCAAAAATCTCGCGAATGCGCCGCAAAAGGTACAGGAGTTTCATCGATGATATCCTGAGAAACCCAAGTCGGTTCGATGATAGCTTCTTACTGAAGCTTGCTCATCCAGAAAACAGAAAAGAGGAGAGAGCACCACCAAAATCCATAGTTGATGTAGTCATTCTCTTCAAGATAGCGTAGAACTTTGTTAGTAGCCCAAGTTTGTTCTTATTGTTTTAGCCTTTGAATATGGATAGCCAAGATACTACACTTGTCATGTCATCTCAAGCAACTAGCTCACGAAGACGACCGCGAGATGAAGAACCACTTGCACCACGACGACGTCGAAGGATTCGAGCAATAGATCGCTGGTGATTGTATTTGAGGTCGAGCCTGCCTACAATGGTCAGCCTGAAGGAGTGTTTGCAGGACAATTTCACAATGAAGACACGGAGGTTCATGCTTGGTCAGAAGTTGAAGGCGTGGGCCACTATCGTTGGCTTCAAGGACCATTGAATCACTTGCCTCGTGAACAACAATTGGAGTTCATAGCAGAGGTTATGCGACAGATCTTCATTTTCTTGCGTTGGTATTGACTGACGATAACATTGCTTCTCAGAGACCTCGAAGCTAAAGGAGGAGGTGATGTTAGGGACATAGTCCTTAGACCTTTCTAGAGACAAGTTTCTAGAACCTTCTAGAAAGAAGTCTCTAGAAACTTCCAGAAGATTCTTTGAATATTCTTTTAGAATATTCTTCAAAGATTCCCTAAAGATTCCCTTAGAAGGCTCTATAAGATTCTTAGAATATTTTAGTAGATTCTAGGAAGTTACTTGAGAAGCTTCCTAGCTCTTGGGTAGTTGCTCGAGAAGCTTCATAGTTCTTGGGAAGCTTCTTGATGCGCTTCCTTAGAACCATAGGCCAGTAGTATATATAGGAGTCGAGGCTGAAGAGTTCTTCAGTCTCGATAACACATCTCTTGAAGCTTTAGCTCAATTTTCTTGGCGTTGCTCTTGTACTCATCTGATAATCTAGTTCTTGTCATTTCTTCTTGAACTTCTTGTTTAGATTTCTTGTTTGTATTTTTGGTCTGTGACATATATATATATATATATATATATATATATATATATATTGAAGATAAAAATTCTTATCAATTGATTTTTAATACATGTTCAATAAGATGTATATTCTAATAGTTTTGTAGAAGGATAAGGTCAACATGATATGATTTTGTGAACAAGATAGTATTCTATTAAAAGAATCCATCTTTGATACATTATCAAACAATTATATAGCGGTATGTTTGTTCTTTCTTTAAAAACATCATAATATCATTTAATCCAAAGGTAGTGTGATATTTGTGCCTAATATTTCAATAACTAGAATGTAAGAGGTTAATTGTCATTGGTATGATATGAAAATTATTGGACCAAATATAAAAATTGGCTAGAAGGATCTACTCTCAAAGTCTCAAATTAACACAATAAATGCTTATAAGAAGAAAATATTTGTATTTAAGATAAAAAATATTTGAAGAAATACATGTATTTTCACCATTCCAACTTAATATAAAACAATCTTGTCTACAAAATAGAGTCTATTGCAGCATGAGTTGAATTTAATCTACAAAGAAGACGGTAAGTGACATTTGATCAATATTACATGTTACTGCTTCAATGGAGACCGAAACTTTTAAATACTAGTAGGGAACTTTCATGCTTATCTTATTGTGACAAACATATACATTTATCCTAATATTTACGTGTATGATTAAATAGAAATAAATAGAAGTACATTTATTTCATAATACTTTTTAGATAAGCTTTCTAATAACTTTATAGTCATTTTTTTGACTTTATATGAATTTGTAGTTGATTAGAAACTTGATCAACAAGTTAATTACGTGATGATAGCTTGTAAAAAAAACTAATTATATGGCATACATATAGAAAACTTGTCTTTTAAGCTAAAATGTGTATCTAGCAAAGTCAACATATTTTAGAAGTTCCATAAGATATTGCTACATAATTTCTAATTAAGAGTATATATGGAGGCAAGAAAGAAGCCTTCTTTACTCTTATCAATAAATTTTTAATCTTTAATCTTATTTTAAGAAATTTTATTCTTCTTGTCTTTCGTAAGAGCCATTTTAGTTTAATACTATATCATCTTTGAATGATTTTTTAGCCTTTTTGAATGACACAAGAATGTATTGATATTTTAGTTCTTTAAGATTTATATCCTTAACAGTTCAACAAGAATCCTAATTCATTATTTTTATCTTGTTTTAGAAGTGAATAGATTATTCTACTTCTATTATTGTATTTTGAAGATTAAAAATTATGTACTTTTCAACAAACTATTTAATTTTTTAACATTGATTTTTTTCTTAAAGAAACTGAATTATTCTTCTTTGTAGTTCATTTGATATAAGAGGTTGTAGATTATCTTCTTGTAATTTGACTTGTAGATTTGTCAAGTTTTTTCAAATAAAAGAACAAATTATAGATGCTATACTTGGCAAAAATAAGAATAGATTTCTAACTATTGTAGATCTTCATAAACTTATCAATAATCTTAGAGTAGAAATTTTATGCATCACTAGTATTAACTAAAGAAATATTAATCCTACACCTATTGAAAAAGTTCAAAGTTTACATCAAGAAATTGTGCAATTGAAGGAAGCAAGTAGATTGACCTTGTAATCAAATCTAAGAAACTTTGCTTCTTTAAGTATAAAAAAGATAAAGATTAATATGCTCAAGAAGTTTTATGGAACAAGATCAAAATTTTGAAGATTTTTGTAATAAGTAAAGTTCAATCTAAGATTCTATTTCTTCCAATATAATAATGGATTTACTAAATTTAAATTTATAAGTGGTCTTTTATCCAAAAAATATTCTCTTTTAATTTATAAATTTAATAAAAAATAATTCATAACTCCTTTATGATTTAAATTTATTCCTAGAAGTATTTACGCCTACATTTAAAGCAAGTGATCTAGTAGGAATAACAAAGATGAAGCTCTTATCTTTACAACAAGAATCATAATAGCTACCATATATACTATTAAATTCTAAAACCTTGCTTGCAGTATGGACTAGAATGACAAAGCCTTTATCAATCAATTTTGATATGAATTGAAGGACAATAATAAAGATTTATTATTGACAATGTCAAAAATATAATTTTTGGAATAATTTATTGCTCAAACCATTGCATGCAATAATTGATAATTTGAAAGATAACAAGAATAAAGATTTGATTGGAGAAGAACAAGTCAATTAATAACTATAGCTCTTAAGTTTTTAAAAACTTATTCATCAAGGCTAGAACCAATACAAATGTGAAGGACATGAACTAAAGATGATGCATAAATCAATGAACTCTGTGTTAAAGAAAGAGTAATAAAATAAAAATAAGAAAGTACATATATTAAAAAAAACTGGAATGGCTTATTGCCAAAAGCTAAGAAAACTTGAGACTCTTAAAACTAGACTAGAAGCAAGAAAGAAGTTGATGAGAGTGAAGATGACTTCATTCTTGTCTCTATATATATACTATCCAGCTAAAGGCTACGTGGTGATATTCTTTAGGACTTCCAATATATGTTGATTTTATAAGAAACATGCCTTGACTTACAAGGCAAGTTTTTCTACATGTAGGCCATATAATTAGCTTGGTCCTCAAGCTAAGAACATGTGTGGTACATGGCCAACTTGATGACCATGTTTGTAATCTAAAAAGTCAATTAAAGACACCTATAAAGTCAAAGCAACATCTATGAAGCTTCTAAGAAGATTCTATAGAAGATATTATAGAATTAATTTGTTTTTATCTACTTCTACTTCTACCTATTTCTACAAGTAATTATTGGCTTACATGCGTATGTCTGTTATATTATCGCCCTTTTTAGGGACGAATTCCACAAGGAGCAGTTATCATATGTTGAGAAAATCTATGATGCGACAAATTATATTTGCCACATACTCAGATCTTTCTTCTCTTTGAAGATAGTTGATAGGACCTCTCAACCATTGATAGTGTTCTATACCAGTGCAGAAAGACCACCTTATTATGTGGTCATTATTGAGGCCTTTATAACTTCCTTCAAATTAAATATTTGGAACATTGTCAGGAATTGTTCCTACTTCTAATAAAATTATCAAACATCAGAAGTCTCTTCCAAGGTCGTGATACCAAATACATTATATCTCGCCATCTATTTAAAAAAAAATATGTCATTTTTGAAGATCTTCATTTCAATTGCATCGTCTTGAAGGTTGTGACAATCATAATATTTCATCCAATAGGTCAACAAACAAAGGTTTTTTAGTCAAATCTACTAGTTGTTGGTTTTCCATCTCTTTAACATCACAACTACAAAGAAGCTACAAACAAGGATTGAAAGTAGAATTTTATCTTGCCTATATCTTGTTTCTTTTATAAAGAAGGTTTTCATATTGATTTCGATGGGAATCATTGATGAAAAGCCTCCACAGCCTTTGCTGCATTTATAAGATTCTTTATTGGCTCTCATGTACATTCACTAATATCATATGCACACTAATAGACAAGATAATCCAATTTATTTCGACATCACCTTGAATCTACGACTTTTTCCACTTTGAACTCTTTATTATTGTCTACTTCTATAGGAGGAGGTAGAGCTTGTCTTTTTTTTTGATATGTCAATTGTCTTGTATGGTTCAAGAAGAGACACGTGGAATATTGGATGGATTTTTATTGACTCTGGTAAGTGTAAACGATATGCAGCTAGATTGATTTGTGTAAAAATAGGAAATGGTTCAAGTCTACAATAGTCCAACTTGTCACAAGAATGAGTGGTCTTGATATTGTGACAAAGTAACCATACCTTGTGACCTATGTAAAATGGTGGTTGTTCCTTTTAATAGACATGTGTATTGATCTTTTGTTGTTCTTGAGCTTCATTTAACTACCCCTTTATTGTTTCATGTAGCTCTGATAAATGATTTGCCAAATCTTTTATTGTAGGATTATCATCTTTTGAAAAGTCAAAAATATCAAGTCATGGATGATAACCATAATTAGCAAAGAAAGGTGTTTGTTTTGTAGAAGAATGTACCATATTATTATAAGCAAACTCTGCTTATGGCAAAAAAATTGTCCAATCATCTTGTTGGTAGTTGATGGTACATCTTAAATACTACTCCAAAATTTGATTAACATGCTCCATTTGTTGATCAGTTTGAGGATGGAATGTAAAAGATAATTTAATATCTACTTTTAGAATCTTGAAAAGAGTCTATCAAAATCTTGATACAAACTGAGTTTTCTTATTCGATATAATATCTTTGGATAATTCATGATAGCAATAGATATTGTTAAGAAAGAGCTTATCTGTTTCTTCACTTGTGATAGATTTTGTACATGGTACAAAATATGCTATCTTGATAAAACCATCTATTATCAAAAATATAGAGTCATAAGAACTTGAGATTGGAAGATCTATGATGAAATCCATAGAAACAAAAGACCATAGTTGTTCTCGAATAGATAATGGTTGAAGAAGTCCATAAGGTTGATAATGAGGAGTTTTTGATCTTGAACAAACATTGCATGATTGAACAAAGTCTTTCACATCCTTTCACATTTGTGGCCACTAAAAATCTCTAGATATAAGCTTCAAAGTCTTATTGTATCTAAAATGTCCTGTTGTTGGAAAGTCGAGATATGCTTGAAGAACATGTAATTGTGTTTTTCCTTTTGGAATATATAATTGACCTTCAAAATAGAGTAGGTTATTTTTGAACTCAAAATTAGAAGTATCTTCGGACTTAAAAGAAAGATTCTTGATATTGTGAATAAGAGGATTACAAGACATACTTGATTGGATTTATTTCACAAGGATCAAATCAACAATCAACATTGATTTCATTACTCAAAGATGAAAATGCTCTGGCTTCAAGAGAATTGTTCTTTGTTGATCAAAAGATGTATCTCCTTCTTTTGGTACAAGATAAGAATGTTAAGAAAGGACAACTTACAAACCTTATTATTTTCCAAGTTGATATGTAATCTTGAAATCAAATCTTGATAAAGACATGCTCTAATAGGCTTGGCCATGATTTAAAATACGTGTTGACATGAAGTACTCAAGATTCTTTTGATCCATATATACGATGATTGGATTAGAAGTACCTTGTAGATGATGATGCCATTTTTGAAATGAATCCACGATTGCAAGAAGTTATTTGTCGTGGATTTCATAATTAATCTCGGCTGTTGAAAATTTTCTAGAATAAAAAGCTATTAGATGAAGTTTATCATGTGCTCCCATTTATAATAATATAACATCCAAAGCAAAGTTTGATGTGTTTGTTTCTATAAAAAATAACTTAAAAAAATTGATGCGATACAAGATTAGTACAAAAATAAAAGCTGACTTCAAAGTTTTTAAAGATGCTTTAATTTCTTTACTCCACTCAAGTTTTTCTTTGCAAGTCAAATATATAAGTGGAGCTGCAATTCGAGAGAAGTCTTTGATGAAGATCCGATAATAGTTGGCAAATTCCAAAAAGTATTAGACATCTCTTACCATTTTTGGAATCTTCAAATCCATAATTGTTTGAACTTTCTTAGGATCCATCATAAGTCCATCATTTAAACTGATGTATCCTAAGAAGTCGACTTGAGCAATGTGGAATATATAATTTTTTATCTTGGCATATAGTCTTACATCTCTTAATTTTAACATATGAAGAACATAAAGTTCATGTTCATTTTTATTCTTAGAATAGATCAAGATGTTGTCCACATAATAGACAACAAAATCATCTAAAAACTCTCAAAAAACATCATTCATTAAATGTTGAAAAGCTATTGATGCATTTGTAAGTCCAAAAGGTATGACATTATATTCAAAATGTCCATACCTAGTTCAAAATGCACTCTTCTATTCATCTCTTTCTTTAATATGTACTAGATTGTATGTTCTTCGTAGATTTATTTTTGTGTAGATCTTAGCTTGATTCAATTGATTGAGAAGTCCAAATATCAAAAGTAGAGGATACCTATTCTTGATGGTGATCTTGTTGAGTCCTTAATAATCAATACACATCCACAATGACCTATCTTTTTTCTTCACAAATAAGATTAGAACTCCTACTAGTGATTTGGAATAGCATACAAAATTCTTAGCCAGATTTTCTTCAATATACTCCTTGAGTTTAGCCAATCCATTTTGTGATAAATTAAAGATTGGTTTAAATGGCAGTTGTGCTCCTTTGTGAATATCAATTGAGTAATCATAGGGACAATGTTCTAGAAGAGTATCCGCATTCTTCTTCTCAAATACAGCTTGAAATTCTTAATATTGGTTGAAAATGCCACTTGAAGTCTTTGTATCATTAGAAACATGTGTGGCATAAATGACAGAAGGTGATCTTTTTTTTGTAGCATGCAAGAAAGCTTTTGCTTCTACAAACATAGATTTAATTGCACTAGACTTATGACTTTCTACTAAATTAATTTTACTTTTAATTATACTTTTAGAGAAGTTAAAGATACGAAAAATCTAATCTATGTAAAGATTATATTTTTCTAAGCATCATAAACCTAAAATGAGTAGATTAGAAGGAGATCTAATTATATTAAAAATTATGCAACTATTATGACAATTAATTACTATATCTATAGAAAGTGTTTCATGAGTAATATCTTTAGAAGACAACAGATGACCATCTATGACTTCTACATGAACAAGTTTGATTTTTTGTACTAACGATATTTTATGACTTTTAACAAATTCTATGTATAAGAAACAAGTTGAGGCTCTTGAATTTAATAAGGTATAGGCTTTATAATATTAGGTCCTAAATGTACATCTATTATAAAACAAAGAGAGGGTTTTGAAGAGAGGATAGCACATTCATTAGAAATTGTATAAGATTGCAGCGACATAGTCCCTATTATAGCTAGAAAAATTTATTTTCTGACACATTGTCTTCTTTCATAGATGTGCTCTCCATTTTGTGATTTTATCGCTTCTTTGGATAATGTTGAGCAGTGTGTTTAGATTCTCCATAATATAAGCACAATACTTCATAATAAGAATGAGTCTTTTCTTGCTCGATAAGAGGTTTAAAACGTACTGCATCAATTTATATATCCTCTACTTTTGAATGTATGTGTTGACAAGATGTCGGTATTACCATCGAATTGTAGTAATGTTGAAGTCCACTTGTACGACTCTCAGATAAAAATTCAAAAAGTTGATTGTTGCATTTCACAGCAAAGTCAATTATTTGATTCAATGTTTGAGAATCAAGTAAGTTAAGCATCAATTTCTTTACAACATATTGTAATTCATAGAAAAATTGGCTAATAAGTGCAATATCATTCTACTTAATATCAGTTGTAAGTTGTCAAAATTATGAAGCATATAATATTAGAGATTGATTATCTTATCGTAAAATATGGATCTTGTTGATTGCAACATGAATTGTATCATGTTCTCGTTACATGGACCGAAATTTTGCCATAAATGCATACAAATTATCCAATATTGGATTTTATGGTTCAAGAAAAGATGAAAACCACAATAGTTTTGAATTTGAAAGAAGTATATCAACAAATCTAACTTGTGATCCTAGAGTTGGATAGCTTTGAGGTTGAAGTTCAATCACAAGTTGTACTTGATTGATAAATCCTCAAAATTTGAATCTTATACCATAAAATTTCTTAGGTAGGATAATTCTTGGTTCTCTAATATTTGAAGGATGTTCCACCATGGGTAAAAGGACATGATTTGGTGCAGATGTTGAAGCAGCTCTAATCATCTCTACATCCTTACTTTCTACCATTCTTATTGATGCTTATGGTGGAAAGCTAAGTTGATACATCATAAGCATCAACTCCTTTGATTGCTCTTGTATTTGTGCCATTGCACTCTTCATTTCAACAAGCTTTGCCATGATAACACTGAAAAAAATATCTAATACCACTCAAGATAAGTAGAAGAAAGGACTTGAGGGTAAAGAAAACACTAAGAATAATATTTGTTTAGAAGAGGTTAATCAGCAACTTCTAATATGCTTATGTCTTATCATGAGAAAAGAATAATCCACTCTTAATCAAGACAAGACAAAGCTTTGATACTAATAGTGTACTCTTGTCAATCTGTCAAGGACATGAACTAAAAGATGATATATAAATCAATGAAATCTATGTTAAAAAAAGTATGACAAAATAGAAATAAAGAAGTAAATATATTAAAAAAAAAACTAGAATGGCTTATTGCCAAAAGACAAGAAAATTTGGGACTCTTGAAACTAGACTAGAAGTAGAAAAGAAGTTGACAAGAGTGAAGAGGGCTTCACTCTTATTTCTATTCATACTATTTAACTAGGGGCTACATGACAATGTTCTATAAGACCTCAAATATAAATTTAATTTTGTAGGATACATGCCTTGACTTACTGTCAAGGATATGAATCTCAAAAAAAGGGAATCATCAATACACTCTCTTATTACTAAAGAGAACTAGAAAGTCACTCAAAAGGTGATGTAATATTAACTAGAATGGCTATTGTCAAAAATAAGAAGACTAAAAAGTCTTGAAACAAGACTAAGACTAAAAAGGCGTTGACAAGAGTGAAGAAGGCTTCATTCTTGCCTCCATATATACTATCCACCTAAGAGCCACATGGCAATGTCCTATAGGACTTCTAATATGTGTTGACTTTGCTAGCCACATGTCTTATCTTGCAAGGCAAGTTATCTATGTATGTGCTCCGTAGTTGGCTTGTTCCACAAGCTACTATACGAAGGTAACTTGTTCCATAAGCTACCAATACATAGTTAGCTTTTTGGCCAAGTTTCTAACCTATGAACACATCTAAAGTCAAAATCGCGTCTATGAAGCTTTTAAAAAGCTTTTCTAGTAGATTTTATGAAATTATTCTATTTTATCTACTTCTACTTAATCATATAAGTAACTATTGAGGTAAATATATATGTTCGTGATATTACCTCCCTTTCTAGGCATGAGTTCAACGAAGAGTAGTCTTCATTTGTTGAGGAAGTCCAAGATGCGACGAATTATATTTGCTAGATACTCTAATCTTTGCTCTCTTTGAAGATGGTTGATAGGTCCTCTCAACCATCTATAGAGTCCTATACGAGGACGAGAAGACCACCCTATTATTTGGTCATTATTATGGCCTTCATAATTTCCTTCAAATAAAACATTTGAAACACCGTCAGGAGTAGTTTTTACCTCTAATAAAATCACTAAACATCACGATTCTTTTCTAAGGTTGTGATATCAAACACATTGTATCTGACCATCTATTTGAAGAAGGATATGTCATTCTTGAGGATCTTCATCTCGATTTTGTTATCTTGAAGGTTGTAACAATCGCAATGTCTCGTCTGGTAAGTCCATAAATGAAAGCTCTTGGGTTGAATCTACTGGTTGTTGGTGCTCTATCTCATCACAAATACACAGAAGCTACAATAAAATATAGAAGGTAGAATGTTATTTTCCTTTGATCTTTGTTTCTTTTATAGGAAAGGTTTGCTATTCTTCATTTTGGTTTTGATGGATGTCGTTAATGAAAGACTTCAACTTTCTTTGCTGTATTTGTAAGATTCTTTGATGGCTCCCATGTGCATTCACTAATATTATATCCATACCAATGAACAAGACATTCCAACCTATTTTGGTGCCATCTTGAGTCAAAGACTTCTTCTATCTCAAATTTTTGGTTATTATCTACTTCTATAGGAGGAGGTGACATATTCACTGTCTTATACAGCTCCAAAAGAGATATGTGAAATACAGGATGGATCTTTATAGACTTTGGTAGAAGTAATCGATAGGCAACAAAATTGATTTGTTTATAAATAGAAAAAGGTCTGAGCCAACGATAATCTAATTTATCACAAGGATGAGTAGTCTTGATATTACGATGAAGTAACTGTACCTTATCGCTCATATTATATTGTGGTTGCTTCTTACGATAGGCATTTGCATTGGTCTTTTGTCGGTCTTGAGCTTCTTTTAATTATATCTTTATTGTTGTATGTAGCTCTGACAAGTGATTTACTAAATATTTTGTCATAGGATAATCAACTTTTAAAAAGTCAAAAGTATCAAGACGTGGATGATGACCATAATTGATAAAAAAAGGTGTTTGTTGAGTGAAAGAATGTACCAAATTATTATATGCAAACTCTGCCAATGGTAAAAGAGTTATCCAATCATCTTGATGATAGTTGATGGTACATCTCAAATATTACTCCAAAACTTGATTTATCCTTTTTGTTTGTCAATCAGTTTGAGGATGAAAAGCTAAAGAAAGCTTTATATCTACATTTAGAATATTGAATAGGATTCTCCAAAATCTTGATACAAATTGAGTCATCCTATCCAATATAATATCCTTTGGCAATCCATGATTGCAATAGATATTGTTAATAAAAAGCTTAGCTGTTTCTTCACATGTGATAGATTTTGTACATAGTACAAATGTGCCATCTTGGTAAAACGATCTACTATCACAAATATAGAGTCATAAGAGCTTGAGATTGAAAGATCCATGATGAAATCTATAGAAACAGAAGACCATAGTTGTTCTGGAATAGGTAACGCTGTCATAATACGTAAAGTCTTGCTTGAGAATGCTTCGAGCACCTAGTTGTAGAAGGAAGAATGAAAATTTTAATAACAAAATCCTAATTTTAATAGAATACTAACAATAATTTAATTAGAATATAATAATACTAAGCAAGCTTAATCAAATTCAAAAAAATCTCAAAGAAATTTCAAACAAACAATAAAAATTCTTAAAGAAATATTAAAAGGATCACAAATATTACTCAAATACATCTCAATTCAATCTTAATTTAATTCTAGTGAAAGTCCTATTGAACTTCATTCAAACTTTAGGCCAAAACTAATTGAATCTTAAATCTTAATAAAATCTTAAATCCTAAATCAAACCCTAAATAAATCTTAAACCAAATCCTAAATCAAATCTTAATCAAATCCTAAACCAAATCCTAAATCCTAAATCAAACCCTAATCAAATCCTATTCCAAATCCTAAAGCCTAAATCAAACCCTAATCCAAACTCTAAACCATAAATCAAATCCTAACTAAATCCTAAATCCTAAATAAAATCTTAACCAAATCCTAAATCCTAAATAAAATCCTAACCAAATCCTAAAACAAATCCTAATCAAATCCTAAATCCTAAATCAAACCCTAACCAAATCCTAAATCCTAAATCAAACCCTAACCAAATCCTAAATCAAACTCTAGTAATTCCTACAATAGATTTATACCTCAATAATTAATGAATAAACCATCGATCTTAACTCAAATTTTGCACACTTCTAAAAAAATAAGTTAAAAATAAGCACAAAATTTTTGAAAAGGATCGAAGTTACCAAATTGATGATACCCTCAAAAATGTGCTTGGGTATTGGCCGGCCTTCTTCTCTAATCTTAATGCCAATCTACCAAAGCCAATATCTCTCCTTTGTACTATTTGATTGATTTCAAAATTCTCAAATACATAGAAAATCAAGTCTTATATCTTCTCACATAAGTATCACTCCAATCCAACTAGTAGATTATAAGAAATCTTAAAAATCCCCACTAGAACTAAAATTCTACTTTTTGAGACCTTGACCCACTTAAACCTCAATATTCCTCAATTCAACTATTAGATCGAATTCAAATTCACAACACATATTGAAAACAACTATAACCATAAACCCACAAAATTTCACTTGTAGATCTATTACAAAACTCTTGAAATCATCCAAAACATAAATTCTATTTTATTTCATAAAATCCAAGTCATCCAAAACAAATCTTGACTTTATAAAGCTCTTACAAAGTCAGAACAACTTCAAATCATCCAAAATCAATGCCTTTAGAAACCCTATCCAATCTTCTATCAAAACCCACTCTCCGATCTGCCAAAGAGTCCCAAAGTCGTCGTTGAGACTCAATTTTGTGCCTCAGGGTCTGATTTCGACCCTAGTTCATAACCGGCCCTCTCCAAGTATCAACATCTAGCTTTTTTTAAGTAATTTTTTTACTAGAATTTATTTTTAACTCCTTCCTAAAGATGTCTATATCATTTATTTTTCCAATCTACCTTATTTTGCCTTATTTTTGGTCCTATAAAGTAAGTAGAAGCTATTTTTTCTAAAAGGTAACATTACTACTAAAAGTTTTACTACCTTCCTATCTTTTATCTATATTTTTCTATCTTTTCTTTTAACTTGGTTCTTTTATAATAAGATCCATATTATTATCTTTCACCATATAGTCATGTTACAACATGACATCCACCCCCTCGAAACTTGTGCATCCTCCAGTATGCATCAAATAATCCAACTTTGTTTGATTCATACAATATTTTCAATGTCCTCATCCAATTTTTCTTCTTTATATTCGCTATTCAAATCAAAATCATCTTGTTGTCTTAAAAGATTTATGTCTTTGACAAAGTCTTCTATATTTATTTATGTTTGCTTTTGTTTGAGTATCTTCACTTACTTCCATTGTCATCATCCTTTAATCTAATATATGCAATTTTCTTCAAGAATCTTCCAATCCATTTTCTTGATAAATACCAAAAATCTTTCATCATCTTCTAATGTTCCTAATTTACATAATTATTTCTTAGTTATTTTATTTTATTTCATTTTATTTTACCAATAAAACTTAAATCAAAGTTACATATATCTTATAAGAGTACCTCCCTTTTTATACCTCCATAGTCTTGTTTTATAATGATACTTCTCTAAAATCTTTTTGTTTTTGTTTTGTTTTTTTTTTTTTTTGTTTTTTTTTTTTTTTTTAAATAAAACTTAAATCAAAGGCATTTAAATCTTGTGAATTTGCCTCCCTTTTTAAACCTCCATAGTCTTGCTTTACAATGATACTTCTCCAATATCATTTTTTTTTTTTTTTTTTTTTTAAATAAAACTTAAATCAAAGGCATTTATATCTTGTAAATGTACCCCCCTTTTTATACCTCCATAGTCTTGCTTTACAATGATACTTTTCCAATTTTATTTATTTATTTATTTATTTTTTAATAAAACTTAAATCAAAGGTTGTCAAGGCCATAATCATGTAAGCTAATAATTACATATAGAAATAGGTAGAAGTAAGTAAAAGTAGGTAAAAGTATGTTAATTCTATAATATTTAATATGGAAGCTTCCTAAAAACTTCCTAGATGTTGCTTTGACTTCATAGGTGTCTTTAATTGACTTTTTGGATTAGAAACGTGGTCAACAAGTTGGCCATGTGCCACACATGTTATTAGCTTGAAGATCAAGCTAACTATGTGGCCCACACGTAGAAAAACTTGCCTTGTAAGTCAAGGCATGTGCCCTACAAAGTCAACACATATTGGAGGTCCTATAGAATATCGCCACGTAGCCCCTAATTAGATAGTATATATAGAGACAAGAGTGAAGGCTTCTTCACTCTTGTGAACTCCTTTCTTGCTTCCAGTCTAGTTTCAAGGGTCTCTAGTTTTCTTGTCTTTTGGCAATAGCCATTCCAATTTCTCTTTCAATATATATACTTGTTTATAAATAATTTTTTTATCCCTCTTTGAGTGAAGGCTCACTTGTCTGAATTATTTTTTCATCGAGTTCTTGTCCTTGACAGATTGACAAGAGTACACCTACAATATCAGAGTTTTGTCTAATCTTGATTTAGAGTAGATTATCCATTTTTCTTGATAAGATATAAGTGTATAAGAAGTTGTGGATTACCCTCTTCTAAACTGATATTGTCCTTAGCATTTTCTTTGTCCGCAAATACTCTCTTCTATTTGTCTTGAGCGATATTAGACATCTTCTCTCTTCTAAGTGTTATCATGGCAGAACTTCTTGAAATGAAGAGTGCAATGGCACAAATACAAGAGCAATTGAGGGAGTTAATGCTTGCAATGCATCAACTCAATTTACCACCACAAGGAGCAACAAGATTGGCAGGAAGTGAAGATATAGAAATGGTTGGAGCTGCTTCAACATTTGCACCAAACCATGTCTTTTCTCCTATGGTGGAACGCCCTTCAAATGTTAGAGAACCAAGAGTTGCCCTACCCGAGAAGTTTGATGGCACCAGATCCAAGTTTCGAGGATTTATCAATCAAGTGCAACTTGTGATTGAACTTCAACCCCAAAGCTATCCAACTCCAGGATCACAAGTTAGATTCATTGGTACGCTTCTTTTAAGTTCGGCACTATCGTGGTTTTCATCTTTTCTTGAATGACGAGATCCAATATTGGATAATCTAGAGGCTTTTTTGGCAGAGTTTTGATCCATCTATGGAGAATATGATGCAATTCGTGTTGCAACCAATAAGATCCGTATTTTACGGCAAGGCAATCGATCAGTAACGTTATATGCTTCATAATTTCGACAACTTGCAACTGATATCAAGTGGGATGATGTTGCACTTATTAGCCAATTTCTCTATGGATTACAATATGAGGTAAAAAAATTAATGCTCAACTTACCTGATCCTCAAACATTGAGTCAAGCAATTGACTTTGCTGTGAAGTCCGACAATTGCCTTTTTGAATTTCGATCTGAGAATCGTACAAGTGGACCTCAACGTTACTATAATTCAATGGCAATACCAACATCTCTTCAACACATACATTCAGAAGTAGAGGATATGCAAATTGATGCAGTACGTTTCAAATCTCTTACTGAGCAAGAAAAGATTCGTTGTCGTCAAGAAGGATTATGTTTATATTGTGGAGAACCAAAGCACACTGCTCAACATTGTCCAAAGAAACGACGCAATCATAAAATGAGGAGTATGGCTGTGAAAGAAGATAATATGTCAGAAAACGAGTTTGTTTAGCTACAATAGGAACCGTGCGGCTGGAACCTTACACAACTTCTAGTAAAGGTCCTATTTTCTCCTCAGAGCCCTCTCCTTGTTTTACATTAAATGTTAATTTAGGACCTAAACATTACAAAGTCTCTGCCTTGTTAGATTCAGGAGCCTCAGCGTGTTTTTTAGATGAAGAATTTATTAAAAGACATAGCATATCTTTAGTAAAGAAAACTAAATCTGTTCATGTAGAAGTCATAGATGGTCGTCCATTGTCTTCTGGAGATATTACTCACAAAACTCTTCCTGTAGAAGTAATAATCAATGGTCATAATAGTTTTGTAGTATTTAATATCATTAGATCTCCCTCTAATCCAGTCATTTTAGGTTTATCGTGGTTAGAAAAATACAACCTTCAAATAGACTGGATTTCCCGAACTCTCACTTTCTCTGAAAGTATAACTAATAGTGTAGTTAAGCAAGTAGAGAGTCATAAGTCCAGTTCAATTAAACCCATATTTATAGGTGCAAAAGCTTTCTTGCATGCTGCTATAAAAGAATCACCATACATTATTTATGCTACACCCGTTTCTACTAGCGAAAAGACTTCAAGTGGCATTCCAAGCCAATATCAAGAATTTCAAGATGTATTTGAAAAAAAAAATGCGGATACACTCCCGGAACATCGTCCCTATGATTGCTCAATTGACCTTCAAGAAGGAGCACAACCGCCATTCGGAGCAATCTATAGTTTATCACAAAATGAGTTGGCTGAACTCAAGGAGTATATTGAAGAAAATCTAGCCAAAAATTTCATACGCCATTCTAAATCTCCGACAGGGGCTCCAATTCTATTTGTGAAGAAAAAAGATGGATCATTGCAAATGTGAGTTGATTATCGAGGATTCAACAAGATTACCATCAAAAACAGGTATCCACTACCTTTAATATCTGGACTTCTTAATCAGCTAAATGAAGCTAAGATCTATACAAAAATAGATCTTCGGGGAGCATACAATCTAGTACGCATCAAAGAAGGAGATGAATGGAAGATTGCGTTTCAAATTAGGTATGGACATTTTGAATACAACGTCATGCCTTTTGAACTTACAAATGCACCAGCAGCTTTTCAACATCTAATGAATGATGTTTTTTGAGAGGTTTTGGATGATTTTGTGGTCTGTTATCTAGACGATATCTTGATCTATTCTAAGAATCCCAAAGAACATGAACTTCATGTTTATCGTGTGTTACAAAAATTAAGAGATGTAGGACTCTATGCCAAGATAGAATAGTGTGTATTCCACACTACTCAAGTCAATTTCTTAGGTTACATCATTTCAAATGATGGACTTATGATGGATCCTAAGAAAGTTCAAACTATTATAGACTGGAAGATCCCAAAAACGATAAGAGATGTCCAATGTTTTTTGGGATTTGCCAACTACTATTGGATCTTCATCAAAGACATCTGTCGAGTTGCAGCTCCACTTACACGTTTGACTTGTAAAGATAAACTCCAATGGAATCAAGAAGCGGAAGTTGCTTTTGAATCTTTGAAGACAACATTTGTTTCTGCACCAATCTTGTATCGTGTTGATTTTTCCAAAGCATTCTTTATGGAAACAGATGCATCGAACTTTGCTCTGGGTGCGGTTTTATCACAAATGGGAACAGATGACAAACTTCATCCAGTAGCTTTTCATTCAAGAAAATTCTCAGCAGCAGAAATCAATTATGAGATCCATGACAAAGAACTTTTTGCAATTGTGGATTCTTTTCAAGAATGGCGTCATTATCTAGAAGGCGCTTTTAGTCTAGTCACCGTGTATATGGATCACAAGAACCTCGAATATTTTATGTCAACACGCATATTAAATTGTCGCCAAGCTCGTTGGAGCATGTCTTTATCAAGATTCGAATTCATCATCACTTATCAGCCAGGAAAACAAGAAGGTTTATCTGATGCCTTGTCTAGACGTTCTTATCTTGCACCAAAAGAAGGAGATGTAGCTTTTGAGCAACAAAGATCGGTTCTCTTGAAGCCGGAACAATTTCATCTTCGAGCAATAAAATCAACATTGACTGTTGATTTAACTTTCCTTAAGCAAGTCTTGTTAAGTATGTCTTCAGACCCTCTTGTTCATGATATCAAGAACAATTCTTCTAAATCTCATGATCCATCTAAATTTGAATTCAAGAACAACCTACTCTATTTCGAAGGACGCCTATATGTTCCAGAAGGAGAAGCTCGTTTACATATTCTTCAAGCTCGTCACGACTTCCCAACAGCAGGACATTTCGAATATAATAAGACTTTGGAGCTGATATCTAGGGATTTTTGGTGGCTTCAAATGTAGAAGGCAGTTAAAGATTTTGTACAATCATGTGATGTTTGCTCAAGATCGAAAACTCCTCGTCATCGACCTTTTGGACTTCTTCAGCCATTACCCATTCCAGAACAACAATGGTCTTCTGTTTCTATGGACTTTATCACGGATCTTCCAATCTCAGGTTCTTATGACTCTATATTTGTGATAGTAGATCGTTTTACCAAGATGGCACATTTTGTACCATGTACAAAATCTATCATAGGTGAAGAAACAGCTAAGCTCTTTCTTGACAATATCTATCGCTATCATGGATTACCCAAGGATATTATATCAGATAGGAGAACTCAATTTGTATCAAGATTTTGGCGGACTCTTTTCAAGATTCTTAAAGTGGATATAAAACTATCTTCGGCATTCCATCCTCAAACTGATGGACAAACGGAGCGTGTTAATCAAGTTTTGGAGCAATATTTAAGATGTACCATTAATTACCAACAAGATGATTGGACAACTCTTTTGCCATTGGCAGAGTTTGCTTACAATAACACGGTACACTCTTCTACAAAACAAACACCTTTCTTTGCTAATTATGGTTATCATCCACGACTTGATACTTTTGATTTTTCAAAAGTTAATAATCCTACTATGAAAGATTTGATAATTCATTTATCAGAGCTACATGCAACGATGAAGGCGTAGTTAAAAAAGGCTCAAGAACAACAAAAGGCCAATGCGGATGTCTATTAAAAGGAACAACCATCATTCATCTTGAATGATAAGGTATGGCTACTTCGTCGCAATATCAAGACCACTCGTCCTTGTGACAAGTTGGACTATGGAAGGCTGGGACTATTTTCTATTTCTGCACAAATCAATCCAGTTGCATATCGTTTACATCTATCGGAGTCAATGAAAATCCATCCAGTATTCCACGTGTCTCTTCTTGAACCATACAAGACAGTGGACATACCAAGAAGACGACAAGCTCCACCTCTTCCTATAGAAGTGGACAATAATGAAGAGTTTGAAGTAGAAGAAGTCTTAGATTCAAGGCAACGCTGAAATAAATTAGAATATCTTGTCCATTGGCACAGATATGGTATTAGTGAATGCACATGGGAGCCAATAAAGAATCTTGCAAATGTAGCAAAGGCGGTGGAGGCTTTTCATCGACGACATCCATCAAAAGTAAGATGAAAATTTTCTTTATAAAAGAAACAACATCTAAGCAAGATAACATTCTACTTTCAATTCTGTTTGTAGCTTCATTGTAGTAGTGGCGCTCAGGAGATGGAGAACCAACAACTAGCAGATTCAACTCAAGAGCCTTTATTTGCTGACTTGTCGGACGAGACATTACGATTGTAACAACCTTAAAGACGACGCAATCGAGATGAAGATCTTCAAGAATGACATGTTCTTCCTCGAATAGCTGGTGAGATACAACGCGTTTGGTATCACGATTTAGGAAGGGACTCTCGGTGTTTGGTGATTTTGCTAGAGGTAGGAACAACTCCTGATGGTGTTCCAAATATTCTATTTGAAGGAAGTTTCGAAGGCCTCAACAATGATCAAATAACTGGGTGGTCTTCCCGCCGTGGTATGGGACACTACCGATGGTTGAGAGGCCCTATCAATCATCTTCGAAGAGAACAGAGATCAGAGTATGTGGCGAATACAATTCATCGCATCATAGATTTTTTCAACATATGATAACCGCTCCTCGTGGAACTCGTCCCTAAAAGGGGGAGGTAATGTCACGGCCATAATCATGTAAGCTAATAATTACATATAGAAATAGGTAGAAGTAAGTAAAAGTAGGTAAAAGTATGTTAATTCTATAATATTTAATATGGAAGCTTCCTAAAAACTTCCTAGACGCTGCTTTGACTTCATAGGTGTCTTTAATTGACTTTTTGGATTAGAAATGTGGTCAATAAGTTGGCCATGTGCCACACATGTTGTTAGCTTGAAGATCAAGTTAACTATGTGGCCCACATGTAGAAAAACTTGCCTTGTAAGTCAAGGCATGTGCCCTACAAAGTCAACACATATTGGAGGTCCTATAGAATGTCGCCATGTAGCCCCTAGTTAGGTAGTATATATAGAGACAAGAGTGAAGGCTTCTTCACTCTTGTGAACTCCTTTCTTGCTTCCAGTCTAGTTTCAAGGATCTCTAGTTTTCTTGTCTTTTGGCAATAGCCATTCTAGTTTTTCTTTCAATATACATACTTGTTTCTTTATATTTTGTTACCTTTCTTTGAGTGAAGGCTCACTTATCTGAATTATTTTTTCATCAAGTTCTTGTCCTTGACAAAGGCATCTATATCTTGTAAATGTATCTCCTTTTTTATACCTCTATAGTCTTACTTTACATTGATACTTTTCCAATTTTTTTTTTTTTTTTTTTTTTTTTTTATGCCATTGTTTTCATTTACTCCACATGTGCAAGTAGTTTGCAAATATGCTCCTTTGCACATGACCAAACCATTGTTGAGGTACAAAATTTGAAATAAAAACATTGAATTGAAACCTCTTCCTCATAGCTACATACATCTGGATTCCCTGACCATCCTTGAACCATTCCATACTTTTGATTGATTCCCTAACCATTCTATATTTTTAACCATTCCTAATCATTTCATACTTTTAATTGATTCCCTAACCATTCCCTATTTTTGACCTTCTTCAGTAGCATATACATCCTTAATCTTGGTCTTGGGTTCAGTGCCAGATTGTATTAAATATATATACACACACACACATTTTATTTATGTTTATATAGATTGTATTATATATATATACATCCTTAATCTTGGGTTCAGTGCCATAGACATATACATCCTTAATCTTGGGTTCAGTGTCATACACGTATACATCCTAAATCTTGGGTTCAGTGCCATACACGTATACATCCTTAATCTTGGATTCAGTGTCATACACGTATACATCCTTAATCTTGGGTTGAGTGCCATACACGTATACATCCTTAATCTTAGGTTCAGTGCCATACACATATACATCCTTAATCTTGGGTCCAGTGCTATATATATAATACAATCTATATATAAATAAATAATTTTAAAAATACTTGAAAATAAATAAATATTATAATTAACATTTTTTAAATATAAATTGAATAAAACTACTTTTTAAAAGTGACTTAATATTTCATTGCAAACACATAAATATTTTATAGTTATTTGATCTCTTATCCAAGTAAATTGGCTAAAATTTTATTTTAAAAATACATAAAATCAATGTATAGATTTTATAATACTTTAAAACTTATAATTTTATTACATTATTTTTAATATAATTCAAATTTATTCATTGGTTGCATAATGTTTTTTTTTTTTTTTTTTTTTTTTTTAAATTTAATTAGACACTATCTATTATAAAAATAATAATATAAAAAGTATAGCTAAATCATTTATTAAAAATTATTTTTACTTTATTAATATTACTTAATTCTATAATCAAATATCAGCATATTTTCTATTATTATACTATTTAAAATCTTTTATAATTAAAAAAAACAAAAATATTTTTTAAGGCATATCGATGAAATTAATAAAAATAAAAATAATATAAAATATAATTTTAATATTTCTTTTTAATACCTAAAGTTTTGTATAAAAATAATATTGATATAATTTCAAATGTATTATGTATAAATATATAATAATCATTATAATAAGAAATTAAATTTAACATCTTATTTATAAATAAAAATATATATGATATAATTGTAAAATTAATTTTTAAATAATAACACTAGCAACTAATTTGTGCCATAAAGTTGTATTTGTATATATGTGAAATGGAACTAAACTCTTCTTAAGAACTAAGATCCTTCCAATTCATTGTAATATAAATTCCATGACAATATAAGAAAGAATAAACTAAAATAAAATTGAATATAATTTAATAAAATAGAATATAAAAGGTTAAAAAAAGAAAAAAGAAATATAATAGAATAGAATAAAATAAAATAAAAAACAAAAATCAAAATTTATTAAAAAAAAAAGACTAAAGCTATATTTGATCAAATATTCAAATGGCCTTAACTAGTCCTATTTATACTTTGTTCAACCATCTTAGAATTTTTTAGAAGATTCTAATAGTGAATCCTATCTAAATAATTGTTTTAAGACTTTCTAAAATATTCTATGGTAGATTCTACCTGGACCAACAACCTAGCCCTAATTCTAGAAACTTCTCAAAAATGGATCTAGCTACTTATTTATATGCATCAACAATACAAATATCTTGTCCATGCCTTGTTATATTTAATCTCCCTCTACTAATACAGAATGTCTTTGTTTCACTCTTGATAGTATCTCTAAATTTTTTCTTCATAATGGATGAGGTTTTGTGTAGGTTCCTACATTGCATCATAGATGGAATAACCTTTTCAGAAGACTTTGTAATGAAGTTGCAGACATCCATTGCCATCGCGAAGATAGTAATGTTTCAAAATATTATTTACTTTATACTATCACGGTCATACTCATGTAAGCCAGTAATTACATATACAAATAGGTAGAAGTAAGTAAAAGTAGATAAAAGTAAGTTAATTCTATAGTATTTGATATGGAAGCTTCTTAAAAGCTTTATAGACACTGCTTTGACTTCATAGGTGTCTTTAATTGACTTTTTGGATTAGAAACGTGGTCAACAAGTTGGCCATGTGCCACACATGTTATTAGCTTGAAGACCGAACTAACTATGTAGCCCACACGTAGAAAAACTTGCCTTGTAAGTCAAGGCATGTGTCCTACAAAGTCAACACATATTGGAGGTCCTATAGAATGTTGCCACGTTGTCGTGTTGTAATACGATTATACAGTGAAAATAAAAAGAAAGGAGAATTTTATTAATATTCACTTACCTCGAATATTGGGAGCATCGACCAACTCCAGTACAAATACTGAGTGGTCAGGTTCAGTCACTCCGTTACAGTCAGCCGGGGCATACTGAAATGCTCCATTCGATTCCAATAACGGGAGTCAGCAGGAAGAGAAGGACCAATTCATAAGACGGGTTCGAGGAGCCAATTGGATCCAATTTCGATAATCCAATCCGGGTCCTCTTATCCGATATGAGACCTGAATTGGCCGGTCAACCCAGTGCAGTCTAATTATGGGAAATCCAGGTCTTACTACGGGTCTTAGCCAATCTGACGCGAGGACCAATTTGACCCAATTACGGGAACATCCAGGTTACTACGGGCATCTTTCCCAATATAGGACCTGAATTGGTCGGGCGACTCAATGTGGTCCCGATTACGGGGTTCGATTCTGTTTCAGGCTGTCCTGTTCTCTGTGCCGTCTCAAGGAACGTTGTTTTCGGTAAATGGATTTCTTAAAGGCAAAAACGGAGGAGAAAGCTTGACGGCGAGAGCCAATTTCGGATCCAAGCTTGAGATGGGAGCCAATTCTGGATCTAAGACGGAAGATTGAAGAAATTCAGAGGATAAGGTTAGGTGGGATATAGTTTTGGGGGTGGTTTTTTTTTGAGGGAAAATCGGGGGGGAAGGATTTTTCAAGCTTCTGCAAGGTTACCAGTTCGGGTTTTTTTTTGGAGGTTTTTGAAGATCAAGGGAATTAGAGAGAGGAGCTTCATGCTTCGGGTCGGGGAAGGAAAGACATAGAATTTGGATTTTTCTTCTTCGTAGAGTTTTGGGGAAGACTGAGGCAATCGCTGCTGAAGTCAGTGTTGTAATGGTGAATCGGGATTTTTAAATGAAGTGGGTTTGAATACTCTTGACTGTTTTGTGAAATCGAGTTACGTCTGTGATTGAAGGATTAAAAGGGTGTCTATAGGATTGAGTATGCGGAGTGAATGAAATTTATTGGGTTAATCTAACAAGACAGTCAGTGGATACAAGATCGTAAGTATAAAGCAGTATTGAAGGTTAACAGTTTGGGTTGTACGAGGTTCTCTGCAACGTCTAGAGACCTACCGGCTGGGGCAAAAAGGACTTCGACAAGCAGTCGAAGAGCACCCGTATAGATTTACGGTACATTGTTGCAGTCGTTTATATTCCAGCAGTCAAAAACTGATAGACTGCTTGACTATCGGCGAATCTCCATACTACCTTCTACAGCCAGACGCCCGGCGCATTCTCGAGCAGGAAAGCACGTAATACGACAACGTAGCCCCTAATTAGATAGTATATATAGAGACAAGAGTGAAGCTTTCTTCACTCTTGTCAACTCCTTTTTTGCTTCTAGTCTAGTTTCAAGGGTTTCTAGTTTTCTTATCTTTTGGCAATAGCCATTCCAGTTTCTCTTTCAACATACATACTTGTTTATTTATATTTTGTTAGTTTTCTATGAGTGAAGGCTCACTTGTCTGAATTGCTTTTTCATCAAGTTCTTGTCCTTGACAGATTGACAAGAGTACACCTACAATATCAAAGCTTTGTCTAATCTTGATTAAGAGTGGATTATCCCTTTTTTTTGATAAGATATAAGCATATTAGAAGTTGCGGATTATCCTCTTCTAAACTGATATTGTCTTTTAGTATTTTCTTTATTCTCAAGTCCTCTCTTTTATTTGCCTTGAGCAATATTAGACATCTTCTCTTTTTTAAGTATTATCATCGTAGAACTTCTTGAAATAAAAAGTGCAATGGCACACATGCAAGAGCAATTGAGGAAGTTAATGCTTGCGATGCATCAACTTAATTTACCACTACAAGGAGCAATAAGATTGGTAGAAAGTGAAGATATAGAAATGGTTGGAGCTACTTCAACATCTACACCAAATCATGTCCTTTCTCCTATGGTGGAACACCCTTCCAGTCTTAGAGAACCAACAATTACCCTATCCAAGAAGTTTGATGGTACCAGATCCAAATTTCAAAGATTTATCAATCAAGTCCAATTTATGATTGAACTTCAACCCCAAAGTTATCTAATTCCAAGATCACAAGTTAGATTCATTGCTACGCTTCTTTCAAGTTCAACACTATCATGGTTTTTATCTTTTTTTGAATGACAAGATCCAATATTGGATAATCTAGAGGCTTTTTTGGCAGAGTTTTGATCCATATATAGAAAACATGATGTAATTCGTGTTGTAACCAATGAGATTCATATTTTATGACAAGAAAATTGATCAATAATATTACAAAGCCTCTGCCTTGTTAGATTCAGGAACCTCAGCGTGTTTCTTAGATGAAGAATTTACTAAAAGGCATAACATATCTTTAGTAAAGAAAACTAAACCTATTCATATAGAAGTTATAGATGGTCGTCTATTGTCCTCTGGAGATATTACTCATGAAACCCTTCCTATTGAAGTAATTATCAATGATCATAATAGCTTTGTAGTATTTAATATCATTAGATCTCCCTTTAATCTAGTTGTTTTAGATTTATCATGGTTAAAAAAATACAACTCTCAAATAGATTGGATTTCTCAAATTCTTATTTTTTCAAAAAGTATAATTAATAGTGTAGTTAATCAAGTAGAGAGTCATAAGTCTAGTTCAATTAAATGCATGTTTACAGGTGCAAAAACTTTCTTGCATACTGCTATGAAAGAATCACCATATATTATTTACGCTACACTTGTTTCTACTGGTGGAAAGACTTCAAGTAGCATTCCAAGTCAATATCAAGAATTTCAAGATGTATTTGAAGAAAAAATACAAATACGCTCTTGAAACATCGTCCCTATGATTGCTCAATTGACCTTCAAGAAGGAGTACATCCACCATTCGGACCAATCTACAGTTTATCACAAAATGAGTTGGCTGAACTCAAAGAGTATATTGAAGAAAATCTAGCCAAGAATTTCATACGCCATTCTAAATCTGCGGCAGGAGCTCGAATTCTATTTGTAAAGAAAAAAATGGATCATTATGGATGTGTGTTGATTATTGAGGATTCAAGAAGATTATCATCAAGAATAGGTATCCACTACCTTTAATATTTGGACTTCTTGATCAGCTGAATCAAGTTAAGATCTATACAAAAATAGATCTTCAGGGAGCATTCAATCTAGTACGCATCAAAGAAGGAGATGAATGCAAGACTGTATTTCGAACTAGGTATGGACATTTTGAATACAACGTCATGCCTTTTGGACTTATAAATGTACCAGCAGCTTTTCAACATCTAATGAATGATATTTTTTGAGAGTTTTTGGACAATTTTGTGGTCTGTTATCTAGACGACATCTTGATCTATTCAAAGAATCCAGAAGAACATGAACTTCATGTTCGTCTTATATTACAAAAATTAAAAAATGTAGGACTCTATGCCAAGATAGAAAAGTGTATATTCCACACTACTCAAGTCAATTTCTTAGGTTACATCATTTCAAATGATGAACTTATTATGGATCCTAAGAAAGTTCAAACTATTATAGATTGGAAGATTCTAAAAATGATAAGAGATGTCCAATGTTTTTTGGGATTTGCCAACTACTATCGGATCTTCATCAAAGACTTCTCTCGAGTTGCAAGTCTACTTACACGTTTGACTTGTAAAGACAAACTCCAATAGAATCAAGAAGTGGAAGTTACTTTTGAATCTTTGAAGACAACATTTGTTTCTGCACCAATCTTGTATCGTGTTGATTTTTCCAAAGCATTTTTTATAGAAACAGATGCATCAGACTTTGCTCAGGGTGTGATTTTATCACAAATGGGAACAGATGACAAACTTCATCCAGTAGCTTTTCATTCAAGAAAATTCTCAGCAGCAGAAATCAATTATGAGATCCATGACAAAGAACTTCTTGCAATTGTGGATTCTTTTCAAGAATGGCGTCATTATCTAGAAGGCACTTTCAATCCAGTCATCGTATATATGGATCACAAGAACCTCGAGTATTTTATATCAATGTACATATTAAATTATGGTCAAGCTCCTTGGAGCATGTCTTTATCAAGATTCGAATTCATCATCACTTATCGGCCAAAAAAATAACAAGGTTTGTCTCATGCCTTGTCTAGACGTTCTTATCTTGCACCAAAAGAAGGAGATGCAGCTTTTGAGCAACAAAGAATGGTTCTCTTGAATCTAGAGCAATTTCATCTTCAAGCAATAAAATCAACATTCATTGTTGATTTAACTTTTCTCAAGTAAGTCCAGTTAAGTATGTCTTCAGACCTTCTTGTTCATGATATCAAGAATAATTCTTCTAAATCTCATGATCCCTTTAAATTCGAGTTCAAGAACAACCTACTTTATTTCAAAAGATGCCTATATGTTTGAGAGGGAGAAGTACGTTTTCATATTCTTCAAGCTCTTCATGACTTCCCAGCACCAAGATATTTTGGATACAATAAGACTTTGGAGCTGATAGCTAGGAATTTTTGGTGGCCTCAAATGTGGAAAACAGTCAAAGATTTTGTACAATTATGTGATGTTTGCTCAAGATCAAAAACTCCTCGTCAACGATCTTTTGGACTTCTTCAGCCATTACCCATTCCAGAACAACCATGGTCTTTTGTTTCTATGGACTTCATCATGGATCTTCCAATCTCAGGTTGTCATGACTCTATATTCGTGATAGGAGATCGTTTTATCAAGATGGCACATTTTATATCATGTACAAAATCTATCTTAAGTGAAGAAACAGCTAACCTCTTTCTTAGTAATATCTATCGCTATCATAGATTATCCAAGGATATTATATCAGATAGGGGAATTCAATTTATATCAAGATTTTGGCGGACTCTTTTCAAGGTTCTAAAAGTGGATATAAAACTATCTTTGACATTCCATCTTCAAACTGATGGACAAATGAAGCATGTTAATTAAGTTTTGGAGCAGTATTTAAGATGTACCATTAACTACCAACAAGATGATTAGACAATTCTTTTGCCATTGGAAAATTTTGCTTACAATAATACAGTACATTTTTCTACAAAACAAACACCTTTCTTTGCTAATTATGGTTATCATCCATGACTTGATACTTTTAACTTTTCAAAAGTTGATAATATCACTGCGAAAGATTTGATGATTCATTTATCAAAGCTACATGCAACGATGAAGGCGCAATCAAAAGAGGCTCAAGAACAACAAAAGGTCAATGCGGATGTCTATTGAAAGGAACAACCACCATTTTACTTGGGTGATAAGGTATGGCTACTTCGTTACAATATCAAGATCACTCATCGTTGTGACAAGTTGGACTATCGAAGGCTTAGACCATTTTCTATTTCTGCATAAATCAATCTAGTTGCATATCGTTTACATCTACCAGAGTCAATGAAAATCCATCTAATATTCCATGTATGTCTTCTTGAACCATACAAGACAATGGACATACCAAGAACACGACAAGCTCCACCTCTTCCTGTAGAAGTAGACAATAATGAAGAGTTTGAAGTAGAAGAAGTCTTGGATTCAAGGCAACACCAAAATAAATTAGAATATCTTGTCCATTGACGTGGATATGATATTAGTGAACGTACATAGGAGCCAATAAAGAATCTTGTAAATGTAGCAAAGGTGGTGAAGGCTTTTCATCGATGACATCCATCAAAATCAAGATAAAAACCTTCTTTATAAAAGAAACAATATCTAGGCAAGATAACATTCTACTTTCAATCCTTGTTTGTAGCTTCTTTGTAGTTGTGATGCTCAAAAGATGGAGAACCAACAACCAACGGATTCGACTCAAGAGCCTTCATTTGCTGACCTATCAGACGAGACATTACGATTGTCACAACCTTCAAGATGACAAAATCGAGATGGAGATCTTTAAGAATGGCATATTCTTCCTCGAATAGATGGCGAGATATAACGTGTTTGGTATCACAACTTGGGAAGGGACTTCCGATGTTTGGTGATTTTGCTAAAGGTAGGAACAACTTATGATGGTGTTCCAAATGTTCTATTCGAAGGAAGTTATGAAGGCCTCAACAATGATCAAATAATTAAGTGGTCTTTTCGCCCTGGTATGGGATACTACTGATGGTTGAGAGGTCCTATCAATCATCTTCGAAGAGAACAAAGATCAAAGTATGATAGATTTTTTCAACATATGATGACCGCTCCTCGAGGAACTCGTCTCTAGAAGGAGGAGTAATTTCACAGACATACTTATGTAAGCCAGTAATTACATATACAAATAGATAGAAGTAAGTAAAAGTAGATAAAAGTAAGTTAATTCTATAGTATTTGATATGGAAGCTTCCTAGAAGCTTCATAGATACTAATTTGACTTCATAGGTGTCTTTAATTGACTTTTTGGATTAGAAACATGGTCAATAAGTTGGCCATGTGCCACATATGTTGTTAGCTTGAAGACTAAGCTAACTATGTGGCCCATACGTAGAAAAACTTGCCTTGTAAGTCAAGGCATGTGTCCTACAAAGTCAACACATATTAGAGGTCCTATAGAACGTCGCCACGTAGCTCTTAATTAGATAGTATATATAGAGACAAGAGTGAAGCTTTTTTCACTCTTGTCAACTCTTTTCTTGCTTCTAGTCTAGTTTCAAGGGTCTCTAGATTTCTTGTCTTTTGGCAATAGCCATTCCAGTTTCTCTTTCAATATACATACTTATTTATTTATATTTAATTACCTTTCTATGAGTGAAGGCTCACTTGTCTGAATTGCTTTTTCATCGAGTTCTTGTCCTTGATATATACTCTTATTGATCATCAATTACAATCAATGGTGGTGGTAGTGGTAGTTGTTATTGGTCGAAGAAGCATCTTGATTCAATATGAAATTCCTTGAGCTTCAAAACATGGAAGATCGGATGGACTCAAATATGTGGCGGAAGCTTGAGGTGATATGCAACATCAAAAATCATTGCAAAAATATGAAAAGGTCTAAGTCACCAAAGTGCCACCTTATGGACTTTGATTCATGTAATAAATAAAAAATTGGCATTAAAAAATAATACTTCGTCATCTTCTTAGAAGGTCTTGTGTTATTGATGGTTATTTCTATATTACTTTTATTGATTCTATGTAATAAAAAGGTAGTATTGTACCTCTTGTAAGGTTGTTATAAATCATTGTATAAATTCCTTTATTGTCAAGTTATTGGTGTTGATGGAATGATAGAAAGTTATTAGCATAATCAAATATTAATCAATATTAAAGAAGAATGGTAAATGATTGGTATTTGCTTAAAATCTATCATTATTAACAAACTCCAAGGGCATCAAATATCCATCCTAATTAGTATAGTAAATTATCATAAATATCTATAGTATATTTTTTAAGATTTGATTTGCATGCTCTATTTGTCTATTTGTTTGAAGATAGAAGGTCGTGGATATGGTAAGTTGTATATCCAATAGTTTAAATAAAGCTTGATAGAAACTCCTCAAGATATGTGGATCTTCATCTAAAATGATGACACAAGGTAATTCATGGTGATGAAAGATAGTATCAAAGAAGATCCATGCAAGTATTGAGGCATCAATATTAAAGTACACCATAGCAAAGTAAAGTTGCTTCAAGAGTCGGTCTGCAAAGATAGCAACTACAATATTATTGCGAGGTGTTTATAGCAAACATATAATAAGATCTATGATCACATACTCCCAACATGTAATATGTAGTAGAATTGGCTATAATAGCTCAGGAAATGCTACATTACATACTTTGTTACATTGGCATGAGTCACAAGAGTTCACAAAAGCTTAAATATTACAATCTAAATCTGTCCAAAATCATGTCTTTAAGATCCACTCTAGAGTCTTTTCACGCCCTAAATATCTAAGTATTGGAATGTTGTATCTTTCTTAAAGTATGTATATTTAGAATATAACATTGTTAAGTACATAAATTTACTTTTTGAAATAGAGCAAGTGTCACGGCCATAATCATGTAAGCTAATAATTACATATAGAAATAGGTAGAAGTAAGTAAAAGTAGATAAAAGTAAGTTAATTCTATAATATTTAATATAGAAGCTTCCTAGAAACTTCCTAAACACTGCTTTGACTTCATAGGTGTCTTTAATTGACTTTTTGGATTAGAAACGTGGTCAACAAGTTGGCCATGTGCCACACATGTTGTTAGCTTGAAGATCAAGCTAACTATGTGGCCCACACGTAGAAAAACTTACCTTGTAAGTCAAGGCATGTGTCCTACAAAGTCAACACATATTGGAGGTCCTATAGAACGTCGCCATGTAGCCCTTAGTTAGATAGTATATATAGAGACAAGAGTGAAGGCTTCTTCACTCTTGTCAACTCTTTTCTTACTTCTAGTCTAGTTTCAAGGGTCTCTAGTTTTCTTGTCTTTTGGCAATAGCCATTCCAGTTTTTCTTTCAATATATATACTTATATATTTTGTTACCTCTCTTTGAGTGAATGCTCACTTGCTTGAATTGTTTTTTCATCGAGTTCCTGTCCTTGACAGATTGACAAGAATACACTTACAATATCAGAGCTTTGTTTTTTCTTGAGTAAGAGTGGATTACCCCTTTCTCTTGACAAGACATAAGCGTATTAGAAGTTTGTGGATTACCAACTTCTAAACTGATATTGTTCTTAGTATCTTCTTTGTTATCAAGTCTTTTCTTTTTCTTTTGTCTTGAGCAATATCAGACAAATTTTTCTTCTTAGTATCATTATGGCAGAGCTTGTTGAAATGAAGAGTGCAATGGCACAAATGCAAGAACAATTGAGGGAGTTAATGCTTGCGATGCATCAACTCAATTCACCAACACAGGAAAGAATAAGAATAGCAGAAAGTGGAGATATAGAGATGATCAGAGCTACTTCAACATCTGCACCAAATCACATTCCTTCTCCAATTGTACAACACCCTGTAAGCACTAGAGAACTAAGAATTGCTTTACCCGAGAAATTTGATGGTACAAGATCAAAGTTTCGAGGGTTCATCAATCAAGTACAATTGGTAATTAAACTTCAACCGCAAAGCTATCCAACTCCAGGATCACAAGTCAGGTTTATTGGCACTCTACTTTCTAGTTCTACATTATCGTGGTTTTCGTCTTTTCTTGAACAACGAAATCCAATATTGGACAATTTGAAAGCTTTTTTGGTGGAGTTTCGATCTATGTATGGTGAACACGATGCAACTCATGTCGCAACAAACAAGATCCGAATTCTGCGACAAGGAAACCGCTCAGTAACAATGTATACTTCACAATTTTGACAACTTGTAATTGACATCAAGTGGAATGATGCTGCACTCATCAGTCATTTTTTTTATGGATTGCAATACGAAGTAAAGAAATTGATGCTTAACTTACCTGATCCTCAAACTTTGAGTCAAGCAATCGATTTTGCGGTAAAATGTGACAATCGACTTTTTGAATTTTGATCCGAGAGTCGTACACAGGAACCTCAACGTTATTACTCAATGGCAACATCAGCATCTTCGCCAAACGTACATTCGAAAGTAGAAGACATGCAAATTGACACGGTACGTTTTAAACCCCTAACTGAGCAAGAAAAGATTCATCGTCGTCAAGAAGGATTATATTTATACTGCGGAGAATCTAAGCACACTGCTCAACATTGTCTAAAGAAACAACGTAACTATAAAATGAAGGATACGGCGGTCAAAGAAGACAACATGTTGGAAAACGGATTCGTCCACCGACAATAGGGACCGTGCAGCTGGAACCTTGTACAATTCCTAATGAAGGTCCTATCCTCTCCTCAGAACCCTCTTCTTGTTTTATAATAGAATTATATTTAGGACCTAAGAATTACAAAGCCTTTGCTTTATTAGATTCGGGAGCCTTAGCGTATTTTTTAGATGAATAATTTGTTAAAAGTCATAAAATACCTTTTGTACAGAAAACTAAACCCGTACATGTAGAAGTCATTGATGGCCGTCCTTTGTCTTCTGGAGATGTCACTCATGAAATTCGCCCTATAAAAGTAACAATAAACGGTCATGTTAGTTACATAGCTTTTAACATAATTAAATCCCCGTCCAATCCAGTTATTTTAGATTTATCCTAGCTAGAAAAATATAATCCTCGAATAGATTGGAATTCTCGTAAACTTGACTTTTTCCAAAGTATTATTAATAGTTCTACCAACCAAGTAAAAAGTTATAAGTCTAGTATAGTAAAATCCGTACTTATAGGTGCAAAAGCATTTATACACGCAGCAAAAGAAGGATCAACTTTTGCTATTTATGCTACACATATTTCTGAAAGCGTAAAGACTTCAAGTGGCATTCCAAGTCAATATCAGGATTATCAAGACGTTTTTGAGAAAAAGAATGCAGATATTCTTCCTGAGCATTGTCCATATGATTGTTCAATCGACCTCAAGGAAGGAACTCAGCCACCATTTGGACCGATTTACAGTTTATCGCAAGATGAGTTGGCTGAATTCAAGACATATATTGACCAGAATTTAGCGAAGAATTTCATACGCCATTCAAAATCTCCAGCAGGAGCTCCAATTCTATTCGTAAAGAAAAAAGATGGATCTTTGCAAATGTGTGTTGACTATCGAGGACTCAACAAGATCACAATCAAGAACAGGTATCCATTACCTTTGATATCAAGATTCCTTGACTAGTTGAATCAAGCTAAGATTTATACAAAAATAGATCTAAGAGGAGCATATAATCTAGTACAAATCAAGGAAGGAGATGAATGGAAGACTGCGTTTTGAACCAGGTACGGACATTTTGAATATAATGTCATGCCTTTTGGACTCACGAATGCACCAGCTACTTTTCAACATCTCATGAATGATGTATTTTATGAATTCTTAGATAATTTTGTCGTCTGCTACCTAGACGATATCTTGATCTATTCTAAGAACGTCAAAGAACATGAAATACATGTTTGTCAAGTATTACAAAAACTTAGAGATGCAGGATTGTATACCAAGATAGAAAAGTGTGTATTTCACACTACTCAAGTTGACTTTTTAGGATACATCATTTCAAATGATGGTCTCATGATGGATTCTAAGAAAGTCCAGACAATCATGGATTAGAAGATTCCAAGGACAGTAAGAGATGTCCAATGTTTCTTGGGATTTGCCAATTACTATCGGATCTTCATCAAAGATTTCTCACAAGTTGCAGCTCCACTTACACGCTTGACTAGTAGAGATAAATTCCAATGGAATCAAGAAGCGGAAGCAGCATTTGAAGCCTTGAAGACATCGTTTGTCTCTGCACCAGTCTTATATCGTGTTGACTTTTCCAAGGCATTTTTTATGGAAACAGATGCATCAGATTTTGCCTTGGGTGCAGTTTTATCACAAATGGGAACAGATGACAAACTTCATCCGATAGCTTTTCATTCAAGAAAATTCTCAGCAGCCGAGATCAATTATGAGATCCACGATAAAGAACTTCTTGCGATCGTGGATTCCTTTCAAGAATGGCATCATTATCTAGAAGGCGCTTCTAGTCTAGTCACTGTGTATACAGATCACAAGAACCTCGAGTATTTCATGTCAGTACGCGTGTTGAATCGTCGTCACGCTCGTTGGAGTATGTCTTTGTCAAGATTCGAGTTCATTATCACTTATCGGCTAGGAAAACAACAAGGTTTGTTCGATGCCCTATCTAGACGTTCTTATCTTGCACCAAAAGAAGGAGATGTAGCTTTTGAGCAACAAAGAACGGTCCTCTTGAAACCGGAATAATTTCATCTCCGAGCAATGAAATCAACATTGACTGTTGATTCAACTTTTCTCAAGCAAATCCAGTCCAGTATGTCCTCAGACCCTCTTATTCATAATATTGAGAATAATTCTTCCAAGTCTCATGATTCTTCTAAGTTCGAGTTCAAGAATAATCTATTATATTTTGAAGGACGCCTATATGTTCCAGAAGGAGAAGCACGTTTACGTGTTCTTCAAGCACGTCATGATTTTCCAGCAGCAGGACACTTTGGATATAATAAGACTTTGGAACTCATATCAAGAGATTTTTGGTGGCCTCAAATGTGGAAATCAATCAAAGACTTTGTACAATCATGTAATATTTGTTCAAGATCAAAAACTCCTCGTCATCGACCTTACGGACTTCTTCAGCCATTACCTATACCAGAACAACCATGGTCTTCTGTTTCTATGGATTTCATCACAGATCTTCTAAGCTCAAGATCTTATGATTTTATATTTGTGATAGTAGATCGTTTCACCAAGATGGCACATTTTGTGCCATGTACAAAATCTATCACAGGTGAAGAAACAGCTAAGCTTTTCATTGATAACATCTATCGCTATTATGGATTATCTAAAGATATCATATTGGATAGGGGAACTCAATTTGTGTCGAGATTCTGGAGGACCCTTTTCAAGATTTTAAAAGTGGACATAAAACTATCTTCGGCTTTCCATCCTCAAATTGATGGACAAACAGAGTGCGTAAACCAAGTCTTGGAGCAGTATTTAAGGTGTACCATCAACTACCAACAAGATGATTGGACAACCCTTCTGCCATTGGCAGAGTTTGCTTATAATAATACGGTACATTCCTCCACGCAACAAACACCTTTCTTTGCCAATTATGGCTATCATCCACGACTTGATGCTTTTGATTTTTTAAAAGTTGATAATCCAGCAGCAGAAGATATGGCAAATCGGTTGTCAGAGTTACATGCAATAATGAAGGCGCAATTGAAGGAAGCTCAAGAACGACAAAAGATAAGTGCAGATGTATATCGTAAGGAGCAACCACAACTCAACGTGGGTGATAAGGTATGGCTACTTCGTCGTAATATCAAGACCACTCGTCCTTGCGACAAGTTGGACTATAGAAGGCTGGGACTATTTTCTATTTCTGCACAAATCAATCCAGTTGCATATCGTTTACATCTATCGAAGAGAATGAAAATCCATCCAGTATTCCACGTGTCTCTTCTTGAATCATACAAGACAGTGGACATACCAAGAAGACGATAAGCTCCACCTCCTCCTATAGAAGTGGACAATAATGAAGAGTTTGAAGTAGAAGAAGTCTTAGATTCAAGGCAACGCCGAAATAAAATAGAATATCTTGTCCATTGGCGCGGATATGGTATTAGTGAACGCACATGGGAGCCAATGAAGAATCTTGCAAATGCAGCAAAGGCAATGGAGGCTTTTCATTGACAATATCCATCAAAATCAAGATGAAAACCTTCTTTATAAAAGAAACAACATTGAGGCAAGATAACATTCAATTTCCTATCCTTGTTTGTAACTTCTTTGCATTTGTGACGCTAATTAGATGGAGAGCCAACAACTAGCGGATTCAACTCAAGAACCTTCGTTTGCTGACCTGCCGGATGAGACATTATGATTGTCACAACCTTCAAGACGACGTAATCGAGATGAAGATCTTCAAGAACGACATGTTCTTCCTCGAATAGATGGTGAGATACAACGCGTTTGGTATCACGATTTGGGAAGGGACTCCCGATGTTTGGTGATTTTGCTATAGGTAGGAACAACTCCTGATGGTGTTCCAAATATTCTATTCGAAGGAAGTTACGAAGGCCTCAACAATGATCAATTAACTCGGTGGTCTTCCCGCCCTGGTATGGGACACTACCGATGGTTGAGAGGCCCTATCAATCATCTTCGAAGAGAACAAAGATCAGAGTATGTGGCGAATATAATTTGTCGCATCATAGATTTCCTCAACATATGATGACCGCTCCTCGTGGAACTCGTCCCTAAAAGGGGGAGGTAATGTCACGGCCATAATCATGTAAGCTAATAATTACATATAGAAATAGGTAGAAGTAAGTAAAAGTAGGTAAAAGTATGTTAATTCTATAATATTTAATATGGAAGCTTCCTAAAAACTTCCTAGACGCTGCTTTGACTTCATAGGTGTCTTTAATTGACTTTTTGGATTAGAAATGTGGTCAATAAGTTGGCCATGTGCCACACATGTTGTTAGCTTGAAGATCAAGTTAATTATGTGGCCCACATGTAGAAAAACTTGCCTTGTAAGTCAAGGCATGTGCCCTACAAAGTCAACACATATTGGAGGTCCTATAGAACGTCGCCATGTAGCCCTTAGTTAGATAGTATATATAGAGACAAGAGTGAAGGCTTCTTCACTCTTGTCAACTCTTTTCTTACTTCTAGTCTAGTTTCAAGGGTCTCTAGTTTTCTTGTCTTTTGGCAATAGCCATTCCAGTTTTTCTTTCAATATATATACTTATATATTTTGTTACCTCTCTTTGAGTGAATGTTCACTTGCTTGAATTGTTTTTTCATCGAGTTCTTGTCCTTGACAGCAAGCCATCATTGAGATAGTAATCATAATACTCTACATTGTCCACCTTTAGTTGATTGATAATCATCTTAAAATAAACATTTCAATATCTAACTTCTTTTTATTCTACTTCTTTAGTTAGGTTTGAAATGATACTATTAATGGTAGTAACTTCTACTTTATCTTCTAATTTGGACTTCAATTCTATTCTTTACAATAAAGTATCTAGCGTAGTGCATTATTATCCTTGCTTGTACTCAAGTTGAATGTTGAAGAATTGTAATTGTTCTTTTTAATGATGATGTCATGATTTCATATTTTTCAGATGTGAATTGTATAGCAAGGGCTAATGATTAGTCCCAACAATCATTGGTTTCTTCATCATATAATATTGCTACATCTTTATTATATGTATAATTCTTAGTTGCTCTTAATCACATATAAAGTAATTGCACTCTACCCTTCTAAGCTTATGTGATTCATATGCCATAAGTTGAAGGCTCCAACCAAAGTCTTGTTGAAAGATCACACTAGTAGCAAAGTCAAAAGCATCAATGTTAAAAGTATAAGAAAGGTTGGAATCATATAATTGTAATATTAGAGCAGTAATGAGTACTTCCTTCAACTTATTGAAGATTCTTTTTTGCTCCAATTTCCATTCAAATGGAGCACCTTTTTCCAAAAGGCTTTTCAATGAGGCACCAATGTATATAAATTACCTAATAAAATAGCAATAATATCCAACAAGGCTTAAAAATGAGCAAACTTCAAAAGCATCCTTAAAGGTTGGCCAATCCTTCATTGCTTTTATCTTATTCTACTTCATGCGTATACTTTTGGAAGATACTATATGTGCCAAAAAGATGACTTTTAACTTCCAAAGTTCATACTTTGATTGCTTGTAATAAGAACAACTATCTCATAGTTGGCACATTATTTTTTGTAGATGTTGTCCATGCTTCTTAAGGATTTTATTATAGAGCAGAATATCATCAATGAAGAAAAGTATATACTTATCTAAAATGTCTCAAAACAGTCTATTCATGTGATCTATAAAGGAGGCTGGAGTATTCATGAGGCCAAAAGATAAAACAAGCTATTTAAAATATCCATAGTATAGACAAAATGTTATCTTTTTAATATCCTCTTTTATAATAGGTGTCTACCAATAGCTACTTCAAAGGTCAAATTTGCTAAAAATAATTGTACTTTGAAGTTGGTCAAAAAGATCATCTATGCGTAAAAATGGATATGCATTCTTGATAATCTGCTTATTGAGGCCTCAATAGTAGATGCAAAGCCAAAGTCTACCATCCTTTTTGGATGCAAAGAGTATAGATACTTTCCATGGCAATGTATTTTTTAGAATGAGGTCCTTTTTCAAGAATTTATCTAATGTCTTTTATAGTTTTCAAGTTCATTTGGTGATAGGCAATAAATTATTTGACTTACTAATTTTGGCCTTAAACAATAATTTAATTTGAAAAGAGATACCTCAATTAAGTAGCACACCACTAAATAAGTTGGTTAGAAAGACATTTTGATATTTAAATATGAATTGGTCTACTTATTTTACTCTTTTTGTTGTCTTTTCTACCATTGACGTATGATTTCGAACCACCACATATATTGATTGCTTATGCTATATTTGCTTCTTCATAAAGATCATCTATACAAATAAGCCTATAATTATAGATTATTTTGCTATCTCATTCAATACAGAGGTATGAAGAGTCACATTGTCTCTACTATCTTTAAAAAAGATCATCCAATTAATTTTCTTATTTTTCACCTCTAGCCATGACATACCAAGAATAACGTCATATTTGAGCTTTGTTACCTTGAACTTCTCCCTCAAGATTTCTTCTTTACATGTTTCATTCAATATATTCTTTTGATCATCTGTTAGATATATACTCTTTCTTTTGATCTTTTGGTTTCAATCCTAAGTCGATCGGCAATTCCAATTAAAATGTAATTTTTTATAGAGCCAAAATCCATAAGCACTCCACATAGCTCTCTTCTCAATCCATGTATTAGATACATCAGTTGACCTTTCTGATAATTATATGATGCCATGCAATTTTTCTCTAAGAAATAGCAACTATTACTAATACTCGCCTTTAGTGCCTTTATCAGAGAGCCTTGTTTCCCTACTCTACTTCTTTATTAATTTGGTAGCCCCAAGATTGTGAACCTACCTTGATTTGTTGATGCTTGAACTTTGATGTTTTGAATAATCTTTGATCTAATGGTCTAGCTCTCAATAGTAAAAAGACAATCCCTTCTATACCAATATTTGTCATCTCTATAGTATCAATTGTCCTTTTATGACATCAATCTCCATCGGTATTGGTTGTTATGCCATAGTATTAAATAGTGACATAGGACTCGACATTACATGTTGTGCTCCACGGTTTCTAAAATTCATAGCATCAACTTTCTCTGCAATTCTAACTACCTCTTCAAATGTTTGTAAATTCCTTAATTCCACCTCTCTTTGGACTATAAGTTTCAACCGTCATACAAACTGATCCATCATCACCACCTTTGAAACATTGCCAATTTGAAGATATAAAGACTTGAATTGAGAGACATAATCTTACACTGAATTAGATTATATAACATTAGCCAACTGATTGCATGCTAACTTCTCTTCATTGATGGGCCAAAATTGACTCCTAAGCTGAATTTCAAACTCTTTTTAGTAACAAAATCCACCTTGAGCTCTATAGCTTTGAGCTCAATGTTGCCACCAAATAGTTGCCGTACTTCTCAAGTAGTTGGCTGCATACATAATTCTTTCAATGGTGTTTGCTCCAAATAGTTGGAAGTATTGTCGTATGCTAAAGAGCCATAGGCATATATCTTCTTGCCATGATGTTCCAAAATATGTATCAGGCTTGCTCAATTTTAACCTAGCAAAAGTCAACTTTTTTATCTTAAAGGCTTCCATTTGTCCTTGTAAAGTAGTTATTTAGTCTAAAAGGTGTTGTATCTAAGTATCTATCTAAGATTGCTATGTCGTATCTTCTATGTTGTAATTTCTTTGCTGAACTCTATTATTATAACGCCTTCTCTTCTTCTAGCTGACTTCTTAAAAGAAGCTTGTAGTAGCCCCAAAACAATACCCAATGTGACCACAACAACTAACATCCAATTAGATGGTGGTTATCAATATACTATCAAAAAACATACTAACACTCACTCTCATACCAATGAAACAAAATTGAACTCTTTTTAAGATCTAAAACCCTTTTAATCTATAGCAATATAAATTCCATCACAACATAAGACAAAATAGACCATAACAAAACCAAATAGAACTAAACAAAATAAAATATGAAAGGCAGAACAAAGCAAAAAAAAATAGAATAGAATAGAACAAAACAAAACAAAACCAAAAAAAAATGCAAACCAAACTTTACTAAGAGAAAGGAACCAAAGCCATATCTGATCGAATACTCAAATGGCCTAGGCCATATCTATTTATACAACTTTGTACTACTAAGATCACATGCTCACATGCAATTGGCGCAGGTATTTGAGATTGAAAGAATGTGTGGACTTCTGACAAGTTCGTGAGCTTGTAAGCCAAAGTTTGCCGACTCGTTTCTTCCTCAAGCTGGCCATCCAGTTGGTTTTTGAAGATAATTTTTTGGGGATTGGGGTTCTGGAAGAGGGACCGATTCTGATGGGTGCTGTGGCTGATGACAAGTTGGGGGACAACATTTTGTGGGAAACGATGTCGTTGTGAGTGGAGATGAAACTGGCACAGAAGGTGAGGAAAGATGGGAGCTTGGGTAGCTCAAACCCTAAAACATCGCCGCGTGAGATCTCCCCTTTGCTTGCCGCAGCGATGGATCGCGCAAGCATGGCGGATGTCAGAATTGTGGAGTACGATGTCTGGAACGATATGGGGCGGCGAGAATCTCACCCAGATAGTGGAATCGCCGCTCGGGGGCTTGAGTTGTCGGAATCGTAGCAGTGTTGGAGGGGACGATGACTTGACTGGGTTGAAGACGACGCCATCGTCACCGCGAGTGGAGAGGACGCTTCGTGAGTTCAGACGACATGCTCCTGTTGAAGAAGCTTCAACGCCGCCCAGTGCGTGGTACACCGATGCCGAGTTTGCGGACTTCGAGATAGATCGCGTGTTTGGGCGATGTTGGCAAGCTGTTGGTAATTCTTTCTTATCTGGCAGTCTTGATGTGCTTCTGACAACCTGACAAGGAAGCTGGAATTGAAACAAGATAAGAAAACAACTTAGAGGCACTGATCATCGGTGTGAATGATCTTATATTTCATCGGAACACCTGGGACGAATGTGCTGGGTGTAGGCAAGTTTGTCGTTTAGCGCTCCCTGCCTGTAAGATCTGAGCACGGATTGGGTTATGTTGGAAGCAAAAATTAGAGAAACGAAAATGGATGTGATGGAACTTATGAGACTTTGGAAATTTTGCTGTCTACACAGGGCATATCAAGCAGATGGAGGAGCCGGGCAGTTTCTTTACAGGCAGGTTGGCTCTCCTTTTTTTCTTTGAAATAGCTGAATAGAGATTTAGAAAATTTCCTTCGAAGTTCTTGTGGAGCTTGTTATAGCTGGTGAGGAACATGTTTGGGATGCTGGCAGGGTAGGCAAGACACGCTACGTGGTGTGCAAAGATGGAGAGGGGCAAATTCGAGCGTTCCACAATGTTTGCCGCCACCACGCTGCGGCGGTGGCGTCGGGTTCCGGTTGCACACATTCTTTCGTTTGCCCCTATCATGTAATCCTCTTGTCCCCGTCTCTTCCAATTGTGTGATGGTTTGGCAAGTCTATGAGATGTCTTCATTTGCAACTAACAGTCCTCCTTTTCCTCTTAGCAGCGCTGTTCAAATTTGATCAATCTCAGATGCTCCAACTGTAGAAATATCCTTCTCAAGCCTGGAATTGGTTGTTAATCAACTTATTGGTCTCATGTATCCTGCCACGTAGGGATGGACTTATGGGTTAGATGGACGATTACAGAAGGCCAGTCGACTTGCGGGCATCCGTAATTTCTCGGCCCGAGTAAGCCTTCGTTCATTGTGACCGAATCACTTAGAATTTATTGTGTCATTTTCAGATTTCTGCCCAGTCTTAAGTACACATCGCACACACCCCCCCCCCCTTCCCCCTTCCAAGTTTTTCACGTGTTTGCCCTGAAACTTTACATCACCCATGTTACACGTAGTTTCACGTTGATTTGACACTGTCGGTAGTTCGTATCTACTGGACGAATAAATTGAATCACCCCAGCATAATCTAGCATTGTAGGGAGAGGGAATGAACGACACTCAAATCAGTCTTATTGTCGTGTCGGATTCACGTGGTGCAGGAGAATGGATTGGTGCCCATCCGTACAGCAACTTGGGGTCCTTTTGTGCTCATTAGCTTGGCAGAGAGCAAAGCTTCAGAAGCTAGCAGCGATGTCGAGGAGGGCTGGTTGGGCTCCGCCGGGCCTACTCTGTCTTCTGCGGGAATAGATAGCACTATGCAACATGTGGCCACTCGTGAATATGTGATCAAATGCAACTGGAAGGTGGACGTTGAGTTCAATTGGTTTTCTTTTGTAACCCATCAACATCGCATGTGAGGAGTTTCATCGTTGTCTGCCTATAGAACATTGAAGTGTTTTGTTTGCAACTTTAGGAACTTGAAAATGTGAGCCAGTCAATGGGCAGCTGTATCTTGTGTGCAACGATGTGGTCCATCAAATGATTGGTAATGGTTTGGGATTGCAGGTTTATTGTGATAATTATCTGGATGGTGGTTACCATGTACCCCATGCACACTCCTCTCTTGCTGCGTGTCTTGACCTTCCCTCATACTCTACAAGTGTAAGCATAGCTTTGTTACGCTTTGTTTTTCTTTTCAAGACAAAAGTTTCGTTTCCGCGCTTATCCTTTGCATGGTGACGATTTTCTGTGTGCGTGCTAATGCTCTCAGAAAGGAGTGAGGCGGAATGAATGCAGTGTACTGTGTGCTTCTTGCTGTGGAGATCGTATTATTTGGCACTGTTGAGCATTCATTGCTGAAGGGTTGCTGGTGGGATTTGTAAAGCTGCTGGAGAGGGTGAGCATTCAGAGTTGCGGTGCAGCGAAGGAAAGTGGATTAGTAAGAGTTGGAAATGTAGCAACTTATGCATTCGTGTACCCAAATTTCATGATCAACAGGTACAAAGCTGGTTCCTTCATTGTTTGCATGGGACCTCGATGCGGCTAACCCTGTGGGTACTTCAATGTAGTGATATGGAGCGGCTTTTTTGAATCTAGTGGGAGGTATTCGTTGTCGTCATGTGCTGTAGAGAATTGGGAAGTATTCTTGTTATTCAAGGGTAACAAAAAAACTAAGGCTCTAATGTAACCGTTGTATTTATTCATGTTTGCAGGTATGGGCCATGGATGGATACAAATTTAGTGATTCCCATTTCGATGTCAGAGTGTCGGGTGATATTTGACTGGTTTCTTGAACCCTCTCTAGTGGTAAGCACACTGTCTGAGAATCCTTTTTGATCATATGCTTTAACCCTTCCAGTTCCATTAACTTGAATGCAGCACGGTATTCTGCTTTTCTCTGCATGAGTAGGAGGGAACCCCCTATGCGTTCAAGAATATCTAGTAACAACAGTAGTTGTAGTTGTAGTGGCTTCGTCTGGACTGGGTGGAAAGAGACCACATTATTCTCATATCTAGGTGTTACATGTCACAGCATGACAAGGAGTTCATCGATAGCAGCATTGCAGACAGCGAGGTGGTGCAGGTGAAGTGACTTGAGAAGTGTTCTATTCTGTTTAGAATGTATATATTAAAGCTTGCCTTACTTTTATATTCAAATCAAATCATTGTAGCACAGGCAGTGTCTCACTACTTAGAATGCCATCTTTTGTGAGACCGCATCAATAGATGGTATATGGCAGTGCTTATAACGAGGATCTTTAGTATCTATGCGATGGCTCATACCGTAAAACGGACATCATATGCAGAAGGAAGACATAATATTGTGCGAGGATGTGCAAAATGGATTATCGTCACCAGCATACGATGTTGGACGCTACGCCCCTCGTGTGGAGCAAGCTATGCACCATTTTCACTGCCTAATTTATGACGACCTCTCTGCAGGAATGATATCGTGACTCTTAAACGTTCAGGTTATTTGGCAGGTAATCAATGCTGATAGGCCTAGTGAGTGTGCAGCAATTGACAATTCCTCTGCATGCATTGGGTAAAATACCAGGGATAGATGCGAAATTGAAATCAACTTTTACCTTTGAAGAAGGTGGTGACGCACAGAAGCAGTGAAAATGGCATCACAAGATTGAAGGCGGGCAATTTCAGCTCGTTAAAAACCTGCCTCTTACAACAGCTCTGAATATTACGAACCAATTGGTAAACAGGATGGCTTTGACAACCTTCGCTTGAATGTATGCATTTGGAGGGTTATTGAGCAAAAGAAACCAGATTGTTGCACATTAGAAAAGAAGAATGCTCCTGAGGAAGCGTGAGAGCAAGTACAATGCAATGATTTGATCAGAGCCTAATCCTGTGTTACTTAAATTTTCAATATTCTACATTTAGTTATTTATTTTATCTTTTTATGTTGTAGTATCATGCAAGATATTATGCTGCTAAGTTTTGATGAAGTATGATTTTTCTTTATTTTTTCATTTTTTTCGTCTCTAATTCTTATGGAAGTATTTGTGTCACCCCTTTTTTTGCAATTTATTTGCAAATTCATTTCTTCAAATAACATGGTATTTTAAGCAAGTGGAAATAAATTGATGTCATGAAATTTCATTCTAGTTAGGAATTTGTTTTAGCTTGATGTGAGTATTGTGTTTATTCTAATAAGTAGGTTTTGATGTCAAGCACGTTATTATATTGTAACATTTATTTATTTGATTATTTTCTTTTAAAATGATATCAGAGGTATTTAAGAAAATAGTGGACAAAGATTAATTATAAAACGTTTTTTTGTTTACTTTTGTTCATTTCACTACTTTTATGTCTGATAATTGAATGGTACCAAGGTTTTTGGTTCAATATTTGATGTTATCAAAAATAAAAGAAAATCCTATTTCATTAAGATCTTAAAACATTGTAAGATATTTCTTTATTATAATATTTTTGCCTTATTCTAAATATGGCTAATTTTGACTTATTTAGAAATTAATGCAAATAAATTCATATTACTTATGACATTAAGTACCACTGATTAATGATTAAGTATATTTTAGAACTATTATTTAGTTTTTTTGTTGGTTTTTCTTTTTTAAAGTGTATTAAATTCTTTTTTGTCACATTAATATTTGATTAATGTTTTCAAACAAAACATAATCATTATACAAAAGATAAGACATGTTTGTAAATTTTAATCATTTTTAATTTTACAATATAATATTTATAGGGACTTGTTAAAGCAACATCTCAATTTTGTTAAAACCACACCTCCTTGGCTATATTATGATTAATTCAATCCAATGTCACTCCATCCTATGTAATATGGTCATGATAGTGAGCTAGATCATCATCCTCATGAGTGAGGAGGATAGTCTCGTCTTCACTCCCTTTTAAGTTGATTGGCACAGTTGCCATGATGTCATTCACATCATATAATTCTAATAGGTCAAATTTAGGCCTTGAATTCAAATTCCATTTTAATGTATGAGATGTCAAAAACCTCATAACTGTTCACTTCTTGTCTACAATGATGTTTCTTGCCAACTTCTTTATAATCGGCTATGCATATGAACCAAGTGCCACTAGGACTTTCATTCCAAATAACTTAGAAAATACAATCAATCACATGGAAGGCATTGCAAGTCATGTATCAAAACTTGAGGAATTTGTTGATTATAAAAACAGTAAATTAAATCCCACCCAACTCAAATGTTCTAAATTTTTTGTAAGTTCAAAATTTTTTTTTTTATGGAATTTTTATATGGTTTTTACATAAAATGTTGTGATATTTTTGTGTGGCTAAATCAATATGTTTGGTTCATTATCATGTTGCATATTTTGTAGTATTTCCAATAGCTAAATATTTTTATTTTTTTTATTACATTCTTATTGTTGTTGTCATGTTTTTTTTTTTTTTTTTTTTTTTTAAGAAATAATAATGTATAGGAGAATCATCCAAATGCATTGTAGGATGATCAAAGTTTGAAAAGAAAGAAAATAAGATTGTACTCTCTTTTGCCTTCATATTTTGATATCAAGCAAAACATGTTCGTATTTTATTCTTTTGATCTTGGTTTAGATATATAGCTCTACAATGATTCACTATGTTTCATAATGATGCCCTATATTGACATTAGTAATATTTTACAAACTTGTGGAGATCCACCTTAAGGCTAACAATAATCAAATATAAGAGATTGATTTGCAGCCTTCAGATTGATTAGTCATTATGGACAAGGCTAGAAGCATTGCAATAATACTGAACAAATGGAAATCTAACATAGAATTGACAAACATGTGCCAAGTGGCCAAGGCTTTATTTAAAACAAAGCTTAACAAGATGGGATTATGTATATAATAATTCTTAGTCTTTTTTCTAACATCTAAGTAGTCTTATTGATTAAATATGTTGAGAAACCATATACACACCTTATATTTTTATAGCGACATTGTCATCTATCCTATTCTAATTTTTGAAAGCTATACTTATTGAATATATTCATATAAAATCTACACTATTGTTCTAATAATCTATCATCAAGCTCTTAAAATTTAAGTACGGTATCTCATTGAATTGCTTCATTGATTTAAAGCTAAGAGATAGAAAAAAATAAAAAAAAATTTAAAATAAAAAAAGATTTTACAAATGCTAGTACTTGATTATGAAAATAAAGCATATTGAGTAATTTTTGAGGCATTGAAGACATATTACACTATTCTTGTACTTTAAAAATTAATTTTAAGAAATCATTAGTTAGAAGCTTAATGATGAATTTTAGTAGCATTTTCTTAGAGATAAATAGGGATGTATGCCTCAACTATAGTTATTGTAGATGGTTGTATTGTGACTTCTTTAAAGGCCATAAACAGTGATATATATTTTGTAGAATATGTAAATAAATTTTGTGGTAAATTATTGATTGGTTATTGATAACCTTGAGAATTAGACTTATGGTTAGGCAATTTACTTGGTAATAGTAGGTTATTAGTAGAACAAATGGTTAAGAATTGAAAGGTTCATAACCTTTGGAATCTGCAAGCTGATTGTCCATCTTTTGGTAGGATAAAGAGGTTGAAAAAAGAGAGACCGAGGCCAGATTGTGAGAGTCGTAAGCCGGAATAAGCTTGGTGCGACCTCTTTATTTTCTTTGCTTTTATTATTTGCTTATGAAGAATTGTGATTGAAAGAAGTATTGTTTAAACTGTGATTAGAATATTGTGGAATATGACTTTGGACTTATCGTGTTGGAAAAAAAATTTGACCTTGAGAATTGAGATTATCGAATTGTGTTGTATTAAGTGAAGATATTGAATTTTATTTGATGAATTAAGAATTTGAATATAATAAGTAAGTTGGAGATCAATAGATGAATATATATAAATTACAAAGAGAGTAAGTGGAAGATGAACCAATAAGAATATGGAAGTATTGTTGAATTGATATTCATAGAATGGATTATGGATTGAATTAAGACGGAAGTAGTAAGCCTTGGTATTTTATAGTTTGATAATTGATTTCAGATAGCTAGAGTATAATCAATTGTGATACTAATAGACCCAAATCATATAACTAGTCTTTCCCCGTGTTCGAACCCACCTCTATTAGTTCAATTGCTTTGGTATATTGAAGCTTGAATACAACAAAAATAACATTTTGACGCCACTGCCGGAGAAATGATAACAATATGAAATATTAGAAATTGATTGTATGGGAGATGGAATTATATGTTGAATGAGAATGTGAGAAGAACCAGTTTTAGGGTTACAAATATGTGAGTTATAATTCAAGACAATATTAATTTTGTAAAGAAGAATGAAAGACTATGAGTGATAATCATGAAAGGGAGGATTATCAAAGAATTAATTGATAAGCAAAAGAAAGACATGAGTGTTTACGCATAAGAAATCTCCTACAGAAATGACAAAAAAGAATTGTAGATCCAAGTAAAACCAAAGGAAGAAAAATTCAAATTCAAATAGCAAGGAGACTAGTGATAACACCAATGGCCGTAGGAGTGCCACAAGTATCAATTGCGGTACAAATGGGAGCAGTAGGAGACCACAGTATAAGTGTGGGACCATTACCTACTTTTAGTAGTTGGTCGGGCTCTGATCCCAATCACAATATATCTCCATTCTTAATAGCTTGCATGACTAATAATGGTAGAGCTGAAGACATTTGGTTGAGATGGTTACCAACAACTTTAAAAGATATAACTTTTGAATGGTGTAATCGGCAACCAATGGCTAGATTTTCCAATTGGGAGGCCTTGAGGAATGCCTTCCTAATCCATTTTAGACCAATTGGATTTGAAGATTGGCTTACAGAAAGTTTTATGAATAGCAAGATGTTTGTGGGAGAATTAGTAGAGTCCTATTATCGCCGGGTCGTGGATATACTTCGTAAATGGCCAAATAATCAAATACTAGATGCATTTATATTTTCAATATTAATCAATGGTTTGCATCCATCGGAATTGAAAATATTTGTAAAAGAGGCTCGATCAGCTATGGTAGAGGCATCGTTGGCTCGAACAAAAGTGTGGCAAGGATGTCATTATGACCAATTGTTAATAGTGGAGGCCACAATGATTCCAAGTTTAGGAAGCCAACAAATACAATCGAGAAATGTGTCGATGGATAATTATCCACAAATGGCTGACTCCAATATGAAGAATGTTATGTTGCAAAAATCAGTTTTGCTACACCACTCCAAGCAATAGCGCCAATAACAATGACACCTTATTTTACATTGCCAACATATCAACAACTGGAATTGTTCACAAATACGACTATTAAAGATCCAAATGAAGCCTTCTTATTAAATCTAACAAAGAAGATAGAAGAATTGGCAGTGAATTTGGCTAAAGATAAGGAGAAATGACATAAGCCTTCTAATACAAGACCTAATGTATGGTGTAATAATTGTAAGGGATAAGGTCATTTTGATAGGAAATGTCCATCACCCAAACAAACGGATGTTCAATGTACATTTTGTGGAGGAAAGCACTATCCAAAACTATTGGCAACAACAATTCAATAACCAGACATTAATATAGCCAATTCAATGGGATGATAATCAAGTACAAACTAGAAATATGAGTGGTTGGAATAGTAATCACCCAAATCGACCTAATCGTGGCTTTGGAAATTTTCAAAATACTAATTATAATCCAGTTTATGGAATAAATATGCAGAACAATGGAAAAAATCAAGGGGTTAATTCCCAAATTATACCAATTCAACAGTCCAAATCTTGACCAGTAGCAACTGGTCAAGTAAGATCATTTACTATGGCTACTTGGAATTGGCCTAGTAGATATATTCCAGTGGAGATTCAAGTATATCTGATGGTATGGGCTGAAAACCACTACGTTGCTACCGGTGTCGATAAATTGATCATTGTCCTAGTGAATGCCCTAATCTAAGGTTTATAGACAAATATGCTCTAATATGTGGAAATTACAAGCAATCGAGTCATTTTCATTATCAATGCAATATTCCATTTAATCCTAATAATCATGATCAAAAGATACAATCGATTGTGTAAATTATAGAGGAAAAAAATAATGGGACACAAGAATCACCAGTTCATCAGGTAGAAGTAGTCCAAGCTGTCCTTACAAGAAGTCAACAAAAGGACAAAAGACCAGTTCAACATTTGGGTGATCCTGAAGTGAAGGGTCAATTGGACCTAATTATGGGGCCATCCAATCCAGGTCTTAACATGGGCCCCTTACTCAGTATAAGACTTGAATGGATTGTGCATCCCAATGAGGTACCGATTACGAAGGCTTCGATTCTATTTCAAGCTATTTCGTTCTCTACACAGTTTCGAGAAACATCCTTTTTGTTGAAAGATCCTCTGAAAGGCATGAATTCCAAAGAACCAATATCAGCCTAATTGGGAGAACAATCTTATCCGTTGAAAGAACCAATTTTACAGCCTCTGTCAAATTTAGTTCTACCAGCTTTACCAATTTTCAATATAGAGACAATCAATTTACCTGCGTCGGTGTCTAGAACTAAGAAGAAGAAACAGACATTGGAAATTACCACTAGTATAGAACCATATGATATTCTAAAAGATTTGGGCACCATACAGCCGACGATCTCTATGAAGTAATTATTGACAGTAGCACCTCATGCCAAATTATCTTGAATTCCTCATTAATTTGTCACAGATCTCGAAATAAAGAAATCCAAGAAGTAAGTTTGAATCTCGATCCGGATGTACTAATGATTGATATCTCAATTGATGGAGTATTAGTATTAAGAGTGTAAGTAGACAAAGGATCTAGTATAAATCTTATAAATGCCACTATAATGGAGGATTTGGGTTTGGATCACTTATTGCCTACTACAATAGTTTTGAGAATGGCTGACTCCAGTCGAATTAAATCTATGGATATTTTATAAAGTATTGATACAGTACTTGTGGGCATTACCTACAAAATTGATTATATTGTTTTTCGATTGTGAAGCTCTATATTGTCATACCGAAGTTTATTGGGGCAACCATAGTTGTATCAAGCTAAAGCTCAAAATGACTGGAGTCGTGGTACATTGATAATTGAAAAAGGTAATGATAAAATTGTGCTTCAAATGTACTCTGTCCAATATCATGGAAAAACTCAATTTGTCAGTTCAAAATTCATGTCGGATTGTGAAGATGAATCTACAGAAGAAGAAATTGGCACACCTGATTCAATTTATGTTGATACAAGGCAAGTTGTCAAGCACACTAGAATGAACTACCAGTGTAGGGGACTGAGAGAGTACTTAGTTCCTCCAGATGTTATTGACGATTTTGATCATATGATTGCATATTGGATGAATAGACATGATGTTAATTACATTAGTACTATGGAACTAGAGTTGAAAAGTTCTAATTTGTCGAATTTTATAAAAGATTTTGGAATTGAACAGAACATTATTCCAGAGAGTTTTGAAATTCCACGATGTCAACTAATTAATTTAGGTATATGGGAGGCTTTCCAAATCATTTTGATTTACGACAGTATAAAAAGCAAGGACAAAGAAATTTGGGTGGATTACTTTTTAATGCATCAAACTACTTTTGCATAGTCATATGCAAATTTGAAAGAAATTCCAGCTGAAGTTTGTGAGCATCGAATTATATTGGAGGAGAACGCTACATCAGTATGCCAAAGACAACATCGACTTAATCCAAAATACTCACTTATGGTAAAAGAAGAACTAGATAAACTCTTGGATGTTGGATTTATCTATCCAATTCCTTTCAATGAATGGATTTTATCAATTGTTATGGTACCGAAAAAGAATGAAAAAGTTCGTATTTGTCAAGATTTCTACAAATTAAATGCGGCTACCAAGAAGGATTATTTTTCTTTACCATTCACGGATAGTATATTAGATGCTGTCGCTGGACATAAATGTTATTCATTCTTGATAGATTCTCTAGTTATAATCAAGTTAAAATTGTAAAAAAAGACCAGTTAAAAACTACTTTTACTATGGATTAGGGGACCTTTGCTTATAAGGTTATGTTGTTTGGGCTTTGTAATGCACCAGCTATATTTCAAAAGGTAATGATGTAAGTATTTCAAGATTATCTACGAATTTCAATGGAAATAATTCTAAATGATTTTTGTACATTTCGTAAAAGAGCCACGCATGTAGAATATCTCCGTCAATGTTTGAATCAATGTGCCAAATATGGAATTTCTTTAAATTCAAAAAAGTATCAATTTGGTGTATCTTCTGGTAAACTGTTGGATCATATAGTTTCGATGGCAGGCATTGCTACAAATCTAGATAATATAAAGATTATAGTAGAATTAAAGCAACCAGACACTGTCACGGATGTTCGAGTATTTGTCGGCCATGTCAGTTATTATCGGTGATTTATTTATCTATTCATAGTTATATGCCTTCTTTTGATAAATCTCTTCATGAAACTACCAACCGATGGGACTAGTCCATTTTGGACATAGGAATGTACAATTGCATTCGAAACATTGAAATAGAAATTGGTTTCTACACCAATATTGGTGGCACCTTGTTGAACAAAACTATTCTAAGTTTATGTGGATGCATCTAATGTCACGATTAATCCTGTGCTAAGCTAAAAAGATGTCCAAGGTTTTGATCATCCTATTTATTATATAAGTCATCAATTGATAGTAGCTGAAAGAAAATATACAATAATCGAAAGAGAAGCATTAGAGATGATTTATTTCATACAAAAGTTTCAATATTATCTTCTTAGTTATAAATTTGTTTTCCATGTCAACCATGATGCTTTAAAATATATGATTAATAAGCCTCAATTGAGTGGTCATATTGTATGATGTATTTTACTCTTAAAAGAATTTGACTTTACTATTTAGATAAGACCAAAAAAATCACATTCCAATGAAGGACCATTTATCTCGGTTATCCAATATATTCGATAATGAATCCATTAACGATGCACTATCCAATACGGAACTGTTTGTGGTAGATGTAATTACTCCAAAGTATAGTGAAATAATTCAATACTTGATATTTCAAACCTTTCCACCCAATTTTAATGAAAAACTTAAATGATGCTTAATATTAAATTATACACCTTATACGATGATTGGTGAAGCTTTATGTAAAGAAGGCAAGGATGGAGTTTTACGACGCTGTATTTATCAAACTGAAGTAAGTACTATATTGGAAGGTTGCCACTTCGACAATTGTGGTGTACATTTTGCAGGGGACAGTATGGCTCGTAAAGCTTTACAAGCTAGTTATTGGTAGCCAACAATGTTTGCAGTTGCCCACCAATTCGTCTGTCATTGTGACCCATATTAGAGAACGGATTGACCTACTAGAACTTCAGCAATGCCATTGGTACCAATTCTGGCTGAAGTACCTTTTGAAAAATGGGAAATTGATTTTGTGGGACCAATTGTACTAGCGTTGAAAAATGGACAAAAATAATATATATTGGTGGCAATGGATTACGTAACAAAATGGGTTGAAGTCATAGCTACAAAAACCGATAGTGCAAGAATAGTAGCAACCTTTTTGTATAAAAATATTATTATACAGTTCAATTGTCCACAAGAATTAGTTAGTGATCGATGAACTTATTTTATAAATAATACAATTGAAGTACTTACGACTAAATATGAGATAAAACATTGTAAGACTACATCATATCACCCAAGAGCCAATAGACAAACGAAAAAGACTAAAGAAATTTTATGTAAAATCTTAACAAAAACAGTTTTAGGAGGGAGAACAGATTAGGACACTAAGTTGTTCGCAACTTTATGGGCATACCATACTGTGTATACAGTTACTACCAATGCTATTCCTTTTCAATTGGTTTATGGCTAGGAAGCAATATTACCTATTGAATTGGAAGTCCAAAGTTTACGAATTGCTATAGACAATAAATTGAGAGATCATGATTCATTACGACACCATTTAGAAGAATTGAAAAAATTAGATGAAACTAGAGCCAATGCATTAATGATAATCGAAACTACACAAAAATGAAGAAAGACTTATTATGATAGTAAGCTTAGATCAAAGGCTTTTATACCAAATGATTTGATACTTCTTTATGATAGTCGATTTAGAAATTTTCCAGAAAAATTTCAAGTTCGATGGCATGGGCCATATCAAGTTATTGACGGATTTCCAAATGGTTCAGTGCAATTGGAAGATTTTATAGGTACTAAATTTACAACACGGATCAATGGCAATCGACTTAAACTTTACTATATATAAACCTGGGATGGATTTTCTGTTACAAAAAAGGGAGTCGACCCAATTGATTTGACCATAATAAGAAGTAGAAGGGGGGCTCTTGTCAAGCATCATATTTTCTTTTGTGTAAGCAGCCGTGTATGTGTGTTTTAAGAGATTAGTTGTGAGTGCTTGCTTGTGTTAGAATACAATGGCAATTGAAAAGACTAAGAGGCAGTTCAATAGGGAGGAGAAACAATGCAATGTAAGGCACAAGGATGAGTTACCACCATTGGGATGTATTATTGTGACTAAAATGGAGCCGATTTGATTGGATGTTTGTTGGACTAAGGAGAAGTAGTAAGATTTTTGAAGAGCGCATAGGCATGGATTTTTGCGCATTTCACAAAACTTACCACCAATTGATATTGGGCTAGTGGAGATTAGGGTTAAGAAGAAGTGGATGAAGGAAAAGGAGAAGATGGCGAACATGGTGACTCAGAAAGCAAAGATGGAGACCGATTGGAAGGAATGACAAGAGTGGCTGCAGGTAGAAGTTGTGATGTTGCAGACTAAACTAGCTGCATTAGAGAAGGAGGCCAATAATTTAGTGCAGAACAATATGCCAGTTTTAGCGACAATACCTTTGAAGATACCTTTGAAACCAACAGAAGAATGGCACAAGATGTTGAAGGAGCACAACAACTAAATTACTCATCTTGAGTCTCAAGTACGAGAATTAGATTTGTTGAATGAAGATGTGACAGCGCATTTGAATGAAGAACCATCAAACACCGAGGTAGACGACAAAGATGTAGTAGAGGAGAAGGTCACCAATTCAAAGGGTGGTAAGCCAATGCCATTGACTAAAGAAGCCAACGCTGCTACGTATTTATAAGTTGAGGCTAAATAATGTTTACAAAGGTGCTGCTCAATTAGAAGTGGGGCTATGTAGAATATTTAAATAAATTTTGTGATGAATTACTAGTTGGTTATTGATAATCTTGAGAATTAGACTTATGGTTAGGCAATTTAGTTGGTAACAGTAGGTTGTTAGTAGAACAAATGGTTAAGAATTCAAATGTTAATAACCTTTGGAATCTGCAAGCCGATTGTCCATCTTTTGGTATGATAAAGAGGTTGAAAAAAGAGAAATCGAGGCCAGACTATGAGAGTTGTAAGTCGGGATAAGCTTGGTACTACATCTTTATTTTCTTTGCTTTTATTATTTGCTTATGAAGAATTGTGATTGAAAGAAGTATTGTTTAAACTGTGATTAGAATATTATGGAATATGACTTTGGACTTACCGTTTTGAAAAAAATTTGTGACCTTGAGAATTGTGATTATCAAATTGTATTGTATTAAGTGAAGAATTAAAAAATTGAATATAATTAGTAAGCTAGAGATCAGTAATTGAATATATATAAACTCCAAAGAGAGTAAGTAGGAGATGAACCAATAAGAATATAGAAGTATTGTTGAATTGATATTCATAGAATGGATTACAGGTTGAATTAAGACAGAAGTAGTAAGCCTTAGTATTTTGTAGTTTGATAATTGATTTCAGATAGCTAGAGTACAGTCAATTGTGATACTAATAGACCCAATTCATATAACTAGTCTTTCCCCGTGTTCGAACCCACCTCTATTAGTTCAATTGCTTTGGTATATTGAAGCTTGAATACAATGAGAACAACATACATTCTATCAATGGTCGCCATATTTTCTTACTATATATATGGAATATAAATATAAGTAATTGTAAGATTAATAATATTGGTATAAATAAAAACTTGTTTATTATAAAATAAAGAATTATAATGATTTATGTAGCTAATAATGCATCCAAGATGCAATAGTAGATGTACAATCTCAAGCTCCTATTATTCTTTCTGTTGGAAATATGAATATTCAATGCCTACAAATATAATAATATTACTTGGTTAGAATTGGAAGTAGACTCTTCATTTGTAATTTCTCTATCCTCAAAAAAGTTTAACTTTGAAGAGAGTGAAGTAAGATGGAGGAGAAAAAGACATGGCTGCCCTCCACATTCATAAAGATAATCATATAGCTTATTTAGTCATGAGCACACTACTGTCAAGTTATGACATGACCATATGGTAAAAGATAATAATTTAGATCTTATTATATAAGAGCCAAGTTAAAAGAAAAAGTAGAAAAATATAAATAAAAGATAGGAAGGTAGTAAAATTTTTAGTAGTAATGCTTCTCTTTTAGAAAAAATAGCTTCTACTTACTTTGTAGGACAAAAAATAAGGCCAAATAAGATAGATTGGAAAAATAAATGATATAGACATCTTTAAGATGAAGTTAAGAGTAAATTCTAGTAAAAATTATTTAGAAAAACTAGATCTTGATACCCAAGGAGGGCCGGTTATCAACCTGGGTCGAAATCTGACCTTGAGGCACAAAACTAAGTACCTACAGCAACTTGGGGACTCATTTTGCAGATCAAAGAATGGAATTAGAGAACAGACTTAATAAGGGTTTAGTAAGCATTGGTTTTTGGTGATTTGGATCTGTATTGACTTTATAAGAGCTTTACAAAGTCAAGATATGTTTTGGATGACTTGGATTTTGTGAAATAAAATAGAGTTTACGTTTTGAGTGATTTCAAGAGTTTTGTAATAGATCTACAAATGAAATTTTGTAGATTAATGGTTATAGTTGTGTTCAATATGTATTATAAATTTGAGCTTGATCTAACAATTGAATTGAAGGTTATTGAGGTTTAAGTGAGTCAAGGTCTCAAAAAGTAGAATTTTAGGTCTAGTAAGGATTTTTAAGATTTCTTGCAATCTACTAGTTGGATTGGAGTGAAATTTGTGTGAAAAGATATTAGACTTGTTTTTTTTATGTGTATGAGAATTTTGAGATCAATCGAATGATGAAAAGGAGAGATATTAGATCTAGGAGATTGACATCAAGGCTGGAGAAGGAAGCTGCCTAATACTCAAGCACGTTTTTGAGATTATCGTCTATTTGGTAATTTCGATCCTTTTCAAAAAAATTATGCTTGTTTTTAACTTAGTTTTTAAGAAGTGTGAAAAATTTGAGTTAAGATCAACAATTCATTCATTAATTATTGAGGTTTAATTCTGTTGTAGAAATTACTAGGGTTTGGTTAGGATTTGATTTAGGATTAGGGTTTGGTTAGGGTTTGATTTAGGATTAGGGTTTGCTTAGGATTTGTTTTAGGATTTAGAGTTTAAGATTTTATTAGGATTTGATTTAGGACTAGGGTTTTGTTAGAGTTTGATTTAAGATTTAGGATTTGGTTTAGGGTTTAGGGTTTAGGGTTTGATTTAGGGTTTAAGGTTTGATTAAGATTTGATTAAGATTTGATTTAGGATTTAGGATTTTATTTGAGTTTATTTAGGATTTAAGATTTAGTTAATTTTTGGCCTAAAGTTTGAATGAAGTCCAATAAGATTTCAACTAGAATTAAATTAAGATTGAATTGAGATATATTTGAGATATATTTGTAATCATTCTAACATTTCTTTAAGATTTCTTATTGTTTCTTTGGAATTCTTTTAATTTTTTTCTGAATTTGATTAAAACTTATTTAGCATTGTTAGTGTTCTATTAGAATTAGGATTTTGATGTTGCAATTTCTATTCTACCTTCCACAGCCATGTGACCGGAGCATTCTCAATTAAGACTTCACGTATTACGACACTGCATGGAATGGAGTGACATTGGATTGAATCAATTATAACATGGGCAAGGAGATGTGCTTTTAATAAGTCTCTATTTGTAATGCAAATATTTTTTATTTAATTTTTTTAATAAAAATATATTAAATGATTTAATTACATAGTTTTTAATACAATAAAATTTGATATTAAAATATATATTATAGAAATTTAACAAAAAAGGTAATTAATTATTATTTTAGAGATTTTACTTTATTGTTTCACATGAATGGAAAAGATTTGAGAAAAAAATAAAAGAATAAAAAAACTCCAACTTGGTGCATTAATTTTTTTTGGCAATTCAATAAAATATTTAATTGTTGTGAGAATAATAATAAAAAAAAAAAAAAAAAAAAAAAAAAACTTAATTGTAAGAAAATCTAGAATTTTTTTTAAAAAAATTAACCAAAATTTAGTCTTTATGCAAATCAAAGATGTTTTTGTTTGTTTGTTTGTTTGTTTGTTTGTTTATTTTTTTTTTTAAATCAAAAATAGTCTTTATATGATGCTATGCATTTTAATGGCAAGGCATTATGGACTCAAGGCTAATGCTTGTGTCACATCTATGAAAAAAAATTGGTTTCTTTTTTTTGTATCTTCTCTATTGAAAAGAATATGCTAGTCTTTGACTTTGGCTTATTTTATCGGTCCCACGCAATAAAGAATGATGACTACCATTAATAAAAGGAAGAAGAAAAGTATATTATAAATACTTAAACATCATTTCATTTAATAGTGAGCTATTTAGGTAAGAGAAAAGAATAAAACTTTAGCAAAATAGTAGTAAGTATAAAAATTGAACAAAACAACATGACCAAGTCACAAAAAGAAGACATGAAAGAAGATTTAGAGCTTTCAAGTAGGAAACAACAATACATCTCTATTTGTAATAAGGAGTATAATAGAGGAGGCAATAGTAAACAATTGCTTGAAGGAGATTTTTTAGACTAAAGAAGAGGATCAAAATTGATATAAATGTAAGGAACAAATAAAATAAATACTAGCATTCAAAGATTAGTATTTGAAACCTTTGAAGGGTAGAGTATAAAGAAAATTAGAAAAATAAAACTTGTACAAAGTTAATTGGAAGATAAGAGAAGAAACAAATAATAGTTTTTGTTGGAACAACAAAAAGAATTGAATAGACAGAACTTCAAGATAGTTGAGAATGAATACCAAAAGTGGTAGAATAAAGGAAAATTCAAGAATAAAAAAGCAAGGAAGTTGAGGCCTATAACCTCACTAGGTGAAAACAATCTTGACCAAAGAACAAGAAAAGATGGAATTAATAGTATATAGACAAGAGTTGCAACTCTCCTACATCCAAGAAGCGACAAAAGACCATAAGAAAGAAAAAACACCAAAAGTAAGAGGGAATATAATCAAGAAGAAAAAAACCATGATATTTGACAATTGAATGCCAAAAAAGACTAGAATTAAAAGAAAGTGGTGGAAAAAAACACAACTCATATTTATATTGTTGAAATATTGGTAAGATTGGACAAAGATGAAGGATGATGTTTGGACATCAAATATGAGCATAGGAGTCTTCTATGACTACCTTTAGTCCAAACCTCATTCAAAATTAATGGTGGATTTTATAGCCGGATTTATGTACAAGAAAAACAAAAAGACAAGCCTAGATATGCCAATCTAAGTAGTAGTATAAGGCATCCAAGTAGAAATTATTAGAATTTTTTAGTAAGATTTTGAAATTAAAGGCTCTGAAATCTGAGCAAAACTTCAATCCAACCAACAACTAAATTCCAAAGGTATGATAATTTTAGAGGTGACACCAAGCTATCATACTAGCAATTACACTAACATAAAGGGTTTCTCAAAATTATATTAACACCAAGTTAAAGCATTGATAGAAGTCATGTCCATAAAGAAAATATTGTACCAAGCCAATATTAAACTATTAGAAAATATATATGAGGTAAAAAAAAAAAAAACATCATAATTAAGTGTCTTTAATACTATCTAATCTTAGAAGAATGCTAATTAAGTTATACACTAATAATATGAAGAAAATTAAAAGAATAGAGCTAATTAATACCATACTAAAGAAATGGTTATTTGACGAGGAGGAATATATTGATTATGCATCAAAACCAAATAATAGTAAGAATGAAATATGTGAGGAGGAAGAAAGCATCCTAATACAACCAGATATATATTCTTGAGTTGGTAGTAGGAGTCTTACTATTAAAAAGAGCCAATATATATAGAGATAGACAACAATGCCAAAATCCACTCATCAAGGAAAATTATAGAATAACAATATAAGAATAACGATCCTTTGAAGCTAGAAAATTAAATCTCATACCAAATGAGAAGAAAAAAAAAATAGGTTTTCAACAAGCAACTTCAATAACAAAAGGTGAGTCTCTAAAATAATAGTGTTGGAGAGCTACCCAATTCTAATATAAGGAACCTATTACAAATACTTGGAGCTTCCAAAAACAAGACCCTAATTGAGATGAAGATGACATAACTTCCAAACATAAGAAGACAGCAGCCAATCACAAATAAGCAATGACAAATCTAAAAAAATGGTTGTTTTTAGGAGTCTTGAAAGGAATAGATTGAGAAGTTACTACTATTATTTTGTTTAGACTACAACAAATTAATCCAATAGAACCAAATCCAAAAGCATACCTTCAACATGTATCACCAACAATAGAGTAAGATCATACCATTAGTTAGAAGTTTATTTTAGTTCACAACATGTGAATTAATAATACAACTTTCATAAGTTTTAGTTTTTATTCAAATCCAAATGAAATTACTATCTAAGATTCTTAACACCAAAGTAATCAAGCCCAACTTCTATCATTAATTTATACTAATAATGATAATTCTATCACTAAATACATATCAAAAAATTTACTTCTTTTAACCTGTAATTTTTTTTTTTTTTTTTATTGTATAAATATTTTTTTCTATATTCTATTTTATTTGTTATCATTATTTTAAACTAAAAACATCCATTAATTTTTTTAAATCATCCAAACATAACTTCTCATCTATGAATGAGAATTTATCCAATTTTAAGAAAATTCATGGAAAATTTATCATCCGCATCTAACCTAAGTTCAATCCTAACCCTAATTCATCCAATTAAACCTAACTTCATCTTAGTCTAATTTTCAATCCAAATTGAATCATCTACTTTGGAAATCTTACTGAACTAGCTTGATGGAGTCGGATTGCAGTCGATGTCTTCAGCAACTTGCTCCAGTACATTATCAACAGCACGGATCCTCACAATTCCTAGAATAAAAACCACCCTAATCAAAACTCGGAATGAGTTAGTCTATGCTATAACGTCCATATTCTCGAGCCTTGCCTCATCGACGTTAGGCAATATAGAAGGCCGTCAAAAGCATTGCTGGGCCTGAAGGTGAATCAAGCTATGGCTGTGTAGGAATAGCCGCAATTAGGCAATGCTCTATGGAATTTTAAGGCAACAATGCAATATCAAGGTAGTCTAGCAGCACTTGTTCAAAGCGTCACGATCGTAGAAGAAGACCTATGAAGTTTGTAGAAATGAAGCCAATGGTGTACATAGCAATAGCGAGAGGAATCTATGCAACAAAAGTTTGCATTCATGCTGTCATCCTACATCGATTAAGAGACTTTTCCTTTCAATTCAAATCAGCTGCAACAGACGCTTTTCCACTTGCACTTCTCCTTGTGGCAACTACTCTGGCCAAAAAAACCAGTCCAATTGACAACACCAAATACCACCATCGTATCTCTCCCTCTCAATTAGCCACAGCTCACGATTTCTTCTTCACATCTAGATATAGCAAGCCACAATGCGAGCTCAGGCTCCAGAGTGATCAAGTGCATGCAATTCACAATTCCAAACTGAGTTTGGACACTTTCGAGATGGATTTCGACCATGTCTAGCTTGAAAAAATTGGAACATAGCAGAGAGGCGAGATTGAAGGAATCTTCCATACGAGTTCGTCTTTAGAATGCATCATTCCGCAGCAAATTTGTGACGAGCGTAGCATCCTGCTGCGCTGCAGTGCGACGTTTTGCTGATCTGCTCCAACCTATTACGCTCTACATCGACCCAATCTCAATGCAAACGCTTTGCACACTCCGATCCGATGACTAATGCTAGTAGCATGACCTTGGAGTTTGCCCTCCACGATCGTCCTCGACTAACTGTTGCTGCTGCCGCCTCCTTTGCTGATTGCGAGCTTGTCGCCTCTCCAGCAAACACCAATCGCCTCAGCAATCAACAGCACTTTGTTACACACAAAAGAAAAAAAACAATATAGCACTAGCGACACCGCCGCCAACGCCAGCTCCTAAAACGTCTGCCGCCCTCCGATGTTGTGCTTTATAACATCCAGAGTAGGTTGAACAGCGGAAGGGCACCGACACAGCAAGAAGGCCAGAACTTCCGCCTCAAATTGTCGAGGCGCCAGCAACAATATAAGATCTGAAGGAGCCACTGCAACTCCGCAACACGACAGCAACACCACACAAACCGCTCACTGAATGAGGAGAACCACACAACCACAAGCTGCCATCTTCATCACCGCACAACCAACAGTGCTGCACCGTCGACTATGAACCGTGGAGGAGAGAAAACACAAGAAACCAACCACCCTAGTGTCATGGACAACTAGCGAAACCATGCGCTACTCCAAAACCCAGCAGCCCTGATCTCGAGCTGGAAGCACCAACAGCAATTCCGCCTTCAGTGACGACAAAGAAGGCCCTCGATGAAAGGGTATGTGCAACCGTAAGAAAGAAAACTCCGGCAGCCTCCATAGCGATCGGATCCCACAACATACAAAAAAATCCGGAAAAAAAAAGTAGAAAGAAAGCCGAGGGTTTCGGGCGGCTGGACCCTTATCGACGACCTTGCCGCCATTTTTGGGCAGCCTCTCGCCCTCTTGATCGCCTTCCTGTTTTGTTTTTGTTTTTTCTTTTTCTCTTTCTCTTCTTTCTTTTTCTTCCAATTCCTTCTTTCTGCTTTTCTTTTCTCTCCCTACTCTCAACTTTTTCTTCTTCTATTTTATTTCTCTAAAACTACCAAGATTTTTTTTTCTTTCTTTTTTTTTTGGATTTTTTTAGATCAAGGATTCTGTTTAAACTTTTACCTCCATTGAATATTTAATGGTGATAAGACTACAATGAAAAATCATAAATCTATATTAGCTAAATTAAGAAAAAATTATTTATTTAAATTTTTTTTTATCAAAAAGAATTTACTAGAGATCCCTTCTTGCATTGACATCTTATTCTTTGTTATTTATCTCAAAACTCCTACATTAACTTATAGCATAATAAGAGCATTTTTTGTACCAAAATACATCAATGTGTCAATTCTATGATTCACATGTGTAGAGACATTGGAGCCCCAAACATTGGAAGAACAATTTTATGGGATTGAAAAGACATCAACAAAGGAGATAGTGATGATGGAGAACCTAATGCAGATGATTCAAAATCTACAAAAGAATGTTGCTCAAGCTAAGCAACATGTAATCAGTTATAGACAAAAGATGAATGAACAAATAAGATGAGTGAAGGAGCAATTCTAAATTCAAGTATGATAGTAGTAAGAAGAGAAGAAGTTCAAGGCCAATTCAATGGATAAGATCCACAAAAAGCAAATACAAGACTAATTGACATAGAATCAATAGGCCACTACGATTTGGCATAGGATGTTGGATAATAGTACTAATGTTTGACTAAAGATATTCAATTAGTTGGTATTAAAAAACTAGTAGTTTAAACATTTGGTTGAAGTAGCAAAAAATAGGAACATGGCTGTGGATAAGAGATTAATCAAATAATTCATGATTAAGTAACAAAAGACTTTACAACTTATTGTGAAGATTAAGAATAGAAAACTAGAAATCTGATGAAATTTATTAAATCATACCTCTTGTGTGTATATTAATCTGATAGGAATTAAAATAATAACAATATAAAATATTTAATGACTATCATCGTCACAATTGACAATTAAGGTGAAAAAAAAAAACAACCTCAGTGCTGATAATTCCTCCCACATCAATTAATATTTAAAAAATAGTTGTAAAAATAACCTCTACTAAATTAATTTTTTTAATTTTAGAATTTTTAAAAAAATCCTAATTTTTTCTTATATAATTTCTTTTCTAATATCTCCTCCATACATTTAATGAAAAATGTACGTCGAAAGAAGGATAACGTTAACAAGATATTTATCAAATCAATAACTCACTCCAATAAAAAATTAATTTGAGGATAAATCTTAAATAATTACTACATAGATTGCAATAATTATATTTGACTTGTTGAATGAAGACCAAAATAGATGACGATTATGTCAAATAAATATCTAAATGGATAAAGACTTTGATGAATGATTTCAAAGATGGATGAAACTTCAAGAGAAGGTGAAGCGGTTGTGTGGATAGAGACCTATTTTAGATAAAGGTCCACACTATGAAAATAATTAGAATTTATAGAAAGTTGGGAATGTGGGAAGGAAGGAATGAAGAAGTATGGAGGAGAAAGACATGGTAGGAGGTATGGAAGTGTAGTAGAATAGACAAGATGAGAAAAAAGAAGGATTAATACAGTAGAAAAGAAGACAAATCTATATAAGGTTCTTTACTATTATACAACATTATAGAAGGTTCTTTACTATTATTAAGCTAGAAAAAAGAAATATTTTATTTATTTTTAACTTTAATATGGATATAAATTGATTTGGTATTGTTGAAATAATCCTTAGTCAAAAGAGCAAGAAGAATGGATGTAGTAAACTTAGAAGTGATTTTTTGGAATATAAACGTATAGTCAATTTTAATAGTTATAGAAGCAAAAATAAAAAAATTACAAGATGTATACATGGTATTGAGTATTGATAGATACATTACTACTATTTTTCTTATGAGAGAGTTAGAAAAAAGATACTTTTTATTATAAATAAAATCATAATTTAATAAAAGTTCTTATTGAAGATCTAATAGTAATTAGAAAATTCTAAAAAATATTAGAAATTTCTTATTATTTTTAAATTATTTTAATCCATAATAATTTAAATTTTATTAAGATTTATCACAAGATCATCATTAAAAATGATATATTCTAAAAAATCAACTTAAGTAATGCAAAATACATACTTTTTTATTTTTGGCATATAATCTTATGTATCTTAATTTTTGTAATATATGAAAAATATGAATTTTATAATTTTTTGTATTCTTAGAGTAGATTAGAATATCATTTAAATAATATATAATAAAATTTATTTAGAAATTCTTAAAAAAAAATCATTTATTAGATATTAAAAAGTACTTGTCATATTTGTAAGTCCAAAAGGCATGGCATTATATTCAAAATATCCATACCTAATTCAAAATAAAATCTTCTATTCATCTCTCTCTTTAATAAGTACCAAATTATATACTCTTCATAATTCTATTTTAATATAAATCTTAGTTTGATTCAATTCATCAAAAAATCTAAATATTAAAGATAGAGTATATCTATTTTTAATCATAATCTTATTGAGCCCTTGATAATCTACATATATTTGTAATGTCTAATCTTTTTTTTTCACAAATTAGATAAAAGTTCATATTAGAGATTTTGAATGGTTTATGAAATTCTTGGCTAAGTTTTCATTAATATATTCTTTATAAAAACTTAATCAACGAACTTATTTTGTGAAAAGCTGTAGTTTGGTCTAATTAGTGATTGAGTTCTTTCTTAAAAATCTATTGAAAAATGATAGGGACAATGCTTTAAAAGAGTATTTGCATTTTTTTTCTCAAAAACATCTTGATAATCTTAATACTAGCTTGGAATGCCACTTGAGGTCTTTCCACCATTAAATATTAATATAGGATAAATAAATTAAAGTTATCTTTCCTTTGTAGCATATAAAAAAACTCTTGCACTTATAAATAAGGATTTGGTTGTATTAAACTTATGACATTTTATTTGTTTAATGAAACTCTTAATTATCTTTTGAAAAAAGTTAAGACTACAAGAATTTAATTTATTTAAAGTTTAGACTTTTTTAGCCATAATAAATCTAAAATAATTAAATTAAAAAATCTAATTATATAAATATTATAAATTTATTATGACTATTAGATTTTACTTATATATAAAAGATTTTTTAAATAACATCTTAAAAAGACAACAAACAACTATCTATGACATTTATATGTATAAGTTTAATTTTCTTTACTAAAGATATGTTATGACTTTTAATAAACTCTTTATCTAAAAGAATCAAGGATCATAAACTTAATAATGCCAAGGCTTTGTATTTTTTAGGTCCTAAGCAAATATCTGTAATAAAAACAAAGAGAGGATTTTGAAAAGAGAATAGGATCTTTATTAGATGTCATACAAGATTTCATCTACATAGTCTCTATTCTAGTTAGACAAACTTATTTTCTAACATATTATCTTTTTTTGACAACCATATTTTTTTTTTGTGGTTTCATTTTTTTTTTGGATAATATTCAACAATATGATTAGATTCTCCATAATATAAGCAGAATTCTTCTTAACAATAATAAATCTTTTTTTGCTCAATAAGGAGTTTAAACATATCACATAAATTTATATGTCTTCTACTTCTAAATATATATATTGAAAAGATGTTGATATTTCTATTAAATTATAAAAATATTGAGGTCTACTTATGTAACTTTTAAATTTAGTTTTAAAAATTTGATTGTCATATTTGAGAGCAATATCAATTGCTTGATTCAATATTTAAGGATTAATTAAGTTAAACATTAAATTCTTTATCTTATATTTTAATTTATAGAAATATTTATTGATGAGTAAAACATCATTTTATTTGATATTAATTACAATTTATTGATATAGTGAAGCATATAATGTCATTAATCAATATTCTCATTACAAAATATAAAGCTTATTGGTTATAATATAAATTGCATCATGTTCATCATACATGAGTTAAAACTCCATCAAAAAAGTCTCTAAATTATCCAACATTGAATCATATTATATAAAAAAAGATAAAAATTAAAATAAAATAGAATTTTAAAATAATATTTTAATAAACTAGAATTGTAATTTTAGAGTTGCATAGCTTAGTAGTTGAAGTTCAATTACTAGTTTTAATTGATGGATGAATCTTAGAAATTTTTTGATTTATGCCATCAAACTTCTCAAACAAAATATTCTTAGTTTTTTAATATTTGAACAATATTTTCCTATAAAAGAAGTAACATGATTTGGTATAGATGTTGAAGTAGCTCCAATCATTTATCTATCTATTTTAATTTTTGATTATTTTTATTGCTCCTTGTGGTTGTGAATTGAATAAATACACTACAAGCAATAACTCTTTCATTTACTCTTATATTTGTACTATTGCATTCTTTATTTCAATAGGCTATAACATGATAATAAAAAAAAAAAAAAAAATATTCAATATCACTGAAGACAAGTATGAGAGAAGACATGAAAACTAAGAAAATTTTAAGAATAATATCAATTTAAAAATGAATAATCTGTAATTTTAAATAAAAACATGACTTATCATTAAAAAAAAAAAAAAAAAAAAAAAAATCCATTCTTAATATGTGAAAGACAAAGCTCTTATATTTTAAGTGAGTTCTTATCTATCTATGAAGGATAAGAACTTATAAAAATAAAATAGAATATATGAGATGTTTCTTCAAGAAAAAATAAAAAAAAAAATTATTATTATTATATATGTATATTTTTAAAAAAAATTAAAAAGCCAATAAGCAAAACATAATAGATTTTTGAAACAAAGCTAGAGCTAGGAAAAGAATTGAGAAGAGTGAGAAAGATTTCACTTTCACTTCTATATGTACTATCTAACCAAGAACTATGTAGTGACAATATGTAAGACTTCTAACACATGTCCAACTTGCAAGACAAGTTTCCTATATGTGTACCATATTTTCAACTAGGATCAAAAGTAGTCAACATTTGCAAGACATTGCCAACTTGTTGGCCAAGTTTTCAACCAACCAATCACCTCTAGACATATACAAAAATAGAGTTGTCGCTATAAAGCTTCTAAAAAGCTTTTCTATAAGACATTATTAAATTTATTTACTTTAACTTATTTCCACTTATTCATATTATCTAAATAATTATTAGATTATATCTGGATCACAAAGGCAGTTATTCTATAGAACATAAGGGATTGTTCTTTTTATGAAGATGATCTAGCTTTGATCTGTATATGGCCAATTTTAACATAGAATTAGCTATTTATTAAGGCTTCATATTTATTATTAATTTTTTATATACAATTTTAATATTTCAGCCACCATATATAAGAATCATCAATCTTAAGACTCTTATGATGGTTGTTTACAATTTTATTCTAATACAAATACAAATAGACTGAGTTACAGACAAAATTATAATTTAAAATATAAAGTTATAACATAATTAGATTAGGCATTTTTGGGGTATTTTGTGATAAATGTTTGATTTTTTTTGGATAAATACAAAAAATCGTTAAAATTTTAAATTACAACATATAATTAGAAAATAATAAATTAATGAAAAAGTTTGTTCCAAAGACCTATTACTTGTTAATCAGATATCATTTCTTTAGAGTGTATTGCAAATCCTTTTAATTAGATTAAGATTTGATTGGTATTCCAAGAAAAGCCATCATGTTATATTTTCTTTTATAATCACTCATATGAAAACTCATTTCTCAACTTACATTCACAATTGAAAGTTTTAACTTTTTTTGAATTCAAATTTAAATAAAGACTGCATTATATTGTTTTATAACAAAAATTATTTCAAAAGTGCATATTATGTATTGAGATTAAGATTTAATTTAAAACTTGTTAAAGATAGCAAGATAGTAAGCTTGAGGAGGTGCAAATGAGGTGTGGCACATCCCGAGAGTGGAAGGTGAGAAGGGGCCACAAAGTATGGATTGGTTGTGAGTGTTCACAGGAGAACATGCTTTCCCACATGGAGTTATACGTGGATGGTTCTTGAAAGTGTTGTTGAGGAAAACGCAGCGGTGACTGACAGGGATAGTTTCGGTATCCTTCTTTCTGTGTTGGAACGGGGAACAGCCATGGCGTGTGAAGCTGGAGCGAGTTGGGGGCAGGGGACGATATAGCCTCCACTGCGGTGATCTCGTGGCCGCAGCGAGCATAGTTGTGCGAGATGCAGGTAGGAAGGATAAAAGGTTTGTAGTGCGGTGAGCGTGGATCGAACACGCGACCTTCAGATCTTCAGTCTGACGCTCTCCCAACTGAGCTATCCCCGCACATGTTTTCGCCCGGGTTCGAACCGGAGACCTTCAGTGTGTTAGACTGATGTGATAACCAACTACACCACGAAAACCGTCCCAAGTCTGGATCCAGAGGAGCGGTCGCTTCCAGGCCTGTTCCCTATGACCCACATGATTCGGTACTCGACTTTTCCATCATTTTCCCGCAAGCACTCCACCGACATTGGGCCGCAATCTGTTCGCATCTGGTGAAGAATTAATTTCTGGAAGTTTTAGATTTTGAAGATGATACTAAGTATGTAAATGCCATGACGCATTCCAAATTATTTTTTATTATTATTCTAAATATGGCATCTTATACCTTGGTTTTTGCAAATATGACACACCTACACCCCCCACCCAGGCATATATTAAAAATAAAATAAATAATAAATAAAACTAATATTAAAATTAAAGTTATGATGGATATTTTTAGAAATTTTTAAACATATATATTTAACTATTTTTTTTGAAACTACCTCTTCAGGTGGGCTTAATGAAAATTCTAATAGACAACATTATCCATGCTATTTCATATAGGCAAAAGCTGCATATTATCTCACATCTCCATCTCATAGCCTTTTAGTTGATTTTTCTAAGTACAATATCACCTAAAAGAGGCTTTTCAATTTGAATCAATCAAACGTTTTGAAAGTTACCACATCTTGCATTTTCTCCTAAGTTCAAAGGCCATCTAAGAGAAATCTATGTTTCCACCTAGTCACATTTTTAAACAACAATCAATATGCTCATAATGCACATGTGCAACATTCTAACATTGTTGTATTAAAAATACTTTTGTTGCATAAATGGTCAAAGGGAGGGCAATGAGTTTAAGGTATTTGGTGATATAATTTGAAAACAAAAACCAAAAATATTGTGTAGGGCTTTTGGAAATAATGTAATTTGATTGTAAAAAGAATTTTTGCTGTTAGAAAATATTATAAAAAGTCATTCAAATAAACTAGATTAGAAAAAATATAGTTAAATAAATTAATTTTGAAAGCAATAATATAAAAAGATACTTAAAAAAATAAGTTTTGAAGATTATAATGTAGAAGAGGTTCTTTAAATGGTATAAGAATAATTACCAAAACACACAATAACAAAAAAATAAGGATCTAAATATTGAAGGGAATCCACTAAAAATAATTAAACATGAATAAAAAATTAGAAGATTCAAAAGATTTTCTATAATGATGTAAAAAAGAATAATTTGTTCTTATTTTTTTAGAATAAATAATTAGAGCATCATTGTAAATAGTAATGGAGGTTACTTAAAAAACAAGAAATTAAAAAAATTTATTATATAATTTTTTGTAGAATTTAGAAAAATTAAGTATATTTGGTATATTTTTAGATTCTTAATTTTTTTTATAAAATAACTTATACATGTATATATATATATATATATATATATATGTGTGTGTGTGTGTGTGTGTATGTGTATGTATTGTCATGGACATAAATATTTCTTCCAAGAGTTATACAAATAATATGAATAAGTAGAAGTAGATAAAAGTAGGTTAATTTGATAATATCGCATATGAAAGCTTTTTAGAAGATACACAAATACGGTTTCACTTTTATAGATGTCTAAAGGTGGTTGATAGGTTGAATACTTGATCAATAAGTTAGCTATGTATTGCATGTATTGATAGCTTATTGTATAAGCTAACTATGTGGTGCACACATAAGAAACTTGTCTTGTAAGTTAAAACATGCATCTTACAAATTAGACATATGTTGGAGGACCTATGGAACGTTGCCATGTAACTTTTAGTTAAATAATATATATGAAGATAAGAGTGAAGCCTTTTTTCATTCCTATCAATTCATTCCTCGCTTCTAGTCTAATTTTAAGGATCTCTAATTTTTCTTATCTTTTGTCAATAACTATTCTAATTTCTTCTTAAATATACATATGTATATTTTTCATCTTTCTTTTAGAAATGTCTTACTTCTTTGTTTGCTTTCATAGAATTCTTATTCTTAATAGATTGATAAAAATACTCTTATAATATTAGATTTTATTTATTTATTTATTTATATATTTCTTAAATAAGAATAGATTACTACTTTCACTTGATAAGACATAAGTGTATTAGAAGTTACAAATTATCCTCTTCTAAATTAGTATTATTTTTAGATTTTTTTTTTATATTTTCAAGTCCTCTCTTATAGTTCTTTTAAGTAGTATTAGATATTTCTTTTCCTCTAATATTATCATGGCAAAGCTCATTGAAATGAAGAATGCAATGTGCCAAGGACATAAATCCCAAAAAACTAAAAGATCAATATACTCTTACATCACTCAAAAAAGCTAAAAAATCACTCAAAGATGGTATAATATTAAATTAAAATGATTATCATTAAAGAAAAGAAGAGTAAAAAATCTTGAAATAAGACTAAGAACTAGAAAGGCATTAATAAGAGTAAAAAAGACTTCATTCTTGTCTCTATATATACTATCTAATTAGAAGCTATGTAATGACGTTTTATAGAACCTCTAACACATATCCAATTTGTAAGATATATGTCTTAACTTATAAGGTAAGTTTTATATATGTACGCCATATCATCTTCAACACGTGTGATACGTAGCTAATTTTTTGATCAAGTTTCTAACCTATTAATCACTTATAGATATATATGAAGATGAAATTACATCCATGAAGCTTTTAAAAAGCTTTTTAATAATATATTATCAAATTAATTTACTTTTATCTATTTATAATATTTTGATAATTATTGGAATAAATATCTCTATATATATATATATATATATATATCCATGATATTATCCCTCTTTCTAGAGACGAATTCTATGAAGAGTGATGATCACATGTTGAAGAGGTCTAAGATGCATCGAATCATATTTGTCATATATTTTGATATTTATTTGTTTTAAAAATAGTTGATAGGTCTTCTCATCAATCAATAATGTTTCATTTCAAGGCAAAAAGACCACCTTGTTATTTGATCATTGTTGAGGCCTTTAAAACTTCTTTTAAACAAAATATTTGTAATACTATTAGAAATCATTCCTGCCTTTAATAAAATCACCAAACATTGGAAGTCTGTTCCAAAGTCATGATACCAAATGTATTGTATCTTGTTATTTATTTTAAGAAGAAAATGTCCTTCTTGAAGGTTATTATCTTAATTACATTGTCTTAAAGGCTATGGTAATTGTAATGTCTCACTTGGTAAATCAGCAAATAATGGATTCTAAATTGAATTTACTATCTCTTGATTTTCTATCTCTTTAGTCCCACAAATATATAAAAATTATAAAAAAAGATAAAAGGTCATATGTATTCTTTTTTAAACTATAATTCTTTTATAACCAAGATTTGTTATCCTTCATTTTGATTTTGATAGATGTTGTCAATAAAAAGTATCAACCTTCTTTGCTACATTTAGAAGATTTTTGATTGGTTCATATGTGTACTCACTAATATCATATATGTGCTAATGAATATGATATTCTAACATATTTTGGAACCGCCTTGAGTCTAAAGCTTCTTTGACCTCATACTCTTGGTTTTTATTGACTTTTATAGAAAGAGCTGGCATTTGTTGTGTTTTTGGTATATCTATTGCTTTGTATGGCTCATGAAGAAAATTTATGCTTGTATTGCGGTGGAGAAGGCCACAAAGTCGAAAACTGCCCCAAAAAGTAAAATCGAAGCATAGTCAAGACTAGGGGAGTATTTGTTCAGGAAAACGAGGATGCCCAGCCACAATAGGAACCGTGCAGCTTGACAATGAAATATCCCAACAACAATTAGGTTCCTTTCTTTCTGCCCAACCTACACTTTGTTTTACAATCCCTCTGTTTATCAGCCTTTAAAAACTGAGAACCTTAGCACTACTAGACTTTGAAGCATCTGCTTTTTTTTTAGACGAAGAATTTGCAAAGCGTCATAAGATCCCTTTAGTACAAAAATCAAAACCTGTTCATGTTGAGGTCATAGATGGGTGACCTTTATTGTCTGGTAGCATCACCTATGAATCAAAACCTATTGAAGTAACGTTTAAAGACTATAGTAGTCATATTATTTTTAATATTATTAGAACCCCATCAAATCCTATTATTCTTGGTCTTTCTTGGTTGAAAAAACATAATCCATTGATAGATTGGAGGTTGCGGAAGATGACTTTTCCCACAAAACCACCCAAGAAAAAACCTAGTAAAAAACCTCGAAAAAAGAAATCCTTATTCATTGGAGCAAGAGCGTTTATAAGATCATCTAAGGAAGGCACTCCATTTGTCATTTATGCAGCTCCAACTACCGAGGAGAAGATCTCAACAGCAAGTATACCGGAGCAATATAAAGATTTTGAAGACATGTTTCAAAAGAAGAACGCCGACATACTACCGGAACATCGACCATATGATTGTGCCATAGACTTGCAAGAAGGAGCACAACCACCTTTTGGCCCAATCTACAATCTATCGCAAACGGAATTGGCAGAGTTACGAAAGTACATCGACAAAAATCTAGCCAAGAACTTCATTCGTCATTCAAAATCATGAGCTGGAGTATCCATCTTATTTGTGAAGAAGAAAGATGGATCATTACGGATGTGTGTGGACTATCGAGGCCTCAACAAGGTAACAAAGAAAAATCGTTATCCATTACCCTTGATTTCTAGTCTCTTAGAACAACTTGGACGTGCGAAGATCTTTACAAAAATTGATCTAAGGGGAGCTTATAATCTCGTACGAATCAAGGAAGGAGATGAGTGGAAGACAACATTCCGTACAAGGTATGGTTATTTCGAATATAATGTCATGCCTTTTGGTCTTACCAATGCTCCAGCGGTTTTCCAACATATGATGAATGACATCTTTCGAGAACACCTCGACGATTTTGTTGTCATCTACTTGGACGATATTCTAATATTCTCTAAAAACGAGGAAGAGCATGAGGAGCATGTTCGTTTGGTCTTGGAGAAACTACGCAAGCGAGGACTATATGCCAAATTAGAAAAGTATTTATTTCACCAGACGGAGATGGAATTTTTGGGATTCATTGCGACTATAGAAGGTTTGAAGATGGACCCCAAGAAAGTAGAAGCAATCATGTCTTGGGAGGTTCCGAAGACGGTTAGAGATGTACAATGCTTTCTTGGTTTTGCTAACTTCTATCAGATCTTCATCAAGAATTATTCTCAAGTTGCTGCTCCTCTCACTCGATTAACATGCAAGGATAAGTTGGAATAGGGACCTTTGGCGGAGAAGGCGTTTCAAGATTTGAAGACAGCATTTACTACAGCTCCAATTTTGGTACATCCAGACTTTACAAAGGCCTTCTATTTAAAAACTGATCCTTCAGATTTTGCTTTGAGAGCCGTGCTTTCACAAATGAGTGAAGATAAGAAGCTCCATCCAGTTGCATTCTATTCTCGAAAGTTCTCTGCTGCTGAAATCAATTATGAGATCCATGATAAGGAACTTCTTGCTATAGTAGATTCTTTCGAAGAATGGCGTCACTTTCTTGAAGGAGCTGCACATCCAGTAACCGTATATACGGATCACAAGAATTTGGAGTATTTCATGATGGCTCGAGTTTTAAATCGGCGTCAAGCTCGGTGGAATATGTCGCTATCTAGATTCAATTTAGTTATCACTTATCGACTTGGAAGGCAGCAAGGACTATCCGATGCTTTATCAAGGAGATCGTATCTTGCACCAAAGGCTGGAGAAGCAGCGTTTGATCAACAATGTACAACGTTATTGAAGCCAAAGAGATTTCAACTTTGTGCTACTATTGTATCATTTGATGCTGACTTCCTAAACCAGGTACGTGCTATGACCATTAAAGATTCAGTAGCCATTGATATCAAGCAACGTACCAATGATGACAAGTTCAAGGTAGAGGGAGATCTTTTATACTTTGAAGAGCGATTGTACATTCCAAAAGGACTAGCACGACTCCGAGTTCTTCAATCTCGCCATGATTTTCCAGCTGCGGGACATTTTGGATTCAACAAGACCTTGGAGCTTATTTCTTGAGATTTTTGGTGGCCCCAAATGTGGAAGGATGTGAAAGATTTTGTCCTCTCTTGTGACATCTGTTCAAGATCTAAGAATTCTTGGCATCGCCCTTATGGACTTCTACAGCCATTGCGAATTCCACGTTGACCATGGTCTTCAATTTCTATGGACTTCATCACGGACTTGCCATCATCAAACTCATTTGACAGCATCTTTGTCGTGGTAGATCGGCTTACGAAGATGACACACTTTGTTCCTTGTAAGAAGACATCGTCCAGTGAAGTCATAGCAAGACTCTTTCTCGATAATGTGTATCGATATCATGGACTACCAGATGATATCATATCAGATCGAGGTACCCAGTTCGTGTCAAAGTTTTGGAGATCTCTCTTTGGGATATTGAAGGTGGATATCAAGCTTTCTTCAGCTTTTCATCCTCAAACTGATGGCCAAACGGAACGGGTGAACCAAGTCTTGGAGCAGTACTTACGATGTAGCATCAACTATCAGCAAGACGATTGGACTGCATATCTACCGCTAGCCGAGTTTGTACATAACAACACCCTCCATGCATCGACTCAACAAACACCATTCTTTTCCAACTATGGATATCATCCGAAGCTTGATTTATTGAGTCCGTCAACAAATAACAATCCAGCAGCTGAAGGATTTGCGAAGCAACTATCAGAGCTTCAAACTATGTTGAAGCTTCAATTACAATCCGCTCAAGAATCCTATAAGACGTCTGTAGATAGATTTCGGAATCCAGCACCTACTTTCAAAGTTGGAGACAAAGCCTGGCTTCTTCGATGAAATATCAAGACCAAGCGACCATGTGATAAGTTGGACTATCGAAGATTGTGACCATTTATCATCCAGAAGTAAATTAATCCAGTGGCATACCGGCTGGAGTTATCGGCTTCTATGAAGGTACATCCAGTCTTTCATGTTTCTCTGTTGGAACCTTATCGAGAGTCATCTTTTCCTGGAAGAGTGCAATGTCCGCCACCTAGTATTGAAATCGAGAACCACGAAGAATACGAGGTTGAAAAGGTATTGGATTCACGGCGAAAATGAGGAAAGTTAGAATATCTTGTTCATTGGTGCGGCTATGATATTAATGAGCGAACGTGGGAGCCAACTGAAAATCTTACGAATGCGCCACAAAAGGTACAGGAGTTTCATCAACGACATCCCGATAAACCTAAATCAATTCGATGATAGCTTCTTTCTGAAGCTTGTTCTCCCAACAATATAAGAAAAGGAGAGAGCACCAGCAAAATTCATAGTTGATGTAGTTATTTTCTCCAAGATAGATCGTAGTTTGGTCTTTTGATATGGATAGCCAAGAAATAGATACTATGCCAGTCAGAGTATCGCAACCGAGTAGTTCACGAAGGCGACCCCAAGATGAAGAACTACATATACCACGACGACGACAGAGGATACCAAATAACCGATCACTGGTGATCGTATTTGAGATCGAGCCTGCTTATGATGGTCAACTAGAAGGCGTGTTTGCAGGACAATTTCATAATGAGAACACGGAAGTTCATGCTTGGTCAGAAGTCGAAGGCGTGGGCCACTACCATTGGCTTCAAGGGTCGATGAACCACTTGCCTCGTGAACAACAATTGGAGTTCATAGCAGAAGTTATGCGACAGATCTTCATTTTCTTGCGTTGGTATTGATCAACAACATTGCTTCTCAGAGACCTCGAAGCTAAAGGAGGGGGTGATGTTAGGGACATAATCCTTAGAACTTTCTAGAGAGAAGTTTCTAGAACCTTCTAGAAAACAAGCCTTTGGAACCTTCTAGAAGAGAAGCCTCTGGAACCTTTTAGAGAGAAGTTTCTAGAAGCTTCTAGAAAAGAAGTCTCTGGAACCTTCTAGAAGAGAAGTTTCTAGAAGCTTCTAGAAAGGAATCCCCTGGAACTTTCTAGAAGCTTCCTAGTTAATAGAAGTAGCTCGAGAAGTTTCTAGAACCTTCTAGAAAGGAAGCCTCTGGAACCTTCTAGAAGCTTCCTAGTTAATAGAAGTAGCTCGAGAAGCTTCCTAAGTAGGAGTATATATAGGAATCGAGGCTGAAGAGTTCTTCAGTCTCAACAACACATCTCTTGGAGTTCTAGCTCACCTTTCTGGTGTTGTTCTTGTATTCATCTATTTAATCTAGTTCTGCCACTTCTTCTTGAACTTCTTGTTAGATTTCAAGTCTGTATTTTGTGTCCGTGACATCTACTTTCAATCCTTTTTTGTAGCTTCTTTGTAGTTGTGATGTTAAAAAGATAGAGAACCAACAACGAGCGGATTCAACTGATGAATCTTTATTTGGTGACCTATTCGACGATACATTTCGATTGTCACAACCTTCAGAACAACGCAATTAAGGTGAAGATCTTACAAAACAACATATTCTTTCTTGAATTAATGGGGAGATATAACACGTTTGATTTCATAACTTTAGAAGAGACTCTCGATATTTGATAATTTTATTAGAAGTAGGAACAATTCCTAACAGTATTCTAAATATTTTATTTGAAGGAAGTTATGAAGGCCTCAATAACGATGAAATAATAAGGTAGTCTTTTTACCTTGATATGAGACACTATCAATGGTTGAGAGGCCCTATCAACCATCTTCAAATAGAACAAAGATCTGATTATGTAGCAAAAATAATTCGTCACATCATAAATTTTTTCAACATATGATGATCCTTCTTCATAGAACTTGTCTCTAGAAGGAGAAATAATGTCACGGACATATGCATGTAAGCTAATAATTACCTATATAAATTAATAGAAGTAAATAGAAGTAGGTAAACATAAGTTAATTCTATAATATCTTCTATAAAAGCTTCTTAGAAGCTTCATAAATGCTGCTTTGATTTTATAGATGTCTTTAATTGACTTTTTGGATTATGAAAATGGTCAAAAAGTTGGCCATATATCACATATATTATTAGCTTCAAGACTAAGCTAACCATGTGACTTACATGTAGAAAAACTTGCTTTATAAGTCAAGGCATGTCTCTTACAAAGTCAACACACATTGGAGGTTATATAGAACATCGCCATATAGCCCCTAGTTAGATAGTATATATAGAAATAAGAGTGAAGCCCTCTTCACTCTTGTCAACTCCTTTCTTGCTTCTAGTCTAGTTTCAAGAGTTTCAAGTTTTTTTGTCTTTTGGCAATAAGCCTTTGCAATTTTTTTTAATATACATACTTTCTTATTTCTATTTTATCACTCTTTTTTTGACATGGATTTCATTGATTTATGCATCATCTTTTAGTTCATGTCCTTGATAATATGCTAAGTTCATTGTTGATGGTGAGAAGATATCAAGTAGTATTTCAAGCCAATATCAAGATTTTTAAGATGTTTTTTTTTAAAAATACAAACATTCTTCTAGAGCATTATCCTTATGATTGTTCCATCGATTTTTAAGAAGGAACTCAACCACTATTTAGACCAATCTATAGCCTATCACAAAATGAGTTGAATATACTCAAAGAATATATCGATGAAAACTTGACTAAGATCTTTATATGCCATTCTAAATTTCCAGCCAGTACTCTTATCTTATTTGTGAAGAAAAAAAAATAAATCTCTACTAATATGTGTGGATAATTGAGGACAAGATCACTATCAAGAATAGGTATCCTCTACCTTTTATTTCAAGACTTCTAGATCATCTAAATCAAGCAAAGACTTATACAAAAATAGACCTATGAAGAACATATAATTCGGTCCACATTAAAAAAGGAAATAAATAGAAGACTACTTTTCGAACTAAGTATAGACATTTTGAATATAATTTCATGCCTTTTGGACTCATGAATGCACCAACTTTTTTTCAACATCTAATGAATGATGTCTTTTCTAAATTTCTTGAAGATTTTGTCATCTGTTATTTAGATGATATTTTAATTTATTCTAAGAATACAAAAGAGCATGAAGTATATGTTTGATGTGTATTATAAAAATAAAAATATACAAGATTATTTGCAAAGTTGAAAAAGTATGTATTCCACACTATTCAAGTTGAATTTTTGGAATACATCATTTCTAATGAAGGCCTTATGATGGATCCAAAGAAGGTCCAAACTATCAAAAATTAGAAGATTTCAAAAATAATAAAAGATGTCCAATGCTTTTTAAACTTTTCCAATTGTAATTAAATTTTAATAAAGAACTTTTCTCAAGTTGCAACTCCACTAACATATTTGATTTGTAAAGACATACCAAAGTAGAAGAAAGAAGCCAAAGCGATGTTTGTTACTTTAAAGAAGGAATTTACTTCTATACCTATTTTATATCAAGTCAACTTTTTAAAGCAATTCATAAGGAAACAAATGCATCAGAATTTGCCTTAAAAACATATTATTACAAATGGAAATTCGTGAAAAGTTCTATATTCGAGATTAATTATACAATTATATATATAATATTCTAAAAAAGTATTTATATTCTTCTTTCTAAAGATATCTTAATAATCTTAATATTGGCTTAAGATGCTACTTAAAATCTTTTTAGTATTAGAAATAAATATAGCATTAATAACAGAAGGTGAATTTTTTTTGTAGTATGCAAGAAAGCTCTTACATCAACAAATACAGGTTTGATTGTACTAAACTTTTGACTTTTTACTTAATTGAAAAAATTCTTATTTATACTTTAAAAAAAAATTAAGACTCTAAAAAATCTAATATATTTAAAGTTTATACTTTTCAAGCCATGATAAATCTAAAATAATTACATTAGAAAGAAATATAATTAAATTAAATACTACAAATCTACTATGACTATTAATTACTATTTCTATTAAAAGAATTTTATGAATAATATCTTCAAAAGATAGCAAACGACTACTATGACTTTTATATAAATAATTTTAGTTTTGATTTACTAAAGCATAAATTCACACCGCTTGCCGACATAGTTGGAGCATGGCGAATTGTATGTTGTCTTGAGCGTTGGTCTTGGTGACGTTAGAATAGGCGATTATCGCACTTCACAGCTTGGCTAATGGCTCCATTGAGCGTTCGTGGATCAGGAAGAGTTAACAACAAATCCTTCACATCATCTCTTAAACCCCAATAGAATTGACTCATCAACGCTTCTTCATTCCAATTGATGTCGCATACTAATTGCCTGAAATCCGAAGCATAGACTGATGTAGAACGCATCCCTTGTCGTAGCGACCGGATCTTTGTTGTAGCCCATCGAACCTTATCGTGTTCACCAAATGCTTCCGCAAATGCTTCCAAAAAGGTTTCGAAGTTGTTTAATATGGATGATCATTTCTCAAACAAAGGAGCAAACCATGATAGAACTTGTCCCATAAGTAAGGTTCCAACAAGCCCAACACGTGACTCCTCCATTGGATATCGTTTGGGCTGTAAAACTGTTATCAACCTGATTTGATTGACGAATCCTCGAAACTTGGAACATGTTCCATGAAACTTATCTGGAAGGCTAACTCGAGGCTCCTTATGTTGTAGAACTAATGGTTCTTGTCGAACCTGAGGTAAAGTTGTTTCTCCAAGTGCCGAAATTTGAGGCTGGTGTAGTTTAGATTGTGCTATCCCAGATACTCCATCATTATGAAGCCTTGCTACCACTCCTTCAATCTCTGCAGTTCTTTGTGATAACGTAGCGAGGGCATTCATAATAGCATCTAACTTAGACTCCGAACTTTCTGTCATACTAATGTCTTGACCTCCGGCCATTCTAAAAGAAAGACAAAAATGACCCTATAAGAGGTAATATTGGTTTATAGGAGGGTAATCCACAACCTATAAAATGCCTTAAGAATTTCAAGAAGAGGGGTAATCCACTCTCTCCAAGAAGAATAAGACTCCAATATTGTAAGAAAAGAAGTATCAATTTAGAGGAGGGTAATCCACAACCTCTAAAAAATGCTAGTATACCTTCAAGTAGAGGGGTAATCCACACTCTACTAAGAAAGAACTAGCTCTGATATCTCAAATTAGTGTAGTCTCGACAAACTGTCACGGACACAAAATACAGACTTGAAATCTAACAAGAAGTTCAAGAAGAAGTGGCAGAACTAGATTAAATAGATGAATACAAGAACAACACCAGAAAGGTGAGCTAGAACTCCAAGAGATGTGTTGTCGAGACTGAAGAACTCTTCAGCCTCGATTCCTATATATACTCCTACTTATGAAGCTTCTCGAGCTACTTCTATTAACTAGGAAGCTTCTAGAAGGTTCCAGAGGCTTCCTTTCTAGAAGGTTCTAGAAACTTCTCGAGCTACTTCTATTAACTAGGAAGCTTCTAGAAAGTTCGAGGAGATTCCTTTCTAGAAGCTTCTAGAAACTTCTCTTCTAGAAGGTTCCAGAGACTTCTTTTCTAGAAGCTTCTAGAAACTTCTCTCTAAAAGGTTCCAGAGGCTTCTCTTCTAGAAGGTTCAAGAGGCTTGTTTTCTAGAAGGTTCTAGAAACTTCTCTCTAGAAAGTTCTAAGGAATATGTTCCTAATAGTAGAATGTTATCTTGCCTAGATCTTATTTCTTTCACAAGAAATATTTTCATCTTGATTTTGATGGATGTCATTGATGAAAAGCCTCCATCGCCTTTGCTGCATTTGTAAGATTCTTTATTGGATCCCATGTGAGTTCACTAATATCATATCCGTGGCAATGGATAAGATATTTTAATTTATTTTGGTGTCGCCTTGAATCTAGGACTTCTTTCACTTTGAGTTCTTCATTATTGTCCAATTCTATAGAAGGAGGTGGAGCTTGTCTTCTTCTTGGTATGTCCATTGTCTTGTATGGTTTAAGAAGAGATAAATAGAATATTGGATGGATTTTTATTCACTCCGGTAGGTGTAAACAATATGCAACTTGATTGATTTGTGTAGAAATAGAAAATGGTCCAAGTCTATGATAGTCCAACCTATCACAAGAACGAGTGGTCTTGATATTGTGACAAAGTAACTATACCTTATGACTTGTGTGGAATGGTGGTTGTTCCTTTCGATAGATATCTGCATTGATATTTTGTTGTTCTTGAGCTTCTTTTAACTATGCCTTCATTGTTGCATATAGCTTTAATAAATAATTTGCTAAATCTTTCGTTATAGGATTATCAACTTTTGAAAAGTCAAAAATATTAAGTTGTGGATGATAACCATAATTAACAAAGAAAGGTGTTTATTTTGTAGAAGAACATATCGTGTTATTATAAGCAAACTCTACCAATGGCAAAAGTGTTGTCCAATCATCTTATTGGTAGTTGATGTTACATCTTAAATACTGCTCCAAAACTTGATTAACACACTCTATTTATCCATCAGTTTGAGAATGGAATGTCGAAAAATGTTTTATATCTACTTTTAGAATCTTGAAAAGAATCTACTAAAATCTTGATACAAAATGAGTTCTCCTACACGATATAATAGTTTTGAATAATCCATGATAACAATAGATATTGTCAAGAAAGAGCTTAGTTGTTTCTTCACTTGTGATAGATTTTGTATATGATACAAAATGTGCCATCTTGGCAAAACGATCTACTAACATGAATATAGAGTCATAAGAACTTGAGATTAGAAAATCCATGATGATATCCACAAAAACAGAAGACCATGATTATTCTGGAATAAATAATGGTTGAAGAAGTCCATAAGGTCGATGAGGATGAGTTTTTGATCTTGAACAAATGTTACATGACTAAACAAAGTCTTTCACACTCTTCTATATTTGTGGTCACTAAAAATCTCTGGAAATAAGCTCCAAAGTCTTGTTGTATCCAAAATATTATGTTGCTGGAAAGTCATGACGTGCTTAAAGAACACGTTATTATGCTTTTCTTTTCTGAATATATAATCGACCTTTGAAATAGAATAGGTTGTTTTTGAATTCAAACTGAGAAGTATCTTGAGACTTAAAAGAAGGATTCATAATATTGGCTAGTAAAGCCACTTGAAATCTTCGCATCATTAGAAAAAGGTGTACTAACTGTATTTTATGTCTTCTGAATGTATGTGTTGAAGAGATATTGGTGTTGCTATTGAATTTTAGTAGCGTTGAGGCTCATTTGTATAACTCTCAGATCAAATTTAAAAAAGTCAATTGTTGCATTTCACAGCAAAGTCAATTGCTTGACTCAATGTTTCAGGATTAGATAAGTTGAGCATCAATTTCTTTACTTCATATTATAATTGATAGAGAAATTGGCTAATAAGTGCAGTATCATTCTACTAGATATCAATTACAAGTTGATAAAATTATGAAGCATCTAATGTTACAAATCAATTGCCTTGTTGCAAAATATGGATCTTGTTGGTTGCATCACGAGTTGCATCATGTTTTTTATATATGGACCAAAATTTTGCTAAAAATACCTCCAAATTATCTAATATTGAATCTCATTGTTCAAGAAAAGATGAAAATCACGATAGTGCTAAACCTGAAAGAAGTGTATCAATGAATCTAACATGTGATCTTGGAGTTGGATAGCTTTGAGGTTGAAGTTCAATCATAAATTATACTTGATTGATAAATCCTCAAAATTTGAATCTTGTTCCATCAAACTTCTCAAGCAGGGCAACTCTTGGTTCTCTAACATTTGAAAGATGTTCTACCATGGATAGAAGGACATGATTTGGTGGAGATGTTGAAGCAGTTCTTATCATTTCTATATCCTCACTTCTTGCCATTCTTGTTGATTCTTGTGGTGGTAAGCTAAGTTGATGCATCGCAACCATCAACTCCCTCAATTACTCTTGCATTTGTACCATTGCACTCTTCATTTCAATAAGCTTTGCCATAATATCACTTAGAAAAAAATATCTAATATCACTCAAGATAAGTAGAAAAAAAGACTTGAGGACAAAGAAAATACTAAGAATAATATCAATTTAGAAGAGGGTAATTTGTAACTTCTAATATGCTTATGTCTTATCATGAGAAAGAGGTAATCCACTCTTAATTAAGATAAGACAAAGCTCTGATACTGTAAGTATATTTTTGTCAATTTGTCAAGGATATAAATTAAAAGATGATGTATAAATCAATAAAATCCGTATCAAAGAAAGAATGGTAAAATAGAAATAAAGAAGTTTGTATATTAAAAGAAATTGGAAAGGCTTATTGCCAAAAGACAAAAAAACTTGAGATTCTTGAAACTAGACTAAAAGCAAGAAAGGAGTTGACAAAAGTGAAGAAGGCTTCACTCTTGTCTTTATATATACTATCTAACTAGAAGCTACGTGGCGATGTTCTATAGGACCTCCAATGTATGTTGACTTAGTAAGACACATGCCTTGACTTACAAGACAAGTTTTTCTATATGTGGGCCATATAGTTAGCTTGGTCTTCAAGCTAATAACAAGTGTGGCACATGACCAACTTATTGACCACGTTTTTAATCCAAAAAATCAATTAAAGACACATATAAAGTCAAAATAGCATTTATGAAGCTTTTAGAAAGCTTTCATAGAAGATATTATAGAATTAACTTATTTTTATTTACTTCTATTTACTCTTACCTATTTATACAAGTAATTAATGGCTTGCATGTGTATGTCCATAATAATTGTATAGCAAAAGATGGCCCTTCATTTGCAGCATACATGAAAGCTCTTCGATCTAACAATAAGAGTTTAGATTTACTAGACTTATGGATTTCTACTTATCTAGCAAGATCTTGGATTAAATTATGAGAAAAATCAAGATTGCAAAAAATCCAATGTATATTAGGGTTATATCTTCCTAATCATGATAATCCTAAAATGATTGGGTTAAAAAGAGATTCAATTACATTAAATATTAGTAAACTATTGTGACCACTGGTTGCTACTTCTACAAGAATAGTTTCATGTATAATATCTCCATAAGACAACGAACATTCATCTATTATTTTTACATTTACAAGCCTGATTTTTTTTTTAACTAAAGATATATCTTGTTTTTTGACAAAGTTTTTATTTATAAAACAAGCTAAGGCTCTTGAATCCAATAAGGCTAAGACTTTGTTATTTTTTGGTCCTAAACAAATTTCTACTATAAAATGATGTCAAGAATCAAATGAGAAAATAAGACCTTTATAAGATGTTGTACATGATTCAAGCTGTATATTCTTTATTGTAGCTAGAACAATTTATTTTCCATTACATTGTCTTCTTTGGCAATCATGTGTCTCATTTTGTAATTATGTTGTTTCTTTGCTCAATATTCAGTAGTATGCATAGCTTCTCCATAATATAAGTATAAATCCTCTTGATGTCCGATCACAAAGGCAGTTATTCTATAGAACATAAGGGATTGTTCTTTTTATGAAGATGATCTAGCTTTGATCTGTATATGGCCAATTTTAACATAGAATTAGCTATTTATTAAGGCTTCATATTTATTATTAATTTTTTATATACAATTTTAATATTTCAGCCACCATATATAAGAATCATCAATCTTAAGACTCTTATGATGGTTGTTTACAATTTTATTCTAATACAAATACAAATAGACTGAGTTACAGACAAAATTATAATTTAAAATATAAAGTTATAACATAATTAGATTAGGCATTTTTGGGGTATTTTGTGATAAATGTTTGATTTTTTTTGGATAAATACAAAAAATCGTTAAAATTTTAAATTACAACATATAATTAGAAAATAATAAATTAATGAAAAAGTTTGTTCCAAAGACCTATTACTTGTTAATCAGATATCATTTCTTTAGAGTGTATTGCAAATCCTTTTAATTAGATTAAGATTTGATTGGTATTCCAAGAAAAGCCATCATGTTATATTTTCTTTTATAATCACTCATATGAAAACTCATTTCTCAACTTACATTCACAATTGAAAGTTTTAACTTTTTTTGAATTCAAATTTAAATAAAGACTGCATTATATTGTTTTATAACAAAAATTATTTCAAAAGTGCATATTATGTATTGAGATTAAGATTTAATTTAAAACTTGTTAAAGATAGCAAGATAGTAAGCTTGAGGAGGTGCAAATGAGGTGTGGCACATCCCGAGAGTGGAAGGTGAGAAGGGGCCACAAAGTATGGATTGGTTGTGAGTGTTCACAGGAGAACATGCTTTCCCACATGGAGTTATACGTGGATGGTTCTTGAAAGTGTTGTTGAGGAAAACGCAGCGGTGACTGACAGGGATAGTTTCGGTATCCTTCTTTCTGTGTTGGAACGGGGAACAGCCATGGCGTGTGAAGCTGGAGCGAGTTGGGGGCAGGGGACGATATAGCCTCCACTGCGGTGATCTCGTGGCCGCAGCGAGCATAGTTGTGCGAGATGCAGGTAGGAAGGATAAAAGGTTTGTAGTGCGGTGAGCGTGGATCGAACACGCGACCTTCAGATCTTCAGTCTGACGCTCTCCCAACTGAGCTATCCCCGCACATGTTTTCGCCCGGGTTCGAACCGGAGACCTTCAGTGTGTTAGACTGATGTGATAACCAACTACACCACGAAAACCGTCCCAAGTCTGGATCCAGAGGAGCGGTCGCTTCCAGGCCTGTTCCCTATGACCCACATGATTCGGTACTCGACTTTTCCATCATTTTCCCGCAAGCACTCCACCGACATTGGGCCGCAATCTGTTCGCATCTGGTGAAGAATTAATTTCTGGAAGTTTTAGATTTTGAAGATGATACTAAGTATGTAAATGCCATGACGCATTCCAAATTATTTTTTATTATTATTCTAAATATGGCATCTTATACCTTGGTTTTTGCAAATATGACACACCTACACCCCCCACCCAGGCATATATTAAAAATAAAATAAATAATAAATAAAACTAATATTAAAATTAAATTTATGATGGATATTTTTAGAAATTTTTAAACATATATATTTAACTATTTTTTTTGAAACTACCTCTTCAGGTGGGCTTAATGAAAATTCTAATAGACAACATTATCCATGCTATTTCATATAGGCAAAAGCTGCATATTATCTCACATCTCCATCTCATAGCCTTTTAGTTGATTTTTCTAAGTACAATATCACCTAAAAGAGGCTTTTCAATTTGAATCAATCAAACGTTTTGAAAGTTACCACATCTTGCATTTTCTCCTAAGTTCAAAGGCCATCTAAGAGAAATCTATGTTTCCACCTAGTCACATTTTTAAACAACAATCAATATGCTCATAATGCACATGTGCAACATTCTAACATTGTTGTATTAAAAATACTTTTGTTGCATAAATGGTCAAAGGGAGGGCAATGAGTTTAAGGTATTTGGTGATATAATTTGAAAACAAAAACCAAAAATATTGTGTAGGGCTTTTGGAAATAATGTAATTTGATTGTAAAAAGAATTTTTGCTGTTAGAAAATATTATAAAAAGTCATTCAAATAAACTAGATTAGAAAAAATATAGTTAAATAAATTAATTTTGAAAGCAATAATATAAAAAGATACTTAAAAAAATAAGTTTTGAAGATTATAATGTAGAAGAGGTTCTTTAAATGGTATAAGAATAATTACCAAAACACACAATAACAAAAAAATAAGGATCTAAATATTGAAGGGAATCCACTAAAAATAATTAAACATGAATAAAAAATTAGAAGATTCAAAAGATTTTCTATAATGATGTAAAAAAGAATAATTTGTTCTTATTTTTTTAGAATAAATAATTAGAGCATCATTGTAAATAGTAATGGAGGTTACTTAAAAAACAAGAAATTAAAAAAATTTATTATATAATTTTTTGTAGAATTTAGAAAAATTAAGTATATTTGGTATATTTTTAGATTCTTAATTTTTTTTATAAAATAACTTATACATGTATATATATATATATATATATATATATATATGTGTGTGTGTGTGTGTGTGTGTATGTGTATGTATTGTCATGGACATAAATATTTCTTCCAAGAGTTATACAAATAATATGAATAAGTAGAAGTAGATAAAAGTAGGTTAATTTGATAATATCGCATATGAAAGCTTTTTAGAAGATACACAAATACGGTTTCACTTTTATAGATGTCTAAAGGTGGTTGATAGGTTGAATACTTGATCAATAAGTTAGCTATGTATTGCATGTATTGATAGCTTATTGTATAAGCTAACTATGTGGTGCACACATAAGAAACTTGTCTTGTAAGTTAAAACATGCATCTTACAAATTAGACATATGTTGGAGGACCTATGGAACGTTGCCATGTAACTTTTAGTTAAATAATATATATGAAGATAAGAGTGAAGCCTTTTTTCATTCCTATCAATTCATTCCTCGCTTCTAGTCTAATTTTAAGGATCTCTAATTTTTCTTATCTTTTGTCAATAATTATTCTAATTTCTTTTTATATATATATATATATATATGTATATATAAATTAAATAAAAAGCCAAAATTTTAGTACAATCAAACCTATATTTGTAGATGCAAGAACTTTCTTGCATACTACAAAAAAAATTCACCTTTTGTTATTTATGCTATATTTATTTCTAATATTGTAAAGATTATAAGTAGCATCTTAAGCCAATATTAAGATTATTAAGATATCTTTAGAAAGAAGAATATAAATACTCTTTTAAAATATTATATGTATAATTATCTATTTATTCTTTATGATGGAAATCAATTACTATTTAGATCAATCTATAGTTTTGTAAAAAATAAGTTCGCTTATTTTAAGGAATATATTGATGAAAGTTTTGCCAAATATTTCAAACACCATTTTAAACTCTGGTACTAATCTTTGTCTTATTTATAAAGAAAAAATATTTCTTTATCAATATGTGTGGACTTTTATCACGTATATATATATCTATATATATATATATATATATATATATATATATATTTATCTTACTAGTTATTAATATGATTAGATGGGAGTAGGTAAATATAGATTATTGTAGAATAGGTAAATAAATTTTGTAGTAAGTTATTGGTTGGTTATTGACAACCTTGAGAATTAGAATTATGGTTAGGTACTTTAGTTGGTAATAGTAGGTTGTTAGTGGAACAAATGGTTAATAATTCAAAGGATTATACCTTTTGAAATCTGCTGGGTGACGGTCTATCTTTTTGGTAGGATAAAGAGATTGAGAAGTGGGAGATCGGAGCCAAACTGTGAGAGTCATAAACCGAAGGGCCAGACTGTGAGAGTCGTAAGCCAAAGTAAGCTTGGTGCTACCTCTTTGTTTTTTTTAATTTTATTATTTGCTTATGAAGAATTATGATTGAAAGAAGCATTGTTTAAACTGTGATTAGAATATTGTGGAATATGACTATGGACTTACCGTTTTGGAGAAAATCTCTAACCTTGAGAATTGAGATTATCAAATTGTGTTGTGTTAAGTGAAGATATTGAATTCTGTATGATGAATTGAAAAATTGAATATAGTAAGTAAGCTGGAGATCAGTAATTGAATATATATAAATTACAAAGGGAGTAAATGGGAGATGAACTGATAAGAATATGGAATTATTGTTGAATTGATAGTTGTAGAATGAATTATGTGTTGAATTAAGATGGAAGTAGTAAGCCTTATTACTTTATAGTTTGACAATTGATTTCAGATAGCTAGAATACAGTCAATTGTGACACTAACAGATCCAATTTATATAACGAGTCTTTCTCCGTGTTCGAATCGACTTCTATTAGTTCAATTGCTTTGATATATTGAAGCTTGAAGACAACGAGAGCAACATTTTGGCACCGTTGCCAAGGAAATGATAACAATATGAAATATTAGAAATTGATTGTATATGAGATGGAATTATATGTTGAATGAAAACGTAAGAAGAACCAATTTTAGGATTACAAATATGTGAATTATAATTCAAAGAAGTATTGATTTTGTAAAGAAGAATGAAAGATTATGAGTGACAATCATGAAAGAAAGGATTATCAAAGAATTAATCGACAGCGAAAGAAAGATAGGAGCGTTTACGCATAAGAAATCTCCTACGGGAACGACAAAAAAGAATTGTAGGTCCAAGTAAAACCAAAGGAAGAAAAACTCAAATTCAAATAGCAAGGAGACTAGTGATAACACCAATGGCCGCGAGAGTGCCAGAAGTACCAATTGCAGTACAAATGGGAGCAGTAGCAGATCGAACTACAAGTATGGCACTATTACCTACTTTTAGTGGTTGGCTGTACTCTGGTTTTGATCACTATATATCACAATTCTTGATAGCCTACGTGGCTAATAATGATAGAATTGAAGACATTTGGTTGAGATGGTTGCCAACAACTTTAAAAGATACAGCTTTTGAATGGTATATTCGGCAACCAGTGGATAGGTTTCTCAATTGAGAGGCCTTAAGGAATGCCTTCATAATCCATTTTAAACCAATTGGATTTGAAGATCGACTTAGAGAAAGTTTTATGAATAGCAAGATGTTTGCGGGGGAATCAATAGAGTCCTATTATGGCCAAATCACGGATATACTTTGTAAATGGTCAAATAATCAAATGTCGGATGTGTTTACATTGTCGATATTAATCAATGGTTTGCATCCAATTGAATTGAAAATGTTTGTAAAACAAGCTCGACCAGCTACGATAGAGGCATTGTTTCCACGAGCAAAGGTTTGGGAGGAATGCCATTATGATCAGTTTTTAATTGTAAGTGCCATGATGATTCCAGTTCAAGGTAGCTATCAAAATTCAACTTGGAACGGATCAGTGGGTAGTTATTCACGGATGTTAGAAACAGTGGCCAATTGCAGTGACAATATTCAGGGGTCAGTTAATGTCACCCCATTGTAAGCTATACCACCAAATGTGACAACAACATATGCTCCATATTTTCTATATCAACAACAAGCAACAGAGTTACTAATAATATCAACCCTAAAAGATTCCAATGAAGCCTTCTTATTGAACCTGACGAAGAAAATGGAAGAAATGGTCATTAATATAGTGAAGGATAAGAAAAAGAGGCACAAGCCTACTAATATTAGGACCAATATATGATGCAGTAATTATAAGGATCATAGTCATTTGGTAACAGAATGCCCTTCACCCTCACAAATAATGGATCAATGTACATTTTGTGGAGGAAAGTACCCTATTCAAAACTGCTGATATTTACAAAGGCAATAACAATTCAGTAATCAGAATATGATCCCACCAACTCAGTGGGAAGTCAATCAAGTTCAAATGAAAAATACATATGGATGGAATGAAAATCGATCTAATTGACAAAATTGAACATTCAATAACTTTCAAAGTTCCAATTTTAATCACAGGTCTACATCAAACCCCCAGAACTACGAGAAGGAGCAGCAGAGATATCAGCTATATGGTCCATCGACGTCATCGAATCAAGTATCCTCCATACCAATGGGACAACCAGTATCACTTTCTAACCCTACATGGAACAAGCCTAGTAGGTATATATCAGTGGAGACACCCAATATGCCGGATGGAGGTGTAGGAAGACCACTTCGTTGTTTCCGTTGCAAACAGATTAGTGATTATGCTAGTGAATGTTCCAATCTCAGAGCCAGTGATGATTATGTGCTAGTGTTTGTGAATTATAAGTAGTCGGGACATACTTATCAGCAATATAATGCTCCGTTCAATTTCAATAACCGAGATCAGCAGATCCAAAGCCAAGGAAAAATGGAAGAGATAAATCAAGGTCCTCAAGATTCACCAGTTCATTGGGTAGAAGTAGTCCATGCTGTCCTTATAAGAAGTCAACAAAAGGGAAAAGGACCAATTCAACATTTAGGTGATCCAGAAGCGAAGGGCCAATTAGACCCAATTATGAGGCCATTCAATTCAGGTCTTGATATGGGCCCCTTACTCAGTATAAGACCTGAATCGGTTGTGCACCCCAATGAGGTACTGATTACGGAGGCTTCGGTTCCATTTTAAGCTGTTCCGTTCTCTACATAGTTTCAAAAAATATCCTTTCTATTGAAAGATCCTCTCATAGGCATGAATTTCAAGGATTTAATAACAGCCCAATTGGGAGAACAATCTTATATATTGAAAGAACTGATTTTACAACCTCCGTCAAGTTTAGTTCCAATAGGTTTATCAATTTTCAATATAGAGAGAAATAATTTACTTGTGTTGGTATCTAGGACTGGAATAAAGAAACAGACATTGGAAATTATCACTAATTTAGAACCATATGATATTCTAAAAGATTTGGGCACCATACAGCCCAAGATCTGTATGAAGCAATTATTGGCGTAGCACCTGAGTGTTGAATTATCTTGAATTCTTTATTAATTTATCACAGATCTCAAAATAAAAAAATCTGAGAAGTAAGTTTGAATCCCGATCCAGGTGCACCAACGATTGATGTCTCAATTGATGGAGTGTTCGTATCGGGAATGTAAGTAGATGAAGGATCTAGTATAAATCTTATAAATACCGCTACAATGGAAGAGTTGGATTTGGATCACTTATTTTCTACTACAATAGTTTTGAGAATGGCTGATTCCAGTTGAGTTAAACCTATGGATATTTTACGAAGTATTGGTACAGTAATTGCGAAGATTTCCTACAAAATTGATTATATTATTTTCTGATTGCAAAGCTCTATATTGTCATATCGAATTTTATTGGGGCGACTGTAGTTGTATCAAGCTAAGGTTCGAAATGACTAGAGCCGTGGTACATTGAGAATTGGAAAAGATAATGATAAAATTGTGCTTCAAATGTACCTTGTCTAATATCACCGAAAAACTCAATTTGCTAATTCAAAATTCACGTCGGGTTGAAAAGATGAATCTACAGAAGAAGAAATTGGTGCACCTGATCCAATTTATGCTGATACAAGGCAAGTTGTCCAGCACACTAGAATGAAGTAGTAGTGCAGGGGACCGAGAGAGTACTTAGTTCCTCCAGATGTTATTGACGATTCTGATCATATGATTGCATATTGGATGAATAGACAAGATGTTAGTCACATTTGTACTATGGAACTGGAGTTGGAAAGTTTTAATTTGTCAGATTTTATGAAAGATTTTGAAATTGAACAAAACATTATTTCAAAGACTCTTGAAATTCTACGATGTCAACCAATTAATTTAGGTACAGGGAAGGCTCTCCAAATCATTCAGATTTATGACAGTAGAAAAAGCAAGGAGAAAGAAATTTGGGTGGATTAATTTTTAATGCATAAAACTACTTTTGCATGGTTGGATTTGAAAGAAATTCTAGCTAAAGTTTGTGAGCATCAAATTATATTAGAGGAGAATCCTACACCATTATGCCAAAGAAAACATCGACTTAATCCAAAATACTCACTTATGGTAAAAGAAGAACTAGACAAACTCTTGGAGGTTGGATTTATCTATCCATTTTTTTTTAGTGAATGGGTTTCACCAATTGTTATGGTACCGAAAAAGAATTGAAAAGTTTGCATCTATCAAGATTTCCACAAATTAAATGCTACTACCAAAAAAGATTATTTTCCTTTACCATTCACAGATAGTATATTGGATGTTGTCGTTGGACATGAATGTTATTCATTTCTTGATGGATTTTTTGGTTATAATTAAGTTAAGATTGCAAAAGAAGACTAGTTAAAAAATACTTTTATTATGGATTGGAAGACCTTTGCCTATAAGGTTATGCCGTTTGGGCTTTGTAATACACCAGCTACATTTCAACGGGTAATGATGCAATTGATCCAAGATTATCTACAAATTTCAATGGAAATATTTCTAGATGATTTTTGTACATTTAGTACGAGAGCCAGGCATTTAGAATGTCTTGGTTAATGTTTGAATCAATGTGCCAAATATGGAATTTCTTTAAATTTGGAAAAGTGTGAATTTGGTGTGCCTTCTGATAAACTGATCGATCATATAATTTTGATGGCAGGCATTGCTACAAATCCGAATAAAATAAAGATTATAGTAGAATTAAAGCAACCAGACACTTTTACAAGTGTTCGAGCATTTGTCGGCCATGTCAATTATTATCGGCAATTTATCTATCTATTCACAGTTATATACCTTTTATTGACTAAGTTGGATTATTTGGTGCAAATCGGAAGATGTACAAGTTCAGAGGGGGTCGATGTTGTGTTGTAACATGACTATATGGTGAAAGATGATAATATGGATCTTATTATAGAAGAGCCAAGTTAAAAGAAATGATAGAAAAATATTGATAAAAGATAGGAAGGTAGTAAAACTTTTAGTAGTAATGCTGCCTTTTTAGAAAAAATAGCTTTTATTTACTTTGTAAGGCCAAAAATAAGGCAAAATAAGGTAGATTGGAAAAATAAATGATATAGAAATATTTAGGAGGAAATTAAGAGTAAATTCTAGTAAAAATAACTTTAAAAAAACTAGATGTTGATACCCAAAGAGGGCCGGTTATGATCCATGGTCGAAATCAGACCCTGAGACACAAAACCGAGTCTCGACAATGATTTCGGGACTCTTTTGTAGATCGAAGAATAGGATTTGATAGAAGATTAGATAAGGTTTCTATGGGCATTGATTTTGGGTGATTTGGAGTTGATATGACTTTGTAAGAGCTTTGCAAAGTCAAGGTTTATTTTGGATGACTTGGATTTTATGAAATAAAATAGGATTTACGTTTTGGGTGATTTCAAGAGTTTTGTAATAGATCTATGAATGAATTTTTGTAGGATTATGGTTATAGTTGTGTTTAATATATTTTGTGAATTTGAGCTCGATCTAATAATTGAATTGAGGAATATTGAGGTTTAAGTGGGTCAAGATCTCAGAAAGTAGAATTTTAGGTCTAGTGAGGGTTTTTAAGTTTTCTTGAAATCTACTAGTTGGATTGGAGTGAAACTTATATAAGAGGATATTAGACTTGTTTTTCTATATATATGAGAATTTTGAGATCAATCTAATGGCACAAAGGAGAGGTATTGGCTCTGGAAGATTGGCATCAAGGTTGGAGAAGGAGGCCAATTAATATCCGAGCACGGTTTTTGAGGTTATCGCCTATTTGGTAATTCCTATCCTTTTTAAAAAATTTGTGATTGTTTTCAACTTAGTTTTTGAAGAATTATGCAAAATTTGAGTTAAGATCAATGGTTTATTGATTAGTTATTGAGGTTTAAATCTATGGTAGGAATAACTAGGGTTTGGTTAGGAATTGGTTTAGGATATGGATAGGATTTGGTTTAGGATTTAAGATAGGGTTTAGAGTTTGATTTAGGATTTAGGATTTATTTAGGATTTGGTTAGGATTTTATTTAGGGTTTGGTTTAGGATTTAGGATTTGATTAGGATGTTATTTATGATTTAGGATTTGATTAGGATTTGGTTTAGGGTTTAGGATTTGGATTAGAATTTTATTTAGGATTTAGAATTTGATTTAGGATTTGATTAGGTTTTATTTAGAATTTAGGATTTGGTTAGGGTTTGATTTAGGATTTATGGTTTACTTAGGGTTTGGTTTAGGGTTTAGGATTTGGATTAGGATTTGGTTAGGATTTGGTTAGGATTTGGTTTAGGATTTGGTTAGGATTTGGTTTAGGATTTGTTTAGGATTTGGTTTAGGATTTAGTTGGGGTTTGATTTAAGGTTTGTTTAGGGTTTGATTTAAGGTTTGTTTAGAGTTTGATTTAGGGTTTAGGATTTTATTAAGATTTAAGATTCAATTAGTTTTGGCCTAAAGTTTGAATGAAGTTCAATAGGATTTTAACTAGAATTAAATTAAGACTGAATTGAGATGTATTTGAGTGATATTTGTGATCCTTCTAATATTTCTTTAAAAATTCTTATTATTTGTTTGAAATTTCTTTGAGGTTTTTTTTGAATTTGATTAAGCTTGTTTAGCATTATTATGGTCTTATTAGAGCATTGTTAGTATTCTATTAGAATTAAGATTTTGTTATTGTAATTTCCATTCTTCTTTCGACAGCCAAGTGCAAGGAGCATTCTTAAGCAAAACTTCACGTATTACGACAACGGCTCATAAAGCTTTACAAGCTAGTTATTGGTGGCCAACAATGTTTGCAGATTTTCACTAATTCATCCATCATTGTGACTCATGTCAGAGAATGGGTCGACCTACTGAAACTTAAGCAATACCATTGGTACCAATTCTGGCTCAAGCACCTTTTGGAAAATAGAGAATTGATTTTGTAGGACCAATTACACCAGCTTCAAGAAATGGACAAAAATGGTATATACTAGTAGCAACGGATTACGTAACGAAATAGGTTGAAGCCGTAGCTACGAAAATCGATAGTGCAAGAAAAGTAGCAACCTTTTTATATGAAAATATTGTTACACAGTTCGGTTGTCCATGAGAATTGGTTAGTGATCGATGAACTCATTTTATAAATAGTACAATTAAAGCACTTATGGCTAAATATGAGATAAAACATCATAAGACTACACCGTATTATCCTAGAGCCAATGGACAAACGGAAAAGTCTAATAGAAGTTTATGTAAAATCTTAAAAAAAATAGTTTCAAGAGTGGGAATAGATTGGGATACTAAGTTGTTTGCAGCTTTTTGGGCATACTGTACTGCATATAAAGTTACTATCAATGCTACCCCTTTTCAATTGGTTTATGGCCAGGAAGCAATATTACCTATTGAATTGGAAGTCCAAAGTTTATGAATTGCTATAAATAATAGATTGAGAGATCATGATTCATTATGGCACTATTTAGAAGAATTGAAAAAATTGGATGAAACTAAAGCCAATGTATTAATGATAATGGAAACTACACAAAAATGAAGGAAGACTCATTATGATAGTAAGCTTAGACCAAAGGCTTTTATGCCAAATGATTTGATACTTCTTTATGATAGTCAATTTAAAAATTTTCCAAGAAAATTTCAAATTGGATAGCATGGGCCATATCGAGTTATTGAAAGATTTCCAAATGGTTCAATGCAATTGGAAGATTTTATGGGTACTGAATTTACGACACAGATCAATGGCAATCGGCTTAAATTTTACTATACATAAATCCAGGATGAGTTTTCTGTTACAAAAGAGGAGTCGACTTAATTGATTGGACCATAGTAAGAAGTAGGAGGGGGGCTCTTGTCAAGCATAATATTCTCTTTTGTGATTAAGGAGAAGTGGATGGCAAAAAAGAAAAAGATGGCAAATATGGTGTCTAAAAAAGCAAGGATGGAGATTGATTGGAAGGAATGGTGTCGTGTTGTAACACGAGTATACAGTGAAAATAAAAAGAAAGGAGAATTTTATTAATATTCAGTTACCTCGAATATTGGGAGCATCGACCAACTCCAATGCAAATACTGAGTGGTCAGGTTCAGTCACTCCGTTACAGTCAGCCGGAGCATACTGAAATGCTCCATTCGATTCCAATAACGGGAGTTAGCAGGAAGAGAAGGACCAATTCACACGACGGGTTTGAAGAACCAATTGGATCCAATTTCGAGAATCCAATCCGGGTCCTCTTATCCAATATGAAACCTGAATTGGCCGGTAAACCCAATTACGGGAAATCCAGGTCTTACTACGGGTCTTAGCCAGTCCGACGCGAGGATCAATTTGACCCAATTACGGGAACATCCAGGTTACTATTGGACTCTTATCCAATATGAGACCTGAATTGGTCGGGCGACTCAATGTGGTCCCGATTACGGGGTTCGATTCTGTTTCAGGCTGTCCTGTTCTCTGTGCTGTTTCAGGGAACGTTGTTTTCGGTAAATGGATTTTTTAAAGGTAAAAACGGAGGAGAAAGCTCTGACGGTGAGAGCCAATTTCGGATCCAAGCTTGACGGTGGGAGCCAATTCCGGATCTAAGATGGAAGATTGAAGAAATTCAGAGGATAAGGTTAGGGGGGATATAGTTTTGAAAAAAAAAAAGTTTGAAAGGAGGAGATTAGAGAGGGGAGCTTCATGCTTCGGGTCGGGGAAGGGAAGACAGAGAATTTGGATTTTTCTTCTTCGTAGAGTTTTGAGAAGGCTGAGGCAATCGCTGCTAAAGTCAGTATTGTAATGGTGAATCGGGATTTTTAATGAAGTGGGTTTGAATATTCTTGACTGTTTTGTGAAATCGAGTTACGTCTGTAATTGAAGGATTAAAAGGGCGTCTATAGGATTGAGTATGTGGAGTGAATGAAATTTATTGGGTTAATCTAACAAGACAGTTAGTGGATACAAGATCGTAAGTACAAAGCGGTATTGAAGATTAACAGTTTGGGTTGTTCGGGGTTCTCTGTAACGTCTAGAGACCTACCGGCTGGGGCAAAAAGGACTTCGACAAGCAGTCGAAGAGCATCCGTATAGATTTACGGTAGATTGTTGCAGTCATTTATATTCCAGCAATCAAAACTGATAGACTGCTTGACTATCGACGAATCTCCATACTACCTTCTACAGCCAGACGTCCGGCACGTTCTCGAGCAGGAAAGCATGTAATACGACAATGGCAAGAGCGGCTGCAAGTAGAGATTACGAAGTTATAGACTAAACTAGCCGCATTAGCAAGGGAGGCCAATAATTTAGTGCGGACCAATATGTCAATTTCAGCAACAACACCTTCGAAGATACCTTTGAAATCGACAAAAGAATGGCAAAAGATGTTGGAGGAGCGCAACAACCAAATTGCCATCTTGAGTCTCAGGTACGGGAATTGGGTTTATTGAATCAAGATCTGATGGCAAGATTGGATGGAGAGCCATCGAACACCGAGACAAATGACAAAGATGTAGTAGAGGAAAAGGTCACCAATTCAAAGGGTGGTAAATCAACGCCATTGATTGAAGAAGCCAATGTTGCTATGTCTTTATAAGTTGAGGCTAAATAATGTTTCCAAAGGTGTTGCACAATTAGGAGTGGAGCTATGTGGAATAGGTAAATAAATTTTGTGGTAAGTTACTAGTTGGTTATTGACAACGTCAAGAATTAGACTTATGGTTAGGTAGTTTAGTTGGTAAGAGTAGGTTGTTAGAGGAACAAATGGTTGATAATTCAAAGAGTCATACCCTTTGGAATCTGCTGGCCAACAGTCTATCTTTTTGATAGGATAAAGAGGTTGAAAAGTGAGAGATCGGAGCCAGACTGTGAGAGTCATTGTCACGGACATACATATAATTACCTATATGAATAGATAAAAGTATGTAAAAGTAGGTTAATTATGTAATATCTTCTAGAGAAGCTTCTTAGAAGCTTCATAGATGCTGCTTTGACTTTATAGGAGTCTATAGTTGACTTTTAGGTTAGAAACTTGGTCAATAAGTTAGCCATGTGCCACACATGTTGGAAGCTTAAAGAACAAGCTAACTACGTGGTCCATCTATAGAAAACTTACCTTGCAAGCAAAGGCATGTGGCCTAGAAAGTCAACATATATTGGAGGTCTTATAGAACATCGCCACGTGGCTTCTAGTTAGATAGTATATATAGAGGCAAGAGTGAAGCCCTCTTCACTCTTGTCAACTCCTTTCTTGCTTCTAGTCTAGTTTCAAGGGTCTCTAGTTTTCTTGTATTTTGGCAATAGCCATTCCAGTTTCTTTCTTAATATACATATTTCTATTTTGTCCTATTTCTTTTTGAAAAAAGTCTCACTTACTCTTTAGCTTTCATCGAGTTCTTGTCCCTGACAGATTGACAAGAGTACACTTACAATATCAGAGCTTTGTCTTTTCTTGATTAAGAGTGGATTACCCCTTTTTCTTGATAAGACATAAGCGCATTAGAAGTTGCGGATTACCCTCTTTTAAACTGATATTGTTATTAGTATTTTCTTTGTTATCAATTCCTCTCTTCTATTTGTTTTGAGCGTTGTTAGACATCTTCTCTTTTCTAAGTGCTACTATGGCAGAGCTTGTTGAAATGAAGAGTGCAATGGCACAGATGCAAGAACAATTGAGGGAGTTAATGCTTGCGATGCATCAACTCAATTTACCACCACAAGGAGCAACAAGAATGGTAGGAAGTGAAGATATAGAGATGATTGGGGCTGCTTCAACATCTGCACCAAACCATGTCCCTTCTCCCAGAATGGAACACCCTTCGAGTGTTAGAGAACCGAGAGTTGCCTTGCCCGAGAAGTTTGATGGTACCAGATCCAAGTTTCGAGGATTCATCAATCAGGTCCAACTAGTGATTGAACTTCAACCCCAGAGCTATCCAACTCCAGGGTCACAAGTAAGATTCATTGGTACACTTCTTTCAGGTTCAGCATTGTCATGGTTTTCATCTTTTCTTGAACGACGAGATCCAATATTGGATAATCTGGAGGCTTTTTTGGCGGAGTTTCGATCCATGTTTGGAGAACATGATGCAATTCGTGTTGCAACCAACAAGATCCGTATTTTGCGACAAGGCAATCGATCAGTAACATTATATGCTTCGCAATTTCGACAACTTGCAACTGATATCAAGTGGGATGATGCCGCACTTGTGAGTCAATTTCTCTACGGATTACAATATGAGGTAAAGAAATTGATGCTTAATTTACCTGATCCTCAAACATTGAGTCAAGCAATTGACTTTGCTGTGAAGTGCGACAATCGACTTTTTGAATTTCGATCCGAGAGTCGCACAAGTGGGCCTCAACGTTACTACAATTCAATGGCAACACCGACGTCTCCTCAACACATACCTTCGGAAGTAGAGGATATGCAAATTGATGCGGTACGTTTCAAACCTCTTACTGAGCAAGAAAAGTCTCATCGTCGACAAGAAGGATTGTGCTTATATTGTGGAGAACCTAAGCACACTGCTCAACATTGTCCAAAGAAGCGACGTAACTACAAAATGAGGAGTACGGCTGTCAAAGAAGACAGTATGTCGGAAAACGAGTACGTCCAGCTACAATAGGGACCGTGCGGCTGGAATCTTGTACAACTTCTAATAAAGGTCCTATCCTCTCCTCAAAACCATCTCCTTGTTTTATAATAGATGTGCGTTTAGGACCTAATAATTACAAAGCCTCTGCCTTGGTAGATTCAGGAGCCTCATCTTGTTTTTTAGATGAAGAATTTGCTAGATGTCATAGAATATCATTAATACAAAAAACTAAACCTGTACACGTAGAAGTCATAGATGGTCGTCCGTTGTCTTGTGGAGATGTAGCTCACGAAACACTTCCTGTAGATGTAGTAATAAATGGTCATAGTAGTTGCGTAATTTTTAATATAATTAGATCTCCCTCTAATCCAGTAATTTTAGGCTTATCATGGTTAGAAAAGTATAATCCTCGAATAGATTGGATTTCTCGTAAACTTGATTTTCCTCAGAGCATTAGTAACAGTTCTATTAACCAAGTAAAAAACCATGAGTCTAGTATAGTAAAACTCACACCTATAGGTGCAAAAGCATTTATACACGCAGCAAAAGAAGGATCAACTTTTGCTATTTATGCTGCACCTATTTCTGAAAGCGTAAAGACTTCAAGTGGCATTCCAAGTCAATATCAGGATTATCAAGACGTTTTTGAGAAAAAGAATGCAGATATTCTTCCTGAGCATCGCCCATACGATTGTTCAATCGATCTCAAGGAAGGAACTCAGCCACCATTTGGACCAATTTACAGTTTATCGCAAGATGAGTTGGCTGAATTCAAGACATATATTGACGAGAATTTAGCGAAGAATTTCATACGCCATTCAAAATCTCCAGCAGGAGCTCCAATTTTATTCATAAAGAAAAAAGATGGATCTTTACGAATGTGTGTTGACTATCGAGGACTCAACAAGATCACAATCAAGAACAGGTATCCATTACCTTTGATATCAGGACTCCTTGACCAGTTAAATCAAGCTAAGATCTATACAAAAATAGATCTAAGAGGAGCATATAATCTAGTACGGATCAAAAAAGGAGATGAATGGAAGACTGCGTTTCGAACCAAGTACGGGCATTTTGAATATAATGTCATGCCTTTTGGACTCACGAATGCACCAGCTGCTTTTCAACATCTCATGAATGATGTATTTCGTGAATTCTTAGACAATTTTGTCGTCTGCTACCTAGACGATATCCTGATTTATTCTAAGAATGTTGAAGAACATGAAATACATGTTCGTCAAGTATTACAAAAACTCAGAGATGCAGGATTGTACGCCAAAATGGAAAAGTGTGTATTTCACACTACTCAAGTTGACTTTTTAGGATACATCATTTCAAATGATGGTCTTATGATGGATTCTAAGAAAGTCCAAACAATCATGGATTGGAAGATTTCAAAGACTGTAAGAGATGTCCAATGTTTCTTGGGATTTGCTAATTACTATCGGATCTTCATCAAAGACTTCTCACGAGTTGCAGCTCCACTTACACGCTTGACTAGTAAAGATAAATTCCAATGGAATCAAGAAGCGGAAGCAGCATTTGAAGCCTTGAAGACATCGTTTGTCTCTGCACCAGTCTTATATCGTGTTGACTTTTCCAAGGCATTTTTTATGGAAACAGACGCATCGGATTTTGCCTTGGGTGCAGTTTTATCACAAATGGGAATAGATGACAAACTTCATCCGATAGCTTTTCATTCAAGAAAATTCTCAGCAGCCGAGATCAATTATGAGATCCACGATAAAGAACTTCTTGCAATCGTGGATTCCTTTCAAGAATGGCGTCATTATGTAGAAGGTGCTTCTAGTCCAGTCACTATATATACAGATCACAAGAACCTCGAGTATTTCATGTCAGCACGCGTGTTGAATCGTCGTCAAGCTCGTTGGAGTATGTCTTTGTCAAGATTCGACTTCATTATCACTTATCGGCCAAGAAAACAACAAGGTTTATCCGATGCCCTATCTAGACGTTCTTATTTTGCACCAAAAGAAGGAGATGCAGCTTTTGAGCAACAAAGAATGGTCCTCTTGAAACCGGAGCAATTTCATCTCCGAGCAGTGAAATCAACATTGACTGTTGATTCAACTTTTCTCAAGCAAATCCAGTCCAGTATGTCCTCAGACCCTCTTGTTCATGATATCGAGAATAATTCTTCCAAGTCTCATGATTCTTCTAAGTTCGAGTTCAAGAATAATCTATTATATTTTGAAGGACGCCTATATGTTCCAGAAGGAAAAGCACGTTTGCGTGTTCTTCAAGCACGTCATGACTTTCCAGCAGCAGGGCACTTTGGATATAATAAGACTCTGGAACTCATATCAAGAGATTTTTGGTGGCCACAAATGTGGAAGTCAGTCAAAGACTTTGTACAATCATGTGATATTTGTTCAAGATCAAAAATTCCTCGACATCGACCTTACGGACTTCTTCAGCCATTACCTATACCAGAACAACCATGGTCTTCTGTTTCTATGGATTTCATCACAGATCTTCCAAACTCAAGATCTTATGATTCTATATTTGTGATAGTAGATCGTTTCACCAAGATGGCACATTTTATGTCATGTACAAAATCTATCACAGGTGAAGAAACAGCTAAGCTTTTCATTGATAATATCTATCGCTATCATGGATTACCTAAAGATATCATATCGGATAGGGGAACTCAATTTGTGTCGAGATTCTGGAGGACTCTTTTCAAGATTTTAAAAGTGGACATAAAGCTATCTTCAGCTTTCCATCCTCAAACTGATGGACAAACAGAGCGCGTAAACCAAGTCTTGGAACAGTATTTAAGGTGTACCATCAACTACCAACAAGATGATTGGACAAACCTTCTGCCATTGGCAGAGTTTGCTTATAATAATACGGTACATTCTTCCACGCAACAAACACCTTTCTTTGCCAATTATGGCTATCATCCACGACTTGATACTTTTGATTTTTTAAAAGTTGATAATCCTGCAGCAGAAGATATGGCAAATCGGTTGTCAGAGTTACATGCAATAATGAAGGCGCAGTTGAAGAAAGCTCAAGAACGACAAAAGATAAATGCAGATGTATATCGTAAAGAGCAACCACAACTCAACGTGGGTGATAAGGTATGGCTACTTCGTCGCAATATCAAGACCACTCGACCTTGTGACAAATTGGACTATCGTAGGCTTGGCCCCTTTTCTGTTTCTGAACAGATCAACCCAGTTGCATATCGGTTACATCTACCGGAGTCAATGAAGATCCATCCTGTATTCCACATGTCTCTTCTTGAACCATATAAGACAGTGGATATACAAGGAAGAAGACAAATGCCACCGCCTCCTATAGAAGTAGATAATAATGAAGAATTTGAGGTGGAAGAGATATTAGACTCAAGGCGGCGCCGAAATAAGCTGGAATATCTTGTTCATTGGTGCGGATATGATATTAGTGAGCGCACATGGGAGCCATCCAGGAATCTAGCAAATGCATCAGCTAAAGTCAAAGTTTTTCATCAACGACATCCATCAAAACCAAGATGAAAACCTCTCTTATAAAAGAGACAAGATTGAGGCAAGATAACATTCAATTTCCTATCCTTGTTTGTAACTTCTTTGCATTTTGTGACGCTAATTAGATGGAGAGCCAACAACCAGCGGATTCAACTCAAGAACCTTCGTTTGCTGACTTACCGGATGAGACATTGCGATTGTCACAACCTTCAAGACGACGCAACCGAAATGAAGACCCTCAAGAACGACATGTTCTTCCTCGAATAGATGGTGAGATACAACGCGTTTGGTATCACGACCTTGGAAGAGATTCTCGATGTTTGGTGATATTATTGGAGATAGGAACGACTCCTGATGGTGTTTCAAATGTATTATTTGAAGGAAGTTATGAAGGCCTCAACAGTGATCAAATAACAGGGTGGTCTTCTCGCCCTGGAATGGGACACTATCGATGGCTAAGAGGACCCATCAACTATCTTCGAAGAGAACAAAGATCAGAGTATGTAGCAAATACAATTCGCCGCATATTAGATTTTCTCAATATATAATCACCGCTCCTCGTGGAACTCGTCCCTAGAAGGGGGGGTAATGTCACGGACATACATATAATTACCTATATGAATAGATAAAAGTATGTAAAAGTAGGTTAATTGTGTAATATCTTCTAGAGAAGCTTCTTAGAAGCTTCATAGACACTGCTTTGACTTTATAGGAGTCTATAGTTGACTTTTAGGTTAGAAACTTGGTCAACAAGTTAGCCATGTGCCACGCATGTTGGAAGCTTAAAGAACAAGCTAACTACGTGGTCCATCCATAGAAAACTTCCCTTGCAAGCAAAGGCATGTGGCCTAGAAAGTCAACATATATTGGAGGTCTTATAGAATATCGCCACGTGGCTTCTAGTTAGATAGTATATATAGAGGCAAGAGTGAAGCCCTCTTCACTCTTGTCAACTCCTTTCTTGCTTCTAGTCTAGTTTCAAGGGTCTCTAGTTTTCTTGTATTTTGGCAATAGCCATTCCAGTTTCTTTCTTAATATACATATTTCTATTTTGTCCTATTTCTTTTTGAGAAAAGTCTCACTTACTCTTTAGCTTTCATCGAGTTCTTGTCCCTGACAGTCATAAGCCGAGGTAAGCTTGGTGCTACCTCTTTATTTTCTTTGCTTTTATTATTTGCTTATGAAGAATTATAATTGAGAGAAGTATTGTTGAAATTGTGATTAGAATATTGTCGAATATGACTTTGAACTTACCGTTTTAAAGAAAATCTGTGACCTTGAGAATTGAGATTATCGAATTGTGATGTGTTAAGTGAAGATATTGAATTCTGTGTGATGAATTGAGAAATTGAATATAATAAGTAAGTTGGAGATCAGTTATTGAATATATATAAAGTGCAAAGAGAGTAAGTGGAAGATGAATTGATAAGAATATGGAAGTATTATTGAATAGATAGTCATAGAATGGATTATGTGTTGAATTAAGACGGAAGTAGTAAGCCTTAGTGTTTTGTAGTTTGATAATTGATTTCAAATAGCTAGAATACAATCAATTATGACACTAACAGACCCAATTCATATAACCAGTCTTTCCCCGTGTTCGAACCGACCTCTATTAGTTCAACTGGTTTGATATATTGAAGCTTGAATACAACGAGAACAACAATTATCTTCATAAAAACTTTTAGAGGAGCTTTTTAAAAGCTTCATACATGTGGTTTTGACTTTAGAGGTATTTGTCAGTTAAAAACTTGGCAACAAGTTAATCAAATGTTGGTAGCTTGTGGAATAAGCTAATTATGTGGCACATATATACATAACTTATCTTACAAATTAAAATATGTGGCTAGCAAAGTCAACACATGTTGGAGGTCTTATAAAATATTATTACATAGCTTTTAGTTAGAGAGTATATTTGGAGGCTAGAGTGAAGCCTTTTTCACTCTTGTCAAGATCTTTCTAGTCCATAGTCTTATTTCAAGACTTTTTGGCCTTCTTATTTTTGATAATAGTCATTTGAGTATAATATTACATCACTTTTTGAATGACTTTCTAGGTTCACTTTAGTGACACAAGAGTATATTGAGGATTTTCTTTCTTCAAGATTCATGTCTTTGATAGTTTGACAAGAGTGCCAATATACTATTTTTATCTTTTTTAAGAAGTAAGTGGATTATTCCACTTCTATTATTGTATTTTGAAGGTATCAGACTATGCATCTTTAAATAAAAAAACTTCTTTTCTAATACAAATTTTTTTCTTAAAAAAAAAGGATTATATCTTTTTGTAGAAATATTTTATTAGAAGTTACAGATTACTGTCTTCTAATTTAACTTTTTGAATTTGTTTGAGTTGTCTATAGAAGAAAAGATTATGGATGCTATTCTTAGTAGAAGTGAGAATAGATTTGTAACTATTGTAGATCTTCATGAACTTGTTAATATCCTACAAGTAAAAATTTCACATATTTTTAAAATGAATCATAGAAACACTATCCCTATGCCTATGGAAGAAGTCTAGATTTAATGGCAAAAAGTTTTGCAATTGAAAGAAGTAAGTAGATCAACTTTACAACCAAATCCAAGGAATTTTACTTCTATAAGTATGACGGAGATAAGGATTAGTATGCTTAAGAAGTTTTTTGGAATAAGATCAAAATTTTGAAGATTTTTGCAATAAGCCAAGCTCTATCTAAGATTGCACTATTTCTAATATTCCAATGGATTTACTCAAGACACATTCATAAATGCACTTCTATCAAGAAGTACTCTTTTTTTATTTGTACTTTTAATAGAAAAAGATTTCCGACTCCTTTATTATTTGAATTCATTCCTAGAAGTGTTTACGGCCACATTAGAAGAAAGTAATTGAAAAAGAATAGTAGAGACCAAGCTCTTATCTTTACGACAAGACTCACAAGCAACCACCATATATATTACTGAATTCCAAAACTTCGTTTGCAATATAGACGGGAATGGCAAAGCCCTTATCAATCAATTTTGATGTGGATTAAAGGATAATATCAAAGACTTATTATTGATAATACCAAAGATAGAATCTTTATAAAATTTTATTAAATGTAACAATCAATAATTTGAAAGATATCACGAACAAAGATATGGTTAGAAAAGAACAAATCAAATAATGACAACAGCTCCTAAGTTTTCAAAAACTTATTTATGAAAGCCAAAATCAATACAAATTGATACTCTATGTTATAAATCTCTTGTAGAGGAGAGAAAGAGTCGACGACATCAAGAAGATTTATAAACTAAATTTGACGGAGGTTGTAAAATCAGTTCTTTCAATATATAAGATTGTTCTCCTAATTGGGCTGTTATTAAATCCTTGAAATTTATGCCTATGAGAGGATCTTTCAATAGAAAGGATGTTTTCTGAAACTATGTAGAGAACGGAACAGCTTAAAATGGAACCGAAGCCTCCGTATCAGTACCTCATTGGGGTGCACAACCGATTCAGGTCTTATACTGAGTAAGGGGCCCATATCAAGACCTGAATTGAATGGCCTCATAATTGGGTCTAATTGGCCCTTCGCTTCTGGATCACCTAAATGTTGAATTGGTCCTTTTCCCTTTTGTTGACTTCTTATAAGGACAGCTTGGACTACTTCTACCCGATGAACTGGTGAATCTTGAGGACCTTGATTTATCTCTTCCATTTTTCCTTAGCTTTGGATCTGCTGATCTCGATTATTGAAATTGAACGGAGCATTACATTGCTGATAAGTATGTCCCGACTGCTTATAATTCACAAACACTAGCACATAATCATCACTGGCTCTGAGATTGGAACATTCACTAGCATAATCACTAATCTGTTTGCAACGGAAACAACGAAGTGGTCTTCCTACACCTCCATCCGGCATATTGGGTGTCTCCACTGATATATACCTACTAGGCTTGTTCCATGTAGGGTTAGAAAGTGATACTGGTTGTCCCATTGGTATGGAGGATACTTGATTCGATGACGTCGATGGACCATATAGCTGATATCTCTGCTGCTCCTTCTCGTAGTTCTGGGGGTTTGATGTAGACCTGTGATTAAAATTGGAACTTTGAAAGTTATTGAATGTTCAATTTTGTCAATTAGATCGATTTTCATTCCATCCATATGTATTTTTCATTTGAACTTGATTGACTTCCCACTGAGTTGGTGGGATCATATTCTGATTACTGAATTGTTATTGCCTTTGTAAATATCAGCAGTTTTGAATAGGGTACTTTCCTCCACAAAATGTACATTGATCCATTATTTGTGAGGGTGAAGGGCATTCTGTTACCAAATGACTATGATCCTTATAATTACTGCATCATATATTGGTCCTAATATTAGTAGGCTTGTGCCTCTTTTTCTTATCCTTCACTATATTAATGACCATTTCTTCCATTTTCTTCGTCAGGTTCAATAAGAAGGCTTCATTGGAATCTTTTAGGGTTGATATTATTAGTAACTCTGTTGCTTGTTGTTGATATAGAAAATATGGAGCATATGTTGTTATCACATTTGATGGTATAGCTTACAATGGGGTGACATTAACTGACCCCTGAATATTGTCACTGCAATTGGCCACTGTTTCTAACATCCGTGAATAACTACCCACTGATCCGTTCCAAGTTGAATTTTGATAGCTACCTTGAACTGGAATCATCATGGCACTTACAATTAAAAACTGATCATAATGGCATTCCTCCCAAACCTTTGCTCGTGGAAACAATGCCTCTATCGTAGCTGGTCGAGCTTGTTTTACAAACATTTTCAATTCAATTGGATGCAAACCATTGATTAATATCGACAATGTAAACACATCCGACATTTGATTATTTGACCATTTACAAAGTATATCCGTGATTTGGCCATAATAGGACTCTATTGATTCCCCCGCAAACATCTTGCTATTCATAAAACTTTCTCTAAGTCGATCTTCAAATCCAATTGGTTTAAAATGGATTATGAAGGCATTCCTTAAGGCCTCTCAATTGAGAAACCTATCCACTGGTTGCCGAATATACCATTCAAAAGCTGTATCTTTTAAAGTTGTTGGCAACCATCTCAACCAAATGTCTTCAATTCTATCATTATTAGCCACGTAGGCTATCAAGAATTGTGATATATAGTGATCAAAACCAGAGTACAGCCAACCACTAAAAGTAGGTAATAGTGCCATACTTGTAGTTCGATCTGCTACTGCTCCCATTTGTACTGCAATTGGTACTTCTGGCACTCTCGCGGCCATTGGTGTTATCACTAGTCTCCTTGCTATTTGAATTTGAGTTTTTCTTCCTTTGGTTTTACTTGGACCTACAATTCTTTTTTGTCGTTCCCGTAGGAGATTTCTTATGCGTAAACGCTCCTATCTTTCTTTCGCTGTCGATTAATTCTTTGATAATCCTTTCTTTCATGATTGTCACTCATAATCTTTCATTCTTCTTTACAAAATCAATACTTCTTTGAATTATAATTCACATATTTGTAATCCTAAAATTGGTTCTTCTTACGTTTTCATTCAACATATAATTCCATCTCATATACAATCAATTTCTAATATTTCATATTGTTATCATTTCCTTGGCAACGGTGCCAAAATGTTGCTCTCGTTGTCTTCAAGCTTCAATATATCAAAGCAATTGAACTAATAGAGGTCGATTCGAACACGGAGAAAGACTCGTTATATAAATTGGATCTGTTAGTGTCACAATTGACTGTATTCTAGCTATCTGAAATCAATTGTCAAACTATAAAGTAATAAGGCTTACTACTTCCATCTTAATTCAACACATAATTCATTCTACAACTATCAATTCAACAATAATTCCATATTCTTATCAGTTCATCTCCCATTTACTCCCTTTGTAATTTATATATATTCAATTACTGATCTCCAGCTTACTTACTATATTCAATTTTTCAATTCATCATACAGAATTCAATATCTTCACTTAACACAACACAATTTGATAATCTCAATTCTCAAGGTTAGAGATTTTCTCCAAAACGGTAAGTCCATAGTCATATTCCACAATATTCTAATCACAGTTTAAACAATGCTTCTTTCAATCATAATTCTTCATAAGCAAATAATAAAATTAAAAAAAACAAAGAGGTAGCACCAAGCTTACTTTGGCTTACGACTCTCACAGTCTGGCCCTTCGGTTTATGACTCTCACAGTTTGGCTCCGATCTCCCACTTCTCAATCTCTTTATCCTACCAAAAAGATAGACCGTCACCCAGCAGATTTCAAAAGGTATAATCCTTTGAATTATTAACCATTTGTTCCACTAACAACCTACTATTACCAACTAAAGTACCTAACCATAATTCTAATTCTCAAGGTTGTCAATAACCAACCAATAACTTACTACAAAATTTATTTACCTATTCTACAATAATCTATATTTACCTACTCCCATCTAATCATATTAATAACTAGTAAGATAAATATATATATATATATATATATATATAGATATATATATATACGTGATAAAAGTCCACACATATTGATAAAGAAATATTTTTTCTTTATAAATAAGACAAAGATTAGTACCAGAGTTTAAAATGGTGTTTGAAATATTTGGCAAAACTTTCATCAATATATTCCTTAAAATAAGCGAACTTATTTTTTACAAAACTATAGATTGATCTAAATAGTAATTGATTTCCATCATAAAGAATAAATAGATAATTATACATATAATATTTTAAAAGAGTATTTATATTCTTCTTTCTAAAGATATCTTAATAATCTTAATATTGGCTTAAGATGCTACTTATAATCTTTACAATATTAGAAATAAATATAGCATAAATAACAAAAGGTGAATTTTTTTTGTAGTATGCAAGAAAGTTCTTGCATCTACAAATACAGGTTTGATTGTACTAAAATTTTGGCTTTTTATTTAATTTATATATACATATATATATATATATATATATATATATATAAAAAGAAATTAGAATAATTATTGACAAAAGATAAGAAAAATTAGAGATCCTTAAAATTAGACTAGAAGCGAGGAATGAATTGATAGGAATGAAAAAAGGCTTCACTCTTATCTTCATATATATTATTTAACTAAAAGTTACATGGCAACGTTCCATAGGTCCTCCAACATATGTCTAATTTGTAAGATGCATGTTTTAACTTACAAGACAAGTTTCTTATGTGTGCACCACATAGTTAGCTTATACAATAAGCTATCAATACATGCAATACATAGCTAACTTATTGATCAAGTATTCAACCTATCAACCACCTTTAGACATCTATAAAAGTGAAACCGTATTTGTGTATCTTCTAAAAAGCTTTCATATGCGATATTATCAAATTAACCTACTTTTATCTACTTCTACTTATTCATATTATTTGTATAACTCTTGGAAGAAATATTTATGTCCATGACAATACATACACATACACACACACACACACACACACACATATATATATATATATATATATATATATATATATATATATATATATATACATGTATAAGTTATTTTATAAAAAAAATTAAGAATCTAAAAATATACCAAATATACTTAATTTTTCTAAATTCTACAAAAAATTATATAATAAATTTTTTTAATTTCTTGTTTTTTAAGTAACCTCCATTACTATTTACAATGATGCTCTAATTATTTATTCTAAAAAAATAAGAACAAATTATTCTTTTTTACATCATTATAGAAAATCTTTTGAATCTTCTAATTTTTTATTCATGTTTAATTATTTTTAGTGGATTCCCTTCAATATTTAGATCCTTATTTTTTTGTTATTGTGTGTTTTGGTAATTATTCTTATACCATTTAAAGAACCTCTTCTACATTATAATCTTCAAAACTTATTTTTTTAAGTATCTTTTTATATTATTGCTTTCAAAATTAATTTATTTAACTATATTTTTTCTAATCTAGTTTATTTGAATGACTTTTTATAATATTTTCTAACAGCAAAAATTCTTTTTACAATCAAATTACATTATTTCCAAAAGCCCTACACAATATTTTTGGTTTTTGTTTTCAAATTATATCACCAAATACCTTAAACTCATTGCCCTCCCTTTGACCATTTATGCAACAAAAGTATTTTTAATACAACAATGTTAGAATGTTGCACATGTGCATTATGAGCATATTGATTGTTGTTTAAAAATGTGACTAGGTGGAAACATAGATTTCTCTTAGATGGCCTTTGAACTTAGGAGAAAATGCAAGATGTGGTAACTTTCAAAACGTTTGATTGATTCAAATTGAAAAGCCTCTTTTAGGTGATATTGTACTTAGAAAAATCAACTAAAAGGCTATGAGATGGAGATGTGAGATAATATGCAGCTTTTGCCTATATGAAATAGCATGGATAATGTTGTCTATTAGAATTTTCATTAAGCCCACCTGAAGAGGTAGTTTCAAAAAAAATAGTTAAATATATATGTTTAAAAATTTCTAAAAATATCCATCATAACTTTAATTTTAATATTAGTTTTATTTATTATTTATTTTATTTTTAATATATGCCTGGGTGGGGGGTGTAGGTGTGTCATATTTGCAAAAACCAAGGTATAAGATGCCATATTTAGAATAATAATAAAAAATAATTTGGAATGCGTCATGGCATTTACATACTTAGTATCATCTTCAAAATCTAAAACTTCCAGAAATTAATTCTTCACCAGATGCGAACAGATTGCGGCCCAATGTCGGTGGAGTGCTTGCGGGAAAATGATGGAAAAGTCGAGTACCGAATCATGTGGGTCATAGGGAACAGGCCTGGAAGCGACCGCTCCTCTGGATCCAGACTTGGGACGGTTTTCGTGGTGTAGTTGGTTATCACATCAGTCTAACACACTGAAGGTCTCCGGTTCGAACCCGGGCGAAAACATGTGCGGGGATAGCTCAGTTGGGAGAGCGTCAGACTGAAGATCTGAAGGTCGCGTGTTCGATCCACGCTCACCGCACTACAAACCTTTTATCCTTCCTACCTGCATCTCGCACAACTATGCTCGCTGCGGCCACGAGATCACCGCAGTGGAGGCTATATCGTCCCCTGCCCCCAACTCGCTCCAGCTTCACACGCCATGGCTGTTCCCCGTTCCAACACAGAAAGAAGGATACCGAAACTATCCCTGTCAGTCACCGCTGCGTTTTCCTCAACAACACTTTCAAGAACCATCCACGTATAACTCCATGTGGGAAAGCATGTTCTCCTGTGAACACTCACAACCAATCCATACTTTGTGGCCCCTTCTCACCTTCCACTCTCGGGATGTGCCACACCTCATTTGCACCTCCTCAAGCTTACTATCTTGCTATCTTTAACAAGTTTTAAATTAAATCTTAATCTCAATACATAATATGCACTTTTGAAATAATTTTTGTTATAAAACAATATAATGCAGTCTTTATTTAAATTTGAATTCAAAAAAAGTTAAAACTTTCAATTGTGAATGTAAGTTGAGAAATGAGTTTTCATATGAGTGATTATAAAAGAAAATATAACATGATGGCTTTTCTTGGAATACCAATCAAATCTTAATCTAATTAAAAGGATTTGCAATACACTCTAAAGAAATGATATCTGATTAACAAGTAATAGGTCTTTGGAACAAACTTTTTCATTAATTTATTATTTTCTAATTATATGTTGTAATTTAAAATTTTAACGATTTTTTGTATTTATCCAAAAAAAATCAAACATTTATCACAAAATACCCCAAAAATGCCTAATCTAATTATGTTATAACTTTATATTTTAAATTATAATTTTGTCTGTAACTCAGTCTATTTGTATTTGTATTAGAATAAAATTGTAAACAACCATCATAAGAGTCTTAAGATTGATGATTCTTATATATGGTGGCTGAAATATTAAAATTGTATATAAAAAATTAATAATAAATATGAAGCCTTAATAAATAGCTAATTCTATGTTAAAATTGGCCATATACAGATCAAAGCTAGATCATCTTCATAAAAAGAACAATCCCTTATGTTCTATAGAATAACTGCCTTTGTGATCGGACATCAAGAGGATTTATACTTATATTATGGAGAAGCTATGCATACTACTGAATATTGAGCAAAGAAACAACATAATTACAAAATGAGACACATGATTGCCAAAGAAGACAATGTAATGGAAAATAAATTGTTCTAGCTACAATAAAGAATATACAGCTTGAATCATGTACAACATCTTATAAAGGTCTTATTTTCTCATTTGATTCTTGACATCATTTTATAGTAGAAATTTGTTTAGGACCAAAAAATAACAAAGTCTTAGCCTTATTGGATTCAAGAGCCTTAGCTTGTTTTATAAATAAAAACTTTGTCAAAAAACAAGATATATCTTTAGTTAAAAAAAAAATCAGGCTTGTAAATGTAAAAATAATAGATGAATGTTCGTTGTCTTATGGAGATATTATACATGAAACTATTCTTGTAGAAGTAGCAACCAGTGGTCACAATAGTTTACTAATATTTAATGTAATTGAATCTCTTTTTAACCCAATCATTTTAGGATTATCATGATTAGGAAGATATAACCCTAATATACATTGGATTTTTTGCAATCTTGATTTTTCTCATAATTTAATCCAAGATCTTGCTAGATAAGTAGAAATCCATAAGTCTAGTAAATCTAAACTCTTATTGTTAGATCGAAGAGCTTTCATATATGCTGCAAATGAAGGGCCATCTTTTGCTATACAATTATCATGGACATACACATGCAAGCCATTAATTACTTGTATAAATAGGTAAGAGTAAATAGAAGTAAATAAAAATAAGTTAATTCTATAATATCTTCTATGAAAGCTTTCTAAAAGCTTCATAAATGCTATTTTGACTTTATATGTGTCTTTAATTGATTTTTTGGATTAAAAACGTGGTCAATAAGTTGGTCATGTGCCACACTTGTTATTAGCTTGAAGACCAAGCTAATTATATGGCCCACATATAGAAAAACTTGTCTTGTAAGTCAAGGCATGTGTCTTACTAAGTCAACATACATTGGAGGTCCTATAGAACATCGCCACGTAGCTTCTAGTTAGATAGTATATATAAAGACAAGAGTGAAGCCTTCTTCACTTTTGTCAACTCCTTTCTTGCTTTTAGTCTAGTTTCAAGAATCTCAAGTTTTTTTGTCTTTTGGCAATAAGCCTTTCCAATTTCTTTTAATATACAAACTTCTTTATTTCTATTTTACCATTCTTTCTTTGATACGGATTTTATTGATTTATACATCATCTTTTAATTTATATCCTTGACAAATTGACAAAAATATACTTACAGTATCAGAGCTTTGTCTTATCTTAATTAAGAGTGGATTACCTCTTTCTCATGATAAGACATAAGCATATTAGAAGTTACAAATTACCCTCTTCTAAATTGATATTATTCTTAGTATTTTCTTTGTCCTCAAGTCTTTTTTTCTACTTATCTTGAGTGATATTAGATATTTTTTTCTAAGTGATATTATGGCAAAGCTTATTGAAATGAAGAGTGCAATGGTACAAATGCAAGAGTAATTGAGGGAGTTGATGGTTGCGATGCATCAACTTAGCTTACCACCACAAGAATCAACAAGAATGGCAAGAAGTGAGGATATAGAAATGATAAGAACTGCTTCAACATCTCCACCAAATCATGTCCTTCTATCCATGGTAGAACATCTTTCAAATGTTAGAGAACCAAGAGTTGCCCTGCTTGAGAAGTTTGATGGAACAAGATTCAAATTTTGAGGATTTATCAATCAAGTATAATTTATGATTGAACTTCAACCTCAAAGCTATCCAACTCCAAGATCACATGTTAGATTCATTGATACACTTCTTTCAGGTTTAGCACTATCGTGATTTTCATCTTTTCTTGAACAATGAGATTCAATATTAGATAATTTGGAGGTATTTTTAGCAAAATTTTGGTCCATATATAAAAAACATGATGCAACTCGTGATGCAACCAACAAGATCCATATTTTGCAACAAGGCAATTGATTTGTAACATTAGATGCTTCATAATTTTATCAACTTGTAATTGATATCTAGTAGAATGATACTGCACTTATTAGCCAATTTCTCTATCAATTATAATATGAAGTAAAGAAATTGATGCTCAACTTATCTAATCCTGAAACATTGAGTCAAGCAATTGACTTTGCTGTGAAATGCAACAATTGACTTTTTTAAATTTGATCTGAGAGTTATACAAATGAGCCTCAACGCTACTAAAATTCAATAGCAACACCAATATCTCTTCAACACATACATTCAGAAGACATAAAATACAGTTAGTACACCTTTTTCTAATGATGCGAAGACTTCAAGTGGCTTTACTAGCCAATATTATGAATCCTTCTTTTAAGTCTCAAGATACTTCTCAGTTTGAATTCAAAAACAACCTATTCTATTTCAAAGGTCGATTATATATTCAGAAAAGAAAAGCATAATAACGTGTTCTTTAAGCACGTCATGACTTTCCAGCAACATAATATTTTGGATACAACAAGACTTTGGAGCTTATTTCCAGAGATTTTTAGTGACCACAAATATAGAAGAGTGTGAAAGACTTTGTTTAGTCATGTAACATTTGTTCAAGATCAAAAACTCATCCTCATCGACCTTATGGACTTCTTCAACCATTATTTATTCCAGAATAATCATGGTCTTCTGTTTTTGTGGATATCATCATGGATTTTCTAATCTCAAGTTCTTATGACTCTATATTCATGTTAGTAGATCGTTTTGCCAAGATGGCACATTTTGTATCATATACAAAATCTATCACAAGTGAAGAAACAACTAAGCTCTTTCTTGACAATATCTATTGTTATCATGGATTATTCAAAACTATTATATCGTGTAGGAGAACTCATTTTGTATCAAGATTTTAGTAGATTCTTTTCAAGATTCTAAAAGTAGATATAAAACATTTTTCGACATTCCATTCTCAAACTGATGGATAAATAGAGTGTGTTAATCAAGTTTTGGAGCAGTATTTAAGATGTAACATCAACTACCAATAAGATGATTGGACAACACTTTTGCCATTGGTAGAGTTTGCTTATAATAACACGATATGTTCTTCTACAAAATAAACACCTTTCTTTGTTAATTATGGTTATCATCCACAACTTAATATTTTTGACTTTTCAAAAGTTGATAATCCTATAACGAAAGATTTAGCAAATTATTTATTAAAGCTATATGCAACAATGAAGGCATAGTTAAAAGAAGCTCAAGAACAACAAAATATCAATGCAGATATCTATCGAAAGGAACAACCACCATTCCACACAAGTCATAAGGTATAGTTACTTTGTCACAATATCAAGACCACTCGTTCTTGTGATAGGTTGGACTATCATAGACTTGGACCATTTTCTATTTCTACACAAATCAATCAAGTTGCATATTGTTTACACCTACCGGAGTGAATAAAAATCCATCCAATATTCTATTTATCTCTTCTTAAACCATACAAGACAATGGACATACCAAGAAGAAGACAAGCTCCACCTCCTTCTATAGAATTGGACAATAATGAAGAACTCAAAGTGAAAGAAGTCCTAGATTCAAGGCGACACCAAAATAAATTAAAATATCTTATCCATTGCCACGGATATGATATTAGTGAACTCACATGGGATCCAATAAAGAATCTTACAAATGCAGCAAAGGCGATGGAGGCTTTTCATCAATGACATCCATCAAAATCAAGATGAAAATATTTCTTGTGAAAGAAATAAGATCTAGGCAAGATAACATTCTACTATTAGGAACATATTCCTTAGAACTTTCTAGAGAGAAGTTTCTAGAACCTTCTAGAAAACAAGCCTCTTGAACCTTCTAGAAGAGAAGCCTCTGGAACCTTTTAGAGAGAAGTTTCTAGAAGCTTCTAGAAAAGAAGTCTCTGGAACCTTCTAGAAGAGAAGTTTCTAGAAGCTTCTAGAAAGGAATCTCCTCGAACTTTCTAGAAGCTTCCTAGTTAATAGAAGTAGCTCGAGAAGTTTCTAGAACCTTCTAGAAAGGAAGCCTCTGGAACCTTCTAGAAGCTTCCTAGTTAATAGAAGTAGCTCGAGAAGCTTCATAAGTAGGAGTATATATAGGAATCGAGGCTGAAGAGTTCTTCAGTCTCGACAACACATCTCTTGGAGTTCTAGCTCACCTTTCTGGTGTTGTTCTTGTATTCATCTATTTAATCTAGTTCTGCCACTTCTTCTTGAACTTCTTGTTAGATTTCAAGTCTGTATTTTGTGTCCGTGACAGTTTGTCGAGACTACACTAATTTGAGATATCAGAGCTAGTTCTTTCTTAGTAGAGTGTGGATTACCCCTCTACTTGAAGGTATACTAGCATTTTTTAGAGGTTGTGGATTACCCTCCTCTAAATTGATACTTCTTTTCTTACAATATTGGAGTCTTATTCTTCTTGGAGAGAGTGGATTACCCCTCTTCTTGAAATTCTTAAGGCGTTTTATAGGTTGTGGATTACCCTCCTATAAACCAATATTACCTCTTATAGGGTCATTTTTGTCCTTCTTTTAGAATGGCCGGAGGTCAAGACATTAGTATGACAGAAAGTTCGGAGTCTAAGTTAGATGCTATTATGAATGCCCTCGCTACGTTATCACAAAGAACTGCAGAGATTGAAGGAGTGGTAGCAAGGCTTCATAATGATGGAGTATCTGGGATAGCACAATCTAAACTACACCAGCCTCAAATTTCGGCACTTGGAGAAACAACTTTACCTCAGGTTCGACAAGAACCATTAGTTCTACAACATAAGGAGCCTCGAGTTAGCCTTCCAGATAAGTTTGATGGAACATGTTCCAAGTTTCGAGGATTCGTCAATCAAATCAGGTTGATAACAGTTTTACAGCCCAAACGATATCCAATGGAGGAGTCACGTGTTGGGCTTGTTGGAACCTTACTTATGGGACAAGTTCTATCATGGTTTGCTCCTTTGTTTGAGAAATGATCATCCATATTAAACAACTTCGAAACCTTTTTGGAAGCATTTGCGGAAGCATTTGGTGAACACGATAAGGTTCGATGGGCTACAACAAAGATCCGGTCGCTACGACAAGGGATGCGTTCTACATCAGTCTATGCTTCGGATTTCAGGCAATTAGTATGCGACATCAATTGGAATGAAGAAGCGTTGATGAGTCAATTCTATTGGGGTTTAAGAGATGATGTGAAGGATTTGTTGTTAACTCTTCCTGATCCACGAACGCTCAATGGAGCCATTAGCCAAGCTGTGAAGTGCGATAATCGCCTATTCTAACGTCACCAAGACCAACGCTCAAGACAACATACAATTCGCCATGCTCCAACTATGTCGGCAAGCGGTGTGAATTTATGCTTTAGTAAATCAAAACTAAAATTATTTATATAAAAGTCATAGTAGTCGTTTGCTATCTTTTGAAGATATTATTCATAAAATTCTTTTAATAGAAATAGTAATTAATAGTCATAGTAGGTTTGTAGTATTTAATTTAATTATATTTCTTTCTAATGTAATTATTTTAGATTTATCATGGCTTGAAAAGTATAAACTTTAAATATATTAGATTTTTTAGAGTCTTAATTTTTTTTTAAAGTATAAATAAGAATTTTTTCAATTAAGTAAAAAGTCAAAAGTTTAGTACAATCAAACCTGTATTTGTAGATGCAAGAGCTTTCTTGCATACTACAAAAAAAATTCACCTTCTGTTATTAATGCTATATTTATTTCTAATACTAAAAAGATTTTAAGTAGCATCTTAAGCCAATATTAAGATTATTAAGATATCTTTAGAAAGAAGAATATAAATACTTTTTTAGAATATTATATATATAATTGTATAATTAATCTCGAATATAGAACTTTTCACGAATTTCCATTTGTAATAATATGTTTTTAAGGCAAATTCTGATGCATTTGTTTCCTTATGAATTGCTTTAAAAAGTTGACTTGATATAAAATAGGTATAGAAGTAAATTCCTTCTTTAAAGTAACAAACATCGCTTTGGCTTCTTTCTTCTACTTTGGTATGTCTTTACAAATCAAATATGTTAGTGGAGTTGCAACTTGAGAAAAGTTCTTTATTAAAATTTAATTACAATTGGAAAAGTTTAAAAAGCATTGGACATCTTTTATTATTTTTGAAATCTTCTAATTTTTGATAGTTTGGACCTTCTTTGGATCCATCATAAGGCCTTCATTAGAAATGATGTATTCCAAAAATTCAACTTGAATAGTGTGGAATACATACTTTTTCAACTTTGCAAATAATCTTGTATATTTTTATTTTTATAATACACATCAAACATATACTTCATGCTCTTTTGTATTCTTAGAATAAATTAAAATATCATCTAAATAACAGATGACAAAATCTTCAAGAAATTTAGAAAAGACATCATTCATTAGATGTTGAAAAAAAGTTGGTGCATTCATGAGTCCAAAAGGCATGAAATTATATTCAAAATGTCTATACTTAGTTCGAAAAGTAGTCTTCTATTTATTTCCTTTTTTAATGTGGACCGAATTATATGTTCTTCATAGGTCTATTTTTGTATAAGTCTTTGCTTGATTTAGATGATCTAGAAGTCTTGAAATAAAAGGTAGAGGATACCTATTCTTGATAGTGATCTTGTCCTCAATTATCCACACATATTAGTAGAGATTTATTTTTTTTTCTTCACAAATAAGATAAGAGTACTGGCTGGAAATTTAGAATGGCATATAAAGATCTTAGTCAAGTTTTCATCGATATATTCTTTGAGTATATTCAACTCATTTTGTGATAGGCTATAGATTGGTCTAAATAGTGGTTGAGTTCCTTCTTAAAAATCGATGGAACAATCATAAGGATAATGCTCTAGAAGAATGTTTGTATTTTTAAAAAAAAACATCTTAAAAATCTTGATATTGGCTTGAAATACTACTTGATATCTTCTCACCATCAACAATGAACTTAGCATATTATCAAGGACATGAACTAAAAGATGATGCATAAATCAATGAAATCCATGTCAAAAAAAGAGTGATAAAATAGAAATAAGAAAGTATGTATATTAAAAAAAATTGCAAAGGCTTATTGCCAAAAGACAAAAAAACTTGAAACTCTTGAAACTAGACTAGAAGCAAGAAAGGAGTTGACAAGAGTGAAGAGGGCTTCACTCTTATTTCTATATATACTATCTAACTAGGGGCTATATGGCGATGTTCTATATAACCTCCAATGTGTGTTGACTTTGTAAGAGACATGCCTTGACTTATAAAGCAAGTTTTTCTACATGTAAGTCACATGGTTAGCTTAGTCTTGAAGCTAATAATATATGTGATATATGGCCAACTTTTTGACCATTTTCATAATCCAAAAAGTCAATTAAAGACATCTATAAAATCAAAGCAGCATTTATGAAGCTTCTAAGAAGCTTTTATAGAAGATATTATAGAATTAACTTATGTTTACCTACTTCTATTTACTTCTATTAATTTATATAGGTAATTATTAGCTTACATGCATATGTCCGTGACATTATTTCTCCTTCTAGAGACAAGTTCTATGAAGAAGGATCATCATATGTTGAAAAAATTTATGATGTGACGAATTATTTTTGCTACATAATCAGATCTTTGTTCTATTTGAAGATGGTTGATAGGGCCTCTCAACCATTGATAGTGTCTCATATCAAGGTAAAAAGACTACCTTATTATTTCATCGTTATTGAGGCCTTCATAACTTCCTTCAAATAAAATATTTAGAATACTGTTAGGAATTGTTCCTACTTCTAATAAAATTATCAAATATCGAGAGTCTCTTCTAAAGTTATGAAATCAAACGTGTTATATCTCCCCATTAATTCAAGAAAGAATATGTTGTTTTGTAAGATCTTCACCTTAATTGCGTTGTTCTGAAGGTTGTGACAATCGAAATGTATCGTCGAATAGGTCACCAAATAAAGATTCATCAGTTGAATCCGCTCGTTGTTGGTTCTCTATCTTTTTAACATCACAACTACAAAGAAGCTACAAAAAAGGATTGAAAGTAGATGTCACGGACACAAAATACAGACTTGAAATCTAACAAGAAGTTCAAGAAGAAGTGGCAGAACTAGATTAAATAGATGAATACAAGAACAACACCAGAAAGGTGAGCTAGAACTCCAAGAGATGTGTTGTTGAGACTGAAGAACTCTTCAGCCTCGATTCCTATATATACTCCTACTTAGGAAGCTTCTCGAGCTACTTCTATTAACTAGGAAGCTTCTAGAAGGTTCCAGAGGCTTCCTTTCTAGAAGGTTCTAGAAACTTCTCGAGCTACTTCTATTAACTAGGAAGCTTCTAGAAAGTTCCAGGGGATTCCTTTCTAGAAGCTTCTAGAAACTTCTCTTCTAGAAGGTTCCAGAGACTTCTTTTCTAGAAGCTTCTAGAAACTTCTCTCTAAAAGGTTCCAGAGGCTTCTCTTCTAGAAGGTTCCAAAGGCTTGTTTTCTAGAAGGTTCTAGAAACTTCTCTCTAGAAAGTTCTAAGGATTATGTCCCTAACATCACCCCCTCCTTTAGCTTCGAGGTCTCTGAGAAGCAATGTTGTTGATCAATACCAACGCAAGAAAATGAAGATCTGTCGCATAACTTCTGCTATGAACTCCAATTGTTGTTCACGAGGCAAGTGGTTCATCGACCCTTGAAGCCAATGGTAGTGGCCCACGCCTTCGACTTCTGACCAAGCATGAACTTCCGTGTTCTCATTATGAAATTGTCCTGCAAACACGCCTTCTAGTTGACCATCATAAGCAGGCTCGATCTCAAATACGATCACCAGTGATCGGTTATTTGGTATCCTCTGTCGTCGTCGTGGTATATGTAGTTCTTCATCTTGGGGTCGCCTTCGTGAACTACTCGGTTGCGATACTCTGACTGGCATAGTATCTATTTCTTGGCTATCCATATCAAAAGACCAAACTACGATCTATCTTGGAGAAAATAACTACATCAACTATGAATTTTGCTGGTGCTCTCTCCTTTTCTTATATTGTTGGGAGAACAAGCTTCAGAAAGAAGCTATCATCGAATTGATTTAGGTTTATCGGGATGTCGTTGATGAAACTCCTGTACCTTTTGTGGCGCATTCGTAAGATTTTCAGTTGGCTCCCACGTTCGCTCATTAATATCATAGCCGCACCAATGAACAAGATATTCTAACTTTCCTCATTTTCGCCGTGAATCCAATACCTTTTCAACCTCGTATTCTTCGTGGTTCTCGATTTCAATACTAGGTGGCGGACATTGCACTCTTCCAGGAAAAGATGACTCTCGATAAGGTTCCAACAGAGAAACATGAAAGACTGGATGTACCTTCATAGAAGCCGATAACTCCAGCCGGTATGCCACTGGATTAATTTACTTCTGGATGATAAATGGTCACAATCTTCGATAGTCCAACTTATCACATGGTCGCTTGGTCTTGATATTTCATCGAAGAAGCCAGGCTTTGTCTCCAACTTTGAAAGTAGGTGCTGGATTCCGAAATCTATCTACAGACGTCTTATAGGATTCTTGAGCGGATTGTAATTGAAGCTTCAACATAGTTTGAAGCTCTGATAGTTGCTTCGCAAATCCTTCAGCTGCTGGATTGTTATTTGTTGACGGACTCAATAAATCAAGCTTCGGATGATACCCATAGTTGGAAAAGAATGGTGTTTGTTGAGTCGATGCATGGAGGGTGTTGTTATGTACAAACTCGGCTAGCGGTAGATATGCAGTCCAATCGTCTTGCTGATAGTTGATGCTACATCGTAAGTACTGCTCCAAGACTTGGTTCACCCGTTCCGTTTGGCCATCAGTTTGAGGATGAAAAGCTGAAGAAAGCTTGATATCCACCTTCAATATCCCAAAGAGAGATCTCCAAAACTTTGACACGAACTGGGTACCTCGATCTGATATGATATCATCTGGTAGTCCATGATATCGATACACATTATCGAGAAAGAGTCTTGCTATGACTTCACTGGACGATGTCTTCTTACAAGGAACAAAGTGTGTCATCTTCGTAAGCCGATCTACCACGACAAAGATGCTGTCAAATGAGTTTGATGATGGCAAGTCCGTGATGAAGTCCATAGAAATTGAAGACCATGGTCAACGTGGAATTCGCAATGGCTGTAGAAGTCCATAAGGGCGATGCCAAGAATTCTTAGATCTTGAACAGATGTCACAAGAGAGGACAAAATCTTTCACATCCTTCCACATTTGGGGCCACCAAAAATCTCAAGAAATAAGCTCCAAGGTCTTGTTGAATCCAAAATGTCCCGCAGCTGGAAAATCATGGCGAGATTGAAGAACTCGGAGTCGTGCTAGTCCTTTTGGAATGTACAATCGCTCTTCAAAGTATAAAAGATCTCCCTCTACCTTGAACTTGTCATCATTGGTACGTTGCTTGATATCAATGGCTACTGAATCTTTAATGGTCATAGCACATACCTGGTTTAGGAAGTCAGCATCAAATGATACAATAGTAGCACAAAGTTGAAATCTCTTTGGCTTCAATAACGTTGTACATTGTTGATCAAACGCTGCTTCTCCAGCCTTTGGTGCAAGATACGATCTCCTTGATAAAGCATCGGATAGTCCTTGCTGCCTTCCAAGTCGATAAGTGATAACTAAATTGAATCTAGATAGCGACATATTCCACCGAGCTTGACGCCGATTTAAAACTCGAGCCATCATGAAATACTCCAAATTCTTGTGATCCGTATATACGGTTACTGGATGTGCAGCTCCTTCAAGAAAGTGACGCCATTCTTCGAAAGAATCTACTATAGCAAGAAGTTCCTTATCATGGATCTCATAATTGATTTCAGCAGCAGAGAACTTTCGAAAATAGAATGCAACTGGATGGAGCTTCTTATCTTCACTCATTTGTGAAAGCACGGCTCTCAAAGCAAAATCTGAAGGATCAGTTTTTAAATAGAAGGCCTTTGTAAAGTCTGGATGTACCAAAATTGGAGCTGTAGTAAATGCTGTCTTCAAATCTTGAAACGCCTTCTCCGCCAAAGGTCCCTATTCCAACTTATCCTTGCATGTTAATCGAGTGAGAGGAGCAGCAACTTGAGAATAATTCTTGATGAAGATCTGATAGAAGTTAGCAAAACCAAGAAAGCATTGTACATCTCTAACCGTCTTCGGAACCTCCCAAGACATGATTGCTTCTACTTTCTTGGGGTCCATCTTCAAACCTTCTATAGTCGCAATGAATCCCAAAAATTCCATCTCCGTCTGGTGAAATAAATACTTTTCTAATTTGGCATATAGTCCTCGCTTGCGTAGTTTCTCCAAGACCAAACGAACATGCTCCTCATGCTCTTCCTCGTTTTTAGAGAATATTAGAATATCGTCCAAGTAGATGACAACAAAATCGTCGAGGTGTTCTCGAAAGATGTCATTCATCATATGTTGGAAAACCGCTGGAGCATTGGTAAGACCAAAAGGCATGACATTATATTCGAAATAACCATACCTTGTACGGAATGTTGTCTTCCACTCATCTCCTTCCTTGATTCGTACGAGATTATAAGCTCCCCTTAGATCAATTTTTGTAAAGATCTTCGCACGTCCAAGTTGTTCTAAGAGACTAGAAATCAAGGGTAATGGATAACGATTTTTCTTTGTTACCTTGTTGAGGCCTCGATAGTCCACACACATCCGTAATGATCCATCTTTCTTCTTCACAAATAAGATGGATACTCCAGCTCATGATTTTGAATGACGAATGAAGTTCTTGGCTAGATTTTTGTCGATGTACTTTCGTAACTCTGCCAATTCCGTTTGCGATAGATTGTAGATTGGGCCAAAAGGTGGTTGTGCTCCTTCTTGCAAGTCTATGGCACAATCATATGGTCGATGTTCCGGTAGTATGTCGGCGTTCTTCTTTTGAAACATGTCTTCAAAATCTTTATATTGCTCCGGTATACTTGCTGTTGAGATCTTCTCCTCGGTAGTTGGAGCTGCATAAATGACAAATGGAGTGCCTTCCTTAGATGATCTTATAAACGCTCTTGCTCCAATGAATAAGGATTTCTTTTTTCGAGGTTTTTTACTAGGTTTTTTCTTGGGTGGTTTTGTGGGAAAAGGCATCTTCCGCAACCTCCAATCTATCAATGGATTATGTTTTTTCAACCAAGAAAGACCAAGAATAATAGGATTTGATGGGGTTCTAATAATATTAAAAATAATATGACTACTATAGTCTTTAAACGTTACTTCAATAGGTTTTGATTCATAGGTGATGCTACCAGACAATAAAGGTCACCCATCTATGACCTCAACATGAACAGGTTTTGATTTTTGTACTAAAGGGATCTTATGACGCTTTGCAAATTCTTCGTCTAAAAAAAAAGCAGATGCTTCAAAGTCTAGTAGTGCTAAGGTTCTCAGTTTTTAAAGGCCGATAAACAGAGGGATTGTAAAACAAAGTGTAGGTTGGGCAGAAAGAAAGGAACCTAATTGTTGTTGGGATATTTCATTGTCCAGCTGCACGGTTCCTATTGTGGCTGGGCATCCTCGTTTTCCTGAACAAATACTCCCCTAGTCTTGACTATGCCTCGATTTTACTTTTTGGGGCAGTTTTCGACTTTGTGGCCTTTTCCACCGCAATACAAGCATAAATTTTCTTCATGAGCCATACAAAGCAATAGATATACCAAAAACACAACAAATGCCAGCTCTTTCTATAAAAGTCAATAAAAACCAAGAGTATGAGGTCAAAGAAGCTTTAGACTCAAGGCGGTTCCAAAATATGTTAGAATATCATATTCATTAGCACATATATGATATTAGTGAGTACACATATGAACCAATCAAAAATCTTCTAAATGTAGCAAAGAAGGTTGATACTTTTTATTGATAACATCTATCAAAATCAAAATGAAGGATAACAAATCTTGGTTATAAAAGAATTATAGTTTAAAAAAGAATACATATGACCTTTTATCTTTTTTTATAATTTTTATATATTTGTGGGACTAAAGAGATAGAAAATCAAGAGATAGCAAATTCAATTTAGAATCCATTATTTGCTGATTTACCAAGTGAGACATTACAATTACCATAGCCTTTAAGACAATGTAATTGAGATGATAACCTTCAAGAAGGACATTTTCTTCTTAAAATAAATAACAAGATACAATACATTTGGTATCATGACTTTGGAACAGACTTCCAATGTTTGGTGATTTTATTAAAGGCAGGAATGATTTCTAATAGTATTACAAATATTTTGTTTAAAAGAAGTTTTAAAGGCCTCAACAATGATCAAATAACAAGATGGTCTTTTTGCCTTGAAATGAAACATTATTGATTGATGAGAAGACCTATCAACTATTTTTAAAACAAATAAATATCAAAATATATGACAAATATGATTCGATGCATCTTAGACCTCTTCAACATGTGATCATCACTCTTCATAGAATTCGTCTCTAGAAAGAGGGATAATATCATGGATATATATATATATATATATATATATATATATAGAGATATTTATTCCAATAATTATCAAAATATTATAAATAGATAAAAGTAAATTAATTTGATAATATATTATTAAAAAGCTTTTTAAAAGCTTCATGGATGTAATTTCATCTTCATATATATCTATAAGTGATTAATAGGTTAGAAACTTGATCAAAAAATTAGCTACGTATCACACGTGTTGAAGATGATATGGCGTACATATATAAAACTTACCTTATAAGTTAAGACATATATCTTACAAATTGGATATGTGTTAGAGGTTCTATAAAACGTCATTACATAGCTTCTAATTAGATAGTATATATAGAGACAAGAATGAAGTCTTTTTTACTCTTATTAATGCCTTTCTAGTTCTTAGTCTTATTTCAAGATTTTTTACTCTTCTTTTCTTTAATGATAATCATTTTAATTTAATATTATACCATCTTTGAGTGATTTTTTAGCTTTTTTGAGTGATGTAAGAGTATATTGATCTTTTAGTTATTTGGGATTTATGTCCTTGACACATTGCATTCTTCATTTCAATGAGCTTTGCCATGATAATATTAGAGGAAAAGAAATATCTAATACTACTTAAGAGAACTATAAGAGAGGACTTGAAAATATAAAAAAAAAATCTAAAAATAATACTAATTTAGAAGAGGATAATTTGTAACTTCTAATACACTTATGTCTTATCAAGTGAAAGTGGTAATCTATTCTTATTTAAGAAATAAATAAATAAATAAATAAATAAAATCTAATATTATAAGAGTATTTTTATCAATCTATTAAGAATAAGAATTCTATGAAAGCAAACAAAGAAATAAGACATTTCTAAAAGAAAGATGAAAAATATATATATGTATATTTAAGAAGAAATTAGAATAGTGTCAAGGACAAGAACTCGATGAAAGCTAAAGAGTAAGTGAGACTTTTCTCAAAAAGAAATAGGACAAAATAGAAATATGTATATTAAGAAAGAAACAGGAATAGCTATTGCCAAAATACAAGAAAACTAGAGACCCTTGAAACTAGACTAGAAGCAAGAAAGGAGTTGACAAGAGTGAAGAGGGCTTCACTCTTGCCTCTATATATACTATCTAACTAGAAGCCACGTGGCGATGTTCTATAAGACCTCCAATATATGTTGACTTTCTAGGCGACATGCCTTTGCTTGCAAGGTAAGTTTTCTATGGATGGACCACGGAGTTAGCTTGTTCTTTAAGCTTCCAACATGTGTGGCACATGTCTAACTTGTTGACCAAGTTTCTAACCTAAAAGTCAACTATAGACTCCTATAAAGTCAAAGCAGCGTCTATGAAGCTTCTAAGAAGCTTCTCTAGAAGATATTACACAATTAACCTACTTTTACATACTTTTATCTATTCATATAGGTAATTATATGTATGTCCGTGACATTACCCCCCCTTCTAGGGACGAGTTCCACGAGGAGCGGTGATTATATATTGAGAAAATCTAATATGCGGCGAATTGTATTTGCTACATACTCTGATCTTTGTTCTCTTCGAAGATAGTTGATGGGTCCTCTTAGCCATCGATAGTGTCTCATTCCAGGGCGAGAAGACCACCCTGTTATTTGATCACTGTTGAGGCCTTCATAACTTCCTTCAAATAATACATTTGAAACACCATCAGGAGTCGTTCCTATCTCCAATAATATCACCAAACATCGAGAATCTCTTCCAAGGTCGTGATACCAAACGCGTTGTATCTCACCATCTATTCGAGGAAGAACATGTCGTTCTTGAGGGTCTTCATTTCGGTTGCGTAGTCTTGAAGGTTGTGACAATCGCAATGTCTCATCCGGTAAGTCAGCAAACGAAGGTTCTTGAGTTGAATCTGCTGGTTGTTGGCTCTCCATCTAATTAGCGTCACAAAATGCAAAGAAGTTACAAACAAGGATAGGAAATTGAATGTTATCTTGCCTCAATCTTGTCTCTTTTATAAGAGAGGTTTTCATCTTGGTTTTGATGGATGTCGTTGATGAAAAACTTTGACTTTAGCTGATGCATTTGCTAGATTCCTGGATGGCTCCCATGTGCGCTCACTAATATCATATCCGCACCAATGAACAAGATATTCCAGCTTATTTCGGCGCCGCCTTGAGTCTAATATCTCTTCCACCTCAAATTCTTCATTATTATCTACTTCTATAGGAGGCGGTGGCATTTGTCTTCTTCCTTGTATATCCACTGTCTTATATGGTTCAAGAAGAGACATGTGGAATACAGGATGGATCTTCATTGACTCCGGTAGATGTAACCGATATGCAACTGGGTTGATCTGTTCAGAAACAGAAAAGGGGCCAAGCCTACGATAGTCCAATTTGTCACAAGGTCGAGTGGTCTTGATATTGCGACGAAGTAGCCATACCTTATCACCCACGTTGAGTTGTGGTTGCTCTTTACGATATACATCTGCATTTATCTTTTGTCGTTCTTGAGCTTTCTTCAACTGCGCCTTCATTATTGCATGTAACTCTGACAACCGATTTGCCATATCTTCTGCTGCAGGATTATCAACTTTTAAAAAATCAAAAGTATCAAGTCGTGGATGATAGCCATAATTGGCAAAGAAAGGTGTTTGTTGCGTGGAAGAATGTACCGTATTATTATAAGCAAACTCTGCCAATGGCAGAAGGTTTGTCCAATCATCTTGTTGGTAGTTGATGGTACACCTTAAATACTGTTCCAAGACTTGGTTTACGCGCTCTGTTTGTCCATCAGTTTGAGGATGGAAAGCTGAAGATAGCTTTATGTCCACTTTTAAAATCTTGAAAAGAGTCCTCCAGAATCTCGACACAAATTGAGTTCCCCTATCCGATATGATATCTTTAGGTAATCCATGATAGCGATAGATATTATCAATGAAAAGCTTAGCTGTTTCTTCACCTGTGATAGATTTTGTACATGACATAAAATGTGCCATCTTGGTGAAACGATCTACTATCACAAATATAGAATCATAAGATCTTGAGTTTGGAAGATCTGTGATGAAATCCATAGAAACAGAAGACCATGGTTGTTCTGGTATAGGTAATGGCTGAAGAAGTCCGTAAGGTCGATGTCGAGGAATTTTTGATCTTGAACAAATATCACATGATTGTACAAAGTCTTTGACTGACTTCCACATTTGTGGCCACCAAAAATCTCTTGATATGAGTTCCAGAGTCTTATTATATCCAAAGTGCCCTGCTGCTGGAAAGTCATGACGTGCTTGAAGAACACGCAAACGTGCTTTTCCTTCTGGAACATATAGGCGTCCTTCAAAATATAATAGATTATTCTTGAACTCGAACTTAGAAGAATCATGAGACTTGGAAGAATTATTCTCGATATCATGAACAAGAGGGTCTGAGGACATACTGGACTGGATTTGCTTGAGAAAAGTTGAATCAACAGTCAATGTTGATTTCACTGCTCGGAGATGAAATTGCTCCGGTTTCAAGAGGACCATTCTTTGTTGCTCAAAAGCTGCATCTCCTTCTTTTGGTGCAAAATAAGAACGTCTAGACAGGGCATCGGATAAACCTTGTTGTTTTCTTGGCCGATAAGTGATAATGAAGTCGAATCTTGACAAAGACATACTCCAACGAGCTTGACGACGATTCAACACGCGTGCTGACATGAAATACTCGAGGTTCTTGTGATCTGTATATATAGTGACTGGACTAGAAGTACCTTCTACATAATGACGCCATTCTTGAAAGGAATCCACGATTGCAAGAAGTTCTTTATCGTGGATCTCATAATTGATCTCGGCTGCTGAGAATTTTCTTGAATGAAAAGCTATCGGATGAAGTTTGTCATCTATTCCCATTTGTGATAAAACTGCACCCAAGGCAAAATCCGATGCGTCTGTTTCCATAAAAAATGCCTTGGAAAAGTCAACACGATATAAGACTGGTGCAGAGACAAACGATGTCTTCAAGGCTTCAAATGCTGCTTCCGCTTCTTGATTCCATTGGAATTTATCTTTACTAGTCAAGCGTGTAAGTGGAGCTGCAACTCGTGAGAAGTCTTTGATGAAGATCCGATAGTAATTAGCAAATCCCAAGAAACATTGGACATCTCTTACAGTCTTTGAAATCTTCCAATCCATGATTGTTTGGACTTTCTTAGAATCCATCATAAGACCATCATTTGAAATGATGTATCCTAAAAAGTCAACTTGAGTAGTGTGAAATACACACTTTTCCATTTTGGCGTACAATCCTGCATCTCTGAGTTTTTGTAATACTTGACGAACATGTATTTCATGTTCTTCAACATTCTTAGAATAAATCAGGATATCGTCTAGGTAGCAGACGACAAAATTGTCTAAGAATTCACGAAATACATCATTCATGAGATGTTGAAAAGCAGCTGGTGCATTCGTGAGTCCAAAAGGCATGACATTATATTCAAAATGCCCGTACTTGGTTCGAAACGCAGTCTTCCATTCATCTCCTTCTTTGATCCGTACTAGATTATATGCTCCTCTTAGATCTATTTTTGTATAGATCTTAGCTTGATTTAACTGGTCAAGGAGTCCTGATATCAAAGGTAATGGATACCTGTTCTTGATTGTGATCTTGTTGAGTCCTCGATAGTCAACACACATTCGTAAAGATCCATCTTTTTTCTTTACGAATAAAATTGGAGCTCCTGCTGGAGATTTTGAATGGCGTATGAAATTCTTCGCTAAATTCTCGTCAATATATGTCTTGAGTTCAGCCAACTCATCTTGCGATAAACTGTAAATTGGTCCAAATGGTGGCTGAGTTCCTTCCTTGAGATCGATTGAACAATCGTATGGGCGATGCTCAGGAAGAATATCTGCATTCTTTTTCTCAAAAACGTCTTGATAATCCTGATATTGACTTGGAATGCCACTTGAAGTCTTTACGCTTTCAGAAATAGGTGCAGCATAAATAGCAAAAGTTGATCCTTCTTTTGCTGCGTGTATAAATGCTTTTGCACCTATAAGTGCGAGTTTTACTATACTAGATTCATGGTTTTTTACTTGATTAATAGAACTGTTACTAATGCTCTGAGGAAAATCAAGTTTACGAGAAATCCAATCTATTTGAGGATTATAATTTTCTAACCATGATAAGCCTAAAATTACTGGATTAGAGGGAGATCTAATTATATTAAAAATTACGCAACTACTATGACCATTTATTACTACATCTACAGGAAGTGTTTCGTGAGTTACATCTCCAGAGGACAACGGACGACCATCTATGACTTCTACGTGTACAGGTTTAGTTTTTTGTATTAATGATATTCTATGACATCTAGCAAATTCTTCATCTAAAAAACAAGATGAGGCTCCTGAATCTACCAAGGCAGAGGCTTTGTAATTATTAGGTCCTAAACGCACATCTATTATAAAACAAGGAGATGGTTCTGAGGAGAGGATAGGACCTTCATTAGAAGTTGTACAAGATTCCAGCCGCACGGTCCCTATTGTAGCTGGACGTATTCGTTTTCCGACATACTGTCTTCTTTGACAACCGTACTCCTCATTTTGTAGTTACGTCGCTTCTTTGGACAATGTTGAGCAGTGTGCTTAGGTTCTCCACAATATAAGCACAATCCTTCTTGTCGACGACGAGACTTTTCTTGTTCAGTAAGAGGTTTGAAACGTACCGCATCAATTTGCATATCCTCTACTTCTGAAGGTATGTGTTGAGGAGACGTCGGTGTTGCCATTGAATTGTAGTAACGTTGAGGCCCACTTGTGCGACTCTCGGATCGAAATTCAAAAAGTCGATTGTCGCACTTCACAGCAAAGTCAATTGCTTGACTCAATGTTTGAGGATCAGGTAAATTAAGCATCAATTTCTTTACCTCATATTGTAATCCGTAGAGAAATTGACTCACAAGTGCGGCATCATCCCACTTGATATCAGTTGCAAGTTGTCGAAATTGCAAAGCATATAATGTTACTGATCGATTGCCTTGTCGCAAAATACGGATCTTGTTGGTTGCAACACGAATTGCATCATGTCTTCCAAACATGGATCGAAACTCCGCCAAAAAAGCCTCCAGATTATCCAATATTGGATCTCGTCGTTCAAGAAAAGATGAAAACCATGACAATGCTGAACCTGAAAGAAGTGTACCAATGAATCTAACTTGTGACCCTGGAGTTGGATAGCTCTGGGGTTGAAGTTCAATCACTAGTTGGACCTGATTGATGAATCCTCGAAACTTGGATCTGGTACCATCAAACTTCTCGGGCAAGGCAACTCTCGGTTCTCTAACACTCGAAGGGTGTTCCATTCTGGGAGAAGGGACATGGTTTGGTGCAGATGTTGAAGCAGCCCCAATCATCTCTATATCTTCACTTCCTACCATTCTTGTTGCTCCTTGTGGTGGTAAATTGAGTTGATGCATCGCAAGCATTAACTCCCTCAATTGTTCTTGCATCTGTGCCATTGCACTCTTCATTTCAACAAGCTCTGCCATAGTAGCACTTAGAAAAGAGAAGATGTCTAATAACGCTCAAAACAAATAGAAGAGAGGAATTGATAACAAAGAAAATACTAAGAACAATATCAGTTTAAAAGAGGGTAATCCGCAACTTCTAATGCGCTTATGTCTTATCAAGAAAAAGGGGTAATCCACTCTTAATCAAGAAAAGACAAAGCTCTGATATTGTAAGTGTACTCTTGTCAATCTGTCAAGGACAAGAACTCGATGAAAGCTAAAGAGTAAGTGAGACTTTTCTCAAAAAGAAATAGGACAAAATAGAAATATGTATATTAAGAAAGAAACTGGAATGGCTATTGCCAAAATACAAGAAAACTAGAGACCCTTGAAACTAGACTAGAAGCAAGAAAGGAGTTGACAAGAGTGAAGAGGGCTTCACTCTTGCCTCTATATATACTATCTAACTAGAAGCCACGTGGCGATGTTCTATAAGACATCCAATATATGTTGACTTTCTAGGCGACATGCCTTTGCTTGCAAGGCAAGTTTTCTATGGATAGACCACGTAGTTAGCTTGTTCTTTAAGCTTCCAACATGTGTGGCACATGGCTAACTTGTTGACCAAGTTTCTAACCTAAAAGTCAACTATAGACTCCTATAAAGTCAAAGCAGCATCTATGAAGCTTCTAAGAAGCTTCTCTAGAAGATATTACACAATTAACCTACTTTTATCTACTTTTACATACTTTTATCTATTCATATAGGTAATTATATGTATGTCCGTGACAAATAGTTATTGACAAAAGATAAGAAAAATTAGAGATCCTTAAAATTAGACTAGAAGCGAGGAATGAATTGATAGGAATGAAAAAAGGCTTCACTCTTATCTTCATATATATTATTTAACTAAAAGTTACATGGCAACGTTCCATAGGTCCTCCAACATATGTCTAATTTGTAAGATGCATGTTTTAACTTACAAGACAAGTTTCTTATGTGTGCACCACATAGTTAGCTTATACAATAAGCTATCAATACATGCAATACATAGCTAACTTATTGATCAAGTATTCAACCTATCAACCACCTTTAGACATCTATAAAAGTGAAACCGTATTTGTGTATCTTCTAAAAAGCTTTCATATGCGATATTATCAAATTAACCTACTTTTATCTACTTCTACTTATTCATATTATTTGTATAACTCTTGGAAGAAATATTTATGTCCATGACAATACATACACATACACACACACACACACACACACACACATATATATATATATATATATATATATATATATACATGTATAAGTTATTTTATAAAAAAAATTAAGAATCTAAAAATATACCAAATATACTTAATTTTTCTAAATTCTACAAAAAATTATATAATAAATTTTTTTAATTTCTTGTTTTTTAAGTAACCTCCATTACTATTTACAATGATGCTCTAATTATTTATTCTAAAAAAATAAGAACAAATTATTCTTTTTTACATCATTATAGAAAATCTTTTGAATCTTCTAATTTTTTATTCATGTTTAATTATTTTTAGTGGATTCCCTTCAATATTTAGATCCTTATTTTTTTGTTATTGTGTGTTTTGGTAATTATTCTTATACCATTTAAAGAACCTCTTCTACATTATAATCTTCAAAACTTATTTTTTTAAGTATCTTTTTATATTATTGCTTTCAAAATTAATTTATTTAACTATATTTTTTCTAATCTAGTTTATTTGAATGACTTTTTATAATATTTTCTAACAGCAAAAATTCTTTTTACAATCAAATTACATTATTTCCAAAAGCCCTACACAATATTTTTGGTTTTTGTTTTCAAATTATATCACCAAATACCTTAAACTCATTGCCCTCCCTTTGACCATTTATGCAACAAAAGTATTTTTAATACAACAATGTTAGAATGTTGCACATGTGCATTATGAGCATATTGATTGTTGTTTAAAAATGTGACTAGGTGGAAACATAGATTTCTCTTAGATGGCCTTTGAACTTAGGAGAAAATGCAAGATGTGGTAACTTTCAAAACGTTTGATTGATTCAAATTGAAAAGCCTCTTTTAGGTGATATTGTACTTAGAAAAATCAACTAAAAGGCTATGAGATGGAGATGTGAGATAATATGCAGCTTTTGCCTATATGAAATAGCATGGATAATGTTGTCTATTAGAATTTTCATTAAGCCCACCTGAAGAGGTAGTTTCAAAAAAAATAGTTAAATATATATGTTTAAAAATTTCTAAAAATATCCATCATAACTTTAATTTTAATATTAGTTTTATTTATTATTTATTTTATTTTTAATATATGCCTGGGTGGGGGGTGTAGGTGTGTCATATTTGCAAAAACCAAGGTATAAGATGCCATATTTAGAATAATAATAAAAAATAATTTGGAATGCGTCATGGCATTTACATACTTAGTATCATCTTCAAAATCTAAAACTTCCAGAAATTAATTCTTCACCAGATGCGAACAGATTGCGGCCCAATGTCGGTGGAGTGCTTGCGGGAAAATGATGGAAAAGTCGAGTACCGAATCATGTGGGTCATAGGGAACAGGCCTGGAAGCGACCGCTCCTCTGGATCCAGACTTGGGACGGTTTTCGTGGTGTAGTTGGTTATCACATCAGTCTAACACACTGAAGGTCTCCGGTTCGAACCCGGGCGAAAACATGTGCGGGGATAGCTCAGTTGGGAGAGCGTCAGACTGAAGATCTGAAGGTCGCGTGTTCGATCCACGCTCACCGCACTACAAACCTTTTATCCTTCCTACCTGCATCTCGCACAACTATGCTCGCTGCGGCCACGAGATCACCGCAGTGGAGGCTATATCGTCCCCTGCCCCCAACTCGCTCCAGCTTCACACGCCATGGCTGTTCCCCGTTCCAACACAGAAAGAAGGATACCGAAACTATCCCTGTCAGTCACCGCTGCGTTTTCCTCAACAACACTTTCAAGAACCATCCACGTATAACTCCATGTGGGAAAGCATGTTCTCCTGTGAACACTCACAACCAATCCATACTTTGTGGCCCCTTCTCACCTTCCACTCTCGGGATGTGCCACACCTCATTTGCACCTCCTCAAGCTTACTATCTTGCTATCTTTAACAAGTTTTAAATTAAATCTTAATCTCAATACATAATATGCACTTTTGAAATAATTTTTGTTATAAAACAATATAATGCAGTCTTTATTTAAATTTGAATTCAAAAAAAGTTAAAACTTTCAATTGTGAATGTAAGTTGAGAAATGAGTTTTCATATGAGTGATTATAAAAGAAAATATAACATGATGGCTTTTCTTGGAATACCAATCAAATCTTAATCTAATTAAAAGGATTTGCAATACACTCTAAAGAAATGATATCTGATTAACAAGTAATAGGTCTTTGGAACAAACTTTTTCATTAATTTATTATTTTCTAATTATATGTTGTAATTTAAAATTTTAACGATTTTTTGTATTTATCCAAAAAAAATCAAACATTTATCACAAAATACCCCAAAAATGCCTAATCTAATTATGTTATAACTTTATATTTTAAATTATAATTTTGTCTGTAACTCAGTCTATTTGTATTTGTATTAGAATAAAATTGTAAACAACCATCATAAGAGTCTTAAGATTGATGATTCTTATATATGGTGGCTGAAATATTAAAATTGTATATAAAAAATTAATAATAAATATGAAGCCTTAATAAATAGCTAATTCTATGTTAAAATTGGCCATATACAGATCAAAGCTAGATCATCTTCATAAAAAGAACAATCCCTTATGTTCTATAGAATAACTGCCTTTGTGATCCAGATATAATCTAATAATTATTTAGATAATATGAATAAGTGGAAATAAGTTAAAGTAAATAAATTTAATAATGTCTTATAGAAAAGCTTTTTAGAAGCTTTATAGCGACAACTCTATTTTTGTATATGTCTAGAGGTGATTGGTTGGTTGAAAACTTGGCCAACAAGTTGGCAATGTCTTGCAAATGTTGACTACTTTTGATCCTAGTTGAAAATATGGTACACATATAGGAAACTTGTCTTGCAAGTTGGACATGTGTTAGAAGTCTTACATATTGTCACTACATAGTTCTTGGTTAGATAGTACATATAGAAGTGAAAGTGAAATCTTTCTCACTCTTCTCAACTTTGTTTCTCAAGCTACTTTTAGATGGTTAATTTGTTGAGTAAGTTTCTAACCTATCAATCAACTACAAACACATGTACAATCAAAGCAATTTCTATGTTACTTTTGAAAAGTTTTTCTAGAAGCTATTATAAATTTAACCTAGTTTTATCTATTTTGATCTTTTTTCACCTAATTAGATAGTTATTTATTAGAGTACATATATATATCTATGATAATTTCTCGAAACTAATGCTTAGAAAATACTATCAAGTTTTTTTTTCAAATCATGCTCTAATAATTGGACATTTGTCATGGATATATGGTTTTATTTTTTAGGATCTGATTTTAATCCTAATTCTCAACTTGTTCTCTTTGAGATCCATAAAAAAATCAATTGCTTGACTCAATGTTTAAGAAATAAGTATATTATATATCAATTATTTATTTCATATTACAATCCATTTGAAGAATTAACTAATAAGTGCAACATCATCTTCCTTAATATTAGTTACAAGTTTTCAAAATTGTGAAATAGTTTATGACATTGAATTATTTTTTTTATTCGAATTCTAAATCTTATTAATTATAATACAAATTTTATTATATTTTTTATATATTGAATTTAATTTTACCATAAAATCTTCTAAAATTTTTTTTTTAATTAATTTGTTCAAAAAAAGCTTATCAACTATGATAAAGCTAAACTTAAAAGTAATTTTCTAAAAAACTTGACTTATGATTTGAAAATCAGATAACTTTGAGATTGAAGCTCAATCATAAGTTGTATTTGATTAATAAATTTTTTAAATTTTAATCTTATACCACCAAACTGCTTTTGTAAGGCAATCCTAACTAATCTTTTTATTTTTGGTGGTAGTGAATTGAATTGATGCATTGCAAGCACTAACTCTCATTTGCTCCTACATTGTGTTATTACATCTTTTAATTTAATAGGTTCTATTATACAAACACATTGGAGAAAAAAAATAAAAATAAAAATAAAAATAAAAACAATTTTATGTCAGATGATTAATAGATAAGAGTCAAGAATGAAAGAAAATTTATAAAAAATATTTATTTAGAAGTAAATAATGTAATCTTGATCAAAAAAGATAAATCTTTGATATTTTAAGTATAGCCTAATAAATTTGCTAAGGACAAAAACTTGAAAGAAGATAAATAAAATAAGCTAGAAATTTTATCAAAGATATATATATATATATATATATATATATATATATATATATATATTTCACAAAAAACTAAAATTACTATTACTAAGGAAAAAAAATAGAAATACTTAAAATTAGAGTAAAAGTAATAAAAACATTAATAAAAATAAAGTAAGCATCATTCTTGTTTCCATATATTCTATCTAACTATGGAGCTTTTAAATATTTTCCTAGCTTAGAGAAAGTATTTGATTATATATTTTCAAAACAAAGCTATTAATCAATAGATCAATCTAATAAAAATCAAGATAGTATGTCTTTGGTAGATTCAAGGTAAGAGCCCTTGATATGTCCTAGTTTTGTACTAATTATGAGTGTATACAATCAAACTTATTGCCAAAGTTTTATTAATATGGTCTTGACTTAAAGCCTATTTAATGACTACTATCTTGTAGTTATTGATCTATGTCATATATTTGCCTACTACCTTAGGATAATAAGTCATGGTTTGATATACCTTAGAATTCAAAAATAGTCAGAGGTCAATAGTAACATAGCTCTACAGGTGTCATAGTATTGATATGACTATGACTTGAATGTGCTTTTCTAGGCAAGTGAGAAAAAATTTGAATAGTTCTTTTTTGCTAGAGGATATTTAAGAGTGTTTTTGTGTTGTATCTTGGACTTCTTTAGTTTGACATGGTAGTGGCTATTGTATTGTGGATTTATTATATTGTATCTTAGACTTCCTTTTCTTGCAAGATTTGTGAAAAGATCTCCTCCGCAAGTATGGGGGTGCATTGATTGTGAGTTTCTATTTGAGTATAATTAATTAATATTACAATATCAAGGAGTCTTGATGGCATTGTTGAAGATTTTGATAAGATGTTAATTAAGGATGGTATTGTATCTAGCATGGATTCTAGAGAAGGTGCCCATGGTCTTTGATTGGTGTTTGGTACCATTTAGGTATTCTTTATTTTTTTTTACTAAAAGCTATTGACAAGTATTTAAGATAAGAATTTTAGATAGAAGAATGACTTCTAGAGGAGTTGGCAATATAAAGACAAATTATTCATGCCCTTGTCTATATTCTGAGGAATGTGGTTTTTATGGCACTATGTTTTTTTGGCAATTATTTATCCTTAAATCTTTGCAACTCAAACCATATGCCAATTCCTACTTAAACAATGGTTTGTCAAGCTCTATAAAGTATCACACTTTTATAAAAATATTCATTATAAAAGGTCAAATTTTCATTTTTGGCACTTTGAATTTCAAATAATTGTCCACAAAAGAATATCTCAAGGAATGCACTACAAAATAGAATACGTATTGTCTGCATTCCATATGGCATTGTTTATGAGTTGGTTCTATTGAAAATTTGGACAAGACATGTCTTTGTGGGAGATTGATTTCTACATGGATGCAAAGCTATTTGGTTTGATCTTATACTTCAATTGTTTGTAGATATTTTAAGTTCTAGTAATTTACAAATATGTAAAGAAGGTATATATTACAATCTCTACTAGTTGTCTCAGATAAAATGCGTAGTGGCTTGGATCATGTATCCATATTTTTTAAAAGCCTATGAAGATATCTACTACTATGATTAGCTAAATCAGTGCTAAGATTTTTCTTAAGATCCAAGAATGTTTTAGTCATACAAAATATTATCTTTTTTAGTTCAATAAGAACCTTTGTTATTGCATACTATGATTAAAATTAAATTGGGTCCTTATTTTGAAAAAAGAGATAGTAACTACGTTTTGTGGTGTAGTTTAAGAAAGAAGCTTCTTGAAGTGTATCCAATTTTTTCCAAATCCATTTCCATAGATCTATTTCTAGTATTTTTGTGTCTCTACCTCCATATGTCTAGAGTGAGATTTTTAGATTTGAAATCTTTGTTGAATTGTATTCTAAGAATTTTTTGAAGATTGATTTTAAAATACTGTAGGCCTCATAAAGTGTAGTATTTGTTATAGTAACTCCATGATTATTAGTTTCAAGATGGTTAAAATCTCTCATGTAATTACAATAATTACATGTCCAACCTTAAAATTGAATAATAGGCATTGTCAATCATATCACATACACTTGAGTTTTAGGTACTTATACTACCTTTCGAATAATAACTCTATCCTTCTTCCTCTCTCATTTTACAAGCAAATCCACAACATCTTCAATATTTTTTCACTTTGTTATCAATCTTTCATCTTCTTCTTTTTTTTTTTTTTTTTTTTTTTGTCTTCAAGAAGCAACTCCAATTTTTCTTGTAATTCTATATTGATAATTCAAAAGAATAATTTAATCTTCTTTGACTCCAATGTTAACTTCTCTACCTTTGATAATTAAAAATACTACCTTTCAAACTCCCTTAATAGCTTTATTGCTTGGAAATTCTTATTAGGCCGCTCAATTAATTTTAAAAATATTTTTTAACAACAAAATCAATATCTTGGAAGAAATATTTATCTTTTAATGTACGTAAAAATATATCCAATAAACTTCCATAATACTTCATAATTATTATAATATGTTTCCTTATCTTTGGTATCATGATAAGTTCAAATAGCTCAATCTTCTTTTCAAAAACTTCATTTAATTCCATTTCCTATACATAACATCTTAAATACTTTGAGATGTTTCTTTCATCAAATTGGTCAAATTTATTAACCATTGCTTGTAATACTTTGGTTAGTAAAAATTCTTTGGAATCATTACTTTGTTGTTGTTGCGTAGATAATGTAAAAGCTGAAAATATACTTGCAATGGTTGGATCCATGTACATAACTTGTCCTTTAGTAGAAAATCCATAAGAAGCTCTACTTTAAGCTCTTCCCATAGCTCCTTCAAAATTCTTGCTCTCATTCTCCATTAAATTAGAATAAAAATAAACAAACTTTAACACCTCCAACCTCAAGCTTTCATATCAGATTCATTATTTATGTTGTATTACAATATTTTATGGAAATATAACTATATAATAAAAAATAAAAATATAGATTTTATTATAGAAGAACCTAATGAAAAGATGTAGTAGAAAAATAAGGATAAGTGATAGAAAGGTAGTAAAAGTTTTAATCTTAATTCTGTCTTTTATAGAAGGAACTTCTATTTATTTTGTAGAGGCATAAATGAGCCAAATCAAAGTAAATGAGATAAGAAATTCATATAAGCATATTAAAAAAAGAATTAATAATAGATTAAAGTAACACTTATTTTAAATTATCAAAAATTGATACTCAAAGAAGACAAATTATCAACCTAAATTGAAATCACACTCCAAGGTAGAAAACCATATCCATATCACGACTCTAAGATTCATTTGGAGATCAAAGACTAAATTTAAGAAAAAACTTGAAGAGAGATTTTTAGGCATTAGTTTTATGTCATTTGAATCAATATTGAGATTTTGAAGGATTTTCAAAGTTAGTTATATTCTTAGTGGATTTCGATTTGAGAAATAAAAATAAGTTTATAAATTTAAGGGTTTCTTGAATTTTATGGCATGTATACAAATGAAATTTGTGGAGATTTTTTTCTTTGTTGGAAATGTGTATGCAAAATTTGAAGTCAATAGAATAGTTAGATTGAAGCATATGAAGGTTTTTGTAGGTTGAGGTCTTAGAAATTAGAGTTTAAAGGTCAATGAGTGTTTTTAAGATCTTCAGAAATTTGTCAATTGAATTGGAGTGTAAATTATTTTTATAGATAATTAACTTGATTTTCAACCTTTGAATGAAATTTGAAAACAATTCAATGATTTTAAAAGGAATTATTGGTATAAGAAGTTCAGCATTAAGGTTGAAGTAGGAGGCTGCTCAACATCCAATTGGATTATCTTGCATTTCTCTCAATTGGTAAGTGCAATTGATTTCATCTTTCTTATGCTTATTTCTTACTAAGTTATTAAGAAGTGTGAAAAATTTGAATTAATATCAATACTTAAATCATTAGTTGTTGAAGTTTTAATCTGTAAAGGATTTGTTAAGAGTTTATTTAAGATTTAGAATTTGATTAGGATTTGCTTAGGATTTGGTTTAAGATTTTGCTAGGATTTAGGATTTCATTAGGATTTCAATTAGTATTTGACCTAGGATTTATTTAAGATTTAATTAGGATTTCAATTAGAATTTGATCTAGGATTTAATTAAGATTTATTAGAATTTAATTAGAATATTAATTAAAATTAAATTAGTATTTTAATTAAAATTAAATTAAGATTTAATTAGGATTTATTTAAGATTTCTATCTTTAAAATTTTCTATTTCTAATATTTCTTTAATGATTTATTTTATATTTCTTTACGATTTTTTGTTATTTTTCTTCGAGATTAGTTTAGAACTTCTTTTTATTTCTTTTATAATTTCTTTTAAATTTATTTTGGATTGATCAAAGTTTGATTAGAATTATTAAGGTTTAATTAAACTGTATTACTGTTTCAAATAGATTTGATAGGATTTTGGTTGCATTTCTACTTATCTTCCACAATTAGGTGTTCAATGAATTTTCAAGTAAAAATTCATGTAATATGACATAAGTGGTGAATCTGACATGAAAGCTTGAAGGTGTGAGGTATTAAAATTTTCTTATTTTTTATTTTTATTTAATGAATAATAAAAACAAGAGTTTTACAAGAGCTATGGAAAGAGCTTCAAGTGGAGCTATTAGTAGAATTTCCTCTAAAAGACAAGGTATGTATATAGATTTAACCATTGAAAGCATGTTCCAAGCTTTTATATTATCTATGCAACAACATCAAAGCAATGATTGTAAGAAAGCTTTGGCAGCCAAAGCATTGCAAGTAATAGTTAACAAAGTTGATCAATTTGATTGAAGAGATATTTCAAAGTATTTAAGATATTATGTGTAAAAAATAGAATTAAATCAGATTTTTGAAAAGAAGATAATTGAATTATTTAAACTTGCCTTAATACTCGAGATATGAAAATAGGTTATATCAATTATGAAGCATTATAGGAGTTTATGGAAGATATTTTTATATTCAATAATAGAAAAATATTTCTTAGAAGACATTGATCATACTAAGAAATTATTTCTAAAATGGATTGAGAGGCTTAACAAAAATTTACAAGAAAAAAAAAAACTATTAAAGAAGTTTGAAAGTCAATATTCTCAATTATTGAAGGTAAAAAAGTTGACATTGGAGCCAAAAAAGGTTGAGTTATTTTTTCAAGCAGCCAATCAAAAATTACAAGAAAATTTGGAGTTGCTTCTTGAAGACAAAGAAAAAAAAGAAGGATTGACAACAAAGTAGAAAATTTTTGAAGATACTATAGATTTTTTTGCAAAATGAGAGAGGAAAAAAGATAAGATTAATATTCCTAGAATAGTACAAGCACCTAAAATTCAAGTGCATACAACATAACTAATAATGCTTATTATTCAATCTCTAGCATTTACATCAAAAAAAGAAGATATGAGACTTGAAGAAATTATAAGTTGTACATAGGATCTTTAAATCAAATTAGCAAGATTTAAAAAAAAGACTTCTACAATCAATTTAAAAGCTATTTTTAAATAAAATTATGTACAAAGATATGTTTTATGTAACAATATTTGTCATATTAGATAGGATTGCAATGAATTTAATAATATGGTATAATAAAGAATTATTTATTGGAAAGATGGAAAAATGGCATTAAAGAATACATAAAACCTTCTTCAAATCAATTTTCATAAGAAAGATATGAGAGCATTAATTCAAGACTATTTAGTAGCACATGGAGTAGTAACATAAAAAAGGTACAAATTATGGTGCTAGCGTAGATGCTGATTTTGATGGACGTGTAGAGATAAGTGAATTTTGGACTCTTGCCATTTCTACAATGCAAAAAGAAAAGATGCCTTGAGAAGCATTATTGAAAACTGTAGCTATAATACAAGATGCAACACGTTGGAAAGATCATGTAGAGGCTCTTATAGTTTATGTATATATTGCTAAGAGTCAACATAAAGCCTTAATGGGAGAAAAGAGATAAGAAATTTTTGACAATATAAGAGAAGGAAATTCGTCTAAGAAGCAAATTTGAGAAAAAAAATCTTGTGAAGTAGCTTCATAAATATTGCTTATAAAGAATACTTCAAAAATATTGAAAAAAAAATAATAATAAAAAAGATAAAAATAAAGATAAATCAATAGGTTATAAACTACTTTTTGATATTAAAACAGTAATAGATTTAAAGGAGATATTGAAAGAACATGTATTAAATGCTAAAGTAGACTTCATATTAAAAGAGATTTTAGGAATTACAAAGAAAGAATGTGAGCTTTCAATTATGCTTTAAATTTTAAATTTTTATTATTTTCTTATTTTATGATAACTAAGCATATTAAATTAAGATTTATATAAGTAGAATTTAGTTTTATAGGATTTTTAAGATCATAATCTTTGATGGTATAAATCATAGCGTAATTCCTTAAGTAAGGTTAATTAGGACCAAAGTGATAAGAGTTAAAAAATTAGAATAGCAACTTAATAAGTTTTAATAATTTAGAGGATATTTGTCACTACTATGAAGATTGACTAAGAGTCTATGAATTCACCTACAATCATCTCATATGATTTAGAGTGAATTAGAATTATAATTTTCTAAAAGATCTAGTGAAATTTAGTAATGATAGTTTTGAAATTTCTTCCAAATTTAATAAATTTAAGTGGCATAGTAGTTATTTTAATTAATAGAAGCCTTTAAAATGCAATGGTGGCACTAGATTCATCTTATGGAGTGAAGAAAATAAGATTAGCACCCTCTTCTTTAAAACAAAAGTGGAACAATGAAATTCTCATTTTGAAGAATTTTACAAAAATTGCCAAAATCCTTGTAGGTAAAAAATTTCATAAAAATTATAAATGAACATAAATTGAGGCATGTGAGTAGTCGATCTTAGCATAAAAAGATGTTTTAAATACGATTGTGAAGCTAGATTTTTCAAAAAATTCTTTCTTGACCACTTACAAGAGCCATCAACCTTGATAACAAAATTAGCTCTTTAATGAATGAAGGCCATAGATCTCCATTAGAGATCTTAGAAATCATGTGTGGAGATGTGATTGCCTTCCTGTAAGCCACCACTCAATTGTATAAGAGTGGCTTGGTCCCCCAAACCTTCTCTCTCTCTTCTTTTGGTGAAGGACAAAACTATGCCAATTTTGGCCCTAAAATCTAATCTTAATTTATTTATTTTTTTGATTTTTAATCTCATTGTGAACTTTGTGATTGTGTGTGTATGGATCTTGAGTAGTGAATTATGGTCATTGGATTTTTAAACATACTTCATTTTGGTAGATAGCTCCCTCGATCTTCCAAATATTCCAAGGCTTTCAAGAGCCTCGGATTTCCTTCAATTAGTCATTCAATTTCTTAAGTTTCATTGTGAAATATTTTTTGGTTTTAGCTTTAAGTGTTAGCTTTCCAACAAGATGAGGATAGCTTAATTTGGAATTAGGGCGAAATTTTGGTAAAATTTTGAGTGCACATGGGTTGGCTGTCTTGGCAATTTTAATTATCCACCTTTAAAAAGGCATTTTTCAGTGCCTTCTAATTGGATTATTGTGATATTTTGGAATTAAGTGTATCTTTAAGCTTAAATTTTAATGGCATAAACTTCATTAAATTTTAAGAAAAATTAAAATTTTTATTAGTTTCCAAGTGGAGGGAAGTTTCTTAATACATCAATCTTGGTTACTCAATTTTGAAGAAGCATTTCTCTCAGCTTTGATATTGGATTAAATTTTAATTTATTGAAACAATTTTCTTTTAAGTTAAGTTTGCAATAAACTAAAAATAATTAAATTTGGAGCTAATTAAGATTTTTGAAATTTTTTGGAGTAGAAAGGGTTTGCTGCCCTCAATTCTTAGGCATTATTAGGGTACCTTTGCTTTTATCTCTCTTTAGTTCTACTTTTAATTTTATTTTTACAATAATGTAACTTTTATATTTTAAATTTTGGATTTTAATTTTTAAGTTTTAACTTTTAATCTTCTCTCTTTTACTTTTAACTTTAACTTTTAAGCTTTAATCTTTTCTCTTTTATTTTTAACTTTTAACTTTAACTTAATCTTTAAGATTTTTACTTTTATTATGGATTAATAGTAATAACTTGATCAATTACTTTTACTATTAATTATTTAAGGAATAATAATTTATAAGTTTCAACTAATTAATTATTTATCTATTCTAATTAATTATAATTTTGTAATCACATAAAAATTAATAATTAAGAATCATATAAATAATCTTGAAAAAACCATTGATATTGAAGTGAAGATAATGCAAACAGCCTTGAAATACCATAGTAGATTTCATTAAAAATAAATAAATAAATAAAAAATAATATTAGTAATCATTGCTTGGAAGGCTTAAAATTAATTGAACAGCAAACACCAAGATTTAAATTAACTTAACAATTATACAATTGAGAGTTCTTCTATTATATCTCTTCAACTTGTTGTGTGGCATCAATTTCATTTAGTGGTAAAATTTGGACTTACAAGGAGTTTCACGATGTTATTATTAACAACATTAAAAAAAAAAGATAATTAATGGATGAAGCTAGATTGAGTAATGTTATTGATGCAAAGATATACAAGGATGATGAGGAGGTTGATAATTGTTACAAGCAATGACAAAGTGAAAGAAATGGTTATAATCAATAAACACATTTTGAAGATTATAGTGACAAAGAAATAGAAGCATTAAGCCATTATACTCTAAAGCATTGAACAAGAGCAACTACAAAAGTATTGGTGAAAGTCGAAGATATAAAAGAACTAATTATTGCTTTAATTGACCACAATTTTAAGATTAATCTTATGTCTAAGGATCTTTATAAGAAACAAAGGTAGTCAATTAATATAGAGCATGGATGGATAATACAAGCAGCTAATAATACATGAGGTGAATTATACAAAGCTTGTTCAAATAATGAAATCCAGATAGGAATATTGCAATAGAACAACATTCTTTTGTTCAAGATATAACATCTTATTCAATGATTTTAGGACAACCATATATTACGGCAATATGGATAGAAACAAAAGTGTTTGATGATGGTTTAGTCTTTACATAGATACATAGTGAAGATAGAAGAAAAGTAATATAATTTCTATTTGTGCCTTCTAATCATGAACAAAATTGTGATTGGTTGGAAGAGAAGCCATTTCCAAGAATTATTAAAGAATTTAAGAATTGTGAAGAAGTACCACTTTAAAGCAAGATTATAGAGGTATAAAAGAAGAAGTATTCTATAAGATATATGTGCCTTTGATGTAAGTTTTATTAAAAAAATTTAATATAGAAGTATTATATATATAAGAAATTTGAGGATTTAAAAATAAAAGAAAAGAAAAAAATACATAATATTGAAAAAGAATTATGTAGATTAGAAACATCAAAAGATTATAAGAGTATTTTAGGTATTTATGAAGAAAATAGATTGAAAAATTCTTTGGATTTAATTACATCTATTGGATTAGAAAATAATCATAAGATTGTGAAAATTTATTCAAGAGAGGTTTATTCTATACTTATATCTTTTCAAGCACCTAAAGTTATTGTAGAGACAAAATATAAAATCATAGATAAGAAAGTAAAATCGATTGTTAGATCTTTATCAAAGATTTTATAAAACAAATAAAAAAAATCAAAATAAGAGATTTTAAGGAATCCTAAGAATATTGGACATCAATTTATAAAAGAAATTTTTGAAGAATTAAAGGTTAGATGTAATGATTCTTTATTACCAACAAAAATTAAATATTTTAAAAAAAATACTTGCAAAGTGAGGTAAATCTTTTGTCTTTGGACCTTATGAAATAAGGTGTGTAGATCCTAATATTGTTGCTCCTATGGTTATATTTGCAATACCATATGTGTTTTAGAATTTAAGTCCAATTTGTGTGCCAATAAAACACTTATCTAAATTGGTAGAATTATTGAAAGAAAAGTTACAAATGAAGATTTTGGAGCCTTTTTTTGGTCTATATTTTAGTCATTGATTTATAGTACCTAAGAAAAATGGATCATTATGTTTTATCTAAGATATGCAGCTACTGAATATAATAAATATTGAAAATGCATGTATAGGACCTTTAGTAGTATCACGGACATAAATATTTACTTCAATAGTTACTTATATGATTAAGTAGAAGTAGGTAAATATAAAATAATTTCATGAAGTCTTTTAGTGAAGGTTCTTAGAAGCTTCATAGATGTGATTTTGACTTTAGATGTATTTGCAGGTTAGAAACTTGGCTAAAAAGCTAACCATGTATTGGTAGCTTGTGGAACAAGTTATCTCCATATAGTAGCTTGTGGAACAAGTTATATCCATATACTAGCTTGTATAACAAGCCAACTGCGTCGCACATATATAGATAATTTGCCTTGCAAGATAAGACATGTGGCTAACAAAGTCAAGACATGTTGGAGGTCCTATAGGACATTGCCATGTAGCTCTTAGTTAGATAGTATATATGGAGGCAAGAGTGAAGCCTTCTTCACTCTTATCAACGCCTTTCTTGTCTTAGTCTTATTTCAAGACTTTTTAGTCTTCTTGTTTTTGGCAATAGCCATTCTAGTTAATATTACATCACCTTTTGAGAAACTTTCTAGTTCTCTTCAGTGATAGAAGAGTGTATTGAGGATTCTCTTTCTTCAAAATTCATGTCCTTGACAAGTAGATGAGCTTGCAAAAGTGTGTGCAAAGAGGGCAATTTATTCAATGGATGAGTTATATTTGAGCTATGATCAATTTCAACTTGCATATGAAATTTAAAATTTAACAACAATAAAAATGCCACTTAGACTATTTAAAATATGTATTCTTTTATAAAGTGTCACTAATTCAGTTGTACATATGATGAATGGGATGAACAAGGTATTTAGAGACTTCATTCTTGAAAAAACTATGCCTTTTTTAAATGATGTTCCTATCAAAGGATGTAAAGAAGGAAAAAAAATGAGACTTTACATGAAAGAAGGTGTGGCTAATATATTGTTGATTATATACAAGATTATGAAAATATTTTAATCCAACTTCAAGAAGATCATCTTATACTTTCAGGAGCAAAATTTATATTTGGAATACAAGAAGCTATTAATGTTAGAAATTTGTGTAGATTTTATAGAAGAAAATTCGATCCAAAAAAAGTTGACACAATTAAAAAGATGAAGGATACATTTAATTCTTTAATAGAAATATGTAGGTTTTTAGAGGCTTATATATTTTATTATATATGGATTCTTCATTATATTCATATAGCAAATCTATTGTATGCATTGTTATATAAGGATTTTAAATTAAATAAAAAATATAAAAAAAATAAAACAAAACAAAACAAAAAACATATCTAAATTTCACATAGGCCTTGTATTTGGAGATTGATGCTTCCAACTTTGCATTAAGATTTGTATTATCACAAATAAAAAAAAAAAAAAAAAAAAAAAAAAAAAAACTCCATTTAATTATATTCTATTCTAAAATATTTTTAGCTATTGAGATCTATTATGAGATTTATGATAAAGAGCTTTTTGTAATTGTAGATTCTTTCTAAGAATGATATTACTTGTTAGAAGGTACTACATATCCTATAATTATATATATAAATCACAAAAATTTGGAGTATTTCATGTCAATTAGGATTTTGAATCGCCATCAAGCTTATTGGAATATATCATTATCTTATTTTAAATTTATAATTACATATTGACCAAAAAAGCAATAAAAACTATCAAATGCTTTATCAAAGAAATCATCTCTTACTCCAAAGGTTAAAGAAGTGGCATTTGATCAAAAATAAACTACTCTCTTGAAGCCAAAATAATTTCATTTTTATACTACTTCTATAATTATACTTGTTGATTCAAAAAAATTTGAATAAAATTGTATAGCATCAATTAAGGATTCATTAGTTTATAATATTAAGCAGTACCTTGTGAATGACAAGTTCAAGTTTGTAAAGAATCTTTTGTATTTTGAAGATTGTTTATATATTCTAGAAGGACCAATGCAACTTTATGTTCTTTAATCTCATCATGATTTTTTAGCCATGTGACATTTTGGATTTAACAAAACATTGGAGCTTATCTCTCAAGATTTTTGGTGGCTTCAATTATAAAAGACCATGAAGAACTTTGTCTTCTTGTGTGATATTTGTTCAAGATCCAATATCATTCTTATGGACTTCTATAGCTACTATCAATCTCAAAGCAACTATAGTCTTCAATATCAATAGATTTCATCATTGATCCACTACCATCAGATATATTTGATGTTATTTACGTTATTGAGGATCAACTTATAAAGACGGCATATTTTTTCTAATATAAAAAGGTAATTTTTAGAGAAGAAATAAAAAGGCTCTTTTTTTATATATGTCAATTCAAAAAATATCATTTTATTTCAATTATGGTTACCATCTAAAGCTTGATTTATTATGTACATCAAAAGATGAAAATCTAATAGCTAAAAACTTGTAAAACAATTGTTATAGCTTCAAACAACTTTGAAGGTCTATTTATAAGCAACTCAAGATTCTTATAAAGTATCTTCACAAAAATTTAAAAAAGAATTCTCTACTTTTTTAAGTTAGGAATAAAAAATGGCTTCTTTGACAAAATATCAAAACTAATTAGTGTTGCAATAAATTGAACTACTGAATATTAGAGTCATTTTGTATTCAAAAGAAAATCAATCCAATAGCTTATTGGTTGGAACTATCCACATCTATGAAGGTACATTCAGTCTTTCATGTTTTTTTCTTAAATGCTTATTCAAAAACAACTATTCTAAAAAGAATACAACCATCACTACCTTACATTAAGGTATAGCCTAGCATTACGGCAATGCTTGTTAGTTGGAAAAGTAATGTCCTATGCTCTTGTTCATGGTACCTAAAGTTCATAAAAAATTAGTCATTGTACTATAGATGATTAAAGAGAAGGATGTAAACAAGACCTAGTTACATATTCTAGTAACTCATAGTTGGCATCTCATATTGTTTATAGGCTAGAATTAGAGCTTAGTTAAATATGGTGTGTTGATTGAGCTAAACATATTTTCTATTGCATTAATATTATTGCAAATATTTTATGGATGCTTTGCTGCTTTGCAGCTTTCCTCTTTTTCTCTATCTGTTGAGCTACCACTCTAATATCTAATTAAAAAGCTATATAGTAATATCCTATATGACAAAAAATTAGAAATGATAAGGTCATTTAAAACTTGATTTTGATTGAAGTAATAATTATATATTTTATATATGAAAAAAATAGAAATAAGTTAGATCATTTAAATATCTTCAAATTAGATCTTTTATGAATTAAAAATTATTGATATCAAATTAAATGATGAAGTTAAAACTTTGTTCTTATTTACTTTGATGTTTCTATTATTTGAGTATTTGGTCACTATTTTATTATATAAAAAAGATACAAAAAAAAATTTTAAAATACTTATTTATTCTTATTTAATTATTGAAAAAATAATTTAATAATAAAACTTTCTATCATAAAAGATTATTTGTATAAGGTAGAATAAAAAAATAAAAAAATAAAGAAAAAAGTATAGATTAAAATTTAGAAGTTTTTTTTTAATAAATCCAAAATTAAATGTTGTGAGCGTAAAAAGTCGGAATAAATTTTTTTAAATTAAAAAAACAAAGACAAAACTTAATCTTTTTTATATTAGATCTTTAATAAATTTTGATGAAGATTTTTAAAATTCCATTATTATGAGGACAAAAAATGATAAGTATATATATATATAGATCTTTAATTCTAATTATTTATATTATATATATTTTTAAATATAATATTAAGAACATAGTATATTCTTATATTAGTGAAAGAGAAAATAAAAAAAGAAGAAATAATTGTATGATATAAAAATACTAATTATAAAGAAGTTAGAAAGTCATGAATTCAAACTAGAATATAAGAAAGATAATTATAAGTTTGAGGATGGCCTTATTTTTACCTCTTTATATATTAACTTTCAAGAAAGTATTGTAGAAGCTTCTCAAGAATCACAAGACTTATGGCCCAAGTATTAAATATATGTTACTTATAATATTACTTCCTAAAATTTAAAAAATTATTAAACAAGATTTAATAGCAACCTAACATATCTATAAAAGTATCAATATCTAAGAAATCCATGTCTAAGAAATTTCTTCAATATTTTTTAAAGAAAATATTATCTATCAAACAATCTTCTACTTTCTTCTACTTATTTAAATAATTTAGACATGTATTACAATATTTGATTTTGTTTTACATTAACAATACTTAAATTAAAATAAAGATTGGTATATAAATATTTTGTATCTTACTTAAGCTATTGCATGTAGTATAATGGGCTTATTTACTATATTATCATATATATTTCTTTAGAAGTTTCAAGGAGGTGTATAAAAATTATTCTACTTCTATTTAGTACAAAAGAATAATAAACACTACCTACCATAGTTTGATATACATATTATTTAGTAAGTGCTTGAGGTATATTTTTAAAACTCTTTGAAGCTTTTATATGCACCATTTTTTAGTTTTATAGAACCACAATTGCTTGTGTATATTATTTCAAATCTTAATAGAAAAATTATATGATCTTTTTTTTTTAGTGCATGTAAAACTATATTGTTTTTTTTTAATCAATATAATTAGTAATATAAAGGTATTTTCTAAATTAATTTTAAAATAAATAATAATCAAAAAAAATTTAATTTCAACTTTAAACATTTACAAATATTACATAATCATAAAAAAAAAAATTAGGAATAAAATAATATATATATATATATATATATATATATATATATATATATATATATATATATATATATTAGATTAAAATTTTATTTATTTATTTTTCAAATATTAGTAAAATATTTGTATTAAAGATTAAGCCCAAATAAATATCATAAATTAATTAAAAATAGATATATAAACAATAATAAGAAAAAAATCTTTAGATTTTAAATTATATGTATCATTTTATGATTTCAATGTACAAAAAATAAATTAATGGAGGAAAAAATATAAAAATATATTTAAAAAATTACAACATAAATCAATTAAGTAATTATTGTGATTAATTTTTTTAAAATAATATAAAAATAAAATTTTAAGATTAAATAAATTCTCATTTTTAAAAAATTTATATTTTAGAAATTTTATTATTTAATAATTTCGAATAAATTAAAATATTATTAAAATATTTATCTTTAAATATATCATATATATGGCTTATAAATCTACATAAAAAAATTATTTTTTTAAAATAATTTTATAAAATCATATGGAAATTTTAAGTTAAATGAATGTATAGTTAGAAATAAGTCTTATGTTATTATAATTTTATTTTAAAATTAATTATAACTCTTTTATAATTTAATACTTATTTATTCTCATATTTTTTAGTTTTATTTAATAACTACAAGATTTTTATGCTATGAAATTAATTTTTACTTCAATATTCAACTTAAATTTATAAGAGTAAAAATAGGGTAATACATTTGAATAATAATTAAATGAATGCAAACTCTTGTAAGGTTTAAAAATTATAATTATAAGAAATATACAAAACCAACTAAGATAATTTTTTCTAAGATTTCTAAGACTCCAATTTAATAACCTTCACTTAATAGGACTCATCTAACATATAAAACCTTCTAAATCCAAATAAATATATAAATCATTAAAAAGATATTCTAATCTTAATATTTTTATAATTAAACAACTTATAAAATTTTATTTTATAATAGATCCACCAATTAAGATGCATTGGTGGGATTCACATATAAATGCCAATTATAACCTTACATTTAAATATTTTTTTCTACCATATTATGCAAAATAGTTCCAAAATACATGTTTAACTGAAGATTTAAAATAATTAAGATTTTTTTTATGTAGGATGATAGAAAGTAAAGGTTGCTACATTCTATTCTTATTTTCTATTATGATCCTTCCTTGGGTGCAATAACAATAGTTTGCCACCATAGACTATACATACCAAATAGAATTTCATATTTCAAAGCAATCAATTCTATTCTCTAAAATTTTTTTTGTCATAAACCAATATCTTAAAGTAAAGAGCTACAAGATAGAGTTCAGCCTCAAGCAGAACAAGGTGAGCAATGAAGGGCGACAAGCATGTCAAACTCATGGAACACGCCCAGACTCATCATAAGTTTCACTGACCAAGTAGTGAAGGGCCATAGGAAAAAGGGGAGCAATGGGACAGCACAAAGGGAGAGGATCGGAAATTGGAGGGATTCACACATGAGCATTGCTTTTGGCAGCCCAGTTCAGAGCTCCCACACAACCCTTCCCTTTGCTTGTATGTGAAGCATCGCTGCGGTCATGGGCACCCTTTGGGATGCAGTGGTTGGCTCCGACGACGGTTACAGGGCCCGTATGGCGCGGGATCAGGTGCCCACAAGGCGGCCCGCTCGCATTGTCATTTGCGTCAGGAGTCCGCTACAGCCAGTAAGTATATTCAGGCCTGCTGCAGCCGTGTGTGCGCCGCAGGCGAGCAAGCGAACGAGTGAGCAAGAGCGTCGTGCTGTTGAACAAGGTTGGGTTGGAGTTTGCGGTGAATTTTGTGGTGGGGCGTGTGAGGGGAATTTGTCAGGATGCCGAAGAATAAGGGAAAGGGAGGAAAGAACCGGAAGAGAGGAAAGAACGAGGCGGAGGACGAGAAGCGGGAGCTGGTGTTCAAGGAGGACGGGCAAGAGTATGCGCAGGTACTGAGGATGCTCGGCAACGGGCGGTGCGAGGCGCTGTGCATCGATGGAACGAAGCGGCTGTGCCACATACGCGGGAAGATGCACAAAAAGGTGTGGATTGCGTCGGGGGATATTATTTTGGTAGGTCTGAGAGATTACCAGGACGACAAGGCGGACGTGATTCTTAAGTACCAGCCGGACGAGGCCAGGCTTCTGAAAGCGTATAGCGAGCTGCCCGAGAACGTGCGTCTGAACGAGGGTATTGCCGGCGGCATGGATGACGAGGAGGGTGGCGGCGACGACGATTATGTGGAATTCGAGGACGAAGACATCGACAAGATTTGAGGGAACGATTATTAGTGGTCTTGTGTGTCTGGGCGTGTGCAGTGGAACGCGTGGGACGGAGGCGGAAACCCTAAATATTTTTGTCTTTCTTAGTAGCCATAGAGATGAAGCCCTTGTGGCCAAGTCGGCGAGATTCCCAGTCTGCGAAGAGGCCGAATGAGAGCGCAAATGATTTGATGCTCATGAAGTTTCTGTGAGGATTCAGTGGAGTTTTCTATGTTGGGCTTGACCTGGTTGGGATTGCGGTGTAAAGACCTTCACCGGTTCTCCTTGATACGGCAATTGAAAAATTCAATGTGCGTGCATTCTGTATATGTGGTGTGATTTCGCGCAATTTGATGCCAGAGTTTTGGGGGTTAAGAAAGACAAAAATATTTTGGTCACAAGGGCTTAATGTATGGTGGTTATGGACGGTAATGATGTGAGGAGTGGTGTCTTGCATCGGATTTCAGGCCCAGCCCGGCGAGTCAAAGTACGGGCGTGGGGGCTGTTGGATGGTTTGGTGAGTGCAGTGCAATGCAAATGATGGGCATGGAGAGGGTGAGGAATAGTGGGTGGGCATGAGTTGGAGGCATGTCATGGATACGCAGGGCTGTGTTGCTTGGCGGAATGATGTAGGATCACGTGAATTGGAGGGGCAGGGTGTCGTAGATGTGGCAGCTTAGATGAATCGTAGTGTAGTGCGGTTTTTGGAGAGTGTAGAATTGTTGAGAGTTTGCCGGCCCGGGATCGAGTGATGAAGCGAGTTGGAAGTAGTGCTGGATGTACTGTATGCTGAGTAATATTGAATTGAAAGGTGACCACTTTCAATTAGCTTTAGGTAGACGAGGAGATTTGCGAGGGTCACTCTTCCTTGAGGCGAAAGGGGAAGAGAATAGGCCTGCATTTAGTTAGGATTTTGTGTGACCAGGATCGGTTATAGCTTTTCTATGTGCTGACAAGTATTGTTGTACTTACCTCACTTTGCAGCGTAGAGTTTGGAGCATTTTCGTAGCTCAGGATTTCTTATATTGTTCAGTTGTACGTGATTGAAGTAGGCGAATATAATTGTTTTTCATACAACCAGACAGTCTGTTAGAGTTGCGGGAATTATTTAAGTTTCTTTGTTCAAAGAAGGTACAGTAAATGAAGAAATTGGCAGACCCATTTTAACTTCACGAGACCTTCTTTTGCTAGATGATGCTTCACAAAATTCTATCTACGGTACCTGTAGTTTTGAATTTTACGCCTATTCTACTATAGTACAAGTTTGGTTTAAAATCTGATAATGTTAACCTCTTCGGCTGGAGGTGCAAAACGCATCTCGTCTGCTTGCTTTTTGTATCGATCCACACTGGAGTCCATAGCTCTGAGTGAGAAGAGTGACACATCTCGTTTACTATGCCGACCATCTCATACACAAACCAGCCTCAGATCCTGAGGCTTAAACGCATCAGGAGCTGACAACTCGCGGGAATCAGCCAGGCTACTTCCCTTGCTTTTTGGTTTCACGTCAGAAAGCATTTGCACGACATCCCGCATGGTTGGTCTGTCCACTGGCAAGTCGCTGGAACAGAGTAGCGCCACTCTGAGCACCAACATCACCTCCTGCTACCAGCCAAATCCCACCCTCATGTTTGAGCATGAACATGCGCAACAGAACCTAACCGAGTGGAATTTAAGAAGGAACTGTTAACGAAGTACAGGATAAAGTATGTGCTTTCTTACTTGGAGCGGAACACCAACCCCGCCCATCCTTGGGTCCAGCACGTCAATAACGCCATCTTTAGTCTGAATTTTGCGGCGCACCCATTGCACTATGTCAACCCCATCCCCAAACTCTGCTTCAATCGGTCTCTTACCTGTCAGTAGCTCCATGAGGACCACCCCGAAGCTGTAGATATCACTTTTCTCATTTACTTTCAGGGTGTAAGCGTATTCTGCGCAAGCAGTTCATGCACCACCCTAAATTAGTACTCCGGGACGTCGAGTCTCTACGCAACTTTACAATTCTGGTTGAGTGCACTACAGCTGGTAATCGTGAAGTTTACCAGGCGCAATGTAGCCGTATGAGCCTGCTATTGATGACATAGACTCGGATTTGCCAGTGTCTTGAAACAATTTTGCAAGCCCAAAGTCGGCAACATGAGCCTGGAAAGTTGAGTCTAGGAGAATATTGTTCGACTTGACGTCCCGATGGACTATAAGTGGGGAACAATCATGATGCAAGTAACAAAGACCATGGGCTGCTTGAACTGCGATGTTGTATCTGCACCCAACACAGAATTTTCGAGTCTAAGATGCAATTCCAAACCGAATTTCTGCATGAATCTGTAGCAGACTGATCTGGAGAAGATTTTAGGGCTGAGGGTCCTGTTTGCAGTACCTTGTTTCCCAATCCAGCTTCTCCGACCGTTCCTTGCTATGTAGGAGCTCGCCTAGGCTTCCATTAGGCATGTACTCGTAAATCAGAAGATTTGTTTCGTGGTTTGAGCAACATCCTAAAAGCCGCACAATATTTCTGTGACGAATCTTGCCTAGCGTTTGAATCTCTGCTGAGAATCCGTGGTCGTGTGCGGCACCCTTACCCTCCCCTGCAAGCCGCTTGACCGCCACGATCTGCCCGTTGGGCATAACCCCTTTATACACAGTTCCAGCTCCTCCCCTTCCAATGATATTCTCCTCGTCCAAGCAGTCTAGCACCTGCACAATTGACAGAACCGTTTACGCTAAAACTAGGTTGGCGATGCAAGGTGGATTCGGAGTTGGATTTGAAAATTATTTCCAATATAGTTGAAGCATCGAATTGAGAGGGACGTGTTAAGCACTGCACCTGCGAAGCTGTAAGGTCCAAGCGCGAAAACGCGGTTAGCTTCCACGGCCTTGTGGTGGATTCCCGTCGGAAATACTTGCATATGTGCCATCGGTACTTCCGAAAGAAGCAGCACATGCCCACAAGCAAAACGACCAAGGCAGCCGAAAACAACGCCCCAACCAGCCATGCCAACAAGTTGGTTCCCTTTCCTTTCCCATGATGGTCGACAGCGGGGCCAGCAGCAGATCCTTGGGAAGGACACGACGGCAAGAGACCACCGCATAGAAAGGGGTTGCCCTCAAAGGCAGACACATTGTAGGAATCAAAATGTGGAATTGGTCCTGAGAGGTTATTGTATGAGAAGTCGAATACGTTGAGCGTTTGAAGCATCTGCAATTGGGGAGGGATGTGTCCAGAGAGCTGGTTGTGCGACAGGTTCAAGAGGTAGAGGTCCGGGATGTACTCGATCTGAGGAGGAATTTCTCCAGTCAGACCGTTCCGGCTGAAGTCGAGAGATCCCAGCTTTTTGCAATTTGACATCTCCTGCGGAATGAGTCCTACATGGAAAAGCATTGACAACGACGATGAGGGCGATGAAAGGAGGAAACCCTTAAAACAAGAGGACAAAGGTAAAGAGTTATGCAAGTGGTTTGGAATGCGCTCTGACTGTGTACCTGTTAACTCGTTTCCGCTTAAATCAAGCTTGTTGAGGCTCTGCATGTCGCAGATCTGGGGCGGGATCGGACCCGAGAAATGGTTGTTGGCAATGAGGAACGACTGCAGGGTGGGGAGATTGCCAATGCTTTCTGGCAGCTTGCTCGAAAGGTTGTTGTTGGAGAAGTCAAGGTAGCTCAACTTAGGCGAGTCGATAATCTCCGATGGAATAGGTCCCATGATTTGGTTCATTTGAATCTCCACCATGGTGATGTTGGGCAAGCCAAGCAAACCCAACGGGATCGACCCATTCAGAAGATTGTTGCTGAGCCGGATCTTTTCAAGGCTCAAGCAGTTGCCGAAATTCTCTGGAATGGGCCCTGTGAGCTGGTTGTCTTTCAGAATCACCCATTGTAGCTTCTGTCCCGCACAGAGGTCGGATGGAATTGTGCCGTTTAGAAAGTTTGAAGAAAGGTCCAGAAGTGTTAGGTTCATGTTTTGCCCCAGCGCCTCTGGAATTGGCCCTGTTAGCTTGTTGGCCCACAAGTAAAGAACCTGAAGCACGAGTTAATTGAGTTAATTGGCGTTTAGAAGCTGAAGTTCAGCTAATAGAGGCTGGCGGGTACTCGAAATTACCTGCAAATTTGGCATGTCTCCAATAAAGTCCGGTATTTCCCCTTCGAAGTTGTTGCTCATCAAACTTAGAAGCTCCAATTTCTGTAGGTAGATGAGAGCTGGGGGTATGATTCCACTTAAATTGTTGTACGAGAGGTCCAGCGAAACGAGATTCACAAGGTTCCCGATCTGCACTGGGATGACACCTACGAGTTCATTGAGCTGCAGGAACATGGAGTCGAGATTGCCGAGGTTACCAAGCTCAGGTGGAATGGTGCCAGTTAAGCCACATCGACCCATGTCAAGGCGCACTAAGCTGGTTAGGTTTCCGAAGGTGGCTGGAATTCCTGAGCTGTAATTGTTGAAGTAGCCCATGTAGAGCTCTTGCAGTGCTGTCACCAGCAAACAGTATACACGCCTGGTGAGATATGGGCAAATGAACACAATTACATTGGTTGTGAGGAAATCGGTTGCTGACTTAAGTATGATAGTAAGTAAGTCCAGTACCTTGAAGTTTGCCAAGTTCAGGAGGAATTGGTCCGGTAAGTGAGTTGCCATTGAGGCCCAAGTACTTGAGAGCTGGGAAAGATCCATACTGAGAAGGAATGCTTCCTTCAAAATAATTTCCTCCAAGACTTAAGTGCTCAAGGGTGGCAATGATCCAGAGATCATCCGGAAGTGATCCTGAGAAATCGTTGTTGAAGCAGTCCAGCACCTACAAAGTTTCAAGAGGCGTGTGCATTACTTCCTGTGTTGGAACCACAATTTACAAACTCAGCTTATTTCACAGGGGGAGATTTGAGGGCAAAAGGGGGTGTGTTCAGAATAACACTGAGTTATACCTTAAGTGACTGAAGCCGCGAAACATTGGCAGGGAAGGCACCATTAAAACGATTGTTAGAGATGTTCACGTATTGCAGCATGAGGAGAGTTACAATTTCCGCCGGCAGCACGCCTGTGAAGTTGTTCAGGTCTAGAGAGATATTCACCAAGTTCTTAAGACGCCCCAAATCAGCGGGCAACGTCCCTGTGAGGTTCATGTTTGACAAGTTCAGCCCCACAACAGACGAGGCGTTGCTGCATGTAATGCCAGTCCACAGGCAGGGCGTAGCTGTACCGTTGAGCTTCCAGTTCTCAAGATGGTTCTGGGGATCTGCGAAGCTGGATTTCATCGCCAGAAGTGCGAGACCCTCTTCCGGAAGGGGGTCACTGGCAACCAACTCCATAGTTCGAGACAACACAAGAATGCACACGATGAAGGCAGAGACTATATGGAAGTTGCGTCTCTCCATCTTCACCATTCTTGCTTCTGGTAGCGCCATCCTCAAGCTCTGTTTCTGCATTATAAGGCTCAGATGCTCTGCATTGTACCGGTAGCCTGCGACCTGAAGGAATCCTCAACCTTGCTGAAGGCTGCTAGCCACATCAGAAGGTGATGCCACACCGAAACTGTTGTTATCTTGGTGATGCCAAATCAGTTTTTTGTCAATGTCGAATAGGAGATGGCTTTCCTTGGTGAATCCTCCACGTGAAAGGTACAACCGTCTTTTGGGGCAATACAGAGTCGCAATGATCAACCTGCTCGGAGAAGCCAGTGCTGTGAGTCCCACCTGAAAAAAAACCACCAGACATGGCGATTGAATAATCGAACTGTCTCGTATACGGTGGTGAGACCCCACCACTAGAATGACACAACGCTCCTGTGCAAGAGAGAGAGAGAGAGAGAGAGAGAGAGACCAGTGAGTGGGAGGCGATGTGGGGCCGCTATCTAAAAGCTTCCAGTCCTCCCACAACAAAAAAAATGCTGCATTGACAGATACCGATAGTTGTAAACCACGCGTGGCACACTCAACAGCACTGCGACGATTGAGTTTTCTGACAATGAAGTCTGTGTAAGAAATCATGTGTTACTGCGAAGTGTGCTATACTTTTCAGTATGCACTGTGGAAAAGCTCGACAGTGCCGCGACGTTCTAAAAGTGAATCTTCCTCGACCCAACCTCTCGACTGCTGAAACCTTTGCTAATCACCGCACCAGATGCGTAGTTTGCAGTAACAGCTATCATACACGAGGAAACGGCCAGGCAGCAAGGAGACTAACAGGCGTTATGTTGACGGCTACTCTCTACAAAACGCGGAGTGTTTTTATCCTCGGGCAACACCATCTCACCGGACGTTTTCACTCGCTCATAGGAAAGAGAATACATCAAACACAATAGCCATTGTCAACTGATCCTTGGTATGTAAATCAGCTACCATCCGCCTGATTCAAGCCCTTCAAGCAGCAAACTCAGCACAGGAATGATAGTGCACTCACCTTTGCCAACCTGCCGAGCTACGACAGCCAAGGCTTGTTAATCTCTGCGTGCAGCGCCTCTCAATTACCACCCCTAGACACCTCTAAGCTCCGTCTCACGCCCCCTCTTTGCAAGCTTATGCTATGAATCGCAAGCTCTCAAAAACTGACATTGGAAAACCCCTACTGAAGCTCAGTCGATTCCAGCAACATGTACCTCTCAAACACTCTGCACTTCCATGGCAAAGTGCAGGAAAACCAGTTCCACAACAACCATAAACGTAGCGTTTTCCTCACCTCATTTCCTCACAAATGCTGAAACTATGCAGAGGGGGACTAAACACAGAGAAATCGCAAGCCATGTCACGTTAAAAGGGTTGAAAACGTCTTCGTGCAGAAACAAGTGAGCAAAATATAAAATACAAAAATCAACAGAGGAAAGGAGGAGAGTATCTTCAGCGGCGGGAAGTGTTCGAGGCTGGTGGACTGTCACTCACCTCCAGAGCCAACTCAGAGCATTCATGGACGAGCTGGGGTCAAATCATAGCCTGTAAATGCTAATTAAGACGTTCATGTCGAAGTAAGACCCACGTAATTATCCATCCCTCTTAAGCGTGACAAAGAACCTCTGCCTTTCCGCTTTTGTGACTTCGAATTCCTCACGCCATCGTGGACTCCACCGCCTCTCGCTCGCTCTCTCTCTCCTCAGCATGTTTTGCTGCAATCGTGAAACTCTGCTTTTTGAGTTTTTATCTTGTAATTTTTTTATTTATTTTCCTGCTGCTGCTGCTGCTTTGGAGGGCTCTTGACTTGTCAAGCAATTCCTCCCACAAGGTTGAATGACATTCAAAGGTCAATCTGTGTCTGTGTCTGAGTCTGCTTGAAGCTGTGCTCTTGCACTCTGCAACACACACACACATCACCAAGTCATAGTTTACAAATTTCAGTGCTCTGACATCATCAGACTAAAGTGTTTTGTAATAGGCAGCAGCACAGAGTGAGTATTTAGCTGGGACTGGGATTAAGTGAAGATTGACTGTGTCCCTCATTCTTCTTGGAGTTCAAATTTACATAAGGTTTGTATATGTCTTCAAATTGCTGTGTATTGGTTTATTTTTATTTTCTTTTCTTTTCTGAGTTCTCAATTTATGTCTTAGGATAAGATATATTTTTTTCATTATTATTGTTATTATCATTTAATTTATCAGTATCAAGACAAAAACTTATCAGGATTACAAGCCCACATGAGGAGAGATGTTAATACCATTTGTTTAGGGTTTGGCTCTTATACATAGGGCATGGTGAAAGAAAAGAGACATGCATGCATGTAAGCATATAAATAAAACTTGTGAATGATAGGAAAAAAATACATCTATATATATATATATATATCTGGTTTGGTTTAGAAATTAGTACTGGAAATGAGTTGTTAAAAAATTGCAACTTTATTTATTTTACAACTTTAATATATTTAACATTGAAGTAAGAAAATTTATGAACGTATATTAAAAAATATGAGATAATGGGTTCATGTATTTATTGATTGTACAAAACCCTTGAAAATCCGAATTTTTAAAACTTTATCTATTAAAACATATTGAAATCTAGTCAAAAACTAATTTTAATAAGTATAATTTTAAAATACTCTTGAAATATTTTAATTAAAAATTATAAAAACTACTGTAATAATAAATTAGTTTAAGAATTGACCAGAAATTTGCAATCGGACAGACCTTTGAGTACTTTGCATTTCTCAATTATCTCAATTTTACAAATAGAAGCTATTCAAGTTAGATTAAGCTTATCAGCCTCTGACCACTACCGTGCAGCAACAGTGCAAAGGGTTTGGTTTTAAAATCAAAATTTCTCAATTTAATCTAAAATCATGAAAAGTATATATTTACAGATTTAATTGTATATAAAGTCTGATGGTTAGATTTGGGTTTTGGTTATTCTCTTGGATCCCATTATATCTCAAACACGGTTATAGCTTACTATTGTAGATGTATTTCATCAATAAGATTGTTATTGGAGTTTGACACATATATATATATATATATATATATATATATGTGTGTATGTAAATTTAATACTTTTCCCATCTTCATAGTTAACTAAATCTATGATTGAAACAAGAATGTCAAAAAGTCTTAGTTTCCATCTCTAAAATCTAATCACCAAATAAATGAAAAAAATGATTTACCTTAATACACTTTGAGAAATCACAATAAACAGATCCAAGTTGTTTGTTGATTAGTTGCAAGTACAGTAAAGATGACAAAACAAACCATATTAAATCTACAAATGAAAATTTTAGAAGTCAATCAAAAATCCAATTTTTTTGAGTGTAAACAAAATTTAGGCAGGTTATCTTTTGGAGGTTTTATGAATAACCATTGAAGCCAGATTAGATTTTTAAAAGAATGAAGTAGATTTCTATTACAAGCCATTCTTTTTTGCTGCATTGGAAAGAAACATACTTTACATTGAAGTAAGAACAAGTAGGGTTTTAATTAACAAAAAGAGAAATAAGCATTTCAATGTCTTGAAGACATTAGTACCTTTTAACTTTTTTTTAAAAAATAAACTCGTACGTGTATAGAGTGTGGAGTAGCTTAGTATGTTTTTTTCCTTTCCAATTCTCTTTCAATATAATATTTATTTATGTGGCCACAAAGTCAAGAATTTACAATTGGGGTTGAAACCCTCAATCTATGTGATGGATTAATGAGCCAAACTTTGCTAATTTCATATCATTTTGGGCTAATTCTTGTTGAGGCTTTTCAACATTCAATCAGAGCTTGCAAAATGCAGATCACTATGAAAAAAAACCTACAAATTTGCGCTACTCAAAAGAAAAAAAACATAGAGAAAAAAAGAGAAAAATGAGATACATTCATCCAAAAAGAAAGAAAAAGAAAGGGAAGAGGGCCATATTGATGAGGTGGTGGGCCAAGTAATTGTATTATATCTGCAGGTTCTGTATCTACCACCATTACTCGTCTTCTTCATTCATTCTGTGTTTATATGTTTGTTTTGCTGTAGAAAACGAGAATGCAAAAACAGCCTCTCATTCATCTCCAACTTGTGGGCATCAGTCACAAGCCTGCCATTCTTCTGATGGGACACACTCACACTCACATGGGGATTTATATATATATATATATACACACTCAATATTAATATCTGCAAATCTGTGCTTCTAGATCAATAGCTTCCATTGGATGCTTGTTATTCTCCCATCTTCATACCACATGTCTTTGAAAAAGAAAAGGTCAACCACGCAAAGGATTGGGTCAACTGTTCAACCTTTGCAGGGGTGCAGGTCAAGTTGGCAACAACAACGTTAGTTTAACTATATGAAAAAATGGATTGTCAAAAAATAGCAATAGAAAAAAGCAGAAACAAACAGACAGTAGAACAATAGGAATTAAAGAGGTAATTAAGTGAAGTTGGATTTATGAGTTTAGCAAAATTGACAAAGATTTCTGACATACAGAATGGCCATTGAATGAATTTGGGGCATTGACGAGGCCAAAGGTGGAAATGGGATTCATTCATTATTGAATGAATGGACCATTCTCTCTCTCTCTCTCTCTCTCACTGTCTCTCCTTTTGTCTTTACTCTCTGGCCAATAGCAAGTGTGTGTGTGTGTTTACCTGCAGCTGAATCATGGTGCCCATTTGTGCAGAAGAAGAAGAAGAAGAAAAATAAGTGAGACATTCCAATGTAGTTTCGAATATATATAAAGAAACAAATCAAGAAAGAGAACAAACACAAAAACAAAACAAAAACCCTGATTTGTTAGGATGTTGTAATACCAAATACCAAAGGGAATGAATATTTGACCCACTTTCTAAGGTCATGAGCCCGGCTCCTGTTTATACATGGTCTTTTGAAACCATTCAAGGAAACCTATTACTACTTTCGTTTAGACAGGAAGCAAGCACCATGTCTGCGAATGTGGCATATTTTCATGAAGTGCAATTGGGTTCCTTTTTCAATCACATTTTTTAATGGAAAATTATTGAATCAAAGCGATTGCTGTTTAATTTCTTTAAAAAACTAGATTTTTTGTTTGTTTGTTTGTTTGTTTTTTTTTCGGGTCCAGCCCCAACAGCAGAGCAGCTGGGGCGGTGCCCAGACACAAAATCTTTCTGTCAGCCCAAGGCAGGGAGGGGCAGGGGCAGCAGGGGGGGGAGGCAGTAGTTGCTTTGCAATGGGGCTATATGAAGACCCAGCCGTCACATAATATCTGTGCCACCCAACACCCCCACTGCCCGGCCCCAAAATTTCTGGGATTACATCGCCACAAGCAGTTCTCCAGTAGTACTGCCGTACCCACCACAGCCCTTCTCACATTCAAAATGCCACACACACACTCTCCCTTTCCTTTTCGCTTTTTTTTTACTTTGTTTTTGGGTGCCCGAATGTAGCGTTCTGTTTAAAAAAGATGAAGCATGTGTGGTTTCAAGGTGTTCAAAGCCTGCCCCCACCTGCCCCCCTGCCCGCCTTCCTGCCCGCCTTCCCCTGACTCTGACATTGGGAACGGTGCTGTTCGCGCTGACAGAACAGCATGGCGTTCAGAACGCTAGGATTGTGCACAATCGCTTTTGGGATCGATTCCTGTGCCGAGCAGTATTATCAACGAGGGAGCGTGCCAGTGGGCTTGCTTCCCTGTTGTATGTGCCCTCCCTCCCCCCCAGTTGTTGTTTTGGTTAATAATACCCCCCTATTCACACTCTCTCGCTCTCTCGCTCTCTCGCTCGCACCAATTGCCCAACCTCTAAGTTTAGGTCAAATGCTGTGTCTGTCATAGTTCTAGAAAGCTCGCCGCACTATGGCCTTTGTGCTGACGTGGAGAACCTGTTCCCAGTGGGTTCCCATCTCCGTTCAGTGTACTGCCTCATAATATAAGATCATACGACTTAGTATTGAATCTCGTAAGGATTTGAGGCCATAATGTGTTTAGAGTAGCCTTAGGGTCTATGTATGATGTTCGGAGTGAAAAGGGTTTCAGCTCAAAAAAATCATTTAGTATTATGGGTTTGGTTCATTGCAATATATATAGACTTGGTGGTAATTCAAAATTGGTAAATATATATGTATATATTTGTTGATTATGTGTCTTTTCAATCATGTTGAAAGAGTAACTAAGGTACATAATGAATAAGAATAAGATGTCCAATTTTGACACTGGAAGAAGCGTCTTTGTTGATTATGAAGTGTGTTGTGCATAACATGTGGTATTTTGTTTGTTCTATGCAATGCTTGAACATGTAACATTGTGCAAGATGAATAAGGTATGGTGCACTTTCATGCAAGTGAAAATAGATGGAAAAAAAACACCACAACCACCATATTTCTTTACATAGCCATATTGGTCCTTATAGGTCCTTTAATTAAAAATACTTCTTTGAAGTTTTAAAGAAGTAATGGTTCAAAGATGAAACAAAGGTAACTGTAAGCTCTTCTAGCTTTTAGAAACCCTTATGACATTTTTGTAGTTTAATGATCTTATTTTATCTAAAATTTAATGCACATGTTGTTGATTATAATAACTTGTGATATTTTTTCTATTTTTTTCTATTTTTTTAAATTTTTTTTTGTCTTTTATTCAGTTAGTGTAAAATTATATAACAAAAAGCTATATCCAAAAATTGCTATATGTATTTTTTTGTCAATCAAATTTTAATTATGTAATTTCTATAGTAAAATACATAATTAACATTTGATGGACAATAAAATTTCAACATGCATGCATATATATATATATATATATATAGTACTGCTAATGCCACCATGGTTTTTGCTACTACCACCACAATTTGCCATCTACCACATGCTATTATAGTTTTTGCTACTACCATAACAACTTGCTATCCATTCAATATATTTCTTTAATGTTTTTATTTCCATTAAAAATTCTATCAATATTTTTTATATGTTACTTTTCTTTGAATTATATAGAAAGGAAATTTAAATTTAATAAAAATAATAAAAACTATAATAAAAACAAGTTTTTAAATATTTTTTTTAGTTTGAAAAATGTTGTTCTAAAAAATACTAAAAATAAATAAAAATATATTTATTTATTATTAAAAAATAGTTTTAAATATATATATATATATATATATATATACTTTTTATATTTAGCATTGACAAACCATGTAAGTGGCATGTGGTGGATAGTGGGTTGTGGTGACAATAGCAAAGATTGTAAAGGAATGTGGATGATGTCAAATTATGGTGGCATTAGCAATATTCTTTATATATATATATATATATATATACAGTATTAAAATTTTATTCAAAACTAATTTTTTTATATCAAGGATAGATCGTTCCAACATTTACTAAGACTTGATTAGAAATCGTGAATTTTTTGTATTAAGATTGTAATAAAATAAGTATATAAAACCAATACATCTTGTATTCAATATAACCAAAACAATTTAATACAAATTCATGCACATGTTGTGTAAACAATAACAAAGTATTCAAACTTTTTTTGGATTATATTTACTTATCTATAAATGATAAAATTCAACAAATAGTAGATGATTTTTTGACAACCTTATGCATGCAAAAATATTGTTGCCTTTTCAAAAATTCAAATATAATTTTCTTTTAGTATAAAGATGATTTTTTTAATGAAATAATTCAAATATAATTCCACTAAAAAAATTATTTTTCTACAGATATATAAGTATACAAAGAATATTGAGCAATTAAAGTAACATAAATTAACAAAAAAATCACCAAATAGCACAAATTAAACAAGAAATGTTTTTTTGCATTGTGAGAACATCTACTTTGTTACAAAGTAAATATTTTAGAGCTACTCTAAAATCAGAGTTATAGGACACAAATTCAAGAATTAAAAAATCTAAAAATCAAAATTAACGTGACAAAAGGATTTTTACAAACAGTTTCACATTGTTACCTCACACCAAACCTTCCAAATGTGAAAAGAAAAAAAAAAAAAAACGTTGGGCAGTCCAAAAAATCATACATTCAAATTCTGATCCAGGTCAGAAGGAATGGAAAGAAAAGAAATTTAAAAGCGACCCACCAGAGAATGGAACCTTTGAAAAATTAGTTCAGAGAAGTCTCATTCGTGTTTAACGCGAGCTCGATTGAAACGCAGGAATTAGTAGGGATTCCATCACCCAACCCAAAGTCTACAAGGGTTGACTTTGCACCAAAAAAAAAAAAAAAAAAAAAAAAAAAAAACGAAGTCAAAGGGGCCTGTTTGTGGGGGTGTACTAAGTGTTGCAGTGGACTTCCATGGAGATAACATGACATTGCCCCATTCATGTGAAGGACATGTGCAGCCTAATTCTTAGCAACCCCAACCACAGAATCACTGGCAATCAATTAGAGTCTCCACCACACCACACAGCACTCTCAACATCATAGCAACCAAAACCCTTTGCAGCATTTAACAAGCTGCAATAAAGCAAAACCCAGGCTAAGCATAAGGAAAGGCAGTAAAAAACCCAATAAAATAAAACCAACAAGCTCGCCTGGCGTGTTCACAAGACGACATGCACAGTATCCTCTGAATTAATTACAGATAGACAGTCCCTCTCAACAAAAGCGGAGAGATTGCAACATCTACCACTCTCTGAGGTACTTTGCTGTTTTGACGCTTTTTTTTTTTTTTTTTTTTTTTTTTTTCCTGCAGTGGATGGCTGGTGGGGTGTCATTTCATGGTACTCCAATCTTAGTTGATCTCATGGTGATGTAGTCGTTAGCGAGAGGGAGTACTTTGGTTTTGTAGTTTTAGACCAAGTGATTTATCTCAGTTTTGTTTGGAAGCCTTTGTCTTCGCGGTGCGCAGCTGTGAACTGTCGGTTCTAGGCAGAGTTTTTGTGCGGTGGTGGTTTTATTTTCATGTTTGAGTAACTCCCACGTAATTTCCTACAGTTCTGTTGAAATGAGGCGCAATAGTAAAAAGAAAATGAAGTATACTTACCTTTCGGATTCCTGCACGCTTGTTTCTTAGATTTAGCTAAGATAATTAACATTAACCAATAGTTGCCAACCAGTTTCAAGACGTGTTTTTGGGAAACATCGAGACTTCTGGAAAAGCTTGTGGAAGATCTGGCAGAACTTATAGCATCTCTGTCCTCTTCTTCCTTCATCTTCGATCTGCGTGTCTTCAGCCCTGCAGTTCAGTAAACATACCATAGCAATGGTGAAACTAGGTCAACTGACTCTAATGTTGTTGAAAGTCAAGGACCGCTGTTGCTCCAATAGAGATTTGACAGGCTGGTGCAGCACCTGTTCTGGCGAAGATGTACTAATACTCAGTACTTTGGAGAGGGTTATGATGAAGAGAAGATGTCCAACTGGAGTATGAAACATGTTTATATTTCACCACTAAACGTTGCACAATATTCAGGAAATGTGTACAAAGGACAATAAAATAGGTGTACAATTCAATTAGGTCACATGAAACTGGTCATGAACATTAGTGACATCTCTAAATGCTTATCTTGGAAGTCCATTAGAGAGTGAGGTTGCCCAATAGCTGAACAAACTGGACCCTGAAAGCATTCTGACGAGCTCGTTCTCGGAATTGCATATTCTTGAGGCAATAATTTCCTCAGCGAATCAGATATGCTTGTACATTAGCATTTACATTCGTTCGAAGAACTCCTTGGCTCAAAGACCCCGCTTCTCTAACATATGTTCCACGTAAGGACTTGTAAACCTTTTGACAGTCTATTCAGAGTTTTGACACGAATAAACAAATGGCCAGTGCTTCTGAAGATAGTGACAAATCCACATGGTGCAAGTACAACACAACCAACTCTTATCTATAGGCTAAAAACTAAGACACCAATAGTGAGTCCAACGAACATGAAATAAAAAGATAGGTTGAAGATATAGGCAAAAGAATCTGTACTTACACGAAACAGGAAGCTTCATTATTCAAACTTTGAATTCAATAAATACGAATGCCATCACTATTATCATATGCTTTGTCTAAATTAGCACTTCAACCGCACTGATGTCTCGTAAGGACTTAACGAAATTTGTGAGGATCTGTCAAACTGCGGCACAATGTTTCACCGATGAGCGAAACCCTGGGCAGCTATCTGACATCATTGCGACGAAGACATGTTACACTTTGATTCTGACCACGAAAGCACCTACAAAAACGCAATCAACCACAAATGTTCAGGATCTGTCATGCATGCCTGCGATAAACATTTAAGAACTTGTTTTTCTTACAGATTACTCGAAAGTAGATCACTCAAACATTTATAAAGTGATCTCGACGTGCAACTTAACCTTCACATGGCCTATAAATATAACGAGAGTTTTGTTTTTCGGTTCACAACCATAATGCAGCAGAGTTCTATTACTTGAATGATTTTACTTTAAAGTCCTCTTTCTAGAATCATAATATTAAACTTAAATGCTGGCAATGTGGCAATTTCAGCAGAGACTTCAGCGGGCTCACCTAAGTTGGTCAAAGCACCACAAATGAGACCACAAGGGAAGTGCAGGTATTGCCCTGCAGCATTTGAGGCACGCCCAGCATTATCAGCCACTGGTGACTCATGTTGGGATCCAGCGAGAGGATGCGCGTATATAGATACACAAGTAAGCCATCTATGATGATTACTTTGAAATACGAACACACCCCACACAGCAAGTGTATCACCGGTAACAGAAAATAAAGTTTTAAAGACCCTTAAAACAGCTTGTCAACCCGTTTTATAAATCTCAATCTGTAATGTTTTAAAATCGTGGTTCAGATTGCATCTAGATGGATAAGGGAATGGCTAAAACAATGTAACAGTAAGGATGACTACCAATCAACAGGATACAAGCCTAGAATCTGGTGGAAACAAACCTTATGGTATGTTATCAGGTTGTCGACCTGCTTTTTATAAACCGCCGTCCAAAATTCCTTGTAAATGAATTTGATACTTTCCAGATGCTCACTCAACCATGGCTGTTCTCTTGTGCACCTTCACAAAACAAGAGTTCTGATTAACAGCTACATGCTCAGGACAGCAGTTATAAATTGCTCATAAAACAGTAAGAACTTCAATCGAAACCCTAATACCAAACAGTGTAATAGAAACCACACAGCCAAAACTCACTGTGCAGAAGACCATTTTAATCCAATCCAATCCAAATCTTGTGGAAGGATGTACTTATAGGCAGAATTACATGTCCAGCCTTTCTCTCCTCAAACGTCTTGGCATCACTGTGAACATCCTAACCAATGCAAGGACTTTACATAATGCGATCGAAAACATACACAATCATCCAGCAACCACCTGGCCACAACCTAAACCCAGGTCCGAATTCCCCACTCTACACTCGGTTACGGAGCACAGGGAGGATTGTAACCCGTGTACACTATCAAACAAAGGTATGCAAGAGAATATACACATACCTTTCAGCCACCTTCAGCCAGCTGAAAATCCAACTCGGTAGCAGACTGTTTCAATGATTGGACCAGCCAGATAGGGTTGGGTCCGATGCCATCGCTTCCAATGTGTTGCCACAAGCTCCACCTTCAGGCTGTCCACACAAACTCTCCACCACTTTCCTCGCGCCTCAACATTGTACCCAAACTCCCCGTCGCCTCGATTCAACTGCCACATTTCAAAACATGTACTGCGAATCCGACTCGCAACTCTGTATTCAGCTGCTTCATCCTCAATGCAAATGGCTTCTCCACGTATCCTGACGGATGGAGCTGGCTGAGCTAGCCAAAACCCACACTAACCCAGCCCTAAACATTGTGGTTGCAGAAAAAAAACCAGCTCCGGAGCTGAGGCATCGAAGAGCAAGCCCAGGCCTAGGGGACAAATTCCTCGGCTGATCACGGTGGGTGGATCATGCTGTTAAGTCGATGTCGGTAAAAGATGAAACGACAGCCATTCAATTCAAAGTTGCCTTGGAAGTTGCGGACACGGCAGATCTATTCTTTTTTTCTTATATATATATATATATATATCTATATACATATATCTATATATATTTATTGATATCCAGGTGTCAATGTATATAAATGTATCATTCGACCCATGTTGTGAACTGGAGTATTACATATTGGACAAATTTATAGTCTTTACATGTATATGTAATTATAATCTAGTGAAAATTGCTATGAACATATATAGAATTGGTGGATTTTAAATTGCATGTTAATGTCAGCTCACGAAGTATTAAGTTACAACTTTTTTGAAGTTTCAAGTTGTTTAGAGATAGAGCCTTTGCAGGCTTATATGAAGCAATTAGATGAAGTAGAATTAGTATTAATTTTATTTAATATTATTATGTTTTACTTGCACAAATTTTTAGAACTTATAACAAGAAATGGAGAAAATAAATCTTTCTTTATTTATGTAATAAAAAATAGATTTATTCATTTTAAGTGTTTTTTCTTCTTTCTCAATTGTACATGAGTGTGTTTTCTTTTGAAAATTTTATTTACACTTATACCCTTGACAATATAAGGTCATTGCACATCAACATCAAAAAAATTATCAGCTAGAAGGTCTTATATTCAACCTTAATCATAACCAACATACATTTTATTGATTAATGAATTAGAATATGCCACAAGTAATATTTTTTGTATCATATATATTTTATAGGCAAACTATTTATACATTTATTTGCTTATTTTATAATACTACAGAAAAAAGATTCATAAAGGCAAGTTGTATTAAAAAATGGAGCTTCTAAATGTATCTCTTCATGAAATCCTATTTACTACTTAAGTGAACTGTAAATGCTCGTCCCAACAAGATTTATCTCCACTACTTTATATTGTACACATAAATTTCAAAATACACAAATGCAAAAGGGTTGTTTCAGGTTTTGCTAAAATTTGACAGTAAATTTCACATTGTTGACATCAACGAAACCTTTGTATATGCAATCAGGTTTTGCAATATATTAGTAGGAGAATTTTAAATTGTTATTATTCCATAGAAACTGTTACATATTATTTAGCACTATTTTTTAAATTAAGAATATTTTAAAATAATTATAATTCAAATCATGTTCCTTTTTTTCACAACGAAATTATTTTGAATAGCTTAGTCTTTTATCTAATTATCAACATATAAAAATTTATAAGAATAGATGCCTAAAATTCAAACAAAACTTCCACAAATTCTATTAATTTAATCCATAAATAAATCACAATACAAAGAGCCATTTTTTTTTAAAAGCCGAATATAAAAATGAAAAAAGCTTGGATGTTTGTAGACGGTTAACAGTATAAAACTCATAAAATTAAAGATGGATAAATGTAAATCATACATCTGGATGTATTTTTATATTTTTTTTTATATTTTTTTTCCTTCTACCATTTCATGTTTTTTTAAAAAAAATCGGCAACCTTTAACAAAGCTCTTGAAATAGTTTCAGAATTGTGAGTGAGCTCAATACCAATTAATTATGTATTCTCATCATTAAGACCATATCAAGCTTGAGATCGAAATACTCTGAATGAAGGAGCACAGGAAGACCGCTCCACCGAGATGCCCCAAGACTCCCCCACAGAGACACCCCCTCCAAGACCCCCACCCCACCCAGACAGGGCGGAGGTAATTAAAGTCCAGTTTGGAATCTGCCACGTGGCCTCCATGCTCTGCATCATGAAAATGAAGTAGTGATCCCCTCCTGCCCCCCCCCGCTCGGCGCCTGTGACCGTGCCGTATGCCCCAGCACCCACCACCCACTCAGCTCGACACGCACAGCAGGAGTAGGAACAGGAGCAGAAGTAGCACCAGAGCGGGGGGGGGAGGGGGGGATGTGTGTGGGGCATGATTGATAGGGGGCTCTGCCTACGAAGAAGAAACAGAGCCAGGCACAGTGAAGGGGGAGTAGTGAATGGCTACAGTCATAGTTGCATGCCCCATCTCCACGCCCCGGAGGACTCCCACCACCCCACCTCCACCCTTCCTCTGGGCCGCCCTTTGGCTGCGAGGGCGGTGGTGCCGGGGAGGGAGAGGGAGAGCCGTGATGAGGCTTGGGGAGTCGAGGTTGGTGGCGAGCCTGGCAGATCGGTCGCGGGAGGCTTCATGGGCATGCATATGGCATCTGGCGCTCTCCGCTTCTCGCAGATAGATAGGAAGCGTAGCAGCAGCAGAGGAAGCAAGGACGGAGGAAGGATCTTCGACTGGTCTCGTCCCTGGGCGACGCTCCATCTGGCTACCGACGGAAACGCCGGTTCCGCTAGGGGCCCATGACGACGACGCCCTGCTGCCCCCTCGGCCCAGCGCGCAGGTATCCCATTCCATCCTTCTCCACTCGACACCTAACCTCCGTAGCTTCCAGGTCGCCCTTTGCGTGACTGCAGTGCTGTTCTGCGAGGGTTTTTATCTCTTTCTGCCCTTAATTTATTATATTCTCGGCTTGGCGCCACGATCTTTGGGAGCCCTCGTTTTCATGCAGTCGAATGCGGGATAAACCGCAATTCTGTAGGTGCAGTCGGTGCGGCTTTGTGCGGCTTTTCGCGGTTGGACGGGACGGAAGCTGGTTAAGTGTCTGTATATTGAAGCGGTGGATCTTAAACCCTAGGTTGGCGGTGGGTTTTTTGTTGCCGTTTCTTAGAGGTTCTCGAGAGCATTTTCGCGAAGCGGCGAGTATGATTTGAGGATGAGCGGTTTTGTTTCTGGATTGAGGGTTCTGTCGCGTTCTTGCTGAAGCGAACCTCAATTGAACACTCGTGGGAGAGGGTGTCGTCGTTAATCCTGGCCTTCAGAATGATGGAGTGTTGTAAGCTGCGTGATGAAGTTGTTATAGGGGGGTAGAGTGAAGAGGTCGTAGAGCAGGTTTACGCTGACCAGCGGTGGGCTAGGAAGGAAGTGGTTGCTGAAATTTGAGGAGCCGTGGTGATGTCGCTGGAGGAAGGGAGGGCCGAGGTAGGGGGGGGTTTGAGTGAGGGCGAGGGAGAGTTGTTGCATCATCTTTGCTGCAGTTCGTAGGAGTGTTGTCGTCAGATGTTCTTGCCATTTGTTTGCCGCCTTTAGGTCCGCGACGGTGTCAAGAATTCGGTGCTGAGATCGCAGGATGTAGCGCATGGTAGCATTGCGTTGAGGTCACGGGTTACAAGGGCCTCACACCGCTGGAACTCATTTTTGAGCTCTGTCGAATCTTGTGCATGCGTGCGTAGCAACCGAGCTGTGCATGTCAGCGTTTATGTGTGGAGAATTAGTTTTGTCGGTGCCGGATTCGTTAGCATGACGACTTTTCTGACATGAACTGTGGATTTGTGTGTAGGTGTGAGCGATTGGAAGTCGGAGATGATTATTAGTCGACAGCATGAGACATTTCGCAGCTTGGATGCGCTCAGGGGAGTTTTAAAGGACGCCGGTTGGTCAGATGTGCTTCGCTTGCTGTCTGAGATGAACATATACATGGAGAGCTTCAACGTGCTTTGTACCGAGGGCCCCCCATATCGCATACAAGGCGGGATGAGGGACATCGGCTTACACTTGGGCAATTGGAGACTGGGCATTCACGAGGACCAATCGGATGATCATTTGGTGAATGTGGATTCAGGTGGGGAAAGTGAGACAGAAAAGCCAAGTTTCTTCGATGATGACGACTGTCCTCCTTCAGCTAGTGTGACCACTAGCGAATTCTCTGTTACAGTCGGTTTACCAAGGAGGTTTGGTAACCCTTTGGTTTCAGAGGAAGGATTAGAATCACAAGAAGCTGAAGTGAGTCGGACACCTGCCGGTACTGACCCGTCTTCTGAGTGTACCATGAAGACTAGCATACGAGAAATATCGAGGAAGGTTGCTGTGAACGAGAGTGCGCTTTGCACTGCAATTGATAGCCTTGGAGGAGGTGTGAAAGGGCTCAAAGCTGTGGTTGATTTCGTGAAGCATTTTCAGGAAAGTGGGGTCCCAGTTGCTGGTGATGTAAACACAGATTCTTTCACCCGAGGCTTGGAGCAGTTCTGCCTAGTTAATGGTCAGGCGAAGGAAGGCGCAGTAGTTCCAAGTCTAGAAAATATGTCCCAGGATCGAGGGCTTTCAGGTACTGCAGAGTCGGAAACACAGCAGACTGGCGGTGTAGCTGCGGACCAAAATCGGCTTATTGTACCGAACTTGCCAATTCGAGGACAGTACGAGTGGACTCGCAATGCTCCTAACGGGGATATTTATACAATGGGGTATATGGAGAATATGAGTGGTTATTTCCCGAACTTCTGTTACCCGTATCCTCCCCCCTTCGCAGGTTATGGGCCATTTAACTTAGGTGTGCGACCAATGTTCATGCCGATGATGGGAGTTCCTTACTTCACCCCTCCCTCGCTCGAGTACATGCATAGCTCTGATGCCATCACGAGAGCATCTCGCAAGAGCCGAATAGCCAAGCGCAGGGTGCACGGAAACGATCAAAATCAACCACGCTTGACGATTAAAGCTGCTGCAGTCGGTGGTGCTCCCGTACAAATTGGGAGACAGGATAATCTGGGTCATCAGAGTGTAGCAGCTCCTTCTGCTAAACAGGTATGAGTTCTTTCTTTCTTTCTTTCTTTATATCGATTTGATCAAAATTTGGTTTCCTTCACAAGTATGGATGTTTTGGCTTATTTAGTGGACGTTATTTTGTTTCATGTTCTTGCTGCGCACTGTCACGAGACGGTTTGTCACAGGAAAGGGGGATGTTATAAAGGTTTTAAGGGACTCGTCTTTGTCATAGCGTTAAGTTTTGTTCTCATTCCAGCTAATCTACCTCGTTATTTATTTATTTATTTATTTTTCTGTTGCCTTATGGCTATGCAGGGGAAACAGGGACTAAGCACAGATAATTTGGTGTTCCTATTGGCGAAACAACTTAGTCCTAGTGGCGTGAGCAGTTTAGGGCGCATAGTACTTCCCAAGGTGCTGAAAATGCTTTAAATATTTTTGCATGCATGTGTACGTTTGTAAGTCAAGTTAAAATACTCAGTCTCTCCATTATCTAAAGAAGGTCATGGATGTTGTCGAGTTGAGAATATTGTGAGCGTAGCATGTAAGTAACTTGGAACAGATCGATTCGTGGGGTCTGTTTGACCACAGATTTTGATGCAAAGGTGCCATATTTTCTGAAACGTGAAGATAGGCTACGCTATTGTCTGCGTGGTAACGCTTTGTAGCAAATTTCACATTCGTATGCTGTATGCTAGTCTAACTGTTTTAATGCGTCGTAACGCAGAAAGAAGCAGAAGCTCATTTGCCACACCTAGTTGCTAGTGAAGGAGTGTTTCTACCAATGACAGACTTCGACAGCGGTCAGGCCTGGCTATTCCGTTACAGGTATTGTGCGAAGGTGTCAAGTTACTATATAGCATGTTCTGGTTCTTTGGGTTGTTGGACGTGCAGCATGACCATTGCAAGCGTGAATGGAATGCAAGAACACATGAAATTGTGGCGCATGATACCTTAACTAGGACAAGGGATTATGTGTTGTGAGCCGACGGCTAACTGTGTGCCCATTTGGTATAGGTTTTGGTCAAATAATAAGAGCCGAATGTATCTGTTGGAAAACACGCGTAAGTTCCTCTTCATATGTAAATCAGTAAAAATGTCTTGGCAGTTTTTTTTGTTAAGACCTGTTCTGAACTTTGTTGAAAAGTAGTTGTGAGCTTCTGATTGTTCAATTTGTTCATTAACCAAGTATTCATCCAAGGTGGAGATTCACAATTTTTTACTCAGTTAGCAAATGTTATTGATTCTAAAATGGATCTGTTGTTCGTATCACAGGCGATTTTGTGAAGGCGCACAATCTGCAAGAGCGGGATATGCTCGTCTTGTACAGAGATGCAGAAGGCAGCTATGTAAGGGTCATCGGAACCCTGTCGACTATTTGTTGATTTTTTTCAGTTTGCTCTCACGTCCTCTATACTGGATTTGCGGCTGCGCACATTTCTGCACGTAGTCTGAGTTTTTAATTTTAGTAGTCACGTCTGTCGTGTGTTTGATAGTCTTCGCATGTGCAGGGAGTGCATTTTTTATTCTATTTCTCACGATTGGGTGGGTAAGCTCATCATCGAGACGTATGAACTTGCAGGTAGTTCGGGGTGAGAAAGTTGGCGCAATTCAAAGAGATACGACAGAAGAGATCACACGAACTGCAGAGGAGCACTCACAGAAGAGACAGAAGGTTCAGTCTTAATTCAAGCTTAAGGAAGAGAGTCCTTCGTGCACGATGAGAATCTACTGCGGACTATGACTGCATTTTTATGGGCAACTTGTCTGCTGACGCACTACTTGCATGCCCTTTTCCGGCCTATGACTGCATTTTTATGGGCAACTTGTCTGCTGACGCACTACTTGCATGCCCTTTTCCGGCCGACATTAACATAGAGTTTTGTTGTCGATTCCTCATCGAACTTCTGAAATCCATGCAGTAGAGTATGTAATATTTGTAAATATATTTCTTTCTGGCTAGGACAAGGATGGGACAGACCAAATAGTCGAGACTAGTGAGCTAGGAAGTTGAAGCCACAGGTGAGCTTTTGAAACTAGTGTTTTGTTTCAGTGGAGTCGGGTGGGTTTCCTCTCCAAATGTGTAGCTCTTACAAGATAAGTCATTACCAAACGCCTGGAATGTGTTTTTCTCATCTCGATGGCTTCCATTGTACTGTTCGATGAAAAAAGGTGAAGTCTCTTCTTACTTGCATTACAGTACGTCCTTTGCGTTTCATTGTGGTTAGCTGAGTTGCTCACTCTAGGTTGCGGCGCATGGTTATGCTTTGCAGAGACTATATTCTACAGCTAAGAATTTTATCGACAATATTGTGTCACATAACTTTTCAAAAATAGTTGTAAATGAATTGAGAAGTTATCTATCAAAACAACATACTTTTCTGTTTTGTATTATTATATAAATTTTTAAAGTTACTTTCTAGTGGAGAGTGATTATATGTATTTCATTGGTTAGGAAATTCTATTTACTATCATGAAGTTTGCACACTTTAAAAATTATATAATAATTATTTTATAGTAAAGAAATAACTACAGAACTAAGATAGCCTTGTTAAAGACAAATCTATAGTTTATTTGGTTTTCATTTTGGCATACACTACGATAATCTTAGACACAGGAAGAAAGATGGACTTAAAAACCTATTAGGTCTGTTGTTATTGTGTGAAAGTTGAGAGATATGTCACATGATACCTTGGTAAAGAAATTAATTAGTGGCAATATTTCAAATTGGTTACATATCAGCATCTTGGATTGCATACCTACTTAATAAATATTTTTATTAAATCTTTGTTTGTAAGAATTCACAATCAAAAACTTGTTGCATATTTAACTTTGGAATTGAATTATAGAGGTAAATATAATTATTTTGTTTTAAAATTAAAAAAATTAACATTGTGAACTAAAATAGGATTTTAACAATTTGTTAAAATTCCAACACATTTAAATGTATATCATCTGACAAGAGGAAATATTGATAAATACATAATTTTGCTTTAAGTTGTCATAAGCGTAACCAATTAAAAGATATTCCTAAAAAAAGAATAATTTATAAAATATGGTGTCAATATTTTTATTTTATTTCAATAAGAAGATGGTAGAGGTAAGCCATTAAAGGATATTCACAAGAGACAAGAAGCTATGGGTTGAACAAGGCTATCTTTCTTAGTTCTGTAGTTAACAATCTTAAGATGGAAGTAGTACAAATCTTTTGTGTTGAATTTACGAAAACAATTTAAAACAAGAAGAGATATGATTTTTTGAAAGTTGGAGAATGAAGATAGCACTTTCTTATGCTTTGTTTATGAGTCGTAACAATTTCTTATTAGATGAATCTACAAATCATCTAAATTTGGACATTTGAATGTGGTTGAAGTAGACTTTGAAGAAGTTTGAGCAGATTTTACCAATTATTTTGCATTCTCAAAGTTCATGGTATTTATTTACAAATTTTCACAGATTTTATTCTATAGATTTTTTGCAAATTTATCTAATTAATTTACATTTTCAAGGTATTTTAAATGATATATGTATAAACATCATTCATGCAATAAATAAAAAAATCAAATTCTACACAAAAAATAATGATCAATATTATTAATTTCAATGCAGCAATAGGATGAGAGTAGTGATTTTGAATACATACATAAACGTTTCAATATTTTTTGATACATATATATATATATATTAAAAATTATTCATCCAATAAAATAAAAATATATAATTTTATTCAAAAAATTATAATAAATATAGTCAATTTAGATGCAACAGTAGAATAAGCATAGTGATTATGAATACAAACACAGAGATGTGTCTAAGTAATTGGCAAGTGGATGCAGAAATGGCAGTAGTAAGATGAAAATAGTGATTGTGCATGGGTTGGTGTCAAGTAATTGACGAGTGCATGCATGAATGTGTTTGATTAGTCAACAAAGTGCGGATGGTGTAATATGCATGTGCAATAATTGACTAGTGCCAAATATCGATGAGTATCAACAATTGTGGAATCTTTGTGTCGCTGACCGGCTGTAGGAAATAAAGGGGGTGGAGAATAGTGTGAGAACATTGTCACTCACTGTCGTAGAGGTCATGGATTGGACCCAGAGTGCCGTTCAGAAGGGCCTGGAAGGTTACGACAATTAGACTACAGTTGGGCATCTGCAGTTCGGCCGTCTTTTCCAACAAGGTGATTTTGGTCGACTAGTGGATTCCAAGGAACCTGTAATGGAGAAGACGTTTCCGTCAAAATATTGGAGACACACAGAGAACGACGTAGAGGAAATGCTGATGATGGTATCTGCTTTTGCCAAGCAGGGTGTGAAGCAGCGGAATGTGGTACCGTTCACAGGAGCTTTTCGTAAACTCGTGGTTTGGTACAATCATGGAGTATGCAAAGGAGGAGGAGGAGCAGTGTGTTGTTTTTAGAACTTATTATTAGAAGATCAATAATAAAATCTATAGAACAAAAAGACTATGATTATTTTGGAGTTGATAGTAATTGGAGAAGTCTATAAAATTGATAATAAAGAATTTTTAATCTTAAAAAAATATTACATGATTGTACAAAGTGTTTAATTGCCTTCTATATAGAAGGCCACTATCATATCTTTTGATATTAATTCTAGGATTATCTAGGATCTTATTGTATCCTAAATATTTTTTAATTAAAAAATTATAACAAGCTTGAAGAATAAGTAGTCTTGCTTCATTTATTTGAATATATAATTATTTTTTAAAATACAAAAATTTATGCTTACATTTATTACATTAAGTATATATAAAAATAAAAATAAAATACATAACCATCTAAAAGATACTACTTCAAATAAGTTGCTATTAGTAAAAGAATTGGCTCTTGGAATGTAGAAGGACCAATCTATGGATAAGCCATAATATGAAGGACTAAGAGATAAGGTTAATAGAATAAATAATGATTTAAAGAATATTAAAAAATATGTAATATAAGAATAATGTATAACATGTAGACAACTTATTAGTTAAGTTTTCAATCTATCAATGACCTATAGATATATAAAAAATCAAATATGAGTCTATTGAGCTTCTAAGAAGCATCTCCACAAGATATTATCAAATTTATTTACTTCTATTTATTTCTACCTAACTTCTTTAATTTAGATAAATATCTATGTTTGTGATAGTAAGTTACGTTGAATAATAGAAAAATAAGTACATAAAATTATTTTTTGATATTTTCTAAAAAATTATTATTATTATTTTTTTTTTATTTTAATATGACTATAACCAAAAATAAAAAAATATTTTTTAATCCAAGATATAAATTTGTATGAAAATTTGAAAATATAATATTATCTTATATTATATCTTTTCATAGTAATAAAATTAAGTTTAGGATTTTTTTATGTCTTTTAATAATAAAAAGATATATTGTCTTTTTAATAAACATAGTAATATAAAATCCTAAATATCAAACAAAAAAAAGATGGGTATAATTTTAAAAAAATCTCAATGATTATTTCTAATTTTAAAGAAAATAAAAAATCTTAAATAAAGATTGAAATATAAAATATTATTAATAAGACTAATAATAGATTTAATCTTGTATATATATATATATATTTACTAAAATAGTCTTTAAAAAGCTTCTTAAGGACTACAAGACTTTTGGCTCAAGTATTAAGTTATAAGTTGCTTCAAATGCAACTTCTTAGAAAGAAGAAACTTATAGGATAAGTTCAAATAGCCACATGGCATAATAATAAGAGTTCAAATATCTAATCCACATATAAGAAACTTTCTTAAAATTTTATAAGAAAGATATTATCTACTTAATGTATTTATATATACTACTACCTATTTTTAAGAAAATGATTAGTGACCTAAATTTTTACTAAAGCAATGTACATGTTTAAACCACCATTGTACCCTTTTAACCCTGTCCCCATTTAGTTGTTCCCATTTGTCACCCGTTCCCAACCATTGCCATGTTCCTAGCTGCTCCTTTGTTCTTAAATGTTATCTTATTCCAATGTTCCTGCCCCCTACCTCCATTCTTAACAATGGTTGGAAATGGAGAATGGCTAGAAACAAAGATGGGAGCTACAAGGGTGCAATGATGGTTAAAACAGAATGGATCACTTTAGTAGAAACTTGGGTTGCTTTATCATTCCCCTATTTTTATTTTCCTCTACAAATGTCATTGTCCAAGAAGCCAAAAGAAGTTTGTTTACAAAAACAGCTTTTTGTAATATTGGCTTCTTATTAATGACTGTTTCTGAGGCAATAAAACTATACCATTATTGTGCTGGACCTCATAATCATTCTCTAATAAAAATGACACATATCATAGGAATGCGGAGATAGAGGTCACATCAACGCATGTTCTTACTTTCCCTCTACCCAAACAAAACACTGCTCATGTTTCACTTAGGGAAGATTCAACAGCTTCGTCATCCCTAAATGAAAGTTTCGATCTCTTCAATTGATTAGCAGAATCAAAGCCGTCTTCATGTCGACAGCTCAGCGATTGCAACGTGGCTTTGTTAGAGAACGACCGTTTCTTATTGTTTCCTAAGTGGACATTTGAGATTGGAGCCAACATTTGAAGGCTGTCGTCAGATGAAGAACTACAATTACATGTGGTCGGAGAAGCACTTGAAACGTTTTCAGCATCCGTGGGAGATTTACTTACAGGTTGCTCAGCGACCTCAAGCCATTCTGGCTTATTGATAAACCTGCTGGCTGAACACATATCGAAACTCAGAAATGTAAGAAAACCGAAATCTCAAAGACGATACTAAGCTTGATATGAAAAGTGCACATAAGGCGTAATAACAACGGCAGTTAAGTGAATGACCTCAATAACAGAGCTTTACATCAGGTTAGGGCTTGCAGCTTACCAAGGGACTTGTCGATCCTTTCAATACCCACGAGCCTCTTATTAGACACATCATACGCCTTATTGAAAAAGAAGTGTGCGTTCTCTAAGAGAGATTCAGAAGGTGCAGGATTCTTTGGAATCTTGGCGGTGCACAAAACTCTTGCTTTTCCAAGGATGACTTCCTGAACCAGAGAGGAGGTGGTGAGTTAGAGCAAAGAAATTGCAACGACAGAAGCAGTTAATCAGAGTCGAAAAATTGAACCAGATTCAACGATAGAACGACGAAGGTATGGCAAATCACCACTACGTTCTCATTTTCGACTCCTTTCAAATTTCCTTGAGCGATGAATAACTCCTTTGGGTCTTCTTGGAGCGTTTCTTGGCCGAGTACTTTAATCATAGTACTAGGAAGCTCGGCGGCTCGGAAAAACCATCTCACACGAATCATTGGTCTACCTCCTTCCTCGTAAAGTCTCATCAACTTCCCAATATGCGGTTCCACCAAATCTGACCTAATAAACGCACAATCATACAGATTGTACCTAATCCCATTATAAAGCATGCTCTCGTAACTCTGCGTTGAACCTGCGATGTTCTTTCCCCATTGAAACTCCATAGTGCCTAAAGTTTGAGCCATATCTGCTAAAACCGTTGCAATCACATCATCTGTACACTCAACCCCTTCACGCCAACACTTTTACTGCAATAATCCAAGACATATTACTTCAAAGAAAACAGTTCGTGTAATAAACCTAATTAAATGGAAGCTAAAGGAATAATCTCTGAAGCCTAAAACCGAACATATAATTGCGGTAAGCGTCTCTCTCTTTTCCTCTCTTCTACCTTGCTCTAAACCTTTAGCGACCGTTCGTTGCTCTTCCAAGTTAGGGTTCAACAATCCATCAAATCCCTACACGCTGGAATCTCAGTAAAAACAAACAACTACAATCCGGCAAAGACTACGGCCACAGTGATCACCGTCTGAAGCACCATAGAAAATGCTGCGTCCACAACTGACCCTCAAGATACCAATGCGAACATACCACTCGCTGGAACTGTTAGCGAGGAACAGCGAGAAATCAGAGAAAGTCCAGTAACAGTGGAATAGTGAAGCATTGATGCCAGAGACAACGGCAGCTGGTCCGCAGTTCAATTTAAGGCGCGAAAATTCGGCGGCTCCAAAACATCGAGGACGCCACGAGATAGGGAACATTCTAGATCGCATCAGACATGGCTGCCAGCTGCACTAACGAATGCCAGTGAGGAGAGGCTGTGTGAAATGGTAGATGCATGGCAACATCCTCTCAAATCATTATCTATATAGTATTTATTGAAATGATCTTTTATGGTAAAAATCAGATGAATGTGACGAGCAGTTGAATGAAAACAATTGTAGTTATATTACTCCCTTTTCATTTATCGCAAAAAACACAAATTTTGTACAATGCTCTTGATTGATGAATAGTATTTTCTTTCTTTCTTTCAATTTAATTTTGGCTTGTTTTGATCAATATTTAATTTTTTAAACTTATAATATTATCACAAATATATACATTTATATAGATTAAAGAAATTAGATAGAAGTAAATAATTTGATAATATCTTGTGGAAAAGCTCTTAGAAGTTTTATAAATAAAAATAGGAATTTTTTTATGTATTTATAAGTGATTGGTAGGTTGAAACTTGGCCAATAAGTTGGCTATGTATTGCACGTATTGGTGACTTATGGTATAAGTTAGCTATGTGGTATACTTGTTGGAAAGTTATCTTACAAGTTAGACACATGTCTTGTAAGTTGGTATCACCGTTATACATACATATCTTTGTAAATATCCATGTCATTAGGTAGAAGTAGGTAAAAGTAAATAAAAATAGATTAATTTCATAATATCTTCTAGAAAAGCTTCTTAAAAGCTTCTTAAAAGCTTCATAGATGCTAATTTGACTTTACATGTGTTTATAGTTGCTTGATAGGTTAGGAACTTGGTCAACAAGTTAACCATGTGTTGATAGCTTGTAAAACAAGCTAATTATGTGGCACACATATGAAAAACTTGTTTTGCAAGTTAAGGTATGTGTTTTGCAAAGTCAACACATTTTGGAGGTCCTATAAGGTATTGCCATGTAACTCTTAGTTAAGAATATATATGAAGGCAAGAGTGAAGCCTTCTTCACTCTTGTCAAAGCTTTTTGGTTCTTAGTCTTATTTCAAGACTTTCTAGTCTCTTTGTTTTTAGCAATAGCAATTCTAATTCAATATTATATTGTCTTTGAATGACTTTTTAGTTCTTTCAATGATCCAATAGTATATTGAGGATTTCTTTCTTTAAGATTCATGCCCTTGATAGTTGAATACATGTTGGAGGTCCTATAGAATGTGGCCACATATTTCATAGTTAGATAATTGTCATGAACATTCATATTTATTTCAATAATTATCTAGATAATATGAAAAAATAGAAATAGGTTAAAGAAGATAATTTGATAATATTTTACAAATTAATTTTTTAGAAGCTTCATAGAAAATTCTTCACTTTTATACATGTCTATATGTGATTGATAGTTTGAAAACTTGGCAAACAAATTGGCTACGTGTTACACATGTTGGTGACTCTTGATACATATTGAATATTTGGCACACATATAGAAAGCTTGTTTTATAAGTTATACATGTGTTATGTGAGTTGGACACATGTTAGAAGTCCTATAGAATGTTGCCATATAGCTCCTAATTAAATAGTATATGCAAAGGCAAGAGTGAAGCTTTTTTCACTTTTGTCAACTCTTTTATTCAGTCTAATGTATTTTCAAGGATTTCTAATTTTTTTATCTTTTAGTAATAGCCATTTTAGTTTCTTTTTGAATATACATTTGTATTTATTTCATTTTTGTCATCTTACTTTGATAAATATCTCATGTATTTATTTGCATTTATTAAGTTCTTATTCTTGAGAAAAATATGTATGGAGATAAGCGTGAAGCCTTTGTTATTCTTATCAATGCCTTTCATGTTTTTAGTCTTGTTTCAAAAATTTCTAATTATCTTGTCTTTGCAATTGTGAATTAAAATAAATCCCCGTACTAGTTGGTAGTTTATTCTAATTCACAATGATGAATTATCTTATGTTTTAATTATATATAACTATTTACTTAAGTTCTTATTCAATGATTCTTTAAATCTTCTCAATTAATTCCTTTAATTACTAATACATTCACAAACATCCATACATATAATGTTAATGAATTCAAAATTCTTACATGTTGAGGGAATTTTATATTATTTTTTTATCTATCAATAAAATTTCATCCAAGAATGAGTTTTCATCTATGAATGAGAATTCATCCATTAATAAAAATTCATCTGCAAATGAAGATTCATCCAATGTCAGACTCTAACCTAACTTCATTCAAACTCTAACCAAGCTTCATCTAATGCAGAGATTTATTATAATCCACCTTCACGGTTTTGATAATCCTCACCAAGTATGAAGTATATCAAGGACAAGCATGGAGCAGCTGCGGAGGTCGTACTGGATGACAACTTCATCTCCTGTTGGATAACTGGATTATCTTAAAGTGCCAAAGAACTTTTAAGATTACGTCCTCATTGAAAGCAATGCCACAACCGATCCAGCCACGGAACTGGAACAAGCTCGATTAGAGTCCTTGTCGAATGTGAACCCCACAAACACCACACTCCAGTAGAAGAGCGGACGTTGAACAAGCAACCACATACACCTCGATGGAGCCACAAACATTCAACAGCAATAATAAGTTCATGATGAGGGCGGCGGTGACTCTAGAACTTGGCCAGCGCAGCAGCAATTCAGTAAGGGAAGAACTTGGTGCTGACGACGAAGATTCCAATTAGCGGGATGAACAGAGAAGTAGACAATTATCTAAGCGGAACCAAAGCAATCGGCAACTCCAAAACCAAATCCCCACCGCTGATTAACCACGCCGAACTGTAATAACTAAAGCACACATCTCTATTGCCTTCCAGCCCATGTTAGCATCTTCAAAAACTGTAAGCACCAACTGTACACTCTATGAGATCCTTGCACGCTGAATCCCAGAAATCATCGGCAACCAACTGCAGACGGGAACACCAATCGACCGATACAATCAACCATGGGGTCTTAGGCCGACTTCTGAGAAGTCTTCCACAACTTCCACACAATGCCAAGGATCTTTCAACTACACCGCAGGCACAGCTGCACGGAGAAGAACCAGGAAGGTAAAAATCACCTCGGCCACGCCACAGAAACCACCGCTAGTATGACCGCAACACCCTTGCCACTTAGTGCAACCATTAGCGAGAAAATAAACACAACTAGAACACTGGTGTCTTGGTGACAAGGCGAGGGCAAGACTGGCTTGGTACAGCTGTAAGTCGATGAAGCAACCACTGCACCAGGAATGGATTTAGAGAACAAAGACTGCTCAGCGAACTTGGCTGAGAAGTTGCAATGCTATCTGCCCTCTCGCTCGTTGAGCGCAAATGCTTCCACCAATGAAGAAGTTGAGCCTGTAGTGGGTATTGAGAATGCCTCTACTGATAACAAATCTTAGAATGTATTCCGTGACAACTGCCAATTCATCCAAGGGAGCTGATAAATCGTTACCCAACCTTGAGACTGTTCACGACGCTCACATCTCCCACCAGTGCAGTATTTCAATGGCAGCAGCTCGGAGCAACGCCTAGCTAATGCTTCAATGTCATAACCTACCTCAAGATGCTTTCCAACTGTGTCTTCTTACAAGTGTCTTCTCCACCAAAGTCGAGTTCTCCCTTTTCTACAGCAGAGCCTCTCCTTCCTGATTCACTTCCTTTGCCCCGAGATCCGGCTCAGAAGCATCCTCGAGGAAAAACCTTACGGAGGATGGCAAGATCTCGTTTTCAACACCGCTTCAAAATTGGGGCTCACACCTTCAAAATTCCATGCTGTCTCTTATTTTCCATTCCCGCATGAGTGCCAAAAAGATGCTCCTTTGACATGGATGCCCTGATGTGTGGAGAATATATCAATTTGGATCCCCTCTGTTCTTGAGTTAGAATTCCAAGCCTTGTAGAGCACTCATGTGCAAACTGCCATTAGGTTGCCCTTGGAAGTTGGAATTTTATATAGAAACTCCTACATGGAGTTGAATTCTTACCACTAATCATATATATATATATATATATTTAAAATCTAAATTTTTTTATATTAACTTCATCTAATACTTGTGATTTTTGGCATTACAAGTGTAGTTTTTGTTTTAAAACTAATAGTGAGTTAGTTTGATGATTCACAAGGTCTATAATCATCAATTAGTTTAAAATACAAAAATTTCGCTCATATTCATAAATTTTTTTGATTTCAAACTACACATTAGATTAATGTAATAAATTTTTTTATTTCTATTTAATTTTTTTATTTAAATATAATATCAGTGAAATAAATACAACATAATACAAGTAAAATAAGTGAAATCAAACAATTGTATATTATAAAACTCATCAGCCTATTCACTAAAATTTTATCTAATAAAAAATTAAAGTTAAAAATTTAAAATATTTTTAGATAGGAATTTTTTTAATCCTTTGATTACTTAAATAATATATAAATTTAAGTTGTTATAAATGAATTATAATAATTTAAAGATAAAATATAAATAATAAAAAATTAAGTAAATAATTATTACTTCAAGGATAACTTGCTAATGAGATTAAGAATTCAAGCCTCACTAAGATTCACAAATAGTGTATATGATTGTTATAAAGAAGCCACAAGGCCTTCGTCTTATCTTCTTATATGCGTCAAAGATGCTACAATCCATATTAGACTTATGTATCTTTATTTTAACAAAGACTAGACTAATTAGACTAGCTTCTAATCCTCCTATTATCTATTAGTAGAACTAATATTTTTATATTTTTGACTTCACCATGGTGTTTAAAAACATCCAATTAGGCTATGGATTTTACATGGCCTTCAAATCTTGCTCCATTTCTTCATAATAGCTTCCAACATGATAAAACTTATTTTTACCAAAGTCTTGGAAATTACTCCAAATATTCCTAAAAATAATTTTAAATAAATTCTAAATAAATTATAAATAAATTCAAAAATTCTTATAATACTTATTTAATTTTAATATAAATTTGTGCCTATATTTTACTACCTTCAGGATTTTTTAATATTAATAAAATTAATTTAAATCAATTATAAATCATATAATTATATAAATAATTAAAAAGATATGAAGTTCTTGCTCCTGCTTCTTTTTAACAAATAATTAATATTTATAGTTAATACATGTAGACATTAGTCTTAATAATTAAAAAATTAAAACTTAATAGTAAGCAAAAATATTAACTTATCTAAGTTTATTGCTTCCAATTTTAACTAAGACTCCATTTTAATGACTTTTTTTTTCCAATAAGACTCTTATATTCTATAAATATTTCTAAATTCTAATAAATAATTAAAAAATAAAAAATTCCCTATAATTCTAATATTTTATATTTAAATATCTTAAAACTTCACCTCTAACAATTCCACTAGTTAAAATCTATTGATAGAACTCATACTTTACAATATTATTATTGCTCTAATAAATACTTAGATAATTTTTATTTTTTAATATTAAGAAAGTTTTTATAAAATAAATGTACATCGAAGTTTTATCATCTAATAGATCTACTTTTTAATTTTAAATGCATAGTCTTTTTAACAACTTTAAAAGCCATAAAGAATATTAAATTCTATTGTATCAATAAATTATTTTAATTTTTATATTAAATTTGACTTATATCATGTAATTTTTTATATTAATTCAATAAAAATATATTTTAAAGATAATACTAATTTAGACTTTATTATTTGATTTTACCTTAAATTTTAATAATATATCTTTTAAGTAGATTGTACTTGCTAATGGGCTTTGTTAAGCTATCTTCTTATACTTGTACATTGTATTAGCATATTTAGTTACTCTATTTTTGTATATTTCTATCAAATCTTATTAACTCTCTTTTTAATTCAACTTTGTTAATTTTTTTCTATTTTTTCTATTTAATGTCTTTCTTTGGTACTTTATAATAACAGTTAAGGCCCAACTTTAAATAATCATACATACTCTAAAATTGTATTATTTAGCCTATGATTAGATTTTAATATTTTTTTCTTCTATAAAACTAATTAAATTCATTTGATAAGTATAACTCAATTATTTTTTAAATAATTTTTTTTAATAATTGATCTACAATTAATAATAATTTTAAAACTATTATATATATATATATATATAATTTTTAAAATAAAATTATAAATTAATATATATATATATATATATAAATAAAAATATTTTAATCCATTATATCATATTTATTAAAAAAAATTAAGATTCTATAATTATAAATTCAATATAATTTACTACCTCAAATTTTTGTTATCAATGCATCCAATCTTAATTCTTTCAAAAGAATTAAAATTTTACAATGATATTTTATTATTATCACAAATATACATAGATATTCTAATAAATACCTATATGATTAGATAGAAATAAGTTAAAATAGATAAAAGTAAGTTAATTTTATAATACCTTCTAGATGCTATTTTGACTTTACATGTCTTTATAATTGATTGATAGGTTAGAAACTTGATCAACAAATTAATTATGTGTTAGTAGCTTGTGGAACAACTTAACTATGTGGCATACATATACAAAACTTGTATTGCAAGTTAAGATATGTATCTTGCAAAATCAACTCGTTTAAGAAGTCTTATAGGACTTCACCATATCACTCCTACATAAGAGTATATATGGACAAAAGAGTGAAGCCTTCTTCACTCTTGTCAATGCATTTTCAATCCTTAGTCTTGTTTTAAGACTTTCTAATCTTCTTGTTTTTGGCATTAGCTATTCCAGTTCAATAATATATCATCTTTGAATGACTTTTTAGTTCTTTTTAGTGACACAAGAGTGTATTGAGAATATCCTTTCTTCAAAATTCATGTCTTTGATAGTTTGATAAGAGTACTAACTCACTATTTTTATTTTATTTTAGAAGTGAGTAGATTTCACCACTTCTATTGTTGTGTTTTGAAGATTGTGAATTACTCACCTTTAAATAAATAATTTTATTTTCTAATACTTAACTTTTTCTTAAAGAGAGTGGATTATCCTTTTTTGTAGAAATTTTCATTTGATATTAGAGATTGCATATTACCTTCTTCTAATTTAATTTATTGAACTTATTTGAGTTGTTTATAAAAGAAAAGATTATAGATGCTATTCTCAGGGGAAGTGAGAATAGATTTACAACTATTCTAGATCTCTATGAACTTATCAACACTTTAAGAATAGAAATTTCATGTATTTCTAATACAAATCATAGAGATACTTTTCCTATGCTTATATAAGAATTTCAGAGTTTGTAGCAAGAAGTTGTGTAGTTGAAGGAAGTAAATAGATCAACCTCATAACCAAATCCAAAGAATTTTGTTTCTATAAGTATAATAGGATCAAGGATTAGTATGCCTAAAAAGTTTGATAGAACAAAATCAAAATTTGAAGATTTTTGCAATAAATTAAGCTCTATCTAAGATTACATCCATTCTAATATTTCAATGGATTTAATCAAGTTAGATTTATAGGTGCACTTTTATCAAAAAGTGCTCTATCTTGGTTTTCACCTTTAATGGAAAAGGATTCATAAGTCTTTTATGATTTGAATTCATTCCTAGAAGTGTTTATGGCTACATTTGGACAAAGTAATCTAGAAAGAGTAGTAGAGATTAAGCTCTTATCTTTGCAGCAAGGATCACAATCAACCACCATATATGCTACTAAATTCCAAAACCTAACTTGCAACGTGGATTTAAATAACAAAGTCCTTATCAAAAAATTCAATATAAGTTGAAGGATAATATCAAAGATTTATTACTGAAAATACTAAAGGTAAAATTTTTGGAACAATTTATTACTCAAGCCATTACATGAAACAATCAATTATTTGAAAGACATCAAGAATAAAGACTTGGCTATAGAAGAATAAATCAAATAATGAAGGTAGCTCCTAAGTTTTCAAAAACACATTCATGAAGGCCAAAAACAATGCAAATTGATATAGTACGTTTAAAATCTCTTATGAAGTAGAAAAATATTAGACAAAATCAAAAGGACTTATGCTTATATTTTAGAGAAGTTAAACATATTACTTAATATTATCCAAAGAAACAATGTAATCACAAAATGAGAAGCATGGTTGTTAAAGAAGAAAATTTACTGAAAAATAAATTTCTCCACCTATAATAGAGATTGTGTAATTAGAATCTTGTTTAATTCTTAGTAAAGATCCTATTCTCTCTTCAGATCTCTCATCTTGTTTTACAATAGAAGTTCATCTTTGTTAGATTCAAGAGCCTCAACCTATTTTATAGATGAAGGTTTTGTCAAAAAATAAGAAAAATTGTTAATTAAAAAAATTAAATTTGTACATGTAGAAATCATAGATAGTCATTTGATATCTTTTTTTTTATATGCCAAGCCTATTTTTGATGGTGAAAAGATGTCAAGTAATATTCTTAGCTAATATCAAGGTTTTCAAGATATTTTTTAAAAAAAGAATGTAGATATTCTTCCAAAGCATCACCTTTATGATTGTTCCATCGATCTTCACAAAAGAGCTTAATGACTATTTGGACCAATCTACAGCTTATAATAAAATAAGTTGGCTACATTTAAGGAGTAGATTGATGAAAATTTAGCTAAAAATCTCATACATTATTTTAAATCTCGAATTGAGGCTTCTATCTTATTTGTGAAGAAAAAAGAAGGATCTTTGCGGATGTGTGTGAATTATTGATGACTCAAAAAGATCACCATCAAAAATAAGTATCTTCTACTTTTGATTTCAAAACTTTTTGATAAATTGAATTAAGAAAATTTCTATACAAAAATAGATCTACGAGGAGTATATAATCTAGTATGCATTAAAGAAAGAGATGAATAGAAAATTATATTTTGAACTAAGTATGGGCATTTTGAATATGATGTCATGCCTTTTGGACTCACAAATGCACCAAATATTTTTTAACATCTAATAAATGATGTCTTTTAAGAATTTCTTGATGATTTTATTGTCTATTATTTGGACGACATCTTAATCTACTCTTAGAACATAGAAGGGCATGCAATTCAAGTTTGTCAAATATTACAAAAATTTAGAGAAGCAATATCATATACCAAATTAGAAAAATATATATTTCATATTACTCAAGTTGACTTTTTAGGATACATCATTTCCAATGAAGGACTAATGATGGATTTGAAGAAGATTTAGACTATTATAGATTGAAAGATTCTAAGAACAGTAAGAGATATGCAATCTTTTTTGGCTTTATCAATAACTATTGGATCTTTATCAATAGTTTTTTTAAGTTATAAATCCACTTATATATTGTCATATTATGTGAAGTCTTACTTGAGAATGCGCTAGGCACTTGGCTCTGAAAGATAAAAAAAATTTGTAATAAGTTCTAATTACTCTAATTAAATTATATATAAATTACTATAGAAGCTTAATAAATATAATTAAGCATCAATTAAGTCCAATTATTATTATTATTATTATTGTTATTATTATTATTATTATTATTATTATTATTATTATTATTATTTTATTTTAAAAATAAATTATAAAAGAAATACAAGAAAATTCTAAAGAAATCTTAAAGAAATCCAAATCAAATCCTAAACCAAATTAAATCCTAATGTTAACCAAATCCAAATCCTAACAAAATCCTAATCTTAACCAAAACCTAAATCTTTACCAAATCCTTATCTTAAACAAAACCTAAATCCTTACCAAATCCTTATCTTAACCAAAACTTAATCAATTTTTAAAATCTCAAATAAAATTTTAATAATCTTCCAATAGATTTTGAAATTCAATAATTAATATTTGAATTATTGTTTTCAATTCCAATTTTACACATTCTTCACTTATTAAGTTAAAAATAAAAATAAAAAAAATAAAAAGGCTCAAAAATACCAAATAGATGATAATCTCAAAAATATGCTTGGGTGTTGGCCAACATCCTTCTTTGACCTTGATACCAATCTCCTAGAGCCACTTACTCCTGATTGAACCATTATTTTGCTTCCAAACTTTATACACTACTTAAAAATCAAGCTAACTATCTTTATAAAAATATTTGCTTTAATTTAATTAGCGGATTGATAAATATCTAAGAAAATCTCACTTGTCTTCAAAACCCTGAATTTTAAGATTATAATCCACAAAAACCTTCATGCTTTTCAATCTAATTATTCGATTAAATCCAAATTCATAGCACACATCTAACACAATTATATCCTCAAATCCAAAAAATTTCACTTGTAAGTCTATTACCAACTTCCTAAAATTACCCAAAACGTCAATCTTATTTTATTTTCCAACAACCAAAGTCACTGAAAACACCCTCAATTTTGCAAAGCTCTTATAAAGTCATTATTCATCCAAAATCCTCAATATTAATGCTTATTAAAATCTTATAAAGTTTTCTCTCCAATCTTATTTTTCGATCAACTAAAGAACCTTAGAATTATTGTTGAGGCTTGATTTTATGCCTCAAGGTCTGATTTCAACCCTAGTTGATAACTAGTCTTCTCTAGGTTTCAATTTTTATTCCATTTGAAGTAAATTTTCCTAAAATTAACTCCTAATTCCTTCATACATATACCTATATCTTTTATTTTTCTAATCTACTTTATTTTACATTATTTATGGTCCTACAAAGTAAGTAAAAGCTATTCTTTTAAAAAAATAGCATTATTACTAAAATTTTTACTACCTATCTTTTATCTATATTTTCTTACTTTATCTTTTAACTTGGTTCTTCTATAATAAGATCCATATTATTATCTTTCATCATATAGTCATGTTACAACATGACAACATTTGACTTATAAAAACAAACTTGAGTGGAGTAAAGTAGTCAAAGCATTATTTGATGCTTTAAAAAAGGAGTTTATTTTTGCACTAATCTTATATTGTGTTGATTTCTTGAAGGCATATTTTATAGAAATAGATGCATCAAAATTTGCCTTAAGTGTAATATTATGACAAATAAAAGTACATGACAAATTCCATCCAATAGCTTTTCATTCCAAAAAATTTTTAGCAACCAAGATTAATTATGAGATCCGTAATAAAGAGCCTTTTGCAATTATAGATTCATTTTAAGAATGGCATCATTATTTAGAAGGCGCTTCAAATCTATTCATAATGTATAAAAATCATAAGAACCTCAAGTATTTCATGTTAGTACGTATTTTAAATTGTCACCAAGCTTGTCCGAACATCTCTTTATCAAGATTTGATTTCAAGATCACTTATTGATCTAGAAAATAATAAGATTTGTTGAAGGCCTTTGTAGAAATTTTTATCTTGTATTAAAAGAAGGAGATGCATCTTTTGATTAACAAAGATAAATTTTTCTTATAGTCAGAGCATTTTTACCTTTGAGCAATAAAATCAACATTGACTGTTGATTCAACCTTTGTCAAGCAAATTCAATTAAGTATGTTCTTTAATCTTCTCGTGTATGATATCAAAAATAATTCTTTTAAGTCTTATGATACTTCTAATTTTAAATTTAAGAAGAACCTACTTTATTTCAAGGGATAATTATACATTCTAAAAGGTGGGATACGATTACATATTCTTCAAACTTATCATGACTTTTCAACAGTCGAATATTTTGGATACAATAAGACTTTGGAGCTAATATTGGGAGATTTTTGGTGGCCTCAAATGTCAAAGGTAATCATGTGATATTTATTCAAGATTCAAACTCTTCACCATCGACCTTATAGACTTCTTCAGCCATTATCTATTCCAAAACAACCATGGTCTTTTATTTCTATGGATTGTATTACAAATCTTCAAATCTCAAGTTTTTATGATTCTATATTTGTAGTAGTAGATTATTTTACCAAGATGGCATATTTAATATCATGTATAAAATCTATCACAAGTAAAAAAAAACTAAGCTTTTTCTTAGCAACATCTATCACTATTACGATGTCATGTTGTGGTTTGGCTATCATATGAAAATAATAAGTTTATATATTTAATCTACAACTTACTTAGCAACATGGTGAGAGCCATATTATTGGATTTTAATTGGTTGTAGAATGTGATTAAATTATTAATTTTAAAAAAAATTATTTAAAAAGATTATTATTAGAATTTGTATAATTTTATTTTCTTTTGATAATGGTTTTTGAAGTTGATTTAATGGTATTAATTTTATACATTTAGAATCACCTTTGTTAGACATTGGTGACTCTGAAAGTTTTATTTTGGTTCTTTAATTTGGTGTTTAAAGCATATAATATGTAAATCTTATATGAAAAGAGATTGAAGAGGAGTTTTGGTAGCAAAAAAGGTAGTGAAGGCACTCATATGAATGAATGGAGATAGATGATATAAATCTCCATTTTTATTGGTCAAATTCATGACCAATGGGCTTCAAGGAGGCTACCTAAGGCCATATTAGGAATTAAGGTTAGTCTTTTGGGAGGAATTCAAACATTGGAGGCTAAAGTCGATAAGTTTAGATTTTTGGTTATGATTTTTTTACAAATTTTGAGTCATTTGGAGTTTTTATAAAAGAGATATGGCGCTTCAAGCCAAGGTGTCAATTTTGTATCTATTATCACTCTTTTGGATATAATACATGTGTACGGAAAGTAATAGAGGACCAGCGATTGGAATTACAAAAAGCACTTTCTTGGCTACACTTTATATATACTACTAGGATGAGGGAGATATTAGAAGCTGAAGTCAACACTCCAAATGTAAGATGTAAAATATGAATTTCTAAAGTTTAGAAAGAAAAAACCTTTTATGGAAAAAAATATGTTTTGAAGGTGTTTTATTATAATTTAGACATTTTATACAAAATAAAGGGGTTTTTTGGAAGTCAAGACTTTATATTTATGTTGAAGATGGATATATGGAGCTATGATTAAATTTTGATATAAAGATACATTTTTGAAAGGAGATTATGGATTTTCTTTGGAATTATTGAAAATCTAACTTATCAGTAAATATTAATTATGATTTGGTATAATCAAGAATATTAGGGAAATTTTTAGATATTTTAAAAAGCCTTATGTACAAAACTTCTTAAATATAAAAGGTTTTATTAGTATAATATCTTTTTGATATTATAATATTTTTTTGTCTTTTACTTTAAAGGTTAAATAAATTATTGGACAAGCTAAAATTATAAATTATTGGAGCTTATCCATTAAAAATAAACTCTCTACAGCTAGGTACCTAGTGTATTCTCAAATAGAAAATCATGCAATATGATAGACTTAGTAAACTCGATGTGAAATATCTGGAATAGAATATTTAACGAGTAGTTTTTGGCTTTATATTATGGATGAAGAATATGGAGATAGCAATAGGAGTTGTATTGGGGCATCACTATTGTAGCTTGATCTTGCCTCAACTCAAATATTTCAAGTATTTTCTATATTTATGTAGCAATAGCAAATAGTAGAATACAAAGAAGCGATGGCTACTAAAGCTTTGCAATCTGTAGTTGGATTATTAGATCAATTTGATAGTAGAAATATCTCCAAATATTTGAAATATTATTTGCTGAAGATAGAGCTTAATAAGGTACAAAAAAAAAATGATCCTTACATTTGAGCTTGTAGTTGTACTAGAGCTACAAAAGCAATAAGAGGGATAATTGAAATTCATGGAGCAAAATAGAAATATTTTATCTTTCAATTAAAAGAAGAATATTATTTGGAGGATGTTAAAAGGATAATAAAAAATCGTTCATAGAATGGGTTAATAAATCCAACAACGGATTGGTTGCAATAGAGTTATTTTGAGAGTTTGAAAGGCAATTTCTTCAATTATCTTAGGTAGAAAAGCTTACATTTGAAAATGACAAGGTAGAATTATTTACTCAATTAGCCAATAATGAATTATAAAGGGATTTGAAATTATTGTTGGAGAATAATATGGAAGATAATGGACTCACTATTGATTGGAAGAAGGTCTTTGAAGCAATGGATATACTTACTAAAAGAGAATAAAAAAGAGATAAGGTAGAAATAAGGCAAGAAATTTGTGAGTGTAAATTTCACTCCTTAGCCCCAATTACAAGTTGGCCTCAATTAAGAGTTTCTTTTAATTGGTGGTGTGAAGTAAAGTAAGCAATTGGCAAAAGACCAAGGAGGAACAACCACAATACAAGTAAAAGAGATGAAATCAAGTAATCACAACATCCAAAATGAAGTCACAGTCCGTTCACTGGATTTTCATCCAATAAAAAGTGAAAGTAAAAAGTAAAAAAAATATTTTTAGATAGATAATGTTTTTATCTTTCCAATGACATAAAAATCATGTAATTCCAAGTTACTATGAGTAAGTTATGATAGATTAAAGATAGAATATAAATAATAGAAAAGTTAAGTGAATAATTTTTACCTCAAGGGTAACTTGCTTAAGAAATCAGGAGTTCGAGCCTCACCAAGGCTCACAAGTAGTGTATATTCTTCCCTTGAAGAGGCCTTGAGGCCTTAGTCTTATCTTCCTACCTATACCCAAGGTGCTACAACCCATATGAAAATTGTGCACCTCTCTTCCTACAAGGACTACACTAGCTATTGGTCCTCCTATTTTCTACTAGTAAAACCACTTTTTTTGCATATTTGACTTCACCATGGTGTTCAAAAACTTCCAATTAGCCTAGAAACCTTGCATAGTCTTCAAATCTTGCTTCATTTCTTCATAATGGCTCTCAAGGTGATAAAACTCAATTTTACCAAAATTTTAAAATTTTCTCTAAAAATTCTAAAAAATCCTATAATATTTTTATAATATTGATATCCATATGAGGCTATATTTTACTATCTTGGTAATTTTTTATAGTAATAAAATAAATTTAAATCCACTAAAAATCCTATTTTTTATATAATTAAATAAAAAGACATGAAGCTCTTTTTCATGCTTCTTCTAACTACTAACTAATCATTGATAGGATTTTATAAGTAATACATGTAGATAGGATCCAATAAAGATATTGGTTTCAATAACTAACTCTTAATACTTAACAATAAGAAAAATACTAAACTAACTAAGATAATTCCCTCCAAGACTCCATTTTTACTAAGACTCCATTTTTATAACTTTTCTTTTAATGACACTTTTGAAATTTATAAATATTTCTAAATTATAATAAATACTCAAATAGTCAAAAAAAAACTCTCTACACTTAATATTTGTATAATTGAATGACTTAAAACTATATTTTTAACTAATTCACTAATTAAGATCAATTTGTGGGACTCACAAAAATAAACCTTTATCAATTATAATATCTCGTAAGCAACTACTAAAACCTGCTATACTGATATCCACTGCTACAATTCCTATGTCTACAGCTACATCACAAAAAGATGCAATTGAAGAGTTGGTGAAATGAATGAAAGACTTACAAATCAAATTAGTAAAGTTAGAGGAGAAAAGAGGAACATCAAAGATCAAACTTGCATCAAAGTAAGGATATATATAGAGATATATTTGGTATAATAGTATTGAGTATTCTAAGAAAGAATGTGGGAATTTTACTAGTATTTTGTAATAAGGAGTATTTTTATGGAAAGATGGAAAAATTGCATTCCAAGATACATGTGAGTTTCTCAAAATCAATTTTGAAAAATAAGGGATGAAGAAGGTTTTGAAAGAGTATTTATTTGAGCAGGCTATGGCATCAAAGAACATTACTGCTTATAGTATATATGTTATAAGAGAGAAGGAGGATGTTTTTGACAAGCATGTAGATATGGGAGATTCATAGAATTATGCCATTATCAGTATTAATAAGAGAAAAATAAGAAGACAAGAATTATTCAATACTGCTACGATAATTAAGAATGCCATAGAATAGAATGACTTTGTAGATACTATGTTTGTACTATGTTGCAAAAAAAGAGTTTCATGATATTATCATTGACACCATTAAGCAAAAGAGGTAATTGATAAGAGAATCTATTGTATCTAATGCTTTGGATGCAATCTTGATTGAAAAAGAAGAATAAGAATTGGTAAAATGTTATATCAATCGAAAGGTACAATTTGATTTGGATGAATATAAAGATGATGACAAGGACCTTGGACACTATACGAGAGCACATTGGGCTTGAGCCACTTTAGAAACTTTAGTAAAAATGGGAGAGTAAGTAGATCCAATAGTTGTTCTTATTGACCATAGATTTGAAATTAATATTATGTAAAAGAAATCTACGAATGTGGGAGGTGGTCCATTGATATTGACCATGGTTGGATGATTTGGACAGTAAATAATACGTGAAGAGATCTTTATGGTGCTTGTCTTGATGTGAAGGTAAAAATTAGAGATGTAACTATTGAACAACATTTGTTTATTCAAGATACTACCTCATATCCAATGATTTTTGGTTAACTATATATTACAATTGTGAGAATGGAAACTAAGATTTTGGATGATGGATCATCATATGCCTATATTAAAAGTCAAAATAGAAAAAATCTAGTGTAATTTCTAACTATATATATAAACCATAAGCGCAATTGGAATTATCTATGGAATAATTCATTACCAAGGATCAATGAAGAATTCAAAGATTTTTGTAGCATATAACTATAGAGGAGGAATGTAGTGGTACATCAAAGAATGTATTCTTGCATTGAAAGAAAAATATCTTTTATACATGTGTTATAAAATTATGTAGGAATGGATTTGTTGTACATACATAGCTTAATGGCTTATAAAAATAGAAGCAAAGGAGTGTGCAAAAATCTGAAAAAAGATCTAAAAAGAGTGGGTGTACTTAGATAAGATGATAAGATAGTAAGTATATATATAGAAATGAATTTAAAAGTTTTTTACAAAAAAATATGCTAAAAAAATAAGGACAAAATTGTTAAGTGGCATTGATTAAGGTGACAGGAATTTCATGAAGATATTAGAGAAGACATAGATTTCTTTACAAATAAAAAAGAAAAAAATATAGATCTTAAAAAAAAAAAATATTAGAAAGGTAGTATGACGATGATCACAACTTTAATTCTTCTTGGTACATACCGGAGGATGGACAGGTTTGGAGGGAGTAGATGTCGTATTCTAGTTTGGCTACTATGTGAAAATAATGTGTTTATATATTTAATGTATAATTTACTTAACAACATGGTGAGAGCTATATTATTAGATTTTAATTGGTTGTATAATGTGGTTAAATTATTACTTTAAAAAGACATTATTTAAAAGAATCACCATTAGAATTTGTATAATTTTATTTTCTTTTCATAGTGACTTTTGAAGTTGGTTTTATTGTTAGTAACTTTATACATTTAGAGTCACCTTTGTTAGATATTGGTGATCCTTAAAGTTTTATTTTGGTTCTTTAATTTAGTATTTAAAGCATATAATATGTAAATCTTATATGAAAAGGGATTGAAGAAGAGTTTTGGTAGCAAAAAATATAGTGAAGGCACCCATATGAATGAATGAAGATGAATGATCTAAATTTCCATTCTTATTGGTCAAAAATCATGACCAATGGGCTTCAAAGAGGCTACTTGAGGCCATATTAGGGATTAGGATTAGTCTTTTATAGGAGATTTGAACATCAAAGGCTAAATTTGATAAGTTCAGGTTTTTGGCTATAGTTATGGTGTAAATTTTGAGTCATTTGGAGTTTCTATGAAAGAGATATAAGTGCTCAAAGTCAAGGTATTAGTTTTGTACCTTCTATCACTCTTTTGGATATAACGCCTCATGTAAAAAAAATTAAAAATTAGTGACTAGAATTAGAAAAATCACTTTCTTAGCTATACTTTGCATATACTACTTGATGAATTCTAAGCTAGAATGAGGGAGATATTGGAAGTTGAAATCAACACCTCAAATCTAAGGGTAGTAAGAAATTTGAGTTACTAGTGGTTGTATTTTGAGCTATATCTTGAGGGATTTGACAAGATTCTAGCTAATTTTTTTTTAAAGTATGTATTATCATGTTATTAAATTTTATGTATAATTTTTTTAGTCTTTGGATTGTGTATTTTTGAGATATAAGATTGATAGTTTTCAAATGCTTGTAGATTAGGTTTTAGAGCACTTGATAGGATTTCAAAGATGATTGAAGATCGGTAATAGATTTTTTTTGTAGTAAAGCTTAAGAATATAATCTATATTAAATAGAAATTTGAAAAAAATTAAACATTTGGATCAAGAGATATGAATTTCCAAAATTCAAGGTAAAAATAATTTTTGTGGAAAGAAAATATTTTGAAGGATTTTATTATAATTTAAATTTTTGAATAAGATAAAAAGATTTTTGAGACATATGATATTATATATAAGCTAAAGCTAAACTCTCTATAATTAGGTATCTAGTATATTTTTAGATTACAAATCATGCCATACGACAATTGATGAATCAAGTTTTGGAGTAGTACTTGATATGTACCATCAACTATCATTAAGATGATTGAATTTTTTTTTATTATTGGTAAATTTTTCATACAATAATTCAATACATTCATCTATTTAATAAACACCTTTATTTTCTAATTATGATTATTATCTATGACTTCATACTTTTGACTTTTTAAAAGTTGATAATCTTGTGATGAAATATTTGATAAATCATTTGTCAAAGCTATATGCAACAATAAAGGCACAATTTAAGGGAGCTCAAAAACAAAAAAAAAAAGATTAATGTAGATGCCTATTGCAAAGAACAACCACAATTCAACGTAGGTAATAAGGTATGGTTATTTTGTCATAATATCAAGATTATCCGTCTTTTTCACAAGTTGAATTACCATAGGTTGGATCTTTTTCTAATAGTGAATAAGTCAATCTTATTGCTTATCAATTATATTTATTAGAGTCTATGAAGATCCACCTCCTATTTCATGTATTTTTTCTTCAGTTATATAAGACAATGAATATCTTAGGAGGAAGTTAAATGCCACCTCCTCCTATAGAAGTGAATAATAATCAAGAATTTGAAGTGAAAGAAGTCTTAGATTTAAGGCACTACCAAAATAGGTTGGAATATCTTATTTATTGGCATGGATATGATATTAATAAATATACATGGAAGCCAATAAAGAATCTTATAAATACAATAAAGAGAGTTGAAACTTTTCATTGATGACATCTATTAAAATCAAGATGAAGAATAACAAATTTTTACTATAAAAGAAACAAGATCAAAGGAAGATAACACTTGGCTTTCTATCATTCTTTTTAGCTTCCATATAATTATGATGCTAAGGAGATGGAGAACCAACAATTAGCAGATTTATCTCAAAAACTTTTATTTGCTGACTTATTAAATAAGATATTATAATTATTACAATCTTTAAGACGATGTAATTAAAATAAAGATCCTGAAGAATGAAAAATCATTTTTTGAATAGATGGTAAGATACAACATGTTTGGTATCATGACATTAGAAGAGATTTTCAATGTTTGGTGATTTTATTAAACGTAGGAATAAATTTTGATAATATTTCAAATATTTTATTTAATCAAAGTTATGAAGGCCTCAACAATGACCAAATAATAGGGTGATTATCTTGCCCTAGTATAGAAAACTACCGATGGCTGAGAGGACCTATCAACCATCTTCAAAGAGAACAAAGATCAGAGTATGTAGCAAATATAATTTATTGTATCTTGGATTTCATCAACTTATGATTATTGCTTCTTCTGGAACTAATTCCTAGAAGTCATGATTATACATAGGTAACATCACAGATAAATATATGTACTCTAATAAATACCTACATGATTAGGTAGAAGTAAGTAAAAGTAGATTAAAGTAGGTTAATTTCATAATACCTTCTAGAGAAGCTGTCACGGCCATAATCATGTAAGCTAATAATTACATAGGTAGAAGTAAGTAAAAGTAGATAAAAGTAAGTTAATTCTATAATATTTAATATAGAAGCTTTCTAAAAACTTCCTAGATGCTGCTTTGACTTCATAGGTGTCTTTAATTGACTTTTTGGATTAGAAACGTGGTCAACAAGTTGGCCATGTGCCACACATGTTGTTAGCTTGAAGATCAAGTTAACTATGTGGCCCACACGTAGAAAAACTTGCCTTGTAAGTCAAGGCATGTATCCTACAAAGTCAACACATATTGGAGGTCCTATAGAACGTCGCCACGTAGCCCCTAGTTAGATAGTATATATGGAGACAAGAGTGAAGGCTTCTTCACTCTTGTCAACTCCTTTCTTGCTTCTAGTCCAGGTTCAAGAGTCTTTAGTTTCTTGTCTTGTGGCAATAGCCATTCCAGTTTCCTTTTAATATACCTACTTATTTATATTTTGACTTATTATATCGAGATAGCCTTTTGGTGTATATTTTCCCTCATCGAGTCTTTGTCCTTGACAGATTGACAAGAGTACACTTACAATATCAGAGCTTTGTTTTTTCTTGAGTAAGAGTGGATTACCCCTTTCTCTTGACAAGACATAAGTGTATTAGAAGTTTGCAGATTACCTACTTCTAAACTGATATTGTTCTTAGTATCTTCTTTGTTATCAAGTCTTTCTTTTCTTTTGTCTTGAGCAATATCAAACAAATTTTTCTTCTTAGTGTCATTATGGCAGAGCTTGTTGAAATGAAGAGTGCAATGGCACAAATGCAAGAGCAAATGAGGGAGTTAATGCTTGCGATGCATCAACTCAATTCACCAATACAGGAAAGAACAAGAATAGCAGAAAGTGGAGATATAGAGATGATCGGAGCTGCTTCAGCATCTACAACAAATCACGTTCCTTCTCCAATTGTACAACACCCTATAAGCACTAGAGAACCAAGAATTGCCTTACCTAAGAAATTTGATGGTACGAGATCAAAGTTTCGAGGGTTCATCAATCAAGTACAATTGGCAATTGAACTTCAACCGCAAAGCTATCCAACTCCAGGATCACAAGTCAGGTTTATTGACACTCTACTTTCTGGTTCTGCATTATCGTGGTTTTCGTCTTTTCTTGAACAACGAAATCCAATATTGGATAATTTGGAAGCTTTTTTGGCGGAGTTTCGATCTATGTATGGTGAACACGATGCAACTCGTGTTGCAACAAATAAGATCCGAATTCTGCGACAAGGAAATCGCTCAGTAATAGTATATGCTTCACAATTTCGACAACTTGCAATTGACATCAAGTGGGATGATGCTGCACTCATTAGTCAATTTCTTTATGGATTGCAATACGAAGTAAAGAAATTGATGCTCAACTTACCTGATCCTCAAACTTTGAGTCAAGCAATCGATTTTGCGGTAAAATGTGATAATCGACTTTTTGAATTTCGATCTGAGAATCATTCACGGGAACCTCAACGTTATTACTCAATGGCAACATCAACATCTTTGCCAAAAGTACATTCGGAAGTAGAAGACATGCAAATTGACGCGGTACGTTTTAAACCTCTAACTGAGCAAGAAAAGATTCGTCGTCGTCAAGAAGGATTATGTTTATATTGCGGAGAACCTAAGCACACTGCTCAACATTGTCCAAAGAAACGATGCAACTATAAAATGAGAGGTACGACGGTCAAAGAAGACAACATGTCAGAAAACGGATTTGTCCAGCTACAATAGGGACCGTGCAGCTGGAACCTTGTACAATTCCTAATGAAGGTCCTATCCTTTCCTCAGAACCCTCTCTTGTTTTATAATAGACTTATATTTAGGACCTAAGAATTACAAAGCCTCTACTTTATTAGATTCGGGAGCCTCAACATGTTTTTTAGATGAACAATTTGTTAAAAGTCGTAAAATACCCTTTGTACAGAAACCTAAACCAGTACATGTAGAAGTCATAGATGGTCGTCCCTTGTCTTCTGGAGATGTCACTCATGAAACTCATCCTATAAAAGTAACAATAGACGGTCATGATAGCTACATAGCTTTTAACATAATTAAATCCCCGTCTAATCCAGTTATTTTAGGTTTATCCTGGCTAGAAAAATATAACCCTCGAATAGATTGGAATTCGAGTAAACTTGACTTTTCCCAGAGCGCTATTAATAGTTCTACCAACCAAGTAAAAAATTATAAGTCTAATATAGTAAAACTCGTACTGATAGGTGCAAAAGCATTTATACACGCAGCAAAAGAAGGATCAACTTTTACTATTTATGCTGCACTTATTTCTGAAAACGTAAAGACTTCAAGTGGCATTCCAAGTCAATATCAGGAGTATCAAGACGTTTTTGAGAAAAAAAATGCAGATATTCTTCCTGAGCATCGTCCATATGATTGTTCAATCGACCTCAAGGAAGGAACTCAGCCACCATTTGGACCAATTTACAGTTTATCGCAAGATGAGATGGCTGAACTCAAGATATATATTGACGAGAATTTAGTGAAGAATTTCATACGCCATTCAAAATGTCCAGCAGGAGCTCCAATTCTATTCGTAAAGAAAAAAGATGGATCTTTACGAATGTGTGTTGATTATCGAGGACTCAACAAGATCACAATCAAGAACAAATGATGGTCTCATGATGGATTCTAAGAAAGTCCAAACAATCATGGATTGGAAGATTCCAAGGACAGTAAGAGATGTCCAATGTTTCTTGGGATTTGCCAATTACTATCGGATCTTCATCAAAGATTTCTCACGAGTTGCAGCTCCACTTACACGCTTGACTAGTAGAGATAAATTCCAATGGAATCAAGAAGCGGAAGCAGCATTTGAAGCCTTGAAGACATCGTTTGTCTCTGCACCAGTCTTATATCGTGTTGATTTTTCCAAGGCATTTTTTATGGAAACAAATGCATCAGATATTGCCTTGGATGCAGTTTTATCACAAATGGGAACAGATGACAAACTTCATCCGATAGCTTTTCATTCAAGAAAATTCTCAGCAGTCGAGATCAATTATGAGATCCACGATAAAGAACTTCTTGCGATCGTGGATTCCTTTCAAGAATGGCGTCATTATCTAGAAGGCGCTTCTAGTCCAGTCACTGTGTATACAGATCACAAAAACCTCGAGTATTTCATGTTAGCATGCATGTTGAATCGTCGTCAAGCTCGTTGGAGTATGTCTTTGTCAAGATTCGAGTTCATTATCACTTATCGGCCAGGAAAACAACAAGGTTTATCCGATGCCCTATCTAGACGTTCTTATTTTGCACCAAAAGAAGGAGATGTAGCTTTTGAGCAACAAAGAACGGTCCTCTTGAAACCGGAGCAATTTCATCTCCGAGCAATGAAATCAACATTGACTGTTGATTCAACTTTTCTCAAGCAAATCCAGTCCACTATGTCCTCAGACCCTCTTGTTTATGATATCGAGAATAATTCTTCTAAGTCTCATGATCCTTCTAAGTTCGAGTTCAAGAATAATCTATTATATTTTGAAGGACGCCTATATGTTCCAGAAGGAGAAGCATGTTTACGTGTTTTTCAAGCACATCATGACTTTCCAGCAGCAGGGCACTTTGGATATAATAAGACTTTGGAACTCATATCAAGAGATTTTTGGTGGCCTCAAATGTGGAAGTCAATCAAAGACTTTGTACAATCATGTAATATTTGTTCAAGATCAAAAACTCCTCGTCATCGACCTTACGGACTTCTTCAGCCATTACCTATACCAGAACAACCATGGTCTTCTGTTTCTATGGATTTCATCACAGATCTTCCAAGCTCAAGATCTTATGATTTTATATTTGTGATAGTAGATCGTTTCACCAAGATGGCACATTTTGTGCCATGTACAAAATCTATCACAGGTGAAGAAACAGCTAAGCTTTTCATTGATAATATCTATCGCTATCATGGATTACCTAAAGATATCATATCGGATAGGAGAACTCAATTTGTGTCAAGATTTTGGAGGACCCTTTTCAAGATTTTAAAAGTGGACATAAAGCTATCTTCGGCTTTCCATCCTCAAACTGATGGACAAACAGAGCACGTAAACCAAGTCTTGGAGCAATATTTAAGGTGTACTATCAACTACCAACAAGATGATTGGACAACCCTTCTGCCATTGGCAGAGTTTGCTTATAATAATACGGTACATTCTTCCACGCAACAAACACCTTTCTTTGCCAATTATGGCTATCATCCACGATTTGATACTTTTGATTTTTTAAAAGTTGATAATCCTGCAGCAGAAGATATGGCAAATCAGTTGTCAGAGTTACATGCAATAATGAAGACGCAATTGAAGGAAGCTCAAGAACGACAAAAGATAAACGCAGATGTATATCGTAAGGAACAACCACAAATCAACGTGGGTGATAAGGTATGGCTACTTCGTCGCAATATCAAGACTACTCGACCTTGTGACAAGTTAGACTATCGTAGGCTTGGCCCCTTTTCTGTTTCTGAACAGATCAACCCAGTTGCATATCGGTTATATCTACCGGAGTCAATGAAGATCCATCCTGTATTCCACGTGTCTCTTCTTGAACCATATAAGACAGTGGATATACAAGGAAGAAGACAAATGCCACCGCCTCCTATAGAAGTAGATAATAATGAAGAATTTGAGGTGGAAGAGATATTAGACTCAAGGCGGCGCCGAAATAAGCTGGAATATCTTGTTCATTAGCGCGGATATGATATTAGTGAACGCACATGGGAGCCATCCAGGAATCTAGGAAATGCATCAGCTAAAGTCAAAGTTTTTCATCAACGACATCCCTCAAAACCAAGATGAAAATCTCTCTTATAAAAGAGACAAGATTGAGGCAAGATAACATTCAATTTCCTATCCTTATTTGTAACTTCTTTGCATTTGTGACGCTAATTAGATGGAGAGCCAACAACCAGCGGATTCAACTCAAGAACCTTCGTTTGCTGACCTGTCGGACGAGACATTACGATTGTCACAACCTTCAAGACGACGCAATCCAGATGAAGATCTTCAAGAACGACATGTTCTTCCTCAAACAGATGGTGAGATACAACGCGTTTGGTATCACGATTTGGGAAGGGACTCTCGATGTTTGGTGATTTTGCTAGAGGTAGGAACAACTCCTGATGGTGTTCCGAATATTCTATTCGAAGGAAGTTACGAAGGCCTCAAAAATGATCAAATAACTGGGTGGTCTTCCCGCCCTGGTATGGGACACTACCGATGGTTGAGAGGCCCTATCAATCATCTTCGAAGAGAACAGAGATCAGAGTATGTGGCGAATACAATTCGTCGCATCATAGATTTCCTCAACATATGATGACCGCTCCTCATGGAACTCGACTCTAGAAAGGGGGGTAGTGTCACGGCCATAATCATATAAGCTAATAATTACATAGGTAGAAGTAAGTAAAAGTAGATAAAAGTCAGTTGATTCTATAATATTTAATATAAAAGCTTCCTAGAAACTTCCTAGACACTGCTTTGACTTCATAGGTGTCTTTAATTGATTTTTTGGATTAGAAACGTGGTCAACAAGTTGGCCATGTGCCACACATGTTGTTAGCTTGAAGATCAAGCTAATTATGTGGCCCACACGTAGAAAAACTTGCCTTGTAAGTCAAGGCATGTGTCCTACAAAGTCAACACATATTGAAGGTCCTATAGAACGTCGCCACGTAGCCCCTAGTTAGATAGTATATATAGAGACAAGAGTGAAGGCTTCTTCACTTTTATCAACTCTTTTCTTGCTTCTAGTCCAGGTTCAAGAGTCTATAGTTTCTTGTCTTGTGGCAATAGCCATTTCAGTTTCCTTTTAATATACCTACTTGTTTATATTTTGACTTATTATATCGAGATAGCCTTTTGGTGTATATTTTCCCTCATCGAGTCTTTGTCCTTGACAGAAGCTTCTTAAAAGCTTTATGGATGTTGCTTTGACTTTACATGTATTTGTAGTTGATTGATAGATTAGAAATTTGGTCAACAAATTAATCACGTTGGCGTACTGTAAATGCTTATAGTATGTAAAAATTAGCTAAAACATATCATATGTTGATAAATCTAGATGTATGTTAGAGTGTCTAGTAGATTAAATTAAAAGGAGTTGGTATAAGAAACTTTACTTTGTTTCTTTACTTATTTTGATTTTGACATTAAAAATATATATATATATATATATATATAGGACCTCAATGTTTAGTATGAAGCCTTGGAAGAAGGTAGAAGCCTAAGGATGAAAATCTAAACTAATAGGAGGCTAATTGAGAGGGATGAAAGCAAGGCATGGTCAGATGAAGGCAAAGAATGGAAAACTTCATCCCTATTAGTCAAAGGCCATGCCCAATGGGCTTCAAGGAGGCTGTCCGAGGCCTTATTAGGGATTAGGGTTCTTCTTTCGAGGGCATTTGGTGATTAGAAGCTAGGGTTGTAAAGTTTAGGGTTTGGAAAAAAATTTGTGTACAAAAATTAGAGGATTTGGAATTAGGGTGAAAAAGTTATAAATGTTTGAAGTTAAGGTGTTTATTTAAGACATACTGTTACTCTTTTGAGAGTACGAGGAGTTTTACAACAGCTTTTGAAGATCGGAAGGTGCGACTGGAACGGCGATTTCAAGGCCTACATCTTTTACAAAAGAAGTATTGCTTTTGGAGTTCAAATGAAGGATTTATAAGGAGTTGAAGGCGACGCTTCCAAATCAAAAGCAGTAAGTAAGAGGGTTTATTTGTAGTAATGGTTGAAGCGATAACTTGAGTTTTTGGCCGAATTTTTGGCTCAAACTTATTGGACAATGTAAAATTTTGTGTTAAGAAGCTATAAATACAAATTTTGTGGCATTTGAGCTTATATTTTGTGAGATATGAAGAAAATTGCATGTAGATGTATAAAGATAAGGGTTTGAAGCGGCTGTTAGGGATTTCAAGATATCTCAAGATTTGCAATGAATTTGCGGTTGAAAAAGTTTGTAGAAGTTAATAAAAATACATCAATACCTCATGTAAAATTTGAGTTTATATGGGCGGTCAGATTAGGAGATATGAGGTGTTGAAGTTTGGGAAAATCTCCACATAAGAATAAACAAGGTTTTAGAAGATTTTATCATATTTTGGAAGTTGTGGGTTACTTGAGGATTGTGTATTTGGTGTAATTACTCAAAAAGGGAAAAATTATATATAAAATTAGAGCTTCCCTTATTTTCAAGCTTGATTGAATAATTAGTGACAGCCAGAAGCCCAACGTTTTCTTGAGGCAAACTCTCTCTACCTCGACAATATATTGGTAGCTTGGAAAACAAGCTAATTATATGGTGTACATATAAAAAACTTGCCTTGCAAGTTAACATACATATCTTACAAAATCAACATGTTTTAGAGGTCATCTAGAACTTTGCTATGTCACTCCTAGATAAGAGTATATATAGAGGTAAGAATGAAATCTTCTTCACTCTTGTCAATGCATTTTGAATCCTTAGTCTTGTTTCAAGACTTTCTAGTCTTCTTGTTTTTAGCAATAGCCATTTGAGTTCAATTTTATATCATCTTTGAGTGACTTTTTAGTTCTTTTTAGTACCATAAAAATATATTAAGGATTTCTTTCTTTAAGATTCATGTCCTTGACAATTATGTCTTTAATACATTAATTAATTAATTTTATTAGCTTCATAATAGTACTTGTAACCATCACTACTTTCATGGACATACTTATGTAATCAAGTAATTATATATATAAATAGATAGAAGTAAGTAAAAGTAAGTAAAAGTAACTTAATTATATAATATTTGCTATAGAAGCTTCTTAGAAGCTTTATAGATGCTGCTTTGACTTTATAGGTGTGTTTAATTGACTTTTTGGAGTAAAAACGTGGTCAACAAGTTGGCCATGTGCCTCATATGTTGTTAGCTTGAAGACTAAACTAACTATGTGGCCCACACGTAGAAAAACTTGCCTTATAAGTTAAGGCATGAGTCGTACAAAGTCAACACATATTAGAGGTCTTATAGAACATCGCCACGTAGTTCCTAGTTAGATAGTATATATAGAGACAAGAGTGAAGCCTTCTTCACTCTTGTCAACTCTTTTCTTGCTTCTAGTCTAGTTTCAAGGATCTCTAGTTTTCTTGGCTTTTAGCAATAGCCATTCCAATTTCTTTCTTAATATACATATCAAGTTATTTTTATTTTGTCATCTTTTTTTGAGAGAAGTCTCACTTATTTATTTATTTTTATCATGTTCTTGTCTTTGATAGATTGACAAGAGTACACTTACAATATCAGAGCTTTGTCTAATCTTGATTAAGATTGGATTACCCCTTTCTCTTGATAAGACATAAGCATATTAGAAGTTGCAGATTACCCTCTTCTAAACTGATATTGTCCTTCGTATTTTCTTAGTTCTCAAGTCCTTTCTTCTATTTGTCTTGAGTGATATTAGACATCTTCTCTTTTCTAAGTGTTATCATAGCAGAACTTGCTGAAATGAAGAGTGCAATGGCATAAATGCACGAGCAATTGAGGGAATTAATGCTTGTGATGTATCAACTCAATTTATGACTACAAGGAGCAATAAGATTGGCAGAAAGTGTAGATATAGAAGTGATTGGAGCTACTTCAATATCTGTACCAAATCATATCCCTTTTCCTATGGTAGAATGCCTTTCCAATGTTAGAGAACCAAGAATTACCCTACCCAAGAAGTTTGATGGCATTAGATGAAAGTTTAGAGGATTTATCAATTAAGTAAAATTTATGATTGAACTTCAATCCTAAAGCTATCCATCTCCAGGATCGCAAGTTAGATTTTGTTGGTATGCTTCTTTCAAGTCCAATATTATCATGGTTTTCATCTTTTCTTGAACGACGAGTTCCAATATTGGATAATCTAGAGGCTTTTTTGGTGGAGTTTTGATCCATATATGGAGAACATGATATAATTCGTGTTACAATCAATAAGATCCGTACTTTGCAATAAGATAATCGATTAGTAATGTTATATGCTTCACAATTTTGACAACTTGCAACTAATATCAAGTGGAATAATGCTACACTTATTAGCCAATTTTTCTACAGATTACAATATGAGGTAAAAAAATTAATGCTCAACTTACTTGATCGTCAAACATTGAGTCAAGCAATTGACTTTGTTGTGAAGTGTGACAATCGTCTTCTTGAATTTCGATATGAGAGCTGTACAAGTGAACCTCAACGTTACTACAATTCAATGGCAATACCAACATCTCTTCAACACATACATTTGAAAGTAGAGGATATGTAAATTGATGCGGTACGTTTCAAATCTCTTATTGAGCAAGAAAAGACTCGTCGTTGTCAAGAAGGATTTTACTTATATTAAAGAGAACCTAAGCACATTGTTCTACATTGCCCAAAGAAGTGATGCAACTATAAAATGAAGAGTACGGTAATAAAAGAAGATAGTATGTCAAAAAATGAATTTGTCTAGCTACAATAGGAATCGTGTGGCTGGAACCTTGTACAATGCATAGTGAAGGTCCTATCCTCTCCTTAGAACCCTCTCCATATTTTACGATAAATATTATTCTAAGACCTAAACATCACGAAGCCTCTGCTTTGCTAGATTCAGGAGCCTCAGCATGTTTCTTACATGAAGAATTTGCTAAAAGACATAACATATTTTTAGTGAAGAAAGTAAACCTGTTCATGTAGAAATCATAGATGGTCATCCATTATCTTCAGGAGATGTTACTCATGAAATTCTTCTTATAGAAATAGCAACTAATGGTCATAGTAACTTTGTAATATTTAATATCATTAGATCTCCTTCTAATCCAATTATTTTAGGTTTATCATGGCTAGAAAATTATAATCCTAAAATAGATTGGACTTTTCATAGTCTTGAATTTTTTAAAAGTATAAATAAGAGCATAGTTAATTAAGTAGAAAGTTATAAGTCTAGTATAATTAAATCTATATTTGTAGATGTAAGAGCTTTCTTGCATGCTATAAAAGAAGAATCACCTTGTGTCATTTATGCTACACCTGTTTCTATTGGTGGAAAGACTTCAAGTAGCATTCTAAGCTAATATCAAGATTTTCAAGATGTATTTGAGAAGAAGAATGCAGATACTCTTCCGGAACATCATTCCTATGATTGCTCAATTGACCTTCAAGAAGGAGCACAACTGCCATTTGGACCAATCTACAATTTATCTCAAAATGAGTTGGCTGAATTCAAGGAATATATTGAAGAAAATTTGGCCAAGAATTTCATACGCCATTCCAAATCTCCAACAAGAACTCCAATTTTATTCGTAAAGAAAAAAGACAGATCATTACAAATGTGTGTCGATTATCGAGGATTCAACATAATCATTATAAAAAATAGGTATCCACTACCTTTGATATTTGGATGCCTCGATTAATTGATTCAAGCTAAGATCTATACAAAAATAGATCTATACAAAGATAGATCTATGAGGAGCATACAATCTAGTATGCACCAAAGAAGGAGATGAATAGAAGACTGCATTTCGAACAAGGCATGGATATATCGAATACAACGTCATGCCTTTCTGTAGAATAAGTAGTTATTTGCTGAATTGTAGATACTTAGTTTATAGTGTAAACAGGAATAGATGACTGTTGAAAAGGTAGTTCAGTAGATAAAATGGATGAATAGTTAGGAAAAGCAGTTTTTATTAAAGATGTAGCAGTTGGTATCTCGTGGTAGCATAAGGAGGATGGGAGAGAGGAAGTAAGGGCCAGACTGTGATAGTAAGAGCCGGGGTAAGCTTGGTGCTACCTCTTTTCTTTTGTTTGTTATTTTCTTTGAATAAGAAGATTAAGAGTTTCTGAATATTGTGAAAGTGAATTATGGAATGGAAGTATGATTGTCATTAAATGGAAAGAAGAAAGATTGAATGCTGAAATTTGATTGTAGTTCAGCAGAGAGAATGAGTCTGTATTTGTGTAAAATATTGTAATGTGAAAGCAGTTAATGGTGAAGAACTCCAGAGTTTGGATTATAGTATGATTATGTCCTATCATTTAGGATAGTACGGGATTACACGTTGTTGTTATCGGTGATGGTGGAGTATTATTAGGAAGTGGAAAGCATTGTAGTGTTTCCTGGGTGTTTTAAGTAGTGCGGAATACAATTAATTGTGTGACCCTAACGTATAAGCTCATGCGGTATTCTGTCCTTGTGTTTGAATTCTCCTACAGAGGTTTACTCTGATTAGATTAATTAGAGTAAGTAAAACGACAATCACATTTTGGCGCCGCTGCCGGGGAAATTGATAATAACATGGAGTGTTAGGTATTAACTGCCGGTTGAAGTAGATGGAAAATAGGTAGCAGTCGTAGAAGAATATAATGAAAGAGTATGGTTATTAAGAATGAGAACTTAACAATAAAGAAAATACGGCAGTCAAGAGAAAGAATAGAGAGATCGCAAGCAAAAAATTTGTTGCAAAACGAGCAACAAAAAAAGTTAAAAAGGAATCATAGACAAAGCTGGATTAAGCCATGGTTGCATGCCTGTCGTCATATTCGAGCATACCCAGAAGCTAATCGATATCTAATATTTCAGAAGTATATACCGTTAGAAAAATTGCCAAGAGCACTTGCGGAAAATTTGGTCAATAGGCCAGGGTTTCTTCTGAGACCGTTAACTGAGAGTGGAGGAATCACAAAAGAGTTGGGTACTCCATTGGGTATGTTTCCAATAGCGGAAACTACTGATTCTGTCAAAACTGGTTCCATAGAGTGGCATAAATTATTGGTCAATAAGGGCCAATTCAGTGTGTTTCAAAATCCGTCATTTTGAGTGATCGCACAACTAGCGTGGCTCCATTACCTACCTTTAGGGGCTTTCCAGGTGCGGATCCAGATCAACATTTATCGCAGTTTTTGACAGCATGTGTCGCCAATAATGGGAGAACTGAGGATATTTGGTTACGATGGTTACCAGCAACCTTAAAGGATACGACATTTGAATGGTATAACCGTCAACCAGTTGGTCAATTTTTGAACTGGGAAGCATTGAAGAATGCATTTTTGACCCGTTTTTGACCAATTGGTTTTGAAGACCGTCTTTGAGGAAGGTTAATGAACAACAAAATGATCCTAAGAGAGGCGGTGGAATTGTACTATGGTCGAGTGGCTGATATACTTAGTAAGTGGCTGAACCACCAAATGCTGGAGGCATTTATATTATCTATATTAATAAATGGTTTGCACTCACAAGAGCTAAAAATGTTTGTAAAAGAAGCTCAACCAGTTACGGTATTTGCATCCCTTGATAGAGCCAAGGTTTGGGAGGAATGCTATTATTATCAGTTTTTAATTGTGAGTGCCACGATGATACTAGTTCAAAGCAATTATCAATATCCGGCTTTGAACGAATCAGTGGATAGTTATCCACAGATGATCGAAACAGTGGCCCATTCAAGTGCCAATACTCAGGGGCCAGTTAATGTTACCCCATTGCAAGCTTTACCATCGCAAGTCACAACAGCGTATGCTCCATATTTTCCATATCAAACACAAGAGTCAACTTTGGCAGAAAAACAAATAATACCAGCTTCAAAAGATTCCAATGAAGCCTTATTATTAAACTTGACGAAGAAAATGAAAGAAATGGCCGTTAATATGGCCAAAGATAAGGAGAAGAGGCAAAAGCCAACTAATACTAGAACCAATGTATGGTGCAGTAATTGTCAGGGCCACGGTCATTTGGTAACGGAATGTCCGTCACCGTCACAAGTGTTGGGTAAATGTACATTTTGTGGAGGCAAGCTTTTAATCGCTAATTGTTGGAATTTGCAAAGACAACAACAATTCAGTAATCCGACCATGATTCCACCAACTCCATGGGATGTCAATCAAGTTCAAACAGGAAATACGTTTGGATGGCATGAAAATCGATCTAACCGACAAAATTGAGCAGTCAATCATTTTCAGAATTCCACTTATAATTAGGGGTTTGTATCAAATCCTCAAAACTATGGTAAGGAGCAGCATGGATATCAGCCATATGCTCCATCGATGCCATTGAACCAAGTACAACCGGGACAACCAAGATCATTTTCTCAACCTATATGGAACAAATCTAGTAGGTATATACCGGTGGAGACACCCAATATGCCTGATAGGGGTGTAAAAAGGCCATTGCGTTGTTTCCGTTGTAGACAGATTGGTCATTATGCCAATGAATGTCTCAATCCAAGAGCCAGTGACGATTATGCGCTAGTTTGTGGGAATTGCAAGCAGTCAGGGCATACGTATCAGCAATGTAATGCTCCATTCAATTTCAATAATCGCGATCAGCAGATCCAGAGTCCAGAAAAAATGGAGGAGATAAATCGAGGTCCTTAAGAGTCTCCAGTAAATCGGATGGAATGTGTCCATACCGTTCTTACTAGGAGTCAGCAAAAAAGGAAAGGCTCAATTAAACATTTGGAAGATCCTAAAGCGAAGGGCCAATCACATCGAATTACGGATCCATCTCATTCAGGTCCTGACATTGGAAAAGTCTTGAGCCCTGATTTGGTTGCGAGGCCCAATGAGGTTCCAATTACGGAGTCTTCAGTTTCATCTCAAGCCGGTCTGTTCCCACCGCAGTTCCAAGAAGCATCATATCCGTTGAAAGATCCCCTTGGAAAAGGTAGTCCCAAGGAAGCTCAAGCTGCTGTTGCAATTCCAAGTCCAGGGCGACAGAATAATTTACCTCACGGAGTTAAACTCAAATCCATGAAACGGAAGAAGGCATTGGAAATTACCCTAAATATGGAACCCTACAACATTTTAAAGGATTTGAATGCTATTCGGCCTTCAATTTCTATGAAGCAACTTCTAGCAGTTGCACCAGAGTGTCGTTCCACCTTGAATTCATCCCTAACAAGACATCGGCATCGTAATATGGAAGTTTGTGAAGTTAGTTTGAACCCTGATCCAGGCGCACCAACCATTGATGTTTTGATTGATGGTGTTCTGATCTCTGGCATCCAAGTAGATGGAGGTTCCAGCGTCAATTTAATGAATGCTGATACAATGGATGCTTTAGATCTGAAACAATTAGTCCCCACGACATTGGTATTACGGATGGCAGATCATAGCTAAGTTAAGCCAATGGGTATTTTATGGAGTGTTTAAACTATAATTGCAGGTATTGCATATGAAATTGACTACATTATCTTTCGCTTATAACGTTCGACTTTATGATACCCTATTTTATTGGGACGACCTTGGCTGTATCAAGCAAAGACCAAGAACGATTGGGATCGGGGTACTTTGATAATTGGTAAGGGCGTAGATAAAATGGTGTTACAAATGTACCCAGTACACTATCACGGGGAGTCTTAGTTGCTAGTATCTGAATTAACGTCGGACGAAGAGCTTAGCTCCGAGGATGACATAGAAGTATCGAGTACGGAGGCCAATGTGGAGGCAGCACAACACCTTGAGGTGGTGTACCAATGTGGAGGTCCGGGGGAGTACTTGATATACTCGAAGGATTCGGAAAACTTTGCTTATGTTAGTATTGACTGGAAACCTCGGTACAATGTGTACCATGTTAGTGCCCTCGAGACGGGATTCGTTACTTTGCATATGTCGGACATACCGAGTAACTTTAAATCACTACGAGAATTGAAATAAAGTATTGTTGCTGAACCTGTATGTCAAACTATTAACTTAGTGACCACAGTCGAACCTTGGCTAATTAAGGTCTACGAAGGTATTTAGGAACAAGAGTTGACCTATTGGACAGATTTTTTCTTACATCATAAATCCGCTTTTGCTGTGACTTATGATGATCTACAAGGTATCCCTGCTGATGTCTATAAACATCGTATCATATTGAAAGAAAACGCTAAACCGGTACGCCAGAGGCAACATTGTCTTAATCCTAAATATTTCCTTATAGTGAAGGAAGAATTGGACAAGCTTCTTGCAGTGGGTTTCATTTACCCGGTAACGAATAGTGAGTGAGTTTTTCTAATTGTGATGGTGCCGAAAAAGAATGGAAAAATCCAAATTTTTCAAGATTTCCAGAAACTTAATGCAGCCACCAAAAAAGATTCCTTTCCGTTACCATTCACGGATAGTATATTGGACGCCGTCGTCGGTCATGAATGCTATTTGTTTCTCGATGGTTTCTTCGGGTATAATCAAGTTCAAATTGTAAAAGAAGACCAGCTCAAGACAACCTTTACTATGGATTAGAGGACATTTGCTTATCGCGTGATGCCTTTTGGGTTATGTAACGCCCCAGCCACGTTCTAATGCGTGATGACTCAGACTTTTCAAGACTATCTCCGGATGTTTATGGAGATCTTTTTAGATGACTTTTGTACATTCAGTACCAGACAAGATCATCTTCATTGTTTAGGCAAATGTTTGGCTCAATGTACCAAATTTGGAATATCGTTGAATTCGGAGAAGTACCAATTTGGTGTTCCGTCTGGAAAATTATTGGGCCATATTGTTTCTAGTCGTGGTATTGCTACGGATCTTGATAAAGTGCAGCATATCATGAACTTGTCCAGACCGGAGACAGTCTCCGATGTTCGAGGGTTTGTTGGTCATGTCAGTTATTATCGACAATTTATAAGTTCGTTTGCGGTTATTTGTCAACCTTTAACGAACTTACTAAAGAAACCTCCGTCCGATGGTACTAGTCCCCTCTGGACCAAGGAGTGTACCGTAGCCTTCGATGTCTTAAAGTCAAAATTGGTTTCTGCACCAATATTGGTGGCTCCTTGTTGAACAAAGCCATTTCATGTGTATGTTGATGCATCCAATGCTGCTATTGGCTCAGTGTTAAGCCAGAAGGATGATAAGGGATTAGATCATCCCATATATTATGCCAATCGACAATTGGTGGCTGTCGAATGCAACTATACTACTACTGAACGAGAGGCGTTGGGTATGATATACTCGGTTGATGAAATTGGAGGAATTGGATGAAATATGGGCTGTCGCTCTATTCCACATGGAAGCCACTCAAAAATGGAGGAAGAGTTACTATGATAGTAAATTACGGCCGAAGTGTTTTATGCCCAATGATTTGGTATTGCTGTATGACAGCCGATTCAATCATTTTCTGGAAAAATTTCAAGTTCACCGGCATGGGCCATATTGCGTAATTGAAGGATTTTCCAATGGGTCTATTCAATTGGAGGATTTCATGGGCCATCGTTTCAGTACATGCATTAATGGAAATCGTTTACGGTTATATAATACCTAAAACCCGGGACGGATTTTATTTCATTTGAGGGGAGGGGACTTTGAATGGACTCAAGAGGGACCTAATTATGGTATAAGGCGTAGAGGCGGCTGCAAGGATATTTAGTAATCACTATTGTGTCAAATGTGAAGGAAGTGAGAAATGGACAATATAGATACCATGTTGTCGTTCTCATCACTAGGTAATAGAATAGGAGTGGGGCTCTTATTAAGGGTTATTCTATAGTGTTATATTCTGTTGTTGCTTATTTTATTTCATTTTAGTGTTTCGGGCATACTGGAGAGTCGCATTGACGGTTAGGACCTGTAAGCGTTTGAGTCATGGCGATTGAAAGTACCAAGAGAGTTGTAGACAGAGATGAAAGTGGCCGGAATGTGAGAGCTAAACGCATAGCAAAACCACCGGCTGTGATAATCGTTACCAATATGGAGCCGATGAAGTTAGAAATCTATTGGACGTAGATAAAAATAAGAGATTTTTGGACTGCGAAGCTGTTCCAATTTTTGCACCATTTAGAGCGTTTATCATCAATCAATGTGTCATTAGTGGAGGAATTCATTAAGAATTACGATCCCGAGGATGGATCGAGTGTCGTTCAAAGGTGAATTATTGGGATTGATGAAACAATCTTGGAAAAGGTGTTGTTTCTTCCCATTGGAGAGATGGCAGTAGGAACTGATGACTCAAGCGATTTCAATCCAGGTAGATATTTCAAGGGAGGAATGTCTTTCTTTGAAAGGAGCCAAAGATGGCAGACTCAGGACGCGATTACACCAGAATATGTGGTGTTGCGGTGGAAGAGGAGAATCAAGTCCCATTATTGATAGATATCAATCAGTTGGCATTTCCAGAAGGTCGATTACCTGAAGGAGTATCTCTTAAAAATGTCATATTGAAGCACATTTCGCAAATACATTGTATGCTATGAGCATTGGATGTAGAAGACAGAAGTAAACGAGATTGGAAGGACAGTAAAAAAAGAATATCGGATCAAAATCAAAAAATTAGGGAACAAGAACTGAGGATTCAAGAAATTGAAGAAGCCAAGTTGGTCATGGAGCGGAAATTGGTTCTCTAATATGAGGCTTGGATAAAGGAAAAAGAACAGATTTCACGGATTGTGGAAGGACAACTAGACAAATTGATTCAGAATAGGAAGTCATGGGATTTGGAACGGGAGAAGTTCAAATGCCAGTTGCAAGCGAAAGTGGACAAGACTGAGTTATTGGCGATAGAGAAAGCGTTATTATGTGACCAATTGAGATGTGAAACGAGAAAAATGAGGTTTGAAATTGAAGTTTTAGAAAATGAGGTGTCAAAACTGACGAAAGAATTAACTGTGAGGAGCCAATCTCAAGTGTCGATTGAAGATGTCCTTGAAGGGATGAGTCCGTAGCAACATCAGTTGGAACTTTGCGATGCCTAGATCCTGAAACTGGAAGCTCAGGTCCATGAATTGGGAGAATACAATGAAGATTTTTTAGCCCAGTTGAGAAAGGAGTCGCTTGAAATATTGGAAGAGGATGAAGACGTACGACTAGAGCCAGAATTAGTGGAACCAATAACACATAATGTAGTAATTGATCAATTGGGTGTATCAGATAAATAGAAATTTTGGAGAAGTTTTTTTAGTTATGTATCGATTCTATGTTTGCGAGGACGCTGCACAGATGGGAGTGGGGCTATGTAAAATAAGTAGTTATTTGCTGAATTGTAGATACTTAATTTATAGTGTAAACAAGAATAGATGACTGTTGAAAAGGTAGTTCAGTAGGTAAAATGGATGAATAGTTAGGAAAAGCAGTTTTCATTAAAGATGTAGCAGTTGGTATCTCGTGGTAGCATAAGGAGGATGGGAGAGAGGAAGTAAGGGCCAGACTGTGATAGTGTGAGCCAGGATAAGCTTGGTGCTACCTCTTTTCTTTTGTTTGTTATTTTCTTTGAATAAGAAGATTAAGAGTTTCTGAATATTGTGAAAGTGAATTATGGAATGGAAGTATGATTGTCATTAAATATGAAGAAGAAAGATTGAATGCTGAAATCTTATTGTAGTTCAGCAGAGAGAATGAGTCTGTGTTTGTGTGAAATATTGTAATGTGAAGGCAGTTAATGGTGAAGAACTCCAGAGTTTGGATTATAGTATGATTATGTCCTATCATTTAGGATAGTACGGGATTACACGTTGTTGTTATCGGTGATGGTGGAGTATTATTAGGAAGTGGAAAGCATTGTAGTATTTCCTGGGTGTTTTAAGTAGTGCGAAATACAGTTAATTGTGTGATCCTAACATGTAAGCTCATGCGGTATTCTTTCCCTATGTTCAAATTCTAATATATAGGTTTACTCTGATTAGATTAGTTAGAGTAAGTAAAATGACAATCACACTTTCGGACATATAAATGCTTCGGCAACATTCCAACATCTAATGAATGATGTCTTTTGGAAGTTTTTAGATGATTTTGTTGTCTATTACCTAGAAGATGTCTTAATCTATTCTAAGAACGTAGAAGAATATGAACTTCATGTTCGTCATGTATTACAAAAACTAAGAGATGCGGGACTCTATGCCAAGATAGAAAAGTGTGTATTTTACACTACTGAAGTTGACTTCTTAGGATACATCATTTCAAATGATGGACTTATGATGGATCCAAAAAAGTTTAAACTATTATGGATTGGAAGATCTCAAAAATGGTAAGAGATGTCTAATGCTTTTTGGGATTTGCCAACTACTATCAGATCTTTATCAAAGACTTTTTTCAAGTTGCAGCTCTACTTACACATTTGACTTGTAAAGACAAACTTCAATGGAATTTAGAAGCAGAAGTAGCATTTGAAGCTTAGAAGATAGCCTTTGTTTTTGTATCAATCTTGTATCGTGTTAATTTTTCTATTCATTTTTTATGGAAACAGATATATTAGACTTTGCTTTAGCTGTTGTATTGTCATAAATGGGAATAGATAATAAACTTCATCCAATAGCTTTTCATTCCAAAAAATTTTCAACAACCAAGATTAATTATGAGATCCACGACAAAGAACTTTTTGCAATCATGGATTTGTTCCAAGAATAGCGTCATTATTTAGAAGATGCTTCTAGCCTTCTCACAATGTATATGAATTATAAGAACTTTGAATATTTTATGTCAATATGTATTTTGAATTGTCACTAAGTCCATTGGAATATATCTTTGTCAAGATTTGAATTCAAAATCACTTATCGACCACGAAAACAACAAGGTTTGTCAGATGCGCTCTCTACACGAACTTACCTTACACCAAAGGAAAGAGATGTACAATTCTCTTGAAGCTAGAGCATCTTCATCTTCGAGTAATGATATCAACACTAACTGTTGATTCAACTTTTATTAAGCAATTTTAGTCAAGTATGACTTCTGATCCTCTTATTCATGATATTAAGAGAAATCCTTCAAAGTCTCATAATACTTCCAAGTTTGAATTCAAGAAAAATCTACTATATTTTTAGGGATGCCTATATTTTTTGGAAGGTGAAGCTTAATTACGTGTTCTTCAAGCTTTTCATGACTTTCGAGCAGTAGGACATTTTGGATACAATAAAACTTTAGAAATCATATCCAAGGACTTTTGGTGGCCTCAAATGTGGAAATCAGTCAAAGATTTTGTACAATCTTGTGATGTTTGCTCAAGATCAAAAACTCCTTGTCATCAACTTTACGGACTTCTTCAACCATTACCTATTGCAGAACAACCATGGTCTTCTGTTTCTATGGATTTCATCACGGATCTTCCAATCTCAAGTTCTTATGACTCTATATTCGTGATAGTAGATTATTTTACCAAGATGGCATATTTTGTACCATGTACAAAATCTATCACAGGTGAAAAAATATCTAAGTTCTTTCTTGACAATATCTATCGCTATCTTGGATTACCTAAGGATATTATATCAGATAGGAGAACTTAATTTGTATCAAAATTTTAGTAGATTCTTTTCAAGATTCTAAAAGTGGATATAAAACTATCTTTGGTATTCCATCTTCAAACTGATAGACAAACAGAGTGAGTTAATCAACTTTTGGAGTAGTATTTCAGATGTACCATTAACTACCTACAAGATGATTGGACAACTCTTTCTATCTTATTTATGAAGAAAAAAAATGAATCTTTATAGATGTGAGTATCAAGGACTTAACAAGGACTTAACAAGCTCACCATTAAGAATATGTATCATTTATCTTTGATTTCAGGACTTCTTAACTAATTCAATCAACCAAAAATTTGTATAAAATAGATCTATAAGGAGCATATAACTTCATCTACATCAAAGAAGGAGATCAATAGAAGATTTCTTTTTGAAGTAAGTATAGACATTTCAAATATAATACCATGCTTTTGGACTCACAAACATACTAGCCACTTTTCAACATCTTATAAATGATATTTTTAAATTTTTTTGATGATTTTGTTGTCTTTTATTTAGATGATATTTTAATCTACTCTAAAAATATAAAAGAATACAAATATCATTTTTTTTAAGTATTATAAAAACTTAGAAATATAAGATTATATACTAAGATGAAAAAGTATGTATTCTATACTACTCAAATTGATTTCTTATAATAGATTATTTTCAATAAAGACCTTCTAATGAATTCCAAGAAAGTCAAAATTATTAAGAATTAGAAGATTTCAAAAATAATTAGAGATGTACAAATAATTTGAGATTTTTTAATTATTATTAAATCTTTATCAAGATTTTTTTCAAGTTGTGACTCCTCTTATAGGTTTGATTTGTAAAGAGAAACTTGAATAAATCAAAGAAGTTGAAACATCTTTTAAAGTCTTAAAGACATCATTTATTTCTATATCAATCTTATATAGTGTCAATTTCTCCAAGGCATTCTTTATGAAAATAGATGCATCAGGCTTTATTATGGATGTAATTTTATCACAAATGGGAGTAGATGACAAGATCCATTGGATAGCTTTCTATTCTAAGAAATTTTTAATAGTTGAGATTAAATATGAGATCCATAATAAAAAAAATTCTTACAATTATAGATTCATTTTAAGAATGGCATCATTATTTGGAAGACACTTTTAGTCTAGTCACCATCTATACAAATCATAAGAATGTTCAGTACTTTATGTTGGTATATATTTTGAATTGTCACCAAGTTTGTTAAAACATGTTGTCACAAATTTAGAATATTGACTGGAAATCTAAACAAGAAGCTCAAGAAGATTAGGTAAGAACTAGATTAATCAAATGGATACAAGAACAACACTAGAGAGATGAACTAGAGCTCCAAGAGATGTGTTGTCAAGATTGAGGATCCCCTTAGTCTGCGCTCCTATATATACTACAAGCTACGAAGCTTCTCAAGTAGCTTCTACAAACTAAGAAACTTCTCAAGCACTTCTACAAGTTAGGATGCTTCTCAAGCAACTTCCACAAGCTAAGAAGCTTCTCAAGCAGCTTCCACGAGCTTGAAAACTTCTCAAGTAGCTTCTACAAACTACAAAGCTTTTTAAAAATCTTCTAGAATCTTCTATAATTTTCTAACGTATGTCCTTGATATCACCCCATCCTTCCTTTAGTTTTGAGGTCTCTGAGAAGCACTCATATTATGAGTCAGTACCAATGTAAGAAGTTGAAAATTTTTCACTTAGTGTCTACAATATATTCCAATTTTTGTTCGTGTGATAAGTAGTTCATTAGTCCTTGTAACCAACGATAGTATCCTACGCCTTCAATTTCTGACCAAGTATGAACTTTCGAGTCTTCATTGTGAAAATACCCTGCAAATACTTCTTCGAGAAGATCATCGTAGGCAAGTTCTACCTCAAATACAATCACTAGCAACTTGTTACTAGGTATCCTTCGTCGTCTTTGTCATACAGGCGGTTCTTCATCTGGGGGTTGTCTTTATGAGTTACTCGATTGGGAAGACATGACTAGTATGGTATCTATCTCTTGGCTATCCTTATCAGACCAAAAAATACAAGCACTAAACATGGAAGAATGGGCTCAAGTTACAGATTTACAGTCTCTAACTATATCTTTTAGAGGTTCCTTTTCTCCCTTCTTTGTAAGGCCGAGGATTAAGAGACTTTAAGGAGAAAGAACTTTACTAAAAAACTTTCATCGAAAGGGCTTAGGTTTTTGAGGATAGCGTCGATGAAACTCTTGTATTTTTTGTGACGCATTGATAAGATTTTTCATTGGTTCCCATGTGTGTTCATTGATATTATAACCACTCCAATGCACTAGGTACTCTAATTTCTCCCACTTACGTTGCGAATCTAGTACCTTTTCTATATCGTATTCCTCATGGTTTTCAATTTCAATACTAGGTAGCAGACATTTCACTCTTTCAAAAAAAGACGACTCTCGATAAGGCTCCAACAAAGAAACATGAAAGACTCGGTGTACCTTCATAGCAGTCGATAATCTCAGACGGTATGCCATTGGATTGATTTGCTTCAAGATGACAAAAGGTCATAATCTCTGATAGTCTAATTTATCACATAACCTCCTAGTTTTGATATTCTGTTGAAGCAGCCATATTTTATTTCAAATTTTGAAAGTAGGTGCCTGTCACGGAAATAATCATGTAAGCTAGTAATTATATATACAAATAGTAGAAGTAAGTAAAAGTAGGTAAAAATAATTTAATTCTATAGTATTGAATATGGAAGCTTGTTAGAAGCTTCATAGATGCTGCTTTGACTTCATAGGTGTCTTTAATTGACTTTTTGGATTAGAAACATGGTCAATAAGTTGGCCATGTACCACACATGTTGTTAGCTTGAAGATCAAGCTAACTATGTGGCCTACACGTAGAAAAACTTGCCTTGTAAGTCAAGGCATGTGTCCTACAAAGTCAACACATATTGGAGGTCCTATAGAACATCACCACGTAGCCCTTAGTTAGATAGTATATATAGAGACAAAAGTGAAGGCTTCTTCACTTTTGTCAACTCTTTTCTTGTTTCTAGTCTAGTTTCAAGGGTCTCTAGTTTTCTTCTCTTTTGGCAATAGCCATTCTAGTTTCTCTTTCAATATATATATTTATTTATATATATTTTGTTACCTCTCTTTGAGTGAAGGCTCACTTGTCTGAATTATTTTTTCATCGAGTCCTTGTCCTTGACAGATTGATAAGAGTACACTTACAATATCAGAGCTTTGTCTAATCTTGATTAAGAATGGATTATCCCTTTTTCTTGATAAGATATAAACACATTAGAAGTTGTAAATTACCCTCTTCTAAACTGATATTGTCTTTAGTATTTTCTTTGTTCTCAAGTCCTCTCTTCTATTTGTCTTGAGTCATATTACATATCTTCTCTCTTCTAAGTGTTATCATGGCAGAACTTGTTGAAATGAAGAGTGCAATGGCACAAATGCAAGAGCAATTGAAGGAGTTAATGCTTGCGATGCATCAATTCAATTTACCACCACAAGGAGTAACAAGATTGGCAGGAAGTGAAGATATAGAAATAATTGGAGCTGCTTCAACATCTGCACTAAACCATGTCCCTTCTCTTATGGTAGAATGCCTTTCTAATGTTAGAGAACCAAGAAATACCCTATCCAAGAAGTTTGATGGCATTAGATGAAAGTTTAGAGGATTTATCAATTAAGTAAAATTTATGATTGAACTTCAATCCTAAAGCTATCCATCTCTAGGATCGCAAGTTAGATTCATTGGTATACTTCTTTCAAGTCCAATATTATCATGGTTTTCATATTTTCTTGAACGACGAGATCCAATATTGGATAATCTAGAGGTTTTTTTGGCGGAATTTTGATCCATGTATGGAGAACATGATGCAATTCGTATTGCAACCAATAAGATCCATATTTTATGACAAGGCAATTGATCAGTAACATTATATGCTTCACAATTTTGACAACTTACAACTGATATTAAGTGGAATGATGTTGCACTTATTAGCCAATTTCTCTAATGATTATAATATGAGGTAAAAAAATTTATGCTCAACTTACTTGATCCTCAAACATTGAGTCAAGCAATTGACTTTGCTGTGAAGTGCGATAATCACCTTTTTTAATTCCGATCTGAGAACCATACAAGTGGACCTCAACGTTACTATAATTCAATGGCAACACCAACACCTCTTCAACACATACATTCAGAAGTAGAGGATATGCAAATTCATGCAATATATTTCAAACCTCTTACTGAGCAAGAAAAGACTTATCGCCATCAAGAAGGATTATGTTTATATTGTGGAAAACCAAAGCACACTGTTCAACATTGTCCAAAGAAATGACGCAATCACAAAATGAGAAGTATGGCTATGAAAGAAGATAATATGTCAAAAAACGAGTTTGTCCAACTACAGTAGGGACCGTGCGGCTAGAACCTTCCACAACATCTAGTAAAGGTCCTATTCTCTCCTCAGAGCCCTCTGCTTGTTTTACAATAAATGTTATTTTAGGACCTAAACATTACAAAGTCTCTGCCTTGTTAGATTCAGGAGCCTCAGCGTGTTTTTTAGATGAAGAATTTATTAAAAGACATAGCATATCTTTAGTAAAGAAAACTAAACCTGTTCATGTAGAAGTCATAGATGGTCGTCTATTATCTTCTGGAGATATTACTCACGAAACCCTTCCTATAGAAGTAATAATCAAAGGTCATAATAGTTTTGTAGTATTTAATATCATTAGATCTCCCTCTAATCCAGTCATTTTAGGTTTATCGTGGTTAGAAAAATACAACCCTCAAATAGATTGAATTTTCCAAACTCTTACTTTCTCTAAAAGTATAACTAATAATGTAGTTAATCAAGTAGAGAGTCATAAGTCCAGTTCAATTAAATCCGTATTTATAGGTGCAAAAGCTTTCTTGCATGCTACTATGAAAGAATCACCATATATTATTTATGCCATACCCGTTTCTACTAGTGAAAAGACTTCAAGTGGCATTCCAAGCCAATATCAAGAATTTCAAGATGTATTTGAAAAAAAGAATGCGGATACACTCCCGGAACATCGTCCCTATGATTGCTCAATTGACCTTCAAGAAGGAGCACAATCGCCATTCCGACCAATCTACAGTTTATCACAAAATGAGTTGGGTGAACTCAAGGAGTATATTGAAGAAAATCTAGCTAAGAATTTCATATGCCATTCTAAATCTCCGACAAGAGCTCTAATTCTATTTGTGAAGAAAAAAGATGGATCATTGTGGATGTGTGTTGATTATCGAGGACTCAAGAAGATTACCATCAAGAACAAGTATCCACTACTTTTAATATCTGGACTTCTTGATCAGCTGAATCAAGCTAAGATCTATACAAAAATAGATCTTCAGGGAGCATATAATCTAGTACGCATCAAAGAAGGAGATGAATGGAAGACTACGTTTCGAACTAGGTATGGGCATTTTGAATACAACGTCATGCCTTTTGGACTTACAAATACACCAACAGCTTTTCAACATCTAATGAATGATGTTTTTCAAGAGTTTTTGGACGATTTTGTGGTCTGTTATCTAGATGACATCTTGATCTATTCTAAGAATCCAGAAGAATATGAACTTCATGTTCGTAGTGTGTTACAAAAATTAAGAGATGCAGGACTTTATGCCAAGATAGAAAAGTGTGTATTTGTTAGGAACATATTCCTTAGAACTTTCTAGAGAGAGGTTTCTAGAACCTTCTAGAAAACAAGCCTCTGGAACCTTCTAGAAGAGAAGCCTCTGGAACCTTTTAGAGAGAAGTTTCTAGAAGCTTCTAGAAAGGAAGTCTCTGGAACCTTCTAGAAGAGAAGTTTCTAGAAGCTTCTAGAAAGGAATCCCCTGGAACTTTCTAGAAGCTTCCTAGTTAATAAAAGTAGCTCAAGAAGTTTCTAGAACCTTCTAGAAAGGAAGCCTCTGGAACCTTCTAGAAGCTTCTTAGTTAATAGAAGTAGCTCGAGAAGCTTCCTAAGTAGGAGTATATATAGGGATCGAGGCTGAAGAGTTCTTCAGTCTCGACAACACATCTCTTGGAGTTCTAGCTCACCTTTCTGGTGTTGTCCTTGTACTCATCTGTTTAATCTAGTTCTGCCACTTCTTCTTGAACTTCTTGTTAGATTTCAAGTTTGTATTTTGTGTCCGTGACAGTTTGTCAAGACTACACTAACTTGAGATATCAGAGCTAGTTCTTTCTTAGTAGAGTGTGGATTACCCCTCTACTTGAAGGTATACTAGCATTTTTTAGAGGTTGCGGATTACCCTCCTCTAAATTGATACTTCTTCTGTTACAATATTGGAGTCTTATTCTTCTTGGAGAGAGTGGATTACCCCTCTTCTTGAAATTCTTAAGGCGTTTTATAGGTTGTGGATTACCCTCCTATAAACCAATATTGTCTCTTATAGGGTCATTTTTGTCCTTGTTTTAGAATGGCCGGAGGTCAAGACATTAGTATGACAGAAAGTTCGGAGTCTAAGTTAGATGCTATTATGAATGCCCTCGCTACATTATCACAAAGAATTGCAGAGATTGAAGGAGTCGTGGCAAGGCTTCATAATGATGGAATATCTGGGATAGCACAATCTATACTACACCAGCCTCAAATTTCGACACTTGGAGAAACAACTTTACCTCAGGTTCGACAAGAACCACTAGTTCTACAACATAAGGAGCCTCGAGTTAGCCTTCCAGATAAGTTTGATGGAACACGTTCCAAGTTTTGAGGATTCGTCAATCAAATCAGGTTGATAACAGTTTTACAGCCCGAACGATATCCAACGGAGGAGTCACGTGTTGGGCTTGTTGGAACCTTACTTACGGGTCAAGCTCTATCATGGTTTGCTCCTTTATTTGAGAAACGATCATCCATATTAAACAACTTCGAAACCTTTTTGGAAGCATTTGCGGAAGCATTTGGTGAACACGATAAGGTTCGATGGGCTACAACAAAGATCCGGTCGCTACGACAGGGGATGCGTTCTACATCAGTCTATGCTTCGGATTTCAAGCAATTAGTATGCGACATCAATTGGGATGAAGAAGCGTTGATGAGTCAATTTTATTGGGGTTTAAGAGATGATGTGAAGGATTTGCTGTTAACTCTTCCTGATCCACGAACGCTCAATGAAGCCATTAGCCAAGCTGTAAAGTGCGATAATCGCCTATTCCAACGTCGCCAAGACCAACGCTCAAGACAATATATAATTTTTCATGCTCCAACTATGTCGGCAAGCAGTGTAAATTTGCATTCAAAGGTGGAAGACATGCAAATTGATGCGGTACGTATCAAATCTCTTACTATAGAAGAAAAAAAGCGACGTATGGAAGAAAATTTACGCTTGTATTGCGGTGGAGAAGGCCACAAAGTCGGAAACTGCCCCAAAAAATAAAATCGAGGCATAGTCAAGACTAGGGGAGTATTTGTTCAGGAAAACGAGGATGCTCAGCCACAGTAGGAACCGTGCGGCTGGACAATGAAATATCCCAACAACAATCAGGTTCCTTTCTTTCTGCCCAACTTGCCCTTTGTTTTACAATCCCTCTGTTTATCGGCCTTCAAAAACTGAGAACCTTAGCACTACTAGACTCAGGAGCATCTGCTTGTTTTTTAGACGAAGAATTTGCAAACCGTCATAAGATCCTTTTAGTACAAAAATCAAAAACTGTTCATGTTGAGGTCATAGATGGGCGATCTTTATTGTTTGGTAGCATCATCCATGAATCAAAACCTATAGAAGTAACGTTTAAAGACCATAGTAGTCATATTATTTTTAATATTATTAGAACCCCATCAAATCCTATTATTCTTGGTCTTTCTTGGTTGGAAAAACATTATCCATTGATAGATTGGAGGTTGCGGAAGATGACTTTTCCCACAAAACCACCCAAGAAAAAACCTAGTAAAAAACCTCGAAAAAAGAAATCCTTATTCATTGGAGCAAGAGCGTTTATAAGATCATCTAAGGAAGGCACTCCATTTGTCATTTATGCGGCTCCAACTACCGAGGAGAAGATCTCAATAGTAAGTATACAGGAGCGATATAAAGATTTTGAAGACGTATTTCAAAAGAAGAACGCCGACATACTACCAGAACATCGACCATATGATTGTGCCATAGACTTGCAAAAAGGAGCACAACCACCTTTTGGCCCAATCTACAATCTATCGCAAACAGAGTTGGCAGAGTTACGAAAGTACATCGACGAGAATCTAGCCAAGAACTTCATTCGTCATTCAAAATCATGAGCTGGAGCACCCATCTTATTTGTGAAGAAGAAAGATGGATCATTACGGATGTGTGTGGACTATCGAGGCCTCAACAAGGTAACAAAGAAAAATCGTTATCCATTACCCTTGATTTCTAGTCTCTTAGAACAACTTGGACGTGCGAAGATCTTTACAAAAATTGATCTAAGGGGAGCTTATAATCTCGTACAAATCAAGGAAGGAGATGAGTGGAAGACAACATTCCGTACAAGGTATGGTCATTTCGAATATAATGTCATGCCTTTTGGTCTTACCAATGCTCCATCGATTTTCCAACATATGATGAATGACATCTTTCGAGAACACCTCGATGATTTTGTTGTCATCTACTTAGACGATATTCTAATATTCTCTAAAAACGAGGAAGAGCATGAGAAGCATGTTCGTTTGGTCTTGGAGAAACTACGCAAGCGAGGACTATATGCCAAATTAAAAAAGTGTTTATTTCACCAGACGGAGATGGAATTTTTGGGGTTCATTGCGACTATAGAAGGTTTAAAGATGGACCCCAAGAAAGTAGAAGCAATCATGTCTTGGGAGGTTCTGAAGACGGTTAGAGACGTACAATGCTTTCTTGGTTTTGCTAACTTCTATCGGATCTTCATCAAGAATTATTCTCAAGTTGCTGCTCCTCTCACTCGATTAACATGCAAAGATAAGTTGGAATGGGGACCTTTGGCGGAGAAGGCGTTTCAAGATTTGAAGACAGCATTTATTACAGCTCCAATTTTGGTACATCCAGACTTTACAAAGGCCTTCTATTTAGAAACTGATGCTTCAGATTTTGCTTTGGGAGCTGTACTTTCACAAATGAGTGAAGATAAGAAGCTCCATCCAGTTGCATTCTGTTCTCGGAAGTTCTCTGCTGCTGAAATCAATTATGAGATCCACGATAAGGATTTTCTTGCTATAGTGGATTCTTTCGAAGAATGGCGTCACTTTCTTGAAGGAGCTGCACATCCAATAACCGTATATACGGATCACAAGAATTTGGAGTATTTCATGACAGCTCGAGTTTTAAATCGGCGTCAAACTCGGTGGAATATGTCGCTATCTAGATTCAATTTTGTTATCACTTATCGACTTGGAAGGCAGCAAGGACTATCCGATGCTTTATCAAGGAGATTGTATCTTGCACCAAAGGTTGGAGAAGTAGCGTTTGATCAACAATGTACAATGTTATTGAAGCCAGAGAGATTTCAACTTTGTGCTACTATTGTATCATTTGATGCTGACTTCCTAAACCAGGTACATGCTATGACCATTAAAGATTCAGTAGCCATTGATATCAACCAACGTACCAATGACGACAAGTTCAAGGTGGAGGGAGATTTTTTATACTTTGAAGAGCGATTGTACATTCCAAAAGGACTAGTACGACTCCGAGTTCTTCAATCTCGCCATGATTTTCCAGCTGCGGGACATTTTAGATTCAACAAGACCTTGGAGCTTATTTCTTGAGATTTTTGGTGGCCCCAAATGTGGAAGGATGTGAAAGATTTTGTCCTCTCTTGTGACATCTGTTCAAGATCTAAGAATTCTTGGCATCGCCCTTATGGACTTCTACAGCCATTGCGAATTCCACGTTGACCATGGTCTTCAATTTCTATGGACTTCATCACGGACTTGCCATCATCAAACTTATTTGACAGCATCTTTGTCGTGGTAGATCGGCTTACGAAGATGACACACTTTGTTCCTTGTAAGAAGACATCGTTCAGTGAAGTCATAGCAAGACTCTTTCTCGATAATGTGTATCGATATCATGGACTACCAGATGATATCATGTCAGATCGAGGTACCCAGTTCGTGTCAAAGTTTTGGAGATCTCTCTTTGGGATATTGAAGGTGGATATCAAGCTTTCTTCAGCTTTTCATCCTCAAACTGATGGCCAAACGGAATGGGTGAACCAAGTCTTGGAGCAGTACTTACGATGCAGCATCAACTATCAGCAAGACGATTGGACTGCATATCTATCACTAGCCGAGTTTGCATATAACAACACCCTCCATGCGTCGATTCAACAAACACCATTCTTTTCCAACTATGGGTATCATCTGAAGCTTGATTTATTGAGTCCGTCAACAAATTTCAATCCAGCAGCTGAAGGATTTGTGAAGCAACTATCAGAGCTTCAAACTATGTTGAAGCTTCAATTACAATCCGCTCAAGAATCCTATCAGATGTCTGCAGATAGATTTCGGAATCCAGCACTTACTTTCAAAGTTGGAGACAAAGCCTGGCTTCTTCGACGAAATATCAAGACCAAGCGACCATGTGATAAGTTGGACTATCGAAGATTGGGACCATTTATCATCCAGAAGCAAATTAATCCAGTGGCATACTGGCTGGAGTTACCGGCTTCTATGAAGGTACATCCAGTCTTTCATGTTTCTCTATTAGAACCTCATCGAGAGTCATCTTTTCCTGGAAGAGTGCAATGTCCGCCACCTAGTATTGAAATCGAGAATCACGAAGAATACGAGGTTGAAAAGGTATTGGATTCACGGCGAAGGTGGGAAAAGTTAGAATATCTTGTTCATTGGTGCGGCTATGACATTAATGAGCGAACGTGGGAGCCAGCTGAAAATCTTGCGAATGCGCCACAAAAGGTACAAGAGTTTCATCAACGACATCCCGATAAACCTAAATCAATTCAATGATAGCTTCTTTCTGAAGCTTGTTCTCCCAACAATATAAGAAAAGGGGAGAGCACGAGCAAAATTCATAGTTGATGTAGTTATTTTCTCCAAGATAGATCGTAGTTTGGTCTTTTGATATGGATAGCCAAGAGATAGATACTATGCCAGTCAAAGTATCGCAACCGAGTAGCTCACGAAGGCGACCCCGAGATGAAGAACTACATGTACCACGATGACGACGGAGGATACCGAGTAACCGATCACTGGTGATCGTATTTGAGATCGAGCCTGCTTACGATGGTCAACTAGAAGGCGTGTTTGCAGGATAATTTCACAATGAGGACACGGAAGTTCATGCTTGGTGAGAAGTCGAAGGCGTGGGCCACTACCGTTGGCTTCAAGGATCGATGAACCACTTACCTCGTGAACAACAGATGGAGTTCATAGCAGAAGTTATGCGACAGATCTTCATTTTCTTATGTTGGTACTGATCAATAACATTGCTTTTCAGAGACCTCGAAGCTAAAGGAGGGGATGATGTTAGGGACATATTCCTTAGAACTTTCTAGAGAGAGGTTTCTAGAACCTTCTAGAAAACAAGCCTTTGGAACCTTCTAGAAGATAAGCCTCTGGAACCTTTTAGAGAGAAGTTTCTAGAAGCTTCTAGAAAACAAGCCTCTGGAACCTTCTAGAAGAGAAGCCTCTGGAACCTTTTAGAGAGAAGTTTCTAGAAGCTTCTAGAAAGGAAGTCTCTGGAACCTTCTAGAAGAGAAGTTTCTAGAAGCTTCTAGAAAGGAATCCCCTGGAACTTTCTAGAAGCTTCCTAGTTAATAAAAGTAGCTCGAGAAGTTTCTAGAACCTTCTAAAAAGGAAGCCTCTAGAACCTTCTAGAAGCTTCCTAGTTAATAGAAGTAGCTCGAGAAGCTTCCTAGTTAATAGAAGTAGCTCGAGAAGCTTCCTAAGTAGGAGTATATATAGGGATCGAGGCCGAAGAGTTCTTCAGTCTCGACAACACATCTCTTGGAGTTCTAGCTCACCTTTCTGGTGTTGTTCTTGTACTCATTTGTTTAATCTAGTTCTGCCACTTCTTCTTGAACTTCTTGTTAGATTTCAAGTCTATATTTTGTATCCGTGACAATATTCCACACTACTCAAGTCGATTTCTTAGGTTACATCATTTCAAATGATGGACTTATGATGGATCCTAAGAAAGTTTAAACTATTATACACTGAAAGTTCTCAAAAACAGTAAGAGATGTCCAATATTTTTTGAGATTTGCTAACTACTATCGGATCTTCATCAAAGACTTCTCTCGAGTTGCAGTTCTACTTACACGTTTGACTTGTAAAGACAAACTCCAATGGAATCAAGAAGCAGAAGTTGCTTTTGAATCTTTGAAGACAGTGTTTGTTTCTGTACCAATCTTGTATCGTGTTGATTTTTCGAGAGCATTCTTTATGGAAACAGATGCATTGGACTTTGCTCTCGGTGCGATTTATCTCAAATGGGAACAGATGACAAACTTCATTCAGTAGCCTTTCATTCAAGAAAATTCTCAACAGCAGAAATCAATTATGAGATCGACGATATAGAACTTCTTGCAATTGTGGATTCTTTTCAAGAATGGCATCATTATTTAGAAGGCGCTTCCAGTCTAGTCACCATATATACAGATCACAAGAACCTCGAATATTTTATGTCAGCACGCATATTAAATCGTCGCCAAGCTCATTGGAGCATGTCTTTATCAAGATTCGAGTTCATCATCACTTATCGGCCTGAAAAATAACAAGGTTTGTCCGATGCCTTGTCTAGACGTTCTTATCTTGTACCAAAAGAAGGAGATGCAACATTTGAGCAACAAAGAATGGTTCTCTTGAAGCCACAGTAATTTCATCTTCGAGCAATAAAATCAACATTGACTATTGATTTAACTTTTCTTAAGCAAGTCTAGTTAAGTATGTCTTCAGATCCTCTTGTTCATGATATCAAGAATAATTCTTCTAAATCTCATGATCCCTCTAAATTTGAATTCAAGAACAACCTACTCTATTTCGAAGGATGCCTATATGTTCCAAAAAGAGAAGCACGTTTACGTGCTCTTCAAGCTCGTCACGACTTCCCAGCAGTAGGATATTTTGGATATAATAAGACTTTGGAGCTGATATCTAGGGATTTTTGGTGGCCTCAAATGTGGAAGGTAGTTAAAGATTTTTTACAATCATGTGATGTTTGCTCAAGATCGAAAACTCCTCGTCATCGACCTTTTGGACTTCTTCAGCCATTACCCATTCCAGAACAACCATGGTCTTCTGTTTCTTTGGACTTCATCATGAATCTTCCAATCTCAGGTTCTTATGATTCTATATTTGTCATAGTAGATCCTTTTACCAAGATGGCATATTTTGTACCATGTACAAAATCTATCACAGGTGAAGAAACAGCTAAACTCTTTCTTGACAATATCTATCGCTATCATGGATTACTCAAGGATATTATATCAGATAGGGGAACTCAATTTGTATCAAGATTTTGGCGGACTCTTTTCAAGATTCTTAAAGTGGATATAAAACTATCTTCGACATTCCATCCTCAAATTGATGGACAAACGGAGCGTGATAATCAAGTTTTGGAGCAATACTTAAGATGTACCATTAATTATCAATAAGATGATTGGATAATCCTTATACCATTGGCAGAATTTGCTTACAATAACACGGTACATTCTTCTACAAAATAAACACCTTTCTTTGCTAATTATGGTTATCATCCACAACTTGATACTTTTGACTTTTCAAAAGTTGATAATCTTGCTACGAAAGATTTGGCAATTCATTTATCAGAGCTACATGCAACGATGAAGGCGCAGTTAAAAGAGGCTCAAGAACAACAAAAGGTCAATGCGGATGTCTATCGAAAGGAACAACCACCATTCCTCTTGGATGATAAGGTATGGCTACTTTGTCACAATATCAAGACCACTCGTCCTTGTGACAAGTTGGACTATCGAAGGCTAGGACCATTTTCTATTTCTACACAAATCAATCCAATTGCATATCATTTACATCCACCGGAGTCAATGAAAATCCATTCAGTATTCCACGTGTCTCTTCTTCAACCATACAAGATAGTGGACATACCAAGAAGATGACAAGCTCCACCTCCTCCTATAGAAGTGGACAATAATGAAGAGTTTGAAGTAGAAGAAGTCTTAGATTCAAGGCGATGCCGAAATAAATTAGAATATCTTGTCCATTGGCGTGGATATGGTATTAGTGAATGCACATGGGAGCCAATAAAGAATCTTGCAAATGTAGCAAAGGCGGTGGAGGCTTTTCATCGACGACATCCATCAAAATCAAGATGAAAACCTTCCTTATAAAAGAAACAACATCTAGGCAAGATAACATTCTACTTTCAATTCTTGTTCGTAGCTTCTTTGTAGTAATGACGCTTAGGAGATGGAGAACCAACAACCAGTGGATTTGACTCAAGAGCCTTCATTTGTTGACCTATTAGACGAGATATTACGATTGTCACAACCTTCAAGACGACGCAATCGAGATGAAGATCTTCAAGAATGACATGTTCTTCCTCGAATAGATGGCGAGATACAACGCGTTTGGTATCACGATTTGGGAAGGGACTCCCGATGTTTGGTGATTGTACTAGAGGTAGGAACAACTCTTGATGGTGTTCCAAATATTCTATTCGAAGGAAGTTATGAAGGCTTCAACAATGATGAAATAACTGGGTGGTCTTCCTGTCCTGGTATGGGACACTACCGATGGTTGAAAGGCCCTATCAATCATCTTCAAAGAGAACCAAGATCAAAGTATGTGGCGAATATAATTCGTTGCATCATAGATTTCCTCAATATATGATGACTGCTCCTCGTAGAACTCATTCCTAGAAGAGGAGGTAATGTCACGTACATAATCATATAAGCTAGTAATTATATATAGAAATAGGTAGAAGTAAGTAAAAATAGGTAAAAGTAAGTTAATTCTATAATATTGAATATGGAAGCTTCTTAGAAGCTTCATAGATGCTGTTTTGACTTCATAGGTGTCTTTAATTGACTTTTTGGATTAGAAACGTGGTCAACAAGTTGGCCATGTGCCACACATGTTGTTAGCTTGAAGATCAAGTTAACTATGTGGCCCACACGTAAAAAAACTTGCCTTGTAAGTCAAGGCATGTGTCCTACAAAGTCAACACATATTAGAGGTCCTATAGAACGTCGCCCTGTAGTCCTTAATTAGATAGTATATATAGAGACAAGAGTGAAGGCTTCTTCTCTCTTGTCAACTCTTTTGTTGCTTCTAGTCTAGTTTCAAGGGTCTCTAGTTTTCTTGTCTTTTGGCAATAGCCATTCTAGTTTCTCTTTCAATATATATACTTGTTTATATATATTTTTTTACCTCTCTTTGAATGAAGGCTCACTTATCTGAATTATTTTTTCATCAAGTTCTTGTCCATGACAGTGCATGATTTCAAAATTTATTTGCGGATGCCTTGTAAGCTTCTTGGGCGGTTGGCAATTGAAGCTTCAAAGTAGTTTGAAGCTCCAATAGTTGTTTCACAAATCCTTCAGCTACTAGATTGTTATTAGTTGACGGACTCAATAAATCAAGATTTGGATGATATCCATAGTTGAAAAAGAATGGTGTTTGTTGAGTTGACACATGAAGGATGTTGTTATATGCAAACTCAACTTACGATAGATATGTAGTCCAATCATCTTACAGATAGTTGATGCTGCATTGTAAATACTACTCCAAAGTTTGATTCACCCGTTCCGTTTGGCCATCAGTTTGAGGATGGAAAGCCGAAGAAAGCTTGATATCTACCTTCAATATGTCAATGAGAGATTTCTAGAACTTTGATACAAATTGGGTTCCTCGATTCAACACAATATCATTTGGTAAATCATGATATTGATACATACTATCAAAGAAGAGCCTTGTTGTATCTTTGCTTGATGATGTTTTCTTACAAGGGACAAAGTGTGCCATCTTTGTAAGCCGATCTACCACAAAAAAGATATTGTCAAAGGAATTTGATGGCGGCAAGTCCATAATGAAGTCCTGAGAAATTGAAGACCATGGCCGACTTGAAATAGGCAATGGCTGAAGAAGACCATAAGGACGATGCCGAGGATTTTTGGATCTTAAACAAATGTCATAGGAGAGGACAAAATCCTTAACATCCTTCCACATTTGGATCCACCAAAAATCTCAAGAAATAAGTTCTAAGGTCTTATTGAATCCAAAATATCTCACAATTAGAAAGTGGTGTCGAGATTGGAGAACTCGGAGTCGTGTTGGTCCTTTTAGAATATACAACCGCTCCACAAAGTATAAAAGATCTCCTTCCACCTTAAACTTGTCATTATTGACATGTTACATGATATCGAGGGCTACAGAATCTCCAATAGTCGTAGTACGTACCTAGTAGAACGTAATCGGATGAAGCTTCTCGTTTGTGCTTATCTGCAAAAGTATAGCTCCCATAGTAAAATCTCAAGCATCGGTTTCGAAATAGAAGGCCTTTGCAAAGTCCGGATGTACTAAGATTGAAGCCATAGTAAATACCGTCTTAAGATCTTAAAATGCTTTTTCTATTAGAGGTCCCCATTCAAACTTGTCTTTACATGTCAACTGAGTGAACGAAGCAACAACTTGAGGATTATTCTTGATGAAGATCCGATAGAAGTTAGCAAAGCTAAGAAAGCATTGTACATCTCTAATCATCTTTGGAACTTTCCATGATACATTTGCTTCTACCTTCTTAAGATCCATCTTCAAACCTTCCGTAGTTGCAATAAATTCCAAAAATTCTATCTCATTTTGGTTAAATAAATACTTCTCTAATTTGGCATAAAGTCCTTGCTCGTAAAGTTTTTCAAAGATCAAACAAACGTGTTTCTCATGCTCTTCTATGTTCTTAGAAAATATCACAATATCATCTAGATAGATAACAAAAAAATCGTCAAGGTACTCCCAAAAGATGTCATTCATCATATGTTGAAAGACCACCAGAGCATTGATAAGACCAAAAGGCATGACATTATATTCAAAATGGCCATACCTTGTACAGAAAGTTGTCTTCCATTCGTCTTTTTTTTTGATTTACACGAGGTTGTAAGCTCTTCTTAGATCAATCTTTGTAAAGATCCTTGCATGCCCAAGTTGTTCTAGAAGACCTAATATCAAGGATAATGGATAACAATTCTTCTTTGTCACCTTGTTGAGACCTCAATAATCCACGCACATCCGCAGCGAGCCATCTTTCTTCTTCACAAATAAGATTGGTGCACCAACTGGTGACTTCAAATTACAAATGAAGTTCTTGGCTAGATTCTCGTCAATATACTTTTATAACTCTACTAACTCCGTCTGCAATAAATTGTAGATTGGGCCAAAAAGTGGTTGTGTTCTTTCTGCAAGTCTATGGCACAATTGTATGGTCAATGCTTCGATAGCATGTCGACATTCTTCTTTTGAAACACGTCTTTAAAATCCTTATATTGCTCTGGTATACTTGTTGTCGAAATCTTTTCTCCGCTAGTTGGTGTTGCATAAATGATAAACACTGTGCCTTCTTGGGACAATATTACAAATGATTTTGCTTCAATAAATAAAGGTTTTTTGATTTAGAATCTTCTAACACGCTTATTCTTAGAATGTTCTATAAGAAATATCATCTTTTGTAACCTCCAATCTATGGATGGATTATGCATTTCTAACCAAGAAAGACCAAGAATAACAAGATTTGACGGAGTTTTAATAAGATTGAAAATAATATAACTACTATGGTCTTTAAACGTCACCTCTATAGGTCCTGATTCATGGATGATACTACTAGACAGTAAAGGTTGTTTATCTATTACTTCTACGTGAATGGATTTAGATTTTTGTACTAGAAGAATCTCATGAGACTTAGCAAATTCTTCATCTAAAAAGTAAGCAAATGCTCTTGAATCTAATGACGATAAGGTTTTTAATTTCTGAGGGCCAAAAGATAGAAGAATGGTAAAGCAATGGACAGGCTGAGCGAAAAGAGAGGAACCTGATTGTTGTTGTGGTATTAAATTTTCTAGCTGCACAGTCCTTATTGTGGCTGGGCATGCTCATTGTCCTGAACAAATGTACCTTTGGTCTTGACAATGTATCAATTTTATTTCTTGGAGCAATTTCTAGCTCTGTGGCCTTCTTCACCACAATACAAGTCATAGTCCTTCTTCCATATGCCACTTTTTTTCTTCTAGAGTTAGGGATTTGACTCGTATTATGTCAATTTTCATGTCTTCCACCTTTGAATGTGAATTCAAGCTGCTTGCTAATATAGTTGGAGCATGATGAATTGTATGTTGTTTTAAGCGTTGATCTTGGCGACGTTGGAAAAGATGATTATCACACTTCACAACTTGGCTAATGGCTTTCTTGAGCATTTGCGAATTGAGAAGAGATAATAACAAATCTTTTACGTTGTCTCTCAAGCCCCAATAAAATTGACTCATCAATGCTTCCTCGTCTCAATTAATGTTGCACGCTAATTATCTAAAATTTGATGTGTAGACTAACGCGGACAATGCCTCTTATCATAGTGACCAAATCTTTGTTGTAGCCCATCGTGCCTTGTCATGTTTGCCAAATGCTTTCGTAAACGCCTCCAAAAAAGTTTTAAAGTTTTTCAAAATTGACAATCTTTATTCAAACAAAAGAGCAAACCATGATAGAGCTTGTTCTGTGAGTAAAGTTCCAATTAGTCTAACACGTGATTCCATCATCGAATAGCGTTTGGACTGTAAAGCTGTTATCAATCTAATTTGATTGACAAAACCTCGAAACTTGGAATGCATACTATCAAACTTGTTTGGGGGACTAATTTGGAGCTCTTTTTGTTGTAAGACCAATGGTCCTTATTGAACTAGAGGCAAAGTTGCTTCTCTTGGTGCTGAAGCTTGAGGCTGATAAATCCTTGATTGTGCCATTTTGGATGTTTCATTATTATGAAGACTTGCAATGATTCCTTCAATCTCTGCAGTTCTCTGTGATAACGTAGCAAGAGCATTCATAATGGTGTCCAACTTGGACTTCAAACTTTCAATCATACTAATATCTTGACCTCCAACAATTCTAAGAAAAGAAAAAAAATGACTCTACAAGAAGGGAGTATTGGTTTAGAGGAGGGTACTCCGCAACCTCTAAAATATCTTAAAACCTTCAAGAAGAGGGATAATCCACTCTCTTCAAGAAAGATAAGACTCCAATATTATAATAGAAGAAATATCAATTTAGAGGAGAGTAATCCACAACTTCTAAAATACCAGCACCATCAAGCAGAGGGATAATCTACACTCTAACAAGAAGGAATTAGCTCTGGTATGAAAGATGAGTGCAGTCTCGACAAACTATCACAAATTTAGTATACTGACTGAAAATCTAAACAAGAAGCTCAAAAAGAATCCGTAAGAACTAGATTAAGCAGATGAGTACAAGAATAACACTAGAGAGGTGAGCTAGAGCTCTAAGAGATGTGTTATTGAGACTGAGGATCCCCTCTATCTCGGCTCCTATATAAACTACAAGCTAGGAAGCTTCTCAAGTAGCTTCTATGAGTTAGGAAGCTTCTCAAGCAGCTTCCACAAGCTAGAAAGCTTCTCAAGTAACTTCCACGAGCTTGAAAACTTCTCAAGTAGCTTCTACAAACTACAAAGCTTCTCTAGAATCTTCTAGAATCTTCTACAACTTTCTAGTGTATGTCATTGATACATGTTTTCATCAAAATTTGATTTTAAGTTCACTTATCAATTCAAAAATAATAAATTTTTTAAATGCCTTTTGTAAATATTCTTATCTTATATGAAAATTAAAAAAAATATATATTTTTTATCAATAAAGGAAGATTTTCTTCAAACTGGAGCATTTTCATTTTCAAGTAATGAAATCAATATTGATTGTTGATTCAACTTTTTTCAAGCAAGCTCAATTCAATATATTCTCTAATCTTTTTGTTCATGATATTAAAAATAATTCTTGTAAGTCTCATAATATTTTTAAATTTAAATTTAAAAATAATCTATTCTATTTTAAAGAATAATTATATGTTTTAGAAGATAAAGCATAATTATGTATTCTTTAAGCTCATCACAACTTTCCAACAACTAGATATTTTGGATATAACAAGACTTTGGAGGTAATATCTAAAAAAATTTAGTAGCTTCAACTATAACAGGTAGTCAAAGACTTTATACAATCATATGATGTTTATTTACAATTCAAAACTCCTCATTACTAATCTTTAGTTATTATTTATTTTGAAACAATCATGGTCTTTTATTTCTATGGATTTTATTATCGATCTTTTAGTCTCAAATTCATATGATTCTATATTCATGATAGAAAATCACTTTATTAAGATGGCATATTTTGTATCATGTACAAAATCTATCATAAGTGAAGTAACATCTAAGTTTTTTTCTTAAAAATATCTTTTATTATTATAAATTATCCAAGAATATTATTTTTGATAGAAAGATTTAATCTGTATCAAGATTTTAAAAAGTCCTATTTAAAATTTTAAAGATAGGCATAAAGCTATCTTTGTCATGGACACAAAATACAGACTTGAAATCTAACAAGAAGTTCAAGAAGAAGTGGCAGAACTACATTAAACAGATGAGTACAAGAACAACACCAGAAAGGTGAGCTAGAACTCCAAGAGATGTGTTGTCGAGACTGAAGAACTCTTCAGCCTCGACTCCTATATATACTACTGGCCTATGGTTCTAAGGAAGCGCATCAAGAAGCTTCCCAAGAACTATGAAGCTTCTTAAACAACTACCCAAGAGCTAGGAAGCTTCTCAAGTAACTTCCTAGAATCTACTAGAATATTCTAAGAATCTTCTAGAACCTTCTAAGGGAATCTTTAGGGAATCTTTGAAGAATCTTTAGAGAATCTTTGGAGAATATTCTAAGAGAATATTTAAGGAATCTTCTGGAAGTTTCTAGAGACTTCTTTCTAGAAGGTTCTAGAAACTTGTCTCTAGAAAGGTCTAAGGACTATGTCCCTAACATCACCTCTTCCTTTAGCTTCGAGGTCTCCGAGAAGCAATGTTATCGTCAGTCAATACCAACGCAAGAAAATGAAGATCTGTTGCATAACCTCTGCTATGAACTCCAATTGTTGTTCACGAGGCAAGTGATTCAATGGTCCTTGAAGCCAACGGTAGTGGCCCACGCCTTCAACTTCTGACCAAGCATGAACCTCCGTGTCTTCATTGTGAAATTGTCCTGCAAACACTCCTTCTGGCTGACCATTGTAGGCAAGTTCGACCTCAAATACAATCACCAGCGATCTGTTGCTCGGAATCCTTCGACGTCGTCGTGGTGCAGGCGGTTCTTCATCTTGCGGTCGTCTTTGTGAGCTAGTTGCTTGAGATGACATGACAAGTGTAGTATCTTGGCTATCCATATTCAAAGGCTAAAACAATAAGAACAAACTTGGACTACTAACAAAGTTGTACGCTATCTTGGAGAGAATGACTACATCAACTATGGATTTTGGTGGTGCTCTCTCCTCTTTTCTGTTTTCTGAATGAGCAAGCTTCAGTAAGAAGCTATCGTCGAACCGGCTTGGGTTTCTCAAGATATCGTCGATGAAACTCCTGTACCGTTTGCGGCGCATTCGCAAGATTTTCGACCGGCTCCCATGTTCGTTCATTAATATCGTAACCGCTCCAATGCACAAAGTATTCTAATTTACCCCGTCTTTGCCGTGAATCCAGGACCTTTTCCACCTCGTATTCTTCGTGGTTCTCTATTTCTATGCTAGGTGGTGGACATTGTACTCTTCCAGGAAAAGACGATTCTCGATAAGGCTCCAACAAAGAAACATGAAAGACAGGATGTACCTTCATAGTAGTTGGTAACTCCAGACGATACGCTACAGGATTGATCTGCTTCTGGATAACAAATGGTCCCAATCTCCGATAGTCCAATTTGTCACATGACCGCTTGGTCTTAATATTTCGTCGAAGCAGCCAAACTTTGTCTCCAATCGTAAATTTAGGTGCCTGATTTCGAAATTTTTCCGCGGACGCCTTGTAAGATTCTTGGGCAGTTTGCAATTGAAGCTTCAATGTAGTTTGAAGCTGCGAAAGCTCCTTCACCAATCCTTCAGCTGCCGGATTGTTAATCGTTGACGAACTCCATAAGTCAAGCTTCAGATGGTATCCATAATTGGAAAAGAATGGCGTTTGTTGAGTTGACGCATGAAGGGTGTTGTTATATGCGAACTCAGCTAGCAGTAGATATGCGACCCAATCATCTTATTGATAGTTGATGGTGCAACGTAAATATTGCTCTAAAACTTGATTCATCCGTTCTGTTTGGCCGTCCGTTTGAGGATGAAATGCCGAAGAAAGCTTGATATCCACCTTCAATATTTCAAAAAGAGATTTCCAAAACTTTGACACAAACTAGGTTCCTCGATCCGATACGATATCATCTGGTAGACCATGATATCGATACACATTATCAAGAAAGAGTCTTGTTGTGTCTTCGCTTGACGATGTTTTCTTGCAAGGGATAAAATAGGCCATCTTTGTAAGCCGGTCTACGACAACAAAAATGTTGTCAAATGAATTCGATGGTGGTAGATCCGTAATAAAGTCCATGGAAACCGAAGACCATGGTCGGCGCGGAATAGGCAATGGCTGTAGAAGTCCATAAGGTCGATGTCGAGGGTTTTTGGATCTTGAACAAATGTCACAAGATACAAAAAAATCTTTCACATCCTTCCACATTTGAGGCCACCAGAAATTACGGGAAATAAGTTCCAAGGTCTTATTGAATCCAAAATGTCCCGCAGCTGGAAAGTCATGACGAGATTGAAGAACTCGGAGTCGTGTTGGCCCTTTTGGGATATACAACCGCTCTTCGAAATATACTAGATCTCCTTCCATCTTGAATTTATCATCACTAGCATGTTGCTTGATATCAAGGGCTAGAGAATCTTCAATGGTTGCGGCCCGTACCTAGTCTAGGAAGTCAGCATCAATTGATACAATAGCTGCGTTGAGCCGAAGTTTCTCTGGCTTCAACAATGTCGTGCACTGTTGATCAAATGCTGCATCTCCAGCCTTTGGCGCGAGATATGATCTCCTTGATAATGCATCGGACAACCCTTGTTGCTTCCCAGGCCGATAAGTAATAACAAAGTTGAACCTGGATAGCGACATACTCCACCGAGCTTGACGCCGATTCAAAACCCGAGCCGACATAAAATACTCCAAATTCTTGTGATCCGTATATACGATCACTGGATGTGCAGTTCTTTCGAGAAAGTGGCGCCACTCTTGGAAAGAATCTACTATAGCAAGGAGTTCCTTATCGTGGATCTCATAGTTGATCTCAGCAGCAGAGAATTTTCGAGAATAGAACGCAACTGGATGGAGCTTCTCATCTACGCCGATCTGGGAAAGTACAGCTCCCAAAGCAAAATCCGAAGCATCTGTCTCCAAATAAAAGGCCTTTGTAAAGTCCGGATGTACCAAGATTGGAGCTGTAGTAAATACCATCTTCAAATCTTGAAATGCTTTTTCTGCGATAGGTCCCCATTCGAGCTTGTCCTTGCACGTTAACCGAGTGAGGGGGGCAGCAGCTTGAGAATAATTCTTGATGAAGATCCGATAGTAGTTAGCAAATCCAAGAAAACATTGTACGTCCCTAACCGTCTTCGGAACTTCCCAAGACATGATTGCTTCCACCTTCTTTGGATCCATCTTCAGGCCTTCCGTAGTCGCGATGAATCCCAAAAACTCCATCTCAGTTTGGTGAAATAAGCACTTCTCCAATTTGACATAGAGTCCTCGCTCCCGTAGTTTTTTGAGTACCACATGAACGTGCTTCTCATGTTCTTCCTCGTTCTTAGAAAATATCAAAATATCATCTAGATAGATGACAACAAAATCATCTAGATGCTCTCAAAAGATGTCATTCATCATGTGTTGAAAGACCGCTGGAGCATTAGTAAGGCCAAATGGCATGACATTGTATTCAAAATGGCCATACCTTGTTCGGAACGCTGTCTTCCATTCATCTCCTTCTTTAATTCGCACAAGGTTGTAAGCTCTCCTTAGGTCAATCTTTGTAAAGATCCTTGCACACCCAAGTTGTTCTAGAAGACCAGAGATCAAAGGCAGTGGGTAGCGATTCTTTTTTGTCACCTTGTTGAGACCTCGATAGTCCACGAACATCCGTAGTGAGCCATCCTTCTTCTTCACAAATAAGATTGGTGCCCCAGCTGGCGACTTTGAATGACGGATGAAGTTCTTGGCTAGATTCTCGTCAATGTACTTCCGCAACTCAGTCAACTCCGTCTGCGACAAATTGTAGATTGGTCCAAAAGGTGGTTGTGCTCCTTCTTGCAATTCAATGGCACAGTCATAGGGTCGATGCTCTAGCAGCATATCAGCATTCTTCTTTTCAAAGACATCTTTGAATTCTTCATACTGCTTTGGAATAACCAAAGTCGGAGTTGCATCTTCTCGAGTCGGAGTTGCGAAGATGACAAGAGGTGTATTTTGCTTGGCTTCCTTCATGAAAGCCCTTGCACCTATAAACAAGGATTTATTTCTAGACATTTTCTTGGCAGATTCCACCTTCAAGGAGTTTGTTGGAAATGTCACTTTCCGCAACTTCCAATCTATCAATGGATTATATCTATCAAGCCAAGATAGTTCCAAAATGATAGGACATGAAGGGGTCTTGATAACATTAAACATAATATTGCTCTCATGGTTTTCAAGACGTACCTTCAATGGTTTAGTTTCATGGATAACATTGCCTGAAGACAATGGTCGTCCGTCTATGACTTCTACATGGACAGGCTTAAGTTTCTTTACAAGAGAAATATTGTGAAGCTTTGCAAACTCTTCATCTATAAAGCAAGCGGATGCACCCAAGTCTAATAAAGCATCGACTTGTAGTTCTTGAATACTCAGATGTAAAGGTACCATAAAACAATTTGAAGGTTGAGTTAAGAGAAAGGGACCTTGATTAATTTTGGATGTTGAGATGTCCAGCCGCACGGTCCCTATTGTGGCTGGGCGTCCTTGTTTTCCTGCATGCTTGTACTCCTTAGTCTTGTTGTTTGAGGCTTCTGTTTCTTCCGACAATCTATAGCTTTATGGCCCGCTTCTCCGCAATATAAACTCAAGTTTTGTTCAAACCGTCGCTTCCTTTCCTCAGCTGTGAGGGGTTTGAAACATATTGCATCAATTTGCATGGGTTCAGGATCTGTAGAGTGATTCTCTGGACCTTTTGAAAATGTAGCAAATTCTCCATCATTTCTCCAACCTGATCGTCTTTCTTGTCGTAATTCAAAGAGGCGGTTGTCACAAATAATTGCCTGAGATATAAGTTCTTCTAAAGTATCCGCCTTAGGCATGGTGATCAATAAGTTCTTGACATCATCTCTCAGTCCATATCAAAATCGTGTCATGAACGCCTTATCATTCCAATCAAGATCACATGTAAGTTGTTGAAATTCTGCAGCATAGATTGCAGCAGAACGTGATCCTTGTCGCAGATTTTGTATCTTTCTTTCAGCCACTCTTTCTCGATCGCTATCTCCAAACGCAGCAGTAAGTCTCTCTATGAAAGCCTCTAGGTCGTACAATATTGGAGAATCCTTCTCCAATAGTGGAGCAAACTAAGAGCGAGCATTTCCTGATAGAAGAGTACCTATGAAAGCAACCTGGGTAAATCCATTCGGATAATGAGAAGGGTATAGGCGTAGGTAAAGCCGTACTTGTTGCACAAATCCTCGGAAGTTGGCTCTTGTTCCGTCAAACTTGTCTGGCATACTCGCTTTTGGTTCTTTCGTACTAATCCTTGAAGTATCTATAGGGGTCGTATGTGACACATGTCTTGCTTCTCTTAGTCGAATAATCTCTTGTTGTAGGCTATGAATTTCGCGTCTAGCTTCTTCGGTCACTAGATCAATTTGAGGTTCTTTACTTGGATTGCGAAGAAATGCAATCTCCTTTCGTACACTATTCATAAGAGCTTGAAGATCTGCAAGAGTTGCCACTCTATTGTCTACTTGTGGAGATGCACTGTCTATGACCTAGTCTACTTTCATATTTAGAGAATAGATGGATTAAAATTTTGAGAGAAGAAGAAATTGCTAAGTCTCTTGGAGAAAATTGTAGCACTACCTGTCACTAAAACCTACTCGGAGAAAAGAAAAAAAACACTAAACGATTTCAGTTTTAGAGGAGGGTAATCCGCAACCTCTAAAAATGCCTCAATGCTTTCGAGAAGAGGGGTAATCCGCACTCTATCAAGAAGGCAAAGCTCTGAAATCGATGTTAACAGTCTTTTCTACTAGCTATGCTAAACAAAAAGAAGGAATTAATATCAGTCCAAGAGAGGGTAATCCGCAACCCTTAGAATGCTCAAGTATCTCCAAGGAAAGGGGTAGTCCACTCTCTGCCTCAAAGAACTAAGCTCTGATATTGTGATTGAGAAAATATCAGTTTAGAGGAAGGTAATCCGCAACCCCTAAAGCGCTAGAACACCTTCAAGAAAAGGGGTAATCCGCTCTCAAACAAGAAGGATTCAGCTCTGATATTAAGATAAAGGTAGTCTCGACAAACTATCACGGACACAAAATACAGACTTGAAATCTAACAAGAAGTTCAAGAAGAAGTGGCAGAACTAGATTAAACAGATGAGTACAAGAACAACACCAGAAAGGTGAGCTAGAACTCCAAGAGATGTGTTGTCGAGACTGAAGAACTCTTCAGCCTCGACTCCTATATATACTACTGGCCTATGGTTCTAAGGAAGCGCATCAAGAAGCTTCCCAAGAACTATGAAGCTTCTCGAGCAACTACCCAAGAGCTAGGAAGCTTCTTAAGTAACTTCCTAGAATCTACTAGAATATTCTAAGAATCTTCTAGAGCCTTCTAAAGGAATCTTTAGGGAATCTTCAAACAATCTTTAGGAAATCTTTGAAGAATATTCTAAGAGAATATTCAAGGAATCTTCTGGAAGTTTCTAGAGACTTCTTTCTAGAAGGTTCTAGAAACTTGTCTCTAGAAAGGTCTAAGGACTATGTCCCTAACAATCTTTGGCTTTTTATCTTTAAATTGATAGATAGACAAAGCACATAAATCAAGTTTTGGAGCATCAATTTAAGGTGTACCATTAACTATTTATAAGATAATTAGACAATTCTTTTGCCATTGGCCTAGTATATTTTTTTATTCAAAAAATACCTTTTTTATATTAATTATGTTTATTATCTATAACTTAATACTTTTGACTTTTAAAAAGTTGATAATCTTACATCAAAAGATCTAAAAAAGTGCTTATCTAAGCTCCATATAATAAGAAAGGTACAATTAAAAGAAGCTTAAGAACAATAAAAGACTTACGCAGATACTTATTGCAAGAAATAACCTTAATTTCATATTGGCAATAAGATATGGTTACTTTATTGTAATATTATGACTAGTTGTTCTTGTGAAAAATTGTATTATTATAGGCTTTAACCATTTATTATTTATAAATAAATAAATTATATTACCTATTAATTATATCTATCAAAGTTAAAGAAATTTCATCTTATATTCCATGTGTTTATTCTTGAACCATAAAAGATAATGAATATCTTCAAAAAAAGACAAATGTCACCTCCTCCTATAGAAGTGGATTATAATCAAAAGTTTGAAATGGAAGTAGTCTTAGATTTAACCCAGAGTCAAAGTAGGTTTGAATATCATATTTATTGGTCTAAATAAAATATAAGTAAATGCACATAGGAGCCAAATATAATCTTACAAATATAACAATGCAAGTTGAGGCTTTTCATTGATTGCATCTATCAAAATTAAGATGAATGATAACAAATCTTTATTATAAAAGAAACAAAATCTATCTTTATTTATGTTTTTTATATATTTGTGGAGCTAAGGAGATAGAAAACTTATAACTAGCAAATTTAATTCAAAAACTATCATTTGTTGATTTACCTAATGAGATATTGTAATTGTCACAACCTTTGAGATGATGTAATCGAGATAAAGATCCTCAAAAATAATATATTTTTCGTCAAATAGATAATAAAATAGAATATATTTGATATTACAACCTTGGAAGAGACTTTTGATATTTGGTGATTTTATTAGAGGTAAGAACCATTCTAGACAATGTTTCAAATTTTTTATTTAAAAATGTTATAAAGGCTTCAATAATGATCAAATAATAAGATGGTCTTTCCACCTTGGTATAAGATACTATCAATGTCTGAGACGACTTATTAATGAGCTTTGAAGAGAATAAAGATCAAAGTATGTGGCAAATACAATTCACTACATCATAGATTTTCTCAACATATAATGATTATTCTTCATAAAAGTCATCCCTTAAAAAGAAATAATATTAGGAATATATATATATATATATATATATATATATATATATATATATATATATATGTTCTAATAATTACCTATATGATTAGGTAGAAATAAATAAAAATAAATTAATTTCATATTATCTTTTAAAAAAACTTCTTAGAAGCTTCATAGATGGGACATTGACTTTATATGTATTTATAGGTTAGAAACTTAGTCAATAAGTTAGCCACGTATAACACATATTGGTAGCTTGTGGAACAAGCTTACTATGTAGCACACATATAAAAAATTTGCCTTCCAAATTAAGTCATTTGTCTTGTAATTTGGACATGAGTTGAAGATCCTATAGAATATCACTACATAACTTGTAATTAGATAGTATATACATAGATGCAAGAATAAAGCCTTCTTCACTAATTTCAATGTCTTTTTTTATATTTAGTCTAGTTTCAAGAGTCTATATTCTTCTTGTCTTTGGCAATAGCTATTCTAGTCTTAATATTATATTATTTTTGGTATGAATATTTATTCTTCTTGAATTACACAAGAATTTTCTAATATTCTTTTTTTTATATTTATATCTTTGATATAGTACCATTCTTAAAACGAATCCAAAATTGTAATTTTATTTTTTATTTTTTTATTATAAGTCTTATAATTGATCAAAGTTATTAAAAAAATTCAAATAAAAAGACACTCAATAAAATTAGTCATTTTTTCACATTTGTAATAATAGTGCATCTAAAGCAAAGTCCAATATATTTGTTTCTATAAAAAATACTTTAAAAAAGTCAATACAATACAAGATTGATAAAAAAATAAAATCTCTCTTTAAAGCTTTAAATGGTGCCTTTGTTCCTTTTTCTACTCAAGTTTGTTGTTATAAGTCAAACATGTAGATGAAGCTACAACTTTTTAAAAAATCTTAATAAAGACTTGATAATAATTAGAAAATATTTAAAAAATAAGATATTTTTTATTCTTTTGAAACCTTTTAATCCATAATATTTTGAATTTTCTTTGAGATTCATGTCCTTCACATTATTACAAGAAAAAATGTATAATGGACATATATATTTACTCATATAATTACTTAAATAATATGAGTAGATAGAAGGAAATAAAAATAGATAAATTTGATCATATCTTATGAAGAAGCTTCATAGATGCATCTTTTTCTTTATATCTATCTATATGTAATTAATAGTTTGAAAATTTAGTTAAGAATTTGGCCATGTATTATATATTTTGGCCACTTGTGGTAGAAGTTGGATATAAATTGTGCATCATATATCCACTTAAATATATATTGTGTTCTAAATTAGATATGTAATTTGCAAATTGAATACATGTTAGAGGTCCTATGTATTGAAAAAAAGAAGTCTAAAAGCTACAAATACTTAGCATCAGCAAGCACTGTAGTCAAAGAGAAGTATGGAGAAAGATGGTTCTTACTGCCAATACTCTTTACTTATAGGTGGTAGTTTGTTTACCAATGAGGTAACTTCCATCCTTTTGATATTACATCCATTTCTACCTCATCCAACTAAACCTTTGATGCCACCACAATAACCTACTTTAACTCTTTGCTACCCTTTTACTATTAGCAACATACTATGCTTAATCTCTATAAGGTTGTAACTAAGCAATTACTTGCTGATCTTCAACACTCCCACTTTGCTAATATTCAAAAGGCTTTTAATCCTAATCTCTTAATCGAGTCATGATGTCTATCCTTCACTAATGCCTTTGTAAGCACATCAGCAAGCATGTCATTTGTACCATAATACTTCATACCTATTATTCCATTTTCAATCTTCTCTCTTATGAAATGATGTTGAACATCAATGTGCTTGGTCCTTGAGTGATGTTTAGGATTCTTCATAAATACAAGACATCCTTGATTATCACACATAATTATAATTGCTTCTAATTACACTAAATCAATGTCTTCTAAGAGTTGCCTTATCCAACATGCCTCCATTGCATAATGACTTTTTGCCATGTACTCTACCTCCATCATTAATCTTGCAATGGTAGGTTGTCTCTTATAATTCCATGAAATGGCTCCCACTCTAATGAAGAACACATATCCTGTTGTGGATCTTCTATCATTTGCATCTCCAGCCCAATCTGCATCACAATAACCTTGCAAATCAATGTTCTTACCACTAAGGCACAATTTGAAGTCTTTTGTACCTTTTAAGTACCTCAATATCCTCTTTATCATTTTCTAATGCATTCGTCTAGCCTTAGACATGTGTTGGCTTACAACACTCACTGCATATGCAAGAGCTACTCTTGTGGCCACCATTGCATATATGAGTGAGCTTACTACTGCTTTGTATGGAACACTTTACATCTCACCTTCAACTTGTACAAACTACTCATCCGTTGTTGTATTACGTGCTTTCCTGCTCGAGTACGCGCCGGGCGTCTGGCTGTAGAAGGTAGTATGGAGATTCACCAATAGTCAAGCAGTCTATCAATTTTTGACTGCTGGAATATAAATGACTGCAAGAATACACCGTAAATCTATACGGATGCCCTTCGACTACTTGTCGAAGTCCTTTTTGCCCCAGCCGGTAGGTCTCTAGACGTTACAGAGAATCCCGAACAATCCAATCTGCTAATCTCCGATACCGCTTTGTACTTACGATCTTGAATCCACTGATAGTCTTGTTAGATTAATCCAATAAATTTCATTCACTCCACATATTCAATCCTATAGACACCCTTTTAATCCTTCAATCACACATGTAACTCGATTTCACAAAACAGTCAGGAGTGATCACACCCTCTTCATTAAAAATCCCGATTCACCATTACAACATTGACTTCAGCAACGATTGCCTTAGTCTTCCCAAAACTCTATGAAGAAGAAAAATCCAATTCTTCGTCTTTTCTTCCCCGACCAGAAGCATGAAGCTCCTCTCCAATCCCTTGATCTTCAAAAAAAAAAAAAAAAAAAAAAAAAAAAAAAAAAAAAAAAAAAAACCTCTAATGAAACCGAACTAGATACCTTGAAAAAAACTTGAAGCTAGCTCTCGATCCAAAACCCCCCCCCCCTCTCTGATCTCCTCTTCCCCTAACCTTATCCTCTGAATTTCTTCAATCTTCCATCTTAGATTCGGAATTGGCTCCCATCGTCAGAGCTTAGATCTGAAATTGGCTCCCGCCATCAGAGCTTTCAAAACGGCACAAAGAATAGAACAGCGTGAAATAAAATCGAAACCTCGTACTCGGATCCACATTGAGTCGCCCGACCAATTCAGGTCTCATATTGGGTAAGAGGATCCGTAGTAACCTGGATGTTCCCGTAATCAGACTGCATTGGGTTGTCCGACCAATGCAGGTCTCATATTGGGTAAGAGGACTTGGATTGGATTCTCGAAATTAGATCCAATTGGCTCTTCGAACCAGGCTCACCCGTCATGTGAATTGGTCCTTCTCTCCCTGCTGACTCCCGTTATTGGAATCAAACGGAGCATTTCAGTATGTCCCAGCTCGCTGTAACGGGGTGACTGAACCTGACCACTTAGTACTTGCACTGGAGTTGGTCATTGCTCCCAATATTCGAGGTAACTGAATATTAATAAAAATCCCTTTTCTTTATATTTTCACGGTATACTCGTGTTACAACACGACATCCACCCCCTCTGAACCTATGCATCCTCCGATATGCACCAATTTACCCAATTGCTGTTTGATTCAGAATATATCCTCTACGTCTTTGTCCTGTTCATCTTCGTCACCTTCATTATCCAAATCACTTTCATCTTCTTGCTGCGGAATCTCTATACCTTCATTAAGGTCTTCCATATTCATCTCTGCGTGTCTTCGTTTAAATATTTTTACTCGCTTCCCTGTAATTGGTATTTTCAATTTTGTACCATCTAACTCCCGTAATGAGTAAGTCGTAATATCATGAACAATTGTTACCACATATGGTCCAAACCAACGTTTTGAAAATTTCCTCAAAGTACTATGTTGATTATCCAGACTATTGTCATAAATAAGTACCCAGTCACCTTCCTCGATTACTTTTGGTCTCAATCGATGTTGCTTATCGAATCGCGCCTTGTTTTGTAACCTAGCTCTTTTTAACCATTCCAATGCTATCTGGACATCTTCCGTTCTTTGCTCCAATTGTCGAATCTTAATAGCCAGAAGTTCTTCTCTTGTCAATCCATCTTCCCATAGTAGCATACTCCAAGTAAGTACCTTTTCTTCGATCGGCATAATTGGTTTTTGACCTGTCATAAGTTCTACTGGCATATATCCTATCACCGAACTATGTGTAGTTCGATCAGCCCATAATGCAAATGACAAAAGCCGTGGCCACTCTCTAACTTTCCCATTACAAGCTTTAACCAATGCTTTCACAATCGGCGGGTGACCACGTTCGCTTTTTGCATTCCCTTCCGGATTATAAGCAGTAGTCAGTGAAAGTTTAACTCCACATCTTTCAAAGAACTTACGAGCTTCTTGTACATTTAATTCTCCACGATCTGCAGTGATTTTTCCCACGCATCCGTAGCGGCAAATGATATCTTCAAGCAAAAACCTACAAATCCCCTCTGTAGATTTTGTCCTCAATGTTCTTCCTTCTACTTGATTTGATAAATCTTCACGAGCTAAAACCAAATATCTCATCTGCCATAACCCAACCGGCATAATAACCAAATCAACAACCCATTTAAAATGAATAGCCAGAGGATACGTAGGATGAAGACCATCTCGATGTCGGATATTAGAATACGATTGACAGATTTCACATGACTCTACAAATGAGAGCACATCTTGATACATATTTTTCCACCAATATCGTTCCTTGAGTTTAGCAAAAGTAGCCCAGATTCCTCTATGCCCTGCCCATAAACTATCATGAAACTCCTTTAATAATTTTAGTTTTTCTTCCCTTTTGCCTATCACTCGTTGTGGCATCCCAATTCCTTTCTTTGGTCTCTTCCATAAGAATCCATCTCGAAGTAAAAATCCATATGCTTTTTTTCTTATTTGTTTGAATTTTTCTGTAGACCAATTCCCCTACTTAGTCAAGGTATTCAAGTAATGACCAATATCCAATAATTCTCCTTCATAAGATTCTTCAAGAAATAGCTTGTCTTCTTTGTTGAGATTTGATATTGAATAGAATTTCAATCCGACGTCATCAATGTCTTCAACCATTTCATCCTCCCTCTCGTATCTTGCTCGAGATAGCATGTCTGCTACTAAATTGTCCTTCCTAGTGATATGCTAAAATTCTGGATTTAGTGACTTAATATAAGCAATCCATCTCAACATTGCAATATCTGACGTTGAATAGTTAATAATCATTCCAAGCAATGGCAAGCAATCTGTTTCAATTACTACTACTGTCCCAATCAAATAGTCCTTTTCAGCTTTCATAGCCGAAACGACTCTCCAAAGTTCTCTTTTGACTTACGAATATGCACGCTGACGAATACTTAAAAGTTTAGCCCCAAATCGAACTGCAAATCTACTCCCATTCGAATCATCTTGACCCACAGTCCATCCAACGGTAATTGGACTAGCGTCCACAGTAAGAATCAGTGATCTATTGTACTCATAATCAACCTTCCTCAATATTGGAGGTGACATCAATAATTTCTTCAATCTTTGCATTGCCTGAATATGCCTTTCTTCCCATTTAAATCGGTGACCTTTGCGTAACAGTTCATATAATGGATCCGCTATGTGAGCAAAATGAGGGATCCAGATTCGATAAAATACTCAAGCACCCAAAAACTTGCGAACCTCTGTTAAAGAATCACAATCCTCTTTCATCCTTCCAATTGCATCAACTTTAGTCGGGTCTGGTTCTCTTCCGTAAGATCCACATAAATGTCCAACAATTACAACTTCTCGTACTCCAAATACGGACTTCATACCCGATAATGTAAGACGAACTTCTCCAAGCCAAGTTAAAATCTTTTCACAATCTTGTATATGATCAACAACATATCTGCGACACCCCCTCGTATCTAAAGTTTCATCCTTGTCTCCTTCTCTGCACCCTTTTATAGGAACATCATCCAGAAAAGGCATAGTCTTTTCCGGAATAAAATCTCTCAATACCTTATTCATCCCATTCATCATATGCGCAACTGAGTTGGTCGTGCCTTGAGAAAGAGTGCACATTCTAACCAATCCAAGCGCTGTCCTCATCGTTGTCATATCTCTACTTCCTTCGACAAGTTGAAATTGATCATAACTTGAATACAAATCACCCATTGAATAGATCGCCCTTCCAGCAAACGCCTCAGTAAATTCATCCACAATAGGTCCAATTCCTGCATTCCTGACAGTTACTGCATTCACCGGTTGCATATTTTGAATAAACCGTAGTGACCCATTCTTCTTAGGTACCGTAAACCATCGACTAGAATACGGCGCAAATGAAGGTTCCAATATTTTCATCTTTATCTTTTCTTTCAATAGTTCCACCAATTTAGGTAAATGTGCCCTCGGTACTGGAATCGGTCTTAGATTCCAAGGTACAAGCGGTACAGTGAAGATAACCGTAGGTGTTATAATATTTGGATCCACACACCCAATTTCATGAGATTCGAAGGCAAACGATCTACCTTGTTTAGCCAACATCTTTTTGAAGCAAGTAATTTCCTCCAGCAATAAAGAACCATCAGAACCAATCTTCAATTCTTCAAAAGTCTCTTTAGTAAACTGATGTCCAATACTCATTGGATCTCTTAAACTTGCTTCTTTTGATGCTTCTCCCATTTGTTCTTTAGAATCCTCTGGTAATGGTCCGGCAACAGGCTTTACCTTCTTTTCTGCCGTTTTATATCTCGTCTCTACTGTGACTTCTGGTGCTTGAAAAGATTCAAGCATGGTATAAACCTCTCTCGAATGAATCTCAACAATCTTATCATTATCCCCTAATCCAATAGATGTAATCAATTCCAATGAATCTTCCAGTCCATTTTCTTCATAAACACCCAAAATCCTCTCATCATCTTGCAATGTACCTAACTTGCATAATTGTCCTTCAATATCATATAATCTTTTTCTTTCTTTTCTTTTAAAATCATCAACTTTCTTATACATAATATTTCCATTCTCCAATATACCAATAAAACTCACATTAAAGGTACCTTTACCTCGCGAGAGTACCTCCTCTTTTGTACCTCCATAATCTCGCTTTACAGTGGTACCTCCCCAAAATCCTTAAATCCTTCAACAATCTTTGGCAATGGTTTCTCCCTCAACTTATCTTGATTCCGTTCATGGTTAGGAGGTACTGTTAGAAATTGTACAGCTTTCATCCCATCTTCGCTTCGTACCCTTGCATAAGTAGAACCATCATCAAGTACCTTTGTTTCCATCCGTGTTGCCGTGATATAAGGTTGTCTTAAAATCAACGGATAAGACGTTGTCTCTTGAATAAAGAAATGTTGCTCCGTCGCAACATCTCCAATCCGAATTTTGACATCTAGACAAGCTCCATATAATTCGCCCCGTGTGTTATTAGCTGCTCGTATTGCCCATCTATGTTCCATATCAATTGGCCATTTTTGCTTCTTATAAAAATCTTTAGACATGAGATTTATTTCAGAACCATGGTCCACCAAAGCAACTATTAGTTCTTCTATATCTCCTACCTTCACCAATACCTCAGTAGTTGTCCTTGCCCAATGCTTTCGAGTATAATGGCTCAAAGTTTCTATTTCCTTGTCACTAGAATCTTCGAAATGTACTCGCTGATTATACCCATTCTTTTCATTTGTTGGTTGCTTGTAACCAATATCAACCTCTTCTTCATCTCTACATATTCTTGCATCAATAGCATGACTCATTCCAGTTTCGTCCATTAATTGCCTCTTTTACTTAATGCTGTCAATGATAACATCATGAAATTCCTTCTTTGCAATTTCCAAGACTTCTTTCAATGTGAATTCCACCTTAGCGTTTAATATACGTTCTTCCAACACTCCTTTCAAATTTGTTGCTGCTTCAATGTCAGAAAGTAACTTATAAGCAATTAATTTGCCCTTATCTTTTGTCTCCGTTGTTTTTTCTCTCAATGATACTGAGGTATCCTTTACAGGTAATTCTTGTGAAGCTGCCTCCCGAGCCTTGTCTCCTCGAGTTTGCCTCTTAAAAGAATTTCCTTCTCTAGTATCATCAAAATTTCCTCGTCTTTTTTCTTCCATCAAAGCTTCATGTTGGCTCTTAGCAAAATATGCATGAACTGAAAGAGACTCAACAGGATCCTCCCAACCTGTTCTACCTCGTATTGTAGCTGCAGTTCTCAATAACGCTTCTCGAGGTAATTTCCCTTCTTACATTGTAGAAACGGCAGAAGCCCAAAACTCACTAGTTTCCGTACTTCCACCAATTTCATCATCTACTCTAGCACCATAACTTGCACTTTCTCGTGCTGCTGTTTCATACTCTTTTAGGTAATCTTGAACCAATGCTCTCATTTCTCCCTTGCCAAAATTAGTTTGAAGAAGATCCTCTCTATTTTTCAATGCTATCTTCTCATCTTTCCGGCAAATAATTCCCTGCCGTATCATATTATTAAATTCATTGCAATCTTTTCTAGTATGTGAAGCATCATCACACCAAATGCATCTTTGTACATATCCTTGTTTTGAAACATTCTTCGAATTATTTATAGAAGTATTCTCTTCAAGTCTTGCCAATTTGATTTGAAGATCTTGCATTCCTCGTATAATTTCTTCCATCCCCATATCTGCTTTCTTTGACAAGCATATCGAAGGTTGAACTATAGGCATTGTTGGTGGTGTACGTACTGGAGCTTTGGATGCTTGTACTATTTTCGGAATATTGCTTCTATCCTTCCTCCTTTCTCTTTTTGTAAGCAACCCCACCGCATCTTCAACGTTCTTCCACTTTGTTGTCAATCCTTCATCTCCTTCTTTCTCTTCAAGAAGAAGTTCTAATTTCCTTGCAATTCTCCATCAGCAACTTGAAGAAATAGATCAACTTTGTTCGGCTCCAATGTCAATTTTTCTACCTTGGATAATTGAGAGTACTGCCTCTCAAATTCCCTTAGTAGCTCTGTTGCTTACAAATTCTTATTGGGCCGTTCAATCCATCCCAGAAACAGCTTCTTAGTAACGCGATCAGCATCTTCCAAGAAATATTTGTCTTTCAATGCATGTAAAAAATCCTCCCATGAATTCTCATAATGATCCGTAATCGATGTAATGTGGTCTCTTATCTCCGGTATTGTAGCAAGTCCAAATAGTGCAACCATTTTCTTCTCAAAAACCCGATTTAATTCCATTTCACGAACATAACATCTTAAATACCTTGAAATATTCCTCCCATCAAATTGATCAATTTTATTGACCACTGCTTGCAATACTTTGGTTGCCAAAGCTTCCTTTCGATCATTGCTTTGCTGTTGCTGTATTGACAATGAGAAGGCTTGAAACATACTAGCAATAGACGGATCCATGTGCATACCTTGTCCTTTAGAAGACTCCCCACCAGAAACTCCTCCCAAAAATCCTTCAAAATTTTCATTTTCGTTTTCCATAAAATAAAGATAAAATCAACCAAAATCCAATACCTTCCACCTCAAGCTTTCACGTCGGGTTCACCACTTTTGTCGTATTACGTGCTTTCTTGCTCGAGAACGCGCCGAGCGTCTGACTGTAGAAGGTAGTATGGAGATTCGCCAATAGTCAAGCAGTCTATCAGTTTTTGATTGCTGGAATATAAACGACTGCAAGAATACACCGTAAATCTATACGGATGCCCTTCGACTGCTTGTCGAAGTCCTTTTTGCCCCAGCCGGTAGGTCTCTAGACGTTACAGAGAATCTCGAACAATCCAATCTGCTAATCTCCGATACCGCTTTGTACTTACGATCTTGAATCCACTGACAGTCTTGTTAGATTAATCCATTAAATTTCATTCACTCCACATATTCAATCCTATAGACACCCTTTTAATCCTTCAATTACAGATGTAATTCGATTTCACAAAACAGTCAGGAGTGATCACACCCTCTTCATTAAAAATCCCGATTCACCATTACAACATTGACTTCAGCAACGATTGCCTTAGTCTTCCCAAAACTCTATGAAGAAGAAAAATCCAATTCTTCGTCTTTTCTTCCCCGACCAGAAGCATGAAGCTCCTCTCCAATCCCCTGATCTTCAAAAAAAAAAAAAAAAAAAAAAAAAAAAACCTCTAATGAAACCGAACTAGTAACCTTGAAAAAAACTTGAAGCTAGCTCTCGATCCAAAAAAACCCCCCCCCCCCTCTCTGATCTCCTCTTCCCCTAACCTTATCCTCTGAATTTCTTCAATCTTCCATCTTAGATCCGAAATTGGCTCCCATCGTCAGAGCTTGGATCTAAAATTGGCTCCCGCCGTCAGAGCTTTCAAAACGGCACAGAGAATAGGACAGCTTGAAACAGAATCGAAACCCCGTACTCGGATCCACATTGAGTCGCCCGACCAATTCAGGTTTCATATAGGGTAAGAGGACCCGTAGTAATCTGGATGTTCTCGTAATCAGACTGCATTGGGTTGCCCGACCAATGCAGGTCTCATATTGGGTAAGAGGACCTGGATTGGATTCTCGAAATTAGATCCAATTGACTCTTCAAACCAGGCTCATCCGTCGTGTGAATTGGTCCTTTCCCTTCCTGTTGACTCTCGTTATTGGAATCGAACGGAGCATTTCAGTATGCCCCAGCTCACTGTAACGGGGTGACTGAACCTGACCACTCAGTACTTGCACTGGAGTTGGTCGTTGCTCCCAATATTCGAGGTAACTGAATATTAATAAAAATCCCTTTTCTTTATATTTTCACGGTATACTCGTGTTACAATACAACACCGTGAGCTTCATCAACTTCAAATTTGCCTCCAAAGATGTTCCAATAGGCTTGCACTCTTCCAGGTTGAATCGTTTCAACATTACTTCAATGTACTTGATTTGGCTCATTGTAATGGTCTTGTTATCATGATCTCTTACAAATTCCACTTCTAAGCAATAGTGCAACTCTTCCAAATCACTCATCTCATATTCCTTCTCTAATTTGGCCTTCATCCAATCCATCTTTTCTATATTATTAGCGAAGATCATCAAATCATCAACATAAAGGATTACAATCAGCAAGAACTCTCTAGATTGCATCACATACAATGAATGATCAGCTTCACTCCTCACAAATCCTTCATTGTCAAAAAATGTGTCAATTCGTTGGTATTATGTCCTTGGTGATTGTTTCAATCGATACAAAGATTTCTTCAATTTGTATACAAGATGTTCTTTGCCTTATTATACAAATCCTTGAGATTGGTCCATGTAGATGTCTTCTTGCAATTCTCCATTCAAAAAGGCCGTCTTCACATCCATTTGGTGTATTTCCAAATCCATTGTTGCTCCAATTGTTACAATGGTCCTAATGATGGTGAATTTGGCAACGGGTGCATAAGTCTCATTGAAATCAATTCCACCAACTTGTGAGTATTCTTTTGCAACTAATCTTACCTTGTCCCTCACCACTGCACCCATTGCATCTCTTTTAGTCCTAAACACCCACTTACAACCAACACTAGATCGATTTACTGAAAGAGTTGCCAATTTCCATATACCATTGTCTATAAGAGATTGATACTCTTCTTCCATAGCCTTCTCCCACTTGATTGCATCTTCAGACTTCATAGCATCACACAAAGATAATGAATGAGCAAGAAGAGTAATATTTGCATGTTCTTTACTTATTTGAGGAAAGATGTGATCCTTCCACCATTCGCCACGTGGCCTTTTTTCTCTCAAAGGATATCTCTTTTCACTTGTAGAAGAACATTCACCTTCTTGCACTCCTTGTTCTTTTCCAACTCTTAAACCTTGTCATTTTTCACTCAATGGTTGGTACTCTTCATCATTATCATCATCCCAATCTTCAACATCTTCATTTCTTTCATTGCTAGTCCTAGCAATTATAAGAGCCTTCATCTTTTCAACCTTCTTTGGCTTTTCATCTTCATCAACTTCATTGTCTTCATCTTCTTGTTTTTTTGCTGAATTCAAAGATGTGTCCACAAACACACTATTACTCCCACTTGGACACATCTCCAAGTGCTCACAAGCACTCTTGTGCTCCAAAAACCCAACATCACGACTTTTGATGATCTTCTTGGTTTTCAAGCATATTAGCCTATATGCCTTAGTACCTTCACAATAACCAAGAAACACACACTTTCTACCTTTTGCATCAAATTTGGATCTCATACAATCTAGTATTTTTAGATATGCAATGCAACCAAAGGTCCTCATATGGAAAATGCAAGGTTTTCTCCCACTCCAAGCTTCTTGTGGTGTCATTGATGCAAGAGCACTTGTTGGACACCTATTTCTTGTATACACTGCATTCACCTTAGCTTTTGTCCAAAACTCATAGCCAAGATTTTGAGCATGAAGCATGCTACTTGCCATCTATACAATGGTTCAATTTACCCTTTCAGCGACATCATTTTGTTGTGGAGTGTATAGAGTTGTGGTTTGTCTAGCAATTCCTTCATTCTTCAAATAAACAACAAATTGCTTAGACATGTACTCACCTCCATTATCCGTACGCAACACCTTGATCTTGCATTCACTTTATTTCTCAACAAGTGCTTTAAACTCCTTAAACCTCCAAAAGCATTCACTCTTGGCTTTAAGAATGTAGATCCAAATCTTTCTTGAATAATCATCAATGAGAGTAAGAAAATAACTTGATCCTCCAATACTTGTGTTCTTTATAGGTCTACATACATCCGAATAGACAATCTCCAACAACTTGGTAGCACGTTGTCATGATGTAACACAATTAATAGGTGAAAGAGTGTAGAGGTTATTACAATTTAGGAGATCTTAGTTCAAATTATTAGAAAAAATTATCTTAGAAATATAGTTGACAAAATAGAAAAACTAGATGTTGACACCCGGAGAGGGCCGGTTATGAACCAGGGTCGAAATCAGACCCAGGGGCACAAAACCGAGTCTCTACGACGACTCCAGAGTTCTTTTGGAGATCGGAGAATGAGGTTTGATAGCAGACTGAATAGGCTTTCTATAGGCATTGATTTTGGATGATTTAGAGTTGATATAACTTTGTAAGAGCTTTGCAAAGTTGAGGTTTGTTTCGGATGACTTGGGTTTTATGAAATAAAATAGGGTTTATGTTTTGGGTGATTTCAAGAGTTTTGTAATAGATCTATGGGTGAAATTTTGTAGGTTTATGGTTATAATTGTGTTTAATATGTGTAATGAATTTTAGCTTGATCTAACGGTTGAATTGAGGAATATTGAGGTTTAAGTGGGTAAAGGTCTCAGAAAGTAGAATTTTAGGTCTAGTAGGGGTTTTTGAGATTTCTTGCAATCTACTGATTGGATTGGAGTGAAACTTATGTGAGAGGATATAAGACTTGTTTTTCTATGCGTATGAGAATTTTGAGATCAATCGAAAGGTGCAAAGGAGAGATATTGGCTCTAAAAGATTACCATTAAGATTGGAGAAGGAGGCCGGCCAATACCCAAGCACACTTTTGAGGATATCGTCAATTTGGTAACTCCGAACCTTATCAAATTTTTTGTGCTTTTTTTTAACTTATTTTTTTAGAAGTGTGAAAAATTTTAGTTAAGATCAACGGTTTATTCACTAGTTATTAAGATTTAAATCTGTTATAGGAATTATTAGGGTTTGGTTTAGGGTTTGGTTAGGATTTGGTTTGGAGTTTAGGATTTGGATTAGGATTTGGTTTAGGATTTAGGATTTGGATTAGGATTTGGTTTAAGTTTTAGGGTTTGGATTAGGATTTGGTTAGGGATTAAGATTTGATTAGAGTTTGATTTAGGGTTTAGAGTTTGATTTAGGATTTAGGGTTTGGTTTAGGGTTTAGAGTTTGATTTAGGATTTAGGATTTGGTTTAGGGTTTAGGATTTGGATTAGGCTTTGATTTAGGATTTAGGATTTAGATTAGGATTTGGTTAGAAATTAAGATTTGATTAGGATTTGATTTAGGATTTAGGATTTGATTAAGATTGAATTAGGATTAGGATTTGGTTAGAATATAAGGTTCTATTAGATTTTTGTTAGGGTTTGACTAAGTTTTCTTTAATATTCTTTTATATTTCTTTAGGATTTCCTTGTGTTTCTTTTATAACTTCAATAAAATTTAATTGAGCTTGCTTAATGTTTGATTATGATTCTTAACGTTTAATTGTAAATTCTCTATAATCCTATTGGATTGTTAGGACTTTTTGTTGCAATTTTTCTTTATCTTCCACAGCTAGGTGCTCAGTGCATTCTCAAGCAAGACTTCACATCATACGACAACGTGTTACTACACTCTTTGGAAATGAGGCCTTTTGTTGTTTGCCTTGTATGCATCCTTTACATACAAGTTGTTTTTCATTATGGCTTGTATTGCCAAGATCTAAGCCAGTTCCCATGGTCTTGAGCTCTCTCATGTTCTTCACATTCAAATGGCCAAGGCAACGATGTCATATATTCAATTTGTCTTAGTTTGATGTAAACTCAGGAAATGCGGCTACCTCTACTCCATTCACCTTCTTACAAATGAGGTAGTACAAATTTCCCTCTTTTAATCCTTTGAAGATCTTGTCTCCACTCAATGTTCTTATAAAACATCCATTCATATCAAATTGAACTTTAAAACCTTCCATTACAAGTTTATTCACCGAAAGTAGGTTTTGCTTCATTTTAGGCATATGAAGGACGTTTTTGAGTCTGATCCTACTAGTTTGTCCATTCATAACCACCTCCACCATAATAAAGCCAATTCCAATGGCTTCACATGTACCACTATTTGCCAACACCATGTTTGATGTTGGAATAGCCTCATAAGTGTCAAATGAACACTTATAAGGTGTTATATGCTTGGAACAACCTGAATCCACAATCCATCTTGACATGGCAGCCATAGGGGTCTCATTTGTTGCCGTGAATGCATAATCTTATCCTCCAAACTCATCTTGCACACTATTTGCATTCTCCTTCTTCATCTTTTTGCCTTTGTAGTAATTTCGAGCAAAATGGCCTACTTTGCCACAAATGAAGCAAGATTTGACATTACCTCATTGATTTGAATAGTTGGCCTTATCTTGACGTGAGTAGAGTACTGAATCTTCACTTTGAGGCTCCTTTTCTTTCTTTTTGGTTACTTCATGGACAAGTCTTGTCGTCACATAATCGATTGTAAGCACTTTTAGCTTGATGGACTCCAATGCCACAATAAGATAGTTGTAGGATTCAAGAAGGCTCATTAGTAAGGTCATGACAATATCACTTTCTTCTAAAGGCTTGTCAACAATTGCTAGTTGATTTGCAAGAGCCTTTACCTTATTGGCATGAGCCATGAGGTCTTCACCTTCTTCCATCTTGTAAGTAAAGAACTTCCTTCTTATATAGATGATGTTGGATAAGTTTTTGCTCTCATAGATGTTGCAAAGAGTCTTCCATGCTTCGCCTAGTCCTTTGCAAAAGATAATGTGGGAAAAGTTAGCTTCATCCACATTGATTGCAATCAATCCAAAAGCCTTCTTTTTACAATGTTTGAACTCCTTCTTCTCCTTCATATCAGCATCTTTTCTTGGAGCCTCTTCACTTTCATCTATAATATCCCAAAGATCCAAAGACACCAACAAATGCTCCATTTTTACCTTCCAATCGTAAAAATTGTCACCTCTAAACTTCTCAATAACTCTCAATCCTTCACTCTCACTTGAAGCCATGTCTAAGGAAGAGTTTTATCAAAAGAAATTGTAAGAAGAAGTCCTAATGCTCTCAAAAATCAACACGAAGGTTTTGTTGCCTTAAAATCACAGAATCCTTCTTTGTGAACAAACTAGTATTTTAACCCTCAAAAACTCTCTGAACTTCACTTCTAAAACTTATCACAAGTCTGATGGCTTATTTAAGTGTCTCAAATCTGATTTTCCACTCTAATATCTTTCTTATGCTCACAAATCACCTCTATACACCATAAAAGGTCTTTTAAGCACAATCAGTAACTTTAGGACATGAAATCGTAAAGTTAGATTACCAAGGATCTATCTCAGCAGAAGTATAATGCAAACTTTGTCTATAGGTGAAAAACAAGACACTAACACCAAAATACTCTTAACCACAAGTAAGAGCAAACCATGATCTAGATCTAGATCTGAATCTGAAAGTTAGGTTCTTCCAAAGCCTAACATCAATTTGATCTATTCCACACTTACAAAACCACTTCAAAGAACTTCAAAAAAAACTCAAGCAAATGTGAGTGGGCCCATAATCTATTAAAAAAAAGAAGTCTAAAAGCTACAAACACTTAGCATCAGCAAGGATTGTAGTCAAAGAGAAGTATGGAGAAAGATGATTCTTACTTCCAACATTCTTTACTTATAGGTGGTGGTTTGTTCACCAATGAGGCAACTTCCATCCTTTTGATATTACATCCATTTCTACCTCATCCAACTAAAGCCTTAATGCTACCACAATAACCTACTTTAACTCTTTGTTGTCTTTTTACTATTAGCAACATACTATGCTTAAACTCTATGTGGTTGTAACTAAGCAAGTACTTGCTGATCTTCAACATTGTATAGCCACATATCTCTTAGTTATTTAGTATATATAGAAGTAAGAGTATGGCCTTCCTCACTCTTCTCAACTCCTTTCTTGCCTCTAATCTAGTTTTAAGAGTCTAAATTTTTTTTATCTTTTGACAATATCCACTTAATTTTTTTATTAAATATACATGTTTTTTTATTTTTTTTTTTTCATCTTTTTTTGAAAAAAATCTTACTTATTTATATACATTCCTTGAATTCTTATCTTTGATATAACCTTGATTTCAAGTAGACAATATAATATAATTACTTTGTTGTAATATCAAAATTAGCCATCTTTCTGACAAACTAAATCATTGTAGACTTAAATCATTTTTTATTTGTGAATAGATTAATTCAATTGCTTATGAGTTATATCTACAAGAATCTATAAAGATTCATATAATATTTGACTTATTTCTTTTTGAAACTTGTAAGATATTCAATATTTCAAAAAAAAGATAAATGTCACTTCTTCCTATAAAAATGGACAATAATCAAGAATTTGATGTTAACAAAACCTTAGACTTAAGGCGACACCAAAATAGATTAGAATATCTTATAAATTAGTAAAAATATAATATTAATTGAGGCTTTTCATCAATAACATCCATCAAAACCAATATGAAGAGCCAAGTATTTACTTGCTATAAAGAAAATAAGATTCAATAAAAATTACATTCTATCTTTTATTTTTATTTGTGGTTTTTATATATTCGTAATGCCAAGGAGATAGAGAATAAATAACCAATCAATGTAACTAAAATGCTATTTTTTGTTGAGTTATCAAACAAAGCATTGATATTTTCACAACCTTCAGGAAAAAGTAATAGAAATAAAGACCCTCAAGAACAATATGTTCTTCTTCAAATAAATGATTAAATACAATGTATTTTGGTATTACAATATTATAAGTAACTCCTAATATTTGGTGATATTATTAGAAATAAGAACCACCACTAATAGTATTTAAAATATTTATTTAAAAATAAATATATAAATCCATGACATGTAGTATATTTTTTAAAATAAAAATTTAATATTAAAAAATATAAAATATTAATTTAAACATGGATAGTCACCAACTTTTAAAATACAATAATATATAATAGTAAAATCAACTTACTTCTAAACAAAAAAAAATAACTAATTAATATTCTTATCAAATTATCAAAGATATGAATTATAAACAATCCAAATATAATATACTCTTGTATCACTAAAAAAGAATAGATATTTATTTGAAGATAATATTATATTAATATTAGAATGAATATTACTAAAGACAAGAAGATTAGAGATTCTTCAAATAAGAAAGACATTAACAAGAGTGAAAAAGGCTTCACTCTTGCATCTATATATACTATCTAATTAAAATCTATATGGTGACATTCTATAAGATCCTCTACATGTGTCCAACTTGCAAAACACATATCTAACTTATAAAGCAAGTTTTTTATATTTGTATTACTTTGCTAACTTGTACCACAAGTGGCTAATATGAGTAATACATGGCCAACTTGTTGGTCAAGTTTTCAATCTATCAATCATCTATAGACATGTATAAAGTCAAATCTACATCTATTTAACTTCTAAAAAGCTTCTTTATAAGATATGATCTAATTTATTTATTTTTATTTATTTCTATATAATTCTTATTATTTAAAAATTTAATATTATTGATATATCCAAAAAAAATCATATAGAGGCAATTTTAAAAGTAAATTAAGAATAAATAAAGTATTGACTTATAAGTCAAAAAATTGTCTTAATATCCTTCATGTACATATTATCTTACTATCTTATGTACATATTTGGTAATGCAATCAGTTGTGATTCTTGTATTGGACATGAATATAATAATATTTAGTTTATTGCTCAAGCAAGAAGTCATTTTAAATTATAAGAAGGTTGCAATTAGGTAAAAAGCAATATAAGCATAAATATTAAGAAATATTTTTGAGTCATTATATATTATTGTTAGATGATTTTTTAGTTATTATATTTTTTTATGTATTATTTTTTATTTTATATATAAAATAATAATACCATTTATTTTATAAATATATTCAATATTTATAAACCTAGTATTATTATTCAAAGTTTTATAATATAAGACATATTAAATATATTGAATTGAATATCAAAAGAGATATTACATAATTCATTGATTAATAAAGTGGTGCAATTATTAAAAAAAAAAAAAAAAAAAAAAAAAAAAAAAAAAACAATATTTGATTCAATTAAAAATACCATTAAAATAAAATAAAATAAAATAATATTTAAATGTTAAAAAATGCTATAATTTTTTAACTTCAAATAATCTTGTTGATAGCAATAATTATAATTTTGTAGTTGCTTATGATTTTTACTTGATAAATTTTCTAAGAAAAGATTATCTTAGTATCTTTTAACCACAATTGATTATAATTAATTTAACATTTTATATAAAAATCATTGTTTCACATAACTTTAAGAGTGTCTACTTGGATTATAATTATCACAAGATGTCAATCTATTGCCAATGCAATAACACCTTAAGTTATAGTCAGAATACATATTTTTAATTTCTAGTAAATTAAGTAAAAATTGTAACAACTCTTTGAAAAACATATAATACTACAAAATTTAATTTATTAAAAATTTATTATTTAATTTTTAATATTATTTTTTTTTTAAAAAAAATGTTACACTTTACCAATTAACTAGTCCCAGACTTTAAAGTAAATCAAAAATTTAATTAACATTCACATTTGTAAAATGTACCACAAATATTCATCCCAAAAGAGACACATTACAAGCATTCTGTGAATATTCCACTTCATAAAGCTTGCAAAAGACTATTTTGACATGAGTTCCATTCAAAAAAGAAAAATAAGAAAATCTCTCAAATTTGAGCTTTAACTGTTCTAACCTGTAACTTTTTGAGTGTTCACCTACTCACTAGAAGATTCCATCACATCCATGTTATTATAGATCTCAATAACTTAAATTTGAACATATTCTCCTTCTAAATATTCTATACTTTAAGGCAGGTCTCTGTGATTCTCATAACCCTTAGGAATTTAGGGGCACACAATGAGTTAAGTAGATGTATTCTGTGTAGAAAGGTGCTGGCTGGGTTGGGGATGGACGATCGGTCACATGCTGCAACAGTTTGCGAGGTCGATGAGCTAGTGCCGCGACAGAGATTCCTAGTAGAATCCCACATGTAACTCTACTAAAATCACACTCGGCAACATGTGAAAATCAGCGAAAGGTCCCAATCTACACGTGCAAAACTTCGTGTAAATACAATTCTAGCGCTATTCTCATTGCTTGCTGTTGCTATATTTAAGACCAACACATAGCGTTTATGTTGTTTCTTATTGAGGTTATTACGACATCTGGTGATGGAGAGGTCTTCGGCGAGTGATGGTGCCATATTTAGAATCTACCGGGAGTGGGGGCAATGACTAAATACATTGCAGCACGAAGCTGTTCTGAGAGACTGTCAGAACGCGAGATTTCCTCGCAATTCACGCCCCGCTGTAGTCGCCTCCCGGATGGCTGTCTTCGCGATCTAGCTCAAGGGGTTTTTACGGCAGACGGTGTCCATCAAGTTGCGGTGTGAAAGCGAGGTGTTTCTCGAACTGACCAGTCATCGCACGAACTTCCCCGGCTCGGTGGCTCACTCTGTGGCTATTGCCAGTAGAATTGTACGAAGCACAGTGTTGAGTGAGAACTGGGATCGACATTGGTGGAAATTCAGGTTGATGATTAGTAGATTCTGAGAACTGTTCAGTGGTCGCGCTCTCCACCTTCAAAATGAGGATAAAAAAAAAAGAAAACAAGAAATAGAAAGAGTACGATACGGCAAACTGGAAATACTTAGGATCACTGTTCCACGTGTGCTCTTGTACTGAATTCATCCAAGTTGTTCATTACGAACTCATTTCGCGCAGAAGCATAGTGGTAAAAAATTAGTAATGCAGAAGACCTTTGAGTGCTAGAACTAACTCTGACTTGGTCATGAGAATAGCGCTAGAATTGTATTCACAAAGACTCCGCAGGCAGTCAACGGCATCAGATCGTGCCTCTGAAACTAGCTGTGTTAAGAGCTGTGTCAGTCTCGGAGTCACTCAGCTACATCAGGCATGACAGGCAAGTTCACGATTGTCTTGGAATAACAGGAGGTTATGGAAAGATTCCAGGCGGTACATAGCATGAAAATAGATTCTTCTGCAGAGCAAGCTAAGGTAGCGGCATATAGTGCCTTAGTAACTAGCGCCGGGTTCACCAGATTTAGTGAAGAGAACACAGAGGCAGCGGAGGAGCATGCTGCCCGACGAAAACGGTGGCGCGGAATGGCACTTTCTACTCCACAGGCTGGAGTTCAATGGTCCGACATCCCGTCAACGATCGATCTGCGCCAAGTGGAATGTTACTGGGGATACGAGTCCTGATCAGCGATTCCGAAATCTGGCTACATACAACTACCTAGCCATTCCAGCTATGTCAGAGCTCGTTGTTAGGCTCACTGTGAGAGCAGGGTTGTTTTGCTGCTCTGAAAGAATTATAGGCAGAAAGCAGCGATCTAACATCAGCATTAGATTATCGGCTTCAGACAGGATCACCAGGAGACTTCTTAGTATTCTGTGACAACGCCAGACTCTCCTCGCGTCAACACCTTGCACTTGTCACGTATATGGACTCAGCGGAAATTAACGTCACAAGAGAACTTCGTTCGGGCTAGTATCCACTTGAGTAATAAGAGAATGGAGGTGAGGATTGAGCGTGCCACCTAGCCGGGGGTGAACCAAGGTCCCTGAGGATTTAAACTCAGGCAGATCATCCAGTGGGTCGGGCACGAACTACATCGCCATCGACCCATAGAGCGACATGGTAGCCAAGGAGGAGAATCGATCTCATCCCCGAGGTGGACGCACACTAGGGCCTCTTGCAAAAGGAAATGTCCGGTAAACACAACCGTCACGAGTTAGAGTGCATTAGGTTGCGTTGTCAATGGTGAATTAGGTTGGTGAGTATTTTTTGCCGTTAATGTCATTTGCAGTGATCCATTCCCACTCTGAACCGGTTGATGCATTTGGTGATGGCATCGCAGGGGCGGGGCTACAGAACCACACGTCAATCTATATGTCGAAGTGGGAGATCGGGGATTCAATCTGCACAAGGTTTTTGATCCAACCCGCTATTTGTTTACTGTGTTTCAGAATCCGTTTCCGGAATGAGCTGACTACGGAAATCTATTTAATCTGAAGCGAGGTTCCTTGTTTTCTTCTTTCAGTTCCCGCTCCTGTCCAGAAGTGGAAGACTCAATCGCCTGGCATATGAGTCTCGCAATACAGAGAGGTGTCAAATTGATCTCTCTGACATCCCTGGAGGAGCCCGAACATTTGAGCATGTTGTCAGGCTGTTGTATGGAGTGAAGTTGGAGCTCAGCCCTCACAATGTCGCAACCCTGCGTTGCGCCGCCGAGTATCTGGAAATGACAGAGGACATTAGAAATGAAAACTTGGTGGCTAAGACGGAGAATTACTTAACTAAAGTAGTAATGAGCTCGTGGCGGGATAGTATCAGCGTTCTCAAGACCTGCTCGGAGCTCAACCCAATGGCAGATGATCTGGAGATCGTAAGCAAGTGCATTGAGTCGATTGCTAGGAAATGTAACGCAGATCTTTATGCCGTGCGATGGTCTTTCTCCAGTAGAGCAGTTGCCAAGGAAGTCCAGCGTGATTGGTGGTTCGATGAGGTCTGCTCGCTGAGCATTAGCGCATTCAAGAAAGTGATGAATGCTGTAAGTAAGAAGGGGTTGAATCCGGTGGACTTCGGAGCCGCTGTGGAATACTACGCTCACAAATGGCTGCAGCTCGCAAAAGAATTGGACTTGTCCACCACATTGAAGACGAAGGATGGCCCAGTGCAAGCCAGCATCGTGGCATTCACGAGCTCCGATCAGCAGATGGTCCCTCAAGACGCAACAAAAACCTTACACAGGCATCGGGCTGTTCTTCAAGGGATTGTGAACCTACTGCCCTTCCAGCTTAGTGCAACGTCCGTAAAATTCCTGCTCAAGCTTTTGCGAGTCGCGTGTTTAGGGAATGCTAGCTCCTTCTGCAAGACAGAGCTAGCGAAACGAATTTCCTCTCAATTAGAGAAAGCTGAAATTGACGACCTCCTCATTCCTGTACCTGGTGAATCGAATTGCGACCTTGATATCGTCCAGAAAATCGTGGAATTCTATCTGCAAGTGAGCACGCTATCTTTTTGAATTTAGACAGATCAGATCCTACGGAAGATGCATACATTGCTTGATCCGCCATAATAACTGTCCAATGACCACATTAAGCTGCAAATGAGGGTGCAGGACCAAATTCAGGGAATTTCTACCGCGTTTAGCCCAAGCAGTGTTTCAAGGTCAAGCGTCTCCGGATCTTCGAGTTGCACGTCAAGCTCGAGATCAAGCCTTGGAAGTTTAAGTGCCTCTTCAAGCAGCTTGAGTGACTCTAGAACTACAACGGACAGCTGGAGCGGTCGCAGTATTTCTGGCTCCAGTGTCTCCGACTCGAGCATTAGTGGCACCAGTACTGGGAGCTTTGTAAGCACATCGAGCGAGACATCTACATTGTCGAGCCGAAGTCAGTTACACAGCCGGACGAATTCAGTTGCCTCCATTGAAACCGGCTCATTAGATCTTTCTAGTGACGAAAGCGAGAAGCTGGAAAGTAAATTCTACGTCAACGAAGGCCCCAGTCGTAAGACTCAACTTCCGCCCACAACGACGAACTGCAAGGTGGCCCAGCTTCTGGAGACGTACTTGGAGGAAGTTGGGAAAGACTCCAACGTGTCTCCTGCCAAATTCATCACGCTTGCTGAGCTGATAACAGAATTTCCCCGTGATTCAGATGATTCCATTTATAGAGCGATTGATGCCTTCCTCAGGGTAATGCTAATCACACACTATCCGCTATCTTTGAAACTTAGTATGACCAATGAAAGGTCAAGAGAATACAAATAAATGCATGCAAGCTTACAATTTTGTAATACATCGTGAGTTTCAGGCTCACCCATCCTTGACCGAGCTGGAGCGTAAGAAGCTGTGCAGTTTCATAGACACCGGAGCTCTCTCCTTGGGTGCCTGTGTGCACGCTGCTTCGAACGAACATCTCCCACTAAGAGTCATCGTACAAGTAATGCATCCATCTTGTGATTTTCCTTGCTCTGAGGAGTTAAGCTACGAAGTTCTGAGCTTCTATTTTCTCGGTTGCTAATTAGGTCGAGATTTAATGAGCGAAAGTTCTCTCTTTCAATGTTGGTAATTTCAGGTGCTTTTCCATGAGCAAATAAAGCTTCGAAATGCCATAACAGTAAACAAGGTGATCAACGACAAAGATGTGGGTAGTGGGCCAGACAAATTATTTTCATCCACTTCGTCAGAATCCGGTTCCTCCAGTGATCTGAGCGACGGTAGTACAAGCTCCAGCACAAGTACTAGTGTCACCACCATCAGCAGATTGCGGAGTCCCAGCATCTCAAGTGCCAATGCTTTGAATCTTGCCGTACCTAGTCCGACCATTGCCAGCGAAAATAGCTCTATGCTGCTGGGTGGCTTATCTACGAAGGAGACTCTGAGGTTTGTTCTTGCCGAAATTGAGTCATTGCGGAATGCGGTGCAGGAAATTGAGAGCTTCAAGAGCCGCCTCATCCAAACAGATGCACTTCAAATGGAAATACACAACCTTTCCACGAAATTCGAAGAAATGGCCCAAGACTACAGCGGGATGAATCAGCAGGTAATGAAATAAAACCGTGCACCTGCATCCCAACGAACTTGATTTTTGAGACTCTTACTCCTGTATCCATCAAGCAAGCCATTGATGTTTCTGCTTCTGATGCGTCAGGTGGAGGGATTGACGAAGAACACCAAGCATAAGTCTGGTTGGAGCTTTGGATGGAAGAAGGTAACCAAGTCCTTTCAGTCCAAAGATCCGGCACTCATGGAACACCATAGGTTTGAGACAACACCGCTACCTCGAACCCAGCTCTCTGAACACATGGATGTACCAGCTCTTCCGCCACTACGAACGTCCAAATCCGACATCCTGCTCCCGAAGACGCCAAGAGCCGATACAACTCTGCTCCCCAAGACCCCGAGAGTGCCTGACCTGACCCTGCATCCCAGGACACCGAGAGCAAGCTCATTGCCAGTTCCTAAAACACCGAAAGCCGAGCTCACTTCATATCCAAAGACACTCGGAGCAGACTCTATACCAAGTTCCAAGACACCGAAAGCAGAATTTTTGCAATCTCAAAAAACGCCAAGACCAGATTTTAAACCAACATCGGCGGTAACTAAGAGTATACCGCTCAAGCAAGAAAACGTTGAACCTCAATCTTCGTTCGAGGGAGTACATGAAGTTTTGAAGGTGGACACACCAACCTCGAACTCCAAGCGCTCAGGGGCGAGCTCCGTGCAATTCAAAGATCGTTGCAAAGAGGATTACATTACAAATCATCGCAGTCTCCACGTCGGAGATGAGCATCGTAGACAGAGAAGCCGATCGACGTCTCCAGACTACATCCGCCAGCACAAGCACCGCGAAGAGTCTGACTCCGTCTCAGTCACAACCACAAGCTCTCACAGCACAACTTCCACAACCCTGAGCAATCGCAGTGGCCATGTCTATCGGGGCAGAGATTCACGCAATGGACATCGGAGGGACTATTATGAGGGTCGTCACGACAGGAGTACATCGAGGACTGCTTCGCACAATCATCTCCCCCGTCATCGTCACCGTAGTAGCCATAAATCAGGGCGTTCTTTAGGGCATGAGAGAGAGTTCTCGGCGGAGCGTTCTTATCGCAGCAGACAACATAGGTTAGAGCATCATGGCCCTTCTCACCGTAAACGTCGTCAAAAGGAATTGTCAGGACACCGTTCAACCAGCCATCGTTGCCAGAATGACCACGATATCAAGGACCACCACTACATGGATTCCCATTCTCTCCACATCAGCACGGACCTCCATTTAACTTCAACTTCTGTTCACGGTAGTGGGCACCAGCGTTACAAGGATGGGTCAGTTTCAAGTTACCATGGAAGAGAAGGATCCGAGCATCATTCCAGTCATCGCAGTAGCCATCGGAAGGATCACTACAAGGAAGACTCGAGCAAACACTCAAGCCAGCCTCACCGTCATAGCAGTTATCACAGACGGAAGGAGTTCTTCGAATGAGATGCCCGTGGTGACTCAAAAACCAAGCGAAAATATCCTTGACGTGATATAAGACAGTTCTAAGCAGATTGAGTTGTTTGTAAGAAAATGCCCGATTACTTCGCAGGAGAATGTAGAATATTAAATGCATTTAGTATTAAAAGGCATGTTGCGCACGTACTTCAAAGCGCACCAACGTAGACAGATTTGGAGCTAAAATTAGTTTGATTCTAGAATCTTGGAGGTGAAGCTAAGATTCAGGAGCAGGTGGATTATCCACACCTCAAAACAATGAGAGAGAGCAGAATGCCACTACCTCGCTGATAAGAATACAGGTCGTGTGTTACAAAGAAATCAGTACATTTTTTGCCCACTGCTGGGATTCACTTTCTATACACCAATGGAAACGGAGATGCGACAAACAAGGCAGCCAAAACTTCGCCTTTGACAAGACTTATGAATTATGAAATATGTCACTGCCCTGCTCGTCCACTTACAGAGCAGGGGTATGGTCTGTGGCAGAGAAAACAATCTAAACATTCTGACCAAAACCGGCAAGAATTTTCGTTAAAAACTCTCCCATTCAACATCATCTGTACCAAATCAGCAAACAAAATTCTGTGGGATGATACAGATTAGGGAGAATTATATTCTAAACGTTGTGAATTTCAACCTCAAACTCCAGCGAAGTAACCATAAGGGACACCGTTTTCAAGTCTGCCACTTCTTCCACCGTCTGTCCCGACCCCCCAGTAAGTGGCCCCTAATCTTTGAGCCTCAACATTTAAGCCACCCATGTGCCTTAATTCAGTTCTAGCAGGTGATGTGCCAAGGACTTTATCTTCTTGTGCTTCAATTGGAGCCCCGACACTCGAGCTATTGTTGGGTCCTACTCCAGGCTCAACACCTGGCCTATGAAGTTCGCAACTACGCTCTAGCCCAACCGGCAGTCCATGCATATCATTGAACATTTGCGTCGCCCCATCAGGATTTTGAAGCAAAGGATCGAGTGCTGATTGCATTTCAGGCTTGTTCTCGCTTGCTCCCGCGCTGGGGCCATCTGCTACCTCCAAGTGGAAAGGATCTAGGGCCTTAACATCGTCATCTGTCGTTCTTTGCCCAAAATTTTCCTATTAGATGTAAAAGAGAGATTGTAAATTTATAGTTCGAGAGCCAACGCAATCAAGAACCTAGCCACGTACGGAGTTTTAGATTTAAAGAATGTTCGAACCATTTAACTCGCATGCTGGAATAAAACCTCCGCCTTGTAACGAACCAAGTTCATAGGTTTTGGAACACAATGATCATTATATGAGAACCTTGTTGAACCCAAAATAGATCAGTTAGAGCTATCAACATTAACATTTGCCTTCATCACACAATACCACTCACCATTTAAGATCCAAAACTCGTCTAAAGAACTAAATTTTCTAACTGCTCTGTTCACGTTTCGAGCCCGTCAGAGAACCCTAACATGCAAAATTCATGCTCAAATTCCGACAGTAACCGTAAGTTCCTTATTTAAAACATAGGCTGCGTGAATTGACGTATCCCACTGACTCACCCAATCGGGTACTCAAAATTATACACACAGCGCAAAAACAATT